>NC_134038.1:152170114-153428948 GCF_965140245.1 Athene noctua
CTATTCCTGCTTATGTTACACCCACATTATTCAGAAAAGACTGACCCATACAGAGTTATTGAACCACACACAGGGAAGCACAGCTTCAAGGTCTATAGTAGGGCAACATAAGTAAAACCAGATCTGGTTCTCTATTGCAGCTTTGTTTGAGAAACTACTGAGGGACACTATTCCATCACCTTGCTATACCATTTGCAGAATGCAATCACAGAGCTTTAGAGGTTACATTTTAAAGAATTCAGAAGCACAGTAAAAATATCAAGGAACATTTCAAAGCATTCTTTGGTTTCCACTTGCTCCACCTTAAAATAAAAGGCAGTAAGCTGTACAGGAGCAGAAGCCAGTTCCACCACAATGAATGTTCAGCTCCTATCTTCTTCATGTATGTACATCCATTAGCACTTTCATATAAAAACAAATCCTATTCCTTTCCCTTCTGCAGATGCCCGAATCTACATTAAGTGGCTATACTCATGCCATGTTTGGCCTCTTCTTTGCCCTCCTCTATGAGCACAGAATTGGAAATAATCCATCCAGACAATTCACAACATGTATCAATAAAAAATAGAAGCTTATCCTGTTGATGATATATACCTATACATATGTCAACTTCTGCAACACTGAGACATGGGGTTGTAATCTGCCTGGGGAGAGGATGATAAACTGCATAAAATTGTGTGCTGTCCCTTAAGCATTTCTATTTATCATTTTCATATTCAATTACTAGATCTTTAAAATAGTGAGAAAATGGTGCTAAGGTTAACTCCCTACTTACCACCTGTTCAGCACCACCTGAAAAAGAGCCCCTGTCACTGAAAATACTGTTTGGGGTTTATTTACTGCCCCTGACAGCCATCCAGATTTTATGACTAAAAGCCATCTTATGTCATGTATACGTTAATGGCAAAGCCTACAAAACCTACAGCTACCGATCAGATGGATTTAAAGTCAATGAATTTGAATGAAGAGGCTTTCATAGTGGAAAAAAGGGAAGTTATGTAAGAATCAGTACATAAAAATAAAGGGTATTGATCACTGCTGTATCTACAAATAGCATTTTCCAAATGGTTTCTGAAGGTCAGGCTTACATTTGCATTGAAAGCTACTGGCATTATCTAGCCATAAAATCATTATATAATCTTATGTACAATCTTTCAGAACAATAGGTCCCACAAAGTTATCAAAAAAATGTTTGGTTTACCTATCAAGTCAACTTATTGTTCAGTAACTTGGCTCACTTCATGATACGAAGTGGAAGAAAATACATTGCTGCAGATTTGACTCTACGAGGAAGAGCTATTGAGAAGCAAGGTTTATAACCTCAAATTTGAGGAACATAGGTTTGTTTCCAGGCTCCTTAATTAACTTCCCTAGAATTCCTATGCAGTTTTTAGCAATTCAGCTCTAAATCTCAGTTTGGGGTCAGGCCTCTTACTCACAGTGATAAGGAACTGATTTATTACAACAATATGTAAAAAAAATACTGAAGCCAGACACACTTGCACTACTGTTAGAAAGGTATGAGAAAGCAGGTTCATGGAGGAATCTGCTCAGATTCTTACCACATACCCAGGCAGGCCTGATGTCACTCTCTTTGCTTAGTTTCAGGGCAACAGTCATAAACTTTCAAAATATCTGCACACATGTTGTTTTGAGATCTTCTCTTTCCTATTACCCTCCCTAAAATGTTTCACCTTTCACTCTGCCAACTATGCAATACAGTCATGTGAAGCTTGCCAACAAGGACAGACAAGTGATAGTTTTGGGGTTTTTTTTCCTTGCTTTGTGTGTGAAGGTAGCAGAAAGAGTTACGCCATAAATTCTGCAAACTGATGTAATCGCTTCTGATAACCACCATTTGGAGAACAGAGAAAGGAGCTGTAAGTGCATGTCTGCCTAGGAATAGAGTGATTCAATCAGAAATGATGGCCAGATAAAACAATAAAGCTCACTGAAATTATTTCGTTTATTAAAGATACACCTATTACACATTCCCCCATTTTTCCTTTGCTATCATGCACATAGGGAAGTACACCAGAAGCTTTAAAACATTGGGTCAGCAAGTCCTTCTAGCATTGCTCCCATGAGTGTCATTTCAGGATCTATAGACATTTGGCTACATGGACTCAGGGGAGGAAACAGTTTGGCAGAATGTTGCATCATTACTAGAAGGAGCCATGGAAACAAATGCAAGTAAATCCTAGGCAAACAGCACACAGGGAACAGGACACAAACAGGTAACAGAGTGTTACTACAAGTTAATGGATTATTCAAGACAAGCCTTTCAGGTAAAGCATCAGTTTTAACTGATATTTCATGGAGAGTTGTTTAAACAAGTTCAGTTCAAAGCACAGAATGCAGGGCTTTGTACTGCAGTCAGATGTATCAAGCATAGGTGGGAGGTGTGAGCATTCCCTTGCTTGCTTCCTTGCAGAAGTAGAGAAAGAACAGACCACCCAATGTATCTTGGCTATACAGATGCTACTTTTGACATTACTGTTGCAATAAGCAAGGAAACAAATATGAAACATTAAGTTACACTCACCCATGAACTAATATGATTGTAACAATTTTCAGCTAAAAAACTCTTCATAAACGTTATTTGGAAAATCATTGCACAAGTTTACAGAGCAGAAAAGCAGCTAATTTCACTCAATTTATCATGATAAGTTATTGAACATAAGCATCCTAGCTTCACAGTTGCTTTTTGACATCTCTTGAGTGTCAAGGATTACAGTAATAAATATCATTATTATGTAAATTGTTAAGAGAAGCAGAAACCCAAACCAACCAAACATAAAGCAAAGAAGAAAAGGCTTGGAAACAAACAGAGTATTAGATATTTTCTCATTTTCTGTCTACTCACTTCTCTGGAAAGACATTATCTGAGATATAATTATGAATACAAGACTATTTGTGAACTTTTTTTTTTAATTTAAAAGCTAATATATCTATCAATAATGATACTATTAGTTTTACATGTACTGTAAAAATATGCATCATTTTAAGATGATAAACCCCCCCCCACCTCCTCATTCATTATGGCAAATATTTGGCCACAAGCAAGTTAGTTGGCCTCAACTGAAAAAGAAGCACAAGTAATTAATCGATATGACTGAGGTAAACAAACGATCTTTACTTAGAAATAATATTTACCTTACCAATGGGATAAGGCGTACATACACTCAGAGCACTTACTCCTCCTCAGTGGAGGACAGTCTACCAACAGTCTTTAGTAGTGGTACCATATAATTACTGTACTACTTCCTCATACTGTGTATGGGTCCTTAAAGAGATGCAATACTTGCCTCTTCAAGAAGACGTGTAACAGCATCTATGTCATTGTATGTTTTAGTCATCTGGCCCACTCTTTCAGCACATAAAACTGTAAGGAAATAAAATAAAACATTAATCGTATTGGTGATACTATCATGGGGAAAATATCATTTTAAGAGTTTAGGTTTGCCTAAGTTTTCATCTTAAAACTACTTATGTCAACTTTTGCATGAGTATATAAAAAGAAAAAAAAAATCCCAACTCAAAAAATAATCACAGCTTCAAGTTAAAGTGAGAATACAAGTGTTTCTTTTTTGTAAGGAATACTTACTTGCTTTTGTCAGCGGCAGAACAAACTATTAAAACATTAAAACTTCTCTGAAGACAAACATCTTGGGTTTATTAATAACAAAACCAGACGTTCTTTGATACATAATTGGGATTCTATCATGTCACATAGTCCCTGTATTACATGCAGTAGAGTTACTCCATGAATAAACAAATACAATATTGTTAGTAACACTGTTCAACATGAAGATAGGTCATATTAAGTTGATAAGAACTGGGTTCTACAGTATGAGTCAGCAAAATAAATAAAAAATGCATGCAAAATAACAAACAATTTTTATAATACTCAGACCACACCATAGTGGCCACAGTATCACTCATAAAAATATTTACTTAGACTGGGCAAGATGATTAATCACTAGGGTGAAATCAGGAGTTTTGTTACACTGAAGTATGCAGAAGTTTAGTCTACCACCACAGGTGATCCTTTAAGAAGATACAGTGACTTATCTAGAAGTCTGCAAGTTCTCTAAATATCTTCTAATAATCAGAGTAAACAAAAGCACTTTCTGCTCTACCCTTATATTCTTTTTATTTTCAGCTACAAGTATTCCTCAAACCCTGTAAAGGGATTGTTAATGAAGTTGAGCTGATCACATGGTCTACAGGTTATCAGGCTGCTGTAGCACAAGTTGTTCTTCAGGGGATTTGCCCTTGACTATGTCAATTAAAGCTCAGTCTGACAGATTTGTTGATGTTGCTCTATTGGGCAGGGGTGATGGGGGGAAATGACAGATAAGGCCTAATAACATTTAAATAGCAAAAAAACCCCAAAACTGTATTGAGTAAAGTAACATTACCAGGAGACACTTTGTCATTAAAGGAAAAAAACCTAGGAGATTTACCAACATACAATCTACATATACATAAATATACAGTTGATCACCACGTTGGCACATAATAATATATCAAATGCAACAGTACTTGGGTATCTGTTGAAATGTTGGAGAATTTTTTTTCCATACTTAAACATTAGTAAGTTGCTTAAACTATGGCGAGAAGTACAATTTGTTTCCGTTTATTTTCCCGTTTCTCAAATCTTATTTTTAGGATCAAATCCTGAAAACATTTACAATATTTAGTGGCATCAGCAATGCCAGTGAACTCCAAAGAATGCCACTGAAAAGTATTCAGAAGATAATTACCCTTATCCAAATAATTACCTCTGAAAGTAGTAACAAGTTTACACTTCAAAGTAATAATTTGACAAATGTTATGTAAAGCATAACTATGTCACTGCACAAGCAAAAATACAGTGCATTTGTAAACTACAAGATGGATTAGACAAAAGCAGACTAATCAGGATTCCACAGAAAAAAAACTGAAGTAACACGCAAAAAACATCAGCTATAATAAAACAAAGGGGTTAAAGAGAAGCTTTCCATAAAAACTTCACATAAAGACAGATGGTGTCATATCCAGAAGACTTTTTACAACTAAAAAAAAAGAACCAAAATCATTGCCATAAATCCTTTTTTTTTTTTTTGTTTTAAACATAGTAAGTTCATAAGTCATGTCATAAAATGCTTATCAGAAATTCTGATGCCAGCAGGTTATTTTCCAAAACAACCATACACTGAATAGTTCCCTTGGTTACAACATTCCCTCACTACTATATGTTTGAGATGATTATTAGTGCTTTGCTAATGACAGCCACTGATTATGACTACGGCAACCTCACACCATCTTAATTCAGGTGAATGTATAATCTTCCTAACATCCAAGCTGATAAAAGGACAGTGCTCCCACAGACAGAATACAGTCACTCAGCTGGGAGAGTGATAAAGGTTGGTTCAGGTAGCTGCTCACTTGGCTACTCCTTCAGAACTTGCTATTTAATCTTTAACACAGCAGGGTAACGCCACAGCCTTACCCCAACAGACTTATTACTAGCAAAGCAGTAGCAACCTGGTCACCAATAGCTTTTATAATCTCGAAATTTCCATTAAATGTCTGTTGGTCATTCTTAAAACAGAAGTCTTCGTATACTACTCTGTCAATGTGGAAGGGTTTCAAAGCAGAAATACCTTATGCATCCTCTTCAACGTCCAAGTAGAAACAAATTTCAATAGACCACATATAATAAAATGCCTCCTCCAGTCAACTACCTCCTATCAGCACTCAACATAAAATAGAGCAGAAGCACAAAGGTATTAACTCAATGGAAGTGCTTCCTTTTGGAAGAAGGGCAAATTGCAGAGGTGTTACTCTCCATCCCTCAAAAACCAAGGCTGGTGGGGAAGAGAAGGTGAAAACCAAGAGGAGAGAAAGTAATTCAGAAGCAGCATTAAAAAAACTCAAAACAATGTCTAAGTATATAGTTATTCAGCTTCCACAGATTACAAGATAACATTTCACCAATTGCTAGTGCAGTGATTGTTACTTCCTTAGCGTTCAAAAAAAATCTACCAGTGAAAAGACACGCTATTTTGAATAATCATTTCGAACTCTGATCAATGAAGTATGGAGGGGAAAAAAACCCACAAACTCCACATCTCTAACGGATTCTGCATAGTAGGTTTCTAGCCTGCTGGAGCTTCTGACAAGTATGAGAGCCTGGTAACACTACTGTTATGATAAAGGACAAGGCTCTGTAATAGAAAACCTACAGTGTCAATTTACTGACCTCTTTCTGCTCACTTGCAAATCAGCAGTATTTTTGCTTGAGAGTGATAGGAAGCACAGTGTATAAATGCATGGATACATGCAAACATCCAAAACAAATACACTTTGCACCTCTCAGTTTATGGAGAAGGCTGTTGGACAATAAAGAAAGAAAGAATTTTTTAGAAAGTCTACAGCAAGCGGAGGAACCATAGAAGTCCAGATACACAGTTAGAAAATGCGTTTTGGTAACTGCTTTGAAACTAATGTCACAGATCCAAAATGGGAATCCAAGAACAGAGAAAGCTTCTATCACGTTTTCATAACAGCATTAAATACATGCTACCAGGGATATATCAGTTCAAAGTCATTGTTTCTTTAACAGCCACACGCACAAATGGATAAATGCTACACAGATCGAGGATTTCCCCTACCTTAAAGTATCTAGCACCATCTTTATACTCTCTTTAAGCTTGCAAATTTACAGGTACCCACGTTCCTGTGTTTTCAACATGAGTACAGCTGCAAGGATGTACTCTGCATTTATTTGTCGTAATATATTTAAGGCAGAATCTAAATGGAAGCTTCTTTCAGGCTCTGAGCTCTGCACTGACTAAAGCACTGATTTCCAAGCTGAAGATGCTCACGGAGAAGGGGGGAAAGTATGTACCTGCCTAGATTGCTCCCTAAAAGTCACTCAGCCATTTAGCACACTGATGAGAGGAAAAGTATGTTTTCAGGAACAGGAAACAGCCATGGAAGGGAAGGGGAGCAACAATACCACTACTGGGAGCTGCTGCAACGAGACACCACCCACCAAACAGGGGATTTAGGTGGAAGAAAAAATGAAAAAAAAAAAAAAAAAGTCACAGGAGGCAGCAGTCATGGGTGTCCTCAGCCCCTTCTCCCTGCATTTCTCCTCTAGGCATACCCCCTCTTCACTGTTGAGACCTATCCATCAGGGACAAACTAAAGAACTAAAGGAGAGCTGAAAAGTAAGGCCCAGCTGCCACTGCTCCTCTTTGCATCTATTTCCAAGTACTGGGAAACAGAAGAAGGATATGGTAAAGTTTCACTTTTGGGGCAGATAATACTGACCTGTATAATTATAGAGGGAAGGCCCTAGTGCATGGGGATTTTCCTACTACCAACGTTTGTTTCCTCAAAAACTACATCAGGATAAGGGAATAGTGTTCATGGAATACAGATCTCTGGCAATTTTAATACTGATGCTTCTTATTGGCAAGGTAGCAGCAGAGGACGTTGCTTTTTTTCATAACAGCTCCCTACCCAAAGGCTTTAACTATGGCAAGGCCTATTATGTTCTCAGTCATGAGAAGGCCTGGCTGACAAATAGCTTCTGTCTCCCTCCTCAGAGCTCTGGCCAAACACTGAAGATACTGTGGCAAGTTCATCACATCCTCAGTGTTGCGCATCAAGATGTACAGAACACACAGAGTAACACTGACTGACCAGCCACGCTCCTTACTGCCGGATACCACTTGGCAAACATTAGCCATCAGAGATCCTGGCAGACTCGGACTCCTCAGCTCACGTTGGTTTAATTTCTGAAAGGCTCTTTTTGCACACCAAGGATAAAGCACTTACTAAAAATCACAGCTTCGGTCCTAGAGCCACCAATAGTTAGGCTCTGGCACTGGTGACTGCAAGCACTACATCAACTTGAACCAAGTGCATAATGAATTCTGAAACTGTGCCATATTATGTATATTCCCTTTCAAATAAACTCCAGAACATTATACCCAAAATGTGCCATCAGTTCTGTTACTGACCCAGACTACAGAGATTTTACACATTTAAAGTTAAACATGGCAGCTTCTCCACTAAAGAGGAGTATTTGGCAGCCCTGGCTAAACTGGGACAGTCTTTGGGTCTGCTGTTGCCTGTATATTTGAAACAGCCCTAAGAAAATACGTTCATCTAAAGAGCTTAAAAATTTTAAGAGACTACTGCCACCAGAGCTTGAACAATGTGCTTCTGAGGCACCACTTGCTAGAAGTCAAAATTTTAACACAACACACTAGCAGTTCCTTCAGCCTTCCCCACTGCTCCAGAAGTACAAGAGCAGGCCAAATCCCTCCAGAAGGCAGATGCGGAGTTCAGTGGGAGGCTGCGACCCTGGTTAGAGGGATAAAGAGCGGTCACAGTGTGCCAACTGCTTCACAACTGTCAAGTCACACTGGGTGAGCTTCATGGAGGAGGCTGGAGGAACATAATGTTGCAAGTAATACAAACTCAGTCAGCAAGTACATATTAGCACAGTGAAAAATAACCACTGTAGGTTCAATAGACAATGCCAATACATTTTTCTTTTCTTTTTAATGTTACAGCCTAGCTTACCATGGTTTCAATGGCATAGTTTGCAAATTAATCTCTTAATATGAAAGAGCAGCTAGTGATTCTTCTAGAAGAAAAGATTTTTATCTTGCTATTTAAGCTATGGTTTAAAGCGTGTTTGTTACTGTCATTTCTCTCATACAGTATTCAAATAACTTAGTAAATACAATATTAAAGCCTCACATACAAACCCATCTTATTACTTAATTTCAGGTTTGGGAAAAAAATTTGCTGTTATTTCTCTTCTAAAGCTCAACACTCAAGTAGGTAGCCATTTCAAGGTACCTCTTCTAAGCAGGCCATGAACTGCATTGAATTTTCTTGTGATGAATGCAGAATCGAGTTAAAGAAAATTTCAACAAGAACATCACACACTTGTTCCTTCTATTAGCATAAACACAGATCAAATGTGGTAACATGGAAAATACAGCCACAAGGTGAAGCTAAGGAGATGAGGAAAAGGGCCTGGAGAGAACTCACCATCACCTTAATGCCTACATCATTTACTGATACAGCTCAGCATAGCTCTTCTGTTAAAACTTTTCTTGCATGATTTTTGACTGCTAGCCACTGAATAGTCTTGACATTCTCCTCCATCCATTTGTGGTCAAGAAATATCTAGACTGCAGTCCCTGCAACTAATAACTGGGTGTAAGGCTGAAACCAGAATCTGGACTGTAAATCTTTCAAAAATCCTAAAATGAAGTTACAAGCCTATATTAAAAGCCATGCATTGTCAGCTGTCTCCCTTTCTTAAAAATATAACCTTTTCCTATTCCAGCTCTTTGGGAGGGATTGGCTGTGCCAAAGCTTTCAAGAACTACTAGTCTCCATTTTCTTTGCTTTATTGTTTTAAGATTCCAGGGCCCTGTATGGCTTCCATTCTAGTCAATGTCTTTTTAAGATAAAACAAGCATTTCACATTTTCTGAAAGTCAGACTCCTGGAGTTCCTGAACTTGAGATTTTAATGGTGATCACAAGACCTTTTTTTTTTTTTTTTTTTTTTTTTTTAAGTTTATTAAACTTGAGTTAGATTCTTAGCTTGCATTCACTCATTACTTCAGATAAGGAGGACTTTTAATCTGTTACGTTAGTAAATTGAAATACTAATGACTGCATGCCATCACAAGTCCCAAACAGGTAATAATCTTTTCCTGTCCCACCTGTGAAAGCAAGAATCAAAATATAGCCCTGTTTCAGATTTGGCTGACCCAACAAATCACTAAGCAAAGAAAACTGAAAGGCTGTCCTTTCACAGCTCAGGTTCTCTTATCAACAAAAACTAAGTAGGCACTATCAACAGATATCCCTGCACAAAGTTTCACTGCAGTCAGTTCGAAGTCCAGCTTAACAAGGCAAGAGTAAACATGTTGCTGACAGGCAAATTTAAAACTCCAAAGCTGTGCACTGACTCTAGAACTGTTCTGCTTGGACCTTTATGAAGGTGCTTCACATACTCATCAAGAAAACCTATTCTGTAACACTGCTAAGTATAACCCTAGTTCTCTGAGAGAAGCTGTAGAAACAGGACTGAGGAAAGTCACAGGATCTAAATGCCAGGAAAGGGAAAAACCTCACTATATCAAAATGACCATGGAAATATAGACGAGTAGTGAGTGCACATTCTGCACATGGAATAGGCCAAATAGTTAAGGAGTCTTAATTACACATTTTCCTCCCTTCTTTTCAATAACTCTAAATGGTTGAAGTGAAGCATATTCTCAGACTTCCTATTTCTGATATCAGATTTATAGCCAGATATGGCTAAAATGTTTCTTCAGTATGAAAAGGCTACACGCTGGTGTTTCCATCTGCTTTACTCATAGAATGGATTGACTCATTCCCAAGAGAAATACTATTGTTTATAAGTATGCTAATGTGCAAAGATACATAGAAGTACCATCTATCATTTTTGTGCATCTGTACCACTACTAGACTGAGGGTGTAGGTGACCTGGATGTATAGGTGGAGGAGAGAAGGCATTTCAGATACATACTGAGCTTTTGAGGGAAAGGTACGCTAGAAAGACAGGGCTAAATTTATCCCAGACAGAATTCAACTTTTTTCCCCCCTCTCGAAATCAACAAGAAGAGCTTCAGACTGTACTTAGATCTGGATGAAAGGTAAAGTCAGCAGGAACAATAAGGACAGCACGATACATGTTTCCACAACAATTTAATCATTAAAAAAAATGGGAATCAAACATAAAACAATGTCTGTTGGCCTCTCTTGATAAGTTTCCTCCCCACCCACTCTCCAGTTTCAAAGTTTCCTTTTACCAGTATTCTCCCCAGCACCTTTCTATTTTGCACAGACATACAAGTTATCTCGGCTTCCTTCAGAGACCCACAACAGGAGAGATGGATACTTTATTGACGGAGTATGGCCGAAATCCAAGCGGAATATTTGATTCTGAGGAAGCCTTTACTGTAAAAAGTCCTATACAACAGGATTTAAAGAGCATGTTTTATCCACTGAGGCTCTGGACAAAGGAACTCTTTCCCATGAGGTGAAAAACAGTGTAAATTCACAGCAGAACATATTCTCTGTGCTAACAATCTTTCAAAGCATCCTTACACTAGCTTTATGGCCATGTATTTGGAAGTACCAGTTCTCTACCACAAACCTGCTATTTTAGAGCAAAATTAACAACATATGAAATAACATAAATGGTGCATTTAGCTTTTGGTACCCCAAGCCCTGAAAAAGACTGACAGACTGTCTGGAAGCAGCCCTTGAATGCGTACAC
Source organism: Athene noctua (assembly GCF_965140245.1). Lineage (NCBI taxonomy): Eukaryota > Metazoa > Chordata > Aves > Strigiformes > Strigidae > Athene > Athene noctua. Next base: position 152,181,451 of record NC_134038.1, read on the forward strand.
TCTCTAAACAGCAGGTGCACAGGAGGATTTTCAATGCACATATATTCACACTTCCACCCTAATGGGCCAGTTGCCTGCAATACTGCAAACGTCCATTACTTCCACAAAGTATGACAAGACTTCTGAGTTGTTTGTTTGGTTGAAATGTTAAGTCACAAGACCCAAGACATGGATTACTTCTACCTATGTGCTTTCAAGTTCATGGATAAGCACAAAATTGTTGCCCTGTTCTTCTACTCATTTTTAGAAGTACCTGTTGGGAATGACAATGTAACATACAGTTTCATAACACACACACACACACACACAAGATGTACGTATAAAAATGCATTACAATTCCAAAGAAAGATAATTTCCCAAATCCAGTTTCATTATAAAAAAAAGGTATTGCATAGTCTACATCTGTTAAGCATGTATTTCTTCTTTTAAAAAGTGTACATAAATTAAGATTCATCCTATTCATATTAGTATTTTCTTAGTATTTCATCTGAATGTACTGGCTACACACTAAAATACTGTAAAGCATAGCAGACTTAAATCCACACACATCATTCAAATCACTTAAATGTTGCCATGTGCTACTACCATAAAAGTTTAAAACCAAAAGGTGAAAAGTACCTTCTTCCAAGATATCAAGGCTCTGCCTGTTAAAAGTGCATTCTCTCTTATTTTCCTTTTCATAGTCATATTCAAAGCTTTCCTCTTCATTTACTGACATTGCCAACGTTATCCCAGATAGACACAATATGATGCCTTAGTCTCACAGGAGACGGTAAGTCATTCCCTCGGAGGCTGTATTTCGGGGGAGAGCAAAGCAAGGTCTCCACAAAGCAGGATACCATCTTTCCTCACTCACATGCTCAGCCAGAGAGCTCCTGAGCGACTGAGTATTTGTCCTTATCACAACAGCTTTGTGTTGTACAGATGGGGTGGAGGAGGGAAGAGACCATCTGTCTAATAATTACTAGAAAATTTATGTCGTTCCTCATACCAGCTCTGAGGGTAGTCAATTTTTGCTCAACAGCTCCACTAGCGTATTTCAGACAAAGTGGGCGGGCTGAAAGACCCCTCCCCAGCACTCCTCACGTCATCGAGGTTCTCTCTCCTCTGCCCCGGCTCTTCCAAGTGAAGTGGTAGCTTCTCACAAGTGTCTCAGCCACACGGAAGTCTGAGCCAGCCTCCAACTGTCACACCTGGTGAAGGGTGTGCACCTTCACAGAGTTAAATCACTCTCAAGTTGCCTAACACTGCAAGTAACAGACTTCACAGGAGAAGTGAACAGCCTAAGCCTGTACACATGCACACGCCAAGCCCACCCAGCAGACAGATCTTGAAAGCTGCAGCAATTGTATAGTACGGTCTGACTGCAACATCCACCACACACTAAAACCACCGTGTGAATAATTAGACTGGGGGAAAGGGAGCTTTTTTTATTGCTTTTACTAAAAAAAGATTACACTTGAACAAAGCCTTTAAATGACATATCACATCAGCTGTCAAATATCATGTTTTCCACAGTCATCTTTACTCTTACTTATGTGCTGGGGAAAACGAAATATCTGAAGCCCACATATGGCACCCTAGCTCATTTTCAAGGGTGTACACATCTCTTGTCTGTTCAACAATGTGTTCAGACCTCTTGGTTTCCAACAGGTTGTGTCTGCTAAACGTGACTACATGCATAGGGCAGGTTAACTTTCTTATTTAACTTTTTGCAGCTATAGATATTTAATGTTTGCCAAGTTGCCTCTCTTACTTTCAACAGCAAATAGGTGCCCTTTGCTGCTTGCAGAAAGCATTCCTATCTGTGTCACAGGCAAAGCAGTTGCAGGAAAAGGGGGGGCACTGCAAGGCAAAGACAGCTATCATCCTCTGAGGGGATGTAACTGCTAGGGAGGGAGGGAGGGACACATTAAAACCAGCAGAACATAATAGTTGGGGTCATGTAGGAACAATTTCTCTACTACCCTTTAATTAGTAGTGTGAAAGTATAAAGTAGTATAAGATGGGAAGGAACTAATTTTATACAATCATGATGAATTACTCTGCTTTAAATTTTAAATTCTTGATATTTATATACAAACAATGTAACAATGTTTATATAAACAATAAGCAAAGTATATGAAATATATGTAAGTGCTTGCTAAGGAAAAGAACAACTCATTTCTGAATATGGAAAGATCTTGCTACTCAAACTTACCAATTTGACCTTTGACTGCCAAAATTTACAGCAATATTCAGCAGCAACAATAGCCCCAAGAACTCAGTTGGGGAAGAAAGAGTATTGCCCCTTTTTTCCATATCATGACATTAAAAGATAAAATTTTAATAATAATAATGTAATGGGGATTACTTCTAGCTTCTGACTCCTTAGAGCTTTTCTGTGTCTTAATTTTTCCCCTGTAACAGTGAATGAAAACTCTTTTTAATGAAAAAAATAAATCAGACAGTAAGAGTCTAAAGTACCTACTTGCCATCCAGTGTCAACTGACCACATTTTGGTTATAGCTAGAGAATGGAAATTCAGAGAGTAACCAAAACCATGAGACTCAGACATCTTTAAAAGAATGCAAGAAGCACCTTTTAAAGCTTAGGACAGAAAAGTCCACCCCTGCCAACCCTGTTGATTTTAAACTTGGTTTTAATATTGCTGACAAGTGTTCAATTATAGTTAACCAACTAGCTTATAATGGAGAGCAGGGCAGTGGGCAACACACTGAAAACATGCATGCTGCTGCCCAATATACATGACAATATAAGGAGAATAAATGAATAATCCCGCAAGCTGACTTCTGAACTGTGACTCATGACAACTCATGCTGCACAGGACTCTGATATTCAAAAGCTGAGAGAAAGATAAATGTTGCAATGCCTATTTTGATATATGATAAATACTGATGCAAATTCATAATGGGTGGAGAAGGAATGTGTACCGCACCCTCACGCTATCAGCTCATTTTTAATGTTATTGTGCATTAAGCCATTTACTAGTGCAGGAGTATTTACTTGGTAAAGACTAAGAGCCAGGTTTCCAACACATATCAAACAATAAGCAGCTGGGGAGGGGGGGGGGGGGGGGGGGGAAGGCTAAATTGTATACAGTTCTGAAAATATACATTCTAATCAGCAAAGATTCAAGAGGTATTTTTAATATTTCCTGTAAATACATACTCAGGGACTTAAAGAACGTACCACATTGAACATTCATTTTTATGGGTTGCCACTGCAAAGTAAATTTGGCATATTTCCTGCAGTAATGTTTCAGAATTAGTGGCTAAAGACATAACTCCCTTCAGGAAGCTTGCTAAGTGAGTTGCAATGCTTAAAGCTCACAGATGCACATTCCTCATGCGATGCTTGCACTAAAGTACAGACTGTCTCCAGTAACTTTGCAATCAAACAGGAAACACACAAACCGGGAGCTAGTTTGCGGAGGGTGAGGCTGGACACAATACAGACAAACCCTCATACCCTGACTCATTATTTCCAAGGAACTCCAATGCATTCAAATAATTTTAACCTTATCACTAAAAACATCTAGACTTTTGTACAATCGACCACGTTAATTTTGACCACGACTGACTAACAACAACGCTGCATTTAGAACAAAGATTCTCTGTAAGCAAACAAGTCCTAAAAACAGTGGCTGAAACGGCAGCATCCAGATTTAAAAACATGTGGATGAAGCAATGTGGGTGGTTTGGGGTGGGCTTTTCAGGGAGGGAGCTTAAATTGGTCTTTTTACACATGCTTTCTATTAAGATGTACAGTAAAGCCAAGTTAGATTGTTCTAATTTTTACAGGTTTTGCACATTTCCCACTCTTTCAAAATCCCACCCAAATTATCTGCTGTCACTCAACCAAACGGACAGCACCTTACTTTTGCAGAAAGGGAATGAAATGGAATGAAGCAGGAAAACACTTTTCTGGAAATTTAACAGCTGAGTAGAATAAAGAGGGAAAATACCTCTATATTGAAATAAGTGCCACATAAAGCCAACATACAAGCCGAAGTTGCTTAGATTTGACTGGATGAAGAATACAGCATCAATGGAGGAATAAAGAAAAAGAAGTTACATGGCAAAAAGCAGGAAACTAGGAAAATTATATCAATGATTACCTGAACATAAGCAAGGTTCAACCATATTTTCAAGTATGGAGGGAAAGGACATAGAAGCAAAACAAGAGCAACACTTTTAGCTGCATACCTATAGAGCAAGGGCTGTTTCAGAAATTGCATGCTACAAGCATTCAGAAGACTGTCATAGATTTAGGTAACATACCCACAGTCAGCATCCACTTAACATCCAGTTAACACCAGGGTTACTCTGACCACAGGGATGGAGACAAAAGGGGCTAATGTATAAGGGAGGCAATGACTCATCATAAATTCCCAACCATCAGTCAAGCTCCTACTGTAAGGGAGAAGGTGCCAAGGAAAGCATATTTTAAGTAAAAAAGTTGACTGTGCTACCCACAGAGCTGGCAGATATGTGTTTGCAAGGTTACCTGTAACTAAGGTTCACAGAGAAGGAACGTGGACAACCAAGAATTATCGAAGAGCTGCAGTAGGGAGTATGAAATATTTTTCCAATGCTAACTGAGAAGAGTGACTTAAAAAAAGGAAGGGAAAAAACAAAAAAAAGAGAACCAGGACAGTCTCACCAGTCTCACATCTGTAAAGGTGCACTAATATAAGCAAGGCAAGGATAAGTAATCATTCTTTAAGTGGCTGAGAGGTCAAGGAGAACAAGTATTAACATTGTTAATTATTGTTCAGCTAAAAAGAAAGGGAGCTTGCTGATAATTGTTTCCGTGGAGTGGAAAATAGAACAGAGGAGAGAAGCTCCAAACAGTAACTGCAAACAGAACACATAGTGAAAACATTTCAGTGTCAGTAAGAAGAAAATACAGGTAGGGTACAGCGAAGAGCAAAAGCAGGATAAGGGGTCCTGAAATGACTAAGAGAGTGAGATGAAGTTGCTCAGGCAAACATAAAAGGGGTTAGAAACTTTAGCAGGTGTGACAAACAGGGCACACAGTGTGACTGGCAGGGGAAAAAAGGAAAAGACATTGTCTTCTCCCCAAGAAATTGCCAAAACCCATGTCCAACAAAAGAAGGAAAGGGGGAACTGCACATACACAAAATTATTTGGAATTGTAGGCAATGAACATTCATTCAGGCATTAGTGTGGAGCTGTTCAGCTAGAACGAAATGAGTAATGGAAGAAACCACAAAAAAAAGTAGTTTGATCCAAAGTCAACCCGGATTTCTCCAGAAAGCATTGTTCATTCAGAGAATGAAAAATACTGGCCTAAGAAAGAGGCAGGGAGACAAGGTCATAGAGATTTCTGTGGGTATCTACTTATCTGTTTATTTAGTTGTTAGGGGGTGGTGGTGCATTTTTTTTCACCCAAGTTGCACTGTGTGCATTTTTTTAAGAATTTATTTCTCTCTTAAAAAAACCACCTAGATGAACTAGACTTTTATGCTGTTAGCTTTCATTGTAAGAGTCTACAAAACTTTCACCTTTTCATCTTTTATCATTGGTTCTGTCAATCTCAGTCTGCAGTGAAAACAACTACTTTTCTACCCGAGTACGCATCCAGCTCTTTCCCCCTCCCCATTCCACCCACACAATATATTTCAATAACGCCAAGTAAGGTGACAACTGTCACATATTATAAAACATTCTACATGAAAATGTATCTAAAAGCACAATGTGATAGTTGTTATTTCTAGAAGTTTCAATTTACTGCAATTTATTAGTTAACACCAGTGATTCAGAGTGTGACACTTTGCCTAATTCCATCTACTCATAACAAAAATAAACCCTGTAGAGGACCTTACAAAAAGGGATTAATTCATTATTCCAACACTATAAAATCTTGGTAAAGATTTATAAATTGTAAATTTTGAGCATTTGTTCATTTGCTTTTGTAAGTTATTACTGCCACTAAATGCAAGTTGAAGACAACACCATTACTATGTCGGTCCATATAGAAGTTCATTAAATCTAAGGTAACAGTGAAAGGCACTTCTTTACCTAAGTTAATAATAGCATTAAACCTTATATCCTGGTGTAATTTTAGAATGTCTTTTTCTTTGAAGACCGTGAAACCATATGCTGCTAAAATAATTATTAAAAAAAGGAAAACACATGGTCACATCTTTTAAATAGAAATCTGAGTCCCAGTGGCTCTGACAAAGAATATATGAATGATTTAATATGAAAAATAATTCTGTAAGATAATAACTTGTGAGGTTTTCTATTAGTTTCAGGGTACCTCTGACTCTCCTCCAATGTTTTATTTACCAAAAAAGGGTGAACTTTATGGGATTCACAATTGAAGGCACACATACATCTGAGCTCTGGAAAGTCCATGTTTAGCAGAGAAATAAGCTCTCTAACTATGCTTCATCTTGTCTTAAAATAGATATTCAAAACAGGTCAGCTGAGCTGCAACTGCCTATCACTCTCTACTGAATATAAAAAGAATCTCAGGCGAATGACTCTGGTATCGATGAATGCATGGTAGAAAAATCAAACATCAATCAAGAGACAGGCATCTCATAATATACCATCTGCTCCAAGTTTTTGAAAAAATTCCATTTTCTACTATAAAGATGCCTTTTGTCTCCCACTACAATTAGTATACCTTTCCCCATCAACAGGAGATGACAATACTACTTTAAACCCAAATTAGTATGACAGTATCGAGGGCCAAAGACTCTGCTTTCCACCACACCTCTTGAAACCTTTTCACACAGTTCAACTGGGAGAAGCAAAAGCAAGCTAAACCCCATGAAGTTCCATGAAACCCTATGACACTACCATTCACCTGAGAGACTGACAGGACTGGCAGCACTATCCTTCCATCACGTAAATGGTCATATTTCAATTTTAAGAAGTCAAAAATAATTTTTAAAAAGCATTATGCCTTACCTACTGGAAAGACTTTTCCCCATGAGACATTAAACCCTGCCTTCTCTTAGGGGAGAACTTCCCAAATACTTCCAAGAAGCCAGCCAGCCCATACTCTAGCTGACTCTGAAGGTCTCAGCTCATGGAAGAAGTATGCTGGGCGGGGGCTTAGCACTCACAAGAAAACTTGTAAGCCCAGAATCAGACCAACCACTACCACACTCACAAGGCCCTGATCCCACAAGGTATTTAAACGCTTGCCCGACACCTGTTGTTTATTCCATTACCGTGGAACTCTCATGGTTTCTCCAGTGCAGCACATACCTTAAGACAAAATCGATAAGCAGATCAGCTCTTAGCTCAGACATGCAGGCACGCCATACTTCCACATAATGACACTTTGACCAGACAAAGGACCATAAGAAAAGAACAATAAAAAGAAGACTATCTGTACTTAACCTGGGAAAAAATCAGCTACAGCTTTTCATGACAGTACAACTGTTCTATTTCTTAAGCTTCTAAAACCAGGCCAACTCAGCCTGTTACATCATGCAGATTAATCAGATGCTACAGTATTTACTAGGGTTAAACCTATAGGATAAGGGTTACATAATGGATTCAATCCAACTTAAAGTGGTCAGATCTTCCAAATAAATATGCACCTTTCCTCTTTGAACACCCGGCCAGGAATAATCAACTAAACGTAAGGGAAGTTCAAGCTTCTGAAATTGCATTCAGTTCTGAAATCTAGTACAGAGAAACAGATGGAGGCACACGTCACTCAAAAGACCATAAAAACCCATACAAATTTTGTCACACATATCTTTACTTTTCACATCCCCTCTGATATTGTTATCAAAGCACTATGAAATATCTTTGTATACTACAAAAGTACAACATCCTCCTGGGCCTACACTTACTCCTTTCTGATCTTTGCTTCACTCTGATCTTGAACTTGCCTTGTTTAAGCCAAGCCCTCCAACCAGAATAAAATCCATATACAACTACTGCTTTCCCAAAGGCTGCATGTTGTTTTAGAGGTTACCACTGAGTGCCATTAATTAGGAATCTCATTTTTTCCACTCTGCAGAGAGTAGCTTTAGCCATTCTTTATCCTTCCTCATGTGTCTTCTATCAGAAGTCGGATGAAAACATACAGTGCTCTGATAAAGAAATAATTGCCCAAGCAAACATTAAAAAATTGCAAGAGGCCCCAAAGACAGTGCTCACCACCAGAGTTTGTAATTTTTCCAATTCAAAAAGTTACCTTGCTCACTTGTAAGAAGCTACAGTTTTAAATGTCTTTCACAGACAAATAACCAGAGAGAAAACATGTACTGCCTATTAACATACACATATTGCCACATATTGGTAATGCAGAAAAACCACACATACCTAAAACTCAAACCCATACAGAATCTTACAGTAAGTGTATTTAAATTCTGCTCAATTATTATACATACAGTTAGCATTTCAAATACTTCTCCCCTTGCCCAAAGACTGCTCATATAATGCATACGCTCCTCTGCCACTCCCTTTGAAAAAGAGAAAGCTATACAGCTGAGTCTCTTGTAGCATGCTCACAAGAGATGCTGAGGTGCAACAGAGATGTGGGCAACTCCGCTACACCATGGTACTGCCTTTTTCAAGGCATTTCATTTTAAAACCATTAAATAATGATGCTCCAGTCTTACAAGCTCCAGATTCTACAACACAAAACTAGAAAAAATATTTACCATCTGTGCATTCTTCATAATACCAGTCCAGTTCGTAATAATCTGCTTCAATAAATTTCTGCATAGTCAGTATCCTTCAGCAACATAGACGAGATTTCACTTCTCTGCTAAGGTCAAGTGAAATGCAGCCATGCCTTCCTGCCTTTGCAAAATACCATACTGCAAGGAAGCTCACGGGAAGCTGAAAAAGAGCTGCACATCTTCAGCGAGCCTGCAACTAAAATAAAAGGGGGTTGTGGAGGGTGTATTTGGAAAAAATAAAAAGAAAATGAAAAATAGAAAAAGGATGCTGAAGGGAGAAGCAGATGCCCTGGCGGCTCCTCTAATAAAGAAGCTCTGCACAGGAGCCTTGGATGGGTGTTAACAAAATCATCCTATCAAAAGGCTGATGCGCTGACGTTGGGGACACACACCACCGCCTGGCTGTTTCTAACTCATTCCTTTCCTCCCTAGTCTCCCCATCTCTTTCAGTCTAACATGTTGCCATGGAGATGAGCTGGCTCCAGAAGCGATGCAGAGATGAGGAAAATGCATTTTGCTGTATCTGGCTTTGCAGACTAGAAGTACCCCTCCATACTGGAAACAAAAATCCTTGCTCAGAAAGATGATACAACTCTGCTGATTGCTCACTGAACAACAGCATCATGCCATTGCAATTCACTGGCTACATGCAGTACATCAATAATGAAAATCTAGTCCATTACTACTCTCCTCCATACAGCCTGATAAAAGCCTGCCTTCCCTATAGCAAATTAAACTACATTACTGCTTCTATTCTGGGCTGATAGAATAGAATCTTTATGCATCCTGTTATTGCAAGAGTGGCAAACAAAAAAATGAAAGAATCAGAAAAATCAGGAGAGCTATATATTTCCCCTTGCAATAAAGCTAATCTGCTTCCACTTTTGCCCTCTCCATGAACCAGTGACCTTTTTTTTTCCAAGCATCATAAGCTTCACAGCATCTAAGCTTCACAGTCAAAAACAAGGGGTTAGGATAAACTTTCACTACTCTATTCCTAAAAATGCTGATGGTTGTCACATGGAATAGCTTAATGTTCATGTTCATTGTTTTGAAAATGAAGGAAAATACTTTTGCAACACCCAATAAAATTGTGTTTAAGCTATTCGAACATAATCTGTCTGAAAAACAGATGGCATTAAATCATCAAACACAGCAATTCAAAAAGCATGTCTGAATATGTGCAGGTACAGTCAGCAAAGGGATTGACATCCATTTTGTTCATAACCGCCACATATTCTTCAAGCCCTTCTCCCCCTTTTGTAGGAAACTGTTTCTTCGTGACACCAGAAGAAGTATTGAGACAGATGAAGTTGCAACATACATTAGTAACACAAGGTAGGAGGCCATATTGGGTCTGACCAAGGAGGTGTCTGTCTAGCCAAAGACTCCCATCTACAAGAACAGCCATAAGTACGTACGGGAGAACTAACCAATACTTCACTCAACTGTCCTCTCAACTTCCAGTTTTTTCCACTTCAGAGACAGCCCAAGACAGATACAGTTTCTACTTTTAGCAATTCTTGAAGGGCTCATCCTGTCTGTTCTTGAGCCCATGTACATTTTTAGCACTTCCAACATCCTCTTGCAAGGAGTTCCACACCATCTACTATGCATGATATAAGAAACTCTCACCTTTTGCTTTGCAACTCACTTTTACTAACTTAATTCGATGTTTCCAGCTCTGGAAATCTGAACACTCAATTTATCCCTCCTTTCCAATCACTCAGATTTTGCAGGTTTCTATTAAGCTCACCATCACTCATGTCTTTTCTAGGTTGTTACCACTTACTCTACTCCTTGACTGGTACCACTTTGCTTTACTGTAACATAAATAGGTAAGTAATAGTCAAGCTATGCAGAGGAAAATACATCAGTTTCGTAACAACATTAGTATTTTAGCTTTACTGGTATAAAAAAATATCACTGCAGTAACTTTCAGCTTGGGAACTGCCACATCACTTTTATATATTGATAGCTGAAGCACAGATTAACAGATCTGTTCATGCATCCACCACATGTTTGTCAGTGGCAATTGCCTGTGTTATTCAAACAACTCCAAAGTTCCAGATCAGGGTCAAACTCAAATACACTTTTGTCTACAAGTACATTTCACCAGAAAAAAAAAACCAAACATGTTCCTAAGTCTGCAAATAAAAAAAAAAAAAAAAAATCACCGTGTTCATCCTACAATACAGTAACCTATTTGCCAATATGCACAAGATTCTCCTCTACTCAGCACTGGTGAGGCCATACCTGGTGTGTACTGTGTCCAGTTCTGGGTTCCCCAGTATAAGAGAGAGATGGACATACTGGAGAAAGTCCAACAAATGGTCGCAAAGATGAAGGTACCAGAGCATCCCTCCTGCGAGGAGAGGGTGAGAGAGCTGGGACTGTGCAGTCTGGAGAAGGATCAAGGAGGATCTCATCACCGTGTATAAATACCTGAAGGGAGGGCGCAGAGAGGATGAAGCCAGGCACTTTCCAGTGGCACCCAATGACAGGACCAGAGGTGACGGGCACAAACAAAAACCCAGGAAGCTGACAACGTGAGAAATTTTTTATTTTCAATATGAGGATGACTGAGCACTGACTGACACAGCTTGCTTTAGAGTGTCCTGCTTGAGTAGGAGGGTTGGACCAGATGACCTGCAGAAGTCACTTCCAACCTCAACCATTCTGTTATTCTGTGATTTTGTAGTTCAAGGGCCTCCACCCATTTACTTTGTTTAATTATCACAGACTAACATTCTTTGAATTTCTTTCATTATACAAAACACTTATTTTTAAGTTTCTAGACTGTAGGAACAAGGGCACATGGTTTCAGACCCCTGTGAACTTTGAAGATTCACAGAGACTGAAGTGCAAGAGCAAATACAATTCCCCCTTGCCCCTATGAGATATTCTTTGCTGGGCAGCAAACTGCAGCCCATGTGTCTAAACAACTGGTTTTGTTCAGCTTTATTCTTAATGTCTCTGTCCATTCTCCTCCCTGAGCCAGCATAAGCCACCTGGGGCCAAGGCCTGTTCTCCTGCAGTCAGTCTCCAGCTGAGGCAATCCAGTATTTGTCCACCAACAATAACTGAAGTACAACTGAGCTGGTATAATACCCAAGTAAAATAAGTCAACCTGCTCTAGGCTGGAAGACCTGCCATTCTTGGCAGACTAACTCAAAAGAAAGCAGCACAGCCTTAATCAAGGCACCACCACAGTTGCTGGCACTCCCTCCCTCCCTGTTTACAGGGTGCCAAAATGCAAAGTCAACAAGAATTGAACAGCTTGCACCTGAGCTTTGGCTACCAGGATGAAGGCTGTTGTATTCAGCTCTGCCCCTCCATACCCACCACAGGCCAGAAAATATTAATGCCCTATTAGCTTCTAGCCTTACACAGATAAAAACCACAAAAAATCATTCTTATTTTCCCACAGAGGGGACAGAAGTTATCCCAGCCATTGCTTTTACATCAAGCTAACCTTAGCCCTCTTGAAACGAAAAGGCACACTGAGATAACAAGGGTCTGAAAAACAAGACTTACTTGCATTTTGACAGAGATCATGTTATTTTTGTTATGCCCAATACTCATGTGAAAGCAATACAGTAAGTGTACATGAACTTCAGGCTAGTAAATCACAAAGGATTATATAAATGCCACTAAAAGCCTTTGGACATGCAAAGGTCATACAGTTATCTTTTTCAAAAAATGCTGTATTTTGAATAGTACGAGCATTTTTGCCAAATACGATCATTCTGCCCTAATACTGTGCCATCTTGACCAGGGACTCCAGCCCTAGCTCAGTCTTGCAGAATTTCAGTTATGCATACTCACAAGGCAAGAACTGCACATGCTATTAAATGCAATTAAGACTACACTATTAAAATACAGTCAGAGAAAAATAAAGGTTCCTATGGCAACATTAACTCAATTGCTCTGCATACAAGCTATTTGTTCCACTTGTATTATTTTTGTCCAAAAGGTAGTTTCAGCCTGGTAATGCTATTAAACAAGCATTTAAAATATAAAGAATGAACACCAGCTACCAGCTTAAATTACTGCAAGGACTCTCTCCTTTTTATTTCATGACATTTTAAACGAAGGAAGTCTTCAACATGCTAGAATTTTCTTCTCATTGTCCTCCCCCCCTGCACACACACCCCCTTTCAATGAGACAAGATAAAAATAGTTCGGGGGGGGGTGGGGTGGGGGGGTGGGGTGTTGGGTTTTTTAATTTATTGGTATTTTTCTATCAATCTGACTGAAACATACTGGTGTAATCCAGAAAGGCATTATTTTTCTGTGAAGAAAATCAACTTGTGTGGTCAAATGATTACAGAACTCCTCAAGAGACTTGGAAAAATGGCTAAGTGTATGATCTTCCCACCAAGAAAACAGAAACCCTGGACAGACAGAATACTATATATCCAGGGATCCACATGAAGGCATCCCTTCAATTATATGAGAAATTGTAGCTCTATAAAGTGGGAGCTGGAAGGGTTGTCATGTTGAACATTAAAGTCTGACTAGGCCAACAAAGCAGTTGCATGCTTGCAGAACCTACTTTCAACCTCTGCAGCCCTATTTTTCCTTCCTACAGCTCTATATCAGATTCATCTTACATAAACAGTACATTTTTCTGGTGGATTGCTTCTACAAACACTGAACCTCTGTGTACTCAAATCTCCACATTACACTACATTTGGCTTGGGCATTACTGCGTTACTTGCTTAAAATTTCATACAAAACAAAGTTGTGAAAGATTTTGGGTAATAGATTTGTGACTATAAGGGAATTGCTTTTTCCTGTTCCAAAGCTAAATGCAGTTATATACATTCCCTTCCAGCTGCTAGATTTTGTTCTATTTTTCTATGTTTAATTTTAAAGAAAACAAAAAACTCACTTTTATTTGTTCTCCACAGAACAAAATATACAGACTGATAAAGAATTCCAATAGCCAATTCTCATTAGCTAGACTGAGCACTCCTTAAGTTTGCAATTACAAAGGGGTTTTATTAAGCAGGAAAGCTGGCTGGAAAAGCTCACAAGCCCTCTCCTCCTTCCTTTTTGCTGGAATAAATCGATGCCATAGGTCAACATTAAACTGTTCTGCCTAAATTAGCCAGGTCATAAAAATCACACAAACCCTTCTCCTTGTTTGAAGAGAATTTTTGACAAAGATAATTTCAATTACCCTACTTATAAACATGGCCTCTCAAGAAAGTTGTAGCAGCACACTCAAGAATGCAGTGAACCATGTTGCTAGGGTGCAAAGCAGCAGCAAGTCATGTCTGCTGGCAAATGAAGTATTCAAAGAATGTCATTACATAGTATGTCACTATAAATCATGCATATTCCCATGCTTAGTCATTCTCAGCTTTCTTTTCCAAACCTTTTCCAACTCCAGGAGGATCCTCTGAAACTGAACACTGGAGCTGGATAGACTATTTCCATGGCAGCTGCCATAGCGTACTACCTCCCATTTGATTAACTCTGGGTCACATTTCTTCTCTCGGCTACAGCATCACATCAGGATGTTCAGATAATTAAACACCATATCCTTTCACTATTTTCTACAGTTGCCACCACTCAGGATAAAGTTGCCCATCCCATTAACACTGTCTGGTGCCCTTTTTTCAGAGTAGCATCTGTACGATCCACCACTATGCAATACATATTGTTAATAGTCAGGCGTTGCTACAATACTTACTTTGCAAACTGACATTTTTTAACTGACTTGAAAATCAGTTAGGCTTTTAAATATATTTGATTTCCTTTTTAAAGATCTTTAAGTTTCTTTTTTTTTAAGGACAGGCTGGCATACTGTTATTTCTAAATTGGGATCTCATTTACTGAAGAGTTACTGGTGTTTCAACTTCTAAACCAACAGTTAACAGGAGTCATCCTGTGACTGGACATTTAGGAAGAGCAAACAGCTGTAACTTAGGTCACAGATCTCTTCCAGTGTAGTCATTTCACTTAGCAAGACACACTGTGGCCTGCTTAACTTGAAAAATGTGGACCCAGAGCAGTGAAAACATTGTATCAGCAGTTTTCAGAATCGGTATTTAGAAAAATGAGATCCTGTCTATGTCTCTTATCCTCCCTGGTGCTGCACAACCTACTGAGTTCCTCTCTTAACTCCTCCACTTGGTGATGGCTCTTCAACAGCAGCACACTTCCTGCACAGAAGGTGGCCATCTCCCCCCACCTCTGGGGAGAAGCCCTAGGCACTCCCCACAGACTGGGCCTTGCAGGGCCGCATCTACCATCTGAAGCTCTGTCTGGGTTGAAATCTCTTCTCTAGTAGGAACAGGTGCTCCAAACCCTGTGACACATCACCATCACATCTGAAGGTTTAGGCCGTTCTGAATGCAGCTGAGGACCCCTTCTTTGAACCCTTCCACACAAACTGCTGCATCAGTTGGCTGTCCTCTGGGAGCTGTGCTCCAGACCTGCCTGTTCCATAGGGCTCTCCCAAGCAACAGCTAAAAACCCCTAATCAGCAGCAGCTGCAACGAAGGCTCCAAGCACCCTTGGATCAAGGGCAGCGACAGCTTCTCAGAGGCCACCAGAGCTTCCTCAGGCCCATATCCCTGTGGCTCTCCTTACCTGGCAGCAGCAGGCACCCTCAAGTTTCTCAAGAGGGTTCCCAGGATGACCCTGGGCCCTGTCCCCATCAGCTGCCAAGGCAGAACCCAAACTCTTGGGCAAACTGCTGTAACTGTTCACTGCCTCTGGTAGCTGTGCTCAGTGAGCCGTGCTCTAGGCCTGGCTCTTACAAAGAGCTCTCCCTAGTCACCAGCTAAAAGTGTGCTTGACTTTCCCTAATCTGAGGATAGGGAGATAGAATGTCACTTTGCTGTATCATACATTTGTGCAGCACATTTTAGACTGGCTTAAAGGCACTGTGCCTCAAGAGTTTAATGAGACTGGTGAGATGACATCTGATTTATTTGATCATGCTGTAAGGTTAGATCGTTATTTTGTTAATTTGGTAAGGACTGGCTTGGTCTTTCATCTGAAGCATACGAAGAAAATAACGACAAAAATGTGCTTTGGAGTTTCAAAATATAAAAGAACAGATGCAGCCCTAATACACTATTCAGCCCCTCCCGAAAGGTATCCTCATCCAAGTGTGAAGACTCCATTTCCCACTGTCAGCTGAATGTTAAGAACTAATTCTCTGCATCGCCTATCCCAGGTTATAGCTTAAGTCCCCCCTGTCAGGTTGCTAATAAATTAAAATGATTGGATATTTAAATATTCATCTTTCTACCAACCAATATCTTCAAAAATTAATTAAAAATGAGGGCTAAGTAGCCTTGTGTCCATGCTCTTGAGTGACGCTGCCCAGCAGATTCTGTGACTGCCAGTCTTTGTGTTTGAGGATCAGACTAAAGCTCTCAAAAAGCCACAGGAAGGCAGAAAAATCTGCTCTAATAAGCCACAGCAGGGGTCCTTGTTGATTCTTATCCTGTATGGATCAACACAGAGGGAAATTCATCACATTTCAACCAGCATCAATCTTATGCAGCCCAAAAACTGCAAGGACACTTTTCATAAGTCATCCAGAAACTAAATGACCTTGCTTAATTTCTCAGATTTCAAACCTCACATGTTCATACAGAATCATTACAACAACATCATTCAGTGTGTACGACTTATGAAGCTTAACAAAATACTATTAAGAGTCAAAAAGCAAGATTTTAAAATTCTAAGCAAAACCCTTGTTGTCAAGTCACCTGAATTCCTGTCAAAATCGGTGAGTTGTATAAAAGGAATCCCACAGAAATTAAATAGCCAACTGCTATCAGTATTTTGCCTAAAAGTTTTGATGTAGGTTGTGGACGAAAGGATGCAGATATTTCCTTGGCACATAGTTTTCCTTCCCACTACAGAGGAATTGACTTAAGTTACACTAGGCAAGACCACCATTCCTGTTGTTTTATCTTATGAAACACATCCTGCATTCCATGAAAACAAGTTTAGGCAGTAAAACATGGAAATGGCAGAACATTACTGGCCTCAGCATGATAAGGCTGCAGCATTTTGGAGACATTTTTACTTAAATAAAGCTTGCATTCACAGTGAAAAGAGGATTGAGGTACCCAAAATTCTAATAACAATAATGGAACAGTCTTCGTTAGTGTAAAATACCAAGAAAGCAACAAAGTTTTTTCAGAAATCAGTGCTTTGCAATTGTAAAGATTAAAGTGTCATCCAAGTATCATAAAAAATTTAAGAAATTTGAAGGTGGCATCGAAGAAGTTATTTTAGCTCATTTTATAGCTCTGTAGCATTATTATCCTTGATTTATCTTGTATTACAACTTACACAACATCTATATAAGCCTACAATAGAACAGAACTAGTAAGCAAAAACACAATTCATTTGAATACTAAGAAAAGCTAGTTTGTAAATTTGGTTTACTGACAGAGAACAGAGAGGTACTCAATGAAGAACCTAGGTTTTCAGCAATTACTGAAATCACCATATGCACACACATATCCATATCCCTCAAAAATCTCATTGCTTGTCTGTTTTAATAGGTCATATCTTAATTTAGCTGTAACCACTACAGATGGTTAGAAGATTAAGCAGAACAAGTTCAGTAGACTGGAGAACCAGAAAAGAGTCAATATTAAGTGTACATCACTGGCATACAGCACTCAGGCATCCAAGACAGGAATGTAGCATAAACACTTGCCCTGTATGTGTAAAAACATTTTGAATGACAAGTCTTGCTAGTCTGGAACTCAGTAACCAAACTAGTTTAATTTATAGTTTCTTATTACACACAAGCTGCAGAAGATACTTCATTTTACTGAAGGTCTTCCCAGACCACAATGGCTTCCCTACCCTATTTTTGCCTTGGAATTTCTCTCTTCGTTCATCCACCCTTGTGCTTAGCCTTTTAGTACATGTTCAATGCTTGTTTTCATATTTTAAGAAGAAATAATAAAATACAAGAACAGATGGCATTTTGTAAATATCAAGTTACTTTTGAGAACAGTTGTACTCCATGCATCCTTTACAGTAGGGTTTAATATGTCGTTATGCTGTATTAAAGATGGATGCACAAACCCAAGCAGACCTAAAGAAGCATCAACAAAACACAGGAACTGAAATGGAGATGTCCATTAAGACAGCAACCCTATTAAAAGCATTTACACTCTTCATTTTGCAATACAGAAAATATAATTTCTCTTTTCACTTAAAAAAGATTGGCTATTTTTCTAAATCCAAGTGTTCCCTTGCAACATGCTTCCTATGGTAAAAAGGAAACTCAGCTCTCTCTGCTCCCTGAAACAGTAGTACCTGTTCAGTCACAGTGAAACAAGTGTGTGTGAGTATTAGTAGCTACTAATCTACTTTTTATCTGAAAATACATCTGTATACTTTAAAAGCTTGATAATACACTACACCAAACACTCATCAGCTCTTCACAAAATGACATCATTTCAGTGCTTCTACTTTAAAGGATAGCAATGCAACTGCCAGTTACCTTATATGCTGAATCACTCCTGGAAATAATAATTCTCATGGATTCTCTCATGGGAGCAAATGCAAACACAGATGAACTCAAACTAGAGAATACTGTCACTACAAGTGATTTAGATTCTTTCACAGGTAATGGTCTTTGGAGACACCTGAATCTATCCAAACCACCACAGTGCCTCTCTTACTAAATATAAATATATCATTCAAAAAATAAAAATCACAAATAGGTGACCTGTTTTACATATGGATAACGAGAACTAATTCTAGAATGTGCAATGGGTATACATGAACATGTAAGTGCACATGTCTAATACAGAAATCATGTACTCTTAATTCATATACAAATTACATTTGAAACAGCAAATAACTTCTTTGGAAGCACAATTCTCAGAGAGAATCCATGGAGAATTAGAGCACTGTTTTCTGAGTGCAGCTTAAAATTTTGGTTTGGGGTTGCAAATCTATTAGAGCCTTTTACATAACCTTTTTGACAAACGAGTTTTCTCCCTTTTGTGTACGCATTCTAAAGCGGGAACAAATGAAGACAATAGCACAGTTTAAAAGATATTTATTTTCAGGATCAGTTTGCTTACTAGGCTTAAGATGGTCACATTTTTTGATCAGTTTCAGGGCGCTTTACAAGTCTTAACCAAAAAAGCGTTTGAGGAATTATTTTCATTTTGAGTAGAGATTTTAAAATGTGGTCACTATATTTTAAGCTTCTTTCCAAATGATAACCACAAATCCAATTGTACATCGATACACGTATACTATATATTTATTATATATGCATATATACACACACTTTTTTAAAAATACATATACATATTTAAAACAACCCACTTCCCTCTGTGGGCCTTGAAATATTTTTAAATAATCCAGTACTAAGGCTCAAAGGTTCAGACATCTATCTTGTTCAAACCTTACAAAATGAGTTGGGACAGAGCTAGAAATATGGATCACAATCAAGACAGGGGTTAAAGAGTCACTGAGTTTGGTAACTGGCCACAAATATGTTCAAAACGTACAGCAGAAGAAAGGAAAAAAGCTGATCTCAATTACCACCCTCCAAAATCAACCTCCACTACTTGTGGATGGGAGGGCGGGAATTCATTTACAACCAGTGGAAAAACAGAAGCATTTCCCTTCCCTAATTCCCTTTGTTCAAAATAGGTACCCAAACATCATTAAAACAATGGTACAATGCAAGACTATCAGTATTGCCTTACCATTCAGACTATTTCCAACCTAAGTAGTTACATTTTAACTGGTGTGGTGAAGGGTTATAAAATGCTGCCCTCCCTGATAAGCTGTCTCCCTACACAACAGAAAGCCTTACAAAAGACATGGTATTTACATATATTAACAATGCACAATATTTACATATATTAAAATATGCACAGGCATCCCCCTTGCTGTCAAGTATTTCTTAGTCTGTGAGCATTTCCTGAATAAAGCCACAACATACCCTTCCCTCCCTCACTTAACTATTCATGTTACATCCTGGTCTCAACGCTGATCGACACTACAACACCAGAAATCATAAGCAATCAAAGACTTAATTTCACACCTAAAAATATTCTGCACTAGCTCAAGTTTCAATATCATTTTAATTATCTTTGAGCATCTCTAAGAAGCTTGAAGTAGGTACAGCAACCTGTATGTGTAGTGCATTTTAATTCTGATAAAAGATTTATTTTGCAGCAAATCCTTTTGTGTTGCAGCAAAATCGAGATGAATTCTTCCTTTAGTTAAAGACACTTTGACAGATCATGAAATTTCTTTTTTGTTATTTATTAAACTACATCCATAGAATTCTTAGCCCACAAGGCTACTGTTTAGAAAACAGCATAATTTTGTAAGAGTATATTAAAACTTTCCAATAAACAAGTTACAGTATTTGCTCACCCCCTCGTTGAGATTTTTAAAACAAACTGAACAGGTACAGGAGTCCCTTAATTGCAGCACTGAAAATGAATCACTGTGCAAGTAGCCACACCCTGAAAAACACTGTCCATAGTGATGGTGGTACAATTCACAGGACTCTTCTACTAGCTTACTTACAATAACATTTTGATAGTTAATTTTTCCATAAACCAATATGTACAATCAATGTCAAAACTTCCAAACATGCCAAAGTTTTATGATCTTGCACTCTCATGTATAGATGCATTATATGACTTGTTTACAATAACTGAACAAGGGTAAAGTCAAGAGATCTCAGCTTCCAGGATATCAGTCTAAGGCTCAATCCAAATTTGGTTAAACTTCTTAAACTACTATCTACACTCAATGTCTGCATGTGAGTAGTAAGGAATAAACTTTTGTTTATGGAAGTTCTCCTTGCTTGGTTCCTCTTACTTAAGCAGTTATTTCCAATGAAAGCAGAAAACATATGCTGTGGCTGAGACTACACTCAAATTTTTTCATTCAAGCCAGATTATTTGATGAAATCTCCAATCACATCAACTTGGTAAAGTTGCAGTTATTATGCTTGTTAGCTACAAACTGAATAAAATTGTTCTGGGCTGCTACTGCTATCTGTTTCCTCTGTTATATGTAGCTTCATTTTGTATCCATCTTCAATAGTCATGCACTATTGCAAGTGACATACCCCACCAGAATCTCAGCTGAGAGAGTTAAGATGCTTCCACATGGATTTTTTACTTCCTTGCCCCACTAGCAAAACATCTTTCCCATGGTTACTGCAACAGTTCACCCACATAAACAATCTTATTCATGAGACAGGACTAATCCAGTTACTAAAGACTCTGGAAAACTGACATTTCAAAACATTTCTTTAAGCCAACTTTGGCCATCATTATAATAGCACTAATGAACTGATAGAAAAAAACGAGTACAACTGATTCCATAAATCAGCTTCAGCTTGCCTCCCCTCACTTCCCACTGGTTTTGTGTGACTGGGGGGAGGTGGAGAGCATATGTAAACTCTGTCTACTAAAATACTTAATGCCTTCTATTGAAGCACTCAAGTTAGAAATTCAGGTTCTTCATATTCTTAATTCTTTTCTTCACCAGCCTTGCTCCATACAAAGTGAATTGTCCAGGTGCTTCAAAATGCAATGAAGCCATCTTTGCAAAGGTTTGTGTTGAGCCCTGTAACTCATCCCTTCTGAACTCCACAGTGCCTCAGTAAGCCTACCTAAATCTGTCTACAGAAATCTAAGTAAATCCACTACTGTGTAAGTCTAACTGCTATATCTTTAGCATATAACCTATTGGTTTGATGCTCTGCAGGCTATTTTAACATGCAACACATTCAGAAGAGCTACAAAATTGCATCTTCACACAAAACCACAGAGGAGAAAAAGAAAAAAAGAAGACTCATTTAATCATAAACTACACGATAAATCTGCAACTAGAGGATGAATCACAGCTTCTCTAACTGCACAGCTATGTCAATACACACAGTGGAAGAACCCAGAGAGACATGAATCCATTCACCATGATAAAGGCATCTAAAGGCTCAAAGAGAAGACTGAAAAAACAAGAAGGTCATAACTCTACATGCTTTCCCTCCAGGCACAAAAGGTACCTTTTTTCCAATAGTATGATCAGGACCAAAAGAAAGAATGAAGAGACAACCCATCTCAACCCAACACTTAAGAGCTTGGTTCTTCACAAGTCATTCCTAGAAGCTTAATCTGCAGAAAAATTATTTGATGCCATGCTGTGATGCTGGCACACAGTGCCATCAGACAACAGTGCAATGTGTCAGAGAACACGTTCAAAAAAAGCAAATATGGAAGCAGGTCTAAGCTTTCTATGTTGTATAGATACAGAAATTTCAGTCTCTTGCCAGAGAAATCACAAACAAAAAGAAGTATTTTAGTTTCACCAATATTTGATAATGTGGAGAGGTTATGCATAAATTACAAATGCAACCACTGTCCTTGATTAAATGTTTCCTTTGTTTTCTATCTACAACAAACTTGAAGACCAAAGCAATAAATCACAGTTCTCTTGCTTTCCACAGCTGTAACAATATTGCAGAGATACTTCAGAGAATGTAACAAAAATATCATTATTTTATTTGTTCCTCAGTATTATTTCTGAATTTTACACTTACGGAAGTATTTCAAGGTCTCTTCTATTTGTTCAGTTGTTAAGTCAATATTCGCATCAGGGGAAATGAGAGGTGTATGAAGCCAGTCGTCGTGGTCATAACCATAGATTGTATCTGCTCTTAGCTTATAATGAGGCAGCTGCTCTTCCAGTAGACTGATGATTTCAACTTCAGGAAGATTGGTACTATTGCACACATCTGGTAAAAGAAAGAGGACAGTCTTAGTTACTTTAAATTGAGTACCATACATACAAGCTAGCAAAGGTATCAGTTTGGTTTGATATCAGCAACAGTTTTCTACCTGTAAAGAACAGCTAAATACTAATTGGTTTAGAAGGTATGACTAGCATGAATTATCCCAAAAAAGGATATTTACCAGCAGAAAATACAAGCGCGTGCTCTTAGGGGCAAAAAGACCAACCTCTAGAAGCAAGTACTTGTCTATTGAAGAACAAGGGAGGTGGAAATAGAGAGCAAGTAAGCATTGGCCAAGACAGGGTAGCTACAACCTGGGTATGGAGAAAGGATTACTGCACATAGGAATTTACATTTTAATGTTCTACTTGACAGATTATTTTTTGCTTACAAGCTTTACACATCTCCTTAACTTGTCTTTTAACCACAGTTTAATACCACTGTATTTTTTGCCTTTGCTGCTGACAGTTTTTTCTCAAGAAACAGAAATCCAGGATTGCAATACAAAACAGTGTCACAGTTCACACCTAAGAGACACTGGTAAAGTTGCCTGCAAGAACCTTTTGACATGACCTCGATCTGCATTTTGTGATGTCAGTCCCTCATGTTCACAAGTATATCAAATTTACACACAGTTTTAAAAACAGATACCAAGAGCCATCAATAACTGCAAAAATGTTGCAATTAAAATTGAAGATTTAAATTTAATACAAGAAGCAGCTGACAAGTTTTAACACTGAAAATTCCAATTCACCAGAAGAACATTTTTACCATGAGGACGGTCAAACATGGGAATAGGGGCACAGAGAGGCTTAGAAATGTGCCATCTTTCAACTCAATTAAACAAGGCCATGAGCACTCACTTTAAAAGCCCTGTTTTGAGTAGAAGCCAGAAGTACCTTCCAACCTATACTATTCTATAATGAAGAATTTTTTGTGTATGTCAATACACAAAAGAGGAATGATAATGTCAAACATATAAATTTAATTAGCATATAAAATTAACTACAATGTCTTGCTAAATAATTATTAAGAAACAGAGCGACCTGTAGTATGTTTTTTGTGAATAGTTAGTGGATGAATCTGCCCATTTCTCATTTCCTAACTGGAACAAAAAGAAAAGAACACCACCACCCCACCACCACCAAATAAGAAAGAGCTATCTAAGCCTATTTTGGAAGAGCAAGCACTGAGGCAGGCTGCTCACATGCTGTGCAGTGCAGCTCCATCTTTAACCAGTGCCATAACTCTTGCAGCTGTTGCTAAGACTCACTCCAGAGTAAATAACAAAGACTGTCAAGGCCCTGAGTGCACCCATAGGCCGGGCTCATGAGGGACCCCAGCCGGCACCCTCTGCCCAGTGGCCCAGGAGCCCCATTTAAATCCAAGGCCCCTGCTCTCCCCTGTGCAGTACTGTAGGGTAGCTCTGTGCCCTGCTGATACTGAACACTGCCTGGGCTTACTGGATTGATGACAGACCCACTCAGTACCTGGCATTTGTCTGATGATCACTGGGGAGTCAATTTTAACCGTTACTGCCAGCACCCTTGCCCTGCTCAGGAACAAAGCGACTGAGCTCTGTCAATAAGGATCCTGCCCTTCCCTATCCTGTGGTCACACTCAGCTAATGGCAGGGCTGTAAGGCAGCCCTGCTCTTGCTGCTCCCTGACAAAGACACCTATTTTCTTAAGAGATAAAAGTCATTACTGCAGGACCAACACAGGCTGTCACAGACTGCAAGCTAGTGGAATTCACCTGTTAGGGGAGGGGAGGGAGGAGAAAATGGGAAAATAACACATACTTTTATATAGACCATCAATTAACTTCTTTTTTATCTTTCTAATCCAGAAATTGCATTGTCATAAGCATCATCCTGAGGACTAAAGATGGCAAGAATATTGCTATTCTATCAGACAGCAGGGCAGAGGATACAAAGATGAATTTGTATTGTTAATCTCCTGACTATATCCTTTACAAGACCTTGTTGATTAAAACTAAAATCCACTTGGTAAAGTTGCATCATATGTTATGGTTCAAAGAAGGTTGCTGTTACCTATCAGGAGGTGTTCTTTCACCCAGGCTGTTCTGCTAACTGTTGTACATATGTAAGTGTTCTCCAAATCTCACTGCAGAAATGGCTGTGCAAAAGTTAGCAGGATTAGGTACCCACATGTGCAGTAATGCTATCTTTATGGAGCTCTGTGCAATGCAGAGTCAGCCTGCACACATCATTTTAAGAGGTCCTTGCAGCCCTCTCAGAGGACTACTAACTTAACACAGAGAAACAAGACCTGTATCCCATGTTTCTAAAGTTGAGAGCCAGACTGTTACTACAGACCTTTCTTCTCCCCCGGTTACCTTCTTAATTGCTGACATCATCTATCTTGCTGCCATCTGAGTCCGGAAAAAACAGGTGATCTAAAAAACACCTGCCGACGTCAACTAAACATTCAAAGATATTTGTGTGTACGTGCATTCACAAAGATTTAATTTTTTTTAATATCTCTCTCTTTGGGTTATCTAATTGCTCTCACTTTCAAGAAAATGGGTGTGGTTTTGGGGGGACTGGTTTGGGGTGTGGTTTTTTTGGCTGAAATGTTAGTTCTTTTGTGAAAAATCTAAGAGTCTACACAGCCACGAAGACCACCTCAGTCAGGGAACAAGGAAATAAAAGTATTTGGAAAAAATCAAACCTTTAGTATCTTTCTACTTTTAACTAGCATTTCAGAAGAAATAGACTGACTTTATAGATGAAAAGTTTTGGGCAAATAATTTTGTGCACAGAAGTAAACTGGTTTACTGTATCATAAGAAGTAACAAAAGACAGAATGCAAAAGATGTTACCAGTAAAATCTGAAGAGAAGAAAAAACCAAACCACACCACACAGGCACACACACAGAAGAAACCCATAAGTTATTGTGGAAAAGAAATCCACCGGAACATGAAGGACAGACAGTAAAGAAATAAGAATTATTGTGAAATACAAGGTCAAGCAAGACAATTTTTCTACTCTACCATATAATAAATCCTGAATGTTTCTGAGCAATTCAAAAGGCCCAACAACTGGAAAGGCAACTTATTATGATGCTGTTGTCATTAACTTCTATTGCGATTTTAAAATCTGTATACCAGCAGGAAATAGGAGCAGGCTCTGATGTAATTGCCTGTTTAGAAAACCAGGACACCATAATTATACTTGTGTATGACTAAACATTAGTTCACCGTTTAAATCACAGCAATATTCTCAGTGCTACAATTATGTAGTCTTCCCCTTCACTTTTCCTTCCCTCCCTTCTCCGAGATGCAGGCCCTTGTTACAAGAAGGTACGCAGACTAACACCACGTCCCATCCTGAAACCAGTTACGTTTTATAGAAGACCCTGATTGTGCTCTGGATAGGTTTTATTAATATCTCTGATTAAAACTGCAACGATAAACAATTAAGTTAAATAACTTCTCTACTAAGAACACCAAAGACATAATTTGTGTTTTATGGTTAAGTTAAATGATGTCCAAAAGACATAAAACTGTTATGATTCCTCTTGTTCTAAGTAATACCTTCATTTTATGGAGTTAAATATAACACTGTAAACTTAAGACAATTAATTTATCATTAATAAAAAATGATGCAACAAAATACAGTTGAACCACATCCTTGTAAGCTGCTCTGTTACAGATTGTGAGTTTTGTAGTCTAAGCAATTTTAAGCTTGTAGTTTTTTTGACAACCTTGGCAAACAGAAACATCTACAAAGAAATTACAACCAACTTAAGTAGCTAAATGGATTAGGAACTCATGATTCTTACTAAAGCATGGGTCATTCCAGGTTCTGCTTTTGAAAGAAAGAGTTAAGAAGAAAGATTTACTAAGGCTCTAGCATACTGCAGAACTCTGCAGCTTTCAGCACTTCACAGAAGTAATTTTATATAAACAAAATGTGTTAATTCTTTTCCATATTATTTTGCAAGTAATGTTCCACTGCTTTGCGATCTTCTTACCTTAAATGAAGCACATGCATGAACACCCCACCTCACCTATTTTGGTGAAAAAAATTATTATTTTTTTTTTTTTCCATGTCCCGTTCCTCAGGAAATAAGGAAGTTGCTCAGTCTGCTTTGCAGGAGTTTTTGACATTATTCCTCCTCATCGTCTCTGTTTTCTAAATTAAATTAAACCAAGTTCTTTCAAAGACTTTTGTGCCAAAGATTTAGTTGCTTCAGTTTCTAATCTTCTCTTTAAATAATGAAGATGCAAAACTGGGCAGAACACTCCAGTTGAGCTCTTTTCTGCTATTTTCTTTTTCCTACTTCAGTATCTCTTGGGTAGTTAGTAATGGATTACTTATTAGCTTGTTCCATACCTTTTCATAAAATGGCATTTGACAGACTGGCTTATTTTCCCTTCTCTGGACATCTTAAACCCCTGTACCACCTCTCTCCCAACTTAAGAAAGCCACTAAAGTTTCACTGGCTGTTTCATCTTGCTTGCATTTCCTTGAGGGAATTTTTATTAGACTTGCTGATCTGGAAACCTTTGACTATTTCACCAGTTCCCTTTCTTCTAGGCAACACCTCTATCCATACAAAATGCACTAAGCATAGTAAATTAACTTTTTATTGTGGAGACTGAAGTGAGGGTGGGTGTGGTTTTTTTTGTTTGGGGTGGGTTTTTTTTTTTAATTTTTCAGATAGGGAGGAAGTGGCATAATTTTTAGGACAACCACATGAGGATATGAGTACATTTGGTTATTTTTGGATGTACACTTACACCCCTTCTCTGCTGACAAGTGAGCAGGGAGGTGATCAAACAGATAATCGAGTGAGAGGTCCCAAACAACAGGAGCTGACTGTATCGAGGGGGCACAGCACATCAAAGACTGCCACTCCTCCGCTGTGCACTTAACATCACACAGTTCATAAGGCATTATGTAGGGTGCTGTCACCCACTGCCATTTTCATCCTGCACTCACGCAGCCATGCAATACATTAGGTAATTCCCATATAATGTTAAATATATATATTTAGCTGTCAGTGTTATTTGGATACGTGGAACTATGCAAGCACCTCATGACCAAGCAATTCAACCTCAGTTGAACTAACTTCAACTCAAGCTAAGTTCAGCATGAACCACAGGTAGCCAGATTTGAAGATCTCATTCCAAACAACATGGTCACCTAGAGCAGCTCACCTCTCAAACTCCATTCCCTAGCGGGCTTTCAGGTTACACCTGTTTACAGCTCTGACTTAACAGCCATATCTTACTGCAGAAATGAAATGTAGCTTGACTGAGAAAGAAGGTGCACCTATTCAATTTCAGCATCAAATTCACATAAAAAGTTGTGATAAATTCAAAGAAAAGAACCTAAAACAAAGAGAAGGGAAAAGGGCAGGAACGACAAACAACCCAAAACATTCATGAAACACACAGAGAAAACAAGCTACAAATCTCAAAGCCAGTATCTGCAGGAGTTTTTAGAAACACAATACAACACAGCTTATCAGTAGAGCTACTGCATGGAACATTAAATATTTAGTTTTGGTCTGTCTGAATTCTGGTCCAAACCATCCTCAATCTTCATGGCTTTACTGGTTTGTTTTCAAGCTGAGGCTCCCGTTTCAAGGTTAAGACTTCCAGGTCTCTATAGAACCTGCTGGCAGTAGATACTGCCACCTGGCGAAAGTAGCGCCTCATTACCCGAACCGCTAAACCACGAAAGACATTTATCAGCCAGTTTCTTGTTTGCAGCCCACTGCTGTAAATGGAGCAAAACAATTTCTCATAAACCCAGCCCTGCCATGAACCATGGTCAGAGCTGTGCTCAAGAAGGGACAGACCAGAGCACACAGGTCAAGAAAGGAAGACTACAAGAAAACTACCCAGAGACAGTACCATTTCCAGAGCACCACGCTCCAGAGTTGTGGTCCTGATAGAATCCAACACTTTGCAAACAGTTCAAAGAAGCTGTGTTACCCTCAAATGCTTCCTGCAAGAAAAGGGAAACGATTACTCTGCAGAAGCCATTGTCCAGCTGCACAACTACACTCTAGGTGTGTCCTTGGGGAAGTGCTGGGCTGCTTGGCAACTTTCAAAACACAAGCTTTAGTCATCAGGTTGTATCACGTACCCCCCCAACCATCTCCATCTTCCACAGGACTCCACTGCAACAGCACCCAAGCAGCTGGTGCTCAGCCCACTGCCAGAAAGGGGCAGTCTAAATACCCTCTCCTTAAACAAAACAAAACAAAAAATATCAAAAAAGTCCTCAGTAGCCACTCTCGAGCAAATTCTTTCATTTCCCACAACAGAATTAAAATATTGTAACTTGTCACAACCTTTTCAGTCATTCGAGGGAAGGGCACTAGATAAGATCACAGCAACAAAAATAGATGAGAGAAACAAGGAAACTCTCTGGAGAAAGCAGAAAGAATAAAGTCTACTTTTTTACTTCATGAAGCCACCTACTCCTCTCCCTGGTTTTCAGTCCTGTTCCATTTCGCACACACA
The DNA here is from genome assembly GCF_965140245.1 of Athene noctua. Lineage (NCBI taxonomy): Eukaryota > Metazoa > Chordata > Aves > Strigiformes > Strigidae > Athene > Athene noctua. The sequence goes on from NC_134038.1 coordinate 152,210,419, forward strand.
TATTACACTCCCCCTTGACACTTAGCACTCTAAAGTTTAAAATGGTGAAACTTAAACAATAAATATTTGAAAATGACAGATCAGTAAATAACAATTTTATTTTATTTTTTTTTTAAAAAAAGCACACAATACCTGAAAAGCGTCAGTTTCAGTGCTGGATACCTGCTAGTAAAGGAGAAGAAAGATTCTCTGCAATACAGGGCTACCACATTGAGGCTAAAGTCCAGCCACATGTAACACAAGAAATTAAAGTTCATCAACTTGAGGCTATTTCATGCTAAATGCTAGTGAATCTTGACTGCTGATTTTGCTTCATGTGATGCATATATGCACAGATAACACAAACTGCAAGACTGTGTCCCTTCTCAGAAACTGCAAATTTTGCATCACTGTATGTAAATTGACATAGAATTCTATAGCACATGTACCATCACACAAGAGAGCATTACATTTTCTATTATTTAAGTAGGAAGTGCCCTTTTAAAAATTCTCAGTGTATTCAATGCCTCCCCCATTTTAAAATAATGAAGAAATAATGCAACTCCATAATGTGAAAAGTCATCCCATTCCATTGGGCTGAGAAAATTCTGGAAACTCCTTCTGAGAAAAGGCACCAAATCTAGCTCAACAACCAGCCAAGAGGCCATGGTTATATTAGGATTCTCCTTTCTCAGTAGAACCACAAGCCTAAAGAAGCCTAATCATATTCCAGGGGTGGAAGCAATAAAGATGGTCTTTCTTTAAATGCTTTTCCAGCAGCTATTTCCTGGCTGCTTGAAGCAGCCTGATAGCCTCACTTTCCCAATGCTTTCTGTCTATTTAGACAATCATGGAATGGAATGAACTAGTCATTACCACTGAACAGATCTATATAAAAATAAAAAGCAAAAGAGGAGATAAGAAACTTCACAATTACACTGACAGCTAGTCAACTGAAGAGGGAAACATCCTATAGTCATCCACAACTTGAGCTCTACAGGCCCACACAGATACAGACGTTAAGTACTAACTGTGGTCCACAATTACAAGTATTTCTTGAATATAATTTCACAATATGTTCACTCTGAACATATACTTGTAACAGGCAAAACCCCAGAGCATACCACATTCCTGTTCAATTTCAGTTCTAGGAAGCCCAGAATGTGGCTAATTATACCGAAGTCTGACAAATACTACTGCTGAACTCAGGACTGCACACACACAATATGTGTGTTTTAATGTAAGGTGTGTGATTAGCTTCTGGGGCAAAGAAAATTACTTCTAATAAAAAGAAAACTCACTGTCCTCCCAACTTACTGGCTTGCCCAAAGGGAAAGACAGCCTTAGCATCCCACACATCAGAAGGCTCATTGCTGGCTACAAACCCTAACTGTGGAAAAAAGCTCTTCAACAAGAAAGTTGTCTCGTACCTTTAAAACTCAGACTCCTCAAACAGTCGTGGCAGCTTTTGTAACTTGATTGGCATGACACGATTTTGGAATTGCAAGTCCTGCCACACCTTTAACCAAAGTTGGTTAAGCAATTGTTCTTCTGACTCTAAACATGGAAAATATGGCACAAAATCCAGTATTCCATGGGAAAACAGAAGACCCCATGCCAACCTCTGGTATTCCCATTGTGGGCCGTCACAGCAGGGCTTCACCTGAACTGTAACTCAGTACTGCCTACAGAGCTTTCTCTCTTGCACACATAGATCTTAACTGGACTTCCCACCTCGTGCAGGTGAGGCACCACAGGAAAGTCAGGCAGTATTTACAGTAACCAAACAGGCACACTGAGTCATGGAAGAGGAATTCTGGATGAGAAGTCCAGCCCATGGAGAAGAATGAAGCACCCAAACAGGGATTCTCATCGTATTCTCTATGTAACACTATGTGTCACTTCAGTTGTCTGCCACCTGATATTTTAATTCATACAAACAGGCGCTTAAACGAGCAAGGATAGGGGTAGGAAGGAAAAAAAGATTTCGACAGCTTGCTTTTCTTACCCACCCCCACTCCCATCCCCTTTCCCATGAACAAGTCCAGCTTCATCACTGGGAAAGAAAATGTCCTTTATCCCCAAAAGTTTTAAAGGATTTTTGCAAGGGTGGAGAAGCTGCACAAAACATAATCACAACTTTTCCTTTGCTACAAAGGAGAACTGGTATGAAGGATCAGATCATTCAATATTATCCAAAAGAATACTGTTGTGCAAGAAAAATCATTACATTGACCAGGCTGCCAGATGAAGTGGAAGAAAAAACATTGTCCCTTCAGTTCTGCCACAGCAGGCACTGGCCAAGCCTGTCTATGGGGTGGACAAGCCACAGAACTGTCTTCCCATACAGGTCACTGGGCTCAGCCTACATCTGCATTTTTGGGTGCATAAAGCACTAAGATTTCCAGCACATTGCCTTCCTTCATAGGAAATTCTACTTAAATGTGGCATTTGAAAGCATACTGATGAAGTAAGCTGAGAGAAAACTTGGCTTAGCCAAACACATCAAATAAAGGTTTGGAAGAAGCTGGGAATGTCAAAGCTAACAGACAAAACCACTGGAAAGTCCAGTTCCAATGTGAGGAATGTCATTCTTTATTAGGTTAAAGTCTTCCCTGCTTTGGTTTCATCCTACACACACATTCCTGATGGGTATAAAAGGTGAGACAGATCTTGATGGTGAGAGACCATCAAAGTATTAGGTCCCTACTGTACATTATGCTACAAATTTAAATGAACTTTGCTTCAGTATGGAAATGTTTCTTCCTGTATATAAATGCAGCCATATTCATGCTTTTATTTTTACATTAAACAGAAAATAAAAGGAAACTCCAGCACCATGGCTATTCTTTTAGAGCAAGAACAAAAGCTATTCACGTATCAAATGCATGCTGGCAATGCACTGTTCAGTGACAGTAAGAATAAACACATTCATTAACCATTAGGATCTTTCCGCTGCCAACACAGACTGGGAATGTCTCAAAAACCCATTGATAAATCACCAAGTACGGAAAACCCTGAAAAGCAATTGTTCTGCTTTTGCTTGTTGTTCAGCCCAGCTACAGAATGTGCCAGCCCCTAAACAATGGCTGTCAAACAAAGCTTTAGAATCACAAGCAAAACATAAGAATTAATTCTTATGTAGCTTGCTTTTTACAGATGTTGACTTTAAATGGAAAATGTGTTGCTTCATGATGAACACATACATGCACATTGAGAAACATAAGGATGCACCCAGCATATTATGGAGGTAAATTATGAAATAAAAGTCTTCTCACATATTTAAATACAAAAATAATCAAACATAGCTTTTTAGTCTTCCAGCACTATTCAAGTGCACCACAACAGGAAAACAAAAAACAGAAAACAAAAAAAATCCCAAAAAAATCCACCAAGGACTTGTCTTCAGGAGTTTTCTCCAAAGAACAAACACTGCTTTCGCACAATCCCACTTGAAAAAAAGTACACATTTAGGAATGACAAGTGCTTCCCAAAACAAGGAAAATCTAGAAACAAATTTTAAAAAATGTCACATTGGACTTCATTAATTCCGGCAGTTGCTCTCACGGTGACTGTGGAATTGACAAGTTTACACTAAAAATCATATATCATACTAGGAAGAGGAGTGTAAGTAAGAGGGCTGCAAAAGGAGCACAGCAGTAGCAGTCAAATTCTGCTTGAGGGAAAACCAAACAAACTCCACAAAACACAAAAAGATAATCCTTGAAAGAAAGGAAAAGTATGCCTGGGATACACACTACGAGGTGGCATGACAACCTGTCACGGGAAAGGAATCAGTAAAAACACTAAGTTATTGACAAAGGGTAAGAGCTGGAGAAGAAGTGATGGGGGGGGGGGGAAGCAGCATCTATGAAGTTGACTGAGAATCCACCAAAAGCCAGCCAGAAAATTTCAGAACCAATGATGCAGCAGGCACAGAGAATAAGATCATTTTGCTAAGAGTATGCTAGACAGAACTAAAAAGTCAGACTCATAGAATAGTTCCAGTCATGCTGAGGGATCTATCTCATGTTAATAGGACTAGCACTCCTGGCATGCTTTAAAGAAAGAGCACTCAGAATTTAGCAATAGCTGCTTATAGAAAGTGGCAGAATAGAAGAGGGAGAATAGACCAAATCTAGATCAAGCTTACAGGGTAAGACTGGTGACAGCAACAGCAAAATGGACTGAGGTAAGAACCCACATACTCAAATTTTATTTAAAGGAGAGACTAAGAAAGCTGGGTAGGAAGCAGACTGGAGTGTGAAAATTATGGAGATTTTTCAAAATCATGAAAATGAAATCGTAAGGGGAATGAAGAACTTATATTCACCAAACCCTGCATAACTAGGACAAATACTGACAGAAACCAGTGGAAGACTGGCTTAAGTACCACTGCACACAGCCAATAAAAATCATGAACTTCCATGGTAACACAATCAGCAGATTCAGACAGATTTTAGACAGTCACAGACAGGGTCTAACACTAAATAGACACTAAAAGAACTAGGCAGGGACGTACTCTCTATATTGCTAGTACAACAGTTCTGCATGATGGAGGTACTTATGCTAAGAACAGACTACTGAGTGGCTGAGCACGTGCTCTCCATACCCAGCATCTGCTGTTCTGGAGTCAAAAGCAGAGTCCTGAGCCTGCTGATCCAACCCAGGCAAGCATTTCTTATGTTCTTCATTTGAGTTCCAGCTCCACAGACCATATTAACAAAACTGAGAAAAACTTGAAAGTACCACCCCACGACAGGAAATGAAAGAGAAGAAAGTGCTAGAGCAAGTTTATGCTGTGTAAAGAAAGGTAACCACAACAGGACTCAGAGCAGTTCAAGCAGAGCGATGCAATTCAAAACTATTACTAATTTATCAATACTTTTGTAACCTTGTAATGTTTAGAGGACAACCAACCAGCCTGTAACCCAGCACAACCTCAGCACCCTGTTCAAGAGCCTTCAGAATAGGAAGCACTCAATGTCTGATGGTATCTCACACACCCAAAACAGCTCAGCCACAGATACGATGTTTTCCCTGTATGCTGCACAGCAAGAGTAAAGTGTTCTAGTGACAATCTGTATTACCAGAATCTTTAAGGAGTTATCTTTGGGCAGCATGCTTTGACAGATTTGGAACAGAAGGAATAGAAATCCAGCATTTCAAACAAAAACATGCACCTTGGGGGCAGCGGAGGCAAAGCACTGGAATGGAAATTCTGTAGGCTCCAGAAACACCTTTTAAAATGAAGTGACAGTCATCAGAACTGGCTGATGTTGCCACAAAGAGTGATAGAATTTGGAATTTGGTGGAAGAGAACAGAAGCTCTGTTTCATATGAGAACATAATTAAAGCCTGAATAAGGATAGAGGCAGGATGAAAATCCAGAAAAAACTTTCTGCATCTAAATGTCTTTGTTGCTAGGAGACTGTATGAGGTTTAAGAGCAAGAGAAAAATGGGTTCCTCTGGATGTTATGACTATCCATCACTGCAGTCATTGCAGTAAGGTAGAAGGTACACTACCTGCAAGGTTAAATAATACCAACTCTTCTCAGAGATACCTCCCAGCTGAGGGAAATCTGATTTCATGGCTTGACCCATCCAGTGAGGTAACTTCATTTTTTAAAAAAAATTTAAAAACTCTACTGGTGTTAATTACAAACAACATAAGACACAGAACAGGTTATCATCACAAAGAATTTCCCAAGGCCCCTCAGGAAATTGCCCAGAACACAACAGCCAGAGAACACACCCCTACGTGCATTTGGAAAGAGTAATTAGTATAATGAACAAATGAATCGTGCAAACTAATGAGGGAGCTAGGCAATTTAAATCACAGTCTATTCATCCTCTCCTTTTTCAGAGAAGGATGAAGGAAACTCACATAGCATATTAAGCAGTTAGCTCTTGAATTACAAAGTATATTATGCCAAAATCATTGCAAATAGTGAGTCTTCAGACATGATAAAAAAGACTGAAAGTTAACTTACTGAAGATAGCTAATTATAGTGTTACACTTATTTTAAGATAAACGAAAAAGTAATTTAAAATAACCCAAAAACCAGAAAACCCGCAAAACCACTCTGGCAGCCAGACATCTGTCACAAGAGTAAATGTATACCCCAGTGGTATTTCATATTCCATCCCCACTGTACTCTCCATTTCCAGAAGGACAGGATTTGTTTGACAGCAGCTGATGGACAAGGAAGAATGGCAATCAGACTAAGAGGCTTTTATAATTCACAAAATGGGACTAATTGAGCAATTTAATGATACTCTGCTTTATCATGTCAAGATTACAGCCCTTTCTGCTTCACAAAGAATGCAATGGGGAGTGTTAGACAGAGAAGGAAGCCCCCAACCCCAGCTGCTGTTTATACCAACGCCTGTGTGGAAGTATCCAGGTCTGCACTGCAATTACAGGGAAGACAGGCACCTTTAAAAGCACTTTGATTCTCTGTCTAGCAAAAGAAACACTAGATGGTGCTACATCCATACTCCTATCTTTATACTCAGATGAGTGGTAGCAGGAAGAAAAAGTAAAGTTCAAAGGTAAAAAACAATCGGGATGAGATAGGTGCCTCATTCACACATGTAGTAGCAGTGTGTCACTTCCATGTCATACAGTGCTGCCCCACTGACCACCAACATAGGGACCTGAGTGTCCTTCTGCACATTTACTTGTAGGAGCTCCATGAGTGACAGCTGTAGAAACTCTCTGTCAGGCTACATTGAACTTTTAAACCTTGCTAACAAAACCCAAAATGAAGTAGTAATTACCAGAAAAAAAATCTAATATAGCAGCTACCGAATCCATTTACAGGTTTAATACTGTTAGTGTTTAGAAAACACATGCTCTACGGCTAACATTTTTTAATAACTATTAAAACATTCACAAACAACATTTTTTAAAAATTAGATCAATTGTCCTATTTCATTTGCCCATGTATGCTCAATTTAGCACAGACTGAGAAGTGTCTAGTTGCATAACACTTCAGTTATAGCAGCTACGAGTTTTGGATCACTTTACTATCAAATTCAGTGGGAAAGAAGCCTTTCAGGATGCTGTCCCCCACTTAGAGGTAAAACTGGCTTAAGGAAACTTTTCACCTCACTGTTTTTTGTCACCAAGGCCCACCCCTGCAGTGCTCATTCCCTTGGTTACACCAACACTGCCTTTAGGCCACACAGTAAAACAGATGAGATGTGTGACCTAGCTATAAAGTAACCCTCACCTCCCCTCTGCCACAAAAGCTGAGCAGGATTCTATCCCGACAAGTTGCCTAAAATACCTCCAGTTGCACTCACACAGAAACCTGCACAAGCACAATTCTGAGGTGGTTCGGGGACAGGAAATGTTTACGGCAACCCTGTATCCAAGAACAAATGCTTAGAACAATCAGAATGTACAATGCACTCTCAGCGACTTAACATCTGCTCTTAGGTCCCAGGGCAGGAAAGATCGTGCTGCTGGCAAAGAATGCCAAAGTGCCTCTCTTACTGTCAGCAAATAGAATAGGAAAAAAACCCAAAAGAAACCAGCAAGAATTTAAAATTCTTGGAGTACCAATGGCCTTCTTGAAAAGTTAAATAGCAAAATCTGCACATCATATAATTTCTTCTTAGGCTTAAGTTATATTAGTCAACTCCGATTACATTACCATTAGCTGGTTACATTCAGAAAGCATCGCCACACACCACTGACTTAGTTTCCCAGTTTCTTAACTGTGTTCAAGTCTTTAGTTGCAAGAATTTTTGCAGATTACTTTTACAATAGGCTCTAGGTGTTAAGTCTCAGACTAAAAGAAAACAGATCATCCTGACTGCTGAATTTGGACATGCCTGCTCTAGAAGTAGTCAAGGCTTCGCATCAGAAGAAAAATTATGGTATATGCAGACTTGATATGAGCAATTTCTTTCCCACTAAACAGTTTAAAAGTGTAAACTGTGCTAATTTCTGAGTCAGACCTACACAAAGTCCTCCTGTTAAAGCCTCTGACAATCCTTATTCCTCTGCAAGTATTTCTCTTTCTGCTTGTTTCAAGATTATATGCTGCATACCAACACATACTACTGACAAGGTAGAGATTTTACACAGGAAGCATGAGACCAATTCCTAACTCCCAGTCCATGCCCTCTGACACCTTTAAAAGCACAGCAAAGAGCTGAAACTCAGAAAAATCCAATAAAAAAGTAAATAAAAACTCCACAAACAGAAAATCAAAACCAACCAGCCAAAAAACCCACCACTATTTCTACTGCAAGTCTTATCATGTTGTCTCTAGGTCACAAACAGTATAAATTTGCTGCTGCAGGACAGTTAATCCATTAAAAACAAAGCATTATAGGATCAATCAGTAAACCACACTTGGCTGACAACTAAGCAAGAAGAAAGAGATTCAGAAACTACATCAGGCTTGAAAGAGTCTGAGGTAGGAAGACATGCACTGACCTCCGCTTAGCAAAAACTACTTTTAAAAATTAAAAAAAGGAAGAGTTTTCCCTGCCTGTCAAGGAACCATAATTAAGAAGGCATCCTGATTCATGAAATAAGTTAGTTGTCTGGGCTTGTAGTCAGAAACAGAAAAACAAAGTTAACATCTTCCTGTTAACAGGGGAAGGAATACAGGACACAGCCAACAGAACAACTTGCAAGAAAGATCCTTCTACAAGGGCCTGGAAAACAGTTATGCTACCAGGAACGCATCTGTGCAATGCGTAGAGCTTCCAGTCTACCTGCTAAGCAAATACCTACATTGCAGTCAAGAGAGCGGCCTGTTTATAAACTAATCAGTTAAAGAGCTCTAAACCCATGAATACAAGGAGGAGGGATGGGATGTATGTTTCTGTTAACAAAGCATTTATTTCTGTGGAAGCATACCTGACTGAAAGTGACTTTAATGTTAATTCTACTGCTTGTCACTGCAAGGGAGTCAGGATGGACTTGCAGAGCATCTCTCCCTTTCTTTCTATTTTCTTTTTTCAGAATATCAACCCTTAGTAACTATACCTCAGTTGGCCTAAGTTAAGCATACTACAGAAGTATTTGTTGATGGTCACCATTAACTAGTTCTCTGACCCACAGACAATTCTAGAAATGGCTGGAAGTAACTCAGGACAAATGTATCTGACAGCCAATTAGAATGGCTCCAGTCTTAGTTCTGTTTTTCTCAGCCCTTTCATTTCTCCCTCCCAAAAAATCAGCTGATTTGTCAAACATTCCCAAAAGACCTTGGAACTGACAAGGTTACTTTAAGCTAAAAGCAGCCTCACAGCTCAGCCAACAAACCATGCATTTGGAATGGAAACTGCCTGTCATTTCATGGCCATATATCCATGACTAAACTGAGTTAGTGATTATTCACACAAAAAAAAGGGGTCAGCAGACCACATCACTAAGAATCTCATTCTATTTAAAATGCCATACTTAAACACATATTCCATTTATTTGTATGAATCTATGATAAAAAGGCATTTAACCTTTCATACAAGCACGCAGAAGCAGCTGTTCCTTATACATTAACTTTTATAGTTCCAGAATTAATGTGACAAAAATTAAATAGCTTTAAAAAGCAGAAAGATGTACAGTCAAAATACAATAGATACTATTTCTCCCATCCCCTTCTCCCACAAAGCAAATCTCATATCAAGATAAAAATCTAAATTATGTTGAGCATTAGGACAAGCATTCCATAATTTTAAGCTGCGGTATTTCCTTCCCCTCATCCCTGACTTTCAGTTGGTTTATTTTCCAAACAAATCTCAAATGGTTCAACTTCCCAAGCATGTAGTTATAATACCCCAGTTTCACAGCTGTCATTGGTCTAACCTATTTGCAAGAGCCTTAAACCTTACAGAGTGCTTTCACTGAAAATTCCGGTGCTTGTGAAATCACTTCTTAAACAAGGAAAATGTGCAGACCAGCAGCAGCACCATCCACGAGCCACATACCTCACCCACATCTTAAGAACAGAAGTTTAACTATACATCTCCACATCCTTCCCAGGATAAAAGATTTGTCTGCTTACCAGTAATGGTGCAGGCATCTCTGTACTCTCTGCAGTCTGGCACATCATCTTCCACTGCTTCACTTACATAGTGCTCTTCGTGAATGCCTGTGTCACAGGCTAGGACTGCATGATTCGACAGCTCCGAAGGAGGCACAGTGGCGGCCAAAGTGCAGTCGTGCAAAGCTGTGGCGTCCAGCTTGGCAGGTTTCACAGGGTTGTACAAACTGCCATCAGGGGGACCAGCACTGGAGACTGGGTTTGGCTGGTAGAAACAGGACTCTCTTTCTTTGCTAGAGTTGGCTTCAAGAAGTCTGCAAAACACAAAAGAAACAAATGTTCAATTCAAGCCATTCCAAACAGCATAAATCAGAATAATTTTCTTTTCCTTAAACAGTAGTTTAACCTGAGATGTTCAGCAAATACTAAAACCCAAACACTATTCACAGAGCAGCTGTCTATCTCTACACCATGCCCAGTCATGTCAAGTAGGAAAGTGCTATTCCTTGTACAGTGTTATTTACCAATGGCTGATTAAACATCCATATTTTTGCCTAACCCATTTTAAAGTAAGCCCAGACCATCCATCTTGCCTCATTCACCAACTTAACTCGCTCTCATGTCAGCCAGCAAAAGCTCTGTGTAACCCAGCATGCTGCATGAGCCATACCGTGCAGGCAGACTGCATGTCACTAGTTGATTTACTGGTACTTTAATTAAAGATCATCATTTGAAACTGACTGATAACAAACAATACAGAAATTATTAGAAGCTTATACTATAACCCTGCTAGACTTTCCTCTCCACTGGACCACCCTGCACAGCCCAACCCTTCACTGACAGGCTGCCTGCTGCCATCTCTCCTCCCTTTACAGAGTATGCAGCAAACAGAAATCAAGGTGCACTGGGTTAAGGGGGCTTATTGCTGCTTGCCAGTGCTTCAGCCTCAAACAGGGAACAAAGTCCCTCAAAGACAGATACCCTCAGCAAGATTAAACTGGCCAGAGAAGGAATGAAGAGCACCTTTATCCAAAAAACATCACTGAAGCTTTTGGATAACGGGCTAAAGGCACTTCAATAACTGATGGTATGGTACTGCTTTTGGTTATCAGCAGTGTAAGGAAAGATGCTAATGCTCATTACTGCTAGGAAAGGAAAATACAATCACGGGATTGCAGAAACCAGACTTGGGAAAAGGACTGAAGGACAAGAAAAAAAAACTTTATATATGTAGTAGTTACAAAGCATAAGCAGCAGCTGAGGAACAGGTCACAAAACACCCAGACTACACGGAAAAAGCAAAAAGACAGACAGCAAGAAGATACAAATGCACTGGTCTGCAAACAGAAGGTATGGATGCAATTCAGTATGCATGTGCAGCGAAAGAACATGCTATGTTCAGTGCTTCGTTGAGAACCAAAAATACAAGTTTTCTGAAGAAACCTGTGAAAAAGGTTCTCTTTTAATCTCTAGGCATGTTCAGAAAATCCTATTTTGCCGTTAAAGTTACACATAGGATTTTGGCATCTTATTTTCCAGCATTTCTAGTAAACAACATTATTGCTTCACCAAAACATGAGAGTGTTTCTAGAAACTCATTGCAAAACTCACACATCTGTCTCTCAACCATCAAGACCCAGATTATGCATTCTAGACCTTCTGGGAGTAAGCTTCAGAGAAACCTCCAACAAAGTTGTAACACTGTGCCAACACCGTTTTTTCTCAACTTAGTCTTCCCTTTCACCACAAGCATCAAAACAAAACCGCAAAATTCTCTCCCCCTCTCAGAGGGTCTCAAGAAGGATGTGTTTATACTGAAATCAGAACACCACACATGGAAAATGGATGGGCAATATTAACTTTGGAGAATAAACACCCTCATACACAAAATGACATTTCAGTAAGTTTTCCTCAATTACATACATTTGTATTTCTGCATATTTCACTTAACCTGGAAACAGTTCTTAGAGGCTCAAAAAACTGTTTTATGTAATGTTCATAATAGCTACAGGAACAGATTAAGTCAAACGATATATTTATGATACTCTCACACAAATGGTACTCTACTGTGGTAGCTGCAGGAAGAGAAAGTTCCACTCGAGTGCTTTAATAGAAAATCTTATGGTTCCCCTGCAGAGCATCCATTATTCCTGTGCTATCACAGTACACACTGAAAAGAACAATGGGGTCACTTGTACTGATTATTTTTAAAATGATCCACTTTCAAGTGGCTGTTTAGGAGTAACAAGAAGATTACTGATATTAGAAATTAGTTGTTCAAATACAGTTAGAATCAAAATACAAATACTTGTTTTCCCCTCTGCATTGAAGATAGAAACAGCTTAAGCTATAAACAAGAACATATACTGGAAATACAGAGACTGACTGATTAAAAAGGGCTCCATTTTGTCCTAGATGCTACCACACATCTGTGAATCACGTTTGTTTTGGGAAATTGTTAGATAAATCTGTTGTTATGAACAAGGGCATGTCTGGGAGTAAGCAACTGGAAGCATTAACAGCACTCTTAAGCTTTTCTTGTCCTTCTCTCCATGCTCTCCCTTAGCAACTGCAGGAAGCCAGCAACATAGCAACACTACCAAATGAAGTAACACTGATAACCACAGTCTGATTTTTGTGTAAAAGTCAACCGAGTTTTGGGAATCTGAGATCCTGTAACACACTGCCATTCAATATCTGACATATCCGATCACCTTTACTCATTCCCAACTATGTCCCACACAGTCCTCACCAAAAATAGTTTTGACCAAAACATAACATTGCAAGTTGCATTAGAATTTTGTGCTGAATGAGCTTCACCTCTCCACCTTCACCCAGCTTAACATTCATCCCACTGAGGTACCATGGAATCAGTTGTCCCCCTCCTGTAAACTGCACTCCAACAGCTTCTGCCTTGTCACTGTTAAGAACAAGTAGAGACACATTCAGAAACAAGTCATCAGTGCTCTTCCTTCATACAAGCTATTTCACTGGAGGCACTTATGGAAACTATAACAAACAGAGCCTGAAAAAACAAATAAGCAACAAAAAACACTCCCCAAAAAATCCCCACAAGTCAGTCTGCCTGGTCGGCTGCAGAACCACATGCAACATTTACATGAGAAAGTCAAAGTCTGGATTAAGGAAGAGAATTTGCCTTAAATCTTAAAACCTTGTACCACAGAGGGAATAAAGCAGGCCAAAATGTGTATGTCTGCTTCTTTACAGAACTATTTAATATCCTCCATTTCCATTCACACAGTGGAAGTGTTGTTCAGATTCTATCTATCAAATCTATCGAGGCAGTGTTTTCATGGCCTCTCTTGCAAGGCAAATATTACTACCTAATCCAGGGGTACACGCTTTTCCTTTAAACTTACATTTAAATCTTACTGCTGCAAAAAAGAAAAACAAACTACAGCTGAGCAGTATTTACCAGATTGCCAAAACAGCCATGAAGAGAAACAGACATTGTAGCTACTATACTCATGAAATACAAATATCAGTATTTCTTTAGTCAGTCTCACCTGCAGATACAGTATTCATAAGAGAAGATGACATAAGTTGTTATTGCGGTGTTTCAGATTTACTCCTTCTGACATCCAAACAAGTGCACAATTTATAAATCAGATTATGAGTTTTCTCGTTGATAACACATTTCATTCTTTCTACTGTATATGTTAACACCAGCCTACATTTAAATAAATCTTCTACCTAATATGGAACAACTCAGCTTTTGCCTCAGTGGCTGTATTGCACCATTTCTAACAGTCTATATAGAGTGACAGTTTGGGGCCAATAAACAGACCTAGGTCTAAAGAAATACTTCATTTGGAATATTTGAACTTAATTCTTCAGTGTGAACTGTTTGCAGAAAGAGCACAATTCCCTTAAAGTTTATAATTGACATGTTTTTAATCAGGTAATTTTACTCTGGAAAAAATCCCTTGTTTGTAAGCTGTTTATTAAAGGCACTCATTCAAACCTTGCGCTTTATAAGAGCAATGACATAAGCTCCTGCAGACCTCCTCTGTACAATGCCCAGATTTTGGTCTGACCCAATAAATTCTTCAAATAGACTGTTTGCAGGATTACTACAGGAACAGTTTAAATTCTATATACACTAAACACCATTGTCATCTAACTGTACATCTACACAACAGTTTGGACTCTGACTGCAGAGTAACTAAGACTTGATCAAGAAGTACATTGGGTACCGACTGCAGTATACATGTGGCAGCCCAGATTACAGAAACCAAGTCAAAAACTGAAGTATGGTTAGTCAGCACTGCATTCCACTTTAAAAAAAAAAAAGTTATCCAGCTGTAAGTACCTAGGCAAAGCAGTTCAAAGCTAACAAATGCATTTTCATCAGACAACAGCCAAGATTTGAGGGTTTTGATCTAAAGAGAAAAAAAAATCTTCACATCAGTCAGACATTTCTGAGTTCTGGCCATTAAAAAAAGTTCATATTTTGTTTTCAGGTTTTTTTGGGGGGAGGGGGTTGAGTTTCTTACACCACAAATTTCATACAAATGTAAATAAAATAAACCACTTGCTGTGTCACAACCATGAGAAATTAAGGTTTTTTGCATTCAGGATTAAACATAACTTTGAATCTAAATACATGAACGAAGTAATCCTTCTTCCTCCCCCAAAAGCAGTAAAAGATATAGAGGTATTCAGCCATGTGTCTACCCAGAGCCCAGCAAAGCCAACACATACATTATCTGTGATCTTGCAACATTATTCTCATCAGCATCTTGGATTGCAGTAACAGCAATTTACTGTAGTCACAAAACATCTGGAACTCCTACAAAGAATGCACTACCCAAGAGCTACACACTGCACCCTATGGTGATTATTACACTTTGAACAATTTTTAGTTATCTAGCTCAGATTTTGTGCTTCAGATAATATTTTTATTCATTAGTCTAAAATGGCAGCTTGACCACAGCAAATATCTGCAAAATTAAAAAATACTTCTTAAAAGATGGGAAAAATATCTTTCTAGTGCTTTCAACTGAAATCATCCCCTTTATTCCAGGTCATCCTTTTGATATGCCTACTCTCATACTTAATTTAACTACACTATTTGGTCTAGAGAAGTAGCACAGTTTTGAAGCAAAACCATATACTGTGAGCCAGCTGGTTTTTCAGAACAGCTTTGCTGCACACGAAGAAAAAATAAAATCCCTTTTGAGTAAGAGAACCTGAAAACCCTGCTCCATGATGCACTTCAAATGCAACCTGCTGCCAAACAGGGACGTGAAACTTCAAATAACCTTGTGGACTACATCACTGCAAGGTCATCTGGTGTGTACCTATTACATTTTTCTCCTTCAGGAAGCTTCAAACCACTTGGGAAGTGGGGAACATTCAGCCTAAGGTGCATCTAAAGTAACCCACCCAAATCAGTAATGAAGATTTAAGAAGCTTCAGTGCTAACAACTTTGATCTACTCATCCATCCCTCCCAACCAAAGTATTTGCTAATTTAGACAGAACCTTAGGGTATCAAGGAATTGAGACAGCTTCCCACTCCTAGCATCTGCCTGGAGCTACAGAGCTCTGATCCTGTACTCTCATTTACTAATTTTCTAATTCTCATTTAGCAACTACTAACTGATGGTTAAACACTTCAGAGAAGTTTTTAGGATCTGCAAATTCCTCCCTTTTATATATCTGCAAGAGTCCCACCAGAAGTGTTCTTCCCTGTTTTGTACATCTCTTCATAAATCCACTAAACACCTCTGTTTTACTAAGTCAGCTAAGTTTTACTAAGCTCCTTAAAAATAGCCCTCAAGCTTCTTATTTACACGATAAAGCTTTCTTCAGATGCAAAATGCTGTATGTAGACACTGTGGCAAATCAAAGACAGTTTATATGTCTGTCTAATCTGTGAAATAGATTAACATGTTGGCCTACCCTTGGTAATTATGAATAATCTTCAGTCTGTGTTTTAGATAACAATCACTGAATTGACCACAGCAACTTAAGACTTACTTCAAGCATTCAACTTGCTTATTTTTTACTAATTCACATCTTGCATCTATAAAAGTTTGCTTTTTTCTTTTTTAAAGTTAAAACCAGCTTCTTCACTGAGTGGGTGGGCTCATAAACTAGTCAAAATGCCTGCATTCATTTAAACACACTTTATCAGACTGTAAAGAAACAACCATTTGCAATAGGTCTTTTACACACACACATACATACATATATAATGACTATTTAACTTTTATCTAAAAGCTGAATTTGATCCCAAATAGTTTAATGAGTTGCTTTAATCTTGTGCTGTATTATATACACTTCTTAAAAATCATGGGGTTTTAGTTTCCACCCAGAAGCTAGTTTTTAAATATGCATAATATTGACTACTCAGTTAAACCTCTAACTAGAGGGACATAAACAAAGTGTCAAAGATGACTGACAGAATTGACAAGCAGTTTATTTACCTTCAAACACTTTACATAAAAACAAGTACTGCATTTCTCATGTTAGAAGAGATCCATTATTTCTACAGCAAATCAAAGGAACAGGCATCTTGGACAACTCTAGACTATGTCCTTATCCAAAGTTTTAAAGCCATCAAAACCTTTCAATCAAACATCTTTCCTAGATTACCCTGGAGGAAATACTGCCTTGCTTTCTTAACAGTGCTTTTGTGTCCAGTGACCCAAGCAGTCACACCGAAGCCATCTGCTAGCCCAACATCACACAGAACCCTTTTATTCAAGCTTTATATTACATTTAAACTATATCCCATGTGCTTTTTTTTTTTCTTTTCCCCTTCATAGTGAGTTTAGGAACTCTTTGACTTAGCTAAATGCAATCTTTTCAGAGAAGCACCAACACCCAGTGGTTATGATGGATCTTTTCAGATATATGCCTCCCGAAAGGGGGGCTCTTCTGCCTATGAAACCATTAAAGAATGTTTTCAAGCTAAAGGTTTCCAGAATCACTTTTTATAAAGCCTCATAACCAACAAGCATTACGCAGATGAAGGCAACCAAAACCAGAATACCTGGCTAACTGCCAGTGACATGGCAATGTAATTTAGAGTAAGTCATCACTAGGTAACAAAAGCCTGAATAGCAGCAGCAATAACTAAAAAGATGCTTAAATGATAGTATAAACCATAAAGCCTTAATCTCAAGGTCCCCAAGTGTGACCTTGTTCGACCATTAAGTGATCAATGAAGACAGAGTCATGTTTTCTCAAAACGTAATGCAAGTCAAAACATTGCAAATAAAAAGTCCCATAAAGAGGAAGGAAAAAAAGAAAACCACCCCACTGTTCTTCACAAACCAAAGTTTCTCACCACTAGAATTTGGCCTTTGAAAGGAGCCCATCAATCTTTCCTCCTCTCAGGCCAAGGGAGAGTGGAAGCATACCGTAAGACAAACCCTGGGTTTGACCTTCGCAGCTGAGAGCACACAAGTGTGCTCTCACCCAGCTGCATGTAACACTGCCCCTCTCTGCTCTGAAGTTCCCCTAGGCCAGTATCACAGGGTTCTATAAATAGTTCTTCCTTGTGTAAGGCTCGTATTACACTGGGAGCTTTTTACAGCTCCAGCTTCTTTTATGTAATGTTAGCCACCAAACTTGCCCTCCCCACCACCTCTGAACAAATAAAACTGAAAACAGTTAAAAACTAGTGCATTGCCTTTCCTGCAAGGCATCACACTACTGGCTAGGAGATCTTAGCTAGACATGCTGTGTACCTGGCTTGAAAAGGGAAAGCTGTTCCATCACCATCACCAGAGTGAACACGAACTGCATGTGCAAAGGAGGAATTCATCAGGTAACATAACGAAGCTCAGAGGTATGGCGATATAGCAATACAAACTACAGACACCTCAAACATGTACTTTCCATTCACACCCATGGACATGTGAAGTGCCCACTGAGGTAGATCAATACAAGATGGGTCCAAGGGCCGTGGTCCAATACTTGCTGAAGAGAAGGAAAGGATTTAATTACTTAAAAAAAAAACCAAAACCAAAGCAAACCAACCATCAAATCATTTGGGATTAAGGTTGCTGTTGTATTTAGCATGTATGAACTCATGCCTCGTACACAGTCAAAACACAAGCTAGACTACACGAACGTCAGCTTCAGTACATTAACACATATGCTGCCTACCAGTCTATCTCCTCATACCAGGCAGGAATCAAAGATCTGTCAAAGAGTTCAGGTACGGGAGAAAGTATTACACCAGCATCAAACCAGGTCCTCAAATAGTATGGATGGGAACAATGATAACAGAAACCTGAAAAGTGTTACTAGCTTACACACCACAAGAGCATGACACTCCCCACTTCCTTATTTCTCCATAAGCCCCAAAGACTTTCAAAACATACGTGAGCATTTGGTACTGCTTTTCCGCTAGTTGGGAAGAACTGTGGGATGATCACATTATCTCTGAAACGCAGCAGAAAAGGTAACACCACTGTGTCTGTGCTTTTGAGTCCTCAGCCTTGAGCTCAGAACCAGGGAGAGCACTTGACCAGAAGAAGAACAGAGTAGGGAGGCACAAATGCACCAGACACACATGAACTAGCTACTAGTAAAGAGGAAAACAAACAAAAAAAACCTCCAACAACCCTACTGAACTCTGCCTGGCCCTAAGACAGCATGCAGTAGGTAAATATATTCAAATTAAAATACATTACCATTCCAAGCTGAAACCCTGATCAGTCACCCAAGCCATACCTTCTTCCTCAGGATAACACAAAACACCAAGGGAAAGGAGTGAAAACAGCTGGAAGACCGTGGTAGGTTCCCCTACCACTACTACTGTTTGAACAAAGATACAATTATCCTAATTGCCAATAAATTAGGGCCAAGAGTTTTAGTCAAGTAACCCTAAACAAAGAAGAGACTGACTCAAACCAGATATTTATAATGATTTAGAACCTGGGTGGGGGGATTTTAATCTTGGTTTACATTACTATTGCTTTTCTCCTGTTACAGGAGGATTTTTTAAAATTTCTCACCCTCCACAGGAGGGTCCAAAAAATCTACATAGAGTTGGCATAATTTAATTTTTTTTAAAATGCTGTTCTACAGGATTGGAGAAGCATCACTATTTCAAATTTTAATAGCTGTCCTTCTGAAAACATTTACACAAAATATCACATAACAGAACTAAGGCAGCTGCTTTGCTTTCCTATTTCTTATTGAACAGAGACAGTGAGAGCAGGACGAAAGGAGCCACCTGGTAGAAAAAAAAGGAACAAAATTCCTTGCAAACAGCCCTAAAAAACCCCACAAAACCCCCCAAAATCCACACACAATACCTTCTGTGTCCTGATCCACTTACTTTCAGACTGAGTTTATTCCTTTGGACTAAAAGTTGAATGATCATATACAAAAATTATAAAGAAAAAAGAAAAAAAAAAACAAAACAAATCAAAACTCAATCTCTTAAGTGAGACCATCCCATTTTTTTTGCAGAAACTAAGAACTAGAAGTTTCCTATTGCTGCTACAAGTAATTTTAAAGATGACTATTGGGAAGCTTACCTCCAAGGTCAGACCACCAATTCCTGCTCTGAATAAGATGCTAAGATCTGCTTTGGCTCACTAGCATCGTTGGCCCTCACTCCTTGGCAGCAAGCCTCCCCACATTCTCCAGCAACTGGCACGATCCAGTGAGAACCTCCCTCACTCTTCAAGGTTGTCTTACAACCCTAGACATGCACAGAGCTACCCAGAACCTGTCCCACAATTTCTTAACTGGCTGTTAATAACCCTAGTCCTCATATCCTTTTTTTTGTCATTTAAGTACTTCTGTATGGGAGCAACACTTTTAATCATATACTATAATGTTTGAGAGGACATGAGTGAACTGAACCCAACTCTGTCATGAGCTCTACAAATATAGGCCCTCCCTAAAGCTTTGGGCTGGGGGAAAGACAGATCACAGCCCTTCACAGTGAAGAGACAGCCAGATTTCCAACACTTGTGGATACCCGGGCCTTACAAGTCACTTCATGTACCAGTGTTGAGGAGCAACATAACAGGACTACAAATTCCTAAGCAACCAGCAATCCTGGGCCTTATACCAAAGCTTTAGTCACATGGACTTCCGAACAACTGGGAGAGGGGCTGCTGACTAATGAGAGTACATCCCAACACACACCATCCCAGTGCAGGACTGCTTCCCTTCTGCTTCCCTAGAGGTTAATGGCTACAACAAAAGAGAGATATTTAACAGCCTTTCTCGAAGGGCTACTATGTAGTTTAAAAACTGACACAATTATTCTGTCAAATAATTTTTCTGCTTATGAAGTCTGTGTGTAAACATCAAGAATAAAATAGGAGAATAAGAATTTGCTGTTTAAAGGTTGCTCTGTATACCCAGTATATTACCATATACATGCGTCTGTGTTCTTGGGAACCTAGAAATGTTTATCTTAACAACAGGCTGTGGAATTTTAGGAAACTGAGCCAATTATCCATGGCTTTGTGCCATTAAAGTAGAAGTTGCACTAGCAAAGAGTTTGGAACAGAGTTTTTTAGAGAATTCCAGGGGCATTTAACAAGAACATGGCAAGAGCAACACTGTGATACACTCTTCATACAAAAAAAAAAAAAAAAAAAGAAAAAAAAAGTCTCCTTACAAGGGAACACAAGCTAAGGGGTAAAAAAGCAAATTAAATACATGCTCTGTTTTTGCTTCATTTGCAGACTAAACTATTTTACTGAATTACACAATGAAGTTGAAATCCAGCATTGTGGCTTTCCCCAAAGGACCACAAAAAAAAAAAAAAAATATCTGAAGTCACTCAATACAGATGGATCAAATGATTCCAAACAATTTGGAAATTGATTTTGGAAAAAATTGCAATAACCCTCAAACAATGCTTGAAGTTGTCCTCAGACAAATTTCTCTATGCATGTACATAGTCTCCAAAATGCACAACAGACAGTACTGGATATTGAACTTCACTTACCCACCACGGTCATAGCACAGGCAGTAAGAAAACACTTGACCAAACTGACCCTTGCCAGCTCCTGCTCTATTGTAAATCTCTGTTGATGGAGACCTAAAACTGCGGTAAAGTGAACTAGGCAAGCCGACCTGCTTACCAATGTCAATTTAGTTTCCCATTTATCAGCATGCCTTATCAATTATTCATATCCTAGCACCCAGTCAGAAAGCATTCTGAGAATACCAACAGCCTCAGGCAAGCAACCAAGCCAGCTTTCAGTGAGGGCAAACAACTCTTTGACGACCCTTATTCCTACATGTCAAGAATTTTTTTCTGTGTGTACTCTACAACTTAATCTGTAGTCTGAAATTTCTCTGAAAACTTTCTCAGAAATTTTTCACTACAGTATGAAAAGCAACCCTTGCTGAGGCAGTAAGAGGAACTGGACAAATTTGGTAAAATATTACAGACAGATGGCAAAGGTGAAAGTGCACAGAACCATATGAAGATTTACAGTGGTGGAACACACAGTATTTGAAGCACTTCACTCAACTGAAAAAAAAAAAAAAATATCACTAATGTTCTCTGCCCCCAGTTTAAAAGAAAGCCTAGCCTCTCTCAGTGTTGAGATGTTTAGAAACTTCTTCCTTCAAAATGTTTTTTCATAATCTAAATTCAGCAAAACAAAGGTCCTATCAACCTCAGAACCACAATTAGGATTCATTTTCCTTGACTCATCTACATACTCTTATCACAAGCAAAGTTATCATTCCCAATAGTCAGTTCCCTCAAAATAATGGTAAAATTTACTCAGATTTAAGATGAGAACATTTTCTGGACTTTCAGTACCCACAGTTACATTTATAGAAGATGATAAATTTTGACACCATAGGAAGTATCACTAAAGCCAAAGTAATTGTCTGACTATTTTAAAGACTTTCACACATTTTGCTTGTGCATGAAGAAGCAAGGGACCTTCTGGCAAGGGACCTGTGGAAGATTCAGATTTCTAGACTGACAAGGAAAATGGAAAGCAAGGCCTATAGGTGCAATCCTGAATATAAACACAGGATTTCCTGAAAGGAACAGACCTCTTTACCTACTCTGTAAAATTCCTGTGTAGATTGCTTATTTGACATAGAAACTCTTGAGTTAAAAAAAGTAAAAAGAAGCCAAGACTTGGCAGCTGAAGCCAGTAACATTATAAAGTGCTTTGACACTGCACACCTTCAATTTCATAATTTAGCCTTCATTAATTTTAGGTTCTCTGTCCAGTATGTACTAGCATCAGACCTCAAAGCTTTATCCCATTTCTTTTACTGCTGAGAGGGAATATGAAACTCTCTTGCTATTAAAGAAGGTCTGGGGAGCACTTCCTCACAACTTAGATTGGCAGACAGTGAAAAATTAACTTGCTTGGCAAGGGCTGCACATCACATCATTAAGAGAGAATTTTTAGAAAAATACTTCTATATTCTACACAGGCACTGATTTCCCTGAAATTAAGCCAACCTATTTAATTCCTATGGTTTATGTAGAAAAGCTTTTGACTTAAATTTAGTCATGCTTTAAGTGCAAGCAAGGTAACACAGTGTATCTGCCTAAGGGTTTGGGGTCCAACAGAATTTTCAGCAAGAAACGCTGATAGAATATTAAAAAGAATGCCAAATAGCAGCAGAGATCACCAGGCCATCACTTGCTCCATACAAATAACAGTTTTGGCTTTCTTTAACAAATTCTTGGTCATCCTTTTGGTCAGAACAAAGCAGTCCAAACAGTTCATGCAGCAGTTCAAACAAAAGACGAGACTATCCCAAAAGAGAAAGTTACAACATTTCCCCTACCAGGATGCAGGAAATTAAACACTGTAAATTATTCCTACTGCAGAGATGACGTGGGTACATTAGACTACCATTACTTCCCTTGCTGCTCTGGATGAAGACTTGCATTTCAGAAACATACTGTTTATTCACCTGTACCAACTGCAGGGTTCAGCACAACCCCCAGTTTCTACTAAGACCCATTTTCTGTTCTCCTCAGTAAAATATCTGCCATCACTTTGAAATCATCACTTGGTAATACTCCATTCTTCTGTGCTCTTCTGTCTCCGTAAGGTCTCACAGCAGTGAAGCTTAGTTTTCACACACCTGTCCCTCACCATGGAAAAAGAAAAGTAGGAAAAAGTGTACACATACTTCATTTATATTACTAAATAAAAATTCATCATCAAAATAGCCTGCTGACATTCATCATTAGGCCGGAATCTCCATGGCCAAAAGAGGAAGCACAGTAAGTTTCCCATGACTCAGGCCCCGTAATAATTCCCTTGTAAACTTCCATCATTACCAACACCAGCAACTGACATCTCGATGCCAAAATAAGCCCCTGTCCTATCGCTTAAAAAGGTGGCCAGCTTTTAAGCAGCAGTAAGTCTAGCACAGCCCCACTGGAGTGAATGTGGTAGTGACAACCTTCCTAGAGCTCTCTTCCTTTTAACTTTAGATCCATGGGTTTTCATTGTAGGTCTGCAGTTCCACCACTCGTGCTCGTGCTCCAAAGTTGCTGTTCAGTCCAGACTCCACAGCCACCAAAATCCACGCCAGCCGCCTTCACAGCCCCTGCCCGCAGCCCAAACGACAATCTCTGTGTAATTTGAGGATGGCATGCTGCCACTTTCTCAGTGGGATGAGCCAGTGCTGAAATGCTCTCCTACTCAGTCTCACTCTACCTACACTGACTGCAGTAGAAACATGAAGGTTTATTAATAAGCAGGAGGAAAAGGTCAGCAACTTGACTAGGATCCATGACTTTCTAGGCTGAGATCAGTTGCACAGTATGCCAGAAGGGCCAGGTAAGATACCAGTTTTCCCAGAACATAGCATAAAACTGCATGGAAACAACACAGGATACACCTATACAGTCTCCCACAGAATTCTACTGCTCATACACCCACGATGACAGGAAACAGAAGGGTGTTTTACAACTCCCACCAATTTAATAATCCACGCTGAACCTACAGCAAGGTAGGAAAAAACCAAATATCAAACAAGTCCAGCAACAGATAACAGATCACTTAACAACTGAAACTACATTCTGGGGCGATTTTTGCAAGTTTTCTCCTTTGAACTTCTGCATAACAGTGTCACTACATAGATTTTCATTCTTCCTCAATCTACATTGCGTTCAGACCTGAAGACACTGAACAAAGAAGAGAGCTGTTCGTTAGCTTTTCAATGAGCTTTCTCTATATCCCTGTACAGATACCAAATTACAGCACAATTAAGAAATCATACAAACCCCAAACATATAGCTAGAATAATATTTTCTTGCTACTAGACCACATGGCTGATTTACTGGCATGGTGTTTAGCAGCAGGTTTCTGAATTCAGACAGATTTTTCCCTCTTTCCCCTTGCACAAATTTATTCTCATTAGATAAGAAGTTTGTTTTTGCATCACAACTATGTCACTGAAGATATATGAATCTGTTCTACTCAGTTCATGGAAATTTTTTATTTTTGTTTTTACAATTCTGATTAAAATAATATAGGTGAACATCAGTACACAGTGGTAGAGTATATTCCTACAGGTGAAGGCAGAAAAAGAATTAGAGAATTTCAGCATGCTCAAAAATTTGCTTGCTCCAAACACACCTTCCACAGTAGAGCTGCACAGTGCTCCCCAGTCATTCATAGTTCAAAGTAAAAGGCAATTAGAGAAGACACTGGCCACATCATTCTTACGTTCCTCAGCACAGCCACCAGGCTCTGTGACAGAGATATGTACACCATCAAGTCTTTAACACCAAACTTTCAATGATTAGCTACCATAGTACAGTTCGCATTAACTGTTGGTTCCTCTTGCTGAAAGACAAGGGGCACCACCACAGCCACCAGGTTTTAACCATTAGGATCTGTGTTCTTCAGGCAAATTATGGACAACTGTAAAAATAAAGTTAAACTTTAGCTTAGCAAGTTTGCAAATTACCCAGAGTCCATCATATGTTCTACATGACATGGGGCAGAAAATACCTGACCCAACAAAGTTGCAACATGCAGAATTTTCCTACAACCATCCTACATAGGCAAAGTTGCACCACCCGATAAAGATTAAAAAAAAGAATCCACCAGACTGCACAAAGAAGTCAGCCACCATAAAATTGTCTCAGCAGGACCAACATCCATCCATCAAAATGAAGAAAGATTACATTCAGCATGAACCCATACTGACTTGCCAGAGGAAAGACAAACATTTTCTAAAGTTATTTTCAACTGAGAGAAAAGGGAAAAAAGGAAGTTCTTCCATATCAGGTAGATTACACTACCCCGGTACAAAGAGATAGTAGGGTGGAACATACAAAACCTCACAATAAATAGTAGGAAGAGAGATGGCTGATCTTTCACTTCTGCATGCCTGCAAACCCCCAGCTGCATGGAATGTTACTTTATGAAACGCTAGCAACTGACACCACTTACCTTGCCTTATCTTTGGTGTCCCCACAGCAATAAAAGGCACATCACTGAAATGTTTCTGCTGTGTGGCAGCACTCCCAGCTATGTCATTTAGAGAAGCCTCAAACAGCTTTCATTTTAAATTATCTACCCGCAGATTTTGTTTGCAAAAATAAGCATGAAAGTGAAGAAAAACACATTCACTCAGTCATGCACATGGAGACTGAAACACTGGGGATGACCTCTGACTTTAGCACTAAAACCACACATTAAAAATAAGAAGAGGTTGGAAGAGAGGAAGAGGAAAGGCACAACAATGTATTTAGGGGAGTCTCATTATCTATTCTGCTACTATGGAAAAACAGCAGCTTTCCTGTCCCAAGTTCATAATGCAGCACATAAACATGTAAACTGATGGGCCCTCTTAAGCTTTGTGCTATTTTTCTACCTTGGCTTTTTGTCTATTGTAATAGTTCTCTGAATAAAATAGATTGAATTGAAGCTCACAAGTTTTTTTAAATATGAAATTTTAAATATTAAAAAGCTGCCTGTAGCTGAGTATCATGGTCAAATCAAAGGTTCCACAATTTATAATCATTTCCTTTTTCAGTGGCAATGCTGTCAGCATCACCCTTCCCTGGTTCCTGTGCAATCAGGCAAAAGTCTGGCATATAAGCAAATGCAGTGTACAACCCCCACTTCAATCAAACTGTCTCAGGTCAGAGCCTTTCCACTAATGCATAGTGAGAAGCACCTCTCAGATTCACTCAAGTTAAAAGGTGTCAGTTTGCTGAGATCCAGGCAGCCTTTGAACATTATCACAATGAAAAAGGAACCCATGCAATTCTACAGATTTTCTCCCTCAATAACACAGATTATTTCTAGCCTAAACACAAGCTAACAAGCCTGAGAAATGGGCCTTTTCTTTGCAAGTTACCAGGAAATAACAACTTAGTCAAAAATAGACAAAACAGTTGGGAATGAAAGGTACCTTTTTTCCTTCTTCCCATTCCAGACCATTGGCATCTCCCTTTTACAGCTCTCCATCAGGACTCTGTCCCTCAGTGACTCTAACCAGACTGCTAAAAATAACTTCTCAACTACAAGACACGTACATTATCAGTGGAAAACATTTCTGCAGACCTAGTAACAGCCCCACAGCTCATTATGATGACATGAGACAGAAAAGAGACTAAAGCATAGTTTGTTGAGTTAGGGAAGCCTTTACTGCACGCCCATCACAGAGAGAACGCATTATTTTTTCCCCAGGTGATAGATACTTTACAGGCAACCTCAAAAAATTGTATTGAAAAATGTCTTCTTTTGCATTAGAAGCAACACTGACTGTACAATTTGAATACGCTAGAAACACACCGATAAGCTGAAGTACACTTAAATGTATATTAGTTTGTAATTCAGAAGTCTTTCATGATTGTTTCTCTGGAGGTCTTCATAAACATGTAATAATGTACATGACATTCTGCAGGGAAGCACAACACTCTCAACACTCAAAATTATTTTTCTCACTATAAAACAGTAAAAAAGACGCCCAGGTCACTTTTGTATGGACACCTGTGTTGTGGGCTCTGCTGCTTCATTGCATGCTATGATCACTACAGAAAAAGCGCACATGAGATCTTCCATTACTCAAAGTTCAGAGGTACAGAATTAAAGGCCAGTTAGAGTCTAAAAAAGGTATGCAAGGCATGTTTCCATCAAGCCTTGAGAAGGAAGAATAATTTTGATAGCATTCCATGAAATGAAAGAGTGCTTTAACACCAAAAATACCGTGTTGTTTGTTCTCCTTTCTGTCTCTAAAACCAAGTTCTCTGGCTTAACAGCAAGAATTTAGTCAAATAAGGGATTGGTGTAGTGTTCAAAAAAGTCATACATAAAAACATTTGGTTTGCATTTTGGGAGGCAGTTCCAACAAAATCTAGTTCCAATACAAATGAATCAGAGATTGAGGCTGTCCTTCACATAGATGTTCACTCAAAAACTTGAGGTAGTTGTCTCTTGTCAGTAGCAAAGCAATACAAAATTGTTCAATAAAAATAAAATAGAAATGTTTCCCTCTTACTCCCTTTAAAAAGCTAGTTTTATGCTAACCAATAGATTCTAATTACTTGTAAATTATGGTAAACGCAAATGTTACAAAGACATGACAAGAAGGAGGTCATCTTCAGAGACTGCATAGAGTGGCATTTTGCACTGTATCACTATGCGTGCCATCCAAATTTAATTTTAATTAAGACGTCTTAAAAATTATTTTTAAAAAATCATCCTGACTCACAGAATTTCTATTTGAGATTTTTTTTTAATTCAAGAGGAACTTGCCATCTCTCAGAAGTGCAGAGAAAAATTTAGCAAGACTCTGAAAGTTCATAAATGAAACCGTCCTCCCTGTATAGACCACAAACTTCTGCAACTTACTCAAAATAAATGGAACAGAGTACTTGTGTCATTACAGCCAAAACTCTGCAACCCACCACAAAGAGCCTTGGTCTGACTCTTACTCCCAACCTTATTCTATATGGTTCGTAGAAGTTACCTTTTTTCACAGAAAATTTAAGAAGTGAAACATTCACCATCAACTTAAGAAGTTTTTAAACATGAAGGTGTCCTACATACTCTGTTTCTGGTTTTGTAAGGATGTTGAGGTATTTTAATTCTTCACATGGAAGACAACAGTAGCTTTCATAATGATACCTCCCAAACTGAATCTCTGGCTATGAAGTTATAGATCCGTAAGTACAGTTACATGTCTAACTGTGACTGCATTAAGGGCTCTAATTTTAAGAAGTCTGGAGTGATATCAACAACACCTACTCCAGACTTTGAATACATGCTTCAGAAGCATTTTTTCTGGTACAGATAAAATCCCCAGCTGCTTCCAGACCAACAGTATGATTTCACCCCAAATAAATCCCTGCACAGGGTCAAAGTGATCCTTGAAAACATCATTTTTTTTAAAGCAAAGATTTAGAGTGTGGGTGAGGTTTTTTTCCCTAAGCTTAATGCAGATTTTAGCAAAGCAGAACTTTCCATGACTACTGTAAACATCGAGGGAATCCATTCATCCATTTGTTCTTCCCATGACACTTTCATCAGAGGGCAAGTCACATTAGTTACACTACGACCTTCCTATCGATGTTATGTTAATGACCACACTAGAAACAAGAAGTTTTCTGAACCAAGTTAAAAATTACTGTGCTGTTGATGTAACAGCTATAATTTAAAGTTACAGTATTGGGAAACATCTAAGTAAACTAATGCTTAGGCATAACTTTAAAAAATAAAAGGGAAAAAGAGTAGAAATCCCAGTGAATGTGCATCTTTAAGAGGCAGAAAAGAGCTAAGAATTTGCCTGATCTAAAGACTCTGCTATTTCAAGGTAAACACTCAAATCCAAGTTTGTTTTGGTTTACGTTGGAAGGAGGGCACCAAGAGGGTGATGCATCTCTATTAGCTTACCTGTTTTTGTCACAACTTCAAGAGACAAGCATTCCCTATCACATTTGTTGTCTGTCTCACCACTTTGAGAACTTCCCTCATGGGAAGAAAAAGGAAAAGCCACATTCAAAAGTCACCAAAACTTCTCAGCAAGATGAAGGATACCCTGACCAGAGCCACTACTTGTTTCACCTTCCCAGTCAGGCAACCAGGAGCAGTACCAAACAAATCTACTGAAGATTCCACTGAAAAGTGGCTAAACCAGAACAAGTGCCAGTATGTGAAGGTGGATTCTCCTTCACTCTCCCTGGTAGAGTCAGGTGTAGTTGTGCAGTAACAGTTGCCAATGTACTGCAGTTCCTGAGAATAAAGAGTGGGGTTAAGGGGACAGAAGCAATCTAGCCAGGAACAAATAAAAATAAGCTCAAGGTCTCTTACATCAATACATGTCTAAATTAGAGTTTCCACATGATACCTGAGCTATCTATATTAAGCCACTCAGGCCAGTCTTCCACTAAATTAAGCTCGAGTGGCTTAAAGTTCACATGATTTTTAGAGCGTAACTAGGCAGCTATTCCTTCTGCATCTCCTGTATTGAAAGTTTGTTAGCTACATTTTTCAACTTTAGTTCCAGCTCTCTGATGAAACCTTACATGTGTGAAGTCAAATGACATCAAGAAGCACATTCCATCTTCTAGAGAAAAAGGCTTTCAGAATGAGGTGGGATCAAAGGGAACCATTGATGAGGAAATAGTTTCAGTATTTAAAAATCTAACAACATGGAAACCACAAGGTGAAATACACTCCTACAGTTCTAATTCTCAGGTTTTCCCAGTAATACCTGTATAGTCCCATTATGATTTGAAGGCAAACTGTACTGCTCTAAAAGGCCACATCGCCAACTCAGTCTTTAATTTCATATTTGAAATGAGTTGTCTCAGAATAATTCCAACTAAAATCCTAATTAGGAAGGCTAGTAAATGTATTATAAATTAGTCCAAATACTTTCAGTTCAGTTTGAAGACTTAATTAAAATTAAATTACTCTGTCTTCTTGTTAGTCTGTAAGTTTTAGTACACACCTGCCCTTTACTTCTATGCAAGCTCTCTTCACACACGTAGAACCAGAGTGCTCACAAAACAAGACCTCCTGACTACAGGGCAGTTTCTAACAGCACCTAAATTTCCTCTGCCTCCAACTTTTCTTAGTATCTGTGTTAATGCCATATTCTGGGACACAGTTCACCAGAAAGAAACAAAACTGATTTCCATGGCAGTCCATACTACATTAAACAGTAACACCTGGAATACACAAAGAGGCAGGAGGTGGGGTTTGAGAAGAAATAAAAGTCTATTGAAAATATTTCTGATTTTAACATGTTCCTTCAAAAAGACGTTCTCCATATGAACTGAAAATTGTTCAACACTTGTGCAAGGCAGGTGTTTCCCCGTGTTTTATAGATAAATTTAAAAAGTGGAGACAAATTCCGAGCCACTCTGTGATGAATATAAGTGCCTCTCTGGAAGTAGATTTAACAGAAAGAAACAAGAAGTGTGGCTAAGTTAAGTGAACAGGGAGAACACAAACTCTCTGTATTCACTGTACCTTCATTTTCTTTATCAGGGGGTGAAACAGGAATTTATACGAGGAAAAAGTAAGCCATACAAAAATGAACAAGAAAAATCCATCAGATATATTTCACCCAAGAACACTTCAGATTTTTTAGTCTAATCCCTATGGACAAGGGCTCCTACTAGAATTTAAGTGCCCTCTGGCTGCAATGTAATCCTACCTGAACTAGTGGGGACAGAGAAAGAAGAGAGTAAAAAGAGCTAACAAGAAGGGTATTCTTTCTGCCTGATATGAACTCCATCTCTGTCCAACTACAATTACACTCCCATAATTTGCAAAGTCATGTTACAGATGCTAACAACTCTACAAAAACATTTCATTTCCCTCCCTTTGCCTTCCTACAAATCTAAAAACAACTGTAGCACTGAGATTTTTGAGTGTGTTAAGGATTTTAGGTATTGCAGGCAGTGCCAGTCCAAAGCACTTTCATGAAGTCTTAAAATGTAAAGTTTTTATTAAGAAATGTCAGCTTTCTTCAAGTCAGTCAATCACAGAGCAAGGAACAGTTATTACAGGCCTTGTTCCAAAGTTCCCAACGATGGAAAGGCCCTTTAAACTATTTTGGCTCAGAGATGAAATAACTTCTGTAACAAAGAGCATGTGACAAATAAAGCTAATCTTGATTTTTTGTTTTAACTTGATTAGAAGCAGTGATTTTTTTACAAATTCACTAAGTGTACTCATTCTTTTAACAGAGTTCAGACACAGCCAAATTGTGGAGTAGTAAAAAAACTAGTAAATTTTTAAAAGAATTAGTAAATTATAAAGAGTTGTTCCACACTGGACTATAGCATTGTAGATTTTTACATTAAACTTCACGGGTAAGCAAACAAATTCACAGTAACAATGTTGGGAGGTAATCTAAAATAGTTTTCCTGCCTTCCAGCCACCAGAATACAAGAATGTAACTCTCCAACAGCAATCTAATATTTCAAAGCCATCCAGATTTTAAAAATTATTTTTAAAAAATGTCTATGAACAGTTCATTCCATCCAAAATTTGTGCGTTAATTTTTAACCATTTTGCTTTTTTCTGTTTTAAAGTTTTTGTTTCAAATTTAAATACAGATAAGAAAAGCAAACTCAAACCACATCCATAAAATGAGCCTAATAAAATGACAACATCCCAGCACAAGTTATCTTCTGTTTCAAAGGAAGCACTCATGTCTAAGCTCCTTATATTGTAGGAATTTCCATTTTAACAACCCAGAATGGAGTCCATGATACCAGTTAAGACAGGCACCACTAATAGTATATTTTCAGTAAATAAGCTTAAAGTTACCAAAATATCTATCAGCATATACAAAGATTGATACACATAGCATACAAACATGTCTCCTGTCTCTGATGCTCCAGGATCACCAGTAGAAATCAGTGACAAATGAACTGCCCTATGAATATAGGACAATACGAGTATCCCAAATAACTGCAATTTCTTTGCAGTCGAAAGCCTGCAAAACTGCAAGTAATCCTATTTGCATCGATTTGCCTGCTCCCACTACAACACTTGTTTAACAATAGCATCACGACTTAATATACCCGATGCCCAGTTTCATCTGTACCCTTAAAAATATTAGCTATTTCAGATTCCTTCTGTTTTATTCTCAAAATCTTACGGTAGCAGTACTTTAAATAATGTGGCAGTTTAGACTAACTTTAGACCTTGAGGCAGGGAGGGAGAAGGTGGTCACAGTAAGCAGTGATCCTTGACCCATTCAAGCACAGGACACTGTCGATGCCCGACTTTTGCACATTAAAGCATAAGTCTTTTCCCCTATCCCACCAGAACAAAACCTGCGTCTGACAACACACAACAGCAGCTCAGCATTATTTGGGAAAGAGGCCAGGCAGTGTTATGCAGTGCAATAGTTGAAAAACAGCATTCAACTAAACTGCAGAGTAAGGGAAACCAAAAAGTACTAAAGCAGCATTTGCCATGTTCCCTTCCTTTGTCTGAGTTAATTTAAAACATGGCTAGCAATGTCTCAGCACACACACTACATGCATAGTACGTTCAAAGCTAAGCTCTAAGAGAGACAAACAGTATTGGGGGATTACAGCTCCGTAGCAGCCGTTGTTGTACCTGGTTTTCAACTCTTTTCGCTCTTGATCATCTGCATAGCATTCCTCCTTTCTTGAGCCTCCTTTTCCTCTCCAGAATTTCACCATTTGGCTAGCTGGCTCTCTTAAAGTGTCGCTTCTATTTGCGTTTCCCTCAAATGAACAGTTCTTGATGCTGTAAGGTCATTTGAATGCAATTGTAACTTTGGCTCTCGCACAAGTTTCCTCGCCCTCTCTTGGCAGAGCAGTTAGACAAACTACCAAACTAAGTCAGAAAGAAAGGGTTAGACTATAGGCTAATCCTCTCTTCAGTCTGCTTCATTAAAACTTTGATCTTTCAAGTGCATCTTACAATATCTACATTTTTAACCATGTCCAAAATTTTTAAGCTTGAGCACAGAGCAGTACAGACATCCTCTGACAAACAGATTTAGCAAACCTTTTCCTCTTAAACATCACATAGAAAGCATAAACAGGGAAGTTCATCACCATGAAAACACTACAAAATGTTTCCACAATCTTCACAAAAGTAGGAAGATTTATCTATAGAACAAAATACAGCAGTACTTTAAAACGGAATACATTTCAAGACTAAAGCTTTCTGCTGCAAGTCTTGAAAAACTGATGAGAGAACAGAGCTACAACCTCATCTGGCAATCACACAAGTACTCCCACAAATTAAACCCCATTTAGCAGAAATTATCCTCCAAAGGAAAGCCAGTCATGAATTCTGCCCTCCTCAAATGGAATTTTTATATAGTGCATGAGCTGTCACCTCAACAAAATTCTAGAGTTTTAAGAATTTAGAAATAATTTATCATTCCTCAAGAAAACCATTGAGCAATTTCCTTTTTTATTTTCTCCCCCAAGAC
Source organism: Athene noctua (assembly GCF_965140245.1). Classification (NCBI taxonomy): domain Eukaryota; kingdom Metazoa; phylum Chordata; class Aves; order Strigiformes; family Strigidae; genus Athene; species Athene noctua. The sequence continues at coordinate 152,243,814 of NC_134038.1, forward strand.
AGATCACAACAGTTCTTCTCAGCTGCCTGTCCCCTCACATTCAGGACAAGTTTGCAATTGCAGTCCCCTCTTCTCCCAGTACCAATTCTCTTTGTGGACTGATCCAACTCTCAGTGTCAAAACACGGGACGTATAAACATTGCCTTCCGAAGGTGAGCCCACACCAGTGAGAAACTTTTGAATCTTTGTAAATATTAAATGCAACTCCCTCCTTGCAAAACCTCTCCAAAAAACAGATGCTCCTTCAGACAAAATAAAGAATAATGCAATTTTAAGCGCTTCTCCTCTGATCTTATTATAAGTTACCTTCCCACTCACATCTAACTACAATTGAACTTCTTAAAAATCTAGGTAATTATTCAAAAGGCTCACACCTACATCAATGATTATTTACAGTGCTTCCTATCACATCAAGCTTTTGGATGCTTATAACCGAACTCTAATCAAGAGAAGATTCTTCATTTTGGACTGTCTTCTTATTGTATGAATTCTTTACACTCATGCATGTTTGCAGAGTGATTTACATTCAACCATCTCATCATTCTTCAGTTCAACACTGAGCATGACTGTATGACTGGATAATGTCCGGTCTTTAGGATACATAAACCGTCATTTACTTTATCAGTGAAGCTGCAGATATTCCCAGTGACTTTTCACACCACTGTTTTCCTGCTTCACAACAGTCCTGACTCATACAGTTTCAGCATATTGAAGTGCAAGAACTGTTAGGAGTATCAGGCTGTGATTACTGAAGACTGCAATTCACCATATGGTGAATGGTGGATTTGATGAGGTGATTTACATTTGCAAATGTAATTCTATTCCCATGTGCACTTCTATTCTTCAACTTGAACTTGAACACAAACACCTGCAAAGAGGAGAAATTAAATTTGAGCCCGATAGTGAAGTAACAAGATTTAAAGTAATAACCAATGAAAATATTTCACATAGAACTTTTCACTGAGAAAAATATTGTACCTGTCCTACTTTAAAGAAGACATCTTCCCATCCCCAAATTATTTATACCATTTAGTTCCACTGTTAGGGAAATTATTATTTTCCAGTACTATGGAACTTTAAAAGCCAGAGATACAGAAAATAATTTTAACAAAAGTTTCTCTTTCTTCCCCAAGAGTACAAAAAAGAAGACGGAAAGAAATACAGCAATATGCAAATACAGCACTTTAGTGGTCAGGGAAGAGAATAAAATACTTTTAAATGTTGAAATTGCAGTGAAAAAACTATGTTTCTTTCACCAACATGCAGAACTAAGGGAAAGATTTCCTGTTCATACCCTTTGCATACAAGTTGGGATTTCCACAGATGATTCCCTGAAATCACAGCAGATAAAGCACCTTGTGAAAATCCATTTTTTGTTTTCATTCATTTTTCAGTTACAAAACTTAATTTTTCCGAGAACTAAGAATTTTTCATCCAACGTTCTTCTTTTAGGTTTCCCAGTGAGTCCATGTAATTGCCATCTGTCTTGCCATGTATCTTCAGCAGCAGGAAGATTTGCTGACACTACAATCAAGCATGAACTGACAGTAAGATTACTTATCCTTTGCCAGACTGCATCACTGTTAAATATCCAGGGAGATAAATTATTATTTAATTCTACAGCTGACTAGCTACTAAACATTGTATAGATTTGCCTGTGTTTATTATTTGGGAAAGTTTATTCTGAAACACAAGTCATTACTTTCTATGCAACTGTGGATGTGAATCGCCAGGTCAGCACACTTCAGATCTTCAAGGCATTCTACTCCATTCCAATTTAAATAATTGATTTGTTGTTAAGTAAAGGAATCATCAACTATTCATCTAATTTTCATAGGGGAAAAGTAGTTTCTGTGGAGACACTCGGTTGAGCAGTACCTAGGTAAACTCTTACTGAATGATCACCTTTTTCTATAAAAATTTACAAAAACAAAAGACATGTATAAATCCTAAAGCACATTTTACTCAAGATACTTGCAGTATATGCCGTGAGATTAAATTCTCGCAGAAGTGCAATCACCTCTGCTCCTAAAGGACAGGAAAACAAAAAGATAACAGCAAATGACAGGTTTGGACACCTGGGAATTAACCCCAGATTTGAAAAATATAAACAGAGGACTTTTATAATTAACAAGTTATTGGGTGCTATTTACACACAGATTTTTATTAAGAGTCACCTTGCTGATTCTATACGACCTCCGAAGCCTCGAGGCATTAACCAGATGTCTCTTGCCTACCCATAAAACATTATGCCACCACAGTAGGAACAATCCAGTGCTGCGTGACCCTACATTGTCCATCTACTCACACTGGATATCCTCAAGACTGTCTGCTTCATGGTAGGGCTGCAGAGGCATTTAAAGAAACTTGAGTCTGCTGTTTGGCACATCTATTCTTTGAGACTTCATTTGCTATGGGAAGAAAACCCCAACCAACCAAAAAAAAACCCACCTCAAAATAAACCTACAAGCAAAGCACAAAATTTAATTGATTTCCTGAAATGTATGTCAATTCAACATTTCTAAACTATTTTGATAAGTTTGTAATTTTCACTGCCGTCTTAGCTTGGTGGTGAGGAAGGAAAAGATCATTGAGTTTAAAGATAATCGAAAGAGAGTCTGTGCTAATAACTAGTGTTGTTTTACTAACGCAAAGTAACAAAAGTTTGTCCTTTGTAGTAACTGTTATTAAAGACACAGTGGGTGTAAAGATCCCAACTGAAGTGATGGGCCAAGAAAGTTTATAGAGAAAACTGTGGATCATTTTTCCAGTGAAGAATATCCCCTACACCACCCTTTCACACCCACACAAGCAAGTATGTGTTCAATCTAAAATCCTTCCCCTGCAGCTTCTCTGAAAACACTGTAAGTAGGCAGGATAAATTATTATTCAGAACTAGAACATTTGGAATGTGTCTCAGCTTTTCAGATACCCAAGCACAGCCATTAAACAGCAGACTGCTCTCTGGGCAAATGGGACACAGTAATAGACTGTCTTTAATATTAAAAGTATAAAATAAGTTATGTGGTTACTATAAGAAAGCTATAAGCCACAATAGAGACAAAGTTAGAATTAATTTACAAAGATTTAAGATCTTGCAAACACAGGACAGAGCTCTGTAACAGACTGTTTGAACTTCTCTCATCTAATGCACATTTGTGGTCTAGTATTAAAAAAAAGTTAAAAGCAATTCAGCCTCAGAAATAAAACAAAAAGAGCTTGTTCCCCAAATAGTCCTTTTTTGTCCCGGCAATCCTACACCCTGAAAAATAAAAACCAAAACAACCACCATCCCCACAAAACACACAGGCCTTTCACCAATCTGCATAATATAGACAGAAAAACCCTGGGGGCAGAAGTAAAAAGCAGTAGATTACAAAACATCACTCCATGCCTCAGTTTTGTGTGGAATCCCTGTGGCAGTATCCATCACACCTCCATCAACAGGTTACACAAAATGGTCACACAGCTGAATTCACCTGTTCCAGACACCAGCAGGCAAAGTTTTACGGAGGATTAAAACAAATCAACAAAGAAACACTGAAGTCTCCTCCCCACCTCTGTTCTCTTTGTCTACACACAGCGTACTCACTACACATGGTCCAAACACTACGCACTAGTAGCTGCAAGTGTGTCTCCCTCCACACTACACCTCAAGAAAACAAGTCATTTCCAGTTTGAATCAACTGCTGTGGCTCATTCTTCATATTTAAAGATGGACAGGACAAGTTCTTCCTTACTCTGGAGCGTGCAAGTTTTCTTCCTTTGAGTTATATCAAACAATTCATGCTTAGGTTTTACAACACAGACTAGCATGATCGAAGAAGTAAGTTCACATTTAAAGGGAACCTTACTGTCCTGGGTTTGAGTGAGTGGTGGGGTTTTTGGTAGCAGGGGAGGGGGCTACAGTAGTGGCCCCCTGTGAGAAGCTTCTCAAAGCTTTCCTGGCTCCAAGTTGGACCCACCTTTGCACCACAGCTGAGCCAATGAGTGATGGTGGCTGCGTCTCTGCGGTAATGTATTTAAGAGGGGGAATCTGGGAGGAGGAGTTGGAGCTGTGAGGAGGAGTTGCAAAAAGACCATCTGTGCGAACACCGAGGTCAGTGAAAGAAAGGAGAAAAGGGGGCAGGTGTGCCAAAGCAGAGCCCCTCTCTATCCCATGGTGAGACAGTAGGGCCACCCCCCCCCAACATCCATAGGGGTCTATGATGGAACAGATACGGATTTGCAGCCTGTGGGGGGTCCCACACCAACTCAGGTGACTGGACCTGAAGAAGGCCGGGACCCCATGGGAAGGCAGCCCTGCTGTTGCAGTTCAGTGCTGGGAGGGTTGCAACAGGCGGAGGTGACCCACACACCCATGGGTGTGACTTGTGTCAGAGCTGGCTTGTGGAGGACTGTCTCCTGTGAGAGGGGGACGGCGCTGGAACAGAGGAGGAATGCCAGCAGTTCCCCCCTCCCCGAGGTGGAAGAAGTGGCAGGACTGACTGCACCCCCCATTCCCTGCCCCCTGTGTTGCTGGAGGGGAGCAGGTAGAGATATTGGGAGCAAAGTTGAGCCCGGGAAGCAGAGAGGGATGGGAGAAGGTGTTTTCAAGATGTAGTAGCGCTTCTCACAGTCCTACTCTGTCTGTTAAGTGTTGTTGTTAGTATGTGAATTAAATTTTACAGGGTTTTTTTCTTCCACTAAAGAGTCTGGTTTTTGCCTGTGTCTGAAAGGATGAGATCATCCCTCCTTGTCCTTATCTCAATTTCCTGGGCCTCTTGCTTCCCTCCTTCCCACTGCTGGGGGGGAAGGAGGAGCGAGTGGCTGTGTGGTGCTTAGTTGCCCTCTGAGCATTAATGTGAAAGGACAGATGTAGAAGACAAGCAGGGATGCTACACAGTGTATCTGAATGAAAATGGTTCTTTAAGAGGAAAGCAGGAAACTTTAATGATTATTTGTTAGAAAATTCCGTATACATTTGACAGACATACACAGGCACCCATGCCAGGAAACCTGCCAGGACTGGCTGAATAACAGAGATCAAAATTGGGTATAGCTGGCCTGTGGTAACAGGCAGCAGCTGCAGAATGCTGCATCAGCCATTCAGTACATCAGCCTCTACCCATGCAGGAGCCTGCTGCTCCAGATGGCAAACAGGTACTAAGGACTATATGGGGTTTTTCTGAAATCAGTTTAAAGAAAGACAGACAGATGGCACAAACTGAATAGACTGTCAGCTGGTTTTAAATAAGAATTGGCTTGGTGTCGTCCTGATTATGCTAAAAGCTCCCAAAACAGTGTCAGGAGGTTGCCAGTAGAAAAGCAAATCACGTACAAGTGCTAAAGGGCCCAAATTCCCTCTCCCTCCAAATCTGTTAAGTACTGCTTGTAACTATTAAAACCAAAATATTTCATAATAGAAATCAGATTAAAAGATAAGTTAAGTATTCAATATTTACATTTTCACCCATAATTCCTTGAAAAATTAAGACAAGTGTGCTTTTGGGGGCAGATAACTTACATGAGCACTCAGTTGCTACTTGTATTTTAATATCACTGAAGATAATTCCAACAAGCTCCTGTATACCTCTAGGCAGCATAACCCTTTGTTCAGCTTGCATCTGCCAATCCAGAACACTAAACTGATCTCTTCATTTTCAGATGTCACCACGTAACCATCGGGACTGTAGGACTGAGTTTATGTAGGAGTCAGGTCAACCAAGGGTCCAATTCTGCCATCGGTTACTGTCTAGTAATTCCAGTTGGTACAGCTGTGCTACTTTGGATTTACACAACAGTAACAATACAATGCAGTAGAATATGAACCTGAAAACTACAAACTAAAAGACAATTTCAATTAACGTTTTGACTAACTGCTTAAATTTAAACTTTTTTGGTTGGTTGGGACTCAAACACAAAGTCCCCACCAAGTAGCCCTATCAGTGAGGCAAGCTAAGCTAAATTACTTAATCCTATCTAACCATGAATACCCACAGAACATCTAACCTCTCCATTCGACAGACCAGATATGGCACCGTTTAATTATGAACCGGATTGCTAGAAGAGAATAGGACAGTTAACTTACTGCTGTTTAATGAGCACACCCTTGTTAGTTATGAATACATTCACTGTACTCATTAAATCAGGAGACACTGGAGTTCTGAATACATCATTAAAAGGATCCAGGAATGCTGCTGCTTTGTTCAGCATGACTACATGCTCTGCCTGACAGTTGGAAAATGAACAAGAAAAGTAAGCCCCTTCCTGTTGGGCCAGCAGATCTAATTTTAAGTTTGTAAGAGGGAGAGAGAATGTGAGATCTGCTTCTTCTGAGCTTCACTTATTTAGAACACAAGCAAGTTTCTCTTTTTACTGATGACTTGAAGCAATAACATGCTCAGTACTGTAAGACAGCAACAAAAATAAGTGCCAAGATTGGGGGATGGGGAGTAATTTAAAATTTAAAAAAATTAAAGAATAAAAATAAATATCACAGCCCATCCTCAATATACTCAAGTAGCAGGAGTGTGCATTAATCTATCAGCCTGTCAATCAGCAAAATGAACCTTCATAAAACAAATATACACATACCTCTAACACAGCAGTTCCCACAATTTACAATATATTAATTAAGGCTGAAGAGGGAGTGAAAGTGGCTTGTAGGCTCCTGTACATTCTCACAGGAGAGATTTAGAACATATGTTCAGTGAGAGGATGAGATTTTCATCTGTCAATGGCTGATCCATCATAAAGATACACACCCACATGATAATCTGTATGTCTAAAGTATTCTAGAGTTACAGAGAAATTAAAACGTAACTGGCAACTGTTTAGCTTGAATCAATTGCATAGAAGTGTTTTCTGCCAAAAGAGGTATGTGAACCAGCATCACGGATGGCATCACTGGAAGGTAAGATTTAATGAGTACAACTGCTTCCTCTACCACATCCTCAAAAAGGGAAAATGCATTTCTGAAACATGTTTATAACAGATCTTCTCCTCCCACATCAAGCACAGAAAATTGGCCAGGTTGCTAAAGTTCAGAATCGGTCAGGGAGGGGAGCTGACTGGGGCTTAATACTCTCAGTGCAGGACTCAACCACTCTAATCCATACAATTATTTTCCAGTTAGAAAGTTGTTGATATTGTAAGAAGCTATATAAATACTGGATTCTAGTCAAACAAGGACTGCCACCTATGAAGGCAAACATAATACCACAAGCACATTTACCACAGCCTCCTCCCATCATGCAGACACAACAGTTTATCTCTTACCTGGGAAAAACATGTTCTAACCAGTCATGTTAGCACATCAGAACTTTGCTTGCTACAAGCCTTCAGAGCAAGCCCCTGGAGCTCATCATGATCTCAATTTTCTCAGTTTTGCCAACAAAATAATTTTCAGGAAAAAAATCCTTCTGATTAAGCAGTCACGCTTAATGCGACATGCTGTGACTAATCCTCTTATTAAATTTTCTCTGGGTCCTGCACTGTAATCTCTGTAACACAGGAGACACTGTTCTTTTCATTAGGAGCTATGTGACTGTGTGGACTGTCACAATCTTATTCAAATAGCAACTGATTCCTCATTGCTTTCAACCTGAGTAACCAACACCCAGGCTTCAGTGCAGACCAGCTTGCTTTGGGTGCAGTCATACAGTATTCTCAAATGACTAGGTCTAAACTGCAAAACAGCACCCACCCACATGAACCACCAAAGACTTCTGGGGTCACATCCCATGGCTCTCTGCACTGCAGTAAAGGGAGGCACTTCATTCTTTTACACCATGTTGTGAGAACAGCCTGAAGAACTATCTGGGTCTCCAATGGTTTAAACCACCACCATTATTAGAAAGTAGAAAGGTGAACAGTTCGGGGGTGGGGAGATGAAAAGAGGGAATCACATTCAGGCTAGATGTAGAGATGTATCTCTTGCCAGAAATATGCACCTACAAGTGAGTCCTAGGCGCTTGATTAAAGTCTCAGTTCACTCACTTGGAAAAACACCAACACCTTTATGTCACCAACACTGTTTTTTCAGTGTAACATAAAACAATGCAGAGTATTCAGATTTTCTGATCAATTGTAGGGTCTCCACCTGTAACACCCAGAAGGGAACATGTACTGACAAAATGCATAGGAAAAGCATGAGCCCCCCAACAAGAACTGCATGTTAAATCATTTATTTTGGGTACTGTTCTCTTTAATCATACTAAAAAGCTCTGTATGAGAGAGATGTCTGATTAGAGTTAGGAAGCTAAGAGATGGACATATAAAAATGAAAACTTAAAAGTGATGCATTTTCTTCCCTTTGTGCTTAACACGGGGCAACTCGTGCAGCATCTTCAGCTGGTTTAGCTCAAAAAAACACCACACACTTCAATGAGAGAAAGGAAAAGATGATGCACAGGGAATTGTTTAAACATTTGTTGTTCTGCCTAGCAACAACATGCTTATATGGTTAAAAAACCCATAACACAAGAAATACAGAGACATATTTGTTACCTATTATAAATAGTTCACATTCTTCTGCTCCTCACATATCTTTGGTTTGCTATTTAGCAAGTCTTGCATCTTCCTGGTAGATACCTCCCTTTTGCATTTTGAACAACACAGATCATATCAGAAGTCCACAGAATACTAAGCAGCTTGTGATTCATATTTTGAGGATATTTAAGCTGGTTAACTGACTTCCAGAGGGGACACATATTACCCATTCAAGACATGACACACATACTTTTTTCCTACTACAAAAAAAGAAAGAAAAAACCATGCTTTTCTCTGTGCTATATGCTATATCACCACAACATCGTAAGCAGTAGCTCTGTTCAGAGATTTTAATCATCACATATTTAATACCTCTTTGCTCTGTACTATATCTCATGTCTCATGACATACATTCAAAATCTTTACAGGAACAGCTTTACATTATATACATACACAACAAGTAATACAACAATGGCTCAGTTTAAATAGCAGTGTGAAAGAAAACAAATACGTGAATGGCAGAACATGAGCACCCATGGACTTGGGTCTTAGCTAGCCTCCCAAGTACTACTTTCCAAGCAAAACACTTTTTTTCATTCTTCTGCTTAAAATACTTCAAACCAGCTTTTGATACATGCAAGTTAACATAAAGTATCTTGTCCAGTTATATGGGAGGAAAAAAAAATAAATCTGTTTGTTGCATGGAAAAACAATTTGTCAGAAGTTTGTTATTCCATGTACTCCACTGCACCATATGCGGGGGCTGGAAGAGAGCCTAAGAACATCTGCCACAGACTTTAAAACCCCTAATAATAGCACAGCTGGTGTCCCCAGTCTAATGATCTCAGCACAGGCTCATGTGACCACTCCTCACACCGGCCCCAAACCAGGCAAAGCGCAGAAACACTTAGGTTGGACACATCCATTCATTCTCAATTTGATTTGCATTTCACTAAAGAACCAACAAAGAGAGCAAGTTCAAAAGCTTACATTTCAAGCAGTTCAACAGTCACTTTTTCCATAGGATTTCCCCATGCTTCTTTCATTACGTTTCAGTTTAGCAGAGCACTACCTACTCCATAAAATGAAGCTACTCATGAAAATAACTACAGATCTCTGTGATACAGGGTTAGAAACATAAAATGATTTAACTGCACTTAACTGTACTACAGAGGTATTGGGATTCTTCCCCCCCCCCCCCCCCCGATAAACTCATGGACTATCCATTCCTGTCCATTTAGTTTATTCACAAATAAATGTTTCTATTTGCTTTCTTCTAAACATGTTCAAAAGCTGGTTTATTAAGGAAAAAAACCACCTTTATTTCAAAGAGAAAAAAAAAAGAAGGCAGAAGAACAAGGAACTCAGGAAATGGAACTATGTTTTTGCTCACACAGAGTCAGCACTGGGCATTGACAGCTATTTGTTACCCAGACGTTTTAGAGAAATGTTTGTGATTTCCCATGCCCAAAGGATGCGACTAGCAAAACAGTACCATGGATTCTGTGAAGGTGGGAACAAAGCAAGCAATGTTTGGGTGGGGATGAGGTGCCCAAGACTTTCATTATTCTTCAGTCCACCCTCCGTCCTCTTTACTCTTTCATCTACACAAAAACGTAGGTAGCCTCCAGCAGTCAACAGGTACAAGTTCAGTTTATTATTTAATATAATGTGCGCAGGTGCACTCATGAAAGGCTAGACCTGACCCAATAAGTGACTGTCTCTAGCACAGACAGGAGGTGCAAGCATTCCACAGCCAAGTTTAGTCACTGGCAAAGCACAAAGGGGTGGCTACTTTAGCAAATTACTGTATCCACAGTAACAACAGACTGAATACTGAGCTCCAAATTCCTCCAACAACCCATTTAATCAGTCTACTATGAAACACCAATATGTGACACTAACAGCCTCATCAAAGAATGTTTTCATTTCCCATGAGGGAGAGAGGGTACAAAAACCCAAAAGCAGATAAAGGCAACACTTTGTAAATTCCCACATTCTCCAACAATGTTGGCCCACTTTAAAAGAAGAGCGCCTAATCTTTCTTCATTTGCACCACATCACAGAATAACAAATGGGAAAAGAGAAAATACAGAACAAGTTACTTTTTAGTTTTATATAAAAGCACCAAAGTCTGAGAAAGGCTAATTCAGGAGATCAGCCCAGCTACAGTAATCAATTTGGCTGTGACAAACATAGTCAGTTATATGCCTTACTCCTCTGCTAGCCCTTGATCTGATCCGTAACTTCTTTCAGAGCTATGAGATCAAGATACAGTTTAAGTAGCATTTTTACCTCAAGCCTCACAATTAGTCCGTTAAACTACACACATGGTCTTAGTTCCGACTTCACTATGCAAAAAGTACATTTTAAGAAACTCAGCAAACTGTCCCACCTTTCCAAACAAAAATCTAAACATCAGCTAGAACTAGGTCAAAGGAGAAGCAAAAACCTGCAGTAGAAAAGTATCTATAGAAAGAAAAGATGCAGCCTCAAACAACATCAGTTTGATCATAAATTCTTAATACCAAAAACGGTACAACACAACTGCCTACATACAGAAGGCTGTTATGTATGTGGTCATGCTGTAGATTTCTGACTGCAAATATGGCAAACCCAATTCATTCCCACCTTCAGTTGCAACTGGAGAGCTAACTATGCAATGGCAGCAACAGCTGTGTCACAAGTGTTGACTGCGGCAAAGATCTGGGCTGGCACCAATAATGAATTACACGGCTTTTTAAAAATAAATTTGACATCAGACACATTAAAGAAGTCTTCTGTTGCTGTGCTGTTGCTTGTGTAACAGATACAGTAACCACAAATACGACACATGATGCCCTTCAACTTAGCAGAAAAGACTGCTGTTCGTGAAACAACCTCTCAGAGGCACAAACACTTTGTAGAACTACCAAAGTTCACCTCCGTAAATTAGCTCACAATAGCCGGCTCGGAGCGGGCATGTAACTACTGCTGGCTCCAGATTTTGTTTCCTCATTTGCTAGAGGCCCAAACTCCTTTTCCCCTCCTGTCTGGTGCCACATGCTGTAGCTCCAAGTCCCACGTGACAGGACGCAGGTAGAAAAGGAGTCTTTCAAAGTGGGTTAGTACTTCCACACTTCAAAGAGACAGACCCTAGCTATCTACACTGCAGTTGCACTATTTTGTTCAATACAACATTATCTGCACACAATTTGCAAGTGCTCAGCCTTAATTTACTTAATCTTGTAAGCTAGTGATCAGGAAACCTGCATGCTTTCTAGCCCATCTGCATGCCATGTCCTTCCTCTCAGTGATTTCCAATTTATCCAGAAGAAAGTCTTCCCTTCCGGAGTATTTCAACATGTGCCTTATTGAGCACTTGTCCTGATAGGATTTGTGTTTTGCTATTCAAGAAGCTACAGGTTGAGCTGTAAGACAAATGAGTACGTCAGAGCCAGACAATGCAAACATTGTATAACTGCAAAGTACAATCATTGATAGACACAGTTACCACAACCTGTAATAATTCCTGCTTGGCCCAATTCCCATCTTTCTGGAAATATGTCTCTGACACTGCAACAGTCTGTGGAAGATTGGGGGTGGACAGGGGAGCTGTTTTAACATTACAAACTAATGACAGAGCTCTTAATAACAGATCACAGACATAGGCAGCTATAGAGTAGCCTAGAGACCTTCCAAACCACAATTAAGCTTGGTTAACAAGACAGTCCCCTGCCTTACACAGCATTAATATTCAGAGTTACAGTTCAATTCACACCAGCTGAGCACTTTTTATATAAAGAAGTGATAGGCTCCAGTGAAATTCACTTGGTTAAACTTAGCTCAAAACGTAACAAACCCTAGAAGTACACACCCCAGAATAATCAGCTATTTCACTACGTCTGAATCTTGCGCCAGTTGATATCCCCATCTTGAATAAATATCAAAGCAAGAGTTAACAGAAGCGGACAGCACACTCCTATTACTGCAGCTCTGTACTGATTTTTGAGTTGGGCATGCTTCGCAGACAAGAGACAAAATACCCAAGACAGCATCACTGTGCTCACTTGCATTTACCAGCACTGAGCTGAGAGAGGTTAACACAACTAACTTTGTCCTCCTATTTACACCATCTCCCAAGCAAACTACTCCATCTGCAAATCCACCCTTCTAGGTGCAAATGGAAATTGGTCCAAAGATAGTGTCAGTGTTGACAAGAAATACATTTGGTCCATTCCTGCCTTCTCACTTAAGCTGCACACATACTGTACCACAAAGTATTATACCGCAGGGCACAACGAAAAAATGGAAGCATCAGTGTATAAGTACTACAAGAGTCATTTGCAAGTGCAGAAGATTGCAGAAGAATTGTTTCATGCTTTAATTTGATTTGTGATCATTTAAAAGTATGCAACTACAAAAGCTCCATACAGAGTAAAACAAACATACATCGGACAGAGCTCACGTCAGCGGAGATCTCTTAACCTGAAGGTCAGATTGTCAGTGCTGCAACTGTGAAAGGAGCTGCTGACATTTTGACATGGTCCATATATTGCAGCATGCAAGATCGAAGAGATTGTAATTCAGAGACAAACTGGAGGTGTCAAAGATTTCAGACTCTTCTACCTCCACAGCTGAAGGACTGTATATATTAACTATATTCAGTCAAGTGCACTATTGTATCCAACAATACTAATGTAGATTTTTTTGTGTGTGTGTGTAAATTAAAAAGCAGAGAAGCCCAGAGGTCAATATGGACTCCCAAGACAAAACACTAGCCATTTCAGACCAAACATCATGTCTTGTAATGTAATGGATCCTTCCAAATTCTACTCCCCCTCCCTCCCCTCCCCAAAACACACTCACCCACCCAGTCACTACATTCCTTATTCCTTCTCCACCTTTTTCACTTCAGGCACACTAAGGGTAGGTGATCTTTTCACAAAAGGCAACAAGTAACAACCTGTTTAACCATTGTGACTCAAATCTGGTTTTGCTGTTCTACAGTGTAAATGGTAAACTATGTTGAAGCTCATTTTGTTGGCTCCTGCAATTACTTACCAAAAGAGCAAAGATAACTATCAAGACAAAAAAACCCACTAACCAACCAACCAAACCAACCCTTTTAAAATCAGTAATCCACAACCTCACGATTTGGACTTTACTCAAGGAACTATTCCTGAGTTACAGGGCCATATTCTGCTTTTCATAATTGATACGCATTTACATCTGCACATATCAGTTTCCAATTCCTATTAAAATCTATTTTCCAAGAGGTTAGTGAGTCTACTTGTTCAGAAATGCCTTTTTTTAAGATCAGTTTTAACAGGCACTTTAAGGAGCTTTTCTTAGACATGGAATAGTTAGGTGTCATAAATTCTACTGGCCACCACAGCCATCTCCAGGGTTTATTATAAAAATCTGTCATACTCTGTAAGTCCTCCTATACAACAACTTCTTCGTATCTTTTGTGAAAAGATATTTAGAAAATAAATTTATGAAAGAATTATTTCAATTTTTGTGGTTATTTTTTTAAGAGCTAAATCTTAAATAAGACCTTCACTTGCATTTTATCAGTTCCATTTAACCTTGCTTGTTAATTTCTCTTTTAAATGCCTCTGTGTAACTAGTTGCTAACAAGAACTTTACAAACCACTAACTGATTCCCTGTAAAGAAAAGGAGGAGATTGCCAATTTCTCTTTGAGCTCTTAACTGAGAAGATACAGTAATGTAAAGCCTGACATACAAAACAAAGCCAGAGAAACGGTATGGGGGGAAAAAACAAACAAGCAAACAAACAAACAACAAACCAAACCAACCAAAAAACAACCACAAAAGTAAGACGAAAAAGTAGATAAGATTAGCCAAAGTGTCAGAATTCATAAAAGATGTTTGCAAATGTCTTTAGTGCCTCTTAAGAGCATCCAATGCCTTAATATTCTGAGATCCCAGGAGTTCAAAACCCTTTCACTTTTCCAGTAGTAACAGACAATACCACTGAACAAGGCAGTGATCAAAACAGTCCCTCCCAAAGTCCATTCTTTAGCTTCACCTATACTCAATTCCAAGTTGCCACACAACTGTATTGTAAGTTTTCTATCACAAAACAACAGTTTCCAGTTAGAAATCAAAGCAATCAGGAACCACCAATTCCTGTTCAGAAGAGAAAATAATTACCTGTTGTAGGATTCACATCAGAGCCAGAACAGGCCAAAGCCCTGTAATTTCACGTCTTCCTGATCTCTGGAGTTAGAATTAAGTATAGCTGTTCAGTCTAAGAGTTCACCAAATAAATTTTTAAAAATATATATCTTTTATTGCCCACAATACTGCTTGCTTATCTTTTCCAGAGAAAGGTCTGAGGACAAAGAGAGCATGGTATTATATCTGCTATAACAAGTCCTGTTATAAGCTGATCATTTTCCTGACTCTGCAGCCCCTCCTATTTCCTCTTACTCATTTCTCCTGCTACAATATTATATCACGTATTTATCTTCACGTTATCCTTGCTGGTCATAGGATCAAAACAATAGGCTTGCTGTTAGGTGCTTTTAGGAATTTCCTCTCAGACTTCTTGACAAAGTAATTGGTGCTAATTTACCATCTCAGATAACAGAAATACGACAGGATATTCAATCTTCCCCATGCAGTTCTGCAAACCAAGATCACTAAAGCGATGTTTACAGCTTTTATTAAGGAAAAAACCCCAAATAAGCAAACCAGAAAGACTCCCACACAACTAGCAAATGATACGAGTTTGATAACATTAACTCTCGTTTTTAGAGAGCTACATAACTTAATGCACACATGTTAAATATAAGGTGTGGTGTTACACACCTAAAGCAAACTGAACACTAATTGGCCCTGCCTGCACACTCCTGCCTTGTCACTGTGCCATCTCCAGCATTCATCTAACTCCCCGAGAAACATAAACTGGTAAAGAACGAAAATCCAAGAAATAAAACCAATTTTTCAAAACATGTTTTTCCAATTTGCCTCCCTTATTTCCCCATTGGGTAACAGAGCGAAAGATCGGTGAACAAAAGCAGTACAACACATAGCTGGTGCCAGGGTAGGACCATTCCCACCAGAGATGGAAAACTGTGAGACCAGGCTAATCTGGCTGCAAAAGCACAGCCTTCAGGCACACCTTTCCCAGCATCTCTAGCTGATATTAGTGCAGGCTGCCCTGAAAGCACAGCCCCACTACCACACACTTAGCCTGAAGACTCATAACCTTTTTTTCTCACAGAGCCACTGGCGCTTGTACCACTCCATGTCAATGGGATCAGGAAGACAAGCTGGTTGAAAGGCTAAGCCAAGGGAGGCAGGACAGGGAGAACACACAGAGGGTGGGGGTGTGAAGTCTTTTTCTGCTAGATCAGCTCTCTGAGCTTGGGCCATGGCATGGCTGTACAAGCAGCAGTGCATGAGGGAGGGGTGAGGATGGGGACAGTAGATTGTCCTCTTCGGCAGCTTCAGTTGCTTGTCAGGTAACCATTTTTGGGTTTTTTTTCTTTCTTTTTTTTTTTTTTTCTTTTTTTTAGAATCAAACCACTAAACCAAGGCACTCTATTGGCTTTCATTGTCACCTGCTTTTAGGCAGTGACTCCCAACTTTTATCTGCAGCTTTGAGGATTTTCAAATATTGGTGTTGCAATGTTATCTTCCAAGCTTCACTGCCATGAGAACAGCAATCCCTGGTAGGACTCAAATCAATATTTCCATTAACTGCTGCATGTGCTTACCTATGGCACCACAGGACTGAGGGAAACCACTAGGTGAGCATGCAGAGACAGAATTTACAGAACCTACACAAGCATTAACCTAAGGCTTAACAGCAATAGCCTCTTCTGGAGATATAGAGATGAAGTTTCAGTTTCAATTTACCCAGTTTAATTCAAGTCATATGAAACTGAGAAACTGAATGGCAGCTGAAGCACCAAGAAACATTTTTGTTCTTGTTGAATTCATACCCGCAGTGCTACAGGTACAAAGAGCAGCTGTGCTACATTTACAAACCCAAGAAATAACCCATTTAGTCAGCTGACAAAGAAATAAAAGTCAGATTTAATCCCAAGATTTTTTAAAGGGAAAAAAATAATGATGCTGAACAGTAAGAACCATTTAGAAGTGCAGTTTTGTCCACCTGAACTGAAACTTCTGTCTAATTCACATGAACATTTTTTTAAGGAATGAGCAGTTTTACTTTAGTAAATACATGAAATTGATTCCAGTTCTTAATTCTTACTGGAAATATTCATATAGATCGAAATAATGCATTCAAACTACTTTAGGATCAAAAAACCACATTTACAGCTGCATTTCATAGAATCATAAAATGGTTTGGGTTGGAGGGTACCTTTAAAGATCAACTAGTCCAATGCCCTGCCATGGGCAGGGACATCTTTCACTAGATCAGGCTGCCCAAAGCCCTGAGCGTTTCCAATGATGGGGCATCCACAACTTCCCTGTGCATATCATTTAAGGCCCTATCAGCAAGACACATTTCCTGCCATCAGGTATCATCAGCAACAATTCAGGAACACGAATAAGATACAAAATATACCTCAACAAATGAAACAAGATCATAATAAAATCACGAATGCTGCATTTAAAAAATCCACTCTCTGCTTTTAGGAGATATATTCAGCATCCATCCATACCCAAAGTGCACCGCCATCAATCTTTCTGCCCCATCAGGGCTCAGAAGCTGCTCATTAGAGTTAGGTCTCTATGGTGAAATGTTAATTCTGTGTTTACTCACTTTGAACTACACTTTGTTGTGATCTTTGCCTTTACATACAAACACCTCAAGCTTAAATACCATTACTCATTCCACAAAAGCAGTTACCTAATTTTTTTTTTTTTAAAGAGACAGCAATATTCCCATGAAAAAAACAAAAAGAATTGCTATTCAAACATCTCAAGTAAAAAAACTCCCTCCTCTCTTTCCTCCTATGCCGTATAACAGTACAGGGGGACATTAATAACAAAACTTTACATTTTTCTTCCTTTATGTCAACATACAGCAGGTATCCTCTGAAAGTTTATAAACAGTACAAAATGGGTGCAGTGTTCACTCTTGGAGGGGAGAGGTTAGTAAGTCAGAGCTGCTTTTGACTTACCCAGAACAGTCATCAGTGAGCAAAGTGAGATAGTGCTGTCTTGGACATGCTGTGTTCCCAGCCCACGACACGCCAGACTCCCATTCTGAACACTGGTCTTTTTTAAAACAATACCCCACAGTTAACTTAATAGTCCATCCGTTTTACAATTAGTAGATAAAAGCAATACACATGAACGTCATGGAGAACTCTGTGTTCTCCAGAGAAAAATGATAGCATGACAGTAGAGAACACTTTGGACTTTGGGATAAGCACGGTACCTAACCTTTCTGTCTTTTCATTCTAACAGCTTTTGATGTCTTGCAAAATAAGATTTTTGAAAGAGCCATTATAGAGTAAAATTCTAGGGAACAAATAAAAAGTAGTCAAAGGCTATAAACATTTCAGACAATCAGAAGAAGCACTTTCAGTTCATACTGCTTTATATTGGAAATGTTGTGGCTCCCAAGTCAGGCACAAATCACAGGGTCAGACTATAACATGCTTATCTACCACCTGAACAAGATTACATAACCCTCAGGAAATACAGCCATAAAAGACTGATCTTGCTATGACCTTCACACGTGCAGGTTTGCCAAACTCCTTACAGGACCAAAGCCTCTAAGAAGGTAAAGGTTTTGGTAAATACTGATCTCCACCCCTTCCATAAATTCCTGGAAGTGATCATTACTGTAGTATTACCACACAAAGCAGAAGTCTACCATTCCTTTGTGAAGGCAGTGCAACTTGTGACTAAGGGAGATCTGTAATATGAAAGTTACTACCAGAAAGATTGATTTCCTCCTCATCGCTTTACATCAACAGTGTATAAATCCTCAGAAATACAGCTAGTAGGATCAGTCACAGCTGCAGAGAAAGAAATTCCATTCAAGACAGGTTAAAAGGACAGTCTAAGGACCCTGACATTGCTCCAATGTTTTCCAGTTCTGCTCATTACAGGTACCACTGGGGCAATAGATTTGCATGGATCTGAACTGCAGGGTTTCTGCTTACTGCGGTGGAGTAGACAGTGTCCCCTTGTGAAGCATGCAAATGTGTAGCATCTGATGATGAAATTAGGCTTCCTGGGACAGGCAATGCAGTTAGTAATACAAGCTCCACTTCTGCACACTTTAAAGAGGACAGTAAATGTAAGAGTCTCTATTTCCTACAAGCAGCAGACATTGATGTAATTTTTTTAAAATCCCACTTCAGTATTCTCTAGGATACCAAATTATGGCCATAATTCATGAAGTCCTGACTTATATGAAATTAAAAGTCTAGTATGAAATTACCAGCACCTGCCTTTAAAAAGGAGAATTTATGTGAACATACGATACAGAAGTGCACTGACTGGCTCCATTTAAAGTAATCAACTAATCTCCTCAGAAATGCACATAACAATTACAATGTATCCTCAGTTTTCATTCTTCTCCTCTAGGCTATAAATGTTTCCACTGTACAAACATTTTCCTAACCTTTGGTTTCTATTAAAAGATGGGACAAGTTAACTCAGCATTATTTTAAACTTCTTTGAAAACTAATGATAAGCAGTTTTTTCCATGTTTTGCTTGAAGCACTGTAATTATTACATAGCAAAGCAGGGTGGTGACATACTTATGTTTTTCCTTTAGCAGCTGTAAGACAGGTGGGAAACTAGATGAGAGAGGCGATCCTGTCCCTCTACTCAGCACAGTGAGGCCACACCTGTGTCCAGTTCTCGGCTCTCCACTGTAAGAGAGACATGCACATACTGGAGAGAGTACAGTGAAAGGACAACAACAAAAAGAAAGGAGACCAGAGCATCCCCCCTGTGAGGAGAGGATGAGAGCTGGGACTGTTCAGCCAGAAGAGAAGGCTCAGGGGGTTCTCATCAATGTGTATAAATACCTTGAGGGAGGGTGTGAAGAGGACAGAGCCGGGCGCTTTCCAGTGGTCCCAGTGACAAGACCAGAGGCGATGGGCACCAACTGAAACACTTTTTCACCATGAGGGTGACCAAGTACTGACACAGGTTGCCCAGGGAGGTGGTGGAGTCTCCATCCTTGGAGATATTCAGAAGCTGTCTGGACACAGACCTGGGCAATTGGCAGTAGATTGCCCTGCTTGAGCAGGGGGGCTGGAGCAGATGACCTCCAGAAATCCCTCCCAACCTCAACCATGCTGCGATCCACCCAATGCAAGTGGCACACTTTCCACAGAACTCCTATCTTCACGTAGGACCACGAAGTCGATCTTGTTCTTTTATAATACATTGCCCGCAAAATCCCAGAAATACAAACTCTTACTCAGTTTGTATTTCTCTTCTTTGCACTTTCTCTCTACACCAGTCATTTTCATTCTGGTGTTCACTGATTTCCTTAAAGGGTCTGAAAAAAGAAACCAAGGAAATAACTTCTACATGCTTCACTACATGTTAAGACTTGAAGGTATTTGCAGACCTCCTGCAACATTACCAGAGATTCATATATTAAAAGCAGTAGGGGGGGAAAAAAGTGACTGTCTTAAAATCTCTTGCTTCTACTTTCCAAAACCTTCAGAACACGTCCTATAAGA
The DNA here is from genome assembly GCF_965140245.1 of Athene noctua. Taxonomy (NCBI): domain Eukaryota; kingdom Metazoa; phylum Chordata; class Aves; order Strigiformes; family Strigidae; genus Athene; species Athene noctua. Next base: position 152,263,932 of record NC_134038.1, read on the forward strand.
GAAATTTTAAACAAAACAAACACAAAGCATAAGCAATTTTTAGATGGCTTCTTCACAAAAGAAGTAACATTTAATGAAAAATACCTGGCTATTTTTTCCCCAGTTATTACAAACAGATATAGAAGTCTCTAGCTCAGATCAAAACACTTCAGGATGGAGCCATAAGCTCATAGTTTCAATAATCAAACTAGATCACCCAGTTTTTCTTTCTGGTCTTATGGTCTATGAAGAAAAACATCTACCTGCTGATGTTATAAAACCTAAGGAAAAAAGCTTCTGCTGATTTTCTATGAGTTTTAACAAAGGAAAGCCTTTCCAAAGAAGTCTGCTAAGAACAAGTACGTGAAGAAGGCAGAAGGAAAACAAGTTTTGTTTTATTCTAACATTAGTTCCTATTACTTTATCTCAAATCATACTGGTTTACACATTAAGTTTTGAGGACTGCATTATTCACAATATTGACTATAATTTGTGGTCATCTTGCTCAGGAAAAGAACACCAGAAATGCAGAGTGAATCAGTAGTTAGCAAAATTAAAATTTTCAAATTTATTCTTAAGTATATTCTTATTCTGTATCGTAAAGGATAATGTCTGTGTATAGCCCAAGAACACCAACTACTCAGTATTTCTTCTGTTCATACAGGTGCTGGGAGTCAAGAATATTCCATGAAGACACAAATATGTAGCAGGTTATTGTAAGCCTCAGCATTAGCATCTCATCTACCAACACACAACTGGCGCTGGTTATATCAGAGCTTAGAGCGTGGCAGTTTTCAAAATCAGCTTATGCTCACTGAAGACTTTCCCTCCTGACACCGAAGCCTCAGTCACTGACTCCTACCTCTTCCTTTGCCTCACTGCTAACAGTTGCTCAGCTGCTCAGAGGATGAACAGTGATTGAAAATTAACCTTAAAACCAGGTCTCAGCTAAGTCATGGAGTAGATTTCCAGCACCACAATATGGAAGTGTACAGAAAAAGGAATCCACAGCCAGGAGAAAAGTTGCTTTGCTGGGCAGCAACATGGTCGTATTGCAAAAAAGAATAATGAAACTTTGCAAGAGCTTTTAAACCAAGCTCTTCTCACATTTCCTTCCTTCTTTCTATTACTGACTGCTACAGTGTTCCAAACTTCTGCTATAAATGCAAGCAAAACCAGCTGGACTCTAATATATGTTAATCCATTTGGATACTTAAAAAGATGCCCAACCAACCCACAACAAAAACAACAAGTAGCAGCATCATTTGGGTTTACAGCATCTAATGGACTGCAAGGTGAGAGAGACAGTCCTGTCCAGAGAAGTCATAAGATAAGACAAAGAACTGACTCCAGGACAGTCACTAACAGATTTAACTAAAGCAAATCTGCCAACATAATTGAATCTAAGAATTATCTCTGAGCTAATCTGTTTGTGCTATCAATAAGCCTCTTAGCTGGGCAACCATAAGGAGGATGACTATACAGGATGACTTTTGGCCCTGTAATCAATAGGTTCCAATAAAAAGAGAACTATTGATGAATCAAAGTTCAAATAAAGGACGGTTTTAGACCAAGAATATTAGCGGTGAACTCCTGAAATGTATTTAGGAGACACCACATTATTCACTATCAAGTAAAATAAGACTGTAAACTCACAGAACTATCTCAGTCAAACTACAGAGTAAGCAGGAAGGCTCTGAACCAGACACCAACTGGTATCCTGGAAAACTTACACAGGAAGTTAATTCTCAAGATTTTTATCTTTCCCAGTAGCAGTGATCCCACAACTGAATCCACAAAACCGAGCCCTCCACACTTGCAGCATTCCAAGGAGGCAATGGCATTGCTCATGGAGTTTTAATGATAGAAAAGTGACTCAGAAACATACCTTCAGAGCACAGGCATTGTGGATCACAAACCAGTTTGACAGTTCCTGCATTACAAAGCTTTGTATGTTAAGTGAGCTGCCTACAACTGACATATAATAGCTGTCATTTAGTGACTAGAAACCATTTCTCCTACTTACTATGTTTTTATGATTACTCTGAAAGCCACTTGGTGCGCAGTCACTACTGGAATCTATTCCTTTTAATAGCCCTTATGCAAGACACAGGTGACAATATCATTGACAGCAGAAACAAGGAACAATTTGACCACCATACAGGAGATGCCAATATGCCTTTGGTCATTTTACATGTAATTTAAATGTATTTATTCTTTAATTTTGGTCTTGGTGGCATCACTAAGCTTCCTATGGAGGCAAAACTACCATGTACATGTGGAGAAAATGAACAGTTCACAAAAGGAAAACAGAACCCGTTATAACGGTCTACCTATCAACAATAGTTCTCTGACCAACAGGCTAAAACACAGCTCCTCATTCCATATTGCAGTTATCAGGACTTCTCATGTCATACTGGTCTGTCTTCTTGCATTAATATACAAGTATTGTGAAATAAGCAGCACATGGAATCAAGTGACAGTTTTGTGAGAGTTAAAATGAGGTTATTCAAAAAGTTGCACCGATGAAGTAAATGGCCTAATATTCGAGACTTATTAGAGGCAGCACCTCCTTTTGGAAACAGAATAGTCATTACTGGGGCAGGGGGAACAGTATCTATTCCAAAATTTGAAACAAAGAACACACCACTTTCTGCAAACTAACAAGAAACACTCCACCAACCTTGACTTGAGTACCACTCAAAATGTACAACAGCCAAACAACACAAAACAGATTATGTCCCACAAATGCTACTTCTGATCCTAGCAGAAGGAGGACTAAACCAGACCAAATCTGGGAATCGAAGAAAATTATTTTAAATACTTTGGAAAAAAAATAGATTTCAAACAAACATAACTCATGCACTGCCTTCCCCCTTATTATCTCCCCTCCCCAAGGAGATTTTTAAGTAACATAGGAAATTGTTAAGAAAAAAAAAAAATAAAAATAGAGCTTTTAGAAATGGTGAAAGGTTTAACTTCTTGACTTTTGATATTGCAGATGCTGCTTCAAGAGCACTCATTCCGAGAATTCATTCTGCTGAGTTATTAGGAAAAAAAAAAAGTATCTTGCATTCAGCTTACCACCCATTATAGCAGATACAGTGGGAAGTTTCAGCATTTCTCTTTTTCAGCATTATACGGTGACAAGACTAAGAAACAACAGGATTGATCAAGTGCACATTTCAAACAAAAACATTTAACCTGCACTAATTTCTACTTCACTAATCTCATTCTTCTATCGCAAAATAGATTGGCTAGAATATTTCTAAACTCAAAAGAAACCTCAGAGGACATGGAAAGGTTAGGATCAAATTACTTCTACAAAAGCAGCTGGTAATCTGTTACAAGAGACAGAATGTGTGAAGCAGCAAGGAGCTCAAGTGTGAGCTGCAGCAGGGAGGAACAACAGGAGGTCCAAACAGTTCCAGGCAAATCTTTTCAATCTCATCTTGCTCTCTGGAACATCCAGGTTCACTTACTCCCACCAACTCTCACCTGCATTCCACAAACTGACAGAGTACCAAGTTAACATCTGTTAATATAAAGCGCAAAACTTGCAGATCTCGTGCTGGTACTGCTTCATTAGTCAGGACTCTGGATTAAACTAGTCAGATGCTCAGAGGCTGCAGAAGCAACTTCATATTTCACTGAGATTTTACACACACACATATCAAACATGGAACACTACATAGAGAAATGTATGTGCCTAATCACATTAATGCTTCCTCAGCATACTGGTGTGCTACCCAGTACTCTAGAACAGGCACCAAGCTCAGTTATGAACTACAAGATTTTTGTTAAGGGGGTCTTTTGTACTACATCAAGAGAAACTCTACTTATTTCCACTACTGTCATCCACCATGCAGTTAAATCCACCGGCAAGTGGGAGTTCATTCATGCAACTGACAGAAACTTTTGTTTTACTTCAACAGAAATTTAAATTCTATCCACACATACAGCCGTCTGGTCTTCGCTCCACTCACTAGCTCACAAGAAAAGTTTAAAACTCTTGCCTTCCATGAGGATTTTTACCATTCTGGTTTTCCTCCCTTATAACAATGCCCATTGAAAACCAGAGAAGTAATAGGTATAATCATGGCTTAATATAATTTTCTTAGGTGTTTCTATAATTATTTTCTTCTCTGTTGTCATCACAGGTTGTTCTGGCTCAATTAAAACAGGCTACAGTGCCTCAGAGAAGGCAGAGCTTTGTGAATATGGTTCCTGGGCTCCTTCCTCCCGGCTTCTTACAGAAACTCCAGAAGAGCCCTGCTAAGTACAACATTTAAACACAGTTCACTTCCAGTACGGTTCAAAGCCAGAGCATTACGTACAGCACATGAAACTGTGTAACACAGGGCAGTGAAACATGCACATATGGCAAACTGGTCGCTCTGTTGTTTGTTTTGGTTTTTGGTTTAGCTTGGTTTTTTGCTGTTGCTTTCCTGATTGCAAAAATCATTACACCCACGATTTAATCTCAGTGGACTGAAAGGTTCAAATAAGGTTACAGATTACAAGACAGAGGAAAACGTCCACGTGGGATACTTCTCTCAAAGTCTGAGCACAGGAGAACAAGAAACCCGGGCTCTCACCCTTAAAGAGATGTTCCATTTTTTGGACATTCCCCACTCTTCCCTAATCTTACCTGAAAATAAGCTCATCTAAACATAAAGTTCAAAATCGTCAGCAACAAACCGACGCAGACACTAAGATCTCAAACTTGATAAAAACCATAACAGAATATTTTAGTCTTTTTAAACAGAGATATCCAGAATCCCTGACGCTAAAGAAACCAGGTTCGCATTTGTACCTCCGCCACTAAAGCCACCTCTATGAGCGGGGGCCCTTCTAACTGACGGCGGCAAGCAGCCTACCTGTAAATAATTCATAGGCCAAATTTTGCAAGCGCTTCTTGACCTTCGGCAAACAATGACACCCAACAGCCTCTTTCCTTTAAAGGGGCGGAAGGGACAAAAGCGCACTCACACCAAAGACGCGGCGCCCCGCCCGCCCCCGGGCCCGCCTGCTCCCAAGGTCGCCCGGTGGCCACAGGGCTGCGGGGGCCCCCGGAGGAGCCGCCGGCGCTCAGCCGCCCCTCTGGCTCCCCGGCGGGGGCAGCAGGCCGCGGCCCCCACGGCGCAGCGCCGAGACACCCCCCCCCCGCTCACCTGAGGAGACGCGGCGAGCGGGGGCACCGGCACCCCCCCCCCCCCCGCCGAACCGTTACGCGCCAAGCGGCGGCGGCACCTCTGCCCCCCCCGCCCCCCCGCGCACTCACCCCGCTCCGGGCCCCCCAGGCGCAGGGGCGCGGGCGGCGGCGCCCCCGCGGGCCGGGGGAGCCTCGCTGCCGGTGGCGGCCACCTCCGGGCTGCTTCTCCCCTCACGGCTCGCCCGCGGCCCGCGCCGCCGGCAGGCCGCGGCGGGCAGAGCGCGGGAGGTGCTGCTGCGGCTGCCTGGCTGCTGCCGCCGCTTCTCCCGCCTCCCGCCAGCGCTTCATGTGCCCTCCTCCCCGCTCGCGAGCGGCGCCCGCTGCAGGCCCCTCCCGCCGGGGGCAGCGCACGTGGGTCGGCTGCTGGCCGCGGGGCTCCTCCGCTCGCTTTCCCCCGCGCCGTGCGGCCTCCTCGGGAGGCGGGGCGGCGCGGACACCGAGGGGGCTGCGGCAGGAAGGGGGATGCCGCCGCCTCGGTGCTCGCCGCCGGCCCCCCGGCGGCCATTACCTCATGGCCCGGCCCTGCCGCGGAGGAGGGGCCGCCCGTCGCCCGGCAACCGGCCCCCTGCCGCGGCCCGGGCCGGCAGGACTGGCTGCCCTGCCCTGCCCTACGGGGAGGCGAGGCGAGGCGAGGGGTGTCTCCGCAGCGGGAGCCGCTCGTTGCTGCGCGGTGCCGCCCGAAGGCGGGCGCGGGCAGCTCTGCCCGCCACCGACCGCCCGCCTTAGCGGTAACTCACCGCTGCTGCTTCGGCCGGGCCGCCCGCGGCCAGGCGCTCCCCGGCCCTCGGCGCTGTGGCTGCGCGGGGCCCGCTCCGCAGAGCAGCCGGGGCGCGGGGGGCCGGGCCGGCGCCGCTCCGGGGCTCTCGCCGCCCGGGCACGGCCGCCTGCCCCAGGACGCGAGCGGGCGGCTCCGCGGCTCAGGGACGGTGGGGCCGGGGCGGCCGGGGGAAGCGACCGGGGCCGGCTGGGGAGGAGCGGAGGCACCAGCCGCGGTGCGGGGAGGGCCTCGGCGGGAGGCAGAGGCCGCTCCGCCCGGCCCGGCCTCCCCCGGCCCGCCGCGCCGTCCCGCTGTCGGGGCGGGGGGCTGACGCGGCGCAGAGCCGCTCGGCCGCCCGCCGTGTGCCAGCGAAGGGGGCTGCGGTTTTGCCAAGTCTTGGGATTTCTTACGGCCGCTTTGGCCGTCTCCCTAGTGAGTGACCGGGGCTGGCAGGGCCGGCTGACCACCGCGGCGACCTGGTCCTGGGCTTGTCGCGGTGGATGCGGGAGCGCTGCCTGCCTGGGTTGGGAAAAAAGGCTTGAACAGAACCCTGGCAGAACCCAGCCGGGCTGCTGGGACGGGACGCTGGTGGACAGAACGACCGAACCGGGAGTAGGAGAGAGGGTTGTGGTGAAAGTTTGACATTCAAAATACGTGTTTCTTCGAGTTTGTTAGAAGAACGAAGGAAAGGAGCTTTGCCTGTGCCCTCCTGGAGAGGAAAGTTGCAGTATGAGTGCAAGATGTATTAGACACCAGAAAATCCCCAGAGGAAAAGGTTTGTTGTTAATGTCCCACCTACAGAGAAAAGCTTCAGTCTGGGTTCTTAATAAATCTAATCATTAATAAACAAACAAAACAAAACCAGAGGAAATTACGACGCCTTATTTCTGCAACTTGCACAACTGTTTGTTGGAGGAAGGTTTGGTTGGTTCTGTTTACCAGCAAGGGAAGTAGAGGATTGTGTCCAGCGTTACAGCTGGTAAGACAAAAAAACTGCAGTCGTGGTGGTGACAGGATGCCGGAAGCCTGGGCTGTGTGTTAATCTCCAGCGAGTGTAAATGGATTCAGGGTTTCACCCTGAATAACCCGTAAAAAGAAACGATCCAACCCTTCACAGATGCAAACAAAGAGAATCCCAGATGGGGATGCGCTTGGGTGACAGAAAGAGAGGAGAAATGTTACAGAGACAACAGAGGATTCGCAGGCACCTGCTGAACAGGCGTGTCTGCAGAGCAGACCCTCTGGAAGTGAGTAAGGGTGCAGTTAAATGGGGCAGGTCTAAGAGCTTGCTGCTGCCAACAGGAGCAGGCTGCTCCCCCCACTTCTACGGAGGAGCCAGCCACTCCTGCCTTCTCCAGGGGGCTGGCTCTGCGGCTAGGATTCCTCAGCGAGTGACTCGGTTTACTGACCTGACACAGAACTAATTATATTTTTTTCCTTGTCAGTTTTCTGCCAGGTTACTGAACTGAATAGATTCACCCTAAGGTCATAAAAGTGTCAGGAGTGAGCACAAAGGAAGAGTTGAAACCATTCGTCTTAGAGGAACAGGATCATCCCTTTGGTAACACATCTCTGTAGTTCCATCTAACTCCTCCCTGAAATAGAAACTTCATGTTACTGCCAGGAAGTCTATCACCTAGGTATCTTTAAAAGGGTTGGTCCCTTCCATTTCTCACCCTCAGCTGAGTCCTCCTACTGCTTCCTTTGTGCCCCGTCTTGTATACCTGTGACCCTGGGGTTAGCCAGTGAGCACGCTAAATCAGGAGGCTTTAAAAAAGGGTAGTTTTCTGATTAATTCCTGAAACAGTTGGCAGTGGAGTCAGATGAGTGACAGAGGTTGCACAAGAGAGGGAACAAGACTGTGCGGTTGCAAACAAGCGATAGAGCCTTTCAGCAGCAGCTGGGCACTCGTTATAATGTGTAACATAAGCCCAAGAGAGCAGTGAGGAGGAATGGTCTGTACAGGGAAGAAGTAGTTTTGAGGAACAGAGTTTGCTCTGTGCTTTACAGAATCCCAATGAGAACCAGAGGAAAAAAAAAAATAATCAAAGATAGGCTGGTAAAGGATTAAAAAAAAAGAGCTTTCAGTTCCACAAAACAGGAAGACACACAACAGAGGCATCTTGGAATCAGAACCCAGGAAGAAAATTCAATACTGAAAAAAGCAGAAGACAGAAATGATCTGCAGGCAGAAGGAAAACCAAGAAATAGAAAAGTGAAGATCCACATCAACAATAGAAAGAAGCGACTCTGTATGACTGGAGACTTCTTGTGAGAAGAACTAACTGACCCTTCACGCCTGTAAGGAAGAAGGATTTGAGATGTACCACTGAGAGTGAAAGAGTCTTGTTAGAGTGAGCAGAAGTCCTTCCCGGTGGGAAAAATGGCACATGCACTATTTATACACAGACACAGTGTGGGGGAGCGGGTCAGGGAGGGAACGTGGCGCTACAGGATTGCCAGCCCATTGTGTGCAAGGTGTGTGTCTGTACCCTGGGCAGGGGATACGGCAGCACTTGTTGGTTACTTCACCGAGTCCTCCTTGTGTTTTTTTGTTCTGTGGTGCTATAGCACACATAAGCATGCTCCACTGCATTACCTAGTCATTCTGAAGCTGGCAATTGACACAGTAACCAGATACTTTGAAAGTTTCCTAGATCTCTCCGCTCTGTCGGTTTTCATTATCCTCTCCATTTCCTCTCTCGATTATCACATTCATTCTCAGTTTTGCTTCCTTATGACTATATGTCTAGAAGAGAGTTTTCATTTCCATCCTGCTAAAACATAAGCCTTCTTAAACATACTTTTCTGTGAGCATGCTGTTTTTCTTGCATGTTCCTCATTTGATGTCTCTGGAACTTCTTTTATAGTCACTGTAAAACAATCAAAGAATACAATATTGCTTTAAAAGCACTTGAAACCAGTTTCAGAAATCTCTGGTTAGTTTGCCAGCTGAAGATCCCAATTGCAGCTATGACTGTAGAGTAGATGATTTTCATCTCAGAGAACAGACTAATTCCAACAGGCACGAACAAATGATCTGAGAAAAAAAAAAAATCACTAAAACACATCATGCGAATGAATGTGTTTCTGAATAGCTGTGTCATGGATTTAAGAAGAAAGGAGTTGCGGTGCTTCCCCTTTTTATTCTTCCTGCTGGTACCTGGTGTTACTGGCCCCATTTCTCAGACTTTTATATCAGCATGGACTAAGTAATGCTGTAAGTCCTTTAAAAGGATCTATGCAATGTCTGCATAATGCTGCCAGTACATCTTTTCTTGTTTAAATGGTGTTTTTTGTAAAGCTATTGTTGCTTTTACCTGAATATTAAAACACAGATTCTTGCAAGTTGTCTGACTGAGCATGTGAAAATTAAAAATGTGATTTCTTTTGATGGCTTTGTTCTGATTTTGTGGGGTGGTTTTGTTTTACAAGGTATACAGTGCTGCCTTTACTGGAAGAATGAAATCAGCAGAAAAGCTTTTCTTGTTCAGAGCTCTAAGCTTCCATGGCTAGCATCAGCCAGCACCAACGCTTTCTCCTTCTTCAACTGCTTCTCTACTGGAAATTTCTTTCCTGTAAAGGGGCTGCATCTTTCAGGGGCAATACCAGCTTGTGGCATTAGTCTGAAGTGTTACAGTGACTGTGACCGAAGGAGATCAGACACATGTAATTTGAAAAAGAACACAAGGAAAATCAGATGTTAAATCAAAAAAGTGAAAGTTTATGAACAAGCTAAAGCCTAAACATCAGCAAAGGAGTGTTTTGCCACTGCCCCTTCCTGCAAGTGGTCCCAGCTTTTATCCCTCAGTGGGACACCTGACCTTTGCTTACTGAATGTGGGACACCTGGGGCTCATTTACCCAATGGCTCTGTCTGCAGGGCTGGCACCACCCTGGAGGGAAGCCTAAAGGGAAACTCACCCCCCCTTTGGGAATCACCCATATGTCAACCTTAATTCTGGGTTTGGGATTGAAGCCCCAGCATTTCACTCAGCCCCTTGACATATGGGTGGACCACAGCCCTCACACAATCTCCAAGTGTGACATCTTTATCTTGTATTTGGTTACAGACACTGCCACAGTCATCTCAGCTGTTTCTTCATATTCTTCACTGTTGTGGTCTTTTTCATTGGAAGATCAGTGTGACTGTGGATCTGAAGCTGATGTCATCTGCTCAGCGCAGTTCTCCACATGGGGTCATCGGTCCTCCCACACCCAATGTACTGGAGCTTGGCCAATATTTCAATATGGATTACAGTACCTACTGTCTCTTGAGTGGTACAGGTCAGAATACTGCTGCCATTCATGGTTCTTCCCCAGAACAACCAAACTGCTCCAAGAGGGCCCACCATGAGCAAAGGCAGGATCCCACTGAGGATCCAGAGGAGGGGCTGTAGGCTGAGCAGTTTCTGACCAGTGTGCTTGATAATTCTGCACTTTTCTACAGGGTTTCTGTAACCTTCTCTGTTTGTACAGCCTCCATAATTCACTGGTGTCAAGACCATCAATTTTAGTGAGAGGTACGCCATCTTTCAATAAAGCTTTAAACAATTGTCCTCGAGACAGCCGGCGTCCGGTATTTTTACCACGTCGGGTGTCTTGGTTCTGTGTATACTCCCAGGGGCCCTGTTGACATCAGAATTCTCGATAGCCCTGACGTTCTGGGGAGTCCATTCTCCAACATCACCTAGCTGATGCATTTTCTCAAGTATATCTCTAATGGGATTTCCTGTTTCACTCAGTAAGAGAGTCACAAGAACATTCGTATAAGCCGGTGGAGCAGTTCTAATGATTTCTTTTCATAGGCACAGACAATCGAAGCTGCATCAACATGGCCTACATGAATGGCCAGTTTCATTCCTTCTTCCTTCAATCGCTGTATACCATCCCACAGAATATACCATGGCCGGTCCAAACCTGGCCAGGAATTCCTAGGGGGTATTTTGCCTTGCACCCCACAGCAGCTAAAGCCAAAAGATTAGTACTGTCATCATTAGTCTGAAACGCTTCCTGCACCAGAGGGTCTGAACTCAGAGTTACAAACTTTCTGCCGTCAAAATTATCCAGGCTAACCCCTGATGCTCCCTGATCATATAAACATACCATCTGAGCAAGCAGGGGCTCTCTTGGTCTCTGACTGAACCGTGCAAGAATATCACCGATTTCTTGCTGTGTGAAGTCTTCCACTGTAGGTCTATTTACTGTTGGCTCACCCTCAGAAAATTCCACCTTCCTCCTGATGACTGGTCTCACATCTTCAGAGTCATCTGAGGCACCAGCCCCATCAGACTCCATAGGGTACCAGATATCATCATCCGAGTTATCAGGGTTATGGTGTACATCCACCTGTATAACCTCTGAGTGGACCTTCTTATGACTACATTGTCCCCGTCTCTTCCCACATTTACACTGGGCAACTTGTACTGTATCCTTCTCAGGTACAGTTTGAAAAGTGTCTAGTTTATCACTAAGGAGCTTGTTTACATATTCTAATGTCATAATCTGAGCTCGCATATGGGAACATTCAGCCAGCAAGTGATCTTTTTGCTGGTGCTTTCTTACATGCTGTTAACAGGATCCATCCCCATCTCTCAAAGGTTACAGCATCCTGTGCCTTACTTGAGAATTTTTGAATATTTTCCAATACATCCTGCAGTCCAGCCTCTGCCAACTGCTTCTCCCACTGTTCACATAGTCCCCCAAATTTAATCCATTAGAGGGCCAGTGAACTATACACAGGATCTTCTCAACTGGGAACTTCAGACAGGGCCATCCTCATCACAAATTTTGTTTTGCCAATTATTAGGCCTAGCATAAAGGACACAGCCAGCATAAAGATGAACCAATAACCAAATTGTATTTGATACAAAAGGGTCAGTACATGGGTGAGCACTGGGGGTACAAACAAGTCAGTCAGATTATACATAATCAACATCAATCCCACTGACCCCAACAATGACACCACACGACCAACAATGGGTGGAATAAACAGTGAAATGCAGTCTCTCATAGAAGGGATGAGAGACAACTGAGTCAACAGCCAAACACATAAAACCGAGGAAGTCACATACTGAATCTCTACACAGCCCATGTTTACAAAAGCCAGACCTGACTGGAGCCCAGTCCCAGGGAGGCGGGAGGTCCTTCCCCAACAGGAAACTGCAAAGTGCATCCACCTCACAGACAGACACTGCCCCTTCCTGCAAGTGGTCCCAGCTTTTATCCCTAAATGGGACACCTGACCTTTGCTTACTGAACGCAGACACCTGGGGCTCATTTACCCAATGGCTCTCCCTACCAGGCCGGCCCCACCCTGGAGGGAAGCCTAAAGGGAAACTCACCCCCCCTTTGGGAAGGGCTGTGGGAATCACCCATATGTCAACCTTAATTTGGGGCTTGGGGTTGAAGCCCCAGCATTTCAAGGAGAAAAATCAAATTAAGATAAAAAGGTCTTAGGGAGAAAACTCATTAAAGATGTCCTGCATAGAGGATCATATATAATAATTATGACAAAAGAAAGCATTGCTCCAGAGCTTACAGTCTGAAAAAACATGAAGAAAGCAAACAGTGACTCAGAGGATGGAGTTTTGCACATATTTGACATTAATGAAATGCAAGTTGGAATAAATAGTTTGTAAAGCTCAGATTAGCATTAGAAGTGAAGACAAGTACACAAACAAAAGAGGAAATTAAATGCAAGATAGTGGGATAATGAGAAATGTGCCAGGTGTGCACTTTGTAAGAAAAGGCAAGAGTGCAATCAAGCAAAGCCAAATGAAAATCACACTGTGAAATGATGATAATACTTTCAAGAAATTGTGAATTCTAATCAGGATGCAGAGGATATCTTGCGTATACAGGCGTAATCTTCAGAATATGCAACATAAAAGGCATTGCTTTCTGCTGAAACAGTGAATCTGTATACTCCATAATAAAGCATTTGACTCTCGTGTGAGTCCCAACTGCTGAACGATTTGACAAAATTGGGATGTCTTACCAATGTGTTATATCTAGAACAGATGAAAGTAATTCAACCAGTACAGCATCTGCTTTATACACTATCTATGGCATTACAATAGGGAGTATTCTTGAACACTGAAATACACAGAAAAAGAAAACATCACCAATAATTTTACATCATCTCAAAATTACATAAGCAGCATGAAAAGGCAAGATTTTGATAAGGCCTATTCAGCCTTCCTACATAAGCAAGGCAGTTATATTTCGGAAGCCAGCAGGTAGGCTTAGGTGTTGAGCGTGCAGTTAGTTGTGAACTTTGCAGCAGAAGAATCAGCTCTGCCAGCCAGGCTCATAAATCAGTATGAGAGCTGATGATACTCAGGAATGTGATATGAGGAATGCCTGGCAGAAACTGTGGTAGTCCATAACAATTGACCCCACCTCACTAGCCAATAAAATCAACACAAACAAATAAACAAACAAAAAGACAAGTTGTTTTTGACATCAGTATCATATACAGAGCAGTTGCTGACTTCCCAAGGAAACCCAATGATTTTGCAAAGGCAAAAGTGGCTTTTAATACACCAACCTGTAAAGGTATTAACTTGGAGAGTATTCAAATTTGCAGAGTAACTTACCCTATCTATTTCAAAGCTTAGACATAGGCCAAGCATTGCGACCATAATGGAGGAAGAGGCAACACAAGCATGCTATACGTGCAGTATTGTGACCTTACGAGTTGATCCAGTGAGGTGAGATTTGGAGCCCTGTCCTTGTAGATGAAACCACTAGTAGTTTTTGCCTCACAAGTGAAACAAACACATTGGCAAGGACTGTGTTGCAATAATATTTCTGTAGTGAAAAGATCAACTCTATGATTGAGAAAACAAATTTCCAAACAGAAGAACCCCAGAAGCTACCAAAGAACTTGAAAAATCATTGCTATTCCCAAGTATCAGCAGCATACAAATTGAAACTAACATTTGAATTTATTTAGTGAATTTGAGAAGGACCAGTGAATACAGGCCTTGTACCAGAAAAACAAGGTGACTAAATCATAATAAGAGAACCTTAATTTTACCACAGAAATGCAAAAATAAAGAAAAACACACAAAGCTTTGCTCAAACTATGACCGTACATGCTAATTTCAAGACCATGTTGGAAAAGAATCTGAGAATTAAAAGAATAAGATAAAGATGTGCTTATGTCCATCGTTCTGCCAAAACGGTCAAAGACCAGAAAAGTGGCCCTGTGTACTTCCCAGGAATGACTGAACTGTCAAGGCAAATGCAACATAAAAATAATATACATGAGCAACTGAATCATCATACCCAGGACACTGAGAATAGAAACTCTCTTGAGAATGGGGTCAGTCTGGAATAGAAAGAAACACCATGTACTAACAAGATGGGACAGAGCATGAGTAATCATGATAGCTGGGAGAAAATCTAGTACATGTGGCAAAATAAAATAGAAGTGTATAGCATCTTCAACAGGCATTAGAGTAAACTAAAGAACAGATCTTCTAACCAAGGAAAACAAAGCATGGAAACATACCTTAAAATTCTAGGCTATTAGTCAGGCTTTTGGGAACCAGGCAAAATGTCAGAGGCTTCCGTAGTACCATTGAGGGGAGAGCAATTAAATGTTTAAGCATTCCTGAACTATGTGATTTCAATCACAAGATCTCAGTTTACCTTAAACTAGATCATATATTTATTTGAGAACAAGAATTTGATTACATGTGACCATCCCATATAATAGCCAGGCAAATAGCAAGGCTGAGTTTGCTGTACAGATTGCTAAGAGTATTGAAATGGTGCAAACAGCACAGAGAATATTTTGCATTCCGTTCTCGAATGTTGAAAATATTCCCACAGAAAAGTTTACTGCAGTTGAGTGCAACGCTTGCAGTCATGTTTGGTAACAGACTAAAGGAGTAACAGACTAAAACAGTAAGTAAAAGGCCAAATAAGAGTCTTAGAACTACAGCCTGGCTCTGTATTTGTATTTATTTAGATTATTTCTTCAAGATTATTTCTTCTTGTACTGAAAGCAAGTGACATGTTTGAAGAGAGAATTCTCGATTCTTATACAAAATCAAAGGGAAACTTCCCCTTCTGGAGTATATTGAAACTGTGCATCCAGACAGTAAGCAAGATACAAACATGTACTGAAGTATGTATCAACAATTTAAAAAGTGCCATAGTTCCTAACTAAGAGGTACTGGAAGAAAGACGGGTATAAGTCAACATGTCTCCCTGTGTCTGCCTTTAATTACACTGAAGATTCTTAATAATAGTGACATTTAATTTGGAAAGCTATGAATTTCTCGTTGGTTTGTTATTAAAGCATTTTTTGATGTGTTTCTCTGTGCACTTTGTAATGCTACTGCCGCTATTATATGAGGATTTCATCAGACTTTGTTAAAGTTTATACCATCTCACTCCCCCAGAATGGGATATTTATCCCCTTTGCATAAAAATAATCCCTAACCTGGACTAATTGAACAGAAAGCTGTATATAGGACAAAACACTAGAAATTTGGAAGCAAAGGCAGTAACTGGGTAGCAATTGTGGCGTAGTTTTGTCCTCTTGGACAGGGACAATGAAATTACATGATATTCTAAAATCTGCCATCAAACTGTTGTCAGGACTGGTCTGCAATTGAACGAATATTTTACTCCTTCTTCTTTATATTGGTCACCCTTATCAGAGCCAAAGGAAAAATACAGTTTTCTAAAATCTAAATAAAGCCCTCTTTAAAGCATACTTTTCTTGCGCTTACTAAAAGAAACTAGGTGATGTCTACTTACGCATTCCGTTTATTTATATCTAGTCAACTACTCATTTACATTAAAAAAGAAATGGAAAAATTATTTTGCTTGTGCAGCTTCAAAGCTGTAACTTCATTGGTAATTACAGATTAACTCTGTAATTGCTGAAAACTTGTGCTGCAAAATGGGACAGGATCTGAAATTGAGTGATTTTGCCACGTGTATGCACATGGTATTTGTGCTTATGAGTCCAGTCAATTTTATGTGGATATCCAATAAACCAGCAAAAATTATACCTGTGTGCAGCAGCACCGACCTCTTACCAGTTTTGTAGTCTCTTTTCCCAAACCCCTCAACAACCGAACTGTGAGAAAATGTTTGGCAAGCTGTGTAACTAATGAAGCTTCATTTCTTACAGATCTGTGCTTGGTGTCTACAGCCTCCGCTGTCTGAGAAGGTATGAAACAAAACTTAAGTGTTTCTTGCAGCTGACACCTTTCTAACATCCCTCTCCCAAATGTATTACGGGGGTTTAAATTCGTACTGAAATCTTTCCTACAGTGGCGGTAAAAAACCTGACCACCTGTTATCATACAGCCTAAAGAAACGTGAAATCCTTCCTGTTTACTACTACTTCTTTTATCAAATCTGGTTGAAAAGGATCAGTAAATTCAAAAATTTTAGGAGGTCAAGATGAAGGTTGGACAATGGACATAATTCTTTACAAGTTGCTCTAGAAAGACAGACCAAATATTGTCAGATTTTTTGTCCCGCAAGAGATAAAGGTACTTTGACTTATTTAAGGGTCTTAAAAAACCAAAACCAGACAAACAAAAAACCAAAGCCGGACCACCCTAGAATGCAAAATGAAGTGAAAACTCCACTTTACTGCTACAAATAGAAACCCTTGTTTCAAGGGCTAAATTTTGTCACAACAAAGCGGCCCTCAGTTAACATTTACAAATCGCCGTAAGAGGACAGACGACGCTGCATGTTGTTCTGACCGACGCTGGACCTCCGGAGGTTCAGTAACGGCCCAACCACCCGGAGCCAAAGCGGCGGGGCGCTGCCGCGGCGCCCCGTCCTCCGCCCGCCTCGGCCTGCCCCGCCGCCAGCCTGCCGGGGCGGGCTGCCTGGCACCCGGGCGGCCGCGCCCCGATGCCCCGCCCCATCCGGGAGCTCCCCGGCGGCGCGGGCCCGGCGGGCGCGCCCCGGGGCGAGGCGGGCGCCTCCTGGCCCAATGGCGGCTCCGCTCTGCTTCCGGCGTCCGGGCCCGTGTCCTGGATACGGGCGCGGGGTGGCCACCACGGAGCGGGGCGCGGGGGGGACGGCGGACGGCCCCGGCGGTGTGTTCCTGCTAGAGCAAGGGAAAAAGAAAACCCCATTCCCGGAGTCGCGCTGCCCGTTGTGCCGATGTCCCTCCCGCGGGCTGTATCTTGTGGCGTGCGGGGACGAGTTTCCCGTCGGGACGATTCCCTGATCCCTTCTCCCTCCCGCTGGGGCGTGGCAGGCTCCGGCCCGGGGGCGGGTCTCCGCCGATTTCGGTTGATGGCGGCGGCGCGGCGGTGGTTGACGCTGCCCCTTTCCCCGCTCCCCGCCTCAGAGGTAGGGCGGCCGCTGCCCACCCCCCCCACCCCGCCGCCGTTTCCCGCTCGCGGGGCGCGCACGTGCCTCCCGTGGGGGGCGCGCGCAGGCAGGCGCCTGCCCCTCCGCGCCCCGGCTCTGAGCGTCGGCTCAAAGCGGGCGGGGGGGGTGCGGTACCCCGGCACCGGCGGCTTCCCGAGGGGCTGCAGACCCGCCGGCGGGGGTCCCGCCTTAGGGCAGCCCCCGCTCTGCTGCGGGTGGGCCAGGAGGCTGCTGTGTCGCGGGGGTCGCGGCGCCTCAGGCCCGCCCAGCCGGGCGCGCCCGTTAGGGCTTTGGCCGCTCTCTCACCGAGAGAGGGAACCGTGTCTCCTTGGTGTCCCGGTCCTGCGTCCTGCTCAGAGCAAACGCAGTTCCCTCTGCAACTGGAGTGTGCAGCTTTGCGTGCTTCTGTGGAGTCTCAGACCTGCTTCGTTACAGGTGGTGGTGTGGCGGGCTCTCACAGTGGCCATCTCGCCTTGAGATGCTTCTTTTCACTCTTTGTGTCACTGTACTTGATTTTTGTACTTTATGTCAAAACCGATGAACGTGTTCCAGCTGTTGAAAGTCTTTTGTTTCATGCGTCATGCTCCGTTGCTTTATATACTTAAATTATGGCATAGGCATATTCTTGAGATTCGGGGATGCAAGACTAAATGCTTCTCTTTTCCCTGTAGCCTCTTGCAGAGCAGCTAATGGAGACCTTATTTGCAAGTACTGCCCGTCATGAGGTAGCAATGAAAGCTTCTCTTTCTCATGACTGTGGCTACTCTGTCACAGAATCACACAATCGTCTAGGTTGGAAAAGACCTTGAAGATCATCTGGTCCAACCATGTGATTCTATGATTCTGCGAGGCAGCAATGAAAGCTTCTCTTTCCCATGACCATCGCTACTCTGTCCTAATGCGCACTTGTGTGTCATTGGTTTTGCTTTTGTCAGATAACCAGACATTTCTGTACTTGTCATTGAGCCTGGCATACATTTGTGTAGTTTGTTGCATGAATGGATGATAATGCCTTTCATAAGACCAACATAAAGGTGTTTTCCATCCATCTAGCATGTATATGCTTCCATCTTTTGATGAGGTGCATGTGTCAGGGTTTGAAGTATTCCTGGGAAAGAAGTGCAAGGAAGGGCCTGTGGTCATGGAAATGTCGGACGTGGGCTGTAGGTTGGCCATTTCTTTTGCTGGATACATTTTTGTAGCATTGGTGTTCTGGAATCTTTGTGTAGTAGGGGAAGACATTATGTGTTATTTGGTTGTTTTTTGTTTTGTTTTGTTTTTTTTAAGCTCTCCAGAAAAAGAATGGGGTGATGATCTAAATTAATTAAAAAAAAAAAAAAAAAAGAGGTAGGGGAATTAAGATCCCCCCATCTATTCTGTTGCTATATCTTTGTGACTTTTTTTGGGGTGTTTGGCAAACTGATTGTTTTATAATTACCTTGTTCTCATAGATGACTGTAGAAAAAAAGTCACCCTTCCTGTGTTATACTGGCTGTACCTAGCTGTTTGCTTAGGTGCTAAATAAAATCAAACTAATTTACAGTATTAATCTGAAGGCTTTTGAATTTTAGTTGTGATATTCTTTCTTCTTTTGGGAAGAAAACTTCTGTCTTGGGTAACTATCTTTGGTAAAGGAAATCCTGGCATCACGAGGTTCCTATGTATGTTGTAAATTCAGGATCATCTGGATTGTACTTGGCACCTGGTTGATGTTCTGGCAAGAACCAGTATTTTAGTGACAGGCAATTTGTTGTCTGGTGCTGCCCAGTGCTTTGTTGCATTTTCACTTGAAGTCTTGTATGAAAATTTAGGGAGTCCCTGGTCTTCATTTTGGTCTTTGGTTTGTCACTCTGGGAGCTTTGTGTCTCATGAAAGAGTTAAACTGAAACTGAGTTCATGTTTTGTGATTAGGTGTTTGGCAGCTGTACTACTTAAGCAGCCCTTCCTCTCCATCCTTGATCATCATTCCTGTTGCTGCACAACCCTGTCCAATGTGCTGCTTTTCTATGGTTTTAGGATAACTACACTGAGAACTGGTCTTGCTGAAGAAAAAACAACAATTTTATAAACAAAATGGAATAATGGAATAAGTCATGTAGAAATGAGAAAGAGCAACTCCAAATGGTTTGGAACTAATTAAATTGGTAGTTGGAAGAACGGGGCATTGAATGTGAAGCTGTTCTGGAGCTGGAAGAACTTGTTACAAGGTGGTCACTGAGAACTAGTTAGCAATATATCCTGTTTCTGGAATATGCTGGTATTGGGATTCTGTATCTTTCTGCTCTTAACCCAGTGGAATAGCCAAGGAGCAGGATGGAAAGCTGGTGCAGAACTCTTACTTTATGGGTTATAGTTACTTCACTGTTTTGTTATCAGTTCTCCCATTGCTGCAAGATTCTCAGAGAAAATAATTATGGAACAAAAGACTTAACTGGCTTTTATGAAAAGCATCTAACTTTAAATATATAAATGCCATTGATGGGTTTGCAACAAATGACAAATATTTCATTTGTTTCAGTATGTAAACTAAAGCATATAAAATTTTTGAGACAAAAATGTTATTTACAAATATAAAACTAAATTCCTGTGAAACTGCCTGACTCCTACAATGCAACGTTTACCAACAAATTTAGGCAGCTTTTATCTGCAAGAAATTGTTTATATCCATGTAACATTCTTAACATTGAGTCCTATAGCTGGTAGAGCTACTTTCAGCCTAGCATTCATAGGAATACTAATATTCACAAAGTCCTCTGTTTTCAGTCACGTTGATTAAATCAGTTACTTGGCAGGTTTAAATTACATTGTGAAAAATTGCAGGGGCACATTTGCCTTAAGTACCCTTGGGCAGAAGTGGCAATCTTATTTGGCAAGGCTTTCAGTATTGAATATTTTCATTTGGACAGTAGTTTTACATAGAACATGCAATTTTAAGTTTGGTAGTATGATTATTATTTATGGATAAAATATTTAGAATTTGTTCCTACTGGCCCATCTGTAACTTTTTGAATGTGTTAAGGGCTTTGGAAGTAGAAAATTCTATCACTTATTCAAAATTTTGATCACATTTCCTGAGGAGTCCTTCTGTAAAGTAATTGTGTTTGATCTTGCTGGAAGTATGTAATCCCTGTTTTTGAGAATTGGGAGGGTAAATACTATACATCAATGGCTATTAAATTGGAACACTGCCCCCCTCCTCCTCCTTTCTTTAAAGGCTTATTTGTTTATGATACTAATACCAGGTTTCCAATCCATTGCCTGTAAAGCATCTTTTAAGTATGGAGAACTTTGTTCTGTATGAGGAGATCGGAAGAGGAAGTAAGACAGTTGTTTATAAAGGAAGAAGAAAGGGGACAATTAATTTTGTTGCCGTTCTTTGCACTGATAAAAGCAAAAGAGCTGAAATAACAAACTGGGTAAGTAGTGTTTTTTTCCTGCTAAATCTGGGAAAAGATACTGTTTACAAAATCCTTGTAGCACTGGTAATGTAAAAGAAACTGTGTGCTTCTTTACATGGAGTTTGTCACCATTTAGATCAGCTTAAGATTTTAAATCCTTATACTTTAAATAGTCTTAATGTATTTATTTCTTCATCCGATTTTACTGTTGTTTAAATTGCATGCATAAACCCAAATTTACAGGCTTACTGTTTCTATGATGTGTTAAAGAACTTGTAAAAACAGTTACTTGCATGTAGTGGTTTACTTTATTTTGTTATTAGGTGTGCAAATCCAGTGGTAGTAATACCTTAAGAGTAAATAATCAGTTTCTTTCTTATGAAGAAATTATTTTTGATGAAAGAATAGCATTTAAGGTAAATCAGTTTTGGTTTATAAAACCTTGGCAAAATTTTAAACATATAATAATACTTTCTGGAAAAGAAACTCTTGATACAGTTAGACATTTTAAATATTTTCTTTTTTCCAGGAGATAAATTTTGTTTTTGTGGTGGGTTAACCTTGGCTGGGCACCAGGTGGCCACTAAGCTACTCTATCGCTCTCCTCCTCAGCTGGACAGGGGAGAGAAAATATAATGCCAGGTTCATGGGTCGAGATAAGGACAGCGAGAGAATCAGAGTAGGATAATGAGAAATAAAACCAAATCTTTAAACACCATCCCCCTCCCACTCCTCCCTTCTTTCCAGACTGAACTTCACTCTCGATTTCTCTACCTCTTCCACCCAAGTGCCACAGGGGAACAATCCTTCCTCCTCACACTTTTCCTCTACTCCAGCGTGGGGTCCCTCCCACAGGAGACACTCCTCCCTGAACTTCCCCAACGTGAGTCCTTCCCACGGGCTGCAGTTCTTCACCAGCTGCTCCATCTTTGTTCCCTCCCACGGGGTGCAGTCCTTCAGGAGCAGACTGCTCCAGCGTGGGTCCCCCACAGGGTCACAAGTCCTGCCAGCAAACCTGCCCCAGCGTGGGCTCCTCTCTCCACGGGGCCACAGGTCCTGCCAGGAGCCTGCTCCAGTGCAGGCTTTCCACGGGGTCACAGCCTCCTTAGGGTGCATCCCCCTGCTCCGGCGTAGGGTCCTCCACAGGCTGCAGGGGAATCTCTCCTCCAGCGCCTGGAGCATCTCCTGCCACTCCTTCTGCACTGACCTTGGTGTCTGTGGAGTTGGTTCTCTCACATATTCTCACTCTTCTCTCCGGCCACCGTTCTACGCAGTTTTTCCCACACTTCTTAAATAACGTTATCCCAGAGGCGTTACTACCGTTGCTGATGGGCTCAGCCTTGGCCAGTGGTGAGTCTGTCTTGGAGCCGACTGAAACTGGTTCTGTCAGACATGGTGAAGCTTCTAGCAGCTTCTCACAGAAGTCACCCCTGCAACCCTGTTGCTAACAAAACCTCACTGTGTAAACCCAATACAGTTTTCTATTTCCTCTCATTGTTTCAGTGATAATTTATTGGGTGATTAATGAATCTGCTCAATTTAAACCTTTTGTTCTTAGAAGCATATTCCTTTTAGAAAGCCCTTGGGGTAACCTTGCATACCACTCTGACAAGATACAGAGGCTTCTGCGGAGATTATGCTGTGTAGGTATAATAGAAATACAGATTTCCAGGGACCCTTGAATGATTGCTCTTGCCTGATAAGATTAAGAGTGATTGAAAAATTTCTTTTTACTTCCTGTCATTGGATTCACCATATTGTCTCACACCAGTGTTCTTGCTGAAAAAGAAAGTAGAATGTAAGTTTGATTCCAAATTCTGATTTCCAGTTTGTGTATTGTTCCAGGTTAAAAAGTGTTTATAATTTTGGGTTGGGGAACATTTTTTTTTTTTTTTTTTTTCTGTATTTTTAAGAAGAGGTGAGTTGGGCAGGGTCTGTGAGGAAAGTTATCTTTTCTCAACATACATGTAAAACTAAAATACTTGACTTGGAGGATAATTTTAGTGTACTGGAAAAAGGTAAGAGAAATAGTAGTTGATCTAGAGTAATGTTGTATTGTCTCTTCCTCTTCCCACCTTAACTCCATATATATTACTTTTTTTTTTTCCCCCATTAAGTATGTTAAAACCTTTGTTCTAGGTTCGTCTGACTGATGAAATCAGACACAAGAATATAGTGACATTTCACGAATGGTATGAAACAAGCAACCGTTTCTGGCTTGTAGTGGAATTATGCACAGGTAAGATAAACTCAAAAGGTAAAAATTTACACAGTAACTATTTGTAAGAGATTTCTTATAACAGTTTCTCCACAACAAATACTTAGATCTTTGTAAAAGCTTAGTAATTATCTCATTATTAACTCGAGAATACTATTTACATACAAATTTTTTTTTACTTTTGGAAACATTTTTAGAAAACAATTGAAATCGGTGTTTCTTCTTTGCTTCACTGTATATGTATGTTAAATGTTAACTGATGTGACATAATGTTGTTTTTTTTTTTTAATGGCTGAAGAGCTAGAGCTAGTCAGGGGAACTTAAAACCAAATTGTGAATAGTTGGAGCATAGTTAAGTAAAAATTACTTGAAGTTTTCTAAAGACTGGCAGCTTTGGTGTTCATTTTATAGTACAATAATGAGAGCAAGGAGCAAATCAAGTTGCAATGTACAAATGACTTAATATTGTTCAAATAATTTTTTTTAATCAAAGGGAAGTTCTGTAGCTAATAGTAAATTATTTAAGTTTTCCTCTTATTCAGTAGAAGTATTTTGACTTTTATGTTAAGATATTAATGTGGGAGCTCTGAGAACCCAAAATTGACTAAAGTGGTTCACTGAGTTTTGGTAGGTTCTTGTCAATCCATTAAAGAAATCTTTTAAAGCTTTCTCTAATTGTGATGACTGCATGTTTTAAACTCCAGATAGCTGGTTTACTCCATGTGGAAAGAAACGAAGGCACATTGTGCAAGTGATGCATGTTAAGATTTTGGTATATGGAGTTCATTTCATAGGAAAAGTTGGTATTACACACAGCTCTTCTTTTTCTGTCCAGAATTCTGTTTCAAAATTAGTGAAGAAAAGAAGCTACAAGTTCTGGAAAAAAAATCAGGTCATTCTTTCTTTCAGTGATTAAAAGTGAAGTTAATGGCTCATAGGGAGGCTTTCGTCCCTCTGCTTAGTCTAATTTATGGGAACATATTAAAACTTTTAGACAGGCAGCCCTTTATTAAGTACAGTTTGAACAATTATCAGGTATCTTTGCAGTATTGCAGTTTGCTGCAAGGAGAAGCTAACCTAAATCCATGTCTTAGTCTATTTATAAGTGTTTATAATTTTGTAGAGCCTTGAAAACTACTTTTGGAATACAGAAGATCTCTCAATTGTCTCAAGGTGATTAAGGTTTCTGTTATCAGATGCGTCATACTTCTGTTTTGCTGGTTTCACTATTTTTTTGTGTGTGTGTGTTTGGTTATATTACGGAGTTATTCTATGTGTAGTTCTCTAAATTACATTATAAAACCCAGTAATTAAAAATTATGGATTTACTAGAGCTATGTAATATGGGCTTCATATTACAATTTGCTATTCTCTGAATGAAATTACTGATCAAAGGGAAAAAAGCTCAGGAAAATATTATGTGATTTACAGTAAAAAATCTAGTATCCTTTTCTGTGAAAAGCTCTGCTTATCCCTGTTTTCATCAGGGACTTAAATTGATGTCCTTTTTTTTAAAAAACCTGTATGATTTGACTAAAATATAGATAACTCAAATGAGGTTGAAGAAAGGGATTTTGGGGGAGATGGGACTGTGGAGTTTAGGATAGGAGACTGGGATAGGAAGGAGGAGAAAGACTGAGCAAGGAGCTTGTTGGAAGTGAGATGAGGAAAAGTCCAAGTCCTATGAACAGTTAGGACAGGAATAGCTCAAATGGGATGAGTCTGATGACATGTCTGAGAGTCAGTGGGATGTGAGGAGGTAGGTGATGGGGGAAGAAGAAGATTTTTGCCAGGATAGAGAAGGAGTAACCATCGGAGGAGAGAAGCATGGAGAGTGAATCTGAAGCCCAGGGAAGGACACAGGTGGTAGAGGATATACATGGGGGCTATTTGGAAGGCTTTGTAGGTGTAATCTGATCCGAAACAGAGGAAGGGTTGGTTGGGATTTAGTGAAGAAGGAGGGTGGTGTTTGTGGAACGACAGAAAAGGGTCTCAGGATGAGAAGTTTGGAGAGATATGAGTAGGACTTGCTGGGGCAGGAATTTGGAATTTGTGAGAGAAGCCTGGAAAGTGAAAATTTAGTCCTGGTTTTTTTTTCTTTGTTTACTAAATTATTTTATATATAAAAAAGAAAAAAAAAAAAAAGAGTGAGAGGAAAGGATGGAAATGGAAGAACTGGGTCACATGAGTCAAGAAAAGGACTGTACAGAAATATAATGTGAAGAGCAAACAAAAGAATTTGTCTTGAATGTTGTTGACCACAGGACCTCGAGATGTAACCCACTTTTACTGTTTCTGTTGTCTGTGAATTCAGTGGAAAATTGCCTGTCATTAGCTTTAGCAGTTGTTCGCACAAGTTGGTAGCCTGCTCTTAGTACTGTTTATTCTTTTAACACATGCAGCAGGGATCTGGTTAAGGAATTTGAATAAACCCATTGGATACTATTATGTTGTGATGTGTTTCTGTGTTTCTTTTTTCCCTTGTTTCCTTTCTAAAATAAATCAATTTTAATTTTGAAGTCATACACTCAGTTGTAGTCAAAATGATGATTTTTGTCACAGTATTGGAAATAACTTTTTTTCTGTATATCTTAGATTTTGTAACTATAAGATAATCTCAAAAAATATTTTTAATATCTACGAATAATGATTTTTGCTTGACATCTTTTGAAGAAGCTTATATAATGTCCTTGGGAACTATTTGTATGGCATCTTCTTTATATGCACTTGCTAACTATGTGTAAACATATTTCAGGTGGTTCTCTAAAATCTGTTATTGCTCAGGATGAACATCTACCTGAAGATGTAGTGAGAGAGTTTGGTGTTGATTTAATTACTGGTTTATACCATATTCATAAGCTTGGAATTATCTTTTGTGACCTGACACCTGAAAAGGTAAGAAGGAGTATTATTTATAGGGTACACTGCATGTTACTTTGTATGCCATTGGTATTTAATTCATTATTTCTATTTTACTGTTTGGAAAAGGCTTACCTCAGGTTGTAGGCCGGCTGAGATTTATAATATATGTGAAGACAATGAGAGACAAGTCTATAACTTGAATATTTTATAATCTAATTTATTTAATTCCCTGTTGTATATTTGATAAAATGTGATAGATGCTTTTTGATTTGGTGTATTGTTTTGAATGAATGAAGGATTTTAATTCTCTGTCTTTGGACATATAACTTTGTTATTATACCTATTCTATCATGCTGCAGAATATTTTGAGGTCATAGAAAAGGCTAAGGAGGGAGTAAAGTTAACTAAACTTTCATTGTTAATAACCTCCTCTATTGTTTCCAAATGCCATTTAAATTATCATCTTACTCTTCCATGAAAATACAAATCTTTATGTAGTTTCTGATTTTGTGTATGTGTATGGAATTTATTTATGGTTTTGTCAAAGTCCGTATTTGTTTTTAATTTATGTAGGCACCAGAATATAACTGTAGCCAAAAATTCTTGCTTAACAGTAATTGGTTTTAGTCTTGATCTGTAAGTGATCAAGTTGCCCTCCTCTGAATTTTCTGTAAAATCTTGCACAATTATACTCAGTTTCTGTTATTTGTGGGTCCAAAAGCACTAAAAAACCCATGAAAAAAGCATAATGGGGATGACTCTGTATTCTTCCAAAGAACAAAGTTGCTGTAAAGTACTCCTTCGAACACAAAATACGGAGTACTAAAGTAAGACTGAGCTTTTTTTTTTTTTTTTTTCCTACACTCCTCTGCCCCTGCCCTGCCCCCACCATCTGACTGAATGGGCTATTTCTCCAAACAACATTTTTGAGATTATGACTCTTTTAATTACAAGAGTAAGCAGTGACTGCATAGAGAAAAATCTCATCATCATAGGACAAAATTTTTGGAATTCTCTGCTAAATAAAAATAAAAATATTAACTTTATTTTTCTCAAATTAAGCTATGTTTCTTTTTACTGCGCTCTTATTTTCATATACAGTTTTACTATAATTTTTACTTTCTTTTCTATAGTAATATTGTTGTTAATTTAGTTTTAATAATAAGTAGAAAAAAGTGCACATTAAACCTCTTAAGGATTCTATGGTGACATTCTGTAATTTTTTGGTTATAAGAAAAAAGACAGTATTGGTGTTGACTTAAAAGAAAAACTTTTTAGTATTTTTGGTTATAGTGATCATCTCAAATGGTTTGAGATTGGGTTTTTTTAATATATATTTTATACTTTGCTTTGGAAATTTCAGGAGTCATCAGTTTTAATATATGATACTTTCATGTTGGATTTTGTTTATTCTTCTAGATTCTGCTGGAAGGGTCTGGCACTTTGAAATTCAATAACTTTTGCTTGGCTAAAGTGGATGGTGAAAACTTGGAAGAAGTTTTTGATTTAGTTGGATCTGAAGAAGGGGAAGGAGATGTCAGTGAAAGCACTCCACAAAGATACCTGAAAAATAGATTTCGAGGTATGATATTTTTACTAGCCAAAATTAATTTATACTGAAGAGACAGAGTGAAAGTTGGAAAAAGCCTTTAGTAATTTGGAGAGAAGACCTTGAAATAAGAGTTGTTTGTTGTTCTGTTGGGGCAGAGAAACTGAATAATAAGTTCTGTTGTGTTATAATTTTAAAGATTAATGTATTTGCCTGTCTTTGCAATGGAAAAGTGTGATCTGTACATTTTCTGTAAGCAGGTTTAATGTATCCTGCATATGGGCAATTTTTAAAGTAAGCTTAAAACCAAAATTTAGCTCTTAAGGAAGATTGTTCAGAGAGATTGTAACTTACAGAGGGGACAACACCTGCAAGTGAGTAGAAAGAAAAAAGCCTGTATTTACAAGTATATGGTGCTAATTCTAAGTTTCACAAAGCAAGTTTAAGAGCTTGAAAAGATATACTTCTGTCATAAAACCCATGACATAGTAACAGTTTGTGACCTCTCTGCTTTTTGTAAATAGACTTCAGGTTATTTTTTGGTTTGAAGCTCATATGTAGGTGGTTATAGACTGTAGTATACTTGTATAACAAACTTTAGACATAACATAACTGGAGGTGGCTTATTTCAAATTTCTTTTTGCGGCTTGACATCAAATCCCTACAGTACAGTTTAATGTACCTATTGTCTGTCTATCCTGAGCATGTTTTCATTATTTTATAAACAATTGTTGATTTTTCTTTTCTTTGAAAAAAAAAAAAAAGAAGCAAAATTTCAAGAATTAAAAAGACCCCAACACCCAAACCAAACAAAACCCCCAACTGAGTATATGAATGAGATCTGAAAATGTTTCAAGGTAGCTAATTAGTGAAAAATTTTAATTTTTGGTTTGGATTTGCTGAGGAAGCTTAATTATTAATTGCTGTTTGATGAAGACTAAAACTTTGGAAGTTCAGAGTTCAAACTGAAACTGGCTTTTATAACTGATGAAATTGTATTTCTGGTATTTAGTTGATATATGACACTGTATTTAAAAAAAAATAGTTTAAAGGAAGTAGCAACAAGAATCACTTATTTACAACATTTTGTGCTCCAGTTATAAAGTAGCAATTGGAGAATGAAGAAATAACTGACATTGGAGGTATGATAAAGTGATTTAAAATTAATCCTGTTCTAAGAAAAATTTGAGTTATGGGATTGTATATGGATTTTTAAAAAGTCTGTGCTGCAGATGCTCTCTAATGTCTAGGACTAAATTCGATTAACTTCACTTTAAATGTATACACAAAATTCAGTAAGTATACACAGAACAGCTGCCTCTTTCATTGGAGGCTTTGCACTGCTGTACTTTCATTGTCCTTTTTGATGCAAATGGTCCAAGTGATTTCTAGGTTGAGGCTCGACTGTTTGAGTACCTTTTACTTAAAAATTATAATTTATTTTTAAGGTATGAGAAAGTCACTGTGCTTTAGTTTCAGTAGGCAAATTCATACAAATGCAATAGGGTGCAAATTCTGTGTTATTTTTTCATCGAATAAGAAGAAATTAGAAACTTGGTTTTAATTTTCTGACTCTTCTATTAGTATCATCTCAGAGCGTCTCACAGATCTCTGTTTCCAAGATAATGATGTGTTGTAGCAGTTACTGTTATTGCCAAAAATTCCATTGTTCTCAATATTTTATGGGAACAAAGAGAGCTTTCTTAACACTTTGTTGTCTCCTGCTGAAAGTCCACACTGGAAATACTAAGACCAAGAACAGATCTTTATTCAGGAAGAAATACAAATCTAATCTCTTTCCTGTTGCCTTTCAGAATACCTGTTTTGATGTGTGTGGTTAATGACCTTTGGTCACTTAAAAAAAACCCTGAGACCAAAACAATCCAAAATAAACTTTTTAAAGGACTATGAAATTGACACTTTTGCTGAGTTTGTGTAATTTTTGGGGAGTGTTTTGAGAACTGAGTTAGTATTTAGGTGGGAACTACTGTAGAAATAGGAACTATATGTTTCTTTTTCTTAAGACAAAATGGGTTTGTGAATAAGCTGCTATAATTCAATATGTGATATTTTCATAGTGTTTTAGTGTGAAAATAGCTATAGCTAGTTTAGATCAGTGATCCAGTTGGCTAGCTACCTTGTTTTTGTAATAGTTTTCTAATTTCATGAAGGTTTATGTCTTGTGATAGCTTTAAAAACAAACAAACAAACAAACAAAACAAACCTGATGTAACATAATTATTTCTGTTACTCACCTGAGAATTATGTTGGTTTACCATTCTGCTCAATTTGCTTGGCCCTGGAAGCTGTCAAAGAATATCAAAACATTCTTTGCATTAATTACTGTGTTAGAAAAGCATAGCACAAGCCAGCTTGGGTAATAGAAGTGAAATAAACAACAAAATAGCATATATAAACCTACATAATTCAGTAAAAGTATAGGAGAGAAGTTTCTTTGAAACTACTTACATTTGGCATCTTAGTCTTCTTATACTAAGTGAAGATAATCCCTAATACACTGAAGCAGGAGACAAAGTTTGAAGTGTTGAACCGGATAAATGCTGAATGAATAACCCAAGTGCATTATACATACTGTTTTATAGGCTCTCTGTTATACACAGCTCCAGAAATAATAAAGGGAGAAGACTTCTCCAAAGCCAGTGATCTGTGGTCCTTGGGATGTTTACTTTATGAAATGTTCTCAGGTTGTAAGTTTGTGTATCTATTTAATATCTGTGATAATGGAAACATAGGTCATGGTCCCAGAGTAAATTATTGTCAACTTTCTAGGGAAGTTAAGACATAGAAAAACTTAAGACAGGTTTTAAAGATTTCTTGAAGAATATGCTAACTGTACTTTAAACACCCCACCCCCAATGGTCTTCATCAAATAATCAAGTGAAGTAATACTGTTAAGTTGTTGTCCTTTTGATTGTGATCTAAATATTATACTAACCAATGTGTATTGTTTAAATAGTATGATTTAAAATTATATCAGTCCTCGAATTTTGACAGTTCAATGTTTTTCACCTCAGTATTAAACTCTGGGTGCATTATTTTGGCCTTTGAAAGAGAAAACTGTTTCACTAGTGTAAAACTAGAGTCACTGCGTTTCCTGCAGGTTTTTGCTGTTCATGGTATAATAATTTTGTATTTAAATTGACAAGAGAACTTGATAAATAGAATTCAGGCTGAGGGTGTTTATTTCTTTGAATGTTTCCTGAGGAAAATGAGCTCATCATGTATCAGTGCACCTGACAGCCATTTTGAAGTTTGCCTAATCTGTGAAATGTGGTTCTGTTTGTAGGAAGACCACCATTCTTCTCAGACAGCTTTTCTGAATTAATCGAAAAGACATTATATGAAGATCCATTGCCACCTAGAACAGAGGGTAACATTTGTTATTGTTTAATGAATCAAATCAGAGTAATACTTAAAGTTTTGTTTTTCACTATTTCTTCTGAGGCTGATTTCAGGAATGTTAACCATCCGAAGTGAACTTTAGCACTGCCTCCTTTGATAATAACTTTTTCCCCATTAATGATGAATGCTTCTTTCCCTTTTGACAGACAGGCATACCATTTACTGTTAATAATTAAAAGTAAATCTACCTTCTGGGATGGAATTTTTCATCTCGGTCATTATAGGCATCGGTGGTATTCATGGACACCCTTGAATATTAGTGGCTTTTTTCAGTTCATAGTAATATAGTGAAAATGGTGACCTGTAGAATTAAAACTTGTTTCAATTGTAAGAGAGATTTGGTTTTCCAGATGGATAAAGTGCATTTCATAATTCTGAGCTCTCAGAAGTAAAGTCTGTCTCAGTTAAATAAGAATTTTGGAAACCTTTTTTGTATAATGGGGTGCAACAATGGTCCTCTTAAAGTTATCATGTTTGAGGGAAATTTCAGTTTAAGCAGATTTCAACTCCACTTTATTTCTTGCTAATAGCTATATGACAATTGGAGGGTGTTTTTCTTAACATATAAACAATTTTAATTTGTTTGGTGACTGAGAAATGGTAGGTTGTTTGGTTTGGGGGTTTTTTTAGGATCCTTTGAAATGCAGAGAGTGTAGGTTTAAGATTCTTCATACATTCAGATTTTTTCAGATAAAATTACTATTAAAGAAAACTTTTTAAGCATGATCTATAGATAATGATTTAATCTACATTGTGTGACAGTTGTTTTTGCTGCCCAGTACTTACCTTCTCAAGTGCTTCTATTTACAGGTTCTTCTTTTCACAAACCTTCTGCTGAGTTCATTAGTTTGCTTGATGGGTTGCTTCAAAAGAATCCTCAGAAAAGGTATACTGTCTAATCCGTGACAGTTGTTTACATCATCTTTTTTCACGTTTGGAGAAAATAATTGCTATGGTAATGTAGGTATAGTATTTTGTAGATGACAGAGTGCAAAAATCACTTCATCCTTCATATAAAAGAGCAAACCGTGCTTTTCCTTATATGAAGATATACAGAATTAATGTTTTGATTACATAGATCTTTGTTTTTTTGTAGCTGGTGCTAAATAGATAACTTTGTAACAGAAATGATGGGCAGTTTTAAAATTGGATTGGTTTGCTTTTCCAGAGCAATGGGCACATCTGTCTTATGAGGCTTTGATTTATAGCTGATACAGTTATATTGTGAAATAACATAAGATCATAATTTATAAGGTAGCTCATGTTGGGGTTGGCTATGCAGTTTCCTTTGTTCCTAGTCTCATACTTCTGTGTTGTGTGAATTATCCATTCTGATTTGAGGCAAAAAGTTTGTCCTGTAAGAAAATTTATTTGTTGACAAAATAAAAGCAAACAACAGGATTAATTGCCCTGTAGTGTCACTGTGGTCAAAACCTAGTCTGGTATCTCTTTGTGGAGCTGTACCTTGCCACTGCTTTTTCAGTTTGCTTGTTACTTTTCAAAAGGCTGAGTTGGACAGACCTATTGCAGCATCCCTTCTGGAAAGGATCCCTTAGACATTGTGGTGCTGATTCTGCAGGCACAAGCTCAAGGTACTGAATGTTCAAGGAAGACTTCCTTTATAGTAAATATAAGAAAAAAAAATTATTATGGTTTTCTCTGTTTTCTCGTTTTTGAATTTTGCTTAGGATTTTCATGTTGTTAACTAATTGATGAATGGAGTTTTACTCCATTCAGTGAACAATTTTGGATGCTTAGAAATTGTACTATTCTATTAGTGTATTATACTGTCTGTTTTCAACAGACTACTTCCTTCTGGCTGTAGATGTGTTAAAATTTACTTCTGAACTAACTGCTCTCATTTTTATTTATTTGTTTATATAACAATGCACAGTAATTTGACTTGTAAGATTCTACAAAAGCTTTCCAAAAAATTATAAATATGGATCTGTTTTATCTTTACTGAGATTTTTGGGTTGTTTTTAATGCATTAGGCTTAAAACATCACAAAGGCTATCAGTACAGCATCTTAGATTTGTGGTTCAGCCTTATATCCTTGCAAATGCAGCTGACCCATATTCTTTGCTTATGACATAAAGCATTAATCTAATGGGTTTTTATTCTAAACTTGTCATACTCCACACTGCTATATATGCAGAAAACCCCAAACCTCTTGTGAAAATAGGTTCTATGTATTAAAAAGTAAGGCTTCTTCAAAATACCTGTTACTTTGCTGGTTTATTGCTTTTAATATTGAATTAGGATATTTAGTGTTGGGTTTTTTATGGTTTTTTGTTCTAGAGTATTTGGAAGATACTTTAGGTTCCAACCTAGGAAACTAATATGAGAATAGTTTTCTTTTAGAATGCTGAATGTTTTTGATATTCTCTCTTGTGTTGTTTAATACCTATTTCTGATACCAGTGCTTTGGTAGTAACATTTATTCTAGTTTGAGATACAGCTCTTTGTCTTTTAATTTTATTACTGCTTTCACCACCGAGGCAGATAAGAAATCATGATTTAAAGTTTATACCAAAAAGTAAGAATTTATTGAAGGTTTTAGCAAGGCTTATGTCAACCTCTACCACAATGCTCATCTTTGAGGAATTTTCAGAGAATCAGAAGAATCTTAATCTCATATGAAATATTGCGCTATTTGAACTTACTCTTTGTTTTCAAATGCCTCTGAAATATCTGCTGAGGTATGCACTAGCTGACAGTTAGGACAAACGCAGGACATTGGCTTTACATGCAAAAGAAGCTCAATACTTTTTCCAGCTGTGAGGACGCTTTATTTTCTTCACAATGTGGGTTTGGTTAATATTTGATATCCTGAAGAGCCTCCAAGAATGTTATGTGACCCAGTTTCCTGTGAATAATAGAGGGGTATATTAAAAAAAAACCCAAACAACCACCAAAATCAATAAACTTGCAATTAAATGTGGATGTGTAAATCATTATGCAAAAAAATGGTAGCTTGTATTGATCGTAATCTAGGGTACAGGCTTCACTATTAGAAGTAGGTTTGTTGTGACTTTTTCCTGTGATGATTGAATGGTCTCTAAAGCTTTTAATATTTCTTCATAGGTCTTGTGTTATGGGGTAATAATTTAACTTTTCTAAATTGTTTCATGCAAGTTCTACTGAGAGAGCTACAGAATTTTTAATGTTCTCCAAATTATTTGCTGTAAACTTATTCTTCATCATTGCCATTACTAGTATAAAAAGTATGTGTAACACATTAAAAATAAAATGCCTTTCTAGAGAATGACAGCTACATTTTATGCCAATAATTGCAACAAATAATGGATATGATCCCTCTTTTAAAAATTTAAATCTGTGTAATTAATATCTTTTATTCAACAGCAGTGAAGACACAGAGTCATCAGTGTCTTGGAGTGCCAAAAATCCAGTGGATACTCATAAAAATCCAGATAACCTGTCATCCTCAAAAGCAGGTAATAAGCTACTAAGCTATTATTTCAAAATAGGTAATATTGTTCATTATTTTTAATTATTTTGTGTCCTGTGAATTTTGTCAGTCTTACCAACATGCTTATTGCCTATGTTTTATTTGTTTTTAACTTCTAAATGCAAGTTCATGTTCTGTTTTCAGTAGAAACTCAGACTGAAGTACGCCCAAAAAGTACAGTTGATGGTAAATCAAATGAATCCATATTTCTTCTAAGGTATGAAAACCTAAAGATCAATTAGAAAACCTTTGAAACCCTGCATCTTTAAATCCATCCACCCCTCGCCCTGTCTCTTCTGACATTTTGTTTCTGTGTTTGTAACATTTTGTTAATGTTGTCTCCTTTTGAATTTTCTATCACCGACATCTTTGAGGAGCTGTGAAAGCAGTCTATACAGTTAAAGCAATGCTTTTGTGACTTTATAACAGTGTTTTTTGGAAGTAAACTTCTAATTTCTTAGCTCTGTCTAAATAGAAGAATTTATTTAGAACTTTATTTCCTTCTTACTTCACATATGTGAGAATATGCTTTGAATATTCTTACTTTAAATACACAAGATTAAGCATTCAGTTTAAGATCCACCAACGAATTCTGCTTGCAGCTTTTCTTCACAAACTATTGGTAACAATTTACTAAGTACGACATAGTTATTAAATAAAAAATAGTGATTGGGTTAACAGTGACTTGTTTTAGTTGAGGCCTGATTCTGAAACTTTGTACTAGCTTTCAAATCAAGAAGATTATGTAATAATGTTCTTATTGTCATCAAGCAAAAGTATTCCAGTTTGAAATTAACTACTCTTTCAAGCTTCCTGCATAACCTAAAATAGGGCTTTTGACCATGATAGTGTGTCTACTTTTCCAGTTGCTTCAGTTGATTTTAATAAAGTATTACTTCTAATCTTACTTAACTTCTATGATCACAGCTAAACTCTTACTACTAGTAATTTAAAACAGTATTTGCTTTAGCAATTTGCTGAAGAGAAAGGCTATAATGGCATTACAAACATTTAGTATAACAACATGTAATCCATATTATATCAGGAATGAGAGTAGGAAAAAAAAATTATTTTTAACAACATACTGTATTTATGAAAAGTACATTTATTTTAATATGACATTTGAAATGTTATACAATTCTTAAAAATATTTTTTCTGAAATTCTCTTTGCTTCAATGATTTAACTTCTCAAAGCAGCATGTGTTACCTACTAAAGTTTTAAAACATTGAAGTGAAAGGAAGCTGCTGACCTGACATTTGGTACCGGAATTTACTTAGCTGTTGTTCAAAAGTTAATCAGCCTTTAACAGCAGTACCTTCTTCTGTGTGTGCAAATGGAATAGACCTTATTCATTTCAACTAGTTCAGTTCAGTGATCACTTGT
The DNA here is from genome assembly GCF_965140245.1 of Athene noctua. Taxonomy (NCBI): domain Eukaryota; kingdom Metazoa; phylum Chordata; class Aves; order Strigiformes; family Strigidae; genus Athene; species Athene noctua. Next base: position 152,299,556 of record NC_134038.1, read on the forward strand.
CTTGTTTTAAACTGAGAAACCATCTGAGAACTGGAAAGATTTTCTGTATCTCAAACACATATGAAAGTAAATAAGGTTTAGAAAACAAATGTATCTAACAAATCTATGTCTTTTGAAGCATGTGGGATCCAAGAATAATCTATTAAGCCTCCTAGCTAGAAATTGTACTTTTTTGGGGGTTTAGGAAATAAGACTGATTAAACTTCCAAGAAGATCCTGATATATTTTTTAACCATAAAAACAGACATTTAATGTAGTTTTATCTAGCTAGTAGATAATATTTTGGCACTCCTTCATTGTACCCTTTAAATTTTCCTGTTAGAAACAGATGAAAGATGCCTTTTTAACAAAATAAGAATGAGAACTATGTTAGTTATTTGACTTGATTCTCATGTGTATCTTTAATTTTGTTTGCTGTTTGTAGTTTTAATTTAGTTGCTTTTTCTAATAAATAAAACTGATTTGCAACTAAATGTGCATATTACTTTCTGCTAATCAAGAAAGCACATTCATTTGAAGTTGTTCATTAAGTTAGTTTCAAGGCTTGCCAATTTTAAGAATTCTAAAGTTGACTTTAAACACTTGAATGAATACTACAAAAAAGTTCAGCAGCTGCTTTATGAAAATGGCAAATTTGCAGTGTTCTGGTCTCCTTCATTGTCCCATTAGCTGACAGGATTTTTAAAAAGAAAAACTGAGTTGTAAACCCAGTTCATATTAATACATGAGAATTAGGCAGTTTGTAATTCTCATTACCTAGCTAAGAGTTGGCAGTCAGAAGAGAATAACATAAAATAAATTGCAATTTTTTTGTCAAGGTAATTCTCTTCATATGTGGTTTATTATTAGGAATTAGGATAATCAAGTTTTAGCATCAATTTTGGAGAGTGACTACGTGTGAGAAAATAATCAAATTATATTCATTTAAGAACAACAGAAAAAAACACCCATTTCTAACTGACAGATAAATTCTAACCTTGTCAGGACATATATAAAGACAGGAAGTTCATGTTATAGTTGATGGATCAGGCATAGCACCATTTATGTTTGTCAGCTTTGAAAGTTAACTGTATGGCATGAAAGTTTCAAAAGAGAAACAAAAATAGTTTGCAGTGAAACTTAAGCTGTAGTCTTTTTTTTTTTTTTTTTTAAAGTTCTCGTCCCACACCCAGAACTAGCACTGCAGTAGAAGTAAGTGATGCTGCTACTGCCCCAATCCAAAATTCTCCACAAAGAGATTCATGCTTTAAACAGGTGAGTAGAAAAATAATATTAAGTGTTGGTGGTATCTTTATAGTTAGAATTTTAGTCTGGAGTCTGTGGCAGTCACGTTTCTTCTTCATCCTTACACAATTGCAACTGGAAAGCAGTTCCTACAGTGTGCAAGTTAGTTGAAAAAAAGTATTTGCAGAACTTAAGATGTAAGAGTTAAGAAAACGCTTAGTCTCCTCCCCGCCCCCCCCCCCCCCCCCCCCCCCCCCCCCCCCCGAACATATAAAAGGGATAATACCATCTTCTTTCTTCTCAGTCTAGTTTTTGGATCTGATGCTTTTTCTTCCAGCATGTGTCTTTATAGTTGGCTCTATCTGCTACTACATAAGTAAAAAGTAATTTAGAATATGTTGTTTACATGGCCAAACTGTGTGATATGTTGTTGAAATATTTACGGAATAAACATCAACTTTCTCTTTTTGTGCAAAGTAGTTTTTTAAAAACCTTTGTTCTTGTTCTAGGCTAAAAGTATGTTAAGTCAGCAGGATATGGAGTCAACATTGAAAGAGCTCATTTACACTGAATCTGATCTTATCGTAACACCAATCATTGACAATCCAAAGGTACGGCAAAATAAAAGATTCAGAAACTTGTGAGTGAGGCCATTTTTGCAGATAAGTCTTGAATTAGGGTGAAACTCCTTTCCTGTATTTTATAATTCTCATTTTAAAGCAGTTCCACCAGTCATCTGGCAAGATCTCATGAAAATTTTTGGCAGTCTTTTATAATCCTATTTTGTTGCTAATTTGGAGAACTGAGTTATTCTGGGATTGAATACTAATACTAAATAATATTTTACAAAAGTAGAAGCTACTAAATGCTTTGTTCAGTATTTTTGTAGATTTGTTTTCTGATAACTTGCTTTGACATCTATTATTTAAATGAACTGTGTTTTGGTATAATGAAAACAACACCATCTATGAAGCCCTCTAGCTTAGGAGTTAGACCTTTACGGAATAACTTTTGTTACTCTTTAAACTTCAGATATGATAATGTTTCTAGTAAATATGAACATATTTTCTCTGGTAAAGAAGACCTGAAGTTACAAGAAATGTCCATCCAATTTCTGTCGTATGGATTCTAACGTGGTAACAGTTTGTGATGTGTCTCTTGAGCAGAGACTGACACTTGCTTGACAGCAAAGGGAAAACCAAAAAGAATCAGAGCTCTGCACTGCAGTGACAGTGTAATGTATGGGCACATGTGTAGTATTGCTGGAAGGAATGATAGGCAAGATCCCCTTTAGTCTTCCTTTTATTTTGGTGAAAAAATGAAGTAATTTTAGCAACTTTACTCAGTATGGGGCAGATGCAGAGAATGCAACATTTTTCATTGGAAGTGAGCATCTAGCTCATTAAGAAGGTCTTGCAGGTTTTAGTTGATGTATTATTTCAGTATAATATTTTTTTTTTGGTTTGTTTTAAAGGAATTCCTAACACTCTCAAACATTAAAGATCTTGTACAGCTAGATAAGGTAACTACCCAACAATACTGTTCTAATGTGTTTGGGGTTGGGGACATTGTTGCCAGTGGAGAATTTCAAAGGTAATTATGCATTCGAATGCCACCTCTGTAAATTCTCAGTTCTGTCTCAGGACTCTGACGCAAAGCCTTAGCCCTTCACTGCTTCTCTTCTTACTACAAGAGATGAGATTAGGGGTATGTATACATACTGATGTGCACATGGAGACTAATCTCCTTAGCATGCAATGCCAGCCTCAGAATTAATGCAAAATAGCCAACTAAATTCCAGGGACACGTAATCAGAGTCGCTGTCTACTTGGCTGTCTTCAGACTAAAGGATAATACTGACACACAGTAAAGCTGAAGAGCTTGCAATTTAATCTCCTGCAAAGGGATTTACTAGATGCTGGCAGAATTTTAAAAGCTGAAATGTCAGCTTATATTGTAAAATTTCCCTGTGTTCTGCAGATCTGTGGAACTGAAGACCCTTTTCAGAAAAGAGCTCTCTAGTTACACCTAGACTTCGTCTGTCAAAGGCTAAATTCCAGTATACAGTTACTTTTTTGTATGCTTTAGTTACTGAAAATCACACTCAAATGCTCCATCACTGAGCAGTCATTCAATTTCATGATGTACCAGAAAATGCTCTGTTGTAGGGGAAAAATCCCCAACCTTATGAATGATTAGTTGGTGATTCTATGACTTCTTATATTCTAGAATGATCTAGAGTATATATAAGTATTTACTTTATGGCAATGATTTGCTAAAGCATTTAATGAGCTCTTAGCTGCATAGTTCCTTTCTGTAGCTTTTGAAACCCAAATGCAAGTATTTATCCATGTACAAGCAAGATAAAAATGTAAACTGAATATCATTTTGTATTCCCATTAAAAAAAAAAAAAAAAAAAAAGGAAATACTAACAGTTTAATTACATTAAAAACATAGAGTTAAATCTCAAATACCTGCTTGGAAGGAATACATACCAGAAAAGAATGGAAAATGCCTCAGTAATGAGCAGTGGTTTGTACACCCACCTACAATTTTTGCATCTTTGTGTTTTCTTGTTCAACTACTTAATACATTTCTGGAAATCTCTTAAACTCTTTATACTGTGTTTGTTTATTTTACAGATAATGAAGCAAGTACCAGTTAGATTTGACTTGAAAGCTTTACATATACCAGCGTATTCAGGTATGGATCTGCTGAAGTTGTTAAAACTTAAGTTCTGTGTATGATGGTGCAAGTCACTATCACAAGACCTATTGCTTTTCTTTGTATATGATGAGCTGTCACAGTTGCAGAACTCGTATCTTTTCTGAAACTGAAGTTGCATATGTAATGTTTCTAGCTAGACCAATTTTGAGTAGACTTCTCAAGTAGTTATATGCCCTTTCTCTTCTGTCATCCTCAGTTACAAGCCCATGCTCGAAAACATTTAAAATGAGACAGCCTTGTTTTAGTGTGGGAAAAGCTTTTTTTTTTTTCCTGTGTCATTTTTTTGTAAACAATTGAGATATTTTAACTAAAATATTCAACCAAATAGATTAAAATTTGACAAAGGTAGATAAGCAAATGAAAATAGGATCTTAAAATGTGTGGTGCTGATCAGCCATGATACTAGACAGCCTTGCCAGTCCCACCTTTAAACATGGAATGTTATGGGAATCATGTCCCAAAAGATAGCTGAAGTTGTTTGGGGTTTGTTTTTTTGTTGTTGTTAGTTTTTAATGTCTAGAAAGGCTGCTGTTTCTGAAAACAAAAGGCTGCTCATTGTCAGGAGTGAAACATTTCTTCCCCTGGAAAATTTCCTCTAGCATATTTAAGGAAGTATTACTGCACTTTACTGTGCTTGAAGAGGGATGTCAGCCAGATATATAGACCTTCTGCAATTCACATAGCACCTCTACCTAGACATAAACATTCCTTTTTTTCTTTCTATAAATTATGTACTTTGGGGAGTTAGTTTGTTGAAGAAATTTTGTAGTTGGAAAGGAATGTAACATCCCCCAGTCTCCCTGTCAAAATTGCAGTAACAAAATATTTTCAATTTGTCTAACATCCTAGTCAAAAATGATCAGATTCAAGTGCTTAAGGGGGTGTTATTTTATTTTATATTGCATTTAAATAGCTAAATTATCACACTAATGTTCTGATATGTTTAACTATTGTTGTCTCTACTTACTTAATATGGGATAATATTTTTAATGGTTGTGTAATGCTTTCAGAATTGTAGCTTTTTTTCTGGGCAACTTTCTAATTGTTTTTGAAGATACTGCTTGTGATGCTGCTTGTCAATAATGATTAAAGACAGTATGGAAAAATTAAGATAAATACCTGAAATCCAAACCTCTTTTCATCTTTAATATAAATTATAATTGCCTTCATTAGTGGGTGTTGTTACTTAAGTGTAAAATTGGAGTAAAAGATAGAAGACATGCTCTTAAATATTCTGTAATGGAGCATTTAAGGATGACAGAGAAGTTACTAATAAATAACTAACCAAAACTGAGGTAATGTGGGGCTGCTAGAGTGAAGTTATCTGTTGAGAACTGATAAGGAAATATTTGAATTGAACCACAGGATTTATGTTAATTGTCCTAGTGACTTGTCTTCTTTGTGATCCTTCTGAAGTCATCTATGTTCTGTTACTACTAAGGCTTAACTAGGTGGTTGCCTACCTTTATGAATAACTACACACATTTTCAGTTTATTGATTCTGAGATTTCACTGACTTTCGTTAGGTTTTGCCTCAAATTTACTCCAGTGAAACTGCACTTTCTTATTAAGAATTAGTAACGTTTAAGAACAACTACTCAACTACTACCTTGCCTAAATATAGTGCCGATAAATGTTTACTTAAATGAAATCCAAGGACTTAGCAGGGTTGCAATTTCAGAACTGTTTTGAGGCTTTTATTGCTGCATTTTTATGCTTTATTTCTCTTCTTATTTTTTTTTTTTTATTTCTATCGTCTTCAGACGTGAATTATGAGATGTTTGTTTAATATTTTAAGTACTAAAATTATAATTGGATTCAAACTTCGGAACTTATTTTTTCATCTTGGTGTTACTTTCTAGTGTGTTAAAGCAACATCAGAGATCCGTTATCTTTAACTACTTGTTTGCTTCTTATGGTTAGCTGAGAAGTTATCATCTATGAAGGACATGGATTGGAATGACTTCTTGCAACAAATATGTTCACTGCTTGATTCCACCGAGAAGAATACAGGAGCAGCACGTTCCAAAGTGAACTTACTGTACTACCTGTGTACAGTGGCTGTCCACAAGGAAATTGCAAGCAGGCTAATTAGCTCTCAGCTGGTAAATAACAAAGTTTTGAAGCAATCAGCATGGTTTATGTACTTGCCATTGTAGCAAAAACCAGCAACTTTTAGTTATATTTCAAGAAATCACTGCTGTACTGACAAATGTAGTATGGCAAATTAAGTACAAAATGCAGAAAATTACTAAATTATGTTCTATGTCAGTTTTTTTAAAAGAGCTGAGGGAAGCAAATTCTTTCTCTTAGATATTGGATACATTCACTTACTGGTATGTTGTATTAGAAAAAAAGGCTGCGGTAAAAGCTAACCTTGGTGGAGAGTGTGAAATAACATATGATGAAATGTTAGTCTTCATATATCATTAGGTGACAGAGAAGTCTGAAAAAAGTTAATGTTTGAATGGTTAAATCAATTTTATTTGTCCATATGTCTGTGAAGAACAACAAGAAAAACTTTTTAAAGAACATACAGTAAAACTTTCATTAAGCACTTCTTCAAAGGGTGAGCGTGTTCTCTGAAGAGTTTGTTTTAGTGTATACCTAAATGGCAGTTTCACTTTTCAACCAGACAAACAATTTTATTAATATTCTCTGTAGTGGTTTAATGTATTCATCCGAGTATTGCATGTGCAGAAGAGAAATACAATTATTTCTCCCATTCTGTAAAAGCATCACAGAGGCCATCCCAAGATGTGCACTCTTGAATTTATTTAATAACAAGTAAACTACCTTGTTCTCCAACATTTGTACTAATGCACCTAAGTCATATTCTGATACATCATCCTTGGATATAGACAAAATTGCACTCACAGAAAAATTCAATGAAGAATGTTCAGGTTAGAAGCAATGGTCTGTCTTATGCCATAGAATTCCTGTGAAAACAGGAAACAGAATTGCTGAAAAGTGTATTCTATTATTGCTGGATAATTTGGGGGGGGGGGGGGGGGGGGGATGGGAATCCAATAACTGAATTGCCAATTAACAGAACATTTAGAAAAGAGTAATTATCCAGTTTGGTTCTTAAGTGGATGATTATGTGTGTTAACAGTCCATTCATTAATCTAGTATTTGCCATCTATTTTTGTCCATTCTCACAAAATAAAGTTAATTTATTAAATATCTGTTGGGTAATACTATATGGTGATCTCTGTGTTTGTAGTTGAAAGTATTGGAGTTTTTTCCCCTGGATGGTCTCATTCAAAATGAAAAAAATTATTTTTTTAACGCACTGATACATGTTTAGCAGTTTAAGGCAAGAATATAGCAAGAAATTGAATTTTTATGCAGTCTCTTTTAATCGTTTGGACAATATCTAAAGTCTCTGTCTATGATAATACTTTTTTGCAAATGTTATCCAAACACATTTTTATGAAATTACTGGTATTTTCATTTTTGTGTTTATCATTGGGACATACCACATCACCTGAAATTAATAAACTAATGTTTATTTATCTTCTTTAAATTATAGTTTCCTATATTGATACAGCAGCTGCGTACAGCCACCAGCTGGGATATGTAAGTAACAGTTATTTAAATTAATTTGTTCAAATTTGGAGTTATCACTGACATTTATTAAAATTTATTAATTATTTTTTAACAGGACTGTCAGTACTGCTGTGGTACCTGACTGGCAGTATGATGGTGTCTATAACATGAAATTTTTTCAGCATTGAGTATTGCTATTCTACAGAACCAAAGATTATAGAAAATCTCTAAAATTTTATCTAGAAGTTTTATAATATAGTGTTACTTAAAATCACTGAATAAACCACCCCATACCGTAATAGTAGTAAAATAACTATAATGGTAGCTTTTATTTTAAATGCCTGTCAGAAATATTTCAATGTGATGGTGCCCTCTGCTGTTTTTTTCATAAATGTTGATTTTATTTTTTCAATTTTTTTTCTTTAATGAAACATTTAAACCGGATTTGCTGTTACAGATTTAATTTGTTTTGTAAGCTATACTGAAAAGTTTAAAATTATAGGGGGTTTTATGTTAAAAAAAAATTGAACATGAGCATGACTGATTAGTAAGACTGTAACAAACTGAAAAATCTTCATTCTGCAGTGATAAAGAAATATCTTTATTCATGAATTTATTGCTAAATTGAGCTGAAATACCAAAATAATTTGATGATCGAAAGATAATAGCAATAAGAAGAAAATCTGAACTGTAAATCGCATTTCAAATATTTCCTGCCCTTAGCAATCTGTGTAAAATATAAACCAGACAAGTGTTTTTGTGATATTTTGGAAATATTTTTTCTGCACCTACAAAAAAATGTATTTGATACACAGACGTGCCAAAGTTGCTCGAGTGATTGGTTTACTGGCATTACACGCATCTGAACTTGGAGAAAATGTACCTGTCTCTGAGGTAACTTTCAGTATTTTTATTTGGGGGGAAGTTTTATAAAGGCTTTTACTATTTATGTCAGAAACTTTCACAGCTGCTTTTTTCTTTTTTTTAACCCTGCTTTATTTTTTTCGTATGTGTATATGGGAATATAATTCATTAAGTTAAAAATATAAGATTCTGAATTTATTCTGTGTAGGTGTGGTTCTGATTTTTACAAACTTGTGGTAGAAGTTCACACCAGTGATAAAACTCTCACCTTTTTCTCTTTTTTTCAGAAAATTGAGTGAACACTGTCATACTTACTGTGTGTGTGTAACAAGAAGAAAGTGTTGACATATTTGACTATGCTGAAATGTAATTGTTATAATTTGTATTAAAATAGTACAATTGATTCTTAGAAATTATTTTTCCAAAAAGTGAGATGGGACTAATTTGGGATTCCTCGCAGTTCTTGAAAAACCTGTGTAATGAAGGGCAAGTCATTTTCTTTGGAGAAGAAAAATATTTTAAATCCTTCTTTGATTTTGCATGCTCAGTAGTTGACTTAACTTTGTCTAATCAGTCTTCTGTTTATCTTACTGTCCTTTTATGCGTGTGACACATCCACCCAAACTGGGTGAACTTGACAGAATCTAGTATTTAATATCCGTTTAAAGTGTCAATGTGACATTATTTCTGCTTCATGAGGTGAAATCAGCATTTTATTGTAATGGGTGTTTGAATGTGAGAAACAACTGCTAAACACATGTAGCAAATATGCTTCCATTCTGTACAGATCTTTTGTGTAGGAACATGTAGTTATTAGTTAATTGCTGGCTTTTTTGGCAATGCAGCCAAGGAACTTTTTGTTGTTCTAGGTCCTTCTATTTTCTTCCTAATGAATATTAATAATTATTATTATCTTACTGTGTTGCTTAAGATTTCAATTCTGTGGTGAAATTTGGTCTCAGAACATTTTTGTTATTACCTAGGGTTTCTTGTTTGTATCATAAAGTTACAAAGTGAGGAAAGAGTCCTTATGGTTACAGTCAGTGAAGTTTGGTCAAAGGCTTTCAATAGACAGTTGCATGTAACTGAATTCCAGGTCACAATTTAAGTGCACTCTTGCAGTTTTATCTGATACTTACCTTTTAAAGTGCCAGTGAAAACACTCAAAAGTAATTTTGAGATGTCTGTATAACTTTTGGCTTTAGGTGTTTGTTTAGGTGTTTAGCACTAATACATTCAGCAATAGTTTCCCTAGCTTCCCAGTTTCCACCATTGAAAATACATATACGAGTCTGCTTTGTGCATATAAAAACAATGGATTGAAGTAGTTTTACATTGAGCTATAATAATATTTTGTTCAAAGGTTTTTTTGTTTTTATATGAACATAAAAATTGTTCACAAATGGAATTTAACATTTTTAGAAATATGTATATACTTCAAAAAACAAGTTAAGTCTGAGATCAGTGACATTTAAACTGAAGGATTAGAAAAGAAAATTAATTTTCATTATCACTTTCTGTCTCCATTCTTATATGAATTTTTTTTTTATATACAGTCATGGGGAAAATAAGGATTTATTTTTTTAAAATAAACAGATCTGAGTTATAATACTGTTCAAAAGGCATGTACAATGCTTATTGTCATAACATTAGTTCCAAGTTTTTTTTTTCTCAAAGTGATATCTCAGAACTTAAAAAATATTTTAGAATGCTTACACAAAATTAGAATGAGGAAAAAAAAAATGAATCCTAGTATTTTCATGTCTTTAAATTTAGTTTTGTATGTGTAATCTAAAATCAGGTAACTGTAGGCAGAACATAAAACTTGATAGTTCATTTATAGGAAAAGTAGGAAGGAGTCATTTAGGAGTTTCTGATCTACAGAGTTGTGTTCCTTTCTATTCCTCTCAAAGGAACTATCTGAACCTGTGAGTTTGAACATCCTTGTGGATTGTCAGCTATTGTATGTTCTGTGATGCTTTAAAAAAACCTCAGAAAATAATTTAAACCAGCATTATATACTGTATTAAAATATAATGCTGTAATTTGTCCTCTTACGAGTTAGCTGATGCTACAGCTTAAGTTTTTTGGTGGCTGCTGTGATTTAGGAAATGTCAAAACCAGCTGTAGCTAATCAGAACAACATAATCTAAAACAACTCTCTGATCCAGGTTTTACAGACTAAAGATACAGGAGTTATCTATCTATTGATTGTTGTTTCTCTATTTTATTTCCTCTTCCATCTAGTAACTTCTAATATTGTTTGCTTTTTTGACCCCTTTAGATATGGATGATCTCTGTAGAACTATCTCCTTATAGCCTCAAAATCTTGTTCCCATGTATGAAAAATCAGTTCAGAGCTTAGGAGGATGTGATTCTGGAATTATTTTTGCCCCCTATGTGTACCATGCTATGTACACCAATTTTTTTTTCCAATATTTATCACTCTATCACGACCCCTTTTCAATTCTTTATGTCATTATGCACTCATCCAGTTATCTGTGATTTATTTTGTACTTTTAAAGTACCACAGGACCTAATAGAGACTCATGCATGACACCACTGCTGGCCCTTACATGTTAAAATCTGGCTCTTCATTTCTGCCCCTTATTGTCTTTTATGCAGTTATACATTTGTTTAAGGATAGTTCCTCTATCTTTGAGGTTGAATCTCCACCATTAACCTCTTTACTGTTGTTTAAACGATCTGTTAAATAGTAGTAACATCAAGTCCTGAAGAAGCAGAAAAACTTTAGGAAGGAAAAGAAGCCTCATCGTCGTTTTACAGGCTAAAGTGAATTTTCATGTACTGTATGCCAAAAGCCTTTAATTTGTTGCTTTTTGAAAAATTAATGAGTTTCCCATTTTTACTACTTTTTTTTTTTTTTTTTTTTTTTTTTAAAAAAAAGCTCTTATTCAGGTAATCGGTGAACAGCAATTTGTTTCAAATATAACCACCAGAGGTCACTAAAACGCAAAAGTAAAATGCAGGTAAATTGTTTCACAGACCAGACAAACACGCAACTGTGTAGCAGAGTAGTATCTTTATTCTGCTGATATATTCTAATATGTAGGTCATATTAGAAAAAAAAAAAAAAAAAGCATCTATACCTTGGAGTTTACTTGAAGTTGATTTCCAGTTAAGAATCTTTTAGAAGAATGCTGCATTATTAGAAAAAAATGAGACTAATCTTAGAATACAAAGGGGAAATTGATCTCTTGTATGATTGAATATAAAGACATTTTATGTGTAATTTCTTCTGTTTGGAAGTTGCAGTAAGAGTTGATGATAGGCCAGGGTTTCTTCTGACTTAATAATGGTTTTTTGCATGGAATTGCTCTTTACAAATTTGAAACATTATTTCCTTATATTTATTCCTACTTATCTTAGGAAAACACCTAAAATTTAAAGTTTTATCTTTGTATTTAGATTTTGAAACTGGTTCTTAAGGAACTGGGTTCTATGCAAAAAAGATTCTTTCCAGGATTCTCAGAAAGAAAAAATCTGCTTATTATTCATCTTATAGAAAGAGAAATTCTTCCGAAGTTAGGGAGGTGGGCTTCCATGTATATCTAATTTGACTTATTTATTCAAAGAAGCTATGGTTCTTTCCTCTCTGTGAATAAAGAGGGCCTTCTGCCATCTAGGACACAGCCACTCTGATGTGAAATTTCAGACTCAGTCTTTTATTTTAGTAAGAGATGATAGAGCAATTCACAGAATACTTCCATGTTGGGAAGCAGTGGCCTTCTCTGTTCAGTAGGAGACCAGCCTCCTCCGCCTGTTGAGTCACGCTCTGCTTGTCCTTTTGGAGACAAAAATCTAGTCCTTACTTCTTTTGAATTTGCTAATTGGAAATACCAGTCTTGCACTATGACCTAGGCAGCTGTGCCTGTGTTTTTTACAGACTTGGGTCTGCTGCTCTACTGAGTTTAAACGTCTCAGGGAACCTGCTACACCCTTCACACCGCAAGTCTCTTTGCAAAGCCTTTGACTTACGGAATTATGCAGCCAAATCAATAAACTAAATATCCCATGGAGAGTGACAGCATATTAGAATATCTCTGTAATATTGAGCTTAGAATGCAATTTCTTTGTCAAAGCAGTTGAATCTCCTGATTCTTGTTTTTATCCAAACTGAAGCTCCATATAATTTGAACCTTTTTATTTCTGATTCTTTGAAGTTGGTGTTTTTTTCCTACAGTTGTAAAGCAGCTGCATTGTTACAGGTACAGTTTTATGACCTGTAGACTCTAGCTAGTCTGATTGTACCTTCTTTGGTCTAGGTCTACAGTTTGTCATTGAAATTCATACAGAATGTAATTTTTAAGTTATGTTCCTAGTTTATCTCTCTGATAGACTCCTTTCTATGTCTATCCATGTCTGCACATACTGTTAGGAGATTCAAATAAAAATGGTTTCATTTGTCCATTTATTCCCAAACTATTTAGTTTTAATGTTGTTTTATTGTAAAATAACTTTTTGAGTCTGCTCACAAACGATCGTAATTGTTGTTTTAAATATGATGGAGTTTGTGGCTCAGTGTCCAGTTTTGTTCCCATCCCTCCACCCTACTGCCCTGCAATATTCCATCAGCCTGAGTTTTAAGGTAGATAAGGGACATCCCTACCATTAACTTTTATTGGAATACTATGTCAAGTTCTAGTCTACTTATCTCAAAAAAGGTGCTGTAGAAATTAAGGTAATTTTGAGAAGAACAACAAGAATAATTAAGTAAAAGGCCTCTGCGTGTACTGAAGAGCTAATTATCTTGAGTTGAATTATCCTCAAATGCTGAGGGATATATATGGACATATATATTGGAATATTTTTCTTGCATTGTAGTTTAAGAGTAAAGTCACTTCATGAAGCTGGAAAGTGACAAATTAAGATCCAAAGAGAAGTTGCATGAGAAGTGCCTTTCCACATGAGAGTGTGATAGATGGAAAGTTGGCAAATTTCAGAGAAGTTGATATGCATAATGGGAGTATGAGACTTAGAATAGCAAGTGCTAGCAAAACATTTCTGAAAGCCTCTAAAGGTGTGTGCTTCAGATTTAATGTCAGTACTTAATCGTTCAGAGATTATTTCAACTAGGGTGTCCAAGCTCACTTTGAGTGGGTATTTTTCAACCTTTTTTTTAAAAAGCATCTGGAGCTGACCACTTACAAAGCCAAAAAGCCATCTTGATCCAGTTGACAGCTGCTTAGCATCTTGTGTTTTTATTGACAAAGATTTGTCTTGTGAAAGAATGATTGATTTCTGTATATCTTGATTTTAAACAGTTGAGTAACACTTTTTTTCTTAGGATAAATACATAGTCATACAAAACCTTAATTTACTGTCACAGTTGGTTATAGCTGATACGCACATTGACTCATGCCACTTTTTTATGTATATTGAATGTATTGTTTGTAGCTGGAGGGAACCCTTATACCTTTACTATTGCTGTGTAACTTTACGTTGATTATTTCGGAAGTAAACTTATTTGTATGAAGAAAGTAGAACACAAAAATCAACTATGATTTTGGGGTGAAACTGGATAAAAAGTTACCTTCATTCTTCTGTATACATGCTATGAAACTGATGTGCGATTTGGGTGGAAGATTGCCATATTTAAGTTGCTTATGTATAGAATAACACATCTTACATCAAAGAACACTTTAAAAGGATTATTTGTAATTGGTAATAATGATGGAAGTGTTTCACATCTCACCAGACAGCTTGTAGGACTATTTTCAGCATACATACTTTCCTGTAATCACAGATTTTTGTTGATTCTAAACATTTGATGTCTTTGCCATCTCTATGTAATATTTTTGCAACACAAGCTGTGGCATTTCTGTTTAAAGTATAGTGTGACTTTGTTTTCTGGACCTGTGGCCCTTCCCACTGTATTTCTTTTTAAGGTAGGAAAAGTTTCTTGTTTCAGTTGATCTTCTTTAAGCTTTTGATTTTATTTTTTTTTTTACATTGTACTTGCACAGTTAGCTATTTGCATATTACCACAGTTAAAGAAACATAATAATCTCGCAAAAGTGCTGTTAAATAATGACTGATGTAACACAATTAGTATTTAACACTTAAGATCTTAGTGTTCTACTTACTAGCATAAAATAATTATCATATACAGTTTAAAATGCAACTGTTTAAACTATATTGTATGACATCCTGTAATTCCATTTTTTTCTTCCTTTCTATGCATTATAATGTAAATGCACAGCAAGGAATACAGTTTTAAGTCCTACTTAATTAAAATATTTAACATTTTTACTTAAAAGTATTTTTTTCTACTATAAAATAATCACTTCCAGAATTACTATTTATTATACTTAAATTCTGTGGTAGTCAAACTACCATGTTTTAAGATGGTTATTCCTCTGTCCTAGATTATTCCCAGGTAGATTTTACAGATGAGTGACTCCCACTGAAGGGAGTTTTACATGTATGACACCTGTAGAATCAATAGTTTCTTTTATTGTTAATGGGAATTGTGTCTAGCGAGGACTAAAATTGCTCCAAAAAAGTGTGATACATCATCTCTTATTTTCCATTTCAAAACTGGAAATATGCAAAGAAATTACTGTGCAAAACCTAGTAATAAACAGAGCTTGACCCAATAGTTCTTATTGTTAAGAAAGTAAGATAAGCATAAATATTAGGCAAATAAATAATGCTTATATTGTCACCACTGAGTTATGTTTTTCCTTCAATTCAGCTGCATAGTAAACTTATATAAATAATTATATATGTTTTAACTTTTCCATCCCTAAGTCTACTAATTTCATGTTTGCCTGAGAGCAGAGGTTGTTCTTAAGCAGGAGTGTAAGACAAGAGTATATTCCGAATATTCTAAAGTCCCAAGAGCACTTACTGCCTGCAGTTCCCTCTATTTAAAATTAGGCAGCTAAATCTGTATGTAGAAAATGCAGTAAGGATACTTGAAAAATCCTTTTTTCTCCAGCTAACAAGCAGCTCTGTCAGCTAATGGAGCCTGCTTTCTCATGAATTGAATTGCAGCTGCCTGACTTTTAAACTTAATTACATAAAGGCTACTGTTCAGCATATTCACCTCTTCCTTTGTAAGCTATCACAAAGTTTAAACAGAAAATCCTTGGTTTAGGAGGGTATATTCTGATATTAATATAGTAGCTTGGCTTTTTCTTTGTGTAGTGTGTTTTGCAATGTCTTCATATATGTATTCTCTGTTTAAAAAGAAACTAGTTTGAATCGCAACCCTTCTGTCACTTTTATGTTGCTATTTTGCTTCTAGAGGTTTCAAAAAACCAGTACTTTTTGTTTTTTTACTCTTGCTTAGTTTGGTAGAAATTGTGTAAGAGGTTTCAAATGATTGCAGGGAAGGAAGCAATGTTAAAACAATTGTCTAAATGCTTTGCGCTTTTTTGCTACCTCTGTTTCATGAAAACAATGCATCAAAGTAAGAGTACAGAATTTTGTAAGGTTGTGCATCACGGGACAGAAAGGGAGATGAATTTGTCACATGTTGTAGATTTAGATTAGATGTGTTCTTTCACTAGTATTTTTTGACATCATGGATAGACTTTGGTCTTTACTTGTTACTTTCGCTGGCATGCTGTGGGTAAGTTTTGTAGAATAGAAAATGAAAATTAAGGTAAATGTCAAAATGATTAGTTTCAAAAGAGTAAGTTTCTACCATTTCTTAGATTGACAAAAGGTTTCAAATAGCTTTTCTAAATTTTTAGCCAATTAAAACATTTATAAGAAGTGGTACACTGCCAGGCAAAGAATTTTATATATTAAAAAGGACAGCTCCAGCAGGGTTTTTAAAGTTTATTGTCTAAGACAGATCTGTTTACAGTGTTTAGTGTGTGATTCCCCCCTTTCAATTTTTTTCTGGTTTACTGTACAGCTGACATCTGTTACTTTATAAGTAAATGGATATGTCATATACACTGGAGACATGCTTGAGTTGTGGAAGGCTAGGTGAACTAGATGGAATATTTTTTCTGTAGTTAAAATAACCTAGAAAGAACATTTTTTTTTTTTTTTTTTCCTGTGGAAGAAGTGAAATATTTGCTTTTCTTACCTTGCTACAGTATCACCAGAACCATCAAATACATACAGAAAATGAATAATGAAGTTAGCATTCTTGCTGTGAGCAAGAGAGACTACACTGAAAAATTTTTCATGCCTAAGTTTCTTGACATGAAATACATTACTCTTTCTATTAATTCTGGAAAACACATATCTATGTGAGGTTTTAAATATTTCCTGGCATAATTTTGATGCTGTTTGCGTGATGTTTGCAAAGTCACATAATATAATATCACAAGTGTTGTGATTAGTTCTGAGAATTTGGTTTTAATATATTTTTGATACTTTTGATTTATTTTGAGTCAACCAGCTTTGTGTCTGTGTGAGTTGTACAGTTTCTTCACTGAAGTATTTAGCTCTTGCAACTAAGTATGTACCTTGAAGAATGAACCTAAAAAGGATCCATTCTTCAATCTCCCTTTGTCTTTCACTTGCAAATGAATCAAATCATAGTGACAAGAGAAAAAAATCGAGCCCTTTCCTCTAAAGCACATACTTGCTTGATTGACACAATTAGGCTACAACATGTTTTTGTGATAGAAATTGCACACTGGTGGTAGCTGAAAAGCCTAATTCCCTGCTGCCTTCTGATTGCAGCACTAAAAGATACTCAGACCAGGCTCAGTGTTAGGCAAGATCAGTGTATATCGGTTGTAGTCCTAGCTTTTCCTCTGAATAGCAGCCCTTTCAGCTATCATCTGGAAAAAAAAAAAAAAAAAAAAAGTTATTTTAGTCTGAAACACATTTAAAGAAGAAGTTCTAGCCAGACGTTGTTTGATCTGGGCTGCATTTTCACTGAGCAAAATGAAGGAATTTGCAATAATCAATAAAAGGAACTAATTTAAAAGAAAATTAAGAAAATCTATGGAAAATGTTTAAAGTCTATAGAATTTTTTATAATATGCAAAATTCTACATAAAATTAATCAATCTAAAATATCCTACATGGATATTTTATTGATGGACATTGGTCTTCAAGAATGTCATCAGCATGACGTCTAAAATCAAGTGGATAACAGGCCTGCTGCCTGGAAGCAGAAGAAGATGATTTAAAGTAACATCACACAGAGTTATGAAAAGAATAAAAATCCAGAAACATGACATACAGAAAAGGCAAAGATGAATGGTAGAAACCTGCATATAATAATGATAGTTAAATATAGGGAAGCAATAAGGAAAAGAAGAAGGGGGGGAAAAAAAAAAAAAAAGCAAAAGACTTCTTGGATGCTCCTGCCAAATCTCATTCTGTGAAAACTGATTTCTATTTCCAGTTTATATCGTTAGATGTAAACCAACTCCAGCTGATTGCCATGGATCTCAATTTTGAAGGCGGAAATCAGTTTCTAATTCAGGGATCCTTCACTTTTTGGACTCCTGAGCAATATTTTTCTTTCCTGTTCTTAGCAAAACCAAAACCATATGTCTGTCTTGTTTGAAGCAAATATTCCAACCTGGCCCTTCCTGTCATTAAAAAGCTTCAAACTTAAGGGCTGAAGTGGAAATCAGATATATTTATGAGCATCTGCAACTGAAGTAATATAATAATACTTCTGTCATGACGGACTAGAAGATGACATTTTTTTCTTAAAAATAGTAAAAAACCACCCCAACAAACAAACCCCAAAACTTGTAGACAGTGCTTTTTAGATGCATTTTTGGTTTATTAATAAACATAACAGCTTTGTAAGTTAATTCCTATTATCTGTGTCTGATTGTATCCCTTTGGCATCTTGAGTTGATTCCAAAGCGAGTTGATGGAGCCTCCATTTGAGTTCATGACATCTGCTTGGCTACTCTACTCATCTGCTAAGCCCTCTTCTACAGCAGCTATGTAAAAGTTGAAAAGAGTTTTCATGATGAATCAATTTTTGCATTGTATTCCACCTGGAAAGATGTCACACATCCACCTTATATTGCTTCCTAGGGGAGTTCTAGAGAAGTTGTATTTCCACATAAATTGTGCTACCTTTTGCTTTTTTTTTTTTTTTTCTACATTCTAGACAGCATTAATACCACATCCATAGTCTGATGGCCAGTCTTCCCTTCAGTTCTCTTCATTCCATGACCCAGTTTGTTGTACTGAACACAAAATTTGAAAACCCCGAATATTTCACTGACTCAGGCCCTTTCTTCTTGTATCTGTACCCCACAGAAAGTTTGACGAAATTATCTGTTTCCATCTTGCCTCCTCACTCTTTAGTCAAACCACTTGTTTTGAGGTATTTATCCAGCTTTCACTGAAGTGCATTGGATCCCAGGTACTTGTGGATCCAACTCCTGATTAATTACAGTTATCCCTTGTTATGTTTTAACTGTTCATATTCCACTGAGTAGGGAGGTAGACAACATGCTTGAGATGTTCAGAGAAGGTTGGTTATCTTTTTTCTTTTTTTTTTTTTCCATGCACCATTTTAAAGATGAGTACTTAGTATAAATATTACTGTGGTTTCTTTTCTGGTTAGTGGCAATAAAACCATGGTGTACTTTCTCAGCCTAGTGAGTGCTTTTCTCCAAGAAAAGTGAGATTGCTTTGGCATTACTTGCCCATGTTACATGATGTGTGTGTACTCACAAAAAAATGAACTGAAAAGTAGTTTCCATTATGCTTGAGGCATAGACAGTTTTTATCACTGTAAGGGTTTGCAAAATTACAAATCTGTTTTAATTTCCACTAATACTTGCTGACAGTCATACTAATAGGTCAAGGATGGAGTAATACTGTAAATCTCTATATTGCTACTTTACATCTTAAGACAGTATAAAATACCTTCCCTTTTAGAATATACTGTGATTTTAACTTCTGGATGCCTAAAACTGCAGGGAAACTTCTAGATACACCTTGAAATGGGTTGAGAATCTGCTACAGGTCATATATCAACTCCACACACTATTGTTGTAAATGAAGGTAATGACTGTCTATCCAGATATGAATCTTTTTTCTTTCTTCTCTTATTATAACTATACTATATCCATCCAGCTTGACAGCTAGTGTGAAAGATGTAGGTAATTTATTAAATTTAAGATGCTTTTACCAGACAGTGTAGGACTTGCAGTTCATTACTATTTACTTCTCTGTAGGGGAAAATGTAGGCAGGTTGAAAAGTAATGTACTATAGGAGAAGGAGGCTTTATTTCTCAGACTATGTACTTAAAATAAATTTGATTTTTTTCTGTTGTGCCTTTTCTCAGGTAATGTACTTTCTTTATACCACCCTTTAATGTTGAATCAAAGTCTTTGGTCAGATTTTTTTCAAGCCTTATATTTTTCCTTATGAAAAGATATTTTTAATCTTGTGCAAATCACTAGTGTCAAAATTAGAAGTAATCTGTGCACATGACAGAGCAGGAAACAGTTGCCTTCCTTATTTTAGGACATTTGATGTTCTTAAAATTATATATTCATAAAGACTTTATAACATTAAATGTGTTTTAGAAAAATATTTGTGTATATATATATATATAATTGTGCTTAAAATATAGGTTATGAATCACCACTTCCTGATTCATAGCTTCTGTTGCAGAGGACACCTGAGATCATCTTAAGTTTGGTTAATGGCACAGACACTCTGCCTGTTCAGTATGTGACGTATTCTGTGAGCTCCCATTTCCCGCACTTGTGTAATATTTGATTACTTAAATGTGTTCAATGAATAGAGGGAAGTCACAGGGCAAATGTTATAGACTGCATGCTCTCTAGAGAAAGAGACCATTATCTGATCATGGTGAATATAGACTTATATTTGAGAGACCATAAGCATTTAAGAATAGCGAGTCCTACATAATGTGTGGTAATTATTTAATATTCAGTGCCTTCTGCTGTAGTGACCTCATACAGTTCTATTAGTCTTTGGATTCTGGTAATTCAGTTGTACTTTTCTTGTTATGAATCTACTTACAGTTACTAATATTAATTCTTAATGGACAAATTTATCATAATATATGAAGCTAATCAGCATGAAAATTCATACAACTTATTCTGTTCCTCTTTAACAAAGATTTAACAATTTTATCACAAGTCAGTCACTGATCTTACAGCTCAGATTTCTTCAGACAGATCTCTTTTTTAATAAACCAGCTTTTTTAAAAAAAAAAACACCCTTGAATTTATTGCAGTATTGACTAGCTTTTGGACAATTTTTGTTAGTGCACAGGAAAGGAAATGACTTCTTAACTTAAATTTTGTTAACTCAGTTTTACCACTTTTTCATTCAAGCATTAGAAAAGAATAGGAATTGGAATATCAGGAGATATTCCTCTTCTTATCACTTCAGAATAAAAACAATAACTAGGTTTGCTAGTCCTAAAATCTACATAGAGAGTGAGAAACAGTAATTTCTGTTCACCAATATCAAGTATTATTCTTTGATTTAATTTTCATTCATTTTAGAACTTAAATTCTTAATTTTAAGGAACAACCAAAAAGCCACAGAAGATGAATAATCTACCCAGTATATTTAATGTTAATGACAGTTTTGAAAAACTTCAGTTGAGTAGTAAGGCAGCCAAACAGAACTTAATACAAGAGAGTAAAGGAATAGTTTACTACATGCAAAGTTTAGTTCATGATTTTATTTAATAGCATATAAGATTCTGAGCATTTTAGGACTGCACACATAAATGTATTTAGATAATGTGTCATTAAAATTCACCAATTTATTAACCATACTTGGGAAAATATATATTACAGCTGTAAAACAAGATTAGTGTTGATACTAAATCAGGGTTTTCTGCTGGTTGAGATACATCATTAAAGCTGATGATTTTTAACAGCCTGACTTAATTCTCTATAGCAGATTTATAACTTGATTTGTATTTTTGTCATCAAGTCCTGCCTGCAAACAAACAACCAATCGTAATTTAGATATCATGATGATTTAATGATGTCCCTAGCTAATCTGCTGTGACTATTGTCTGCAGTTTGTGTTATCACACAGCTCATCAATTCTGTGTAGTCTAAATACTATTTCATGGCATGTTCACCTTCAGTCTAAGGAGGCAAAGTTGAGAGGTGTCAACTGAATATGGATAATGTCTGTTAATACCACAGTGCTGAGATACTTTTAGTGGTATTGATTTCACAGTGAAAGTAGTTCTCAAAATATGTATTTCATCAAAAAAGCAAGAGTAATTTTGTATGGCTATAGCAAATTAATAAAACAGAAAATGCTGTCATTATGTGTTCATCATTTAGTGCAGAATTGCACTTGAACCAACTTGACTATTACTTTCTCAAGCTGATATATTAGAAGCTTTAAAACATACTGATACATTTATTTCCTAAATATGAAAGTGATGCTCCCCCTGGAATGGCAGGCTATTTAAAGTCCCTGAATAATATCTGAAGAAATGTTCTGAAACCAGTTAAAAAAGCAGTTAATGAACATAGTATTACCTAAAAAAAGGGGGAGAAGGTCAAAGTTTGTTTAGTAGATCTTTTTGCTTTGATTTGAAGACTACATTTCCAGGTTCTATGTGATATCTTTGTACAAAGATTGGAGTTCTGAAGCAGTTGAGGTCAGAAGGTGAAGGAACATCAAGGAAAGTTGAAGATAAAAACTCTTTAGTGTTCTGAGGAAGAAGTGCTGTACTGCCAAATATATCTGTAAACTATTTTAAAAAGTACACTCTATAACTTTTAGGACTGAAAATTTTTGTTTCTTGGGGTGACTGTTAAACTTTGTAAACGCCTGATTTCTTAAACTTTTTTTGATTCACCTTTCAGTTCCCTTTATGCTTTTTGCAAATGTACGACAAATCATCACAGAGTATTTTCTTCTGAAGTCTGCTAAAAAGGGACAAATTTTGCCAGATTATTTTCTTTGAGCTTTTTGAGACTTCTGTGTCAATATTTTGCCTTTTTCTATATAGATGCAAATGACAGTAAGGTTGGAGACTGCAAAAATATTATGACTTGCAGAAACATAAATTGCATTTCATATTAGCAAAGGATTTAGGACACGAGGATATTTGTTTACAGAGCAAGAGACTTTATGCATCTGTGAATTTGTCATTGTAAAAAATCTAAGCCTTGTAATGAAAGTGGTTCAGAACCCAGCCACATAATCTATGAGTAGTTTTCTGAAAAAGATCTCTAGAAGATGATGTCTTGCAATAAATCTGAAGTGATTTATGAGATGCTGATAAGCATTAAGGCAGTTTCTTATGTCAGGATAATATCAGGATATTCTGAACTGTAAATCAGGGATGGTAATTAATTTTATGTTTTTTCAAGATTATGTACGTTTTTTACTGGTCCTCTCACAGAAAACAACAGAATTTTTGTCTCCTGTCTAGCACATCTCTCGATTAAAATACTTTCTAAGTTACACTGTTTAGCTAGGTGTTTATTCTTTGTGGATAAAACCCTTAAATTATATTTTTACTGTTTTGGGGTTTTTTTATTGGTGGATATGTAGTATAAATGTATTCCATCAAGAATTTAATAATGTATTACATATTTTATTGGTCTGTATACATAATGACAAATTTGCTACCTGCTTTGCAGTGATTGGCAGTCAATGTATGTGTTTTGACATTTATATTCATTGCTTTATACAGAATGGGATTTATGTTCAAAATCATAGTTTTCTTTGGATTTCTGACAAAAAACTCAGAGTAACTCTTTCTTTTTAGCTGATTGTTGCTTAATAACTAGATGGAACTTTGTTTTGCTAGGTCTTTTGAGGTAGTGGGAAGAGAGAGCATGTTTTGAAAGTAGAGAGCCAGGACTTTTTAGTCTTTAGACTATTTAGATAACCTTTGCCTTTGGCCAAACACTTCTCATGATTTTTGAGAAAGCACAATGTCAGTGTTGATGGTTTTTTCTTGCTTTGATTTTTAGTTATTTTCCAACCTTTTCCTGCTCCTGCATTTCTAACACACAAGCTACACTACTTCATTGGTTATGTCCAGAAAATGTGTGTATCCCTATTGTTTGTTTCTGAGCTGCATCAATCCTTTGTTTAGCTAGTAGCTACAGCATCAGAAAAAACTTTGGAAGCAAGATCTGCTGCTGTAGCTACAATGCACATATATGGATGTGGCTATATTTTGTCATCCAGCTTTATGTTGGTCCTTTTCTTCCACTTCAGCAAAATGCACAGTGTGACATTATAGTCAGCAATAGTATGTGTTCTCTTGCTATGGCCTCATATTCAACCCAGGCTATAGTCTGTCTCCACAACTCCATCCCTATCACATCATCTCTCATGCTTGAAGTGTGTTGGTTAGTAACGTGAAAGAGTTAGTGGACACATAATGGCAAATAAATTACAGATTAACCACCACAATTTAACCAGATTTTTGTGAACTGCTTGACTTTTCGAGCTCACCAGGTGAGATGATTCCAGTTTTTAAATGTCCTATCTGAAACATTAGTTTCTGCTGTACACTGGACTATATGGGTATTTCAGCTGTGTTGAAAAGCATTTGTCTGAGCCACCTCTCATGGTTCACCTGAAAGGCTATGTCTGCTGTGGGTACTTTTTTCTGTTTAGGGAAAGCTTCTTAACAGAGGCAAAACTATGAAGCTTGTAAGTGTTAGGGTGGTGGGACTCGGTCAGTTGAAATGAATTGAGCAGTTCCTTGACCATGCAATGAAGCTGATGCTCAAAAGAGTTAGATTTGGATCCTCCACAAAAGGAGAAAGAAGCTGGTGGGCCCGTACTCAGAACTGAAAAATTTATATCTTTTGGCTGGATTAACTTGAGACCAGTCCGAAAGAATGGCTATCAGGTTCTCCATTTAAACACTATGCAATGTCTGAGAATATCTTGGGAAACTGACTGCACAAAATAAGTGGTTCCCATAACTGCTGCTGTTTAGATCCCTTGTGCCTGTGTTGAAGTGCTTCTTGTTGGTATTCAAATAGGACTGTAAATATTGACTTCTTTGAGATGAGTGATAGAATTCTGTGCTCCATGTGCACTGTGTACAGATAATACAATACTTGCTCAACTGGGTAAAACACCAGAGAATTTTTTTTTGGCTCATTAATTCTTCCCTATTGTTTATATAAAAGTATATACTTTATATAAAACAATATATAAGTAATAATATATACATAACATATTACAAAAAGTTCTATGCTAGAAAGGAGCAATTAAAAAAAACTCAATGAAAAGTCTGTTACAGTGATCCGGTACTTATTTCATTATGATTTGATTAGTTACATGATCTTTGTTGTATAAACATTTCTGCTTCTTACTGGATATTTGTAGCGTCATCAATATCTAAGACCTGGACTCAATGACTTTGGGATAGGACTGTCACAGAGTCAGTCCTACTTTAAAAAGTTTTTAAACAAGTCCATTGTTCTCTACTAAAGCATAAAATAAACACATCTCGATGATACTGCTGATAATGTTTTTGCTGTATAAAGGGGAAAGAAAGAGTTTATAAGCAGAAGAATGAAATAAAATTCATGCTTCATTTGTTATACTAAAGGAGATCATAATACTTTTAGATCTTCTGACAGAGGCATAGGAACAGCAAGTAGACTTTTTTTCTCTGGCAAATCTATTGTCCTGAGGGAAAGGGAAGAACAGATAGTTGACAATTGGTCACCTAGGCTATTTATTGCATTTTTCTCCACATTGTATATATAATGGTTTTTGCAATTATTATTTTTTCTTGTCTTTCCATCCTTACTAAATACTTTGCAAATGGCTCTTTAGTATACGTGAAGATTATGTTAGTAAGATGGTATTTCAGATAAAGCTTATTATCTTTAACAGCACATTTTGCTTAAGAAAAGATTATACATGTTGTTCTATGATTTTTTTAAATTTTTTTTTTTTAGGCAATTACACTTTTAACTGAACTCATCAGAGAGAACTTCAGAAATAGCAAATTGAAACAATGCCTCCTACCAGCACTTGGGGAGCTTCTTTACCTCATAGCCAGTGAGGTAAGACTGTCATGTGATTCTTACAGTTTAACAACAAATGTGAAAAAAATTTCCTGTGGAAAAGCAGACAAAAAAAGCAAATTACTTCGCATTTGTATCCTCAACAGTTTCTTGTCCTTGTGTGTTCTGTGATACTGTTTCTACTTTAAGAAACATATTAGTCCAATCATGGACTTTCTTTGAGATTAATTAAATTGCATTCTTCAAGTATAGAGTTTTAGCTTCATAAAACATGACTGCTGGCCTCCAAGTGGCAGATCTAAGGGTTACAACATGTTAGTTAGAGACTTTATTAAATAGGATATATCAGGACAGCCTGTGGTATCAATAAATTAATATATCTAGTCCAAATTAGATCTTAGCATGGTTGAATTCACAGTGATGTGGAAAATGTAATGTAATGATCCTGATGAGTTTCAAATGGAATTATGGTGATTCCTGACTAGAATTGTTTTAAACATTCAGTATAGAAATAGTAGATTTTTATACTGAATAATAAATAAACAGAGGTTACTTATAGAAAAGAAATACTGTCAATAGTAGGAGGAGTTGAAGATGATAGGTCCTCTAAACCCTCACCTTTCTTTTCCATATTCATAAAGTACTTTCTCTTACTTATTAGAAATGAAGGTAACTTCAGACAGAAAAAGCCTAGCCTTAGCTTCTCTGAAGCGTTTGTATTAACTGCATCATGTAATTGCTCTGCATGCTATCATGTTAATTAACAGTCTGTGCGGTCACTTGATAAAGGAATGAAAGTACAAAATGGATCTGCATTTTGGCTTACTGTAGTAAGTTCATGTGCTGAACTCCCATGTTTTACTGTCCTCATCCTCTAGCTGCTTCACATGTTCCACAAGATGTAGTGGTTGCCTTGTTTATTGTAGGTTAGCTGGCATCATCCTTTTTTGGTTAGACAACTGTGAAAAGATTTGTCAAACACACAAAGTCACAGAACTTGCTCTTACACTGAGAAATTATCTTACGGAAAATACATCCACAGTCACAGTTTGTTTTTATGTTTTAATACTTCTCAGTTTTCCTTGGGGAAAAAAATTTGTATTTAGCACCATCAGATGGATTGCAAACTATGTATTTTTTAATACTAATAAAAACAAACTTAAAATTCCAACTTGAAATTTCCATTTGGCAAGAGTATTTTGCACTGCTTGATTTTATTTTGAAATTAAAATTCCATGGTTAAAACAAATCTGTTTACACTCGCTCTATAACAGCAATATGTTTTACAAGAACTGATCCTAATTTTTTTTTCTTCTGAAAATGTGAACTGACAAATTCATTGATTGATGAACTTCACAATATTTGAAGCATGATAACTTGTATTGAGATGGCAACTCTATCATGTTTCATGAGGATCTATAGCAATGGGTTGCATTGCTTCGAGTTTTAAGCAAGAAATTATTAGAGAATAGGAAGAAGCATTTGGAGCTACTCTACACATGAACTCAAGGCACTGTGTCTTGGTAAAACCTCAAAAATACCAATGTGATTTGTATCCTTGGAGACACTATCTGTTTTAGTTAGTTTTTAAAAGTCCTTTTATAAGTCTTTTAATTTCTCTATTCTGTACCTACTTAACCTCAGAATACTGTAGTGGTGTAGGCATTTTGTTGCTCATTAAACTGTAGAACAATAGTATTGAATGACCTTACCAAGATCACATACCAAGTCAGTAGCAGTATAATAAAATTAAACAAGAAAGTTTATATCTTTTAAAAAGCAAAACTTTATGCCTTGACTAATATAAGAAAAAAATCATAACTGCATCTAATTCATTAAGAATGGTACAGAAAATATATTTGTTTCTTTTTTACCTTGTTTTCTTCCATTTTACTGTTTAGCCTGCTTGATTTTTTTATCAAGCTGCTAAATATCATTTAAACTCTAAGTCTTTGGGTTATTTATTTATTTATTCCCTCTGTGGTTTTGCTAAGTGTTACTAGGTCCAATGACAATATTAATATTAAATAATGATAAGGATTATTTATTTTTCTAATGAACATTTGGTAAATCATTAATTATCGAACACTTAAAAGCAAGTTCAGCTATTTAGGCACAGCATGATTCATTAGGTTAAATACAGGTTCACTGGTTGCACTTCTGTGGTGTAGAAAATACTGGGAAAAAGTCCAGATAATCATAATGGTCCTCTGCAGTCCTAAACTCTGATATTATGTGTGTACTTGCATATGAAATCTCATAAGTAAGATTTTACGCTCCAAGTGTGCATTTTTCGGAATGGAAGCCAAGAGCAATTCACAAGTAGCATGAGCAGACCCCAGGGAGGATGTTCTGTTACTCTTGAGCGAATTGCCTTGAGGGAAAACTTTCAAGTTCTATGTAATATTGCTATTCATTTTGTGCTGTTTGTGTTATTAGGGTGCAGAACCTAAAGTTTAATCAGAATCAGCATGGGCTGTGAGCAAAAAAGTAGGAAGATTCCCCAGTGTTTGGTGGTATATTTCAATTTATTAAATGTTAAATTGTGTAAGTGTTTTTAGGTAACTAAGAATGGTGCTACGTTTCATAGACCTTTTGCTTTTCTATTTCTAACTAGAGACAAAACCTTGCAGAAAATCATTAATCAGTCTGAAGAATGGAAGAACTGTTAATGTTTCAGAACTGCGCTACTTCTTAAGGCTTTTTATTTTATAGTACATTTAATATGTACAGTTACAGAAAAACTTGGCAGATTTTCTCATTAAATTAGATGAATAAAATGAGAAACAGACCCATGCCTGTTCCAGCATAGGCTGTCATTGTGACTTTATCTTAACTTCTAGTCTTGTCCTGCCTTTTCTAGGTGAAGATTCCACTTTTGACTGTTAGAAAGTCACCTGCTATCCTTCTTTGAAACTTGGACTACATTTTCTTAAACTTATGCACTACACCTTGGAAGGCAAACTTTGCTTAAATGTCAACATTTTGTTACTCAGATAAGGTGAAGGAGGTGCAATGTAGTCAATCTGATGTCTCAATCAGATGTCAAACTCCTCTTATTGTCTGTAAATTACTTCCAAGAAAAAATGTTCCATACCTCCTAATATAAAGTTAGCAAACTTTGTATTTAACAAATCTGTTTTCTCTATTGATATGTTGCAAAAAAAGTTTTGATTTAATTTCAGTAAAGAAGGAAAATTAATTTTATTAGGCAATTCAATAATATCTTCCCTGCTAATGTGCCATGCTTTAATTAAATGCCAGACATTATCACATCATGTATGTTGAATTAGTGTAGCCCACTCAGAAATCAGGAAATTCAGAAAGTCTAATTTGTTTCTGCATTGTTAACCTCCACTTTGCCCATCCTGTGCTTTTTATTATGAAGATAATTAGAATGCTAAAAATAATTTGCTAATATAATCAGTAGAGTTCAAGAAATGTGTAATTTCTGAAGAAACTGTAGCTTGTCATCTTTTGTCTACTTATTAAGACAAGTTACTCACTGATTTCATGACCTTCATCTTCACACCATCCAATGCCTGTTATTTCTCACTTTCTGTCCCAAAAGAGACTATTTTTTATTTCAGTTGTTAATATCTCTGTGTTACTAGCCTAGATATGGAGGTTGTTTTAGTTAAATCTTAATGATATCCAAGTGACCTCTTTTAAACTTGAAGTTCTGCAGTAGGCTTCTGGGAGAGGGGAAGTGGAGTTCATTAACGTCTAATGTAAGAATCAAACCCATGATTCAACTAGCAGTGAATTAGCCTCTCTAACAGGGTGATTTCAAGGATCTTGGAACAGTGTTGATATGTACTGAAGGCTATACCATACAGCAAATTTTATTAAACACTTTATAGCTCCTTGTATGACTTTGAATATTTTTTTCCAAAGTAAGTTTACAACTTTTTTAGTTGCTAGATAAAAATAATTTTGTTTGTTTGGTATAATTAAATCACATTTAAAGAGAAGCATTACTGCTCTTAATAATCAGATATCTCTTTCTGAAGTAATGAAAATGATTGAGAGGAATGCAAAAATATTTTCGTGCATGTGCATTTGAAGAAATTGATGACACCGAGAAATATTAGGACAAATTCTGTTACGGATTTTGTAGTCTATTTAAATAAGCTAATAAAATATCAATTTCTGTGCTGCAGATGAGTAACATTAAATAGTAATACTGCTCTGGAATTTAATATATTTTCTAGCATATGTTAACTTCAGATATGTATGATATGAACCTTATTAAGAATCTGTTACCCATTTTTAATGTGACTGAGATTATTGTGATTTTTTTGATTTAATCATTTGTGCCATTGGCTTCATTTCAGGAGGAAAAAAGGGAGCACCCCAGAGAATGCTGGGTTGTTCCCTCTGCTGCTTACACTGTGCTAATGAGGTGTCTTCGGGAAGGGGTAAGGCTCTTTCATTGTCCTCAATAGAATTTCTCCACTGTAATAACCCTTTAGGCATTGTGTGAGGATTGTAGCCTGCAGCACTGCAGTACCTTGTCAACCAAGTATTGCTCTTGAATTTAAATAGTCATGATAAGACCATGACCTAAACAGGGGATTAATGCAAAAATGCAGTGTTCTCTGTACATTGAGCATTTATGTATTGGTGCTTGTTTTTTGGAAATGGGATAAATTACTGTTAATGAATGTGGAATTTATTAATACTGTGGCTTTCTTTTGAGAAATGTTCTGACAGTTTGTACTGTTCTCTTGCAATTTGATTTTTATACATCCTTCATAAATCTTGGAGCAAGATTTACTTTCTATTTTGAGGTGGTCGATACACAGTTTTTTAAAACTGCATTGTTATCCTACTGGGTTGTTAGCATTCTTTTGAGGCCAAAAAGTAGTAATTAGGTTTTTTCTCATACATTTGCTATGCTGTATTCTTCATTTTTCTTGGTGATGACTTAGCTGTGATAGAGGAAGGGAAGAAAAACATGCATATAGTTCCAATTTATAAAATGAAAAAGAATTGAGTAGAGGGTTTACATCTATTGTTTGTATGAGACCACTTGACTTTATTTTTGCCCAAGGCAAAGCTCAAGGCAGAAAACATGTCAGAGGTTGCTGGAGGGGGGAAAGCAAGAGAAATAGCTTTTTTCTTCTTTTTCTTTGAGATCTTTATTGCCTACCAATTGTAATTAATAGAGGAAGAGTCAAAATGCATTTTAACATCTTCAAACCTTCAGGTGATCAAGAACATACAACTGTGTTGGTATTGTGGACTATTTCCAGCTCATAATTAGAGTAAGATGTCATTCTAAGACACATTTGTGAGAAGCTATTTAATTATAAATTTAGTAATGGAATACTTGCTATTTCTGAAAATTAATTGTAGAGAAACTAAATCGAGACATCCGTAAGACACTAATTTATTCCTATATAATAAAATGACTTCTTAGTCCTGAAACATGTCAAAATTTTTCTTAATAATTTATCTTGATATATTTTTCTTGAAAAAATCACACAAAATAGAATTACATTTCCCATGCAATAGTTTGAATTAAATTTAATTAAGCACAAATTCAAAGTTATATCTAGACTAACCAAGCACAGATGTGCATTTCTATAGTTTCTGTTTATGAAGATACTCGAGGTTTGCAATTTATATCTTTTGCAATTTCTTTTGCTACTTTCTTCCTCCACTCTTATAGCAATCCTCTTCTTATCTTCCGTAACTTTCACAGCCATCCATCTTTCTTGGAAAATGACATTGTAGCATCTAAAACTAGATAGTTAAAATCATATTACTGTTAGACATCTGTTTGCAACAGATTTTTAAATTATTTTTTTTTAAGGAAAGAATAATCAGATATGAAATAAGTTTTTGTGCCAGATGTTTTAGATGCAGGGGTGGAGAAGGAATGAACCAAGATGGAAAAACAGAGAGAGAAGGATTTTAAAGTATTCAGTTTACTGTGTCACTTTTGCATATTTGTTTCAAAAGTTGTAAGTGTAGGACTACTGAAGTTGATGCATCCAGGACAACAGTATATCAGTCTCTTCAGTCTATCATATTATTTGGTGAGAAAGTAGATCTCACAATCTTTAGCAGCAAAAGTTACATTAAAAAATTTACTTAATGAGTTTTTATGAAAACATCTGTGTGATGTCACCTCCTGACTTAAAATATAAACCCATGTCCTAGAGTGTTTTCCGGGATTCTTTTAAAACATGTTTGAACATGTGAAACTATAGAATACTTTAGGATGGAATGGACCTCTGGAGGTCATCTAATCCAATCTCCTGCTCAAAGCAGGTCGAAATCAGATTGCTCAAGGACATGTCTGTTTGACTCTTGAATGTCTCTGAATGGTGGTCCTAAGTCTCTCTGGTCAATGCCTGGACCAGCCTCATAAGAATAAAGTTTTTTCCTTGTATATGATTGGAGTTTCCTGTGTTGTAACTTGTGGCCATTGCCTTTTGTCCTATGGCTGTGCACCTCTGAGAATATTTGTCTTCAGCTTCTCTTTATCCTTTGATCAGGTAGTTGTAGACAGCAATGAGATGTTCCCTGAACCTTCTTTTTGCAAGGCCGAATGGCGCTCTCAGCCTTTCCTCACATGTCATATGCTACAGCCCTCTGGCCAGCCTGATTCCTTGCTGTGAATGGGACATGACTGGTGCTGTGGGCAAGGGGAGGGCAGTGGCTATTTTATGCCTTGACTTTAGGAAGGCCTTTAATGCACTCTCTCATACTCCCCTTATCACCAAATTGGTGAGATATGGACTCATGAAATGGAAGATAAGGTGGGCAGGAACACTCACTCAGGTGATCAGTAGTGCAAGGTCCCACTGGCAGCCAATAACTTGGAGTGTCCCTCAGAGATCAGTACTGTTAATGTCTTCAGTAATGAACAGAGTGACCGACTGGAGTGTGTTCCTCAGTTGGATAACACCAAATTGGGGGGGGGGAGCAGCATCAATGTGCTGGATGTCAGGGCTGCTAGTCAGGAGGACTATGGCAGACTGGAGGAATGAGCTGACATGAACCTCATGAAGTTCAACAAAAGTGAGAGCAAGGGCTTGCTTCTGGGATGGAGTAGCCCCCCTGTAACAGTAGAAGGTCCCTGGGAAGCAGCTCTGCAGAAAGGGCCTTGGGGGTACCAATGAAAAGTTGAACATCAACCAGCAGTGTGTCTTGGCAGCAAAGAGGGTTACAGCAACACAGGCAGCATTAGCAAGAAATAGCCAGCAGGTTCAGGGAATTGATTCTTCTCCTCTGTTTACCACTAGTGAGACCACATCTGCAGTATTGTGTTCAGTTCTGGGGTCCCCAATACGAGAAAGATCTTGACATTCAAGAGTGAGTTCTTCAGAGTGCTACCAAGATGGTAACTGGAAGAAAAATTGCTAGTGTTCAGAATTGCTTCTTAATTTATTGCCAGATATGTTAAAGAGCTGTTTTCTAGTTACAGTCATATAGTCTTTTTCACAGAGAATAAAGCATAAACTATGGCCACATGTAAGAAAATTAAAATCAAGTGCCTTCCAGCTTTTTGCTTGTAAGGGGAAGAAAATAATAAGAAAAAAAATCAGTTTGGGCCTTTGGAGGTTTTGTGGTCCAGCCTGCTGTCAAAACAGTGTCAGTTTATATTTGCATTCAACATCAAAGTTATATTAGATTGCTCAGGGCTTTATCTACTTGAGCTTTAAGTAAATCCAAGGATGGTTATTCTGTAAACTGTGCCCATTTCAGTGTGAGACCTCTATCACTTTGAGACAGACACTGACCTCCTGAGCCTTTTCTATGTCCTTTGGCCTCACCTTGTTCAGTGGTGAATTTAATTTTCTTTAGTCTTATTTTTGTTACTGATTTGTTACAAATACAAGCCCTTTTTATTGCTTTTTGAACCTCTCCAGATTCCACATCAGTGCTCTGCCTAATACACTGGCTCTAATGCGTTGGTTTTTTGGTTGTGGTTTTTTTGAGTCAACTTTGCATTGCTCTGGTAGCCTGCACAGAGCCACTTTGTCCAGTCAGTGAGTGGCTCGCAAAGTTTGGTGGCTGCTATGCAAGCATGGTAGGGGAGTGTGTGAAGGATAACTTCTCTACCCCCCATCCTGCTGTGAAATAGGAGATAGTAGAAACAGTTAAAATGAACAATCTAGATTTTTTTTAAGGTCTCACTTAAAACTAGAACGAGGTTCTGTGTAAATTTTATTGCTTGCACTAGTGAAGCACTGGATATGAAAATTCTGAAAATATAATCTAAACTTGCCTTCACTGTCTAATGTTCTTTGACTGCAACTGAAGATCTTAGCTGCTATATTTCTTTATTCTACATTTGTAGCCTGTAATCTGATATTTATTCAATAAATTTCCCTGATCTAACAATTTATAACATGTAAGCTTTGCATTCTTACAGTAGTAATTAAGAAATTGTAATTAAATTAAAATTAATTTTTAATTTTTCTACGCTTATTTAAATAAATTTTACATCAGTATGTTTTATGGAATGAATATTTGTGAATATGGTCTTAGTTGTGAAGATAGCAACCTAACTTTTTGTAATAAATTCTGAATTATTACAGTATGTTGAATTAGTAATGCATATGCATTATAAATACATACTTGTAGTTTTTATTGCCAGTTAAGCTTTGTTGGATATAATAAGAAGTCAAGACAATAAAACCAACTGATGTCATTCAGTACTATATTTTATATAGCTTTGAGTTTTATAAGGTAAATTTGCTGTTCTTCACTTTTATTATGAACTACTCTAAAGTGTACTTGGATCTCTGGAGTTTTATACGGTTTGTCATTATCAGAGCAGAATTGCCCTCTGAAACAGAACAGTAGAGCAGGAAGGAGTTTGAAATGTGCGTGTGTCCCTTTTATTTGTCTGTAAAGGAACAAAATGTTCACAAAATGCATAGTGTCCTTTCCACATACCTTCTATGCCTGAAAATCTAACACTGACAAGAAGTGTATGTATAGGTGAAAGGAGTTTTAGGATGGCAAAGTAGAAGATTGGGAAAGTCTTTTATCTGTAGGGGATCACAAGTTCAGATTTCCTGCACTTCAGTGTTGTTAACTAGAAGCTGAGGCAAAGAACAGGTGTGTTCGATGAAGTGTCAAAATAAGGATATTTGGTACACTCATAAATACACAAATAAGCCCAATTTGACATGTTTAGTCTTGGTATAATGTCTGTCAGAACCCATGTAGTAAATATTCCAATATTTATTTATTAATCGTTTCCAACAGTGACACAAAATGCCTGTTCCAGGCATCTGTATTTGTGTCTAGGTTCAACTTGTAAATATTTGTGTACAGTCTCTACGATAGCAGTGTCCTGATTTCTACAGCTAAAGTGCTTAGTTCTTACAGTTCCTGTGCTGTGCAGTCATGAAAGATATTTTCTATTTCAGAAAGGATATTCTTATTTAATATTGAGTACCTAATGCTAATGTGGCTACCCTTTTCCTTTGATCCATTTCACCTAGTTTATTCAAAACTCCTTTGCTAAAGTTACCCATGACTACTTCACCACAAATGTATCATCCTATCTCTTACTTGAATATCCTTAATGACTGCATCTTTTTTTGCTTTTCATTATCACATTTAAGGTTCAACCTAATCTTAACTAAGCAAAATCTCAGCTTTAGTTGCTGCTTTACGTTTGACCCTCTTCACGCTTAACGTTCCAGTCGTTTCTCTCTCCTTTCTGCTTTCACTGTTTTCTCCCTTATATTTGCCCCTGCATTCTTTCTGATCCTGATACTGAACCAGTAATCTTTTCCATATCCAAACTACTCTTTAGTGTCTTCTATAATTTTTCTTGTCTGATTTAGTCTGGATTATGTTGCTTTGACAAGGTCCTTCACATTCAGAAACTGTGTGCAAGCCTGCTTTTAAGTCTGCCTGTGTGAAAGCAGAGAGGAACCATTGATAGCTTTCAGGAGCTTGATATCTGTTCATTTCTGCTTGCAAATGGCATGTAAATATAAGGTATACAATTATATACAATTTTAGTAAAGACTTCATAGAACCTGGAAAAAATCATATATAGGCAATACACTTGCCTAGGGATAAATTTATATACTGTTTAATATATACAGTTTTTTATATATATATATATAGAAAACATATATATATACACACTGTATCTGGCTTTTAGAATGTGCATAATCCTCTCATTTTGAACCATGGCACCTGGAGAGTGTATCTGAATCAGAAATAGCAAATGAGTTTACAAAGGATAATTTTTTTGTCTCTTGGATGTGCAAGGTACTGTATAAACAAGTTTTTTAGTAAGTTAGAGCTTGCCAGTAAGCTGTATAGTATACATTTCCGTCTTTCATATGGACATCTTCCTTTATGAGGAAGCAAGATGTAAGTCTGAGGGTTTTGGCTCTGAACTGATGAGGAATTTTAATAATAAAAGATAACTTAAAAAAATTGTGAATATATAAGGCAGTATGCTTTATAATGTGTATTCTTAACTGGAGCAGTTCCTTAACAGTGAATTTGAAAGCAGAATTTGTAGGAGAGGAGAATAAAATCATAACAATTTTCTCGGAAAGTATAGGACAGCCTATATTATAAAAGTGATAGTCTGAATCATATATATTCTCACTTTTATTTCTTCTTTAGGTATCACTTTTCTAGCTTACTGACAGAATTGCCTATAGTATAAAAGTAATAGTCTGAATCATACACACTGCCACTTCAATTTCTTCTTTAGACATCAGTTTTTTAGTTTACTGACAGAATTGCCTGTAGTATAAAAGTGATGGTCTGAATCATATAAGTTATCACTTTAATTTCTTCTTTAGATATTGATTCTCTAGTTCACTAACAATTTAAAAATTTTTTTCCAAAAAAGGTATTTAAAATTTTTATTTCTATGAGTTCCTTCTCCTCTGTGAAGGGTTTATATTGCAAATTATTACCAAATTAAGATTCAATTCTTATGAATGCTTGGGATGATACAGCTTTACTTCATTAAGTTATGTTTGCAGTTTCTTTTTGTTTTGTCTCTTTATATTAAAGGTGTGTGGAAGTTGATTTAGAATAATGATGGAATACAGTGTTAGTACCTGAATCTTTCAACTTTTCCAATGTTTCTACATCAGTATCATGCATAATATAAAAAGATCATAGAATATGTTAACTTTTAAATGAAATTATGTTCTTTTTAGGTGGTATGTTGCTTAGCATAGTGACTGTATCTTCAGTGACTCCAAAACTTCTAGTGCATTGTTAATTTTTTAACAATCAATAAAAATATCTGGTAGATTTAGTTATTTCAAATAATGAAAGTAGATTCTTTGATGACTTTGATTTGCATTATTTTTTTTTTCACAATTGGAGTAGAAAGACATGATTAAAAGAAGTTCTCTTTTAGCAGTATACATTTATTTATCCTTTTGGTATTTGCTTTCTCACTCAGGGCTCATTTTCACTAAGCATGCATGACTTCAACTGGAAACAGATACATCTGACAGTGTTCAACATGACTGAAAATTAGGAGCTTTATCTATAAGTGCATTTTGTAAAACTAGTTGAAATCTAAACCCAGTGGAAGTAGAGTATGTGCTTGGTTTTGATACAGTTCTTTGCATATATTTAGATTTGATGCAGTTCATGATATGGACAGGGGTTAACTGTTACAGAATCATAGAATGGTTTTGGTGGGAAGGGACATTAAAGATCATCTAGTTCCAACCCCCCTGCCATGGGCAGGGACATCTTCCACTAGTCCAGGTTGCTCAAAGCCCCGTCTAACCTGGCCTTGAACCCTTGCAGAGGAGGGGGCAGACACAGCTTCTCTGGGCAACCTGTGCCAGTCTCACCACTCTCACAGTAAAGAATTTCCTCCTTATGTCTAATCTCAATCTACCCTCTTTCTGTTTAAAACTGTTACCCCTCGTCCTGTCACTACACTCCCTGATAAAGAGTCCCTCCCTATGAAATTGCTTTGCTTCTATCTTGAAGATCCATCTCTGTTCGCTAACATAGCTTATATCCTGGTTAACATGACAAGATGACTCCTTTAGATAAGAAGCCTAATACTGATTTAGGTCAGATCTTTCCTTCCAGAGAGCTAATTAAGCAGAAAATGGTATAAGTTTTCTTGCTTAGACAGTGCTCAGGAATAGATCCCAGAGGAGCTGAGATGGACAATCTTAGGTGGCAGCAAATGGAATTACTCTGACAGCCTCACTGAGTTTTTAGAGTGCTGTGACAATACATGACCTTTTTCTATTAGCCAAAGTAACAGGACTATCTGGCACAGGGCATAACTCATCTGTGGCTGAAAGGAAATAAAGCTCATCTTCAGGACCAAATTTTGTGAAGAGCTGTAATTGCATCTGGAAATTTGTTAACATTTTAATAACTATTATCCTCTGCATAATGATTTATTAATGGGATTGTAGTGCATTTAATAAGTGTTTCTGCCTGCTTAAAGTTGCAGTGGAGTCCCAGTTGGCATTCCTAGCAATCACTTCACATGTAAGAGAGATTTAACTTTACTATTAACTTTTCAATTATGGATTTGATTTTAAATACATATAGTCAGTTTGATAAATCCATGTATTTTTACCTTAACTGTAGCAAAAAAAAGAGACTGACATTCAGAAGTATAATTCACAGGAAAATATTATAAATTAATATTATTTATTAAAAGTTTTGATAAACTTAATTTTGGTAAACATATATGCTTATTTGTGTATTTAGAGCTTTAATAGATCAGAAAGATACAGTATATTGCAGTAATAAAAACTGTAAGAAAAAGAGCAGCCTAAATCTTCTTTGGTTTCATTGCTGTAAATTAGAAGGAAGACCACAGAGATCAGTAGAGTTTTATAAAAGAGTGTAACTGGTTTAGATGGGAATTGGCTTTAGTATTTCTTTTAAGTATTTTGAGTAGAGCTGCAATTCTTTAGCAGAACCGGAA
Organism: Athene noctua; assembly: GCF_965140245.1. Lineage (NCBI taxonomy): Eukaryota > Metazoa > Chordata > Aves > Strigiformes > Strigidae > Athene > Athene noctua. The sequence goes on from NC_134038.1 coordinate 152,337,799, forward strand.
GGATTAGCATGAAAATGATGAATACAGCTTTTTTTTTTTAATAGCATTTTACCAGAGTTTTCGAATATTTCTACATCAGTGTCTGTATTTTAGAATATCTAAGTCAGTAGAAGGAAGAGTGAATATTGAATATATTTTTAATGAAGTATAAGTTCTCCCCTTCTGGAAGGCTTTTGTACTGCTTTCTGAAAGGTTTCATTATCATTGCTCACAGTTGTTGGTGATTCTGATTGTGAAGATAAATGTCAGAAATCCAAAGGTTAGTAGAATAATGTGGACATTAGTTTAAGAAAGAAATCAATTAGATATTATGATGAATTATTTGTGAAGCCAGGCTATGTGGTAGATGACAAATTAAATTGGTTGTCCTTCTTATATTAAAATTCACTATTGCTGAAGTCAAGAATGCCTTTTAAGACATTAGTGAAAGACTTCACTTATTCATAGTTAAAGATTGAGATAAGGTAAGGCAATGCACAGCCAAAAAACCACCAGCAAGGAATTGTCCGTTTCTGTTAAGGTAGAGACTCTGCTTTTTAAATGAAAGCAGAGAAAAAAAAAAAAAGATACTAAAGAAAGGAGATAAGGGGGGGAGAAAAGAGAAAGTAGAGACTCTGCTTTAAGTGATCTGTATTAAGTTAAGCTTTCACTGGGGTCAGTAACAGTTTTCTTGAGAAAGAATTGCTGCCATGTGAAGTTCATGATGTGCTGATGGCTCGTGATTATTCTGATGTGATGGTTTTTATTCCATGGAGACATTGTAGTATGAATAGTATTATGTAGATATTAAAGCTACGTGTACAGTGGATTTCCATAAATGATTCTGCTTATAAAACTATTTGATTAAAAATATGAAGGATTCAAAATCCCTTATGGAAATTTAGGAGTTGATGTAGTAAATGGGACCCAATGGTTTATCTTAAACATTGGTCAGGATTGTCTATTTTGGAAGAGGAAGAGAAGGAAGTTATGGAATAACTTGACTTGCAAGAAGGCTTTTTCTTTATCCCAGGGCTCTTCTGGATAAAGAGGGTTTAATGAACATTTTTTTTTTTCTAATGTTAACTGTGTGTCATGATCTTGCTCTTTGGAGCCTGTTGTAGTGATGAGTGTTGATACACAGACATTCGTAAAGAACTGATCATGGAACACTTCTAATATAACAAAACATTTTCATTTTTTAGTGACTACATTTAATTTGAAGTGGTCATTTGGAGCTGAAAGATTTTGTATTAAATTTTACTTGCATTAAGTTGTCTTTGTAGTAAAGGAGAAAGTGGGGGGAAGTGGATCTGTAAACATAATTTTGTCACAAGATGAGGTTTCCTATGAAATTACTTTGGCGAGTATCAAATAAAATTAAGAAATCCCACTAAGATGATATAAATGGAATAAGACATGGACACAGGAAGTAGCTTAAAAAGAAATCAGGAACTTTAGAGACATTTGCAAATGCGTTTTCCTTTCCTGTCCTCCCTATAGGAAGACCGGGTGGTACACCATTTGGCAGCAAAGATAATTGAAAATGTTTGCACTACTCTCTCTTGTCATGCACAAGGATTTATTACAGGAGAAATTGGACTGCTCTTGTGGTACCTTTTCACACATTCAACAGTAGATTCTTTGAAGATAACTGCTGTTTCGGTAAGGAATTTCCTTTTGTGATATAGAAATGTTTTGGGATTTATTTTGAAAAGCATTCTGAATTGAAACAAACGTTTTTGACCATGTTTTCTATATGTATGATATGTATGTATATTTATATTTCACATTACATTAAAACATATTTACAAATTATCTGAAATTGAAAAGTGCGCATATTACAGTCCAGTGTTTATGAAATACTTGTGATTCATAATTTTCTGAAACATATATTTTCTTATGCTGGTGATCATGAGTTATGATTGAAAAGTGTAATGTTTTAAAGAATCAATTAAATTCTTGCAAAATTGAAATTTCTTTTTTGTATGATATTTTAAATAAAAAGTGTTTATTTTTTTATATCTCAGACTTTCTTAGAAGACATATTTGAAATCATCATGTTCTATAAAATTGTCAGGGATAGCCTTTGCCCTGAATTTGTAAGTTAATATAGGATGATAACAAGACAAACAGAACTATGATATGCAAGCAGAAGGTTTGGAACAGAAAGATTTATAAGATATAAAATACTTAGCAGGGCTGAGAGTGTAGCCATATCTCTTAACAAAACAATAGCCATACCAGTACAGGTAGTATTTTAGAACTGAACAATAAGTTGACTCATTTTAAATGAAGTGTGATAACTGGATGCTCATTTCCTGAGTAGAGCTCAGGCTCACTAATGAGATTACTGTTGGCTTCCAGATAGAAATGATAATTTTGCTGTAGCAGCAGTATGCACTTAGACACATCTAGCATTGAGGTAATAAACCAGAGAGAATTAAAAATATATCTAATCTGTGGCTGAAGACATAAATGGTAGAATAAATATATAATTTTTAAACATATATGTATTTATTAAACATTTACCTTGGTGTGTATTTGTGGCAGAGTCTTGCCTGGGAAATACATACTGGGAAAATGTGTATACCTTTTAGAACACTAAATTTATTTAGTAAAATACATGTTACAGAAGCTTTTGTTCTATGGCTCCTGAAATTCTTTGTAAAAACTTAGTCTTAGAACTTTTATGGGTAGAGGATTTCACTTTCTAAAAATGTGAAATATATGTGTAACCTTTATACAGAGCATTTATAGCTTAAGCCTGCTCGTGAATCTGGCTGGTAGGCTACATTTTCAGAAAGGCTCTTTTTGAGACTTTACTCATTTGTTCTATGAATTTTATGCTTACATCATGACTGTATTTATGGTAAAAGACTGGAGATTACAGTTACGATTTCCTTTACTTACTATTTCAGTGATCCTGCTCAATCCTATCTCCTACCACTACTTTTGCCCTAAGGGATGTTTTGTATCTTGTGCTTTCAGTTCTTGTCGGTTATTAGACTGGGGAGTTGTTATTTGCTTGCTTCTAGATCATATCTGTCTTTCAACTTGTCCTGAAGTTTTCCTTCGGTTTCTCTGCTATCCAGTTGAAGAATTTTGCTTTGGCATTTACCATTCCCTTAACTCCTACACCAGGCTTCTAGAGCTGTTCCGTTTGTAGGGGCCATTTCGATAGTTACACCTGTGTTGTGTGCCACAGTGAGCAGCATATCCCAGAGGAAGTCTATCTGAACTACATTCAGACACTGGACAAAGAAAGATCACCAGAGGAAATGTTAGTGGGCTTTCTTTTAGCCCCTCTTGAAAAGGGTTGTCAGGTTCTTCCTGGACAATATAGCATGCTTGAGTTAGGCAAAAGCTTTTATTTCTGCTCAGTAAGATACAGAAGTTATGCTTCTGATTCTCAAGAATACACTTGTCATCAGTGCAGACTCACTACGGCTTTTTGTAGCAGTGGACTCAGAGGTTAGTATTATCAGTGGCATGTGGTTTTCACATTTTGCCCTTAGATGAGAGCATTCCAGGGACTATGAGAAGAGAGAGTTGTTTGTCCCTGTCTGTTCTCAGCCTCTTTTGAGATCCCGGATCACTTGATTACATAGACTGTAAGGTTGAGATGAACCACTGAGAAATCTTTTCTTTGTCATGATACTTATGCTGTGAGTAGCTAGCCTCTCTTAAGCACTCCTAGAGTTGTCTTTTTTCCCATAGCATCTGATGAGAAGAAAATCTTCAGGCATCTTATCTAGAAGGTAGGAGAAAATATTTAAGAGGAAGCTAAAACCTGAAGAGCTTATTGTAGCCTAGTTTACTTTTTTTTTTCCCCCCTTGTTTTACTTACTAGTCAATGAGGCTTTCTTAATTGCTCAATTCAGTTGAACAGTGCTGGCATTTGTGTGGTCTCTTCCACGTAAGGAGATTGAAAGTATCATAGATTTTGAGTTCCTCACATTCACTCTTCTACATCTTTGGTCTGACTGCTTTGTTTCTTGTTTTTCTGGTCTGGAAATTATTTGTGGAAATTATTGCTATCTGCATAGCCAGTTCCATCTCCTTCTTCCAGACAGATCATTTCATGCAAGTGTGCTTGAGTCTGAATGTGTTCATGGATTTTCCCCTCCACTGTTTTCAGGATTGTGGCCTTTATCAAAAGTCTGAGGTTTAATAATTTCATACTGCATATGAAGTGAGTTGGACAAGGAAGCTTTTAAAGTAGGATACACTGCTTTGTAGTGAAACACTGAAGTGACAAGAGGGGTCGGTGCCTGATATAAATCATAGATATGTATTAATGCTGCCAAGGTATTTGGGTATATAATCTTAACTTCAGAAAAAAAAATGACCAATCAATATTGAAATCTAGCACAGGCAGATCTTTTACCAAGGGAAGTTTATAGAGATTTCAGCGACATACTAATTTTTAAAGTAAAATACTAATGGATTCTCCAGCTATATTGTACTGTACAATTTCTAGGTTCATGAAACTGTTGCTATAGATATGTAGGCATTTTTATTCTGCCTGACCACATGAATTGAGATCATCAGTGTCCTATTGTATTATGCAGTCATTCCTGCCTTGTTCAAATGTATCCCGAAGAATTTATTCTTGACTGACACTTATATTCACATGTAAAAATATATTTCTGTTAAGAAATACCTGTATCAGATCTTTATCTAGAGCTAGCAGGCTGCCTGCAAAGTGCATCAACAGTAAGGCACTATAGAATTTTACTTATGATTATTTAAATCAATAATAAAAATATATCAAGAAGACTCTCTGTCTTCAGTCTCTGGAGTCAAGAAATAACACTTTACCTTATCCTGCCTGTCAGAGGTGGCAAATGGGAACTGTGTCTCAGTATTTTTGCTCACTTTGGAGTCCAACATGCCTCAGGTAAATATCACAGATTTTGCCTGTAGGAAGCCTATATCTTTTTATCATTTTGCTAGACTCGGAGAAGAAATAATTCTGTAAGATGTCAAAGTGACATTCTGACAAGCTCAGCAGCAGGAAGAATATTTTCTTTCCAGTATACTGAAAGTTTTAAAATTGTTTTAAGAAATAATTTAAAATATCATTTCTAAGATACAGCTTTTTCTGCTGGAGGAGGAGTGACAAAACAAACCATGTAAAACTAATTTGAGATAGCTCAACACAATCTTTTGGTGGTTTGGTTGGTTTGTTTGTTTTCCTTAAATAATTGATGCTAAATAGTTTTGTTCAGAGGCTTGGGTATTGCAGATACATTAATGCATTCATTCTCAAACTTGAGAGAATCACGGAGGACATCCTGAAAGGGTGAATGTTATCCAGCCACCATATGGTAAGACCAGAAGCCAGTAAATAGGGCATAGGGCATAGATAGATGATCATAGAATGTCTCAAGTTGGAAGGGACCAGTAAGGATCATGATGCTAGGGTTGGAGCTGCAGGGAGAAAAGGTTCACGTTAAGGCTGTGCAGAGAGCAAGGACAAGCCAGTTCCCGATGAGGCTCTGCCAGTGCCTTACTCCCACTATGTTCATCTCCTCTTCCAAGACAGCTGCTGAGAGATATGGTGTGAGCTCTTCTCATCACTGGTTCCCAATTCTTGTTCCGCCACCTTTTGACCTATCTCCATCAGTTCTCTACAGATACTGGATCTACTGAAGTGATTTAGGATACTTTGTCTTCTGTCCCCCATTAAACTCTACCTTCTGCTTTTCTGCTGAAGTTTTGTTTTCACTTATTACAGCAGAGTGCTCTGAGGCATACAAGCTGATGGGAGTTTAAAGCTTCTCCCCTTGGCTGTTGGTGGTCTGGAGCTTTCCTGCTGTCTCCAAAGCTGTAGTATGATCCTAGAAGACAGCTATGTCTTTCCTACTGGATTTGTCTGGAGATCATCTGATGACCTGTGGCTATGGCCACCCTTGTTTTATGAGGTCAGTAGCAGAGGGCTAAGGCATTGGCAAGTCTGCATATACAACATTAGCACACCAAGTTAGCTCTGAGTTGCTTTGACACACTGTCCCTAGGTCCCAGCAGTTCACTGGTAATATGACCCTCGAGGATATGTTTAGTGAATGTACATATCTTCTGCTCACTTATTTTGAGAATTTAGTCTAGAGGTGAAGGGCTGGATTGCATCCTTGGGGAAACAGAGCTTTCTGTACTAGGAAACTGAGATTGAGTGCCTATGTTTTAAAAGAGGGGGGAAAAAAAAAAAAAAGAAAAATAGAAAGCTGCAAATGGTATGGCTCCTGGACCAGAAAGGACAAGGAAGAACAGGAGCAGAGTAAATGAACAGTGTCAATAAAATGCCTGTTTAAAACCTTTTTTATTTTTAATGTGTTTTGAGTAATGTTTCAAAGGGCACTGGTGAACTTGGCAGTTTCTGAAGTTCTTACATGGAAACCTTTTCTCAGATGATAGTATTCTGAGGATGTAATTGGCTATAGTTTGTCTTAAATGAGACTGTTGAATGCACACCAAATAAGCAGCAATTTCTAAATATAGCTGGTCTGAAGAGAGCAAAGGAGTAGTTATATTGTCTATGTTTCACAAAAGAAAGTCTCCTTCAAAGTTTTTTCTTAAAACCAGTTCAGATTTTCATGTGAATCAAATAATTGACATAATCTATTTTCTTATCCTGACACTACATTCAAGTCAAAGTAAATGAAATTTTAAGTGTCTGAAGAGTCTTGATTTTCTTTATCTGGAGAGAACAAAAGTAGTTACAGTATCTTGAAGGTTGCATTTCCAGAGGTATCAAAATGAAAAGCTGTGCTAACTTGGAGATGAATCCACCCTGGAGGTCATTTGGTAAAGTTTGTTATGAAATAGCTAAGTTTAGTATACACTGAACGGTTTTGTGATCACTTCACTAGAGCATAGTCAGTATCTCCAAATCAACCATTTGGAGAATAGTTTGCATATTTACTATACTGAACACTGTTCCTTGACAAGTATCTAGATCTAATGTAGTATCTAGATCTAAAGATAGTGAATTACGTATCAGATTATGGTCCATGAGCAGAGAAAGAGAAGAAAGATGCCCACCTTTATGGGTGACCAGAATTTCTGTGGTGTGTATTTGTTTTTTCTGCTGCCTGTGCTCCTTCCTATTATGGTGTTATCTGATGCTACCTACGTTCTGTGCTGATAAGACTCAAGCATGGACTGTGCCACTCACCATTATTGTTCTCTAGAGGGAAAGAGTGATGTGACTGTTGGTGTACCAAATATTTCAGTTTCAGCTTTATGGAGTGTATAGCAATATATTTGGAAGAATTCCAGGTCTCTAAAAGGAAGTAGACTTTCTCGTAATACTTGTCATATGAATAAAACTGTATGAATTCTCTGTATTCCTAAACTATTGGAAAAGTTACCACCTGTTTTTATTCTCCGTTATTTTTCTTGAGATAATGATCTCGTTAAGTAATATTTTTTTTCACTTCTCTAGGCTTTATGCAGAATTACTCGTTACTCACCTAATGCTTTCCAGAATGTCATTGAAAAAGTGGGATTAACAGCTGTACTAAGTTCCTTAGCAAATGGAATATGCAAAATTCAACAGTACATGATCACCATGTTTTCAGCAATGTTGTCATGTGGGATTCAGCTACAGAGGCTGATTCAAGAAAAGGTTTGATTTCAGATTAATATTATTCTCTGGCATGGAATTTCACTCATGGAAAGTTAAAATTGCCTTTGGTAGTGTTTTTGTGTTTTCAAAATGCTTAAGTCAGTGACATATCTGAATATCGGAAATGAGGAATGTGTTTATTTTGTATTGTTATTTGCTTAAAATCTAAATAATGAGGTGTATAGTTTTCCTTTCTCTCTCACAGATCTTCAAGAGATGGTAGTAATGGGTATATAAATTGCTACTGCAGCTAGAATTCAATCAATTCAGAAAACTCTAGCCTGACCATAACTGATAGCAGCCCTAAGGAAAAACAATAAGGAATGCATGAGGACAGCTATTTGACATGGCGCTCTTAGACATTTAAAAGAGAAAATAATGAGTTTCCCGAGTGAATTTAAAGCTGTACTTTACGCTCTCCTTAAAGGACCTTAGGCCAATTTGTAAGTGAAATGTCTTGCAGAAATTAGCATTTTAATAACTTAGGGTTTTCTTTTTAGTGTCACTGAATAAAACTACTGGTTCTGATTTATGTCTAATATAAGTTTTAGAAGCAATGATTAAAAGCTTTCTATTTTGATCACCAAATTATTCCATGTTTAGAGAAATAGTGTTTACTTTTTTGGTACTAAGTCTGCACAATTCATAAACAAAAGCAATCCCCTCTGCTTGGAAAGGATAAAAGTCACAAAGAAAATAGGAACTCTAGCTTACATTTTCATCAGATACTCTGATGTAATGTATGCTGTAACCTGACAGTCATCTTTACTCTAACAATCTATTAGGCTTTAGTTGAAAGAGATTAATTTTGTTTCTCTGTGAATTAACAACGGTGTTTACATTAAAAAATAGTCTACTATTTTCCACCCATCTCTTCTCGCGGCCTGAAATCACTCGTTCTCTTCCTAAAAGTTATTTCTGTGCCTCATCAGAATTGCCAGTGTGTTTTTGGAAATGTGTCTCAGCTGGCCTTAAGCTTTCCACAGATTCCACTATAACAACACTAACAGGTGGCAAATTGTCCCATAATGTCGCAGTTTCTGATTGTGCGCATTACTGTGAGTTGGTGGTATATTCAAAAAATATTCACCTCAACGTTCAGTGAAAGAATGCCATGTGTAACAAGCATATGGCTACAGCATGATGTCTTCTGTGAAGAACTGCTTGTTTGTATAGCACTTAAATTTCTAAAAGGACTCCCTTTCTGATACTGCAGTTCTTGTGAACTATTTTAATCAAATATTTGACATTATAAAAATAATAACATATGAAATTCTTCAACTAATTATAGGAATATAGAAAGTATTTTGTTGGCATGCAGTACAGTAATGGCTGGAACTTTAAGGTATCTGCTTAATCATTAATGAACTGTCATAGGTGGTTTGTGAGCAAATGTTGCAGTTTTTCAGATTAGAAAATTGAAATATAGACTAATCTAGACATTCTTTTGTATATTGCAGACTACTGATAGAAGTGGAAATAGTACCCAATGATGTAACTGAAAAAACATTGCACTTTTTAAAAATTGGTAAAGAGGGTCTAGTTCTACTGCATGTACCTGCATTTGTTGACTGTATCTGCCTTATGGCTCAGATAAATCTGTATCTCTGTTTTGCTCAAATTAGATTGTAGGGTTTTGGAAGCAGAAACTAGATTTTTATTTCTCCTGAATAGGATCTAAAAATATCATCCTGCTCCTGAATTGAACTGCCAGGTACTATCACATTACATGGAGCAGTAATATTTTATTGCTGAAAACTGAATTTAATAATCCATGTATTTTTCAATATTCTCTGAGCATGACACACAAGTCCACCTTATTGAGAGAAGGAAAAAGAAAAAAGTGGATACTGATGGTCTACAAAGTATTTTGCCTTCAGTAGAATTCTTGTATGCTATAGCTTAAGAGGCAGAAGGACCTCAGTGTTATACAGAAGGTAGTAAAAAGGTTATGAATATCTTTTTAATGAACTGCAAACCAACATATTAGAAGATGCTTAAAAGTTCTAAATTTAAGATGGAGATCATTTAGCTTTGTGTATGTTATCAGGAAACTCCCTTAGCTTACAAGACTTAAGGCTCCCCTTGTTTTCTACTTCCTTCAAGAACAGCGATAAAAAGAGTTACAAAATAAAAGCCAGAAGACAAAGGGGAAATGCAGTGTAAATCTTCAGAGAACTACAATAGCTAAAAGGGACTGCGTTTTGCCCCTTCTGATACAGAGCCTTTCTATTTTGGTTTCTTGTCTTGGAAACAAAAAAGCTGAAACAATGTTTTTAAAATAAAGTGTGGAAAAAGAACTCAAACTCAAAAACCTTTGACACACCGTAGCAGTAGATAAAAAACCCCATTGCAAATTACTTTCATCTAGTTATCTGTATTCACCTTTGAATGAGTAAAACCGAGCAACATAACATTTTGAATGCAGTTATGTTCTTCCAGAGGTCTATGGGGGCTGTTTGTTATTTATTTGTTTTTTTTTCTCAAGTACTAATAAGTAAAATTATTCAAATAGTTACAGCAATATGTTGTAATGACTGCGTGATTTCTTTGTGTCCCTGCACCTTTGGCCATAGTCTCTTTTTATCTTGGTTGTATCCAATTATGGCACTGAAAAAATCATTATAAGTCTGTTATAAATGTTGTCCTCGTATCTCAGTTACTTTTTTCAATTTTTTGCCTTTTACCAGAATGTGGATAAGTAGCTACTTCTGATGTTGATGGTTTTGTCAATATCAGTATGAATTAATAAAAAGATATAAATGCCTTTTACAAAATTTTTGTAACTCTTGTAATGTGGAGGCATTTGCAATGCATAGGAAGGGAATTTGAAAATACACAGTACAACAAAAGATTGCTATTGCAACTTGAGTTCTTGTATAGTGAAAGTGGTCTAACTGTTTTCCCCTTGTGTAGCCAATTTGAAAACATCATTGCTTTTTGTGATTTGTTTTCAACTTGCTTTGCAGTATTACTAAGAGTATCTAATATAAAATCACAATCTTGTTGCAGTTGACAGTGCGTTCACTTGCAAGGAAAAGAGTGTCCTTACCCTGCAGAGTCTCCATGGATACATCAAACAGTTGCAGGGAAGGGAAGAACAATATAACAGTGAAACAATTAATAATTAATGTATTAGATGGTATTTCAGCAATTTTTGGCTTTTCTGATGTAGTGAGTTCTGCAGGTCAGCAAAGACGTGCTTCAGATTTTCTTTGGATAAACTCTTGCTGTTTTGTAGTCCTCAGACCAGCCAGAAAGGCAAATTCCAAAATGTCACATTTATTTCTTAAACCAGATTATTACACCCTTCCCAGATAAATCCGATGTAACTGATTTTAATTGGCAACGTTGTCTTAACCCATGGCAACCCCTCCATGTAGCATTGAAATATTCTTGCTCTCCAGAGCATGAGGACTAAAAGTAGTCAGACGTGCTTTGGCTTGTAGTTGCACGTATCTTTCTCATGGTGTCCCTGTGCTTGGTCTGTCAAGGCCATTTATGTTGGCAGACAGTGTTGCATTATATATACTCTTTCACTAAGTCTGAGTCTTAATGTAAAACCTTTTTTTGGTTGTTTGGAGTAATCTCCTAAAAAACCAAACAACCAAAACACCACAAAATGCCACTTTAGTAAAATTTCAACCTTTGTTTTTGGTAGATTGTAATTTAAGAACTTTACTGCTGCAGGTTCATACTGGACGAGCTACAAGTCATGCTCCATGAGCTGTTGTAGTGTTTAAAGCAGTAACACAGTTTATGCTTATTAACCACAAGATTGAGGACCTCTTCTGTGTATGAAGTAAATTACAGAAATACAACAAAACAGTTCTAGAATAATTAATAACAGTTTGTTTTTCTGGGATTTCTGTAGTTACTGTCTATGCTGACTGCTTTTGAAGACAGTGTTAAAACAGTATCAGAGTAAAATCTGATGGTTTGTTGGTCAATTTTTACATTCCTTTTTCCAGTTTCTCTAAAGAGGTATACTTAATTGTTGTAAAGGCTGTCTCTAACAAATTATATTCAGTGTTGATTTTCAGGTTTATGGCAGTGAAGTTGCCGTTCTTTTATTCTGCCAGCAAAAGAGGGAATTTAAGTAATACCTGGTATGTTAAATGTGTGTCACACAGCAGATTTTAAACTTTGCACACAATATGCAGGCATACACTACACAGCTCTATTCTGTAGTGTTACTCCCTTGAGAATCCAGCTCAAATGTTTGAAGGTAGTTTCTGTTAGTGAGGCTATTTGTGCTCAGTCTAATTTTTGGTTAGAGCCATGGACTCAGCTTGTGAATTCTGTCTCAGGTTTTAATTCTGTGATTTTTTTTTTTGTTTGTTTGTTTTTGAGAGAGATTTGAATTAGGGTTTTCAGAACGAGGCATTCTGATAGCCCAGTTTCATAGAAGAGTACAGATGAGTAACAGATATTTTTATTCCTCAGAGGTAGAGGATACTCCATTTGTGTGTCTGATTGTTTGTTGGGGTTTTTTTAATCCTCATCTTATGCTTTTAATACCTCAGTATACCTTCATACTCATAATACCTAATTCTGTTATTCATAATGTGAGAGCTCTTTTTTCCTTCTACTGATTCTCAGCTTTATTCCCTTGGAAGCTGAGGTAGTACACATGAATCTCACGTCTTTCCATGTGTCAGGCCACATTCCAGAAACTAGAGAAAAAAATCCTTTCAGTATACAAGGCAAAATAAAAAGAGAGAGAGGGAGGAAAAAGAAGTGAGCTGTGATTTCAGAATCCAGTCAGCTATTTTTAAATTTCTGAAGGGAAACACTTTGTGGTTATTCTTTATTTCTCACTATCCTTGTTAAGATCTTAAAAATATTATTTCATTTGGATTTACAGGAAGGAAGGAGTTAGCAAGGATCTTAGCTTCTTATAAATTGAATTGATCATAGGAATGGAGAATGGTCAGTGGATTAGGAAACTCATGGCCCTTACTGCTTGCAGTTTATCCTTCTTTCTTTCTTTCTTTCCAAGTCCTAATTTGGGTTGTTCCCAAGGTGTTGAAAAGGTGTTCTTCACTTTATAAACCCAAAATAAAATTAAATAAGAACAATCAGAGAAAGTAGAAACAGTTTTGCCATCTATTTTGGAGCATCTGTTGTATGATTTAGGATTGTAGACATGATTGTATCCAACAAAGGTGTTGTTTTTATTCTTCCTGCATATATGGGAATTAATAGGTAGACATCTAATCATATTTGTGCTGAATTATTTATGTATTCTGAAAATCCTTTAGTATTCTTTTAAAATAAATATATTAAAATATTTTACATTCATCCTTAAGGTAAGACATTTTAAGGTGTGACATTTAGTCCTATCATATTTTGCAGTTCATTTTGTACCATTTTGGACATAGTACATAAGGTAGTGTTTACTTATTGCAGCTCTTGAGAAGATGTACAAAGCAGCTTTGCACTGGTCCAGAGAGAATTTATTTAGTAGTGTTTTATGGATTTTGTTGTTTTGGTTTTGGTGGGTTTGGTTTTTAAATTTTGCTATGAGTGGCATGAAAAGTACCTTACTATTGCAGAATGCACATGAAAATGAGCAAGTTTTAAATGTATATGGTGCAAATAACCTTTTCCCATAAAATAATATTCATATTTTTGTGTTTATTTCCACAAAGGATTTTGTGACTACAATTACTCATTTACTTGAAAGTCCTTCAACTTTTATTCGAGCGAAATCCTTTCTGGTCCTGCTACAAGTTTTAATTAACAACAGGAGGATGTTGCTACTCAGTTGTCAAGCAAGGTAAAGTGATAATAGAAGATAATTGGAGATGTAACGCTTATTTTCAAAGTCGTACCTGGAATACATTAAAATGTGTGGTGATTTTGAGCTAATGTTTTTGAAGTGAACAATCTTCTGTGTAATATGAATCCTTTTGTTCATAAGAATATAAAAAAAGGGTGTTCTCTTTTGTCTGGGGTTATCAGGTGATGATTACTTGTAAGGGGAAACCACTGTCTTACAGGGAGAGTCTGTCTTTTAAAGTAACTTGTAGTCCTAGTGAGCATTAGCAAGGAGCAGATTTTGCTCTGGGTAAGGCAAAACAAATACTGCAACAGCGAGTTGTTGCTATTGGTGGGAAAGCAAAATAAAAAGGTCTGTCATGTACCTTCCTCATTTTAGGGTGTGGTATAATCCATAGTCTTTTCAGTATATAGGCACATTCAAGGTAAAATAATATTTCTTGTCTATATGTGTTGTTGGAGTGATTTATATCCCTCCATGGCAAGAACTAGACAATCTTTAAGGTCCCTTCCAACCCCAACCATTCTATGGTTCTATGATATAATGATCACTGAATTCCCGTGACTTTTACATTAAATGTTTTATTTGTTTCTGTGTTTTAAAATACTTTGCAAGAAATGATTGGTCTAAAATTATATTTGATTCACAGTGGAATAGTTACTTGAATTTTTGTGTCTTCTGATGGCACAAAAACATTCCCGTATTAGACAAGAGGAAATTAGACTGTGTTAGAATGTAAATTATCACCATGTTTCAGAGGTGATTGGAGAAGTCAGATGGAAGAAATTTTATTTAGGATTTATGTCTTCCACTGTTCATTATGAAGAAAAGCAAAATGTGGTGTAAACCCAGTTTTTATGGTATTGGAATAAAGCAGGTCTGGAACTGAAAGTAAAAAAGGATGAGGCTTGTGGATATATGTAAATCTAACTACATTTACAGCAAATATAACTTTATATCTTATATTGATGTTTGAGAAGAATTAAGACCTATGCATTGGAGCTAAAGGGCTGGCTTGGAAGTAGAAGGTGAGTTATACCATGAAGCCATTGTGAGGGGACATCTCGTGGGGTGCTGTCATTATATAACCTTCCACTCACATACGAATCTGTAGATATCCCAATTTTTGTAGATCATAGAGAATAAATACTGAATCCAAGTTTCTTTTTCATGTGTATCTCTTTACACTTCCAGAAATGTTTTATCAGGTGATATGTTCTGGTTAGTGTAAAATGTCTTTAATGATTTGTGACTTTTTGAAGGGTTGCATTTTTAATGACTGCTGCTATTCATATGCTTGTTACAGCACAGAGAACTGAGCTGTATGTTTGGAGAAATGTCTGATAGAAGTCCTGTACTGACAGTTACAATTTGTTAATTTATACCTAAGGTATTATGTGAAGGAGAACTTTAATAAATATCAGTGATTTGATCTCTTTTTTTATAATGCTTTCCAATGAGCAGCCTTTCTGATGAGAATGTGTTGTGAATTTGGGATGTTATTTTGTATTGTGAATTTTGCCTTTATCTTGCTGTTTTATTGTGATGCTCCAGACAGAGCTGATTAGGGACTGATACATAATCTAACACATTAGGTGAAACAATAGACAAGCCTTATAGCAGCTTTATTGAATTAAATGTTTTTCTTAATTTTTTTATGTTTTCTACATAATTGTTCTTCAGTGAGCAGTATATCTCTTGTCAGGATAGATCATCTAGAATAAAACCTTTCTCTTACATACAGAAAATAAGATGGCTGTAGTCAGATGAGAGAGGAGAAATAACCCATTATATGTGGAAACAACTACTTTAATAATATTGTGAACTCTGGAAGATTTTTATTAAGCCTGGCAGAGATGATGGTTGTTTTTTGTCTTATACTGTTGAATTCTTGTTGAAGTATTTTAGTTAAATGTCTCCAGTTCTGTGACAGAAAAGTTACTTCAAAATTAAGACTTGTAAATTCAATATTGCTAGTACAGTAAGCAGTAATCAGTTGGATAACTATTGAAAATGCTTGATATACTCAAATTCTCTTTATGAAGGTCTTTGATTTG
This sequence comes from Athene noctua, assembly GCF_965140245.1. Classification (NCBI taxonomy): domain Eukaryota; kingdom Metazoa; phylum Chordata; class Aves; order Strigiformes; family Strigidae; genus Athene; species Athene noctua. The sequence goes on from NC_134038.1 coordinate 152,353,253, forward strand.
AGAAATACAAAGAGTATGTAGTAAAATGTGCATAATTTCTACTTACTCATTTGTCTTTAGAGGTTGCAGCTAATGCCTGTAACAGGATTTATGTTGCTTTAGATTATAAAATCTGTTTATGATAATCAATATAAGGCATTTTTTCAGTGTGCATCAGTTAAAGGATATGATGCAGATGATAAAACAGTAATAACTTTTATGGCAACACTGCATGTATCTCTACAGCTTCAAGTTAAATGTTCAGTTTGGCATTGGAAAAGGCTTTTAGTTTAGTAATCAAAATTATATATGTGTTTGCAGAAATTTTTGTGAATTACTTTTTTTTTCAAAACCAAATTCAAACCCAAATTCTCTTAATCTGTTGTAGTGTGTTTTTAAATTATAAAATCAGTTGTGGTGGGAATGTGTAATTCAAGAGCTTGACAATGGGTGTCACTGAGGAAATTCCACTGGGACTTTCCAAAGTACTATGAGATTTCAAGATCTGCAGATGAAAAGCATTTATATGTCATACCAAATGTAATTTTGAAGTGAATTTTTTCTCACACAACATTGGTACAATTCACCTGTTATTCTTTTTTTTACCTGTCTCATGGTAGTTCATTACATACCTTTTGTTCTTCAACATGTGATACATCTAGAGAAGATATGAGACCTTTTAGGCTGAAATAGCACTTTTTTGTTTATAATATGCAAATTAATTTCTTTTGCTAATCACCCTGAGTTTTCTAGTTTCCTTATTCTCTCCGTGATTTGCAAAGGCAGACTACCTGTTCATGAGGGGAGGGATACAATCTGAAGTTTTGTTGACATGTATAATCTAATCCTTTTCTGATCTAGTAGTAATTTCTGATTTGTCTCACTGAATTGTTCTTTCTGGATCTAAATGGTTTCAGAGACTTTCCTAATTGGAGACTGCCCTGAAGATTGAACTTCCTCCCTAAAGAATTTATTTAAACCTCTTTTTCTACTTTCTGCAGAGATGGACACTTGTGGAAAGATAGGGTAGTATTCCTGCCAGATTTATGCAGTCTGCAAAAGCCTAACTAGCACAAAAGCATAACTTCTAAGCAAAATCTTTCTCTTGTTATCTGTCCCCACCTCCCATATCTTTTAAATTTTCAGATCTTGTATATTCCCTCAAAGAAAAAACTTTATTTGGAGACCTATCACAAACTGACATCTGGAATAGCCTTTTGGCCTTACATGTTTAAGATTGGCCTAGAAAAATAGTCAGAAAAAGAACAGAAAAGCTTGGTTCTTAGTCAGATGGGAAAACATGGAAATGGAAGGCAGGAAGGAACAATTAGACAAGTCAGTGATTTCATGAAGAAAAACCCAGACAGCTCGTATCAAACTTAAAAAAAAAAAAAACAAAAACCCCATCAAAAACCAGCAAAAAAACCCCAACAACAAAAAATATAAAAGGTGAAAAGAAGGGATTGACCCTTCTTACTAGTATGATCTGCCATCCAGTGTTGCATCTCTGTAAAATAAACAATACATCTATGTTAAACATCCTTCAAAGATCATCATCCTTTTCTATTAGCAGAGGTTGACTGAAAACGTGTCCTTGAATTATTAGAATAAATGGACTGTATATGTAATGGACTTCAGAGAATGCAAGATATTTTTTAGTTTCTTGGAGGCCTGTCATTCTCTGTGAACTTAATGAACTGAAGGGAGAAGTAGGAGAAGTCTGCTATTGAGTGAACTCCTGTTTTTAGGTTCAGTCATCTGGTGGCCACATGCATTTTTTTTTTTTCCCCTGTTGAGATGCTGGTAAAGTTGTAGCTGAACTTTATTGATATATAAGCTGATTTTAAGGATGTTGAGGGTAAATGTCACTGATAGAAAGGAATTAAATGAATTTTAGAAAATAGTTCTTAAAGAGACTTTGAGAGGTTGCCTTTCTGATCCAGGTCAAGGTCTGTTATTCTTGAGAAATATTTTTTAATGATTGGTGGAAATTGGTGGGTGTTCCATGACCTCTTTTTGGCAGCTGTTCTAATTGTTAGGTGTTCTTAACATTCAAAAATTCTTGTTATTTTTTCATTGAAATTTCAATGCTACAGGTTAAGCACAGAAAACAATGTATTTTTTTTCCTTTTACAGTGACTTATGTATATTTGAAGACCATGTCTTACCAAGACTGTCTGCTCAGTCTTCTAAATTTTGACTATATTTTCTTTTTTCATGTTGATCATCTTTACAAGTGAACAGCTGTTACCTTTTTTAAGTAGTAGACCTCATTCCCATTCCTGTTACTCAGGACTGTTAACTCTGAAATTCTCTCCTTTTTGCTCCACTTCTTCATGTCTTTTCTCAGAAAATTTAGGTTGTTTTACTTTATTGTGTAGAAGCTCACTGATTACAATAACATACAATACAGATACTTGAAGAAATTTTTTAAAAATAAAACCTGGCTTCATAGACTGGTTTATTTCTCATCATATTTATAGTACCACCTACATATTTTTTCATGTATTGTTAAGTGCAAGACAAGTGTATGCATTATATGAATTGAATAAATGTATTTCCATAGGCATAGTTTTTCCCATTAGACGGGACACTGAGATTCTTCGGGAAATAAAAGTAACTGATTAATTGTTCTACATATGACTGAGGAATTTGTTGAAAAAAGAGATACTGATGCTTTCCTGCCTATATACGGATATGTACAATTTCTTCAGAAAATGTTTAGTTGAACAGTAGTATCAGGGAAAAAATAGTTATGTGTATTTTTAGAAAATCTTTGTGTGAATGGCAATTTCAGAAGAATTCTGTCAGGAGCTCCTGGACAAACTCAGACACAACAAGGAAGCCTACAGAGGGTGGAAGCAAGGACAGGTAGCCTGGGAGGAATATGGAGAAACTGTCGGAGCAGCCAGGGATCAGGTTAAGGAAGACCAAAGCCCTGATAGAATTAAAACTGACCATGGATGTCACGGGCAACAAGAAGAGCTTCTATAGGTACATCGGTGATAAAAGGAAGACTAGTGAAAATGTGAGCCTTCTCCAGAAGGAAACGGGGGACCTGGTTACCTAGGATATGGACAAGGCTGATCTACTCAATGACTTTTGTGCTTCAGTCTTCACTGGCAAGTGCTCCAGTCACACTGCCCAAGACTCAGAAGGCAAAGATGGGGACTGGGAGAATTAAGAACTGCCCACTGTAGGAGAAGATCAGGTTCAAGACCATCTAAGGAACTGAAGGTGCACAAGTCCATGGGACCTGATGAGATGCATCCATGGATCCTGAGGGAACTGGTGGATGAAGTGGTTATGCCACTGTCCATCATATTTGATAAGTCGTGGCAGTCCGGTGAAGTTCCTGATGACTGGAAAAGGGGAAATGTAAACCTGATTTTTAAAAGGGAAAAAAGGAAGACCTGGGAAACTACAGGCCTGGTAAGATCATGGAGCAGATCCTCCTGGAAACTATGCTAGGGCACATGGGAAGTAAGGAGGTGATTGGGTCAGTGCAATCCCAAGAACAAATGCAGACTGGGCGATGAGTGGATTGAGAACAGCCCTGTGGAGAAGGACTTGGGGATGTTGGTAGATGAAAAACTGAACGTGAGCTAGCACTGTGCGCTTGCAGCCAGGAAAACCATATCCTGGGCTGCATCAAGAGAAGTGTGGTCAGCAGGTCGAGGGAGGTGATTCTCCCTATCTACTTTGCTCTCATGAGACCCCACCTGCAGTCCTGTGTCCAGCTCTGGGCTCTCCAACATAAGAAGGACATGGACCTGTTGGAGCAAGTCCAGAGGAGGACATGAAGATGATCAGGGGGCTGGAGCACCTCCCCTGTGAGGACAGGCTGAGAGAGTTGGGGTAGTTCAGCCTCAAGAAGGTTCCAAGAAGACCTTATAGTGGCCTTCCAATACTTAATGGGGGTTACAGGAAAGATGGGGAGGGACTCTTTATCAGGGAGTGAAATGGTAGGATGAGAGGTAACAGTTTTAAACTGAAAGAGGATAGATTTAAATCTTTACTGTGAGGGTGGTAAGACCCTGAAACATGTTGCCCAGAGAAGCTGTGGCTGCCCCCTCCCTGGCAGTGTTCAAGGCCAGGTTGGACGGGGCTTTGAGCAACCTGGGCTAGTGGAAGGTGTCCCTGCCCATGGCAGGGGGTTGGAATCAGATGATCTTTGAGGTCCCTTCCAACCCAAACCATTCTTTGATTCTGTATAATTTTGTGATGGGAAAGACAACACAACAAAAGAGAACTCAAGAGATTACATAACTTTTGTATCTTTCCTCGCTCAGAATAAATTAACATACTTTGTTAATACCTGTCAACTGTGATTAACTAATAGAACATGCTTTTAAAAAATGAACCCCCTTCGCCCCCCATCAATAAAACCACTTATGTTGAAGTCTACTCAGCCTACTTTATGTAAATCTTAAACAGATCTAAACTTGTTTCTGTATAGAATCAGGTGGTTGTTAAATCATGGAAGTGTTTTCTTAAAGAAAAAAATCCATGCAAACTCTGATCTTTTGTCATGTCTTTGTTCAAAGTTAAACAGTTTTTGAGTAAAAATTACTTGGTTGTCTGGAAAGGCTAGAGGATTTTCTACCATTTTAATTTAAAACATTAAATGTTTTATAATAAAGAAGCTTAAAGCCTTTTAAGGAAAATTCTATTTGAGGTGTCAGATTTTTAAGTTCTCTTCTACCTGACAGATCAAAACTCCTTGTAATTTAATACAATTTCCAGAGATTGCAAGACAGATAAAAGATGCCCCATAGTCTCTGGGAAGTGCAGCTGAATGTTGCATCTGGGCTATTGCAGAGGTGAAAGGTATTTACTGAATGGGTCTTTTGATTTATCTCTCTCTTTGTCTCTGTCGCACAGTTCAGGAAGGATAAGGTGGGTTTAGTATTCCATAGCAATGATGCATTGTTTGGAGACCTAATCCTGAAAAATGCATTCCTAAGTAGTTTTTACTTCATTGAGTAAATCAGCTTTTTGATTGAAGTAGACACTTCCTAGGATTAAATTTTGTGTTTGTGAGTCCTGCAGTTTTCCTATGTACACTTGAGGCAGTTTAAATAAGTTATTTTCATACTTCCATAAAAGAACATTGATTATAAGAATGTTATTTTTTTAAAAAAAGAGATAATACTGAAGTATCTTAAAGTAAAGTAGTATCTTAAAGTAAAGAAGTATCTTAAAATCCAGAGCATGGATTTCACTCACCAGGGACCGATGGGTCTTTGCACAGGACCCCCAGGGAGTTCAAATGTGAAACAAATGTCAATATTATGCCCCTAAAGGGAAGTCTGGCCCTTCTGTCTATTCAAATAAGCATTTAAAAATATTGCCTCAAGCATTTTGTTATGGGTGTATTATTAAAGCAATCTCTTGTAAGTTAGCCAATGGCTAATAAATAACTTACCACAGTTTACTATGAGAAATGTCATTCTGCAGAACAACATAGCTGCACAGCACTTATCAGTTAAAATGTAAGCATTGAGTTTGTCCTTTGAAATCTTGAACACCAGATTTCTAGAGAAAGGTGTAAAGCTAGTTTGGACTTTTATCTCTTTCAATATGGCCATTCTAACTAGTGTTAACATTTTGATAGGGTGTAGTATGATTTATGTAGTATGACTTCTCTTGACTGAAAGATTGATCTCTTATTACATTGACTTAAATTATTCTTGCTTTTGAAATTCTTACATGTTGAAAATGAATGTCTTTAGTCTTTTGCTCATATTGTGCATATTGGTCATGTATTTCAAATTAAAGTGTATTTTAAAATTAGTCTTTCTTTCTAAGTCTGCAAGAGGGAATCACTCCTTATATTAGCATCATGTATTCACTTAAATAGATAGAGTTGTACTTACAGTAGCTTAAGGGTTTCTTTCCTCTCGTTCCTTGATTCAGCCTTTTGTGTTATTTTAAAAATTGATTTATTTGAAAGGGAAAGTCTAAAATTTCAACAAAATTATAGAACCAGAACTAATGTATCATCTTGATTCTAACCACAGATAGTAGAAATGTCTGGTTCAGTAGTATTTTTGAGATAGTGTCATTTTTTTTTTTGTTATGAGAGGTAATGTTTTGCACTTGCTTAAATGTAGGCTCGTGATGTATATTGAAAGAGACAGCAGAAAGACTACACCAGGAAAAGAGCAGCAAGGTGGCAGTGAATACCTGTCAAAATGCCTGGATCTTCTCATCTATCACATCGTACAAGAGGTGCCAGGAATTCTAGGTAAATTCAGTTGGTTAACTGAACAAATCTTAGCTTTGCTTACTCTCTCAAGAAACAAGTATCTCCTTACATACAGAGGTGGAAAGACTGTGTTGTCTAATTATGTAAAGTCTGCATGATATCAGCTTCATTAAGTTTTTTTGTTATGTCATAATCAGATTTTTTTAATTGGAATGCATGATTTCCTATATTAATGCTTTGTATTTGTTGAACGATAAGTCCCATCAACTCAGTCAGGAGTAAGGCTCAAACATACCAGAAATTTTATCAATGATGTTCTAAAGATATTCCAAACATAGAAAAACCTAAAAGCAAATTTGCCTCATAAAGCTCAGAGCTAGGAGAGATGCAACAGGGCATACCTGTGAATATGTGTTGATCACTTACACTGAAACTGATGCGTTGAGTATTTGCTTCAGGCAAATTTTCTGGAAAATTTCAGCCTAGATATTTCAGTTGTTCTAGTTGTCTGAAACTGATATGCTCATGCATAAGAAAAGATGGAAAGATTTTCTCAGAGACAACATCAGTGCTACCTCAGCCCATCCCTTATACTTAGGAATAAGGACTTGAAGTTTCAGAAAAGTAGCTTTTGTGCATTTGGACAATTTTGTGAATATCTGCTCAAAGTTAACTAGTATTTGAGCCCTTGGAATAATAAAACTACTTTGAACTTTGTTCTCATATGTTCAAACGGAAATCTGCTTGGGTATAGCAGCTAAAGTCCTGTCATCATTAAATATGCTCAAAAGGTGCAGTGGGGTATGAGGTACTGGTGAAGAGGGGACTTGCAGAAGGAACAGGGAAAGGCGTGCGTGCAAATAGGACAAAAGCTGCAAACTGTAAGGCATAATTTGGACTCACTGGGCAAACAGAGAAGAAACTGGAGAAGAAAGAAATTAATTCTAGAGTCTGGGGAGGCAGTCAGGAGAAGGTGATGAAGCAGGGTGAGAGTTTTGGCCGTTTGTACAATAGTAGTAGATAAAATCTTGAAAAAATGAGGAGGACCTGTTGGTGAGATTTGAACGTAGGATTGACACTGAATGAAAGAAATGTCACAAATTACTCTAGATGAGTAAGAATGGTGGGATTGTTCTTCCTGGAAAAAAACTGTGCTATATGTTATATGAGGAAAGATGATGTTTTTATTTGAAAAAGTTAATTAGGAGTGAGTGAAGGAAGAAGGGAAGGAAGGGAGTTAGGGAGGGAAGGGAAGAGAGGAGGAGAGGAAGAAAAGGAAGGAAAGTGTGGGGAGGAGAAGGGAAGGAACTGAGTGGAGGGAAGGATGGAGAGGAGAAGGGATGGATAAAGAGGAGGGAAGGAGACAAGAATGAAGAAAGAAGAAAGTCTTAAGATTGGTGTGGCCAGTCTGAATCATCAGTAAAATTCTTATTAAAACTTCTGGTGGATGAGACCTCCCACAGAATAATCTAAATAGGAAGACAAGGAAGGAAATGCACTGAGTATTCAAGAAAAGAAAGGGAGCAAAACCAACCCTGATTGTGTATACTTTGTCATTAAATAATAAAACATTTTTTCATAAAATTATTTTCTGATGAGATGATGCCTGATTTGTTTTTCATCTTCTCTACATTATCACTAGAATATTGAAAATGAAATGGTAGCACTGCAAAGGTCAGTAGACCTAAATGTCATGCTGCTATTTTAAAAGAAACTTTACTTCCTATGACAATGCGGATTTTTGCCTTGCTGCAAATACATGATCTCTTTTTTTCAAACTAAACACCAGATTTGTATATTGGCTATTTTTCAGGATTTGGAAGTCTCAGACTATAAATGTTGGAGGCAAAAAATCAAGTCCTTCTGTCTGTATGTACTATATGCAACTAATATAGTAGGCTCTGATATTTCCTCAGAAGCTGAAAGTGCCATACATCAAATACATAGTTACTGTCATTTAAATACATAATACATCAATTGCTTTAACATGTACTCTGCTGGTTTTTTTACTACCAATGCACAATTTCAATGCATTGTTGACAACTGATATATAGTGCATAATTTTTACACTTTGTTTTCCTTTCCAAACTAGATTTGTGTGTTGATTGTTTTTATTAAGATTAAGCTATCTGTCCATATTTGTCCATGTGTTTCAGAAGCCTTTTTAATGCTCTGATGAAGGAATGTGTTCTGCTTGAGGAGGTAAAAGCTATGGGCTCCTAAGAAAAATAACCAGATTTGCAAACTGGAACAGTTGAAAGCAGTTTAACTGTTGATTTAGAATTAATCTTAGCTGGCTTTTTTAATATGCATTTATGTAAGATCCTTACTGATCCCATCTTCTTCCACCAGATGTAGCTATAAACCAAATAGATTTAAAAGTTGAAGAAATTGTCCTTAAAGATACATTTAAACAAATTAAATTGTTAATCTTTTATATAATTTAAAAAGTTTTCAGTTGTTGTAGGTAAGAAAGTAATTCTATTTCTACATTTATAATATTTAACTTATTTATCAACTGAAAAATTTACAAATGTGATGATTATATAGGCCTTAAAACATAGAAAGAGAGTAGATTGTTCAATGAATTATTTGTTGGTAACCACAGAGAGGTCTTGCTGTATTACAATATTGTGAGTAATCCAAAACAAAAATGTATTGATGAAAAAACCAAGATTTTGGTTTATGTATTTGGAGAGTTTTAGGCAATGTTTTCCTTTTCTTGGGCAGTATATTATAGAATGAGTCAAATCTTTAAGGCTAGGTATTTTTACAACCTACTTCAGTACTAGGCTCTGTCATTTCTGCTTATGTTGAAAATTGAACTCCATGCGAGCAGAAGAAAAGCACTGGTATTATTCAACATGAATAAACTCTGTGACTTACTCTGGAAGGAAAGGCCTTTTCTGGCATGAAAATCGTATAAAATACCAAATCCTGTCCTTTATTTGTTTAATTTCTACGTGATTTCCTTTTTACATTTCTGTGCAGCTCTCTCATTAGGGAAAAAAACCTCCATCACCTCCCTGAGCAGCCCATTCCAACAATGCTGCTGCTGCTTCTGCTGCTCCTGTTCTTTATCCCATGCAGGAGAGGTCTTGCTATTCTGAGACAATAGTTAATGCAACACAAATTTAGCAAAATGTTCCTTGATTTTATATCTCCTCTGATGTTTGAAGTATAACTTTCAATATTGCAATTAAAATTTTGTTCCCTCGTTATTATGTCTGAGGTTTGTTAAGGAGGCAACTAAGTTCTCTCATTGACCTGCTGCTACCTCTTTCATGAGAACGTGCAAATTCCTATTGCTTTAGGTTACTTGCATAATTGTTAACCATTGTGTATGAATATGTGTGTGTGTGTGTGCACGGCTGGTGAAGGGATCTTTTGGAAGTGCGGGGGGAGAGAATATTTGTTTCTTTTTCCCAGTTGTACTGTGCTGCAGGAAAAACATACTGCTTGAGGATTATGTCACCCACTACTCATGGTGAATTCAGCTCTTGGTCAGCTGGAAGTCATGAGAATTTTGCTTTTTGTTTCACTGGAAACAGAATTGCATCCATAGAATTTCAAGAGTATAATTCTATGCATATGTAGCCACGTAAGGCCAACGTAAGTCCACCCTGCCAAGAGGGGTAATTTGATCTTTGCTTCTACACCTGCCTTATATTTCTATCCTCACCATTTTGCCAGAGGTGACATTTGCACGCCTGTCCCTGTAGCCAGAGCAGGAAATTGGCCTGGCTGAACACTGAGCTAGGAGAGAAAAGTGCTGGATCAGCCTGCTTTGTCATGCAGTAACATGAACACTGATTCCAGCAGGAGGGAGAAGATGGGCTTGAACAGAGAATACTGGAACAGAGATGTTTTATATGTCATTTACTTTTGTTTAGTAAAGCAGTTATGTTAGATTAGTCTGAAATGTTGTTCTCTGTAGGTGACATTCTCACTGCTTTAACTAATGTCTCTGGACGTAAACATCCATCAACAGTTCAGGCCAAACAGCTGAAGATGTCCCTTCCTATGATGCCTGTAGTGTTTCATCTTGTAGCATCCCAGGTAGATATATTTTTTTTTTTCACCCTAAAAAATTGTTAAATAAAGGATAAACTCTTGCAGTTTCCCAAGATCTGATTTTTGCTGATTATGATCAGAATGGATAAAATAGAACTTTTAGTAACATGTAGATATGTTGATGAGCATTCCAGCTATGTAGCAACATTAAAGATGTAAGCCTTATTTTTTGCACATTGTAAGACAACTCTAATGATAGAAGTAAATACGTATTTCATCCTCCTTTTCTAACATGGCTGTGAAATACACATTTTACTTTCTCTGGTCATAAGATATGCATTTAATGTATTTTTTTCAACTTTTGCTAAACTCAAATAGGTATTTCGTCCCCAGATAGTCACAGAGGAGTTTCTTTTCAACTATGGGACTTTACTTGTGAGTATAACCATCCAAGTTAAAACTTGTTTGCAAAATATACATATGCATAACATTTGGGGAATTATTTTAATGTAATAAAATTACATTTATAAATTGTAGAGAGAACTTTATTCTGAATATAAAAGTTAAGCTTTGATTATATTCACAACTTTATATGTTATCAGAAAATATTTTCTGTAGTATTCTGTTGGGTCAAAGGGAAAATATGCTGTCCTGTGTTCAAATATAGAGAAACTCTGCATATGTCTGATAAACTGAGAATTTCCTCTGTACTTTATCTCTGAATTACACAGAATATTCTTTCTAGAATTTTATGCTAGTATTTTATGAGTCGAAAGATCTTATAATGTAATCTATATTTAAGGTATTCTTTCCTTCTGCCACCTTTTTCTTTTTGCCAGTGGCTTTATTCTGTATATAGTTGATGAAAAGCTGAGTGTTGTAAGCTACAGAGCTAAGATATTTGTCTCGTGTTAACATCTACAACCTGTTTATGATATTAGCAATAGAAAATTAACTTTTTAACTGTGTCATATGATAGTACAGCAAAAATGAAGTAGTACTGTTGTAATTTCCTCATATGAAAGCAGTTGTTTCTGCTAAATGAGAAAAAAACATATTCCAAAGTTGTGTTTCAGAGTTAAGCAAATACTTTTAAGTATATGGGTTCATAAATGAGAACTAGGTATTTACTTCCACAGTAACATGAAGAAATGCTTCACCACAAACAGCTAGATTAAAGTTTACCATTCAGATTCACTTCTCTTTCTCCTTTGACTCTTGATTCCAAGAAAATGTGGGTTTAATTTAGGTCTGCTAAAATATTTGTATTAAATTAGCATTAGAATGAAGAAAAAAACTTTAAATCTGTAGCTGTTGAATTACAAAGCCTTCTATCTCTTTGAAACATTTGCAACTAGGCAGTAGATTTATTAATGGTTTTGGATCAACCTTCTAGAAGGTGAAATTCTTCTGTCAACAAGACAGGTAAAGCAGACCAGGTACAACATAAATTTTCTTTTGATGTTACTCCAGCTTGCTTGAACTTGACTGAGGAAGTCAGGCTAGTTATACTAGTACAGCTTTCCTCTCAGATCAAGGAGGGAAAGATTACTGAATGTTTCCTGCATCTTGTTGTTCTGTCTCCATTGAACAAGGCAATTCAGGAACTTACATATACTATTTCAATTTACACATGAAAAAGGGAGGGAAGTAGTATATCTGAAAAATTATTATCAAATTTGAATCCATTTTATATAACTGTATTATGATATGACTAATAAAATTACTTCTGGAAGAGTAACTATCCATTCTACCAGGCAACATTCTACTCTGGAATTTTGTGTTTACCAGCATTCCCACTGACATCTATAAAGGGCCATTCGATCTTCAGCTTGTGCTTTTTTTGAAGCGCTGTGCTATAATTGAAGTTTCTAAGACTTTAACAAGTCAGTCTTTCAGGTTTTTTGTTTTTTTGTTTTTTTTTTTTTCCTCTTTTTTTTGTTTGTGTATGTGATTTATTCAGAAATCTTACTCTTAACAATAAGAAATTATTTGGAATGGAAAGATGTGTGCTTGGTATCTGGAAGGAAGAGTAGTTATTTTCCTGCAACTGTTGTTCATTGAGAATTTTTTTTTCTTCCTGCTTTGAAGTTATTTCCATCATCACTGTAATTTTCAGTGGTGGTGTGCAAAGAAATTGAGAGGGAGGCCGGACAGTCCTTTCATGTTTTCAGCTGTGAACAGGAATACATGGAGGACATTCTCTGCCCCAAAGGCACAGATAATAGTAGGCTCCTAGTGGAGTGCTTAGGACACAGGCTCACCCGAAGTGGAATACATGCACCATTCCTCTCTGTTGCTTAAAAACCCCTTGGTAGCTGTTTTGTTTTTTTTTTTTTATAAATACATCATCTTTTTGTGTTTCTAATATAAAATTAAGGAAATAAGCATTAGTAGCCAGAACAATTTTTACACCAACTGTATTGATTTTTCCAAATTGGTCTTGAGGCTGTGGTTAAGTGTGAAACTGTCTTAAATGAGCAAGCAAAATAATTTACTCTCTTCCAATACAAGTTAATTAGATAATAACTAGTAATTTTTTTCAGATGATCAGGAAGATAAAATAACTTTTTTTAAAAGAATCTGTTGTTTTTTGACTGCCTCTGAGATGCATTTAAATTATGAAATATTTAATTAGTTTCTAACTGTATTTTAATTAGAGAAGAATCCTTCAGATGTTTCTTACATACTGAGAAAAAGATAACCCAAGTAGACACTTGTGCAATTTAATATACAATAACAAAACTTTAATTGATAGTGAAATATAAACCAAGCATAATTTTCTTAATACTTTACATTATATAAATAAATAGATATGTGTGCAAATTGAAAATGAGAAAGATGTTTATCCATGGTAAAATCTCTGTGTAGTAAATAATGCATTAGTAAAAAAGAGCATACTACAAATTCTGCTGAGAATTTTTTCTTCTCTAGAAAATGTTAATGTCTTTTTTTATCCCCTATGAAATAAACAGCTATGCATAGAAGTGAAAGCAAAAGAGTGAAATCAAGATTAAAGGCAAAAGAATTATGGGTCTAATTGTACTGTGTTTACTTAACACAGATTATTAACATTTCATTATCCCTGTTCCAAAAAATGGTGACTAATTTGGGTGATTTTTAATAGAAGATTATGCATTTTTTTTACGTTCTTCTGTCTGTAACAGTATCTGTAGTGTGTGTAGTAGTATGTATGGAGATCAAAAAAATGGTAGAAAACTGCATTTTCTGGAAGGCCTTTGGTCATTTTTTTGAGTTATTTTAACATAGCCATGTCCAAGGTAATTGAAAGTCTTCTAAGTAATTACAATTTTCTGTTACAATAAAGACATTTAATTACTGTCTATTTAGCTGGAAATGTTATAATTCCTGACATTAGTCAGAGTAATAGTCCTTACTGTACTCTACGTTGAAGTGTCCAGCAGCATTACAGACTTGAAAAATTGTTATAACAGCTAGATCATGAATGCTTTCAGTCTTTCATATCTTTATTATTATGACATTGTTTCCTAATGTGGGTGCATTAACATTTTGTATTTACACAGTCCCTTAAAGAATTTCATGTTGTAATTATTCAGTGATTACTCTTAATTTTTGTTTCTAAAGTGTTTTAACATAAATACTGCCTCTTCTCCAGAACTTTATCATATCGATAGATTCAGGAGAAACAAACTTGGATGGAGCAATAGGTAATGTAACTTTATGATATTGCAGTACTTCTATATGCGGGCATTATAACTGTTGTATTTTATAAAGAAATATGATGATTTTTCCCAATAGGTCAATCTGCATCAGAAGAATTGATTAAGACTACTTTATCAATCTTTCAAGCAGTAACACAGCATCCTGTCTTGTTGACAATCCATCGCTTGACTGTAAGTCTGACAACAAATTAAATAGTTGTAGGCTAATTCCTAATTCCATTGATAAATAGAATGTTTTGAAGATTCAGAAACTATTTAAAATATGGCTTAAAATGTATTGTAGATCTATGTGACAGAAAAATCCTTATTTTCAAAGAAGCAGCAAGGCATCAAGACTCAGTTTACTGTATTTAGTTGAGAAGTTAGAGGAAGAATAAGAAGAGCTTAAAGTTTAGAAATAGCAGCTATTAAAATAATTTTCGTATAAATATACACTTGAATTGTGTAAGTCTTCTTCCTCAAAGCAAGTATGTTGCTATACATTAGTGCAAATTTCACCACTTCATTTGTCATTATGCTTTTAACATAGCTTGGAAAGACCACCTCTGAGGGTTGAAGATCCCGTTCCATCAGTACTCTTTCTCATGAGACAATCAATAGCAGTTATGGTGGTTATGGGGTTTTTTTTGTTTACTAAAAATGTTGTTACAATTAGTAGACCCACATACTGTAAGCTTCTTGCATCACTAAGTTTTGTTTTCTTTGAAGTGTTTGTTTAAATGATTTACAGTGAGCTAAGCTAGCTGAAGCCAGAACAATTATGTTATGAAACAGTTGTCAGCAAATCAGTAGGTCAGATTGTTTGAATCATTGACAAATCATTGTAGCCTGTACCAATGCATTTTTGTGCCTGAATTCTCACCAGAAGTATAACCCACCATACTTACTGGGGTGACCATTTAATTCAAATTGAAATTTATGTGTTTGTATTGCAGTTAGGGCAATTAAGGACACACTCAATATAGCACATAAATCTAGAAAGGCACTCGCAAATTGTACTACATGAGTAATCTTAGGAATTGTGCTAGACAAGAATGGGTGATCTTAGAAATTAAGTGGATTTAGAAATTGAATCCAATTTAGTATGCTTATTGTTTGAGTATTTAGATTATGTAGTCTTAATAAGTGAAAATTGTAAAATTAAAAATATATATTGGAATTTAATTAAGTTTAATGTTTATTTTCATTAATGCTCTTGAAAGAGTGGTATTCAAGAAAATGGTCCTTATACACAAAAATCTAACCACTTAATAGTCAGAGGGGAAATAGTACAGAACTGAGCAGTTCCATTTACTTTCAAGTAATATGGCAAATGATGTTCTAGAAAAGAAATGTAAAAGTAGGTGAGGTATGAATGCCTATTGATATCTCCCTACTAGCCTGTCAGCTTGCAAGTCGCTGTATTATGACTGTATCAATTCTAGAATCACCTCAATTTTCAAAAATCATCATTTTACTTCTGTGGGTTATCAGTGTGTCTTATATTGACAGAAATACGTACCATTTTTTTATGGAGCTCCAACATTTACTGAAATGGCAATACCTTGTGTCAGCACATTAAATAAAATTCCCCTAGCTGTTTAAACTTTAATGGTCTGGGAGTTCTCCTCTGAAAAAGTAGCACCAAGGAGTCAGCTCACCTTTACAACTCTTTCCTGCTCTCATCCCCACATTTGGCAGAACATTATATTGAAGCCAGGGAATGACTATTCTACTCTCTTTTAAGTAACCCCTGGCTAGCAGTAGGTGAGTTTTATGTAAGTATCTAAATTTTGGGGGAACAGTTTACTTAATCACATATGTTGAAAGTTTTAGATGTTTATTTAAAATCCATCTGAGCACATCAATTAACCTTATGTAGCTCGAGATAAAACTTCCTGCCTGTCCAGTGCTTGCAAATTTATGCCACATACCATTTATGTAGAATAGTTTCCCTGATTTAAATTAGGTATATACTGGAATTTATTAACTAAAAATAATTATATCCTTGTCAATAAACAGCTTTTTTTTTTTTTTTGAGAAAAGAAAATCTATTACTTCACTCGCTCATTTTCATAATAACAGTTCTTCCTAATTTAAAAGAGCCCTCCTGACACTCAGCAAATAGCCATTCAGACACAAAATAAAGTGGATAAATTGCCTTGTATTTGGTATGTTAAATTCAAGAAATTGTCCACTGTAATTAATAATCTCTAACCACATCTGCCACTAGTGGTGCAAACAGTAATTAGTTTAATACTATTTACGAAGTCTAGTGGGCTAATTATACTTGAATGTACAGCATACATTACTTTAGAGGAAAGTGGTACTTCATCTTCTATGATGCATACAGAATATTTTTAGAATTGCTGTTACTCAAGGGATATCTTCTAATTGCTGCTCACTGAGCATGACTGGAATCTATGAATATAAATGCCAGCACCCAGTGGAACTTAGTGCTTTTTTAAAAAGTTGAAGCAAGGCATGTTTGAGCTTCCAGATCAATATTTATGTATAACAGTGGTTAATAGGAAACTCTTTTACTGGAGAGAAATGTGTATTTTAGGCTGATCTCTGAAGCCTGGATGCTCATTTAGGTGTTTATAAACAGTATTTTATGCAGGGGGTGGGGGGAAGGCCAAAACCTTCTGACAGGATGCATTTTTTCCACTATGACTGTGACATTGCTTTAAAGTCTCTAATCAGAGATTAAATGCATTTTTAATGAAGGTAATAAAAAGTGAGGTTACATTAAGCAAGCAGAACCAGTAAGTTTTTTCAGTTCAGTTCTGGTTTTAGTTTAGCTGCAATGGAAATTGTATAAGTTAATAGGAATTTAAGAGCAACGTTTCAGGATCTTTTCCACTTCAAGAAGAAAATAATTACTTGTTCGGGGTTTTAGTTCATCTTTGATTTGCCTTTGTACCTTGAACAAAGAAGATTGAGCACATTGATTTTTTTTTTTTTTTGTGATCGAATTTCTGCTTTCCATCAACCTGAAGTCAGTTATTGAGGAGATTAATTTCTGTGGGCACCAACTGTATTATATATTGCTAAGTGTGATAAAGTCAAGGGAAATTAATTGAAAGTGCTCAAATGAAAGCCATAAGTGAGCAGTAATTTAATCTTGCATGCAGTTGTGTGCATTTTAACAAGATATAAAGACTAACAGTAAGCGTGACCTGCAAATTTTGACAAAACTGTAGATTTTCAGGTACACAAATATGATGATGAAGACCATCAAAAGAGTCTCTATAGACTGCAGTGGAATATAAACCCTGGTTTCTTAAACTGACACAAGTGCAACTGCCTGTCTTCTCCAAACACCTAAATGGAAAAGTATTTATTAAATTCAGATAATAAGTGTTATAATAATATTTATTTTCAAATTTTCATAAAGGTTTAGATAATTAACTGAAAGAATTCTGTGCTCACTATCATTTGCATTTTATTTTCTCTGGTAAGTATATTTGCCTGAAAAAAAGGATGTATGCTAATTCAGAGCACTTTGAGAAGTGATGAGGTTTATGATGGCAGAGAGTTCTCGTGGAAGTCCTTTCTATACGCTGACTAACTCCCACAAATGTGCACAGATGATGTTTTACCCAAAGCGTGAAAGTTCTTCTCTGGTTGAGGCAAAAATTGTCAGCAGTGATTCTCTTCAAGGTTTTAAAACTTACTTTTGAAAATCAGGCTAAAATAAAAGCACCCCAAACGATGAGTTGCTTGAAGAGAAGTCAAGGGAAAAGCAGTATGACATGGAAATCTACTTGTTGACAATATAAGAGCTATGGTTTTCACCAAAGATCACAACACAAGAGTTAGAAACTTCTGCAAGCAGTCTTTTCTGCTCGTCTTAGTCTTTTCTTGATTCAGCATTGGTGGTGTTCTTCATCCACAGGCTGTTCTGACACCTTAATTTTGTTAGTGTAGGGTATGACTATATGAACATACTGTACAGCATTTCTTCAATCACTTTCTCTTTTCAAATGGATTAAAATTCTATACCACATGTGGCTTTCTGTCCATTAAGCTCATCCACATGACGTGAGACTTTTTGTGAAACCCATTCTGTACTAACTGACATATCGAGTCAGTCAATCAGTGCTGTCTCTTCCCAGAAGAAAAAAAAAAAACAAACACCTCAATGAAGATTCTGAAGTTCTGATGACTTTTTAAAAAAAACAAAAAAAAATTACAGAGATGTCATCCTTCTCCCCAGTTCATTGTAACATGCATTAGATTGTTTTTTTTCTGTTACATTCTGAGAGATTACTGGCAATATTAAACACTGAGGAGCATGCGGTGCCTCCAGCAAATGCTTTAAGAAATTTGAAGGCAGCATGATCTTAATTCCATGGTCACTTTCAGCAATAACTGTATGTGGAATTTTAATGAGAATAAATGTCATGGTGCTGTTGGATGTTGCTGATCTTACATGGGACTGGGAAAAAAAAGGGTTTGGGAGCTGATGGTCTTTGCTTTGGTACATTCTGCTTTGAATTGAATTTAAAGGTCTTTTCCAACTTAAACGATTCTATGAATAGTGAATAAGGAGCATTTATTTATCAGTAGTTGTAAGTTAAACATATGCACACTAAAAAGAACCAGATACCTCTTGAAAAATCTCTGGAAGTAAAGTAATGGGCTTAGTCACTTGTGAGTTTGGATACCATAGTTGCGTGGAAGTGATAGTATAGTTTCTTTATGTTAGTTTAATTCCAAGTTCTGATTTTCACTTGAGAACAGCATGGTTCACAAATGCCTCTGGACCAGGCTTTAAGCATGCTTACTTTTTCTGTCCAGCCAGTGTAACAGCAAATGTCAAGGCTTTGGCCTTAAGCACTGATTTGACAAACTCTGAAACTCATTTTTAATCCAGGGAGAGATTATTTTTTTAGGTCCATAATGTTATCCATATTAAGGTAAGTTCTGTGGCCTAGAGAAGAGGGTTAATCTATCCGTATAAACATAGCTCAAGTTGTAGGAGATAATGGGTAAGTTTGGTTATATGCTATTTCATTAATACATAGTGGTTGTATGTCTATGTTGAATAGTTGAATTCATCCTTGCTGGCAAGCACAAGTGAATGGAAGTTTAGTTCTCCATCATCATGCTTAGGGGATACCTCCTGCTAAGCAGGGATTTAGTGTATTGTATCCTTCCACTGTGAGCCCTTGCAGTGTTAGAACTACTTTCTATGGGTATTTGTGAAACTTGGACTTTGTTTGTGAGGTAAAGTAAAGCTGAGGCAATGTTTGTTTCTAAGAAAGCAGGCACATATATTTAGGGTGCGGGCCTTATGTCTGACATCTCCTGAACAGTGGAGACAAGAAGAGAAGGACTGAAATGACAGTTTTCTCTTTCAAGACTCTCCTAGTAGCTGATGAATACATTACTTTGAAACTGTGGCTTTTCTCTCTTTCTCTTTTAAGGGTTAAAGTAACATACGGATTTTGCAGAAGAATTTGTATAAAATTTATGCCTTGTTTTCAAAAGATCTGATTTTTGTAAGTAATAAAATACTGTAGAAAAGCAAGTACAGCTTTTTCTCTGTACTCATACCTCACTAGTAGAGTTTTCCTTGCAAAAATCAGGAATGTTGAGGAGACAGATGGTATGGTTTTCAATAGTATACTTGGTTTTCCAAAAAGTTTTTGACAAAGTCATGCACCAAGTTCTCTTGAAATTCATCAGTGGCCCTTCCCTCTTACCCTCTGAAAGATCAACTTCTTCTAACCAGTTAAAATTTACTAAGTAGAGAATAGAGATCAGTTTTTTAAAATCTAGGTATATTAAGAATAGTGCCTTACAAAGCTCTGTGTTGCAACATGTGCTATTTATAACTAATCCAGAAAAGAGAATGAATAGGGAGGTGACAGAACTGACTGATGACACTAAATTATTCACAGTAGTAAAAATTAAAACTGACAGAAGAGTTACAGAGGTTTCAAGATAGAGTGAAAGGACAATAAGATGACATGCAATTCAATACTGATAAATGTCAAGTGACGCACATGGGGAAAAATCATTCCAACTATGCATATACACTGTCAGGCTCTAAACTACTTGTAACTGTTCTGGAGATATTTTAGCATAATTTTTCTAAGAAAATGATAGCTTTATACTCAGCAGTAATCAGAAAGACAACTAGATTATTAGAAATGACTGGTAAAAGATCAGACAAAAAAGCAGAAAACATCACTATGCCATGGTAAATCCATGGTGCCCTCAGGTCTTGAATACTGAATGCACTTGTGGTCATTCACCCTCAAAGGGAATGAAGCTTAACAAGATAAAGTACAGCTTGATAATGCAAGGAGGGACTGAGTAGATAAGAACTTCAGCTTGGAAGCAAAAGACTTGAGAGTTTAGCATTATGAATGGCATGGATAAGATGAATTTGAAATAATTATTCATGGTTTTCATAAAATAAGAATAAGTGGGTATCAAGTTAGCTGCTTTAAAATAAGCAAGAAAGTGCCTTTTCATAAAGCATAATTGAAGTGTGTGGAATTCAGTGCTGTAGGTGTTACACATGCTAAAAGTATAAATACATTTAAGATAGGATTGGACAAATGTAAGGGAGAGAAGGCTAGTAAGCATTATAAAATGCAAAAATACAGATAGCTTATCATTTTAGGAAGTTTCTTAACTCAAGAGTTTATCTATTAGAAACTAGAGTTGTGCTTTATGCTTGGTCTATTTCTCCTACTCTTTTTTTCTATTCCTTTCCAATTGTCAGAAGCAGGATTACCAGGTTTGAGCTACATTTTTGTTTGGTCCTGTACTTATGTATTATAGCTGGGAGATATAAATGGGGGGTGTGTGTGTAAGTTTCTAGTATTTCATTGCTATTTTGGGTACTGATAACAGCACATTTGTGGCAGCATGGCCTTTGAATGTCATTTTTACAGAATTATACAATGGTGGCTTTGTGCAGTTAGGGATTTGTCATGAAGTGGATATCAGGCTATTTTAGAAGATGGTAGAAACCCAGATATAGCTATTATCATATTCAAAGTATCTAGTCTGTTCCACCTTAAAAAAGAATACTTCCCACTTTTTAAAGTAAGCAATCTTAGTGATAGACTGAAACAAGAAAAATATCTGACTATCTTCATGTATATGTGGAGATTTGATTCCACGTAGTTGTCAGCAGTCATTTTAAAAGAAGTAATTCTTGTCTGAGTATTCTTCTATTTATTTGAATACCTCTAGAAAATGCTAGAATACTAATACCATGTTTCTGTATACATAACTTACAGAAACTTGTGCAATTCACTGGTGAATTTATTAAAAATATTTTATGTACTATTACACTTCAGTTTATTTCACTTCAGTGATTACTTTCTTAATTCATATCTTGTTTACAAATCTGTGTACACATCAGTAAAAAACAGTGACCCAAATGGCATGGAGAGAAGTTGAGGGTTGCAGAGTTAGGAAGTATCTGATTTAAGGTTCATGTACAATTTAACACTTGCTTCTCCCTTCAGCAAGTGCATTCTGATATCCTCATGCATCACAAAATAATTTTCCGTAGGATTAGTACTCCATTTAGCTGATCCCCCCACCACACCAAACTGACAAGAGGCAAACACTTGCTATGGAGAACTCTATTCTAAATAGTTTGTCTGCCAGAATTGAAATTCCTGTTAGTAAAAGATCAGAAATAGCCACAATGATTATTTAAGACCTAAAGAATCTTCTTTACAATGACAGTTTAAATTATATTTATCATAGAAAAGACTTATCACTGTCTTAACTGCATTTGCTAGTGTGGAAAGACTAATGT
This sequence comes from Athene noctua, assembly GCF_965140245.1. Taxonomy (NCBI): domain Eukaryota; kingdom Metazoa; phylum Chordata; class Aves; order Strigiformes; family Strigidae; genus Athene; species Athene noctua. The sequence goes on from NC_134038.1 coordinate 152,374,938, forward strand.
TAATACTAGATGAAAGTGAAAGAAGGTGTGAAGTTTTAGAAACTGATGTTGCATCGTACTGTTGTATAGTGCCACCTTAATTCGTATCAGTCTGAGTCACTGTTGCTGAGTGATTCACAATCTGAATCCCTACATTGTTTCAGACAATCAAGAGCTGCTTTTTTGCCTCTTCTCACACTTTTAATTTACTGCTTAAATGTGACTCTTCATTTGAGAAGCGTTGCAGTAGGTTGAACTGCTTTTTGGACTGAAAGATCTGAAGTTCTTTTGTTTGTTTTTTTTTTTTTTACTCTTACCTTGCAGATATAACTAATAAATTACAAGTTGTAGAACAGTTTAGAAACCTGCACTAACAAAGCTGTTGGAGTGCAAAGTAGTTTTATTATTTATCTTATTGAATATTAACTGAGAAGACCAGGAAATATTCAAAATAATGAAGTGTTACAAAAGTCACTACACCTGATATATAACATTATCTATATAGGAGTAAAGGCTGTTTGTAATTGCTAGAGTAGTTTGACTTCCATACCCCAGAGTCCTTTAACTCTTTTATTGAATGTATGTAACAAAGGCATTTTTTAGTAGTTTTTCCAGAAGTGAAAAAAAGCTAGGCTAAATGAATCCTTTAATGTCAGAGATTTCATTTAACAGAGACCACCAACTAGCAATAAAATAGTTGCTATTTGTAGTTATTGCTGGCTAGAAGCTAACTTCATTTAGTGACCCCTTTCCACATATACTTTAAACTTTAGATGTTTGGTAATAGTAGCTGCATAAATCTAGAGAAATTCTGTATTCTGGTATTAATCACTAGAAGAAATCACATGGGGGAGTATAATGCAGCATTGTTATACCAAATCCTGTTCATGGTGTAGTGAGAACCTGCACAGTTATTTATACAAATAAATCCAAGGACAAGCTGTGTATCCATGATGCATACTTAAAAATTGTAGGGCTGTCCAACCATACTCTCCCCCAAAACATGAAGCATGTTCTGCCTAAATAAATTATATTTTACCAGTGATTTAAGACTCAGCAATTCATTCTGTTATAGAGAATACCAATAATACACTATTTTTGTAATATTAGATATATAAAACTGAGTTATAGCCTAGTTTGCCATAAGTTGATTTCAGATGGAACTAAACTGACTAATCCCATGACAGATGCTTAATCTATGACAATAGACAAGGATCCAAAACATGGATAACAACTGACTGGATTTTTTTTTCATATTTCAAATCTTAAATCTGTAAATTTAAATTTTAATGGAAGATTGTGTATTACCAGAATGGAAGAAGTTAAAATTTTATCAAGATACTCTGCTAAGCTTAAGGCTATTTCATTAGAGGTAGTACATCTTTCTTGATGTGTTTTAGTGCTATGCAGGTTTGTTTTAGAAGGACGTTTCTCCTGAACTCTATTTGATGATTAGTTTATGGATTAAAGCATCAGGATTAATACATATTTTAATACTCTTTCTTTTTTATTATCTTACATCTGCACTGATTTCTGTATTTTAAATTAAAATTCCCTCTTAATGAATTATACCAAAGTTACTGTTCTTTTCTCTATAAAAGTACATTACTATCCGTAACTTTGAGACCTTGCCAGACAAGAGTGAACTTGGTTGCTTTATAAGAGTGATTATGGATGAATTTTTGTGATAATTTATCTCTTTGATTAAGGGCTCTAGCAGTGGAATAAACATAGTTGATAGTGTTCTATTTTTTTTCCTCTGTGAATAATCTAAGGCAGATCTTTCTAATTCTCTGGTTTAGGTTGAAGACTATATCCTCCCACCACTAGTTTCTTTGGTCCACAGTCAGAATGGTAAGTATATGGCCACATCAACTACAGTTTCCATGAATTCCACATTTTGTTTTAATTAGAATTCAGTGTGGTCACATTCTTGGCACCTTTATTTTCAAGTGGAATGGAGACTCTTCAGCTTGCGGGTGCTCTCAGAAACCACATCAGTGCTTTTAAGCCACAAGGTCATGGCTGAGGAGAAAGGGGAGAGCCTCAACTCAAACACCAAGCTTCTGTCTCTCATTAGGGATTCATTGCTGCCTCAGTAAGTATAATATTACTCCTGTAATGGGGAATAACTTGATACTCAATCCATTTTGACAGCATACTTGCTTTAACTTCCCTTTTTTATGTTTAAATGGCAAAACAAAAAGGAGTAGCAATTAACTGCTGCCAGAGTTCTCTGTCCAGTGTATCTGTCCTAGTTTTATTTAGTACTTTGTTGTATACAACAGAAATACAGCTTCTGTGCAACGCTCATTTCTGATACTGTGCCTCTGGCTGCTCTTATAGTAAAACAAGTTTCCCCCAGCTTTCAGGCTGTGATTTAAATACTCCTCTTTGTTCTGCTAATAAAGTAAGAATTTTCTAACAGCAGCATCTGTCTATCTTGGATATTGTGCCCTCATATAAGATGTTCTGAAATCATATGGAATGGCATGTGTCTTTTTAAAAAGGAATAGTACAGGATGGATTAGTCCCCCATGATCCACCCAAGGGTTATTACCTCTAAACTGATGTCCTTGCATGCTGCCCTGAGCAGCAGAAAAACCCTACAGTGGAGTAGATGAAACTACAGCTGGTGGACCAGATGTGGCCTGGAACTTCATTTATATGGTTTATGGTTAAATGAGACCTGCAGGTGAGCATAAAGACAGCTCTCTGTGTTATGCACATACATGCTGTGAGCTGATAACATCTGTGAGTACAGGGAAGAAAACCAAGAACACAAGATGAATACAGTAACGATAAGTCATCATTTATCTTTCACATTATTCTAATAATCTTACAGTGTATTTTAATGTGTGGTCCTCAAAAGTTAATAATTGTAAATACTTAGCTGCCCTAAGTGAGAAAATTTTTCCCCACCCCTACATTGAGTGGCAGAAGGGTGGAGGAATGCGTGCTGGATTATGATCAGAAACACAGTGCCTTCACCAAAAATGAGATTGTCTCTTGCTAACTGACATGTTCTTACAGTTTGAGGGTCAAAGTTCTGTCCTTGCAAGATGTGTAATCTTTGTAAGAGAATGCAAAGGAAATCTTAGAGCTCTATAGAGATGCTTATTTTCATACCTTTCTTACATTATTTTTTTTCTATGGGAAGTATAAAATTTATCAATATGAATTAAAATGGAAATTGGAAATATTATTTTAAAAATCGAGTATATACATTATTAAAAGCTGTCAGATAATTTTCTTCAGATAGGGGAAGAGAACTGGAGTCAAGCAAGACTTAAGTTCTGTCCTTGCTCTGAAACTTGCCCTTTGTAGATATGCTCATCTTATGTTTCTCATTGAACTGGAGGGTGCTGTGGTGTGTGTGTCTGTCATGGTAATTACAAACTAGAAGGAAAACAGGCGGTATACTCCTGTCTCCAAGCTAATTAGCTCAACTGAGTGGGAGAGCTTACTGGTGTGAAACTAAATATGATCCTACTTTGGGGACTTCGCCTGTGCTATCTTTGCATGCATTGCATTGTAGATGTGTGAAAAAGGGTCTTGCAGTAGCTGAGAGTCTTGGTTCCAGGCTTTAAGTATTTTCTGAATCAGTTCCTTTATCTCACCAGTAGAGATGATGATACTTGTATTTGGAAAACTCTTATGGATTATCCCCCCCAAAAAAATTTATGATATTTAGAATATATTGGAACTTATTATAAACAAATTTTACTCTAGCTTAGAAGCATTGTAAAACAGTATGTAAATATTCTAGTGATTCAGAAATAGTTGACTGGTGTCTGCATATTTGATAAATTACTTGAACCTGTGGGTTGAGCCAACCCCTAGTAAATATGTTCACCTGTGGGGAGTAGGTAATCAGTGCAGGAAGGCACAGAGGGAACAAAAAGCAGAGAAGATTTTCTGCATGAAAGAAAACTCAATCTTGGTTTTGTCTTGAAAGTCTCAAAATTCAATTTGGAGAAGGTTCTAAGAAAAGAGCAAAGTATCCAAAGGGATGTCAAAAAAAGAAACAAAAGGTAAGTTTTATTCACCAGTGTTCTAAGTATGGATAAGAAAATATTGATGGAAGGTAGGAATGAATCCTCATACACTCTCTACAGTTCTCAAAATAAGCTTTATCTGAATGCAAAGGGGTCTGGCCTAAATCTAAAGAGAAAGGAGGCCTAAGATTCAGTGTAACATACTCATAATGTAAAGCTCTAATCCTAAGAAGTTAAGAGTTACATGAAAACTCTGAGAAAGTAAGCGAAGAGACAACTAGCTTGTATTTGGAGGCTGAAGAGGTGTTTGCTGATGTTGTTTAGTCTTTCTGTTGCTGAATAAGGATGAGACAGTGTGGCTCAGCTGGAGGACAGTCAAAATTGCAGAGGCATACAATGGCTCTTTGTTCATGGGCAGGAGGTATTTCAACCCATTTTGATTCTACTTTTTAAGAACTGAGAGCTGTTGAGTATGGAGGGACGGACATCTAGGTTTAACATGTGATATTCTTTTTAACGAAGATTATAAGGGTACTCATTTGTGTATATGTTCAATTCCTATAGATATCTTCCAGAAGTTAATTTATTTAAATGCAGATCTGACCCAGGAAATAGAATTTTCGTCACTATGCGTGAAATATAGTCTTTGTTTTGAGATAAATGCAGGAGCGCAGTGGTTACTACTTTTTCCTCATCTTATGCATCATCAGTAAAATGGTAATTCCATTAAATATTTGTGCATTTGTAGATCAGAATAACTTTTTCACAGGATTTTGACTGAATTGAATGAAATGTTGTCATTAAATTTCAGTTCACTAAGAGGTTATTTTCCTGAGAGTTTCATAACCAGAATTAAAGTTTCAGCTATAGAAAATGAATACAAGGCAAATACTTTGTTACATATCCAGATTTTTTAATCAGAAACTGAAACATCAGCTCTTTTTCATTTAATTCTTAATATTCCTAATTATATATAATTTGAAATTTGAGCCAGAACCAGCAAAAGAAGAGGAATGTGTAAATAAAGTTTTATTTCATTTGAGAGGTTGTTCTTAGACTGCCAAGCCAGTTCAGCAAGTACAAAGTTCAAGATACTTGAGATAATTTGTAGATAAAATGTTCAGTCTTTTTTAAGAGCTTAAGTGTATCCATATACCCAGATCTTTAGGTCCTCTTGTCATGATTACTTATAGAAAAGATGGACGAAATAACTCTGCGGTGTAGTACCTAGAGTTTACAAAACCCTTATAAAATGGTCTCTAAAACTATTGTTACTAAATTGATTTGTGTTTTGAAGTGGCAGGGAAATCGTTGGATGAACTCATTCATTTAACAAAGTATCTCAAGCACAGAATATTTTCCTGTGCTGGGTTTGTGTGGGCAGGGTTTTTTGGTAGTGGGGGAAAGCACTAGAGCTCCTAGAAGCTTCCCTGGCTCAAGTTGGACACACCTCTGGCCAAGGCTGAGCCAATTACTGATGGTGGCTGCGCCCTACAATAATGTATTTAAGAAGAGAAATCTGAGGGAGGGGGACTTTGAAGGAGGAGTTACAAGGACACCCTTGTGAACACCAAGGTCAGTAGAAGGAAGGAGGAGGAAGGGGGCAGGTGCACCAGAGCAGAGTCCCCCTGTATCCCATGGTAATAGCAGGGCTGCCCCCCCGCCACCAATGAAGATTACTGGAGGAGCAGAGATTTTCCTTTGGAGGATTTCTGGGACAGCCCCCGCGGTTGTAGTTTGGTGCTGGGAGGACTACAACATGTGGAGGTGGCCCATGCCGGAACATCTCAAGAAAAATGTATCCTGTGGGTAGGACTCATGGTGGAGAGAGTTTGCGGAGAACTGTCTATCGTGAGAGGGATGCCATGTGGAGCAGCGGGAAGAATGCAGCAAAGTGCTTCCCCCCTACTTTGAAGGAAGAAGCAGCAGCAGACTGACTGCACCCCCCATTCTCTGCCCCTGTGCTGCTGAGGGAGGAGGTAGAGAAATAGGCAACAAAACTGAGCCTGGGAAGAAAGGGAGGGTTGCGGGGAAGTGTTTTAAGATGTGGTAAGCTTCTGACTGTCCTGGTCTGTCTGTTAAGTGTTGTTTTTGTTAGTGCTTTTAATAAAAGTGACATCCTTTTTCTTCCTCTAACGAGCCTGTATTTTACCTGTGACCCTTAATGTATGTGTGACCCCTCTCTGTCTTTATCTCCATACCAGAGCCTTTTGATTCATTTTTGTCCTTCCCAGCCCTAGAGGGGAAGTGGCGAGTTGAACAGCTGCATGGTGCTCAGTTGTCCTCTGGGCTCAAACCATGACATTTCTCTTCAGAAAAGCTTCATGTTTTTATAGCTCCTAGTTGCCTTTATTCAGGCAATGTGTTTATATTAATTGCTAAAACATTGACTTCAGTGATCTGTGTTTTCTCACATGGTGTTTGGTTTGATGGAGCACTGCACCTTCTCTTAGAAATATCCTTTACTAATGTTATCTTGGGGGAGGGGGGGATAGAGTTTCAATTAAAAGGAAATAAAGCGAAACTAGTTTTTATTGAATCTTGAGGAATTAGGATGATTAATGTGCACAATAGCAGTAGTCTCTGTTAGTATGTAGAAGGCTCAAGATTGTTTAAAGTGGACCCTGTTTAGGGAAGGTATTGATGTGTTTGTAATAAAACAAGTATAATGCCAAGTGGCAGATTTTTAAGCTGGCATGGCTGATTCATTCATTATTAATATTAGGAATTACCATTTTGGAGACCTAAATTGATGTCCTGTGGTGAGCAGATGACTTCTAGCACCTGAGTCACCTGATAGCATCTTTGCTTGCCTCAAAAGATTTAGTCATGGATTCGGGAAAAAAAAAAGTACAAATAGTTCCATTATGTTTGGTAGGAATATGTGTTGCTCGCATGTAGAGCTTCCAGGATCAGTGTCTACTAAGGCATTATATTTTCCTCTCCTATGAAGAGAGGGACTTTTTAATCACCAGTGAAAAATAGTTTTCTTTCCGGAACTGGAATTTGTTATTTGTAAAGGAAAGATTTTAATCACTGAAGAGGTGAAGCCAACACTGACTTATAATTGGTTAATTGTGTAGATTCTCTGATGTAGTTTGCAGCTCTACAGCAGCATGTTCAAGCTAATATGTAGTAGCTGTGTCACATTGCCTGGCTGTGTGCTTGTGTAGGAATGTTAGCCCCTGTGAAGGAGCTCCCACAGGCTACATCAAGACTGCATAGCTCGTGTGCTTCATCCTCCTCATCTTAAGAGTTGTCCAGATCAGAGGCTTGGCTGGAAAGCACCACATTTCCTTCCTGTGTAAATTGGAGTGCCAAGGTGTGGTGCCTGGGGAGAGGGAATTTTCCTTCCAGTGAAGAGCTAGCACACAGTAGGGTACACACCAACACCCAGGAGGTGGGAAGTGATCAGATTCCTCATTATAGGCAGCACTAGGGATCTCAAGATGTGAAGTAAAATTCTTGGTGATTTGCTTTAGTCCATCCCATCCCTCCATCAGAACACAAAAAGAAGAAAAAGTAACAGAAGCATTTTGTTGCACAAAACATAACCTACCATATTTTCCTACAGTTCATTCTTTCATTTGTACTTGATTAATTCTTCAGGGTATTTCTTTTACAAATTGAAAGGTTTATGCTTCCAACTCTAACACTTCCACGTGATAGAGTTACCACTGTTTGTAATCAGAGTTGGTATTTTTGACATGACTGAGTCTGGTGGCTTTTTTGCTTTCTATCTTCTGTTGTTGTGTCCTTTGCTGTCCAGATACATTTTGATTTAAAAAAAAAATAGCCCTGTTCAGGTAGGCTTTACTGGAATGTTAGCAGCAACAGCAAGTTCCGTTTTGGTTTTCAGCAGCCTGTTTTCCCTAACCAAGATTTCCATAAAGTGTTATTTGGAAATGTTTCATAGATATTTTATTGTAGTTTTATCTTTACTGCCATGGCCCTCAATATAAACATTGTTTTGAAGTATTTTTGTATTGTTCTGTTCCATATTACTTGGAGAATGGAAGTATGCTGTAGTTAAAGCAATATTCTTTGAAATTTGAAATAAAACATAAAACTCAATGTGAGTGTTCTATAAGTAAAATATTTAATTTTGAGAAAAATCACTGTGTAAACAAAATATAGAGCTTAATCATTTATAAGTTGGTTGATGGTCTCCCTGAAACACCCAATAAATCTTTCACCTAATACTTCGAGGCTCAGTTTCTATTTGTCCCTTGAAGATCAGATTTTTTTAAAAAATTATAATATTGATCAGTAAATAAAACATATGCATAGAGACAATATTAATGTTTTCTAAATATATTTTAATATAATTTATATTTATAAAATGTGTGTTTTATATAATTACATATTTTAGAATTGTGTTTCTCTAAAAAATAATGTGTTCCTTTATTAATGCTGCTTTTAAAGTTAATATGCTTGTTTAAAGTACTGTTTCTAAGTGAGTCTTGTTCATTGCTTTGTACAGTTTCAAAACAGCATTGTATTTCCATTGTGGTTATTATAAAGTTTGGAAATGGGAAATGATGTATTTTTAATATCAACATTTTAACACATACCTCTTGACTTTTTTTTCTCCATTGCTACCACTTTTCCCTCTTGCCTTACAGGTATGAACACATTCTGATGGCTCCAGACCCAGTACCAGTGTATGCCCTGAAACTGTTGGTGGCCCTGACTGAACACAGCTCTGCTTCTGTGAGGTGATACAACTCTGTTGTTCTGGGTTCTTTTTGTTTCAGTTAAGTTTTTTCCATTAGGAATTAACAATAACTTAGATCTCACTATCATACTACTTTGACTAGCACTTAGAAGATGTAGAAAATCCTGGGAGATAATTTGTTATAGAATGCAATCCTGTCTTTTGTGCCAATTTCATATGATGCAAGTTATTTTAATATGGATTTAACCAGTCAAACACTGGAGACAAAGTCATAAGAATTTTAGCATTAAAATTAATAAAAACGTAAAAAAAAACCATTAGTACCAAAACATTATCAAAACTGTTGAGCCAAGCGTATTTATACTAGGACAAATGTGGTATGTTTGTAAGAGGTTTAGACTTCAAAGCTGTTCAATTTTTCTGCAAATATAGCTACCCTTTTAAGTTCCTAAATATAGATTTTAATGTTTGGTATGCTAGGTACACTCAGTATGTTTAAAAGAATCTTAATGTCTCTCTTCTTGTGATAGGGGGGAAAAAAAAAAACACAAAAACTTAGCATAGAACTAAAACTGTTAAACTGTTTTTGTTGGTAGTAATAAGGAAGTCTCATATGTGTGCACACACACAGCTATTCCTTTTCCTGAATCTGCCCAGGAAATGAGTTTGTTCTTGCACTTACCATTGTCTTAGTGCTGTTTCATAGGATTACAGCTAAGAAGTCACTGCGTACCATACTGTCTTTGAATGAGAAGAGCACAAGATTAAAAAAAAAAACCAAAAACAAAAACAATATAAGGAAGGAAACTTAATTTGTTTTCCCACTGGTTTTATTACAAAAGAGGAAAACATCCTCTCTTAATCTTTTGTGATGCTACTGTGAACAGTGCTTTAATATACTAAGTAGACTACAAATGAACTAAGAAATAGAGTGGCTTGAGATTTTAGATGGTTTGAATACAGTAAATGTACTTAATTATATTTTTATTGTATAGAAGCTGTTTATGCTAGTGCAGGATTTTATGTATTATACAAATAAATAGTACAGCTTTCTATTTTTAGAATTAACCTAGAGATACTCTAATACTTTAAGAGTCATAAAAAATATTTCTGTAACTAGAACGCTGGATAATATAGCAGCACTTTACTTCTGCCTAATGAATTCTATTTATTTGAGGAATTGTGTGTATTTGCCATTATGTTCAACGCGGGTAGATTGTGGATGCACACTCATCCTCATGGTCTTCTTGAAACAGGCGGCAATTCTTCTCTTAATTTTATTAAAGAGCAGCTGTAGATATCCAGTGAACTATTAATAATTTTAAATACCAGTGTATCTGATACTGCTATTTAAGGACCAGCTACTAGATTCCAGATACTAACACATCTGTAATTTTTCTGTTTCTCACCTGTCTTACTGGCCCTCTTCTTTTACTTTCACTAAATAATTTGTTTGGCTAGACTTCTGAAGGAGCAGAGTTTATGCAATTCTCTTAATCGGTCGTCTTCCTGATTCTTTGTCTTCTCAGCAAAGTCTTTTTTCAAAAAGAGCAGTATCATAAGATACCTTGTCCTTTGTATGTTTATCAACTTAATGTATAGGTTGTATGTACGGTAGAAAGTCAGACATAATCTATTTGTTAAGGGTTGGGGGTTTTTTGGTTCTTGCTTTGAGTCTTGTACACTGTTCTGTTGTGTTCAGTAATGGATCAGATTGATAGATTTTTCTAGTAATAAGGAGGAGTTGATGTGATTTTTTTTAATTTCTATTAATATGGTTTCCATTAGTTCTTCTTAAATATTTTTACTATTGTAAGTTATTCTATACTGTACTAGTCCAGGACACTTAGACTGGATGATAATTCTTAGCTTGGCTCTTAGCCTTACAGATAAGGTTGTGAAATGTGGCTATATATTTTGCTGTGTGCTCTTATGCAGCTACTTGACTTACCTTTAGTCAGAAACTTATAGCATTTGATGGCATTAATATATCTGAAAGCTAAGCACTTGAAACTATGGAGTCTTTTCTTTATGGGTTGCAAAAATAGACATTTTCAGTTGGAAGGAAGGGAGACAGTAAAGGAAATAGAGTGGAGGTGAGGGGAGTGTCAGATATTGCATCAGATAATAATCTTGAGAGTGCAACACATTCCAGTATCTTGTTATTAATGTCATTTTCTGAGGGGGAAAAAATTATCTAAAAACTAATGGTGTGACCCTTCTTAGATTTATGGTGGATTGAAGGACAGGAGAGCAAATTAAGGAATTTTCCCCACCTCCTGTCCTCACTGTAAATTTCCAAGACAGACATTAGGTGCTGATCTAGAAAATGGGAAGAAGCAGCAGAAAACAAAATAGGAAGGTGCTGAAGAGCCACAAAAAAATCTGCTTCTAAATACCACAGATCTAGTATCTGTGAAGATGATAGATGGATTGACCTTGTACACTGCAGCAGATTGTCTTGGCTAATTAAAGTAACTATTACAATGTCTTTGGAATCATCCAAGAATGGTCCAATTTTCAAACTTCATTTACTCTACTGTTTGTACCCATGCATTATCTATTAAAGGTGCATTTTAGTGTTGATGTTAATAATAAATTGATCCTCTTACATACATCATGATGTTCTACATTAGCATTTGTTTACATTTCAGTATATTCTGAGATTGTCTATCTAATATCCATGCCCTCTATTTCAAAAATCCAACGGTAAAAAAACCCCAACAAACTCTTTGGAGTTCAATGTAGTGCTTTTAATTGGTTTGTGTTAGTGGAATTGTGATTCAGTTCGCAAGCACTTGTTAGCATCATGCATCGATTATCTCTGAACCTGCTGTATTTTCTTTGCCATTATACTAGAGATCTAGGACTCCAGTGCTTTCCTTTCCTGGTGAATTGATTAATGTGGGCTTATATTGCTTTAAAAACACTTTGTTCTTCTCATTAGTCATTTTAATTTTCTAGTTTAAGGTTTAAATGCTCACTTCAAAAAGTAGATCTGTCTGCTTCTAAATTACTTCTCTGTTTTTATGTGTTTTCTTGTTATCTGTAATGAATATGAATAAAATAATATGGAGTAATTCTGATAACAGGTAAGCCTATAGGGCCTAGTCCAACCAAACTGAACAGTAGAATTACATGTTAGAGGTGTACACATTAGTGAGAAAATCACAATGCAGATGGATTGAGAGAGACTTGTCAGAAGATGATACAATTTTATTAGAACTTTGGGGAATATCTATGTAGATTTTTGACCCTAATTCTGTTTACACTATTTCACATCTAGGAGAATTGAGTTGTAAAAACCCTGATGCTAATATAAAAGAGCAAAGAATTTGTATGGTCTTTTGTTGCATTCAGGGTGAAGCATTAATTTGGTAAGATATTAATCCCTTTGCACTCTACCTGGTCTTCAGAGATTAGAGGGACTGGGGTGGCTGGACTTAACTCTTAATAGGTATGCCAATTATTGCTAGAGAGGGCTGTCCTGGACCACCCACTCTGATATTTGATGTTCAAGACACCCATGGGCTTAAAGTAAGATGACATAACACCAATCGATTAAAAAATTTATTAAAAGCAGAAGCTATATTTTAACAGAAGCCAATTAAACCTTTTAAAGCTAATCAAACCCCATTAGAGCTCTGTAAACACTTATCAATAGTGGATAGTAAACCCTGTTATTTTAAAAAAGGGCTGAATGGCCTGTAACATATATGAAAGGGAGAGAAAGAGTGAAAAACGGAGGGAGAGATCCGGATCATCACCATGGGTTCCAACAATGTCTCCAGTCCAGTTCCGGGTCTTGTCGGTGATGGTGGTGGGTGCACACTGAGGTACAACTTGCTGTCCCTTAGATATGCTGGCTCATTTGCATGTGAGGTGGGAGGACACAGGCTCCCTTGTACTCACTTACATGTGAAGCGAGGAAAAGGGTGGGCTTTGCTGGACTCGTTTACAAGCGAGGTATGGGAGGGCAGTGGTTTAGTCCCCGCCTTTAGTCTCACTTCCTATGCTAATTACAGTCACGCTCCTTGAGGATGCTCAACTTCTGTAACTCCTGATCTTCTGCGCAGGCACCACTGAGGGGATTGTGAAGCCCCTTCCCCACATAAACTCTGTGACTTGTTTTGGCCAGCAACATGGAACCACGCACCCTCTGGCATGGCCCAGGTGCCAGGCAGAAGCTGCCCACACCCGTGAGATGCGCAGCCACAGCGTTTGAGGCATTAACTCTTTCAGTCTCTCATATCTTTTGCTTTTCCTATTATTTGGTATCACATTTGCATATATGTTGAATAACACCAGGCAGGAAGACTTACCCAGAAACAGACTCTTGAAATGTTGTGTGTCAGCTAATAACACTGTTGTCAAGTCACACATCATTGTAATTCATATCAAAGGCAGTGGTCAGAGTTCATTATTGCAGTTGAGTTCTCATAGTCTAGTCATGTACTGACTGTAATACTAATCACCATTTTTAATGTAAAACACAACTCCTTAGTGTTACATTTTATAAAAGTTCCCCTTTAGTAAAGAAATTAGCTATTAACCTTAAACCTGTAATTTTGTTTCCTCTTTTGTGTTGCTGATCAAGTGCTGAAGGTCTAAGCTTTAAAAATGAGGCTACAATTTGATGTTACTGTTAAGTCAATTATTGAAAAATGTCATATTGTAAGGTTCACGTATTTCCTCTCAATGTAAAGCACTAACACCATTCATTCTTGGTTATTTTTACTTTCAATAGTGAATTTTTGCCATTATGAATATAAGTAGCAAATAAAAAATATGCAGCTAATGAGGAAGGGTCAGCTGGTCAGGGTACTACAGTTAAAGTTGCAGACTAGAGTGAATCCAGTTCTGCCACAAATCCCCTGTTCAGCATGAAGCAAATCTAAATCACCATCCAAACCATTGTCTTGTGTTCAACAGTAGGTGCTGAGAGAAGATTTATAGGAAGAAGACAAGCGAGTGGCAATACTTTTTGCAGGCTTCCTCAGCCTCCTGAGTTGTTTTTTCAGAAACCATGTAAGAAAATGTGGTGTTCTGTAGAAAGCAGCTGTTGATGAGTAATTTTTCATTTCATTTACATGGATTCAAAAAGATATTTGATAAATAACTTTCAGCATTAATAGTTATTCCATAGCATAATCACCTGCATATGAAGATTTATCAACCTTAGGGGTTTTCTTTGGATTTCTTTATTTTGGCAATTGCCTCTTAATTTGATGCCATCAAGTTCTTACTGTGAAAAAGAAGCAAACACTACTTCATAAATTTCTGACATACTGTCTCCTTTAGCTGTACTTTTTGCAATCTGAACAGTACTGCCTGTTTTTTAAGAGCCTTTAGTAGGGTTCCTTATAAAATAAATTTTGAAAGCTCAAAAATACTGTATCAGTGAGCTCTCTTTGTCCACACACAGACTGACTTTTTCGAAGATCTGTCATGGATTTGACATTTCATCCCTTTAAAATCAATGTCTTGCTTCTTGCTCTGTGAGTGCCCACCAGTTCTGTTCTTCAGAACAGCTTGTCTTTGTTTGTTCTGCTTAGAATGTCTATAATACCCAGATTTTCACCCCCTCATCTGATTTTTCTCAAAAGTTAGTATCCAGTAACATCACATTTTCTCTTTTAAATCTCTCCCATGAAAGCAGAGTTTTAAATAAGGTAACACTACAGTTAACAGCTATTTTCTTCTCTAGTTCCTTTTGAAGTTTTGGGTGAGTGCTGTCTAGTCCTGGTGATTTGTCTCTGTTAGTTTTGTCTATAGCCTCTTTTACTTTTTTTTATTATAGCCTCTCTTACTCTTTTACAGTTTACAAACTGACACCACAGTTTAAGACAGGTGACCATATAGAATCATGTAGGTTGGAAAAGACCCCTAAAATCACTGAATCCAACTGTAAACCTAGCACTAAACCTACCACTAAACCATGTCCCTAAGCACTACATTTACATGTTTTTTTAAATACCTCCAGGGATGGTGACTCAACCACTTCCCTGAGCAGCCTGTTCTGATGCTTGACAACCCTTTCTGTGAAGGAATTTTTTCTAATATCCAATCCAAACCTCCCCTGGTGCAACTTGAGGATATTTTCTCTTGTCCTATCTCTTGTTACCTGGGAAAGGAGACCAACATCCAGCTCTCTGCAACCCCCTTTCAGGTAGTTGTAGAGGGTGATAAGGTCTCCCCTGAGCCTCCTTTTCTCCAGGCTAAAAAACCCCAGTTCCCTCAGCTGCTCATATGCATTCCCCACAAAGAAAGATGCTGCTGTTAGAACTTCTCCAAGCTAATTTATGATAAAAATGTAAATAATACTTTTCTTCCCATTGGGAACTTATAAATTGGTACCCTTACAGCAAAACAAAGTTTTACAAAAAAAGGATTGAAGCACTTTTTAAAAGGGATTTTTGCAGAACTTACATATTTGTAAATTTTGTATGGTTGGTTGGGGGTTTTTTTAGTACATAAATATCACCAGGGATTCAAGATTTCACTTGGTTAGATGATGAATTAAAAAAACAGGTGACAAAGTAATTCTTCCTTTTTGCTGTCTAATAAACTTCTAATTCTTTTTCTCTTCAGTAGGAGAGCTTCACAAAGAGAGGTTGAAGTGAAACCCTCTGTAGAGTGAACATAGCCTACTGACTAGCTAAATTTCCCCCACAGAGAGAAAGCTGAGGTTGAAGAAGTAGTTTGGAACCTAGGTCTGTCTTGCACTTCTAAGGAAAACATTTGGTAACCATTAAAACAAAACACACCAAAACCCTAAACCGACCCTTTTTAAAAAGAAAAGAAACTGAGTAATGCATGAGACTGTGAATTCTAAATGGGTATTGATTACTGAACCTGGAAGGTGAGAGGGTTTTAGGCCTTCATTTTGGCTAGAATGCAGAGATCCCTCCTCAGTGTTCTGAACATCGCAAATCTGATTTTAGGCCCATATTCTCTACATATATAGAGAAACATGCATTTACTTTTTATTATTAGAAATTCTAGGACGATGAGAACACCTCAATCCTCATGCAGATCCAACTCAGAAATGCTACTATTCCCAAATGTTCTCAATGTTTTCTTGCTCATGCTTTTCTTTGATAGGTAAATCATATATTCGTTTTGTGTGTTTTGTTGTTGTTTGTTTTTTTTTTTAATGGAGGAAATATTGAGAGAACTGAAAGATAAACTTGCTATATTGTAACACTGAGTGATGGTGTTCTAACTGCTTACAGTTTTATTAAATGAATATAGATAAGGTTGTTTCGTAGCTTTGTAGTAAATAATTATTAAAAACAATTTTTTTTAAAGCTTCATTTTTATCTAGATTTTTGTTTTGCAGCTAAGGATGTATTTGCCCTTGTGTCCTCTTTCTTTCTGTAACAGAAAATAGGTTTGGATTTTTAGCAAGTTCCAAAATATTTACCAGTCTCTTCTCTAGAGACTCTGCATAGAAAGAACAGTTAGAGGTAATCATACATGCAAGAACTGCAGTCTCTACACAAATTAAAATCTGAAATGTTGATCTTAATTTTCAATTCAGGTTTTAATCACGCTGTTGAATGGATGGCTTAAATTCACTTTAATGTCTCTCTTCTTCTTTAGATATTTCTTAATTATTTTTAAAATGTCTGAGATGCTTGTTTACAAGTGCTTCTGTGAAGAAAAAGTCTTGCTTTGTGGAAGGCTTACCAGCCTTCTTTTATATCTCTTTCAAACTACTGCCATTTCTCAGAGATTGTGACAGCCTTTTTGTCATGTAGTAGAATGAAAGTTCATAGGAATTGAGAACACTTGAAATCCATGTTAGCTGACTGCCTGAAGAAGCAATCTCCAGTGTGTGAACTGGGACCTTTGCTTTCTCATTCACCCCCTGCCATTTGTCCTTCATCAGCCATCTATCAATCCAAAGGTTGTTTTTGTTTTAAATTCAGTAAGATTTTTTGTGGGGGGAGTGTGGTGAGGTGTGTGTGTATATTTCTATATATATATATAAAAGGATTTACAGTACTTTAAACTGTATTTTAGAATAGGCCCCAAGCCACATAATGTCCTTTATTCTGCTTCCTTGATTCTTGCTGTGCCATGATCTGCAGGAAATGTAAAGAGAAGAGCCTCAAATGAGTTAGGTTGAAGTTGTAAGGGCTACTTTACCTTCCTTATTTAGTGCATTGATAACATAGGTCAGTAATTTAGCAGATAGGTGTGTTTATGTTTATACCTTACAGATTACCTTTCAAAAAACCATATGGGTTCAGACACTTCCATTAACATTATCTGACTAGCAAAGTGTTGGAAATCTGAAGTGTGAAATAAATGCTTTGTCATCTTGCAAATGTTCCAAGGTAGAGCGTTGATTTTTGGTGAAGTTCTTTCTCATCTTTGTTCTTTCTTTTAACATTGCCTATATAATTTCTTAGGGATAAGAATAATAACTGAAGATCTTGGTTGATGTAAAAGACTAATTGCAATCCTTATTCATGCAAATAGTTCTGCATAAACACTCTCGGGCATGAGAGTGTGTAGCTATAGAAGAGCAGTATCAAGAAAAAGTTGCTTGACATACTATTGTGTTTTTCATATCATAAAATCACAGAATATCTCATCTCAAGTTGGAAGGGACCCATAAGGAATATCAAGTCCAACTCCCTGCTGATTGCAGAACTAC
Source organism: Athene noctua (assembly GCF_965140245.1). Taxonomy (NCBI): domain Eukaryota; kingdom Metazoa; phylum Chordata; class Aves; order Strigiformes; family Strigidae; genus Athene; species Athene noctua. Next base: position 152,392,261 of record NC_134038.1, read on the forward strand.
CTAAAACTAAATCATATGACTAAGAGCATATGACTAAAAGTTTTTTCAGAATTTTCTGAAGATTTTTCACATACCAGTTAAAACTATTTAGCAAATGATGAGTTTATGTTTAAGGAATTGTAGCTACTTAGGGCTGAAATCTCAGTCAGACTTAACTTTAAAGTTATAAATACATAAATGCTTAAAAAAATTTAAAAAATAAAAAGGCCTTGGAGAAGTATCTGAGGTATGGTTGAAATAATTTGTTTAACCAGCTATCGATTTACTTTAGACAATAATATAATTTTGTGAAACATCAAGATGTATTTTGTGCTAAATAGAAATCTGGAAACTAACTTATAAAAACTTTAATGCAATTTTAATTTGATAAAATGTTAAAAAGTAGCAGAACTGGAGAAAGGACTAACATTGTTGTGCTTCCTTGTCTTCAAACAAGTCTTTAAAACTCCAGAAAGAATGGAATTGGTTTTCTTATTTTCCAGTTGGATACAATAACAGTCTAAAATACACAATCACAACCTGGCAAAAACTTCAGAAAATATTAGTCTTCAAGCTTTAATAGCAACAGCATCAAAAAAGCTCTGCTAAAAAAAATGGTTTAGGATCCTTAAAGGAAGTAAGATTTACTAGACTTTCATCAGTTCCATTTGTGATGATTAATGAATTTCATCCTTGAAGCTGAAAAATTTCTTGAGGTATAATACATCTTAAAACCAGTTTTCAGAGTAAGATACCATGATTGTATTAAAAAGCTTTTCAGTTGTATCACTTCTGATGTTTCAGAAGATGAGTGGGTTTATCAGAAATTATAGTGATCACTTGACCATACTTGAAATTGTGTTTTAATTCACCTGATATTGAAAGTTTATGAAGTATGATTACTTTAATAGACAGTCCAAGAGCCTGATTGCGAGATGTGTATTTTTAAAGATATGCATTTCTTTTCCACAGAACTCTTACTGATTATTAATTACATCAATAAGTCCTCATTGCTTTCTGTTCTGATAATGTGAACTCTTAATAAAATTTTATTGAGATGTTATTTTGTCTAAACTAAAAGATAGATACACTTCAGCAAAATATCAAAATTTGGAATGAATGATTGACATACTTTGGTTCAGTTGAACCTTGTAACTGGAGTACTCACTAGATCTCTTTGAATCAAATTGATCAGGGACTTGGAAATGAGTCTCCGAAGTCAGTCTTTAGTAGAAAGGACAATCATGCAGTTATTTCATCTAAGACTGGACACACTGGTACAGTCCAGTGTTCCTTAATTTTTTTTTTCATAGTGAAATAAAACTAATGTTAAAATGTGTTAAGACAATTTGAATAGAATAGTTTTGAGTGTATTTGCAAACTGCGGTATAGATTCTCCTTACATTTTGAAAATTGTCCCTAAATGGAGCTTTTGTTCTCTAGTTAATTCTAATTTCTGCAGTCATGTAGAGCTCAGAATACAGTTTTGATTGTTATAGAGAGTGAGAGGGGAAGAAATAAAAAACTGAATTAATCAAAGCTACAATTTGTGTCAGTTTATGGCTTTGTAAATTAGTTTCTGTCATTTTCTGCAAGTTTATATCATATATAAACCAATGCGTAGTTTTCCTGTTTTAATTTCTTAGAGATAAGTGGTATAGAAAAATTATCAGCCATGTATCCATATGGAAACAAGTCACTGAACAAATTGAAATAAGCTGTAAGTATTATCACTGGCAATATTGGACTACAACTCACAACAGAACCAACTATATTTATTATATATATAGAAAGCTAGGGTGTGTATAAAATAAAAAGGTAAATACTTAATCTCAGGAGGAAGGTTGCTTTTTTAAAAATTCTGATGGTATTGGTCAACTAGGAATAGCCTGGCATATTACTTTACTTTATAGATCCTAGCACTTTGCAGTTGGTCCATTCAGAGAAGTAATCTGTCCTTTCTCAAGTGTAATCAACAATGTGAATTGGAACACTATGGGCTTAAATCTCAAATTCTTGATGTTGGAGTGAATAAAAAAATTTTATGATCTCAGCAAGGAAGAAAATAGGAGACTATTGAAAATGGCTTGACTATGTATTTTTAATGTTTTAGACTAAATCAGTTGTTTTTCAAAGCTATAAGGAAGCATCAACTCAAAGGTTTCAAGAGACCATGAAGATAACACATAGTGGAAATATCAATATAAATTTTTCAAGCAAAATATCCCACAGGACTTAGTACTCAAGGCAAAGAAATACAGTTTTTAAAATCAGATATTTTTTTAGGGGCCAAATTTCATGTAATTTCTGTTAAAAGTGAAGCAAAGCTTTTTATACCCTAAAAAGCAGGGAATTATTATAATTCCAGTAAGGCAAAGTTTTTATGTTGCCACTGAGTGTGCAGGGAACAGTTGCAGAAGCTACAACTTTGTCAGAGAGCTTAAAACATTTTTATTTATGACTATAACCCTTAGTCTCCCTCAAACTTTTGGTCATAATATTTTCTTGGTTTATACCATGTTGTAGGTCTGTAATATTTGGGGCTGATAACACATACAATTCACTTCTAATTAAAAAAATAAATATATAATTTTCATGTCAACTTGCAGTTACTGCTTCACTGACTGGGAATAATTTTGTATTATGATTTTATATTAAAAATGGGGGACATTTTATTTTAGGATTGTTGGTTAGGTATTCTATACAACTTGTAAATAGGTAAGGAAAAATTGTAGGAAATAATGTGAAATTGGTAAAGCACAATACATAGTGATTTAGACATTTCAAAAAACAAATTTTTATATAAAAATATAAATTTTGAAGGTGGAATCTAGACAGGAATTGAAAATACAAACTATTCTCCCTCAGTAAATTTGCTGAGACTGACAAAATGACAGGCATTGTGTTGACACCCTTCCAATAAATGTGTGCAACAAACATTTTTTGAGCTTATGCTGGGACTGAAACTAAGACCCTTTCATTTCACCTCATAATTAGTGGAATAACATAATTGAATAACAGTTCAACTACAGATACATGATAAATGTCCTGATTAATAGCAGTTTTGTTTTTAATACAAATCTTATTATACTTACTGAAAAATATTTTCCTTGAATTTCACATACTTTGACAGCTGTAGAAAATACTCAAGATATTTGGAAGAAGAAATATCCTACTTCAGATATTTTTCTTACAGTGGGGTTGTACAGCTTTTTGATTCTTAAATCTTGCTCCTTTGAGTTTATGAATAGCAGTCAGCCTTTCCTTGTTAGGTTTCCCATGTTCAATATTAATTACACACTTGTAAAAGGTCTTTAAAATACATAATCATCAACTAATGGTGATGTGCATATCTTTTACATACAGAACTTTATCATTGTGTTTATGTTCCTTTTCTGTCTACTACAAAAAAGTAGAGCATTAAATAAAAATCTAATTATTCTATCAACATAATTTTCTGCCTGCAGAAACTTGAGAAGTCCTCTCTTCCTCCTTGCCCCTTGGGTCATTTGAAACATAAACTACAGTTGCTCAGAAGGCTGAGGAACTGGAATTGAAGAATAACTCTTTTCAAGAAAATTGACTTTAAAATAATTGGGATCCCTAAAGATAAGGTTGATAGATCTTCTCCCTGATGTATTTTGTGGTAGATACCATTGTAAATTGTGCCTTAGTATTTCTTAAAATCAATGGTAAGATCATTGTCTTTGCCTTTGAACAGCTACTGAAGGGCATGGTATGAAAGTGTGGCAGTAAGATGACTTTGAAACTTTTTGGTTCAGTGGTGGATCTTTATTTTTTGTGATTTGCCCAGAAATAGTAAATTTATGTGAACTCTTCTCTAGGTTATTCAAGGTGCCAATGGCTGTAAGAGGCTATTCCAAATTCGAAACTCATATTCCAAAGTTTCCTCACTCTATGAAATTTATATCAAAGAGTTTTGAGTTTAATATTTCCACCAAATTTCTGTCCTTCTATGCTCCTAAAATGGCATGAGGTTATGGATGTGTTGGCTGTTTTGTGTTCATTCTCTAGCCTTTATAGCAGCTTTTCAGTTTGAGAATACAAGCACTTGCATGCTCGTGGGTTTAGGCTTTTTGTGAACTATCCAGACCAAAAATAGACATGAACAGCAGCAGACTGCAGTGCATCACGATATAAAGAGCATGTATTCTTAAGTAATTTGTCAGGGATCAAAATCAAATTCTATTTGTGTATTAACCCCTGATTTTTATTGAGAGATACGTCTTGCTTGTTTCATTGCTGTCCTTCTATAAAACTTATTTATTCTATATAATGAGAAGTGAAAGACTAGTTAGTAGCATTTACTCCAAGTGTAGCACTCTGCAGCTTTTTTATAAAAACTTGTGACGATGATGTAATATATTGATTTTTGAAAATGAATTAACTTAAAAGCACAAGTGACAGTGTTTTGGAAAATTCACTGCTCTGTATTTTTACAGAAGAATTTTTCCCTGTTGCTTTTATTTAGGGACCAGCTGCCACTGTAGGTATATTCTACCTACAGGTAAATCCTACCTATAAAGGAGGAAAAGAGAAATCTGGATATGTAGAACTTATAGTTCTGTATTTTAGCAGAGAATTTGTTTTGAAAGTTTTTTTAAAAATAAGAATGTTTAATTATTAGACAATTTTAGAGTAATAGAATAGTGATCTTATTAAATTGCCTTCTCAGTGACAAAAGTTTTATTGATTTCACTGTTTCCCCCCCCACACACACTTGGTATAATACCCAGTTTGAACACATACAACTGAAATATCTCATCAGTTTTTCATGGGAGAAAGAGTTCTCTATAGGGAGCCAGTACAGATATTCCTGATGCTCAGTAAGAAAGGAGTTAGTCTTATGCTTCCTCCTCAAGACTGCCTTCATTAGCGTGTACTGTAATTATTCCGAAAAGAAGTGAATGCAAGGCATTGTAAATCCACACTCTGGTATAAGGTACTTCCATTTGTATGCAAGTGCTGGGACAGAGCACTTAAACTCTAAAACAGAAGTCCTGTTCTAAGGCTCTTCATAGTAGGTGCCTGGAATTGTTAAGGGATGACACCTGTAAAAAAAGCCTTTGGTTTGATGCTCAGTGTCCTACAAGTAGGTTTGTGTTTTGCAAGAAGGCAGTTTAGGATATCTTAGAAAAACAAATCTTGCATATTTTTTGAAAGCAAAATCGAAGGCATAATCTCATGCTGAAAACTGTTAGTGTGTTAAAAATTCAGGCTGTACTGATGGCAAGTCTTATAAAATTGTATGACTAGTTATTTTGAGCCAGTGTTGCTTATTTGAATGTAGATTTAAATGAGAATCAGAGAATCATCGGTTGGAAAAGACCTTGAAGATCATCCAGTCCAACCTTTAACCTACCATTGACAGTTCCCAATTACACCAGATCACTCAGAGCTATGTCATCTCTACTCTTAAACACCTCCAGGGATGGGGACTCCACCACCTCCCTGGGCAGCTCATTCCAACACCTAACAACCCCTTCTGGAAAGAAATGCTTCCTAATATCCAGTCTAAACCTTCCCTGGTGCAACTTGAGGCCATTCCCTCTTGTCCTATCACTAGTTACTTGGTTCGAGAGGCTCATCCCCAGCTCTCTGCACCCTCCTTTCAGGTAGCTGTAGAGGGCGATGAGGTCTCCCCTCAGCCTCCTCTTCTCCAGACTAAACACCCCAGTTCCCTCAGCCGCTCCCCGTAAGACCTGTGCTCCAGACCCTGCACCAGCTTCGTTGCCCTTCTCTGGACACGCTCGAGTCATTCAATGTCCTTTTTGGAGTGAGGGGCCCAAAACTGAACACAGGAATCGAGGTGCGGCCTCACCAGTGCCGAGTACAGGGGCGAGATTCCCTTCCCTGTCCTTGCTGGCCACGCTATTGCTGACACAAGCCAGGATGCCATTGGCCTTCTTGGCCACCTGGGCACACTGCTGGCTCCTGTTCAGACAGCTGTCAATCAGCACCCCCAGGTCCCTCTCTGACTGGCAGCTCTCCAGCCACTCCTCCCCAAGCCTGTAGCGCTGCTGGGGGTTGTTGTGGCCCAAGGGCAGCGCCCGGCATTTGGCCTTATTGAAACTCCTCCAGTTGTCCTCAGCCCATGGCTCCAGCCTGTCCAGGTCTCTCTGCAGAGCCTCCCTACCCTCGAGCAGATCAACACTCCCACCCAACTGGGTGTCATCTGCAAACTGACTGAGGGTGCACTTGATCCCCTCGTCCAGATCATCAATAAAGATGTTAAACAGGAGTGGCCCCAACACCGAGCCCTGGGGGACACCACTCGTGACCGGCCACCAACTGGATTTAACTCCGTTCACCACAACTCTTTGGGCCCGGCCATCCAGACAGTTTTTTACCCAGCAAAGCGTGTGCCCATCCAGGCCTCGAGCAGCCAGTTTCACCAGGAGAATGTTGTGGGAAACGGTGTCAAAGGCCTTAATAAAGTCAAGGTAAACAACATCCACAGCCTTTCCCTCATCCAAGAAGCAGGTCGCCCTGTCATAGAAGATCAGGTTTGTCAGGCAGGACCTGCCTTTCATAAACCCATGCTGACTGGGCCTGATCATCTGGCTGTCCCGCATGTGTTGTGTGATGGTACTCAGGATGAGCTGCTCCATCAGCTTCCTGGGCACTGAAGTCAAGCTGACAGGCCTGTATTTTCCCAGATCATCCTTCCGACCCTTCTTATATATGGGTGTCACATTGGCCAATTTCCAATCTGTCGGGATCTCCCCGGTCAACCAGGGCTGTTGGTAAATGATAGAAAGTGGCCTGGCGAGCACCCAGCCAGCTCCTCCAGCACCCTCGGGTGTATCCCATCTGGTCCCATAGATGTGTGTGTCTATGTGATGCAGCAGGTCACTGACTGTCTCCTCCTGAATTGTGGGGGGGTCGTTCTCCCAGTCTCTGTCTTCTGGCTGAGGAGGCTGGATTCCCTCAGTACAACTAGTCTTGTTATTATTAAAGACTGAAGCAAAGAAAGCATTAAGCACCTCAGCCTTTTCCTCATCACTCATTGCCATGTTTCCTCTTGTGTCTAGCAGGGGATGGAGGCTCTCCCTGGTCTGTCTTTTGCTGTTGATGTATTTATAGAATCATTTCTTGTTGACAGCTGAAGCCAGATTAATTTCTAGCTGGGCTTTAGACCTCCTGATTTCTGCCCTGCATAGCCTCACAGCATCTCTGTAATCATTGTGAGTGGCTAACCCCTTCTTCCAAAGGCTGTAAACTCCTTTTCTCCCCGAGTTGCAGTTCTTCCCTGTGAAGAAAAGGCAAGTCATTGATGTTTAGTATTATGATTTGCTTATGTGTATGATGGTGATTCTGTATGTTTTCCAAATGGCATTGGATCTAATTTATTATGAATTTTATAAAAGTCTAAAAAGAACCAAACTACTTTTGATTTAGAATATGACCATTCTATGAAATCAATTCTATAGCTATATTCCTCTTTCACCTGCTTTGACACTTGCTTTGTAAAACTATGTAAGACAGAAGTGAAGAATGTGATATTGTCACTGTCTCTTGTGTACATATATGCAAATTTGGGATAAATCAGATTTAAGCTTTGTTTTAATACATTGCTTGATGTAACTCTATGCTTTAGCTAAGTTATGTGTATAATTTTCTTTAAAGGCTTCAGATTTTTCTTGTTTCAGTCATAAAAATTTGCAGGTGATCTTTAAGAATACCCATATCGGCTCTAGTTTTGTCATAGCTTATCTCAGCAGAATGTATCGGTGACTTTGTAGCGCTGTAACAATCAGTACTGCTTACAGTTTTTTAAACCAGTTTTTTTTCAAATTTACTCTTTGCCACAAAAGCGTTTTTCTAGGTTTTGCCTAAACTAGAGTTTCTTAGCTATTCTTGGTACTTGATTGTATTTTACTGCCAACATGTTCTCAGTTTAAATGCTGTTTACATATCAAAGTAAGCAGCTTTTGCTGGGATAAGTAATTCCAATATGCCCTAAGCATAAGAAGGTTTGTGCTGGCAAAACTGCATTTTGTCAGCATGATTGCTGTTACAGTAGAGTTGCTCTTTTGGGGAGTCTGTGGTGTTTAAATGACCTTTTTTACATTCAGTATTGTTATACCCACATCAGCAAAATTCTGTTTTACAGGCATGGTCTAAGCTTTTAATTTAACTGGTAGGTTTGGCCCTGGAAAATGAACCTCAATATAATAACTCTTCCTGTCTGCAATCCTGGCACTCTCTTATGACCTGGCTGTGTCCAAGGTGCCCTAACTGTCTATTTAAGGGCTGTTAGATGGCACAGAGGAGAACTGCTTTCAGGTTCTCCTGAACTGTGTAGGGAACTTGTTGGGGGTTCCATTTTATATGGATATTTTTTCCATCAACTTAATAAGAACAGAAATTGTCCTTAAATTAAAACTTTTTAACAGAAATAATGAATTTCTTTCCTTATATAAACTCTTCTTTCTCTCTGTGTAGAAGTGTAACTACAACTAAAGTGTAACTTGTGCTTTTACACATTTTTGCATGCAAGAAAAAACAGACACGTTTGGTAACTAAGTCACAGCCTAGTTCAACATTAAACATGTTTATATAGGTGCATAAAATTATATTGTTTTGTTATGTTTTAAGCAATTTAGTGGCTGTGTTTTACTCGTCTGTAAGTCCATGTGCCAGTACTGTATAATGCAATAGATCTTCTTATTAGGCCCCTCCTACCACCCCAACTTCATGCAGATTCTATATGGTCATCATTATTACATTTAGGTGAAGGCAAGTATCAGAGAAATAGGAAAACAATATGAAATATAACCCCATTATTTATACTTAATGTATATATCTGATTTCTAAGTATTTCTCAGTTCTTAATATATATGGTTGTTCTGTTAGCATGCCTTTCATTCCTTTTTTATATTTCCTTTACATAACTTGATTTCAGCAAATATGGACAACCAGGGCTCTGATAGGTGACACTAATCTTAAATTAAGCATGTTATGATTTTATGACCCTTGAATGTTTGTTCTAGCCCCCTTTCAGTTTCTTCATTAAGTTCAAAGAAGGGAACATGCAATTTTTTTTATCACTTCAGTTCACAGTCTAGTGCTTTAGCTTATGCTATCCATAAAAACAATACCTTCTTGTCTTTTCTTACTGGACATGAATGAAGACTCTTAAATGGAATCATGTGATTTTATGAACATACGGGTTCTTTTTGACAAATAGTTCACCAAACAGAATTAATCTGGTTATTGTTGTAGAAGTCAGTATAGGGTATTACACAGTAAAGCTTTAAACATGCAACTAAATGCTTCTTTTAGTCAAATATAACTCCTGTTTATTCATAGAGAACTATATAATTTAACTGTGTTTTTACTGACATGATTTTTGAAAGACATGAGAAAACATTTGAAACACAGTTTGGTGTTCTCTGTGGTGAATAGGCATCTGGTACAGTGTGTAATGAAAAGGGACAATCATTTTTCAAATTAGACAGTATAATACAGGGAAAAAGTATGAAAATATATAATTCGTATGTCATTGTAGTGTTTGTGAGAGACATGTTTTACTAATAAATATGAAGTGGTTTGGGTTCTCAGAATAGAAAGGACTGCATTCATGTAAAGTATTACTGTTTTTCCAGAATAAAATTATTTCTTATAAGTACGTATATGCTGGTTTTATCTGATTTTGAAATTCAGGAGAATATAGCTAAATTCTTTTGGGTAACCACTTTTCAGTATTGTCAAGAGAAGTGGCTGACAAATATATCCTATATTAATATGTTAAACCCAATAAGTTAGTTCGTGCTTTAAAAAACACAGCATATTTATAGTTTCACTATGTGTGCTGAGTCTGTTAATTCAAATTATTAATGGTGCACACTGTTTCATTTTATGTATAGTATTTATGGATTTTTATTAATCTCTGCCATTTAAAAATATTAATTTAATTACTGTTCCACTCATTTGAATCGCATCAGTGAAGCAGGCCTAGAAGTAATTTCCAAAGCAGTATAACATTGCTGTTTCTATTTAATAGCTGAAGTGGAGCTCATTTTTTTAAAGAGCTAGTTAAAGACTGAGGTTCTGGGTCATGGATTTTGGCAACAGCTATTCTACTACTCGCTCCTTTTGTGAGTTTAATGTGTTAAATAAGAATTCACTTCCTCTCTTTTTAAATAAATCTTAAAATATGTTTTTACAGCCTTGTGGAAGAAATCCATCTTTTTCCAGTTCTTTTCCAAGTCATCTTGGTAAGAATAATTTTTTTCTTATATATATATTGAAATAGATAGGTATCATATCTCCCACATCATGTCAAACTAGTAAGTTTCATCAGACGTGTTGATAAAATAATAAGATGTTGATAAAATGGAGTTGAACAGTCTATCAATACCAAAAAATCTAGTGTAAGAAGCCATTTATGTGGTTCTCACCAACTAATCTACATGTATAAAAAGTTTCTCTTATAAATACTTTTTTCTTTTTTGAACCAAATGAAAACCTGAAAAATCGAATTAATGAACTTGCTCCTTAATTAGAACTATATATTTTCCCAACCTAAGCAAGAAATGCTGAGGAACTTACATTTTATTTAACAGTGCAAAACCCGGGTTTGATACTGTTGACATGATAATGCCAATTTGAACTATTTGCTTTTAGAATTTCTTTCTATGTAAAGTATCAAAGATATAGTTGGTCGCATGCTGAATTTCCATCCCTAAGTAGGATTTGTCACTTATGGAGTTCATGAAAACTGTTGATGTTTTTGTGTCTCTGAAATGTTGCAAAACAAATATGTTAATGAAGAAGAAACATCTGTAGGCTAGTTTGGAAGCTGGGTACTGTGCTGTCCACTAGCTTTCTCATTGCTAAATTCCACAGTCTCTTGTTTATTTTTTCAATCTTTTTGTTTATGAAGTTGTATCAGGTAAGTGTCCTGTCATGTAGGCATGCTCCTGATGAATACTAAATATGTGTTATAAATAAATATGCATAATTTATGCAGTGCAGGCAGGTTGCATATTTGGTTTTATATCATTCTTCAAATTCAATCTTACTCAGGGTAGATGATGTTCATAAATGTGATCTGAATCAACTTTGATATTCCTTTCTTATGTTTAATTATTTTAGTCTTCATTCTTCCTTTGCAGTGATTTATTTCACTGCCTATCATTTTAAATCTCTGTAATACCACATACCCAGATAAGCCCTTTTTTATTAAAGTAACCTCTTTAGTGATGATAGATTTTTCCACTAGCATACAGAACACAGGCTTTATGATATTTTGTGTACATATATGCACAAATCTCTTATAATAAGTATTAAAAATAAAAACATTGTACAGTAGTTCATAGCTTTGACCTGAGATGAATACTGCTTTTATGTAGTAACAAAAGAGGAACACAGTAAAATATGGAATTCAGATGTTTCACGTTAATAGCTTCAAATATTGAATTAATGTTGGAAATATCTCCTGGTGTTGGAATCTTGAAGTTTAAGTGCCTATATATATACACACACACATGTACATATTAGTATATAGCTATGAGTATTTATTTGAACATGGTTAGGATCTCTAGGAATATTCCCAGATATTGAAAAATTTTTTATAATGTATCTATAGTCATGGAATTTAAAGTGTATGTATGTCATGCCATGTAAGTAGGATAAGTTGGAGTCAATCGTAAATGTTTCTTCCTGACCTCCCCATGCACAGTTTGACCTAATGAGTTCTAGAAATAGGGGTTTTTTAGAGAGTAAAAAGCAGCTAAGCTCAAAATTGTCTGTGATTAGTGGTCTGTGAAGGTTTCACAGCTCTCTTAAACCTGTATAGGTATCTTTGAGCTCATGATTAGGGTTGTGAGGGGAAAAAGCTTACAGCTTTTAAAGAGAAAAAAAAAAATGTCCCCTTTCAATATGTTTTGTTCAGAGAGGGCACCTGTAATGGCTTCAATTGCCTTATATAGCGTTCAGGCTTTAACAGTACACTGGCTGTCAGCTGTGGTCTTGTTTGGCTCAAGGGGTGGGAGATGTGAGACCCTAAACAGGTTGCCACCCTCCTTACTATTACTCTGTTTTCCCTACAGAAAAGTGAATTCAGCAAAAGAATGTTAGGTAATTAGGAACGCTCAGGAGCCAGGACTAATCAGACTGGAAGGATTAAGCGGTAGGCTGTTCTTCCTTGTGAACAGAACAGATTAGCAAACTCCTTCACTATAGATTTCCAAAATAATGTTCATGGTTGTATGAGTGAAGGGAGCTGCATATCATTTACTACCCACTACTCTCCATAAACTAGTCTTTGGCTATGTTTATACTTTCATTGGTTTCAGAAACAGTACAGGTCAGTAACGTTGAGTTCTGTGTTGTTGTACCCAGACCCTAAACTACTGAATTTAAATTAAGCTTCAGAGTTAATACACTATTTTATACTGTCAATAAGTTAATGTAGAGCTATTACTCTCAAATTTAAGAAATATCACTAGCACTTCAGAATTTTCTATGCTAAGACCAAGTGTCCAATGTGTTTTCTATGCATTGTTGAATGTAGTTCATGTTATTTCCAATAATGCCACTGACATTGACTCTTTTAGGCTCTGAAGGAAATAGCGTGGGCTCAGAATTAGAAAGTATCTCCAGGAGCAGTCTAATCTCCAGGAGCAGTCTAGGCTGTGCTACAAAGTGGGATTGCATGTGCTGGCTTTAATCTAGGTGTCACAGTAGTGAGGACATGATGGCTTGCAGGTACTGGGCAATTCACAAGAAACAGGTTTTAATGTGACTCTTTCTCACTGCTCACTGATGTAGAGTTGCACTACCTCATATACTGCATACTACTCTATGTTGTGGTCTAAGCAATAACATTGAGATTTGGTGGTTTCTCAACCTCTATCATGTGTCTGGGCCAGTTAGATCTCTGAACTCTGCTGAATCATTCCAAATATATCCTTTCATGTAATTTATGACTGCAATTTTGTAAGTGTTATAGTTGCCAAACAAAAAGAACTGGATCAGTGAAAAAGGCTGTCTACCTCAAAAGTTGTTCTAAGAGAATAGCTATTAGTTTTATTCACCTGAGCTAAGTTTTAGTTACTGATCTTACTTAATAAGAGGCTTTAAATTCAGTTGCCATTCGCCTGGAAACCCACAGCAGTCATTTATCACTCAACACTTAGTTACATTTAGGAAATGCACATTAATAGTGTACTTTGTGAATATATGAAAGACCTGGATGCAGTTCTTCATTGTGAAACTTCAGAGAGGAGTTTCATTTTACACCTGAATGCGAATTAATTTCATCAGTACTGTGATCCTAGTGTTAGCAGTTACATAGATTAGGAGTAGATCTGCAAAGCAATATGAAGGTATGACTGCAATATGAGCAGATGTTTATCTTGTTATAATGTCTAATGAGATCGGTGAAGGTGTAGTGATGGGTATCTGAAAAAAGGGAGACGTATTGACAATACGTGAGTGTGTTCAGGACAGTGTGTGACCGAAAACCAGAAGGAAAGCTGACATCATAACATGAAAAATTCAGAAGGTTCACACTCCCCTTGGTAATGAGATTACAAATAATGAGGCAAATTCCACGATGACATAAAAGATACCAAAAGTTCCCTTGATACATGTGAAATGGTGCTGTTGATGAAGTAGAAGGGATTGTAGCATGAAAAGTTACTGTGAGGTATGTTTCATGTTTTACTTCCTGACTTTTTCTGCTACAACCTTAGTATTATGTTTCTAATATATTTTACTATGTCAAACCTATGATCTATCTGCAATATCAGTATATTATATACAAAATAGTACTTTTGAATATTATAATGCTGGAATGAAGTTGATAAAGGATTTGGAAATGGTTTATTTCCATATTTATAAATTACAGTTATTTGTATTTTATATTGTTACCAAGATTTTGCGGAGTAGCTAACAATGAAGTTTGCATATATGTTATTTTCTGTGATGTGTTACTTTTTATAGGGGATAGAACGGGGACCCTCCACACATCATATTACCTGGCCTTCCTTTAGGGTTATCTGAATCAAAGCTATTGCATAGAAAAGAAATTCTGTGTAGTTGGTGAACTATTTTTTTTGACAATAAATTTTAAAACTAAACCTTATGATGCTTGTGATTAGGAGCTCAGTGCTATTTATTTTTAAAGCTCAGTAGTCAATTGTGTGCTTATTCTATTAAAATCTCTAGTGTAACTTTTAATCACACCAGCATCTCACAGACTTCAGTTTTTGCTGTCAAATGCTTTTTTGCAACATTTTATATTTTAATGGTCAATGATCACATGAAAAATGTGGCAACATGGATTTAAAGGCATATACTTTAAAAAAAATAAAGTAAGTTTGAAAGTTACTGTATTTATAAATTATATCTTATTATTAAATACCATCAAGCAATGGTAGATAGTGTCTAATGATTTAAAGGTACAAATATATGATTTTATGTATACTGTTGATCTCTCCTTAACACGAGCAAGTCCTCATCTTTTATTTACAGTTTTTGCAAGAATTAAAATTAATTTTAAAATGAAAAATTTTATTTTCCTTTAAATACAGTGGAAAGCTGTTACTATGAAGATACAAAATATGTTTCTTTTTGTAGTCATATTCATACATTTTTTGTTTTATTTTTCCTAGTTGTGTCATGCTGGCAGACACTGATTGCCTTGGAAGGTGTGATTTGCTCATTTTGTTGTAATTGCAGTTGAAAATCAAGTTCATTATTCCATTGAGCATTAAGAGAGTATGAGTGAGGCATGATTATAAGAAAAATTCTAACAGTTATATCAAAATTAGTTAAACATATTCATAGTTTAAAAGAAGAAACAAACCACTCCAGTTTTATTTGGGTAGCACCTTCTTTTCAAGACAGCTAATAATTCTGTGGAAATTTTGTCTAAGTAGGGTATACATAACCATGTATAACTAGATTGGTTTGGGTTTTTTAAAATTAGAAATAATTTTAACCGAAGCTGTTCAATAAAAAAAAACCCTAAACTTGTGAGAAAGAAGTCATGTAGCAGCCAAGTGGAAGCTGTGGTTCGTTTTTATATTTCATTTTGAATTTTAATTGGAGGAAAAAATCAAGCTACAGGAAATGGTTACAGTCAGAGATTCCACTCCTTGTGATCCAGTTAAAGCAACAAAGCCCCCCACTTAGAACTGTTTAAAAATAACACTTTTTTTCTGACAAGCCTTTCCAGTGAAAATACTATAAAAAAGGAAAAAAACATTGGAGAGGAAAAGCAGGAGCCTCATCATTCCTATTTTACCTGATTTCTGTTTTCTACTGAGAGACTGCAGTCAAATATAATTTGAGGGAGGATGTAGAAGTATTTTTCTGTTTAGCAGCCACATGGATGATAGGTATAGAGGAACATGTATCAGAGATTACTACAACAGGTGAAGCATTAGTTTATTTGTCTGCTAAACTAAGTACCTTTTAGTCCAGCATGGTGCACACCTTGTTGATTGTCTAGAGGAATGGAGGGCATGTTTCTACCTTGCAAGTACTTGTAGATAGTCCAGTGTGGATACTTGAAGACTCTTATTCTTATATTCTGTAGAGAGTACAAGTTTATGCTGCTGAACTAATCTACTAAAGAAAATTATGACAGTGAATATGGCAAATAATATAAGTTCTAGCACTTTGTGTGAATAGGCAGTTGATCCTCTATGCTGTAAATGAGCTTTGAGCTAAAGTCCCTCCTTAAGCTCTATTTTTGGATGGGAAGATTGATACTGGTAGTAACTAATAGCTATCAACATTTCACTCCAGTCTGTGGGCATACTCAATTCTTAATTTAGCCTCAGCCCCGTGTTAAAAAAATCAACACAAAGATACCTGGGAATAGTTAGGCAACATATGTTTTAAAGAACAAGAAATATTTTTTATTTTAATAGCATTTGTGTGTTGTATTCCTGTTCCTGTCTGTGTATTCAATGCTGTTATAAAAATGTTAAATGCCGTGTCTCATTTTGGTGTATTTCATCTACTCATTACTGCTGTTAGGGGAAATCTGCATTTATAAGGTATCTGAAATTAGATTCTAAGAGTGACTTTTGTGGCTTCTACAGGATGGGCATTAGTTATAGTTAGGAACCTTAAATTTATCCATAATTAATATCTCTATTTTTTTTATTTGTGAATTATGCATATTTCCTAAAATCTACTAGTTTAATAGCCAAATTGTATGCTGCAGCAGTGTATATAAAACTGCTGTGACAAATTAGGAATGTAATCTGTGAGGATTTTTGAAAGTGAAAATGCCAAAATCCTGTTTTAATGGATGGATTATAAAGCAAAATAATTGCTTGTTTTGGAAGAGATTTAATATCCAAAGATGGGTTGAGGAGAAACGAGTGAAAAATTGTTAGACTATCTTAAAATTTATGTTTGGAATGATAAAAAATTATGAGATACCATTTAAAGAAGATAAATGTAATGCAAATGTAAAAATTACTATGCATAGAAGAACACGTTAACAATGAGTATGGTCTAAATCTTTTCCAAACTGTCAAATTTCTTACAAATATGTTGAAGTCTTGTGTCAACATTCAGTAAGGTATTACATTTATTATCTTTTTAATGCTAAATCAAATGAATGCTTCTAAAGAGAGAAGAAGATATTGTAAAAGGCAGTAGGGTACAGTATGTTAGTTCCCAATTTTCAAGGAATAAAATATGGCTACTCTGATAGAAATGTTTTTTTCATTACTTTAACTTGCTTAAACACGTTAGTTTAAGGGTGAGATGCCTGAAACTACTTCTCTCTTTTAAATTGCTCACTTGAAAATAGTGTACACTGAAAAGGGATAAGCCTGCATAGCAGAATGCATACTCCTGGAAATAAATGTGCAAGTGTAACTCCATGGAGAATTTTTTTTAGCAGGAAGCAAAATCGTACTAAAAGTAAGTGGGGTTTTTTCATGAACAGATTTTACTTTATTTTTTTGTCAGTAATCTTTCAGTCAGGAGTTTCTGGGGAAATATTTGTCTATAAATTTGTAAATGTTTGATTAGCTTTGAATCAGGTTGTTAATCTGTTACAGTCAATTGTTCTCTGCAAGTATTAACACTGTATACAGAATGAACTCTTAACAGTTTTGTTCTATTGATGTGTAACTATGATCTTCTTAACTGATGCAACGAAACTATTAGAAGCCAAAACGCATGGTATAAAAGCGATTTCTGATTGTAGTTAATAATGAGAATCCATGGTATGTGAATTGTTTTCACAGATACTGTTAGATGATGTGCAGTAGTTTTGCATATGGGTAAAGCAGTCACAGAATCATAGAATATCTCAAGTTGGAAAGGATTCATAAGAATCATTAAGTCCAACTCCCTGCTTCTTGCAGGACTGCCTAAAACTAAATCTATGACTATGAGCATCATCCAGGTGCTCCTTGAAGTCTTGTCAGGCTTGGTGCCATGATCACTTCTCTGGGGATCGTGTTCCAGTGACCATCCACCCTCTTATTGAAGAAACTTTTCCTAATGTCCAATTGGAATTTCCCCTGATGCAGCTTCATTTCATTTCCTCATGTCTTATTGCTGATCACCAGAGATCTTCTCCCCCTCCACTGCTCCACTTGAAGAAGTTGTAGACTGCAATGCAGTCACCCTCCAGCCTTCTCTTTTCCAAGCTGAATAAACCGAGCTGACCTCTGCTCCTCATAAGTCTTGTCCTCAAGTCCTTTCACCATCTTGATCACCCTCCTCTGGACACCCTCTAATAGTTTGATGTCCTTATAATGAGGTGCTCAGAACTGCACACAGTACTTGTGGGGCTGCTCCAGTGCAGTGTAGAGTGGGACAATCACCTCCCTCGACTGGCTAGCTGTGGTGTTCTTGATGCATCCTAGGACACAGTTGCCCTTTTGGCTGACAGGGCACACTGACTCATAGTCAGCTTGCCATTGACCCAGGCCCCTAGATCTCTTTCTGTGGGGCTGCTCTCCAGCCTCTTGTACCCCAATGAAAAAGTCAACAAAAGTTTCCTTTGCATAGGTATTTTGCTACAAACGATAGGAGAAAGATTCAACTTTTTCAGTATTGTGGTAACTTATGCTAGAGTTTCAACATTTGCTGTAACTGCAAAGCTTAAGGCTTGTCTGTGCTGGAGTTGGTGTGTGCCAGCAACTCACAAAAATGTCTCCACCTAACTTTGAGCTACTAGCTTAGCTAATGTTAGTAATGTAGATGCATCAACAGAAGGCTTAGAAAGTGCAAAGCATTCTATGAAGTTTAATAAATACTTGGGCAGTTAACTGCTGCAGCCATCCTGCCTTGGGTATCCTAGGAAGTCCAAAGCAGGTGTCTTCACAATTATTGTCTGGATGTCCTCCCATACTTGCAAAAAGACCGATGTAGTTGGTCTCATGGAAGTAACTGGAGTGTTGGAAGTGATGGGAACTTATTCTGGGGACTTAGGGACCATGTGGCGACGCCATGCTGGTCATCTGAACAGATGCCATATACCTCTGAGGTGAAGTGTGCCATTTCTTTTGTGTTATTTCTGTGAATATCATGAGCTTGGGTTAAGGAAGGGAATACTGTATAATTAAAATGTTTGCATGTACAACTTTGAAAACTTTCTAAAAAGTTCCTTGTAACAGCTGCTAGCTTTAAACAGAGCTGGAATGATTTACTTTCCCTCCATAACCTTGAGAAAATTATTGTTGTTGGGGGTTTTATGTTTTTCTAAATGGTATTAGTAGCTGATTTTCAGCTGTTCTTGTAGAGCTACTCAAGTCAAATAGTTTTGACTAGTTTTCATTTAACTTTCTGATATTAAGAGGTCATGGGGTAGTAGTTAAATGTGTATTTGTTACAAATGACAGAATTTGAGAACAGGTTTTCAGGTTTTTTTCATTTACCTGAAGCACATGATTCGTGGGATGAAGAATGGTCTTTTTGGCAGAGTACTGAGAGAATTGCGAGAGCTGCTTCCTCTTCCTGCAGAGAATTTGTATTTCTTCTTGATCCTGGGCAAATTGTATAAGCCTTCTTTTTCAGATGTGCTTAGTGTGCTTCTATCCTTTGGGTGTCTGTTGAACACCTTTACTCTTACAAAACTATCAGAAACTGGTGCTCCTCATTTGGAAACTAGGCCTGCTTAAGGTCCCAGCTGGATCTTCTTCAAGCATAATTCTTCAGTGAATTTTCCTTCTGATGAGGTAATGTCCAAACTATTAATATCCATCACAGGATTGTAGGGATTATAAATTCCTTAGGATTTACAAGGTATTCAGATTTCTTTGAGAAGCACTGTACAAATTCTAAACAAATATGAGCAGCCCGTTTTATGATTGTATGTCTCTGTAGATCTATCACCAGTAGGATTGCTGGTGGAAAAAAAAATATGTGTGAGGGGAAGCAGAGCCATCCTTTAAATCTTTTTAATATTATAAATTGATATTCTGCTTAATAAAATGCCCTTTAAAAGGAAAAAATACTACTAAATCATAGCCTTCTATCTTTTTTTTTCTTATCTGGAAAATTATTTTGAACTAATGCTCCTGTTAGGGGAGGGAATGAAATTATTTACAAAATCACCTGAAGCTCCACTTCTGAGAGAGAAATTGAGTCCACAGCATTTGTGACAGCATTATGTTCTTTTATAGGAAGGAAATTCAGCTATTTGCATCTTAAAAGTAATTGCTTTCTATTGCTAGACACTAATATTTTAATGTGTATGCTACATAATTGGTTTTTAATGTTACATTCAGTGCTGAGGGACATAAGAAAACTCATGTATAAACAATATTCTTATGTGTTTCTTGGTAGGTTTTTTTTTAATCCTGTCGCAGAAGTCAAAAATTTACAGATAATAAATATGAGTCTAAAAGATTTCAATAAGGTTTTTAAGCTATCTGTAACATACTGGAAAAGAAAATCATAAACACGTAGTGAAGTGTGTAGGTCTGTGCTTTGCAGAAATAATGACCATGCTTACTGCTGATACTAGAACACATTTCTAAGTTTTATGATGTGACTGTTTTCATGTTTTATTTTACTGTCTTCAATAAGCAGACAAGCATTCTGTTTTGTGGGCAGTTGGTTTTTTTTTTTTCTAAAATATTTCAAAACTAGCCCAATGTAGATGGTTGTCTTGTGTATTATGGCATAATGTCTTAAAAGTTGTCTTTTAAAAGAAAATATTTTTACAATGCATTTCAAAGAAAAACTCGTTGCAATGTAACTATCACTGTTGTGCTTTTTGTGGACAGATCTCTCTCGTTGTTACTTTATTGCTCTGACTCGAGCATTTCACAGTGTTGCTTCAAAATGACTTAAAGCCCATCTGGGGCCTCTGATCTTTTTGCTTCTCCTGTTGATTGGAACAAACAGCTCAGTGTTACAGGGAGGCATGGTGATGACGCAGTTTAAACTCTCTTCAAAACAATTAACAAGTAACTGTAATATTTGTCCAGAGTTATGGTATGGAATACAGAATTCTCGTGATCCCTTCAGGGATTGACTTGGAATCCAGCACAACAGTTGTCCAAAAAGTCTCTGCACCTGCAAAGGGTAGAGCATCTGCTTATTACTGTGTGCCGGCCCTTGACTGTTGCTCAAAATCTACTAGGCTCTTACATATCCAGAGGATTGCCTGTTGTCCTTTCAACCTTGCTGGACCCTGGTAGTTGGTGCTTGTTTTAATTCCCTCCAATCACAAAGGCAGTGATGGTGCTTATTCTCAACAACTATTAAAAGTTAGTTTTTCTTGGAAGGTTAAGTGTACTTAGATGTTAACTAAGACCTTTCTTTTTAACTCTGTGACCTCTGGAACAGTTAAAATTTGTAGAATATTTGAAATATGTTCTGAGAATATTTTTATAGTGTTTAGGAGAAAAATTACATGTAAGAAAAAAAGGCAAAATTAAGGACTGATTAATGGCTACTCTATTGTAGTTTACACTGTGGTGTCAAGTATTTTCATTGATTTTTTTTCTGCAATTCAGACATCTTATAAAAAACTGTTGTTTTCTCACACTAAAGATGGCTTGCATCCATGCACAGTTCAAAAGACTTAAAGGTAGAAAATACATGAATTTTTGCCCTGAGAGGGAAATCATATTTATTGTAATTTTATTTTGGTATGTAGCTTTAAATAATAGTCTCCAGTACTTAATTTTATAGTGTGTTGTTCTCTCTAGCCTATTCTGTCAGGAATAATTCTGTTAGTATTTCCCCAGTTTACTCTGAATGAGAGGAGTTTATTACTTTTTTCCTGTGGTCAATGAACATTGTACCAGGAATTTCATTTCAGTCAGCAGATAATCCATCAGTCTTAGAAATTTAAGGCAGAGGGGTATTGAGCTTATGTTCCTTAATGATGGATGCCACCAGCAGCAGGAGTGAGAGAGCAGGACTGACCATCACCGCAGATCGCCATAAGACTTGGGTAGGCACACGATTGGTCCTCATGTTCACTCCCCTTTCAGTTTTTCTGCAAACACAAAGTGTTTTAAGACCTTATAAAGTTCACAGTGCAGGGTTTTTGGATCAAGGGTTTTTTCCCTTCTTCAACAGTTTTGAATTGGGTTTGGGTTTTTTTTGGTAGTCATAATGCTGTTTAGCATTCACATATTCTTTCATCAGACTTGATTTGAGCCTTTTTTGATAGAAGTTTTGTACATAACCTTTAGGATCTTGAGAGTATTCATGTAATTAAGATCCTCTCAAGTTTTTTTGACACCTAATACTACTCACTTTCAGTTTAATTTGCACTCCTTTTTAAAGCAACTATGTGTTCTGAAGTATTGTGCAACGTGTCTGCTGTCAACAGTCCCAACTCTAAATACAGAGTGATGTGTTACCGTTATCACTCAGGAATGAAATATCATGTTTAGATAAAAACACAGTCTAATAAAAACATCTGCTTAATCCTTAGTCTTGGTCAGAAAAGCAAACTGAATGTTATAGATTGTAAGAGGAAGTATTACAATGGTAAGCATTGTGCCACATTAATCCATGTGTGCATTTCGGGTTTCCCATCTCAAAAAGGCTATAGTAGAATTGCAAAAAGAGACACAGATGATCAAAGGTATGGAATGACTGCTGTGGAAGAGATTACTCTTCCATACGCTTTAATCTGGAAGGTGATGACTGAGGGGGAAGTATATACGCATATACATAGCATACAGTCATGAGTGGCTCATACAAGGTGAATAGGATAGTGTTGCTATTCTCTGTAGTTTCTAATATAAGAACTGTATTATAAGAACCAAAGAAAACTTGCAGGTGGGATCTTAAAAATTGACAAAAGGTGATACTGCTTCCTGTAGCACTAAGTTCAGCTGTGATGTCTATACCATAGGGTCCTTGGTTTACTTGAATTAAAAAAGAGTCTGGACAAATTAATGGAAGAAAAATCCATTGAGAGGTATTATGTTGAGAAGATGATCTTCTGGCTCAAAGTTCTTGGGCTGTGAATTCCTAGAGGCTGGGGACACTGCTCTGTACATGTGACTTGCACTTGTAGGGCTGCTTTTGTTGCTGAGTGTTTTAGGTTGTTAGGGTAGGTAGTCTTTTTGTTTGAACTGAGTCATGTTCTGCTTTATATACTAAAAATGCACGCATGGGAACCTTTCTGTATTGTAAGTATTTAGTAATGAGCTGTTGCAATTTCTTATGACTCCTACCTTTTTATGAGAAACCAGATTATTTTTTATGACTTAAATAAATTGACTTGTTTTCTGAAGAAAGAGTTATTTCTTTGAGAAATTAGCAAGTTAAAAGTATGCAGTATTAGTTTTGAGATATGAGGTTAATTTCCAGTTTGTGCTGCTTATTTGGTTTGATGCAAATACATTGGTAATAATGAGTACATGAGTTAAACAGCAATTTTGATAATTCAGAAACAAATTTGGGCACAAAGTTCTTATTTAAACTATTATTTTTAGTTTTATTAATTACAAAATTTATAGTATATAATATCAAGCTCTGTTTCAGTCCTTTACTCCAACAGGGTTTACTTTTGTGAGTGTGTAGGTATCTGTTTCTATCTCTAATTGAACCTGACTTAAGAAATGTTATGGAAATTTCTTTTTGATTAAGGAAAGTAATAATAATAATAATAACAAAAATCCATTTCTAAGTTGCATCCTGCTTCATTTCAGTGTGAGTTATTTGGTAGGCATATCCTGAATTTTTATCACAACTTCCTAAGTTTTATTCTCAGTATTTCTAATTAGGATTTACTTTGTCTTGTATATATGTTATGAAATATGTATCCTTAAACAGATAATATATGCAAAAAGGTGTTTTTCCACTTACTCAAAATGCTGGTTTAGAATACCAAAAGTAATTTGGTTCTGTAATTTGGTGTAATGGTTCTTTTCGGAGTGTGTGTGTATGTGTTTTTCACAGTAGAGAAATTTGCTGGAAACTGTGACTACAAAACAGAATATGTAATCTTGAGTGGTAAAAATTATGTATGATTTTTTTCTCATTTTCAGTTCAAGGAGAATTATTGACAGGCTATAAGACTTACAAGTCCTTTTACATTTTTAACTGAATATTTAATATCTGTGATAAAACTGTGGGGTTAATGGTGGTTTTATAATATTAATTTATTATGCTAAAATGATTCTGAGGCTAGTATGTTTCAAATAGTATGTCATTCACAAATAAGTAAAATAATATTTTCTACTTAAAAATGTCATTTATAAAAAGTCAAATATTTATCTAAATTACAGTTAGAGATTAAGTATTTCTGTGTGTAAAATATATGTCATTCTTGCCATGTACTAAAGTCATTGCAGTTATGTCTAAAAATCAGGTCCTACCTGATCTACTTTCCATGTTAATTCATGTTTGTTTGTTTGTTCTAATAATTGTTTGTTTCATCTAAGGGTTCTTGTTTGCCTGAAAAAAGTTGGAAACTCTTCTGTTTGAATAGACTTCTTTGAGGGTTTTTCATGCTTTCTTTGGCTGTTGTGAACTACTTAGACTCCATATGGAATCTGATTTTTGTCATACCTTACTTCCTTTAGATCTTTTTTTGAAGTATGGTGGTGATCATGTTACTTTTTCTACAGGCAACTAGAAAGAACATAAAAGTCTGGACCAGGTCAAGGGTCTTGGCTAGCCTGCTGGTTTTTGTATCTGACAGAAGCCACAAGTGGGTGTCTAGAAAAAAATTATCAGAAAGAGTAATCCTATCTGACTTGTCCAACAACTACTTTCCCTACATCCAAGCACTTTCAACTCAAGACTCTTCTGAGCTGGCTGTAGTTACTATGTGTTTAGTATTTGCTATGGACATCTTTTCCATGGCCTTGTCCAGAACTTCTTTGCAGGCCCATATAAACTACTGGAGTTCCCAACACTGTGGCAAGGCGCTGCACAGCGTGGCTTTGCATAATGTGAAAAAAACAGCTCACAATCACAGAATTGTCTGGGTTGGAAAAGACCTTGAAGATCATCCAGCCCAACCATTAACCTCACACTGACTGTTCTCAACTACACCATGTCCCTCAGCACTAAGTTGGCCTGACTCTTACACACCTCCAGGGTGTTGTTACTTGGTTCAAGAGACTCATCCCCAGCTCTCTGCACCCTCCCTTCAGGTAGCTGTAGAGGGCGATGAGGTCTCCCCTCAGCCTCCTCTTCTCCAGACTAAACACCCCCAGTTCCCTCAGCCGCTCCCCATCAGACCTGTGCTCCAGACCCTGCACCAGCTCCGTTGCCCTTCTCTGGACACGCTCGAGTCATTCAATGTCCTTTTTGTAGGGAGGGGCCAAAACTGAACCCAGTCATCGAGGTGCGGCCTCACCAGTGCTGAGTACAGGGGTCAGATCCCTTCCCTGTCCCTGCTGGCCACGCTATTGCTGACACAAGCCAGGATGCCATTGGCCTTCTTGGCCACCTGGGCACACTGCTAGCTCATGTTCAGCCAGTTTCACCAGGAGAATGCTGTGGGAAACGGTGTCAAAGGCCTTACTAAAGTCAAGGTAAACAACATCCACAGCCTTTCCCTCATCCAATAAGCAGGTTGACCTGTCGTAGAAGTTGCTCAGGTTTGTCAGGCAGGACCTGCCTTCCATAAACCCATGCTGACTGGGCCTGAGCATCTGATTGTCCTGCGTGTGTTGTGGATGGTACTCAGGATGAGCTGCTCCATCAGCTTCCTGGGCACCAAAGTCAAGCTGACAGGCCTGTAATTTCCCGGATCATCCTTCCAACCCTTCTTATATAGGGGTGTCACCTTGGCCAATTTTCAGTCTGTCGGGACCTCCCCAGTCCGCCAGGACTGCTGGTAAATGATGGAAAGCAGCTTGGCGAGCACCCAGCCAGCTCCTCCAGCACCCTCAGGTGTATCCTATCTGGTCCCATAGATGTGTGTGTCTGTGTGATGCAGCAGGTCACTGACTGTCTCCTCCTGGATTGTGGGGGGGTCGTTCTCCCAGTCTCTGTCTTCTGGCTGAGGAGGCTCAATTCTCTCAGTACAGCTAGTCTTGTTATTAAAGTCTGAAGCAAAGAAGGCATTAAGCACATCAGCCTTTTCCTCATCACTTGTTGCCATGTTTCCTCCTGCATGTAGCAGGGGATGGGGGCTTTCCTTGGTCTTTCTTTTGCTGTTGAAGTACTGATAGAAACATTTCTTGTTATCTTTGACAGCTGAAGCCAGATTAATTTCTAGCTGGGCTTTAGACCTCCTGATTTCTGCCCTGCATAGCCTCACAGCATCTCTGTAATCATTGTGAGTGGCTAGCCCCTTCTTCCAAAAGCTGTAAACTCTCCTTTTCTCCCTGAGCTGCAGCCAAAGCTCCCTGTTCAGCCAGGATGGTCTTCTCTGGCATCACCTTCTCTTACAGCACCTGGGGACAGCCTGCTCCTGAGCCATTAACACTTCCTTATTAAAGTGTTTCCAGCCTTCCTGGACCTCTGTACCCTTCAGGACCATCTCCGAAGGGATCCTGTCAAGCAGTTGCCTAAACAAGACAAAGTCAGCCCTTTGGAAGTCCAGGATGTCAGTTATGCTGCCCTCTCTCCTGGTCTTTCTAAGAATAGAGGAGTCTACTATTTCATGATCACTGTGCCCTAGTTGGCCTCCAACCGCCACATCATCCACCAGTGCTTCTCTGTTCACAAAGAAGAGGTCCAGCAGGGCACCTTCTCTGGTCGGTTCACTCACCAGCTGTGTCAGGAAGTTGTCTCCCACACATTCCAGGAATCTCTGGGACTGGTCCCTCTCTGCTGTGTTGTATTTCCAGCAGTTGTCTGGGAAGTTAATGTCTCCCACAAGAACAAGGGCAAGCGATCATGAGATTTCTCCTACGTGCCTATAGAATATTTCGTCCACTAATCTGTCCTGGTTGCGTGGCCTATAATAGACTCCAAGTATGACATTTGCCCTGTTGGCCTTCCTCCTGATTCGAACACAAAGACACTCCACCCTGTCTTTGCTACACTTGTACTCAAAGCAATCGTAACAGTCCCTAACATACAGCACCGCCCCACCGCCTTTCCTTGTCTACCCCTCCTAAAGAGCTTTTAACCATCAACTGGCGCACTCCAGTCATGGGAGACATCCCACCATGCTTCTGTGATAGCCACTACATCATAATTTTCCTGTTTCATCATGGTTTGAAGCTCCTCCTGTTTGTTACCCATGCTGTGTGCACTGGTATAGATGCACTTCAGATGGGCTGATGTCACCAGCACCTTTTCGCGTTTCGAGGTCCGAAGTCCAGCCTGAGCTTTTGCAGGTGTTACCACAGTTACTGATCCATCAGTACCCCTTGCATCTTTGTTGTGCTGCATGTCTCCATCCCTTGCCTCCACTGGGTTAGTAGGGTGAGGGTCATCTCTGGCACAACAACCCACAAACTCTGGTAATCTACCCTGGGGGTTATATCTGGTAGTTCCCTTCCCCCTTCAAATCTAGTTTAAAGCTCTCTCAATGAGCCCAGCTAACTCCTGCCCCAAGATCCTTTCCCTCCCTGGGACAGGTGCATCCCATCTGATGCCAAAAGATTTGGTGTCCTTTATACCAACCCACGATCGAAAAGTTCAAAGCCCTACAAGTAACACCAGTCTTGGAGCCACAAGTTCATCTGTTGACTTCTCCTGTAATCTTCCTCATCCATCCCTGCAACCGAAGGGATGAAGAACACTATTTGTGCCCCTGACCCCTTAACGAGTTTCCCCAAGGCCCTGAAATCTCTCTTCACTGATTTTGGACTTCCAGTAATATCATTGCCACCCACCTGAAAAACCAGGAGAGGGTAGTAGTCCCTAGGTCTTGGTAGACTGGGGAGTTTTACCGTGAGATCCTTTACCTGGGCCCAGGAAGTCAGCAGACTTCCCTGTGAAGCAGGTCTGGTCAGCTTCTTTTGTCTGTTTTGAACATGGCTTCTATCGAATTAATTGATTATTTGTTGCTTCTGTATTCAAAATCCAGCAAACAGTGGATCTTCATTCACTTATGACAGCCTTGGTTTTATAAATGTCAGTATTTCCCCCTCAGTTTGCTAAAACGGTTTTCTGGACTACAAAGCCATCATTAAGTAATGAAGTATTTTTAAATGGAAGCTGTTCCATGCTTTTGATAATTCCTGTTGCTTTATCAGATTATTTTCTGTTTTCATGTCTAATTTTTGAGATCTAGGATCAGAGCAGAATGTTCAAAGTGTGGATGAGCTATGGGTTCATACAGTGGTGTTCTCTTTTATTTTTATTCTTCCTTCTTTTCCTTACATTTCACTTTGTTTTTTTGACATGTCATTGATTTCTGTGAAACTGTCTTTCCTAACCTGAGATGATTAGTTCATATATGAAGTTAGTACTTTTTCCCCACCATGTACATGGCATTGTGTACATTAAATTTCAGGTGCAACTTCAGATACAATCTTTCTCCCTCCATTTACACAGATTCTCTATCTATGAACAAGTTTCAGAGCTCTCAGTATTTAACATAGCATATTTCTGCAGGATTTTTATTACATTAGAGCTGGTTTTACTCAGTCATTATAATTGGACAATTTTCACACTTATTAGAGAAAATATATTTGGGAGGTGGTTGGGGATGGGTAAAGGGATAATTGCACTCCTTTTTAATTAAAGATTTAACTGGTATCATCATCTTCAGAAACCACATTACTTCTGTCACACCCCTTTCCTCCAAAAGTTCCTTAACATTTGCTGTCTTTTTCCTACGTTTTAATTTAAATAATGGAGCCGTAGTAGTTAATCTTTTGGATTGGTAGCTGGTTCTACTGTGAATAAAATTAAACAAAGTAAATTCTTTGTCTTTCATCATCCATCCTCCTCCACTTTTATCAGTAACTGGTAAATCTCACCCTCTTGTTCTTTAGGCTTTTTTTCCTCATTCTCAGTCTTGCAGTGCCCATACCTTGGACACATTTCATTTTATTTAAACCAGATTGTAATTTTGTAATATTTGTGTATATATGTTTGTGTGTATATAGATATAAAATAAACATATATATGTAACATTATTTATGTTAGAAATATCAACGTCTTTGTGACCTCAGAAGTGTTCTTTATACATGTGACATAAAAAAGGAGAAATGTTCCTGGTGCCAGGAGTTAGTTGATTGTGAGCAGGGGAAGGTTGGGGGGGAACAACAGCTTTGGGAAGCTGACAGGGCTGCTCTTGTTTGTAACTGCTGCATGCTCCAGGGCTGGCTGGAGTGCAACCCTGCAGCCTTCCCTCACTCCCACCCCAGCGTGGCCAGTCACTGAATCACAGATTGATCCAAGGGGCATGTGGAGACCTGGTGAAGAGAAGGGGCTGTAGCACTGTGCTGCAAATGTGTGAAATGCAGGTGCTGCTGAGAGTGATGATTCTTCCTAACATGAGACTGCACAAGTCTAGTACCAAATTATGTCCTTTATGAATTAAAAGTTATATGGAGAAATCTTGAACTTGCCATAGTTTGCGTGAATTTTATGAGAAATTTTAAACGGGTCATACAGAAACAAATCATTGTCAATGAAATGGTTCACCCAAGGTGACTAATTTCTACATTTAAATATTTAATTTTTTTTTTTTTCTGTAGAAGCGCTATTAAAGCAAAATCTCATTCCTTCCAAACTTTGTGTTAGCGTTGTGTTAAGACCAATCTGCCAATTTACTGTTTCTGCTAATGCAAATATCAAGGCAAAGAGAAAGCATTTAATGAAAAATACATATGAAGTAAAGCTGAGATGCATGCTCTTCAGAAGAGTTACTGATCTTGTGACCAGAATTTTACTGTGACATTATTGCTGTTTTGTCAAACAACAGAGGTATATCTCCTGATCTCATCTAAATAAATATTGGTGTAGGAATGTGGCAGCTGCTGACTGTACATTTATTGACCAGCTGCATTCTGATGACTAAGGTAATAAGCTATTGTCTGCCTCACAATAGAGCTTGTAAAAGAATATTGAATGTCCATGAATGGTTTCTGGCTGGCAGAGTGTTCCACATTATGCTTCTGAACTCTGATCATTTATCTAGAAATTTGTCTGTTTTGGCTTCAGTCATGTATAATGCATCCCTTATGTCTTTCTGAAGAGTTCATATTGTGGGATGATAATTAGATTTTAGAATGTCAGTCTTCCACAAAGCAAAACAATTTAAATCTTAATATTCTACTTTCAACTTTCTGTTTTTAACTGTAGTCATTTACTCATTGTCTTATATGCTTAGTTTCTAAATATATTTTGTTTTATAAAATGTTTTTATAGGCAAGCGTAAAAATCATTGCTTTGGTAAAGTAGTTTTATAGTCAAATATATGCAAAAAGATTAAGTCTACCATGATCTAATCTTAGTTTACCCACTGTAACTTTCTAATGACAGTTATAACAGTAGCATCATCTCAAAGGCTCAGTTGGAATTTTGGTAGTCTCTTTTTTTCTCTTGAGTTTGTTTTTCAGGTCCTCTGTTTGTATTACAAGGTTCAGTTTCTGCCCCTTGCTTGCTTTGAGCAAGTAGTTCTTTACTGCTTATGTAAGTACAGGAAGCAAAACAGTGCCCTAGAACTGCTTGCTTTCTTTTTCATATACTTTGTTCCTTTCAAGCTCCTGCCTACCAAATAAAGTAATAACTTACTGAAATATAGTGATACTAAATACAGTGACTCACAGTTTTCACTCTACAGTTTAAGTGATAGCCATAAATTGATCCCTGTGGCAGATACTTAAGCACTGTTTATTGAGTGATATTGCTTTTAATTTTCCATTGCCATGTCATGTGATTTGACATGGAGTTTGGCAATAAATTAGATCGTGTACAAGGACAAAACAGGTTTCTTTCAGTTACTTCTTTGAGTAAAAGTATCCTTTCTTCTTGGTGCATCCTTTCTACTTGGTGCATACTTTATTCACTTGACTAAAACAGAAAGGACACATACGAGGGTTGATAGCTCCTTTCACTACTGGAGAGAGCCAAGGATTATTTTGTAAACAGTCCAATTAATTTGTTACTGTATATTTTGAAGTTCCACATTCACTTGCCCTGTAACAAATTCTGGAGCAGAATTTAAATTCACTGCACGTAGCTGTCTTTAGGGCTCACATCTGGATGGCACTGCAGGAGCATATTGCTGAAAGCAGACTAGCAGTTTTGATGGTAACAATGGAGTCTGAGAAAACACTGGATGCCTGAATAAGATTCCATTAAAAAGGGGGGAGTGAGAGGGATGTCTAATGCAGTCCATTTAATGCAAAACTCTCCAGAGAGTGAAGTGGGGATTATGCCTGCTGCCCTTCTTATTAAAGACTGGTATAGAAGATGCTTGTGGGGCGAATGGTATCTCCATAACAGACGCTCTATTACTCATGAATACGTTTCTAATTATAACTTAATGATCTCAGCCACAAATAGGAAAACAAAAATCTTTGTCTCCCGGAGTGGTTACCTTAGTGGCTGCAAGATTGGCAAGGTTTGGATTATCCATCTCCTCTCACTGATCCCAGGGGACTTCATTGTGAGAAATGAGACTTGTTTATGATGGTGAATTAAATTGCTCTAAAAGGTTATTTCAACAGACAGTTGGGAAATCATAATAAAATAATTCAGTAAAAATGGGAGCTAGAGTATGCTTAATGAAACATGATTAGATTTAATTTTCTTGCTATTTCAATCATTAAAGGTACATTATCCTTTCTCAGACCTCATTTGGGCTCTTTGCCACAGACCCACTCTTAGTAACACACTGAAACTTGCATGTTCCATTAGGATATGAAAATGGCTAATGATACCCTACTCTCCTCTCCCTGGCTTTTGTAAAATTTCTGTTACCATCTCTTCAGATATATTTGAGCTGTTTTCTTCTTTCATCTTTTTATTCCTTCTCACATCTATTGTACACATTTTTCAGTATGAATAACTATTCAGAGAGGATAGGTTGAACGAAATAAATAAAATACTGATATAGTTACCTTAATAACTGTAAAATGGCTTATTATGGGTAATTAAAAAATTAACTCTGTCAGATATTACTAGGACCCCATGTTCTAACAAAGCTAATATTTTAATCAATTCATAGAAAACATGTTTCTATGCTATCTTAATCCTGTAGTCCAATTACTTAGGTATTTTTTGGTTTTATTTTTATTTATTCTTTCCTTTTACAGTGCAATGACACATTGTGTGACATTATATATGGGCTAAAATTTCTGTCTGGCCTCTAGTGATAATAAATGTAGTTCTTAATGATATTTAATGCCTCACTCTTAGCATTAAAAATCTACTTTGATCTAAAAGTATCCAGCTCCTTTTCAGTCTCTGAGTTCATACAAGAATAAAACTATTCTTTGTTGGTAGACAACTTGGGCAGAGCAGCAGAACCTTGCTGATAGGAACTGGTCATGGCTCCATGGTTTTCAGGACTCGACTGTGTTGTTTGAAGGAGGAGATGTTTGGGTTATTTCAGTGTTTCATGATGCTATACCAATTTGGATGTAGGTTTCACTGAGAAAGGCTTCTTGTGTTCAGGGTCAAATTTCTGATGAAGTGGCATGGAAAGCAGAGGAGAAAGACAGATCTTGGGGTAGCCAGTAACCCATTAATCAGGAATGCCTTACGGGAAGGGGCCAAGTGCAGATCCCAAGTTCTGAATCACCCAGAGGGAGTGGCCAATGCTGGGTTTCTGTAGCTCAAGTATTTTAATGCTAGGCAAGATGTTTTACTAGCATCTTATTGTCTCCTTCAATTTGTAAATATTAAATTTTCCTTGTAGCAGAGGCTTCTGATGATCTGGACTTTCACTTAAAATAAGGAGAACTAAAAGAACTTCAGTGCTCTACATTTCATGTGAGTGAACCACTGTGGGGTATAGGTAGTGTGAGAACCTAGAGAGTGTGTCAGTGTGCATTGGGAACATTTTTATTTTTTTTTTGAAGCATTGAACATTTGAGGGAACGGAAAATTTTGCTCTGTTTCCAAACAGCATAGAGTCTCAAGTCATTCATTTTTCAATGTTGTTGGAATAGTTTTATTTGAATTTTGTATGTCATAGTTAAAATAATTTATGATAAAAATGTGTGTGCATATATATATTTATGTTTGTGTGTATGCATATATATATAGTTTATTCTGTCCTTTTAAAGCAACAGACATAAATTCTCATATAATCATTTAGTATCTCTTTACCACTGAAATCAGCTAGATGAGGGGAAAAAACCAAAAAGTCACTCTTCTGGGGGTTGAAGGCACTGTGTTTCCAGTGCCTTCATAGTGTATCTCCTATGTTTCCAGGCAATAACTTCCTGGACACTGTCAAAAACCAGGAAGATTTGACTTGAACCTGTGCTTGGAAGAAAACACATATTGATGACTGGAATATATCTCTGTCATTAACTGGAATTTATTTTTGTAACCTATAGCAATTTTCAAACCTGTATGCCTGAAGTTCACTTCTTGAATCAATATGTAGGCACCTAAATAGAAAAGAGTTGGGGGCAACTCATAATTTCTGGTTCAGATGCTGCTTTGTAGTCTAGCATCACTGGCAGACCACTGCCAGCTAAGGAAACAGTTGTCTTGCAGTATCAGTGAATTCCCAGTGGCTGGAGGATATAATTCTTGTGACTGATGTTGCATTCACACTGTCAGTGTTTTATAGAGCTAAAATGAGGCTGTCACTTCATAAGTATTTTGCTGAAATACTTACCTGAAATATGACCTACTAAAGTGATTTTCATCATGTTCACTTTTTCTAGGGTCACAGGTAAAGACAGAGTAAGTATTGAATGCAAAACAAGAAGAAAACCAATAAAGCAATAAATAAAGATCATGATGAAAGGAAAAAAATGTTATTTCAGTCTCAACTAACATAACCAAGATCTGTATGCTGTCTTTCGTTCTGCCACCACAGGCAGAACTAATTTTAAAGCAAATTGTGGAGCCTGGAAACTGCAGCAACATTCTAGAACAATTTAAGCAAGGAGAAGGTACTGTCATTTAACCTTGAAGTTCTGTCTTTTTTAGGCTCTAGATTTATTTATTCTTTTCAATTTTTCATCCTAACTACATGCCATTCCTTCTGGTAAACAGTAATAAAGCAAAATCGTGTTAACCTTGAACAGAATTTGATTAAAGAATAGAGTTGGTGGCTTATCTTTTAGACACTAAATTAGGCTGATGAGTGAATCAGATCGTTATGGGAGATTTTTGGGTAACAGTAAGCTTCCTTCCTGCTGTGTCTGCAAGAGAAAGTGTGATTCTAGTATTTACATAGAATAAAAAATTGTACTTTTATTTTTTAATTATTTATTGCAGTTCATAAGTTATCTGGCTATGAATCCAAACTGCTCCTTCCAAATTCCCAAATGTGGCTCTTAGTACCAGACTTGTTTCTCTGAGAGAGGTGAGATTTTTTGTGGCTATGAACACTACATTTCTTTTATGCCTGGATTTCACAAATGCTTATTTTTGTAAGCTGACATTAAGAGAGGTAGCAAATACTTCCAAGTCTTATTTAGCTTCAATATGTGTATAAAATCCACTTATACTCAGGAGAGTTTTAATCACTGTGGCATACACACAGATAGGACTAGTATGAATTGTAATCTTGCCTTCAAATTCTGAATCTTTGTTCCAGCATCGTAGTTCAATTCTGTTCAGACCATTTATTTTCACTTTCACCCCAGCTCTTTTTATTCTTGGACTTCATATACACAGTTTGGCATAAGAAGAAAACACTATCATCCTTAAGTTCTTGAATGGATGCCAAGATAACACTGTGATACGTGCGGTATGAAAATGTGTTTGTGTAATATACATACTGTTTAACAGGAAACATTAACTTGAGATAGAGTTGAGAGTAGAGATTGTATGCCACTAATTTACAGAAGAAGGAACTTTCCAGATATAGTTTACTCATAAACCCTGTATTTCTGTATTTCAGAGATATTGTAATATACCTAAAATATTTTTCATTTCCTGGAATTGTAAGTATTTAATAATGTGATTACTGTAAAGGTTTGCTCGCGTTCAAGATCCTTAATTAACTGATTAAAAAAATCCCAGCCAACTAACCAAACATGTATTTGAGTCTATCGTGAATTATACTTTTTTTCAGTGTTTGGTGGCCTGGAAACAATAGGGATAAAATAGAGGCAATACCCAATTCTGTAACCTCCAATGTCGGAAGAAAGGGAGAAGGCTGGTGATTTGAAAGGGAGTTGGTATAATCTAAGTGTTGCGCAGTCATGGGTTGTCTTGTCTTGACCATGAATGTTAAACAAAAAAAGACCCACCAAATAAAATCTCCCTATTTCTTTAGAGTACATGTGAATTTCGCTCTTAGGCAAATACATTTAGTGTTGAGAGTTGATTATTGAGCATAACACCACTGTGATGAGGAGTAGAGTTATATAACAATTTTTTAATTTATACAATAAACATGGTGTTTTGCCAGATAGAGTCTTCACTTATAACAATCAGTTCATAATTTCTCTTGCCTTGTCTGCTGAGTGTCATAGTAGGAATATAGTTTGCTTAAAGCGTAATTGCTTGTCAATCTAAGCCCAGGAAGGAACGTGAAAGAGATGCACTCTCTCTCATGGGATGATTATGCTGGCTGTATTACTCTTCAGCATTTCTGCCATTTCTGTTCATTGAGGTGTATTGTTAGCGCTCCTGTTTCCTACCTTGTGGCTTGATGCCTTGGTATAAACTAACAGAGATGTAGCTTGCTGCTGTAGGAATAACTTGAGTGGGGAAAGTCTAGGAGATGAATTTTCTAGGACACCCATACACAGTAGTGTATGTACGTTTTGCTGAGTGAAGTGTTGATAGCTGATACAGTCTGATTGTTGAGTATGTCTGTTTTCCAAATGCATGTCTCTTTGGGAAATTGAAAAACCTCTATGAACAGGTGTCCACGATTGAGATTAACAGGCTGCCTTAAAAATAAGATGTAAAAAAAGTGATAATTTCCTAATGTTTTTCAGACTAGTAGTTAGCTACTTAGATAATCCCTAAAATAACCTAATAATAGAAAATAAGAAATAATAAAATTTCTTAGAAGGTCCTAAATATAATGAGACCATACCATGAATCTAGTAACAGAAGGTTCAGCAGATGCTTCCTTTTGATGTAAGTCCTTGATTGTTTTCAAGTTTAATGTAATTTGAATAAACTAATTATCAACATTCTCTGTTGCTTTTATAGATTGAGTAAAGGTGCATGTGTGAAAAAACAATATATGTTGAACTAAATAGTATTTTGGGGTTGGAAGGCATAAAGCAAAGAGTAAAAACCAAAAATTAAATACATAAAATAATTTTTTGTGCCACTTTTGACAGCATGACTCTATCTCCCCTCAGACCAGCTAAACTATGGTAGGGAAAAAGCATTCTTTTCTTGTTCAGACAAGTTCCATTTCTCTCTGTTTCTTTGTCAGCCCATGGCTTCAACATCTTTTTCTCCAGCACCACTGAGTTTAAGTCTGTGAATATGAAGAATAAAACATTCAAACTGAGTTTAAGAGGGATGATGGATATTTTTCCCATCCTTTTCTACTTCCTCAGAAAAGTCTAGTCTTTCCTCAGTTGGTTTTGTTATTCTGTTGTTAGGGAGAATGTTTGGAAGGGTATTTCAGTCTGGATCTTGCACACCTCAATAGGTAATACAATCACTGACTCAGTCTCAATTTCTGGTTTTAACTACTAATATAGCAACTAGTTAGCTGTAGAGGAGTCCCATTCCTTAACAGTTAATGATGGATTCATGAGTGCAGAATTAAGGAGACCAATATTCAAGTCCCTGCACAGCCCAATTCCAGCAGAGGCTTGAAACTCAATTTTCAATATCCTAGGTGAATGTCCTAACTTAGTACCCTATTCAGCATATGTCTCTTTTTATGATTTTAAGCAGAAATTCCATTCTGAACCCTTCAAACCTTTTCTAGTCAAAAATTTTCATATCATCCTTTGAATAAGTCTAATGAATCTGTGTTCTCTAAATTAAAAATGTCACCAGCTGAATTCCCCAAACTCATCTAAACTTCTTTCCTTGTTGTGGCAAAATATCTTTTACATCAAAGCAAAATCCATGTGGAAAAAACCATGTCAGTTGATTGGTATCTGTCATTCTGAAGTTGTTAAAGAACTCAATTTAATTAATGCTGAAAGCACAAGTCTGAGAATATGGAAATTTCTTGGTGTAATGGTTGATTGCAGCTTCCAAGTGACTTTGCAGTTCAAATGCCTCACTGATACTTGAGACTCTCCAAGGCATCCACAGATTTATGACACTAAATATGAAGTTATTGCTGTGGTTGTATCAATTATGTCTAGAGCCTCATTGCTTCAGAACATACCAGCATGAATGCTTCCAGGGTGCCAGGATCTTCCATGACAGGAGGAAGTTTAATTCTCCAGAGTAAGATAGTATATAGCTTATTTTCTATATTAGCTTTTTAGTCTTGAGCAAATCTTTCCTTAAGGGAGTTTCTGACTATTACTTACAATGAACAGCTGTAATACTCAGGAAGCTAACTGCCTGGATGCTTCTTTATAAGTGATGGGGAAATTCATGTTTCTACAGGAAGCTGCTTCAGGGTGTCTTCTCTGTGAAAGAGCCCTACTCTGCTTGAGGGAGTAGTCTTCTCAGGCTCCCTCTGTTGACCGTAAAGAAAATTTCCCTTTAGAATGAGTTCTTTTCCTAAGGTTTTAGGAATAAAGGGAGAAACTTTGAGGTTTCATTGGTGCTAGAAATGTAGGTGCAGTTCTGTAGGAAGAAGAAATGACACTGCATTTAGAGGTTTGCTTCTGAGATGTTTTGCACTTCATCTATAACAGTGAATGTAAAATTGCATGGCTGGTTATTGCTTTCTGTGTTGTGCTGCAACAAAATTTATCCTGCCTTGTCCAAAAATTAGACAAAAAATGGTACATGAATTTCACTGACTCAGATTATTAGTTTCCTGTTGTTGGTTTGTTTGGTTTTTCTTCCCAAGATGACTGAGTCACTGAAAACTGTCTAACAGAAACTTTCATGGTGATAGCTTGGGGTTTTTTGGTCAGATAAATACAGAGAAAAAGCAAGGACAAGAAGGAATTCTTACTCAAGATTTGGGACTTTGGTAGTTTACATTATGAAAACTGTATATTAATTCTGAAAGTGTATCGATATCCTGGCATCCTTCTCTTTTCATCATGTGTAAGTAGTATTTATGACAAGGTTATTAAGAGTTTTCCTCTTAATAACCTTGAAGATTGTCTACCCCTAATTCTGAACAGATTTAAGTCTTTTTCTCCATATATAGTTTATAAATGTCATGCTTCCTGACATGGGACAGTTTTGTAATCCTTAACTCGCTACATAAATTTTCCTTCTTGGATTAGCATGGTTTCCTCAACTTCCACAAGTTTGAAACGTTAAGTGATCTTCTTAAAGGAGGAAAACTAGTTACCCTATGAATAGGTGGTGTTAAAAATACTGTTCTTGTTCACATGTCCATTGTCTGAAGTTGTATTCTCGCAGGATTTGGGAATAAAATGAGAAGAGAAGGGACATTAGCCTTATTTATATTTTCAGTTCCTAATGTTTGTTGCACAAAAAAGAAGTACTTGTATGATCTTGACAGAGGCTGGTTTTCTAAAATTAACAATTTTCTTTTTTTCATTCTTCAGAGGCGATGTTTGTTAGAGCTCTGTTTGTTGTAAATGTCACCTTTCCTCCTTAGCCTTGTGAGATTCTGACCATTAACACAGATAAAATTGCATGCTTGTCTCCCAGATAACAAAGAATTTGGAGAAATGAAAAGGAT
This sequence comes from Athene noctua, assembly GCF_965140245.1. Taxonomy (NCBI): domain Eukaryota; kingdom Metazoa; phylum Chordata; class Aves; order Strigiformes; family Strigidae; genus Athene; species Athene noctua. The sequence continues at coordinate 152,430,500 of NC_134038.1, forward strand.
ATAACAAATGAGTTCCAGAATAAAAAGAAAAATTTTTAGATCTCTGAAAATCTGAACTTATATGGCAAGGGAATGTACTTGTAAACTGATATACTCTCAAAAATACCTGTACTTATCAAAAAGTATCTTGTGAAATTTTGCATTGCCTGCTGCAGTGCGTAGGAGAACAAAATCTAAGACCAACACTACTGCTTTTTGATGGTTGGTATTTGACATCCTAGGCTTTTATTAATGGTATCCTTTCTTCTTCATCAGTCCTTCAAAATTACCACTGTTTTCCTGTCCTCAATTGACTTTGCCTAAGCACTTGGTGACTGAGGGTACAGATTCTTTCAGATTCTTTTCTTTTTTTTCTTTTTTTTTTTTTTTCCTCCAATATTCCAACAGAAGTGTCTGTGAAGGTTGCAAAACTTCTGATCTTCAGGTGTGGACTGTTGTGATACATCTGAGAGCATGATTATTCCAGAAATTGCTTGACAGATTAGTACTTGCTCCTTATTGCATGACCATACCCAGAGGAAAATATTTGGAAATGTTATCTCTGTTAGAACTGTGCTTTTGAAAAGGCTGGGTTTTGAAAAGCAGAGTAACAAAAGACGTGGCTCTGCTTACTTCTGACTTAGATCATCAAGAAGGAATAATGTTAGAGATCTATATTATAAGCTTTCACTTTAGGCATAGCTGGTTTTATGCATCAGAAGTCACAAAATACTAAAGACCAGATTAGCCAACTAAGTACATAGCTTGATTAAATTTGTTTCTTGGTGGGCTTCCTCCCGTGATTGAAGAATGGTTCATATGCTGTTGTGAATGTCTCTTGCAGTCTGCATGCCAATAATACTGTTTCATATAGAAAGGTTCTACTGTTATGTACAGAAAAGTTTCCGATCCCATATTTCAAATATGTGAAGTAATGCAGTATATCAAAATAAACTAGGTTGGATGCAATATTAAACTGTGCTCTTGTTAGAGGTCCTTGTTAGCATCAATGCTTTGGTTTATTTTGTGTCAACTATACTATGCCAAAGTATCATAGGGCAAAAATGGTATCTTTTTAGTAAATAAAATTTGGATATGGTTCATTTCTGCATGGATTTTAGTGTATGAAAAATCAAGTCTCCATCGTGTTGCATCCCCTTATTTACCTGACTTGTATTCATAGGTCCTATGTAAGCTTGAGAAGGAGAACCACTTTATAGTTTAAGTTCAGTCATTCTGATTATATTGAGTGAACAGTAGTATTGTGGTACATAGTGGTCCTTATATTTATTTACAACATATCTGTAAACATAGCGTTTAGTGCATTTTCTCTGGATGCTTACATACATGAGTAGGAGGCATATATGTGAGGTCTCCCAAATCATTAACTTCTTATCGCAATTGTTATCTCTTCTGTTATCTAAAATGTAATTAAAATACTGTACTTTGCCTATGCTTTTCTAAGTTCTAATCCACTTAAAGGAAGAGAAATGGCAGCTTTAGCCATAGTATCTTGCCAAGATTCATACTCCCACTTTGCTAATTCACAACCTCTTACCTAACTGGCTTTAAAAAAATACTTCAAGTGATTTCTTTTGTTAACATACAATCCTTCAAAATTAGAATGAAAAGTTTAATGGCCTAAATGCAGTGCAGTCCTATTTGAAAAGCCTGATTTATCTTCTGTGGTTCCTTTTTTTTATACTTGTATTTCCTTGTTATGCCCTTGGTATTTCATAGCTGTCCTTTTTAAGCACTGAAGCAATTAGTTTTGAGAAGGCTGATTCTTCAGGGTCCAGTGCTTTCCTGCCTTTCATTTGCCGAAGCTGTACATTTTAATGAAGTTGTTTCATCTGTGTTGCCAAACACTAGAATTTTGCTGCTTCAATTCTAATTATCTCTGCTGGCAAATGCTATGTTTTATTAAAGCTGTCAAATGCACTGTTCATTAAATGTCCGCAGTCTATGGTGCTGTGCACACAAATTAGATCAGCTTTACTCCTTGATAGATTATGAAGTTAAATATTTTTATATAAACCTCTAAAATCAAGTCTAACAGCAATCAGCGATGACTTAGATAAGAATACCTGTAGCTTCTTGAAACCTAGTATCTTGTCAAAAACCATCTGATACATACATTAAAACTCTAGTAGTACAGCTGAGTATACCTTTTGTAAGATTATTTTAGAGACCATTTTCCTTCCCCAAGATACGTACATTGCATTTTCAATTGTAGTTTTAATGTGTTTAGGGTAAGATAAATTTTGTTACATGTGCTTTGATATAAGTAAAAACATCATTGCTAGTGTTTCAGTAGAGGGTTGTATAGTATAATTCATGTTCGTTAAAAGCAAAGATGGCTTCATTTTAATGTTACTAAGCTGGTGAATGCAAAACTAACTCCCAGGTTCTCTTGTGATTGCATGTCTCAAAAGGGAATTTTACTAGAAGATGTTTACTTCAAATATATAGGGCAGTAATAGAAATATTTTACTTGCAAAGAATATAATTGAGTTGGCTGTCATTTTAGCACTTGTGGAATTTTTTGGCTTTTATTAATTTTATATTCTCAGTGTATGTATCATTATCTTCAATAAGTCAGTAGTCATTCTTACTATTTAATGTATTGTTTTCCAAATTTTCTTTAGGAGAATTAATAAGATATTGTGATGATAGACTACCAATAAACGTTGTTGATCTTCTGAAAAAATATTTTTCTTACACTTCAGCTATGTGTAGGAAATAACTTCAAATTTATTTTTAGTACCATGGCTTTATGGTATCTGTTTTCTGTATTGGTTACCTTATCTTTTGAAAAATGTAGTGTTTATACTTCCCAGCATTGCTTTTAAATTTATCAGGCTGTATTTTAAACCTTCGAAGCAACAGATATTTATTGTACTCTTTTTAGAAATCATAAATTACATCTCAAAGTGCTATGTAAAGAGAACTTTGGGGCTCTTGGATATATATTTTTTTAGAGTTTGGTAGGAAACTACAGTCCTTCAGAAGACTGTGAGCCTCTCTTCCTTGTCTCTTCTCCTTATGATCCAGTTTAAAGTGCTCTAGTATGAATAGAAAATTCGTACAGCCTGAAGTTGAATAGGAGGCTGTGTATGTTTATACTTCTTTATCTATTAATGTATTATGCCTTATCATGTATATTTTGTGGTATTTATAGGAAATAATAGCATTTAATTTTAGTCTCTGAATGCAGAAACAGAAATTGATGCTTTCAAAGCAATCATCTGAGCCTCTACCTGTCAAAACCTTTCCTTTGGTGGTTAAATGTTTAAAGGAACATTTGTTCTTCGCATAGCATGACCCTTTATACCACTGTAATAGAGGACTTTCCAAAGTGGCATTGAAGATACCTTTCACAGTATGATGAATTTTATCAGACTAGTCAAGAAATAAAAATCAGGAATGTCTCAGTAATTTCTTGCAACCAGTTATATGGTGTTTCCAGGCAGGGATTCAAATAGTGTGGCTTATCCTAAATGCAGTGCTGATGACTTAGTCCTGGCCCAACCCAAAAAGTGCCTTTTAGAGATATCGCACTGAATGGCATTCATAGGTTGATTTGAATTGAATTCTTGGAAGAATAATAAAATAATCAAGCAGCCTAATTCTGCACTAGCTGTGATATTTAGATGGTCAGTAAGATTATTCCAAAGAAGTGTAGACTGCTGCTGTCTTCATGCATACATCTGTGACAAAAGGTCAAAAATACCTCAGCAAAGACATGTAGAAAATAAACTGTTCTTGGCCACTGGCGCTCGTCTCCTCAAGGAATTTTCAGGGAGATTGTTTCTTTGACTGCATTTAAGGGCTGAAGTAATTTTTGTCATCTGAAGTACTTAACTTCAGACCAATAATCTTTCATCTTGTTCAACTTAAAATTAACTTTTCTCAAAGGCCTACTGTCAGAGGAGAGATAGATCAGAATAGATGGCAGTGAAGTAGTTGAGTGATACCAGTATATTGAGAGATTTGATGGGAAAGGAAAGCATGGAAGTCACCTAGGTGCATGTGAAAAATTCTAATATGTAAAATATGACAGCCTTTTCTTAATGTTGTTATTGTCACTTTCAATGTTTCAAATTCTATTTGGCTTTGAGTCTGAAAAATCGAACAAAATATTTCCTGAACCTTCTAGGGAGATTTGAAATGTATTCAGGCTTGTATTTATACCTAGACTCAGATATGGAAAAGCTCATCCTAATTTGACTTACCGGAAGGTACCTGAGTTATCGCTGTCACTTGCATGAATAAATAAATGCTTTGATTGCACTGCCTTATCCACCCTTTTCAGGTTGAGTGTACAAGTGCGCAAACTATAATTTAGGAAATAAAATTATTTATAAATCCTGACACCTTCCTCTTATCAGTGTAGTCTCAGAAAATTGTGTAAAATCACAGAAGCAATCATCAAACATAAGGCAGATATCATAAGAGTTATGCAATTCACTACAGAAATAGGTCTTTAATGTGCATGTGTCGTGGTTTGAACTTGGCTGGCAGCCAGACACCGTGCAGCTGGTGAATGCAGGAGAAGACTGGAGGAACCCAAGGACAACTCGTGGGTTGAAATAGAACAAAAACCAGTTTAGTGATTGTAATAAAACAAAGCAATAATAATAATGGAAAGTACAAACAGGTAGTGCATGGTGTACTTGCTCACCACCTGCCTGCTGATACCAAGCCTGCTCCAGGCCAGTGAGCCCCACAGATCCCACTCTCACAGACCTAAAGCAAGAGAGAACCAGCCTCCTTTATATACTGAACATCACATAATAGGGAATACTCCAATGGCCAGTCCGGGCCCAGCACTCTGGCTGTTCCTCTTCCCAATTCAAGAAAATTTAACTCTATCCCAGGATAGCATGCGAGATAAACTTTATAGTTATGAAAGTATTCAAATAAAAACAATAGATTTTATGAATAACTGTGAGTGATCAAGATGAAACTGGAAAGAGTAAAATTAATACCATTAATAAAAGAAATACCATACAAAGGGACATGTTCCTGGTTCTAAATATATAGAGATTAGGTTGATAAAGCTCTATACTATTTTTAAAAGTCCTAAAATTTTAGACCTGACTAGGAGCTCTTTCAGTTCAAAAAAACATGGGAGAAGTTTTGGTCCAAAATTTGAGATTTGGCTCCCTGAAATCGATATTATCTACTAAGATATTTGACTGGTTCTCGAGAGAGTATTGCTTTTGTATTACTACATTTTTGGAAGGGCATAGTTATCTTCTAACCTTGCAAAAGCAAAACTAGATTATTTTTATTTTGTTTTGTTTTTACAGAAACACCAAGACAGTATACTTGGGTATACAATGCAAACTGTAATTGCCTTACTGAATAACATTGTTGCTAACAAAAGCATGAACATGATGTTACTCTTTGAAGAAGGTAAGTCATCTTCATCTTTAGATATTCTCCTTACTATAGATGTTTCCCAGTCTGTTGTAATATCTGGCACGGTGCGAAACTGTAGACTTGTATGTATTTATATTCTATAGTGGTTGTTAAATAACCACACTGTAACTGGCTGGTACTCCTTATCACTTCATCTACCTCCCTTACTGATCTGATTATAAATATAACTTTTAGAAGGCAGTTCCTCCAAGAAAATGTGGTTACAAAAGAATTACTGGCTGAAAGTTATGTTATGCCCATGAAGAATGACTTTGGAAAAGAGTGGGCTAGAGCTCTGACCATAACAGTGCAGAGTGTAGGAGAGACAGCCTCTGCAAATTCTTCCTTTTCTCACTGCTCAAACCTGAGAAAGGATAAGTTGTACAACATTTCTGCACTCTTTAGAAAACTAGCTTCTGTTCCACTCCAGTGATGTAGCCTAATAGCCTAAATGGGGTGGATCCCAAAATGGCTATGAAGTCTTGGTCTACAAACCATTCCATGTCTTCATTTCACTGTGTTTTATTATTGAAGCTCCTTTTATTTAGAATTTTTTTCTGGTTTACAAAATGAAGAGAAAGTTTCTGCTGTTGGAAATCTATATAAATTTTAAAACTTGTTTAGAAATATACACATCAATAACATTACTTCTGTTTATTGTTAATGAGTGAGTGACATCCAGCATTACAGATCTACACAACTCTTCGAGCTATTTGCATAGAGTAAATCAAAGATCTAGACTACTGGCATAGCAGTATATAGCATACTCCATAATGAAAAGGAAGATATTTGCACAGAGAGACAGTGAAGAGACAGCTAAGTCTCTTGTGAAGCTAAGAGTTGAGAGAAAACCTTTTAAAAGTCTCTAGGAAAAGATTGGATGGGGTGTGAGGGGAGAAAGTTCATCATAGTGTAGCTTTTCTATAGTCATCATATCAGAGAAGGAGCCAGATGAGACATAATGTGATTAATGGTTTAAGCATAAACACTAATGGTGAGCAAATTTGAATAATCTGATCTGCCTTAGATATGCAATTAAAAAAAAACCAAAAAAAAACCAAAAAAAAAACCCACACCAAAACCACATACCAGTGTACCATCAAGATTGGTAGTAGTGGTCATGCCCTCATTTTTGTAATTACCTTAGCAGTTAAAGCACTCACCCAGAAAGTGAGAGAGCTGAATTCCTGGTCTTTTTCACTCTGAAGTGGTTGAATGGGCAATGCCATCATTCATGAGATGAACTGGAACTTGGCATTGTAACTAATAACACACTCCTCTGTTTCAAACAGATCCACTCTGAAGTTAGTGGTGTGAAAACAGGGTCTAAAGAAAAGTAAGGAGATATGAGTTGGTGAGGGATGGTTCATATGATTCTGATTCTTTGGTTATTTCTCAGCAAACTGCCTATCACACTTAGATCAGCTTGGGGTTTCTTAGGGTTTAAGATGTATGTGCTGCTTTTATTATCTTTGGTCACATCTGCTCTGTGTCAGGCAAAATCCTAAACTAGCACCGACCTGAGCTGCAAGAGGATAACTTGTTAAAACTGCACAATGATATGCAAAGAGGTTAGCTCAAGTCCCACAAGCACTGTAACCATGTAATTGACATGCTTTAGTCAAAGTAATATGCTTTACCTTTCTGCATGGCAAATTAAATGCAAAACAATTTAACAATGTGGCAAAACTGCATCCATTCACTAAATATCTCTTCTTTATTGTCTCACAGAGCAAACTCCTGTGTACTTTTTATGCTGTTGGTAGTATATCAGTGCTCTTTCACTTCTCATCTGCTCCAAAAATAAAAGGCATCTCTTCCATCATGCTAGTTTCCAAATTAAGGAAGTGTAATAGAAACATTATTAAAGTCTCATATTTTCCTTGTGCTATTTCATAAATAACTCCAGTGATATTTTCAGACTATTAGTGGTTGGATAACACTAACCTGAGCTCACTGAACTTCAGCACCTTGACTAGGAAAAACTGCAGAGCAGCCAAAAATAATTTATCTCAAGTAAAATGTCCCCATCTTCTCTCATCCCTTGGCTAATCTTTGGAGTACTGAAAACCTGGATTTTGTCCAGTGCTTTATTGATTAAGGGCCTAATGGTTGAGTAAAGAACTTCTGAAATTTGTTTTGCAAGAACATTATGAAGGCATTGATCTTGTAATTGTAGACTGTAAGATTTTCTTTGAATGAAAAAGAGACAAAAGTTATTCCATACGAACTGGAGGGCTTTTTATCTTTTTCATTACTAACTCTAAATACATAGTATTCACTACAGGAAAAACCTTAAACAACTTCTGCCGCTATCTTTGATATTCAACTTGTAATTCTTGAATTATTTCTATGTGATGGAGAAGAACATGATCTAGTAAAATGGAAACTAAGCTCCCTCTTGCGGAAGAGGATCCTGGACTCCAAACAGAAAAGTTGATCATGAGTCAGTAGTGTGCCCTTGCAGCAATAAAGGCAAAAGAGGGCTCCAATAAGAAAGAATAACTGGAAAGTTGAGGAAGGTGGTTATTCTCCTCTATTTGACACTCATGAGATTTCAATCTAGAATGTCTAGTTTTGAGCTCCAAACTATAAGAAAGAGAGTTCTTTCTACAGGCAGGAGTAAGCCCAGAGGAGGGCAACCAATGTGTTTAGGAAAGTGGACCACATGATGTGTGTATTTCCAGCCTCTGCCTGTACTATTACACTAATTTATTCCCTCCCAAGTGCAGAACTTTGTATTTGCCTTTCGTAAACTTTAAGAGGTTTCTGGAAGCCCATTTTTTGAACTCTTCAGCTTCTTGAGCATTTTCTGGATGTTAGCTACACCCTTTACATCAACTGCTTGCCTCATTTCAGTGTCTCCTGCAAACTTGCTGAAGGTGCATGTTATTCCATCCTGTTAACACTTTGTGTCCATGATGTTAAGGTATTCAACATTCATGAGCTATTTTGCTGTCTTAGAAAAAAAAAAAAAAAAAAAACAAAACAAAACCTGAAGACAGAGTGTTATGGGTCACCAATTTCCCTTATTTCCCCATTACAGTGTGATAATTCATGTATATATGAAGCTTTAGAAATTGAAAACCCTAAATACTTGCTAAACATTATAAGGAACTCAGGTTAGGGGGTCAGTCTTGTCAGGTTTTTTTGTTTCCAAGAGTGCAGACGTTAGCAATGAGGATTTCTTTCAGAATTTGTGTGTATCTTTCTTCAGCTGCCAAGCAGTGGTATTTTTGCACAGATCATTTAGAGACCCTTGTCACTGTTTCTTTTTGTGTCTGCTAGCCTTCAGAACCTCTCTCCTGCTCAAAGGAGTTTTATTAGGTGACAGAGATTTTTTTTAATGGGTTGCAGCTTACGTGTTGAACTTTCCTCTTTCTCAAAGAAATCTTGCATGATGGCTCTTGTTTCATTACTACTTCTGTGATTTCATATTAATAACAATGAAACAGTTGTGCATTTCAGCAACTTGCATACCGGGTGGATTGTGTAGCATTTAATTTCTCCCTGAACTGTGTTCTTTTGTGTGACAATACATCATGTAATGATAACCACTTTTAATGTTTAAAGGTGAAATGTAGAGTAACACATGCAACTAAAGTCACAGAGGGAATTTAAAATGGCCTGTACTTGTATTATCAGCTATTAAACATTTGTTCTGTTAACATTAATGAAAATTTCCATTTAATAATCAGAGGGGAATAATTGATTCAGTTTAATTACTAAAACTGGAATTCAGTAAGGAAACTGGCAGTACTATAGGGTTTCTTGTGAAGAGTTAAGATGAGATGCTAAAAAGCCAAGACAGTAGTGGTCATTTTTAACATGGTCTTCTAAGAATGTGAGAATTACTCTCTTTACCCCTGTCTTGGCTTCTGTCTGGAAGTATTTTTCTTTCCTCCCTTTCCCCATCTTTTGAAATCATTGGACAATTTAAAGTTAACTTGGGAGAGCATGGCGGTCCAAATATACAAAGTATGTATTCATTCTATAATAACTGATCTGAGGAAAGGAGAGAGACCCAAGTTAGTGCAATAGTTTAGGGAAAAGCAATAGTATGGGTGTATCAACTAAATATTCCTGGCTAATGTACAGCAAGCAGGGCAGTGCAATATACACAACATATACAAAATATATATATGTACTTATATATTTACAGAAAGAAAGGAATTTTAATACCTAAAGTTTCCAAATTAAATAATTTTAAAAAACATTGTTTGCAACCTTTTATCTTGGACCATCCCTATGGAAATTAGGTTGCGAAACCCCAAAAGATGTAATTTTACCTTCAGGTAGGAACTAAAGAATGTGAATGTGAGAGGAGCATCATTCTTGAACAGTTTCCTCCTTTTATCATAAAGTTAAGATGTAACCAAAGTAGAGGTAACTGCTCTGAGTTTATATCCTGGATTATAATAGTTCTTACTGGTGGAGGTGAAACCTTCTCATCTGTGGATTCTATTTTCATTAACATTTATTGAATTAAATTATGAAGCGTGGAATTTATACTCTTATATAATATCCTGAAGCCTACTAATAGGCCTGTAAAGATCTATTAATTAGTGTATCCCCCTGGTCTTTTCTGCATTCACTTCCCGTTTGCTTTTTAGGGTATCTGCTATCTTCTGTTTTAGGTTTGTAACCACCAGGTTCAGCAGTGTGTTGGTCAATGCCTGAAGAGGGTAGCAATGTAATGATCCCACAGGATCAGTCAGTGCATGGGAGCAACTCCCACTATAGCACATGCCTATAGTTGGGTGACAGGATGAAACAGTGACAGGGTTTCAGAAATAGGGAAAGGGAGTCGTCAGTGACAAGGATGGTGACTTATTACCATGAAGGTAGGCAGGGATATAGAATGCAAATCTGTGGGAAATGGGGCATTGTTAGTTCTACTGGTTATGAAACAGCCAACTACGTATTACTCTGTTTGTCATATTAAAAAGGTTAACATTTGTTGACTATAAAATGAACACCCTGTTCTAGATGCTAGAATCATCAGCTCTTAAGCAGGTGTTGTAGGACTACAGTGGATGTTCATCTGTTTCTGAAAAGACATATTGTGTCTCTTAGACATGTTGTGTCTATTGACAAGCATTGATACACTGACAAATTTAGACATGAAATGAACCACAAAGTCAGGTTTGGCTGCTAGATAAGTAAGTGGTGTTAGTGTGCAAGGCCACGTAATTATGTGGAACGCAATGAGTAATAAATAGCCAAATGCATCACAGCACTTTATGTCGTAAAAATCTTGTACTGTAATACAGTTCACATATACGTAAACTCTCCTTCAATTCAGTCTTTTTGTTACTTTGGTTTCTTTTCTTGTTCTGTTTCTGGGTTGATTTGTTTGTTTTTCAAGTATTTTGTACAAATTAAGAATAGAAAATGTTAAGTCGTCTTAAATGTCTGTAGCTAGTATTGCTTTCAAATTTTGAGTCCTGTTCGTCCCCAGGTCATATTCAAAGGCAAGGAAATTCTTCATTTTAACTCTTACATCATGTGTCTTTTGCTTATAGGAAGAGTTTAGACGTAGTGTATTAGAGTGTAGAGAAATGTGTTTCAAAGGCTTTAGCTGCTACATGAGGATCCTCATTCTGAAGAAATTAACAAAACAGTTGTTGGAAAATAGATCTTATGGACTGCAGTGGATAGCTTCAGATAGTCTGTCTGCAGCTATTTATTCCTGATAATGCCTCAAATTTATTATATTTATATAAACAGCTATTTTCAGTATGTATAAAAAGTAAATGCAATTAATTCCGTCTTTAGGAAAGGTTTCCACTGTAATTCAAAGCTGATTTAGTAGATTGTTTGCAGTCCAATATTACTTATGAATGAGTTTACATTTTTGGCTTTTTATGGAATCTCGTTGCACTCCATAAATATTTTATCAATTTTTTTTTTTTTTTTTTGTGGTGATGGTCTTATAAGGATATGATTTTTATATAAGTTCAATAGAGTCATGTTGAACTGAACAACCTTTTCTGGGCTCTACTGCTGTGATCCTGTTTTTGGCTACTATCCTGAAGTAACCACCACTAGCAGTGTAAGCACAGATGCTTGTCTCAGTGTTTAAAAACAGTTTCCATTATATGATACAGAAAATCCTAAACCTTATTCCTTTTGTGTTAGTGCTGTTGAATGTCAGGAACTAAAGTAAAAGGGAAAATGTAGGATTTAAAACAATAAAAATAGTGTTTGAGTTGTGTAAAAATGCAACAGCTATTAGTAATACATAGTACTTCAGGCAGTTTGTGTAAAAAATGAAGTTCCTAAGGGAAGGACCTTTGATGGAAATATAGAATGTCAGCTACAGCAGTTGTTATATTCAATATCATATTAAGAAAGCATGCTAGGTGCTTAAAGCAGAGACAGTTATTAAAAAGGAAGAGATCTGCAATAAACTTTGTAGTCAGATCATCATAACTCATTTGCACCTCATGAAAGAAAGATCAACCTTCATGGCTGAGGTGTCCTTATTCTCTTGTGGTCCACTGCTTTGACTTTTAGTCAAATGTCAAGAGATTAATTAGATTTCAGATGTCTTCAAGTGTCGTATTGTTCAAGTCTGTTAAATATTGCGTATCCAAAAAGTGACACTCATGAGACTAACATCCAACTTTAAACTTTTTCTTAAAAAGAAATTAAAAAAAAAAAAAAGTGAGTCAGTCCTTTACATATACAGATCTTTAACATAATGATACATAAATGACTGGATTCGGAGCTCTCTAGATAGACCAAAAAGGTTTCTAACACCTAAATCTTTGGAGGATATTCTACATTTCACTTCCTCACAGATAACTGTATTTCAGCTTCAGTCTCCAAAAGACATTTGATTATGCTGCCCATAGCACACTCTTTAAGAACAGCTTCTAGCTTCCTAGCCAGCGCTCTCTCCCTGCTAAATCATCAGTGTTCATGAAATTAGGCAGTAGACTGCACTAACTTGGCAGTTCAGATCCTGCTGCATCTACCTATGCAGTAGTCTGAACTACTGTACAACACTGAGAAGGTGTTGGTGGGAGATTGCATGGGACTTTGATTTTAGGAATACAAATGAGTTGTTGGAGTAACTGGCTTCAAAGTTGCAGGATTTTCTTCCTAGATGGGAGAAACTGACTCTAAAACAGTGATCACGAAGAGGACCATGGATTAGTCATGCAGAAATCTACTTTCAAAGGAAAGGCAGTAGTTATACAATCCTATCAAATACATTACTTAAACTAATATGCCCTTGAAAACAGAACAAAACCCACAAACTAAAGCAAACAAACCCCACAGGCTTAGTCTGTGAAGAAATCAAATGCACATTCAGACTGGTTCTGAAGCCATTTGCTCTTTCCTTAGTAGCCTCTGTTCTTTCCTAGGAGGCAGGAGTTTTCTGCAAAATTTTTACAGGATACAGTATGGGAATATCTGTTCAGTGACTGAAGATACAAAATGTGTTGTTTCATGGCAATACTTTGTATCTGCTTATTGTACATCACCCTAGCAAATATAAAGGTTAGTTCAGATGCAACATTCTGTGATTCTGGAAGGAAAAATTGGCAGGGAGAGCAAGTTAGGGAAATCAATATGAGTAAGAACCTAAAACCATTTTTTCTATATTTAATGTTTAGAAACAAAATGCTCTCAGTGAAATTAATGTGAAGTAAGAAATCACTTTAAAATAGAGAAAACAAATGCAGACAGATTGGTATCATCCTGTCTGAGTAGTTGCATATGTTGCTTCTGTATCATTTGGATGTGACAGGGCTTTCCCTCAGTTAAGGGTTGTACACCTTACACCCTCTGCCATGCGGGGCATAATCCTTTCACAGCTCCCTGCCAGTACTGTAGTAGTTCAGCTCTTGAGCAGAGATGTCCCTATGAACATCTAAAGATAGTAGTTGTGTGTCACTATGTTCATTTGAGTTACAGCTTATATGAGAAGTCAGTGGTGGTTGAGCCTGAAGAAGTCTCTTCTATGATGTTATGAAGTTCAGAATGTTTTTTTAACAGTATTAAGACATGTTTTTCTGACCCAAAATGCCAGACACTCAGGTGGAAATGTATAACATCACATGGGTAAACTTAGAAGTCTGGTATCATAAAAGATAAGTGGAAATCATGTCAAAATACCATGGTAGTAGTGAAGTCTTTGAGGAAAAAATAACCTGTGTCATCCTGTGATACTCAACAATACAGCCATCTGAAAAGGATGAAAATAGAAACAGTAATTGCTGTGAGAAACAGTTATGCCATTCAAGTAGAACCAGGCCTGTTGTTGTTGAGAGCCGTACCCATAAAGCACAAAATGTCACAGCACGCTTGCTAAGACTTCAAAGGATAAAATAAGTTAATAAAGGCTCAACAGGTTTTTACATCTTGTCTTGCGGTGCAGTACAGTAAAAGAGGACTGGCCTTTTCTGTGGCTGGAGTCGGCTTTCTGCTACTATCCCTGTGGCCAGCCAAGCAGATCATTTGCAACATAGCTGCCTGCTTAAACTACCTAAGATTCCTCATTTTAACACCTAACTGACGGTAGAGAAAGGAATAATAACAAGAAATTTTCAAAATCTTTTCATTCCATGATATTCTAGTCTGAGAGGCCCTATGCAGAAATCTGATGATATAACTGATCAGCTTAGTTTAATGGTGGGAACTTAGTTCAGTAATATATTGATTGTCTTTATATTTCTAAAATGCCAACCATAATAGACATTTTTATGCCTATCCAGTTCCTAGACAAAACAAAGACAAGGTTTTGGATCAGTGATTACTCTGACTGATAATGTTTGGAAGCAGAAAACTCATTTGAAAAATTTCATTTTTCATGTTAAAATGTAAGGCATCAGTTTTCTATTTGAGGATGTGGATATCTGAAGGTTTCCTGATTGACAAACTCAGGACTATAAAAAAGGAAAATTTTTCAAAGCCTTATATTGCTTCTCACCCACTTAGTCATAAAAAAGATATTTTTTTCCTCCACTCTAGAAATTGTCATCTTTGCATTCGCTCTAGGTGCTGCTTTTCCTGCAGTCTAATTTAAGCATTATCATTAGACATTATGCTGGTAATCCCATGGAGTGCAACTCAAATCACATGTATTAGCACTAGTGAGTTTGATCAGTTTGAGAGAAAATGAGTAACTAGGTAAAAGTGTAGCTATCATATTAGCTACAAGTTAACTACTGATGACACAAACTATTTAAGTTGTCACAGATAATAAATTAAAATCCACTTATGATGATGTCCCTGTGTAGCTTGTCAGATGTAATTAATAAACTAAAGGATGATATTAAGGGATGAAATAAAAAATGTAACTATATATTTGAAAAGAAACACAGTCTGAATACAGTTATTATTCCAAAGGTTGTATAGCTGTAGTATGTTTTCTATTCTAGCTGTTAGAACAGTCTCAGTATGAAAGCGATATATCACTGCCAATTTGAGGTAAGTGTAAATTTACAAAGGTACAAAGTACACAAAATTCAACTACATCAATCATTACTCTATCGTAGGGATAATGGCCTTCAGATGCATTTATTTGATCCTACTGAAAGGAGTTCATTTTGTCACTTACTAAAAAAAAAGTACCAGTTTTGGCAGAACCAGATCTGTATAGTGGACAGATGAATGAAGTCTGAGGTTTTTTCACAGATTTAAAGAATGGTTTCAGTTGGTTTGTTTTAGATGTTTTCAATAGTTGTTGTAGCTCCCAGACAGCCAGATATTTTTCTCTTCTGAGTTATTTTCAGGAAAATTGTGGACTGAACAAATGTGTTCATCTTGCAAAATAATCTGTTAAAACTGTTTGTGGACAATTAAACTTTACTATAATTTTCTTTTTAAAGCAGAAAGGGTTTTATATCGTAATGGAGAAACTGAAGTTATTTACATTTTTAAAGCCTTTTGAAACTTCCAATTTCTGCACAAATAGGTAATAGTAGTCTATATTACTTAGGACTTATTCTGCAATGATGTTGTTTTTCCACTTAAATATTTTTTATTTTTCAAATTTTACCTGAAATACAATATATCTATGTAGTCTTTATAGTTTGTTTTCTTTTGTTATTCAGGATCTAAATCTGTAATATTGTTTAGCTTAGATTTTCCAAACATTGTGACTTATATTTTTATGTGCATTTTATATTTAAGAATACGTTTTTATAGGTAAATTTCCTTTGAAGTCTAAAGCCATAGATCTATGTCTACACATGTCTTTTCCACCATCTTAAGGCAGTATATATTCAGGTGGGTGTTTGTGCTCTTGTTCAAGTTAATTAGGGAAGTTATCACTCTTTAACCGGTAGGTTTTTCCCACAACATTTGGTCAATGCCTTGTAGATTTGAGATGGTAACTAATTATGTATGTATTTGTATCCATGAGTATTTACATTTTTGTTGTGGTTTGAACTTGGCTGGTAGCCAATCACCACGCAGCCAGTCGCTTACTTTTTCCCCCGTCTGGTGAAAAAGGGGAGGGACAAAAAAAAGAGAGTATTTGCAGGTTGAATAAAAAAACCCAAACAGTTTAGTGATAGTAACAAAACAGTAACAATAGTAAGTCCAAACAGGTAATACGCAGTGCGGTTGCTCACCACCTAGCCACTGGTACGCAGCCCCCCCATCAGCGATCCCAACCACACCAAAGATCCTGCTGCAGGACTGACCGCCAGTGGAAATGAGAGAGCACCCACGTCCTTTATGTACCATGACGTCACACGGTACAGAATACTCCAGTGGCCAGGCCGGCCCTCCAGCTGTGCTCCCTCCCAGCCCAAGGGAAGTTAACTCTACTCTGGCTGAAACCAGGACAAATTTATAGCAATGTATCTGCATTTAGTCAGTTTTTGCAAGTCAGCTGTTGGGGGAACCTGACTAATGTGCAGTTGAAACCTCTAACTGAGGGACAGTGGTTATTTAAGCTGCTCTGACAAAAATGTAGATGCTCACCTGATGATACCATTTGATTTCTTAAAAAACACATTTCATAAATGTGGTACAAATTTGTATATCCACCCTTTAAAAAAAAAATTTTGTCTCATATTAGCTTAAACTTTTTTTCTAGTTGGACCAAGATTGTATTTATGTGGGAAGGTTTATGAAGACAAGTGTGTCAGCAAAGGCTTGTGCTTGAGCACACGTAGAGAGATTCAGATCTGAGTTTTAAGCAAGTCACTGTAACGTTTCACTTAGAGGCCTTAACTTGATAAATTGGGGGGGGGGTGGGGTGGGATTGTTTCATAAATAGGACTTAAAGGTTTCTATAGATGTCTCCACATTGTTAGAAGACATTGCATCAGCTAGCTGTTCCTTCTTTTTGGTTGAGGAAAAAGATATGTGCTTCCCTTTGAATGTTTAAGAGGAATAGGGGAAGAAATAGGATATTTTTATAAAGTCTAAGGCTCTTTTCTGTCTCGTAGGAGATTGTAAAAACTGGGAAGATTTTTTTTTTTCCTCATTACCATCCAACTTTTGAAAACATACAGAAAAAAAGGGTGAAAACTTCTTGTTCACCTGCATCCATCTAGTTTCAACTTATCTTTTCCAAGGGCCATTCTTTCTTTGCTTATCATATTGAAGGTTGCTTATTCAAAAACCTGTCACCCCTGTTCCTGTGAGACTTGACAAAAATCTGGTGAAGTGTTGTTAATGGATTTATTCACGCTTTTAAAAGATCGTATTTCCTATCTATCATGCCCAGATTGTGACATATAGCTTATTAGCCAATGATACAGCCATGGAATATGACTTATTTCCCTGGATGACGACAAAACTACTGCTACAATATGTATTACATAAAGATTGAAAAAACAGTAAAGTTATCCATGATCGCTCAACAGTCTTTCCAATACACATTTTTGCTGAATAAAACCAGATAGATGTTGTATATTTTGATCCCACCACCCAACCCAGAATGACATGAAGTGCAGGTTTATGCCGTTATTTATCTTACAGGAAAAACACACTCAAACTGTTACTTAGTGTGCATTTTCTTAAGAAATTACACTGAATGTTGTTGAGTTCAGAGAGCATGTGGTTCAAACAGCAACATGAAGATTAATTTAGAGGCAGCATTTTGTGTATGAGGAAAAGTCATAAGCAA
The DNA here is from genome assembly GCF_965140245.1 of Athene noctua. Lineage (NCBI taxonomy): Eukaryota > Metazoa > Chordata > Aves > Strigiformes > Strigidae > Athene > Athene noctua. The sequence continues at coordinate 152,448,006 of NC_134038.1, forward strand.
GATAAGGGAAGGCAGATACAATCCCCAAAGAAACGGATTATCAAGGCAGGTTTATGGGTTTTGACAGACGATATGGAAAGAACAGCACTGCTTACAAGATTTGCCAGCCTAGGCTATGGGTCAGGCAGTCACTCAGAGCGAGTTTGTGTATTACAGGATCAGCCCAGATACAGAGATACTCAGTCTGGACTGAGTGAAAGAACTGACTGGCGGCTCTGCCTAGCCCTCTGCAAGACCTGTGTTGATGAAAGGTGTATATATGGTCACACTTGTAATGAGCTACAGTAACACATCCAGAAGGCAGTAACTGACAACCTTTGGCAATAACCCCCTAATTCTGTTCTGTCAAGCTGGCCAGTGTTGGTGCTGCTTGTGACACCCAGTCTCCCAGGCTGAATTGTAGCCCACTATCATAGTTCAGTGCAGTATTCTGGCTGGCCAAGTTGTGCAAAATGTTTGACTGCTACTTTCCATGAATTTACTTGTCTTGAAAACTTAATTATCTACATCTCTCTCTCATTTCTGGTGTCTGGTGGTGACTTGCTCCAGCTTCTTTCCAGTTCTTGCATAATTTGTGTAATTTGTTGACAGTCCAGTTTCACCAGAGCTGCTTTTGCTTAGCATAGATCCAGATTCACTAGGTTCAGTCTTCACTTTTTGTAGCCTACGTCCAGAATTCCTCCCCCTTAAGGCACAATCTTCATTAAGCCTAGTCAGTACTCTCTTTCTAAAAATGTTGATGAACAAAGGCAAAGGACAAGCCTAGTTCAAACAGAACCAAAATTTTGAGCAGATCTCAGCTATTTACAGGTAGCAACTGCATATTGGTCCCATCTGGAAAAGTGTGCACTCCTGCACAGGAACTCATTGGGCATCCCTAAAGTCATTTGACATACTAGTTTTCTCTCTGAACCAGAAAACAGAGGGAAGCCTTATGTCCTGGTGCCACCATTCTGTAGGATATCTACTGCAATCCTGAATCGTAGGTGGAAGCAGTGATCTGTGTTGAATCTGTTGCAGAGAATATTATCTTAGAAAATGCTGGGGATATTATTTCATTATTTCAAACTACTGTTAAATTTTATCATCCTTGATGTTGGTCTCTTCACTTGAATTAGCATGGGGGAGAAACGAAAGAACATAAGCCCTTCACTGCAAGCTCCCCCTTCCTCCCCCCCGCCCCCCCCTTGTTTATCTTGTCAAACACAAAGATTGAACTTAATTTCTTTACTTGAACTTGCTTTTTAGAATTAATAGTCTGGACATAAGCAAGCTGGAAGAGAAATGTAGAGGCATAGTGATAGTGCCCAAGGCACATAAGTGACACATAAAGCACACCCTGGGACAGGATGGTGGAGGCTGCCATTGTTGGTAAAGTTACTGGGACCCTGTAGTACATTAATGCCTAATAAACACCTAGGCCCAGCAGAGCAGGCATGGTAGAGAAGAAGGAAAAGGTACTGTCATGGTTTAACCCTGGCTGGCAACTGAGCACAACACAGCTGCTTGCTGACTCTTCTCCCACACCGGTGGGATGGGGAGAGAATCAGAAGGGTAAGTGAGAAAGAAACTCATGGGTTGAGATAAAGGCAGTTTAATAATTAAAAAGATATAATAAGCATTTTTAAAAATTGTGAGGATGAAGAAACCCAAACCGATGAGAAAGGCAAATAAAACCCAAGAAGGACAAGTGATGCAAATGAAAACAATTGCTCACCACCAAACAATGCACAGCCAGTCTGGGAGCAACAGCCCCCCTGCCAAACTCCTCCAGTGTTATTGCTGAGCATGACATCATGTGTCTTCACAATATTCCTTTGGTCAGTGGAGGTCAGCTGTCCTGGCTGTATCCCCTCCTAACTTTCTGTGCACCCCCAACCTACCTGTTGACAGGGTGGTGTGAGGAGTAGAAAAGACCTTGACACTGTGAGCACTGCTCAGCAGTAATTAAGATATCAGTGTGCTATCAACACTATTGTCAGCACAAATTAAAAACATAGCCCCATACAAGCTACTATGAAGAAATTTAACTCTATCCCAGCCAAAACCACTACAGGTACTAAAACAGGGCTTTGCATACTAAGTTTCTTTTGCTGTTCTGTTGCACATCTTCCCAGGGCACCCACTTAACAAAAAAATCCTGGTTCTCTAAATCCCTCTTTTCTGTTCTCTGGTGGCCATCTCTCTCACTGTAGTTGGGTCATTGTTATTTTTCACCTCTGAATAAATTAGGTGCCCTAGAGCAAGGCATAATCCACATTCTCAGTTATAGCATCAAATCCGCATTGGAGTTCAGTTCAGCTACTTGTTGTGGAGGGTGGCATGGTTCACTGGTTTTGTTTCAAAACTGGGTGGCTTGGGCCAAGATAGCCCAGTATACCAAACTGTTCCATGTGATCTCCTCCAGTGCTCATGCAGAAGTTTCCCAAGAGTTTGAGCTAGTCTGTTACTGTATGCACAGGCTCCACTACTCCCAGCAACAGCTACCTGCATAGGAAATGTATGGGCTGTCCACAGCCCAGTGTCAGTAGACACGTGATCCTATTGTGTGGGTCCTGTTGGGATAGGGGAGGCAGGGGATGGAACACAGTATTCAAACACATGCAGGCTTACAGTTCCGTCAGAGCCAGGTCTGCCTCTCAATTAAATAAACTGAGCTGTAGCACCAGCTGACTTAACTCAGTGCAGTCATTTGAAGCCAAGATAGTTGGGATCAGGTAGCTGTGCTGACAGAAAATGAAGGGTCTATTGGTCTAGGTTGTACTGATAGTGAGTATTAGGTAAGGCACTTTCGGTACAGCCTGAGGTCACAGCATGATCACAGTGTGATGGGTTCCAGCTCAAAGATCCCAGTGGTAAGGTTGAAAATCGTGGATGAGTGAAAGTAGAACAAGCATCCATGCAAGCAAAACAAGATATATGCCTGAGCCACTTAATAAGAAGGATAATAACAGCTGACGTGAAAAGTCTGTGATTAGATTTTAGAGATTTAATCAGATGTGGCATTATTGGTATGGCCAGATGATAGCAAATTAGAGAATCTGATGGTCAAAGTTATCCTAACACATATTTGGGAAACAGTTGACCTAGCAGAGTAGGTTTAAAGCTGCAGAATTTAATCTGGTCATAGCTGTAAAACGAGATTTACTATCATGTAACATCCTGACCTCTGCTTAAGCCCTTTGATCGTGTAAGTGTAAAGTACACCAAGGTCACCTTGGACAGTTGAAATTACTAGTTGTCAGCTTTCATCTCTGTTGTGAACTTAATTGATGAATAATACAGGATGTTACAAGAAACAGTGGCATAGATTCAGTTTTGTTGTAATAACCAGCAGCAAATTCCACTTAGTGGGTACTCTAGCTTTTGCTTTTGTTCTTTTGTCTAGATGTAACAATTATAAAAGACTGTCACTTGAAAACCCAAGTATTTGTACTCTGTATGTTTTCATTCTATGGAACACTGATGTAAATAGACCAAGATGAGTAAGAATAAATATTTAGTATCCTTTTTTACAGAGCATGACTTTTCAGTAGGGAAATGTACAGGGTTTTTACCCTTATTCTTTGCTGAATATATGTGGGAAGAGTAGTCAACTAAGTTTCATTTCTGCAGTTTAAAACTGAAAGAAAACTTTAGAGAATTTTCTGAAGCCAAGGTTCATTGGTCCTTATCACTCTAGTCCAGGGACTCTTGAAGGCCTAGCTAGAGCAATTAGTGCTGGGAACATCGTTCAAAGCTGTTGAATGCTGTCAATTTGTGACAACAGTTTAGGGCTGTATCTGCATTCTGAGGCTGTTTATATCTGATCTGTACAGGTTTTGTCAAAAAGGCAGCTCTCGAAGTTTGAATGTGGTCTCTCAAGGATTTTGGTAGAAGGGAAAGTTGATGCCAAAGCAGAGGCACGTTAAGGTATTTGAAGTAGATAAACATGGTTTAATCTTGTGTGACAGGAAGTCTATTATTAAAATAGCAATCTCTTTAGAAGAACTTGTAGTTCTAAATTAAGCCCAGGATAAAATTCCCCCTGTATTTTATCACATGGTAATCATTGCAGCCTTGATCTTTCTGAGCAGTGAGAAGTCTTTGTTACTTTCTTACTGACTCTCAATCTTGCTGAATACAAGGAAGCCCTAATCTAGATTAAAATCTATTATTTTTGTTAGTGAAGAACTTGTCTAATTTTTGCCATTAATTTGCAGAATTCATGCAGCCTTTGTTTTTCTAAAAAGCATACGTGATACATGAATTCACAACATGCAAGCAAAAGTTCTTCCATGTAGCTGTGAAGCCACAAACACTAATATCTCAAGCTGGTTTTAAAGAAGATTTTAAAGACTGTTGCCTCTCAAAGAGTAAGGTGTCCTGTTAGCTATTTTTGACCTGGTGCAGATCATTAAAACCTGCAGTTTGGAAAATCTACTAAATCTAACTTCTGTCTGACAAACCCAAGAGATTTTATTTTAGGTGACACCTTGTAGGGGAAGAAATAGGGTGTATCAGGATCTGACTTGAAGTACAGCATGCTGTAGAATTACTATGCTTTACAAAAGGGACCATGAGTTCTAATGTGCTTCTGACATATGGGGAATAAAATCTAACTGAAAAGCAGCTGTAGAATTTGCTTAATAACAGCAATAATTATCAATCCAGACAAAGTGATTTTATCTTATTACTGTCTTGGTTTATTTAGTATTTTTTTTCTGTGATGGAATATTGTGCACAACTGACATATTGAAAGACTTTGTCAACAAAAATGCTTAAATCTATATGAAAAGAATGCCAGTTAGGTGTTTAATGTATGTACAACTGGGAACAGAAATATTTGAAATGTATACCTCATAAAGTCACTGTGTTATCTCCACCTCCATCCCTCCCCAACTCTTCTGTCTAGAAGGGTCACTTAAGTGTGTGAGTCTGCTACAGGCAAAATCAGATGGGTTAATGCAGGCCACCCATCTGAACGGTTTCAAGCAGCCTAGAAGGGCTTGTCTGGGGAGACTAGGGAGTACTCACATCCTCTTTGTCTCACGTATGCACACTCCCACACAGTTGTAGGGACAAGAACCTCCAACAATTGATCACTAGCAAACACCTGGGAAGAACTAGTGTTTGCCATCAACAAAGCTGTTAACAAAATGAATGTCTGTCAGGCAGCCTTAGCGTTGTACTCTAGTGTATTGTCAGTTATCTCTTGGGATGATAGCACTCAATTTTACATGCATCGAGGGCCTTATGCTTCCTGATTTAACAAAAATGCAGCCTATTTGTGATGTACGTAGCATATGCATTACTGACAGAACTGACAGCAAATCTAATTACTCTGCTGGTACTAAATTTAATTTCTGAAGAGCAAAAGTTTAATTTGAATAAATAATTTGAAATGAAATGTTTCTTTTATGTCCAGTCTCACAAGCAGCCTGATATGAGCATTGGTGTGTACATCTTCAGTGAATCTTACATTTCTGTTGTTTTTCACTTATCGTTTTGTAGTAAATGTCCAATTATTCTCAGCTATTTACAGAATGTAAGAAGTAGATAGCATTTCTACAGACTGTGGTGCCAAGAGCATGGTATCGAAGCATTAAGAAAGCTGGTGCAGGGTCTGGAGCACAGGTCGTACAAGGAGCGGCTGAGGGAACTGGGGGGGTTTAGTCTGGAGAAGAGGAGGCTGAGGGGAGACCTCATCGCCCTCTACAGCTCCCTGAAAGGAGGGTGCAGAGAGCTGGGGATGAGTCTCTTTAACCAAGTAACAAGCGATGGGACAAGAGGTAATGGCCTCAAGTTGTGCCAGGGAAGGTTTAGACTGGATATTAGGAAGCATTTCTTTCCAGAAGGGGTTGTTAGGCGTTGGAATGGGCTGCCCAGGGAGGTGGTGGAGTCCCCATCCCTGGAGGTGTTTAAGAGTAAGGTTGACTTAGCACTGAGGGATATGGTATAGTTGAGAACGGTCAGTGTTAGGTTAACGGTTGGACTAGATGATCGTCAAGGTCCTTTCCAACCTAGCTGATTCTGTGATTCTGTATCCAAATAAATCAAACCTGTCTTCTGAACTGAGACACTATTAATGTCTCAACAACACTGTGATTAGATCCCCTGAACATCATTATAGTCCATAGTTATGCAGTATTTTCCCATAGAAATTTTGGTGGGGTTTTTTTGATAGAACTAGAAAGCATTTGGATGTTCTTATAATTATTTTCTGAAGAAAGTTACTGTCTTGGTTCAGCTAGGATAGGGTTAAGTTTCTCCCAAGCAGGGGGAAGGGATCTCCAGCCAGGTTATTCATACCATGCTGACGTCAGGTCCGGCACGGCAGCACGGGAAGTTTTTCCTTTGTGGCTTTGGGCGCAGGAAGCAGGTGCGTGGGCTGCCTGTGTCCATTGCGGTATTTCTCTGTATATCTTTTGTCTTGTTTACTGTTATTACTGTTTATTGTTGTTATCATTGCTACTGTTGCTGTTCAGATTGTTATTTATCACACTGTTGTATTAAATCTCTTTTTATTTCAACCCTGGGGTTTGTGTCTCACTTCCAGCCTGACCGGCTGAGGGTGGGGGAGGGACCACGGCAACATGGTCTCCGGTTCCGGCAGGGCCTAAACCAACACAGTTACCTTCTATTTCTTCATTCTATCGCTGTTGAACAAGTTTGTGTCCATGTTCAATAAGTTATACTCCTAGGAAGGAGGACCATCTCAGTAAATCTTGTCTAGAACACAATCCCCTGCCTTCAAAATGTTGATGCTGTATACCCACATGTGCTGTGAACTTACTTTCAAACGGCTTGAATATCTTTTCTGAATTAGTATGGTTGAGTCAATCTAACATGAAAACCTCGTTGATATAATTTGTTGTATTTTACTATTTTTGTATTGACCAGTCAAGCATATTCAACAGTATGTGATTTTATTATACTTAAATTGTTCAAGTTGCATTTTTACTGTCATTTATTACACTTAGATTCTCTTTTTCATGAGAGAATCCACTTGGTTTTTTATCTTTTAGTTGGCTGTTCTATACACCTGTTGGTCTTAATCACCTATGTGTTTGTTCCATAGATTAAATTTCAAAAGAAAGTAAATTTTTGTGTTGGCAGGATTCTCTCTGACTGAGGAGAGACAGTGTGACATGGTTCCCAGGGGAGTCATCAGTTCTGCGCTCTTTCTTCACAAGTGAAAGATGCCACCTATAAACTGCCTTCTAACTATAACTGCTAGACATTGCCAGTCCTGAAAAACTGAAGCAGAGCTATGTTGTGCTTTGACTGACTCAAAGCACAAAAATCTTACCAGAATGTCAGGTCTGTATTTCTCTCGGGCATCTGCACTCAAGATGACATAGTGCTTTCCAGTCTACTTTCAACCTAGTTGTAGTAAAGATTATAACTGACTTCTCTGGTTTTCATAATCCTTACCGCATCCATTTCCCTGCATGTGAGGGCCGGACTGCCTGCTTAGGCCCCATTAGTGAGTACCCTGCCTTCCATGTGCATAGGAAAAGCTGAGCCACAGACTCTTCCCACAAAGGGAAGCTCTGGAGAGCCTTGACCACTGCAGTGAGACAAATTCAAATGAGACTGTTGTTTGGGGTTTTTTTAAATTATTGTTCCTCAAACCTACTGATTCTTTATTCAGTCACAAAATGTCCAGTCACTGTCCTGGTACTAGGAATAGACTACCCAATATGTGCAAAATTTTCTTCTTCAGATGTGTGGTGGTTTAAGGCCCTGCCAGGACCCAAGACCACGTTGCTGCTGTCCCTCCCCCACCCTCGGACTGGACGGGGCAGGGAGTGAGACACAAACCCCGGGGTTGAGATAAGGAAAAATTTAATACAACAGTGTAACAAATAATAAACCAAACAACAACAATAAAAATAACAAAAGTAATAACAATGAACAGGACAAGAGATAGATATACAGAGATACACAACACAGATACAGCAGTGAAGGGTACCGATGCGGAACAAAGCCGTGCCTCGCTCTTCCAGCGCTTGGGCGCCTGGACCTGACGTCAGCATGGTATTGAAAAACCCAGCTAGACCTCCCTCCCCACTGCTGGGGAAACCTAACCCTGTCCTAGATGAACCAGGACAAGATGCTATCAATTTTTAAGATGAGAATAGAAAATAATTTTCAGGTCAGCAGTCATGAATTTGGTATGTTCATCAGCCCTATCATTTTCTTTCCACTTGATCTGACATTCATAAGTGACAAAATCTTGAAATCAGTGGTGATCTAATTTTCTATCCTAGTTTATTCTTCCTCAATAGTATTATAGTACTAACGCAAATAGTTTCTAAAACATAAACAGTAACAAATAATAAGAATAGCAATAAAACCAACAAGCCCCTTTTAAAAATGCCATTGCCCTAAAGACACCATTTGCTTTATGTCACCTATTTTCAGTTGTTCAGAACAGGAAACCTTGAGTAGTAGGACTGTGATGCAAAGAATGCAAATTAAATCCCAGGTTTATGTAGGTAAATAAGGTTTTATGAAGAATCTTTGACATGATGAATTATCTTAAGTGCGTGCTCAGGTACTGAGTTAATTCCTGTGTGAAAGAATCTATCAGACCACAGTACTGTGTTTCTTCTTAGCAATATTTTTGAGTTTTATCATTAACATTAAAATATTATGCAATATCTTTTCTAGTTAGTCTGGCGATATTGTTTCTAGTTCCCAATGTGTTATCATTTTGAATCATTTTATAAAAATAAAAAAGCAAAAATCCCGAGCAGGTCCACTCTGTAAGTAGAAGAAGGAAGAAAAGTCTAGTGAATATATATTTGGTAATATCCCTGGGGAGTCAGTTGTGTAGGTGTGACACAAATGGGAAAAACAGCTCTCCAGAGAGCAACATGTAGAAAGGAACAAAGAGAAACCTTTTTGCCAGGCTGAGGGTTTTGCTGCTGGCTGCCTGGCTGCTTGGTGGCATTGTTCAGAGGAAGCGCACCCGCTCTAACATTTTCTTTGGCTGGAAGCAGACAGGTTTGTTGAATGCTCTAATTGCTGGTAGGCATGAAAGGATTGCCTAGAAGATTGCTTCCTAGGCTGTCCTTTGATGTTTCATATGATTTGGAAGCAAAGATTTCTTTTCCTTTATCCATCTTGCTAATAGGTGAGAATAAAATATCTCCTCTCAGCTTTCATTCCAGAAGGTATCATGGCACATTGTGTCCGATTAGCTGTATCATGGGCCAGAAGACTCCTTTTATCTTTTGAAAAGATTTGTAAAACACAAGCATAGTCATCACAGTCCACATTCATAAAGCACTATTAGCAACGTGTTCAGTTCATTGCAGGGGTCTCTGGGCAGGAGAAACACTCTACTATGAATACTAGGTTTGTCAAATGGTATAAAACTGTGGCTAAGAATTTTGAATGCAACCCTTTTAAAACATATTATGAATCTTGGACTGCAATTAGAACAGGTTTGTTTAATTCCAGTTATTTTCATTTATAAACACAATAATTCTAATACAAAAATCTAAGTTTTGCCTTATTTTTCTGCAAAATTTAAATACCAGAGAACTGCACTGAGGCTTGATATTTTGAGGATGCCTCTTTTACAAATAAAACAAGACTACTGCGCTATGAAGTGCTGTACTAAATTTAATCTATAACTATAGCGATAAACAGTATGATGTGATATATTTTGTTTACTGAAATTTGCAAATTAATAGAGTAACAAAAAATTCTGTAAGTTAATTAATGAGTTTTTACTTAATTCTCTTAATAAGAAATGCCTGCCTGAAAGCAATTATGATGCATTACTTCAACCCATGTAAATTGTCTATAACACTTTTCTCTTGAGAAAGTGGACTATTGCCAACATACTTGGAAGTACCAGAATACTTAAAAATATGTAGCTTTTCTCAGTAGAATGATCCTCCTCAATTTAATTGGGTTTAGCTCTCCTCTATGATACAGAATTCAGATTCAGATCCACCACTTCCAAAGTTCAGGAGTGCATGGGGTGTACGTTTTGAACCAGAGCCTGGTATATTTTCTACTGAAGTGTTGAGAATTACTAAGAAACATATGTCTGTTAAATATGACTCAGATATATTGTCTGAAGTTTTTAAAGATAAATATTGGTTTAGGCTTTATTGGAAATTAAGAATAATGTGCTTCTTGAATCAGTTGTAAAATTTGAAAGAAAATATTCAATATATCTTCTGAAACTTAGAGATCCATGTGCAGTTTTTATATTGTGACTTTCTGAATTATGAATAAAGTTTCCTTTTTTTCTTAAAATTGTGTCCTCTTTTTTCAGACTGTTTCGGGAATCAATTTTTTGAATGCTGAGACATGTCAGTCTTGATCTTTGTAGCTACCTTTTGAATAAACTGGTTACAGTGCCACTGGCCAAAGCTGTTAAACTTCTATTCAATTTTGTCATGGTCACTGTAAATTATTACACCAGCTTCCCAACTTTCTCTTCTGAGGGCAAAGAATGTGTATTTTGTCTTGTGGTGTAAGCAAGGAGTGTATTTACATGTGTACAATTGTGGCCTCCAATTTTCATTTTGTTGTGACACAATATAGTGATTTAAAGAACATGTCTGAAATTTTATTTACATGGCTAAGAGGTCAGTCTGCATTATTTTTTTATCTGTAGAACCAAGTGTTTATCAGGTTTCTGTATGAATCACACAGAGTGTTAGGGGACATTTTGCACCAACATTTTATTTTAGATGTCTTTATAATAAAGTTTTGATGTGTTAAATTTTCCAAAGGTATTTTAAGTCTGGAAAAAAGTGGGTTTTTTTTCCCAAAATTTCCAAATTTAATATACATATCTTTGTACGTGTAACTGTGTCAACATGTATCTACCTATATAAAATCCACTAATTCTGATGTTTTAGTTAACTGAGTAAATGTGAATATTCTGGTGTGTTTCAGGTGTTCAGAGGCAGGGTTGCTAATTACTTACACCCTTAGGGTGTAAGTACTTTGAGGGAATAAAATCTAGGTGATTATATTATTCATGTTTGAATGGGTTGGGAGAATGTTGAGTGCTTGCTTCACCTCCCCATTCACCAAATAGCAGAAATGAGGCAATTGTGAGACTCAGGCTGGTACAGTCAAGGGAATAAACAAGTCATTCTCTTCCAAGTTGAAAGGGAAAGGATTGCAGATCAGAATTATGGATCCTGTTGTTTTGTTCACTACTAGTCATTCCCTACTTAGTGCTATAAATGAAGAGAGGACTACTGCCTAAAAATTTCTTGATGACAACCCATACAATGTTTTTATTTCAAAGTAGCCTTCTCAGCGTTAATCTCCAAGTCACTATCTTAAGGGTTATATGTAAGCCATCTAGAAATAATAGGGTGACTCATTCATTTTGATGTGGCTGTGGGTTTTGTGGTCATATACAAGGAGAAACAGAGTGTACTTGGATATATCCCTGCAGGCAATTTTGCAGGCATCGCTTTGGTAGGGACCAACTCTTACTGGACTGTTTTCTTAGGTCTATTCTAATTTAGCCTGGTGAAAAAAAGGCATAGCATAACCACAAGTTTTGTACTGGGTAGACATGCAATTATGCTGGGTTTTTTTCTTCTTGATGGGTATTGGTGACATCACTTAAATGTGTCTGTGTGCTATCTCATTTTTTTGTGAAGCATTCAGAACTGCAGCAGAAATTGTGCTGTAAAAAAGGATAAGGAAATTAAAAGTGTGAGATTAGACTGATATAATTTTGAGAGTTTGGTTTTTGCAGACAAAACTCCAGGAAATTCAAAGCTTAGCCTGAGCTGTAGTCCATCAATCAAACTGTTGTGAAAGAACAATGCTAGTAATCATAAAAACACAAAAGATGTGAAATATAAGAAGAGTGTGCAAGTCTTAATCATCCTGACCTGTAACTGTATTCTAAATAAATGTTTTGTATTTAATTTCCTGAGCAAAGTATTAAGGGTGATGAATGGGGGAGGAAAATATTTCATGGAAGTTTAAATAATTGATGGGGCATCTTTCAAAGTCAAAACAGTTCCAAAACCCCACAGATTTGGCTACTCTCAAAAGCTGAATGGTGTAATTACGTGTTGTATTCTACAATGTTTCATTTTAATCTTGTATTGATGTAAAAATATATACAACTCCTTTTTAAAGGAGAACTTATAAAAGCAGTCCTTTTACTTCAGTGAAATCAGTGAAATACTTCGGTCATTTTTGACAGTCATGGGGACTAGAAGCTAATGTGTAGTATACTTACATACTTCAGCATTACTACATACGTGCACTCAAGTCACAGTATGGCTAATCACCAGTTTAGAAGATAGTTTATAAACATAATTATGTTCCTGATGAGGAACAAAGTATCTTTCATTCCTTACAAAATTCTGAAAGAGAAAGATTAAGATCAAATACAATAAACTCAGTCACTTCGAAAGTAAGAAAGATTCTGAACTGAATCAATGTTGCCTTGAAATGGATTATATTTTTTCCGATATGTCAAGTGATATGTAGGTTAAGCCACAGGAGCTGATATTATTATATTCCAAAGGAGCTTTGAAAAAAGCTTCAGAACAAGAAGGTACCTTCAGGAAACTTTTTACTACCATCATTCAAATTAATCTTAATATCATTTTAGGTGTAGTATTTAGTATTTCATATATAGTCTTCTTCTGAATATATTTTATGTTAAGCATAACACTGTTCAATTCTACAATTAAAGCATGTGGGGAATGTTGTAATTGGCAGACCAGTTAAGAAAGAAAACTTTAGGCCCTGACCTTGATGTGTCGTTTTGTAACAGCCCAGAGAAATTGCTTAATTCTTGTGACCAGGAGTGTTGTGAAGGAGACTTGTGTACAAGCATGCTACAGAAAAATTTAGGATTCAAAGTATTTCTTTATTTAATGAATGTTACATAATTTTCTATATAGTTAGCAAATTTGTATCAGTTTTAACTCTATGAGCTGCTCCAAACAGAATCAGAGAGAAGGTAATTATAGTAATGCAGAAAAGGAGGAAATTTGATAAATACTCATAACATCTGTGAAATTTGGTTTTATCCTAATCAATTATTTTTCACTAGGCTACCTTCCACATTCTTCTTTTCCTGATAATCTTTTTTTTTTTTTTGTCTCACTTTCCGTGTAGGATTGACTCATCATATCTGTAATCTCCTAATAGAAACTGTGTCTCTGTACTTGGAGGAAGATGATAAAAGCAGCACCAAGACAGCAAATGCACTGCTTCTGTCCTTGCTTGACATTTTGCGCTACATGCTGATGTATATAGCAGGCATCGTGCGCCAGACTTTGCAGGTATGGAATCTATTTCCTGGGGTCATCACTATCTTAAACAATTTTTTTAGCTAGCTTCCTGTTATCCTAATAATGAAATGCCCACTATTCTGATTTTATTGAATTTTTAGTGTGGTGGAAAGAGAAAATCATGTATTTTGCAACTTCAAGTTGCTCTTCCGTGTAGTTACCTGGCTAGACTATCTATACTAGCTTCACTGTGTGCTGGAAACAGATCCTAGCTGACTGTTCTGTTTCTGTATTCCATAAATAGCTTAATTCAATATTTGCTCAATGACAGTTCAAAGCATTTTTCTTCCATTCATTTTAAAAGAAAAAGATTACTCCATAAAAAACCAACATCTTTTGATTATAAATCACATGTGATTACTGTACTTGAAGAGCATATGTAACCTTTGTATGTGTGCTGACAAAAGTATTTCCTCTCTTATGCTGCTCAATTTGTCTTCCAAGTTTCTGTTTGAACTGCAAATCATGGCATTGGTAGGACTTCCTCATTCACTGAAGACAGCCTCCTCCTTAAAAATGAAGCATAAAAAGATATTATTCAAAGAAATTTCTCATAACTTTCTTAAAAAAAAACAGCAGAAAGTGTTCATCTATTTTAGACATGATGTTAAGCTACCAATATTTGCTTTGTTTTTAAATGATCTGCCAAATTTCTAAATTAGCCAAGTGGAAGCACTTCTGTATTTGGGCTGCAGACAACAACACGTACTCTTCATGTTAGGTTTTTGATGGTCTTGGGATTATCCACTGAAGAACAGGGAAGTCTATTAGGTCCAATATAGGAGGACAGAGAATCAAAAGATTACAACCAGATTGTATGGTCTTTCAGGACATGGCTTCTTTGTTCTGAAAAGGTCCTGCTTTGTGGGTTGATTGGTTCTTTGGTTTGGGTTGGGTTTTTGGCTATTTTTTAAGAAGGTTTAATGTATGAAGTGGGTGTTGAAAATTGAGTGGGTTTTTTTTCCTACAGTGATTTACATAATCAGTTGTGTTATCAACCAAATATTTCACTGAGAGGTGGGGTTTTTTAATTTTGGAAGAAACAATTTAGATCTTATGGTACAATACCTTGTCTTTTTGAGTCTTCTGTTAGCAGGTTCTGTAATGGGTTTCTCATCTAAGAATCACTTTGTAAAACAAATATTGTAGTCTAATTGCTGATCGTCATATTGTGGCATCACTCTCTGTAATCACAGAGAGCTAAATTCTGTATTTATACTCCCTGCAACAGTGGTGAGGCCAGTTATACTAGAGGACACATAGGAGGAAAGAGGAGCTTGCACATGTATTGGTAATATTAGTGAAAATGATGATTTTTATTTAGATACAAAATTGAATCTATACATTCAAAGCCAAATTCTGTTCCAGCTTTACATAAATACCTCAGCTGATTGATACACTAAAACTCCAGCTCTAGTTTTGTCCAGCTCTATTCAAAGTAATCTGCTTTTATCTGGAAGGCTAAGGGGTAACAAGAGTCAGCTGGAGAACTGAGTCTTGAAGCATAGTTCTGTCCTATACCCCTGTAGAACTAATTTTACAGTGGTGATGCTTGTCTTGGCAATATGTGTCACAGAGCCCCTGTGGGTTCTACAGCTGCCTCAGTACACATGCCCTTTTGAATGATGGCCATTAGTTGGTGACTGCTAGTTACCATGCATCTACATAATATTCCACTATCTGTGTGTCACTAAATGCATCACTATAGTAACAAATATTCTTAGAGTGTTTTTATAGGGATTTTCTGAATAAGATGCCTTTTAAAACAGAACTTGAAAAAGAGAATCAAATTTTCTCATGTTAATAATTTTTGAGGCTTAAGTTGACTGTACAGATGGTACTACCTCCACTTAATTCCTTTTTATTTAAGGTTTTTATATGTAAAGTGATAACCTTATCCAGCTGCATAGGAAAACACCACTTTTCCTTTGCATTCCAGTACTTTATGCTGCATGGTTCTGATAACTATCCAGCTTCATTCAGGAGTTTTCTCTTTGTGGACCAAGTACTTGTGTTTTAATGGAAATGGTTTTAGATTCGTTTGCATATCTGTTTTAGAGCAGTTGCATCATATCATGTTCCACAGGTCATCCACTGTAGCCAAAAGTAATCTGCAATCTCAATTTGAGAAATGGACTCTATTTAGTGACTTAATGTAGGTTTAAGCATGGTGTGGTGTGTATCCTTTATATACATATACAAAGTATATTTCCTTTAGTGATATTGTTCATTCTCTTTTAAAAGACACTAAATATATAAAAGTTAAAGAAAGCAGGCAAACATCCCTAATGGATGATGTCTTTCTTCTCATCCAAGCACTAAGCAGAAAAAGCTGTTGCAAATTTTGCTGAAGTGAAGGTGGCTTACTTCCCTTTCTTGATTAATATAAACACTCCATTTTCTTGTCTTCTCTGCACTATGTCTTTCTGCCCTTCTTGGACTTCAGCATTCTGGGTCATTGTGGTGAGTCTCAGTGAAAGAATTTCAAAATTCTTTCCAGAAAAAAGGCATTTCAGCTCATCAGTATCAACAGTGGAGCTTCAGCAGCAGTGTCTCCTGTCTCAGGGGACTTGCTCCTGTGTTCACTTAACCAAATGAAAATCATCAGATAGTACACTTGAATGATGGTTTGAGGATTGAGTTTTAAATGAAACACAGAATCACAGAATCGTCTGGGTTGGAAAAGACCTTGAAGATCATCTAGTCCAACCATTAACCTAACATTGACATACCCAACTACACCAGATCCCTCAGCGCTATGTTGACCTGACTCTTAAACACCTCCAGGGATGGGGACTCCACCACCTCCCTGGGCAGCTCATTCCAACGCCCAACAACCCCTTCTGGAAAGAAATGCTTCCTAATATCTAGTCTAAACCTTCCCTGGTGCAACTTGAGGCCATTCCCTCTTGTTCTATCGCTTGTTCCTTGGTTAAAGAGACTCATCCCCAGGTCTCTGCACCCTCCTTTCAGGGAGCTGTAGAGGGTGATGAGGTCTCCCCTCAGCCTCCTCTTCTCCAGACTAAACCCCCCCAGTTCCCTCAGCCGCTCCCCGTAAGGCCTGTGCTCCAGACCCTGCACCAGCTCCGTTGCCCTTCTCTGGACACGCTCAAGTCATTCAATGTCCTTTTTGTAGTGAGGGGCCCAAAACTGAACACAGGAATTGAGGTGTGGCCTCACCAGTGCCGAGTACAGGGGCAAGATCCCTTCCCTGTCCCTGCTGGCCACGCTATTGCTGACACAAGCCAGGATGCCATTGGCCTTCTTGGCCACCTGGGCACACTGCTGGCTCCTGTTTAGCCGGCTGTCAATCAATACCCCCAGGTCCCTCTCTGACTGGCAGCTCTCCAGCCACTCCTCCCCAAGCCTGTAGCGCTGCTGGGGGTTGTTGTGGCCCAAGGGCAGCCCCCGGCATTTGGCCTTATTGAAACTCCTCCAGTTGTCCTCAGCCCATGGCTCCAGCCTGTCCAGGTCTCTCTGCAGAGCCTCCCTACTCTCGAGCTGATCAACACTACAGAATACAAAAGAATGTTTAAATGTGTTCTTTAAACAAAATGTTTACATTTTCCTCTAGCAACTTGACTGTCTAGGGTCATGGTCCAAAGCTGGTGCAAGATAATGAAGTTAAATGACAAATCTTGCAAGCAGACCTTTCTGGTGTCCTGGTCCTGGGGCAGGGATGGTTCGTAAATAGCAGTGTCTAGGATGGCAGTATGTTTTCATCAGGAGGTATGACAACAGACAGAATTACAAGTAGTAATAGATCTTATCACAGACATTGGTCACTTGAAGATTTTATTATTCCTGTTTCAAAAATAATTTAAATTATTTTAACATACTATGAACATTTCAGGGTACAGAGTCAGAGGGCAAAATTGGACATTATTGCTGAGAATTCTAACTTTTCAGTCACCTTGATTTTCTTGAAACTTGAAATTGTTCCTGATAAAAGAAAAAAAAAGTAGTTGGACTTTATTGTTAAAATAGGCATGTCATGTTGAAAGAATACAAATATATAAAACATTTATTGCTTTAGAGATATCTTGTGTATACGATTTATAGCATTTTGCTGAAGAAATGTCATGTAGGTCAGTGTATTCAGCCTGTGCAGAATGAGCATGACAGCATGAGTCCATTTTGCTTTGTGCTTATTGTTACGAACACAGGGAGCCTTAACTGCTTATTGGGAGTCCAGGAATACTTAACTAGAAAAGACTGTATAAGTCTCCTTCAAACTTCCATTCAAACTTGGACCACCTAATGGACCTAATTTGTTTTTCATAATGGAACAGTCACCAAGGTTGCTTTATATTTTTTTCTCATCTTACTAAGGCACAGAAATCTGGCACAGAAGGAGACACGCAGGCTGCTGAAGACGTTCTGCTTATCAATAAACCCCTGACGGACCTAATTAGCCTGCTTATTCAACTGGTGAGAATTTGCTTCTTTGTAAGGCTTTTGGAATGTTGCTGTGCTTGGAATTATTCAACTGAATTCAATATCTTAGAGCTCTGTTTGCTAGTTTTTCATTGTTTACAAGCTCCCACCTAATACGAAGGAAGGACTCTAACAATTTTTAAGAAATTATAGGTCACAGTAACTTGCAGGTTACCAGTGATGTCAGAGTAAGTCTGTCACAAGATACAAGTGGGACAAGGGGCAGGCTGCAGATTCTCAGTTTGGATACATATGTATAGCCAAATTTTAGCCCTTCAGAATGGACTAGTGATCACTGCATAGGGAAAGGAAGGTATTCAAAATTTGAAACAAGTACTGCTACCATTAGAAAGTCAGTAAACTTAAAATTAGTTCGTAGTGAGTGATGCCTTTTAATATTATTTTCTTGGGTTTGAGCCTTCTGAACTTTTCTCAAGGGTTTAGTTTTATTTCGACGTGATCCTGAGGGATTTACAAGTGGGAATGGTCCCTGGTGATCTGTAAACATCTTTGAAGTCTGTCTGTTCAAAGTCAGTAATTTCTAGTGTTTCCTAGATGTCACAGTGCTGCACTGAAATTTCCACAGAGTGCTGCATTGTGGCCTTGATGTATCCCATCAGCTCAACCTGCATCGTACTGTGCCAGAAATTTGTAGTGCCTCTATGTGTAATAGCTTGTAGTAGAGGGATGCTTCTTGAGCTGGACAGGATTTTTAGAGGCTTCCTCAGCCTTTTATTGAACATAAAGCCATTAAAATGGTTTGTGAGAAGTTCCCTGTGGCCTATCATGCTATCCTTTCCAGGTTATTTCACTTAGAGGCATTTCAGATATGCTGTGTTCTCTTCCAGGCCATTTTTTTTTTTTTCCCATTTAAATACAGGTTTTCAGATGCATTATGATATGAATATCTGTCACCCTTTTACTATCTTTAGCACTGTCTGTCATCTTCTATTTTGGGGAAGAGTGTGTTTCCTTTTTTATTAATTTTAGGCATTATACTTGTTGCTAAGTTCTCCTTTGATTGATCTATTTTAAGCAGATATTGACAAAGGCTTTTTGGAAATGTTCACTGAATGATCTAAAACAAAGTGATTGAATTTCAACTAAATAATATTTAATCTTTATAAATTAATTTATTTTCTATTATTTTTTTAAATCACTGTATATGATAAATAGTAAGACATGAAGAGATGCAAATGTTCCTTTAAAGTGAAACTAGTAATAAATTTAAATTCCATTAACACTCTAAAGAACAGAAGATTAGAGGCCAAGCTTTACTTGGCCTATACCACCTGGAAGTCTTTTATAAGTTTTTAATTAAAGGATAGGATAATTGTATAGTTAGCATGTACTGATTAGATTCTGACTTGCCCTTGTATTTCAGAAGCATGACTGCAAATTACCACTAGGTTTTGCTTTGTTCTGTATTTCTACAGATTCTGGTATGTTTAGAATGCTTATTTAAAATCTGCTGATTTTAACATACAGGTGGAGTACAGACAATTGGTACAGCTTCTTATTTTTTGTTTGGTTTTCTTTTTGGAATTTTTTTAAAGATTTTGTTGCAAGTGAGTGATTTTTCTCTTGTAATGTGTATGTGTTGTTGTTTACATACATGTGCTTGATTGAATATATGAAAGTTATTTCTGCTAGGTTTGTTAAATTTCATATCCCTTGCCCATTGCTGTATTTAACATTTCCTGTTAAGGTTGAAAGAGTTTGAACAATGAAATAATGATTTTAACATTTCAGGTCTACTTGTTTAAAATGTCTTATGCTCTAATGTCTTTAAATATGACTAGATTCTTTATGAAGTCTAGTGGCTCTCTCAAGATGTATATGCTCCCTACTCCTCAAAAAGACTCAGGCTTACCTAAACTTAAGTTCTATGGAGCTGCCAACAGTAGTTCTCTGTATTCATTGAGCTGTGTGGCTGCATAACTCTGAGTGTTTTGAGACATTCAGTTCTTTATGAACTTTATTTTCTGGAGTTAATGGAGGTCTTAAATGCTGAACTAACCCTCACTTTAAGATAATGAGTTAAAATTATTTTCTCTGGTTTGCTGTTTCTACCTATCTTTATAGTTTCTTATGTCACTTTGAATAATTGCTTTCCCTCACTGATATGTATATCCCTCAAGTAGATGATTGTTCCATGCCCCATTGAGTTGTTTATTTATATATTTATTTTCCTCAAGTTCTACGTGTTTATCTCTCTTAATAATCCCTTAGAATCAGTTTTTCCCTTCTCTAATTGTGATTTAGGCTATCATTTAGGGCATAGCAAAGCAAGTGTAGGAAATCTAGATTGCATGTAAATGAAACTTCAGAGTTTTTAAGAATGTAAAGGAAAAATTATTACAAAGTCTGCCATGCAGAAAACACTGCAAATATGGAGAATTCGATATTTAATCCCATGATCAGTCTGCCCTTAGTTGATCAATAAGAGGAAAATAAATTGAGCATTTAGTCTTCCACTTGGAAGCTTTGTGTTTAAAAGTTAATTACACTTAGCTTTTTTTGTGTAACGTTTTTCTGCTTGAACATAAATATAATATGATTATTATACTGAAATTTGCAGCAATTGTAGAAGGTATAAAATACCTTCTACTTTTTGATACACTCTTATACTGGAAAAAAAAAAATCATTTAGTTACTGTTGAAATCACTTCAGTGTGGATTTTCAGAAACCTTTCCAGTACCTATAAAGAGCTTCATGTCTCTGTACATCCTAGATATAGATTCTAGGTGTACATCTTCCAGTCTTTTCTGCAGCCTACCAGACTGCTGGGAGAGAAGTTCTCTTGTGTTCTGGTGGTGGGCGTTTGCAGTTGATTACTGTGCTCTGTGTATTACTGTTTGTCCTGGTTCAGCTAGGATAGGGTTAAGTTTCCCCAGCAGAGAGGGAGAAGGGATCTCCAGCCGGGTTATTCATACCATGCTGAGGTCAGGTCCGGGCGTGGGAGCATGGGAACTTTTTCCTTTGTGGCTTTGGTGGCAGGGAGCACACGAGCGATCTTTCTGTAACCATTTGCAGTATTTCTCTATATATCTTCTGTCTTATTTACTGTTATTACTGTTTATCACTGTTATCATTGCTACTGTTGTTGTTCAGACTGTTTATCACACTGTTGTATTAAATTTCTTCTTATTTTAACCCGGGGTTTGTGCCTCACTTCCAGCCGGACCAGCTGAGGGTGGGGGAGGGGCAACAGCAACGTGGTCTCCGGTCCTGGCAGGGCCTAAACCAACACACTGTTGAAAGACCAGTTAATTATGTGCAAACACGAAGAGGACAAGCCTCAGTACACATGGAGAAATGAGATGATCTCTTCTAGGTCTTTTCTGTCTCTACATTGCACTGGCTCTAAGGCTGAGCCCTGACTTTGTTTTCAGAGCACGTGAAGGTATTTGCCACTGAATAATGAAATTACTGCAGAAGAATGATAATCCTGTAGACTGTAGAATTTTATTTCACATTTCTTAGGAATACAGACAATTCTGTGGTCAGAGTGGAAAGACATATGTTTATTTCCTGTATTGTATAACGTATTGCTGTTACGGTATTTGAAATGTTATCTGCGAGTTATATTTGAAGATTTCTTTTCTGCAGAGAACAAACAAAAAAACAAAACCACCAAAAAAAACCCTAAACAAAAACACATCAGAGGAGATAAGAATATATTGTCACAAGCACAGAATTTCAGAATGGGCAATTAATTTCTCAGCAATTAGGCTAGATTAAAATGAACTGAAAATATATTGGGTTTTAAAATATTTTCCCTTGGGTAGAAGGACGACAATTTTGCCCTAAGACAAAATACAGGTGTTGTTTGGTTGTTTTTTTTTCATTTAAAACTGTGCACATTTACTATTAAGAATAGCATAGTAAAGTTAGCAGATTTAATAATGATGTTTTGCTTTTGCATTTTGTTTAATGTTTGCAAAATCATCTTCCCTATAGTTCCCAATGGCGCTTCCTTTACAGCACATTCTGTAATCACATTACTGATCTAATGAACATCTATCTCTTATCATAATAAACTCTCTTTGTGTATAACCTCATTAATGCACTGAAATAGTGTCCCCTCTGGGTAATCCAGACAGTTTCATTGTAGCTCTAAAATTAGACGCTGTAACAACTCCAACAGTGTGAAAGCTGCCACTTCAGCTCAAACGATCACATTTCTTGCAATGGTTTGCAATTCATGAACACGCTACAACTCAGTTCAAAATGAAGGCATTTTTGACAACAGACTACAGAAATATAGATGTGGCTGTGTAGTAACAAGAAACTTTCTACTCTACACCACATTAACCTTAAAATACACAGAGCAGGTTCCATTAGAAGGGAAGAGAAGCAGGATTTTGTTACGAGCCTGTTTACAGGAAGTTATAACATGTCCATAAAAATTCAAGAGTAATACGCCATCTTCATTGCACAAAAGTCTTGTCATGGGGCATTATTTTAAAATTTTGAACTGAAAAATAAATCTACAGTTCTGAGTTAGAGAATGGCAAAAATTATTACATTAGCCATTCAGTAATTTATTTTAACGTGCTGGATTTTCTTCAAGCTATATACTAGCCCAGAATATTAACAGCTGCAAGGAGGAGTATTAACATTTCTACCTTGCTGAAGGGCTGAATCCATAATCCCCTCTAATACTGATAAAGCAAAAATAAACGAAAGACCACTAGAGTTTTTTCATGTAATTATGAAATATTAAGGGGCAAAAATTTTCTTAAAGAGTTAGAACTCTAGTTTTTAATGGGTTTCTCCTCCCCTGCAAGAACAAAAACTTAATTAGCTGCTGTCATGAAAAACTATAAATGCATTTCAAAGACTTGAAATACACTTCTTCATATCAAATAGAATTGTTATGATTAGAAAAATAATCAGAACATTGTTCCAGGTGATTAAGAGGTGAACCATCCATCTACATTCATTGAGTAGCAACATGATTCTAGCTTTATTTTTCTTATTAGACATGAGATACTGTTTACTTGAAAGCCGAATTTTCATTCCATGGTTTTCTATATTTACAGATATTTATTATATTTTCAGTCACTGCTTTTGTTTATACCAATAATTTTCTTCAGATCCCCTACTCTTTATAACCACTACTAACACTAAGTGGCAGCCAATGTTAAATTTCAGGTTACCAACTTACAAATTTGTGACACCTAAATCACTACTTGTCCGTAATGAAACAGCAAAATGGTGAAATTTATAGAGAAAAATGCTGATGTGGACATACTTAAATCAGGACATCACTAAGAGTTCCTCTTTCACCTTAATTATTGATGGCTTAGACTGTGGACCAATGATTCTCATCCCCTTCAGAGTAAATATGGTCTTTCCTATTCCTAGCTTCTTTTCCTATTCATCCAAGACCTATGCTTTATTGTTTTACCCTGCAATCTTACAGGATGACAGCAACTTGCTCCCCAAACTCTAGATAACACTGAAGCTGAAAGGGATGCTGGTGAAGCAGAGGAGCAGAAGGGCTGAAAGAGTTGAAATACAACAGGGGATGAAGGACTTCACTGGCGTTTGTGACTGAATAGAATGATGTCACAGCTGTCAAGTACTGTGAACGTTGGAGTGATACTGGTGACTATGTTTGGAGGATGGTCACTGGAAGCTTGATATCCTGTGAAGAGCAGAGCCTATCTGGTGCCAAGACAGATCGGATGGAGAGTTTCAGGGTCTTCCTTTCTCTTGTTGTGTGACAGAGAAGACCAGTAACAGTAGAAGTTTAGGCATGCTAGGAGGAGATAAGCAAAGCCATTGGCCTGGGGCAAAAGTTTCCATTGCCTTGCTAACTGGGGACTCCTGCTGAAGACAGCCTATATTGGGTATAACCCTAAGAGGCTGGACATGCTCATTTGATTCCCTGAAGTCATGTACCCTCCTGGTGTCAGGAAGAACTGGAAAGGGCATGGTGCTTTACGTATTTCTTCATGCGAGGTGTTTGTAGGGGCAGTCTTCTACAGAGGCCAACACATTTGCACTCTTGATATTTAGTGAATATCTCTGAAAAAGATCTTGAGAGCAGTCTCTCTTCCAAGTATGGCTGTTGTGTTTATTGATTACACATGACAATTTGAGCTTATGGAGTGTAGAGAACTAGCCTACACTGCAATATCAGGGCAAGGATGTATCTGTCCAAATGTTCACTGAATTTTTATTTTTTATTTTTGGTTAGCCAAAAAACAACATTTGAAAATTGAGTATGGGTCTTGTACTGTGATTTTCTTCAGGGAGTAGTTGATATACCTGTCTACACTGATCTATTAACAAACTGTAAGTTAGAGTGCTGCTTTTAAAAGGGATGAGAGAGATATGTAAAAGTAGTTTAATTTTCCTTCCTCTATCTAATGGTTTTTTTTTTCAGTGAAGGAAATACAAGTCAGCTCAAAGCCCCCAGTGAGATCAGTGGAATTTTTTTTTTACTTGATAAGGATTGAAGATATAAATGTAGCTATAAAGTTTGTTACTGCTTGTAATTTTTCCTCCTTTTTAGTCTTGCTATTTATGTTGATGATGTTATTAGCTAATTCTGGATGTTGGAAAGGAAACAATCAAATAGGTGGCATTTATATTGGAATGAAGAAAAACCATACCGCAAAACTGTGGAAGAAATAGCTGCTGTGGTCCTGTCACTTGCATAGCATTAGGTCAAATAGAATGTGATATGACTTGGGGCTATGTATTCAGAGCTTACATCTCAGTTCAGCCTGTTTTAAACAGCCAGCTCTATGAAGCTAATGGAAAACAGGATTGTATTTGCATGCAGATCCCTGGGGAATTGCTGCCTGAATATTTGAGGAGTATACGTCTGATGATATGTTCACAGATTGCTTTAAAGTAACTATGGATTTTCCTTAAACTGAAAAAAAAAGTGGGATTGCAGATTAAATAAGTAATCAGTATTGAAATGGTTGGGCATATTTTATAAATGGTTGGACAGATTATATAAATAGTTTTCTTTTTATTGTCAGTAAGGATAGTCTGTTAACTGTACTTTATTCTAGCTTCTTTCTATTTAAATAGTACTTTTGGAATTAAAAAACTGAGTAATAGTGATGAGGTGTTTTTATGCTTCTATACCTTATTGGTTAAGACCATCACTGGTATATGTTGTTCTGTTCATAGTCTGTAAGGCGAGAAAAGTCTATTGTAATCATTTAGTCTAGGATATTGTGTAACACAAGACATAGGACTTTTCTAAATGAATTCCTCATTAAGTAAAGGGGTTTGTTATGTTTTTAGAAAAAAAAAAAATTCTGATACATAAATTGCCTGTGTGGAGTATCTGTCTCAGTTCTAAGAAAGTTGTTTCAGCAGTTAATTGCTCTTATTAAAGAAAGAAAAAAGGAAATCAAAGCATTATCTTCCTTCTAGTCTGAATTGCTTTATCTAGAGTTTTGAGCTATCGTCTCTTACCAGTCCTATTTCAGGTAAAGGAATTAACCTATCCTTGGCCTGCTTTTTCTCACATGTAACCAAGAGATTATGATCAAGTGTCCTTTAACTTCCCTTTGATAAGCTATAGACATTGAATTCCTTCAGCCCTTTGCTGTTATGTTTTCCAAACTATCATCCTCTTGCCTTCCCAAGAAACATCTATGATTTTTTTCACAAGCTTTCATAAACTGTCTGCGGTAAAACTAGGCATTGCATTCCTGTTGTTGTTCCAACTGTGCCAAATACAATCATACAAGCATAATATAACTTCTCTACTTGTAATTTCCAGATTGTACTTTCCACAAGGAAATAAATCATTTTGATAGCAGTGTCATACTATCAGAAGCTCATTTAAAGATGTTTATTAGCCATGCCCCCAAATATTTTCCATAATTTTGCTTTCTAGGAAAGAGTTTTTCCATCCCATTTCTAGGGCCTGCCCCAGTGTCTGCTCTTCAAAGGCGTGCAAAAAAGCTGGAATTCAGGAAAATATTTAAAATCTGCAAAATGTACCTCCTAATGTGACTACTTAAATCCATTAAATAGCTAGATAGCCTGTACTCTACTTCAACCAGAAGCTATGGCCTTCATTTAGAAATAATTAGATGAAGTTTTATGGTGTGCATTATGTAGAAGATTAGACATCACGGCCATAATGATACTTTCTGCTATTATTACTTCTATTTAAAGCAAAGTATACGGTATGAAAATAACAGAGTTGGAAGCAACATTTTCAGTGCTTTTATGATGTTGCTATGGATAGGCTATTTGGTAGAATCCTAGTGGAGGCATTATACTGCTGCTATAAGAACAGATACATTTTAATTATATTTTCATCACTTTAATAAGCTTAGTTTAATGGAATTTTGAGTCAGTCAACAAGAAATTTTTCTTTCCTGGCACAATGCAAATGTTAATACTCTTCCAAATCCCCAGTGATACCCAATTTTTCTGAAATTGGAATTTGATTTTTGTTTGTTCATTTTTAGCTTCCCAGTGAAGATACTGAAATATTTCTGAGTGCCTCACAGTGCTTATCATTGCTGGTTCAGCTGTATGGAGGAAACAGTCAGGAGAGTATGTCTCCAGAAAACATAGACAGCTTTGCTGAAGTACTGAAGTCCAAAAAAGATACAAGACAACTGAAGCTTCTATTGAGAATTGTAAAGAGACTGGTGAGTTGACTCCATGACATACATGTGTTTCTTTTCTATCATTGGATATATTTTTAGCTGTTTTTTTTCCTCTTAAAGTAAAAAAGAGTATAAAAGAATTTTGAAAACAAAATATGTGAAGTTAAATTTCATGTCTTTAAATTTCAGTTAACTTCTCTGGAGAAGATAGCCATCTACACTTAAAACCTCTTACAAAATGATTGTTAGATATTTTTCCTATTTCAGTTAACTGTTCAGCTATCTCAGTAACACATTTATAGATTTGTTTAGCACTTAAGCTTTATGAAGTATTGGAACGATTTTCTGAATGCTTTCTGGAAGAAGTAACCTTGTAGCATTAAATAGCTGTTCAGAAACACAGTGCTTGATTTCCTGGTAAATAAAATGCCATTTTGTACTTGCAATAGGTTTGTACATAAGCTGTTGACTCCTCATTCTCACTGAGTGATGGGGACTATTTCTGCTGGAGTGGCTTAATGTAGAATGCCAATCAGTGGGAGTCACGCAGGGGCTTTGTCTGGTGATGTTATTGACACATTGGGGTGGGTTTCAGTTCTGTCCTGCTCTGACATGGTGGCATGACAGCAACATTGTGTCTTTCAAGTTGCTTAGGTGGAAACCTTACGTATCTGTAAATTTCTCTCAGGTAATACAATGTTTTTTATCTTGAAGTGTCTTGGTAAGAAGCATTGCCTACATTGTCACCTTGCAGTGGTTGATTACTTGACCCTTTACTCTCCAAGAGCAGGAGTTTTCAATTAAAAGAGGGTAACTACCCCAGTGTAAGAAGCAGAAGACACTAGAATTTTGCAAGTGCAGTGCTAGCTACTAGGGTAAAGCCATAATCAATGGCAGCAGGAGCTAAGGAAGCAGCTCTTTTGTAGAGCTTTCAGAGCTGTTCCTGTCCTCTTTCTTCTACCTACTGTATTTACAACAGGAAAGTAAACACCATACCCTTCTTCCCAGTTTTGCTCAGTCCTATCTTTCCCTAAAAGAAGCATGAATATATAAAATTTAAAATGATATGATGTTTGAAATTAATAATTTCTCTCATTCTTGACATCATCTTGTTTATTTTCTCATGCTCTTCCTGAAAAGTGAATTCTAGCAAAGATTTTTTTGAAGACACTTCCTACTGACTTTTGCTTGTACTTGTGCTTCTCTTTCTGCGTAATTGCTGTGCTGTGTAGGCCTGGCTTTTGCTTTTCCCCAAAAGCAATAAGAGAAAATAGACAACAAAGTGTGAGGCTAGGAAAGAGAAATAAGGTCGCAATATGCATATCTAGACTATTTAATTTTAGTATAGATACAGACTTGTTTCCTTTTTCTCCATTCTGAAGGTTATGGTTCAAAAGCTGACCTAGCATGCAGGATATTTAACACAGAAACTTTTGTTGACTATCTTAAGAGAAAAAAAGCTATGCTATCACCTTGTGAATCTTGCAAGTTCCTGTACTTTTAGATCTCTCCTTTGTATACCAGTGATACTGGTACTTGTTATTTATAATATCAGGCATAGATTTTTTTGGTAATTATTTTAATGAGATCATAGGATTTCTCTTGAAAGCAGGGTTCATAGATAATTTGACAGATGATTTAGTAAATCTTACATTATTTCTCTAAACCTTAAAACATCCTGTTCAGAGGAGATGATTATCTTGTCAAAATTGTCATAGTCACAAAAGACATTGAAACATAATCATATCTAGTTAAGAATAATTCAGCCCACATCAGCTGTTCATGATGAA
Source organism: Athene noctua (assembly GCF_965140245.1). NCBI lineage: Eukaryota > Metazoa > Chordata > Aves > Strigiformes > Strigidae > Athene > Athene noctua. The sequence continues at coordinate 152,476,135 of NC_134038.1, forward strand.
TTTTGAAGCCTAGAGCAGTGTTTTTCTTTTTTTAATATCTGAGCAATATTTTAATAGAGGGATCATTAAATGCACCAATTTCCATTTTTGCCAGTCAGTGCTTGTACAGAACACCTTTCCAATCTGTGGTTACATTAACTTCATTGTTACAGGCACAGGTATTGCTTACATAAGACAGGAATGTACAAAAAAAATCAATATGTTTATGCTATAGATGCCTTTATAGTGTGTATTTCTGGAAATAAGGAAAAGGTGTAGCAGTATGGCTAGTTAGTCTTTGTCCAAGTGTTTCATATGACTCCAATGAGTCAATGGGGAGAGATGGCTCAATTTCAGAGTCTTCAATTTACAGCATGTCAGAGAATTTGTTGACATACAAGATGACCTTACCTCAATGAAATGGAAATTTATCTTTATGTGTTGTTTCCATTTATTAGTAATCATTCACTGGGTTTTATCTTGAGTGGGCTGGGGGCTTTTTTTGGACAAAGTTGGGAGGTTTGGTTTGAGGTTGGGGTTTTTTAAATGGTCTTTGTCAACTTCGACCAGAAAATTGAGGACAGGGCAATATAAACTTTATGCAACACTTTCTTCACTGATTTTTGCACTATCATTTAGTTGTATTCATTTATTAAAGAGAAATAAAGATATAGGCCAGACTAGGACAAAAAACTGTATCTTTGTACAGACTTACTCATGGAATTGCCATGAACAGCCCTTTTTACGGGCTTTATTTTGCTGTAAAAAGAAATCATTAGGAGTGAAAACCAGAAAAAATATGCTTTGACCTAACTTTTGTAACTCTGTAACTAAGGATCATTTAAAAGCTTTAAAGAGGCAGCATTGACTGTCTTCTTTCTGTTTTTCTATAATCACCTCTTAGCTTTCAAAGCTTTTGACTCTGTAAAGCCCAGGTTAACCAGTCTTTTTCAAGAACGTTCTTTCACTGGCATTGATATAATGGACAGAAACTGAATAAAATTATTTAATCAAAGAAACAGGGTTTGGGTTGGGTTGGGTTTGGTTTGGTTTGGGGGGGATGTTTGGGGTTTTTTGTTTGTGGTTTTTTTTTCCCTTCAGCCCTTTTACTTAACTCTTGTTCCGGTTGTTTCATCTTGGGTTAGACAATATTGCAATTCTGATATTCTTCATCTTTTTTAGCAGTATTTGTGTAACTGATCAGTGACATCAGGAGAGTGATCTTGTATCATTTTTTGTTCTGGAAGCCTCTCCTGCCACCCTTCATGAAAATTACTATCTTATCACTTCATCTCTTCTGTGAAGATACAGTCAGTGCATCTTATTAGAGTCCAGTAAATCATCTAGACAAAAGTATATCTTTGTGAAGTGGAAGAAATTTTAATTCAGGAAGCAAATAGTTCAATATTTGCCTACTTTACTGAGAAGTTTATAATTTTTCTTTTTCCCCAGAGGAAAGCAATCTACCTGCCAGCTCAATTTATCATCTAGTATGTAATGTAAAGGTACATGATTATCACCATAATTTTTATAGAACTAGCCAATATCTTTCCACCAGACACATAATCACTGTGGGATTGCAGCTGGGTACACACAAATAAAATACTTCAGCTTTTAAAATAAGAAATTACTTTTTTTATTCCATCTAGTAATAAGGAAAAATTCCTCTGAGAAAAATTAGTAAGCATCAGGCTTTAATGGGTAATTCTGCACTCACTGTGAAGAGTGAACTTTTGTTCTGTGATTTTTCCTCAAGTATTTGTCAGAAAGTGTATTTGAATTGGACATAAATCACACTTCTTTTCCTTCTGATTATATTTCTAGAACCTCATTTTCACTAATTTACCTATAGTAACTGTCAAAAAGTTGTTCATCCTTTGTTTGTGAGCAACTATGATATTTAGGATGTCATCTGCATGTCATATACCCTTGTGGGGAAACATGTAAGTATTTCTCAAATCTTATTATCCTGTGCAGTAAAGATGTTAAGGCTAGAATGACAGTACTTGGGCTGTGGCAAAGATCCATAACTTTCATTAATTTTGTTGTAGGATATTGAACACTACTTTGGTTTCCCTGACAGTTTGGGCCATGGCAGTGGCACTCTGTATGTGCAGGCAGATTTACTACCCTGTTTCCAATTAACCAAAGCCTGGGGAACCACGGGTCACTATGTCTAAAATACCATTCAAGTCATGTGTCCCTAAGTATTTCTGTCATGTAGATTAGTAGTGATATCATCCTGAGTTTTATACAGAGATAGACTGAGTTCACATTTCTTGAATTGACAGCTGTGTGTTTGTATATTAAAATATATATATATTTTTTCACTGTGATAGTTCCCAGATTAGGTCCTCATTATATTAATCACTGATCATGCATTAAGAGGAAAGATATTTAGAGCCTGAAAAGATATACAGTCCAAGTAGCAGAAAAGTTTGATTTAGGGTAGCAGTTCTGCAATCCCTCTGTAAGTCAAACTTCTTGCTGGACATCTGCTCCTCAATAGATTCCTACAAGTCCATCTTTAGGGAGCTTCCCTTGAAGGTGAAGCAAAATCCCGAGATTTTCAGATAGCATCTCTTTTACAGCTTCAGCTCCAAGGATTCAGTGCCACAAGGAGGTGCTTGTGCAGCAGTTCCCGGCAGAGTCTGCTTTCCCAGAGACTTACAAAGCTGCAGGAACCTGTTGGCGTACCTCCTGCCGAGAGAGTGCACCACTCAAATAATCTCAATTAGCTGGAGAAAAACTTTTAATGCATATTTCTCCTCATCTGAATCTTTTAAGCATGCCTTTAATTAATATCGTTAATTACTGAACTAATCCATAACATTCCATTGCTCTAAGGAATAATTTTATAACAGAGATGCTTGTTAGACTGTGAATGCAACACTTTGGGGTTGCTGACATGTATAGGTCACTATAAATGTGCAGGTTGTTATACGCGTTTTCCTTACATTATACATCTTTCTAAAATCCAAACGACTCTTATATGAGCGATTTCTCTCTTTCATTAGTGTTAATCTCTTAGTTTCAAGTTGTTACCAAACCTGCATCCCTTCTTTATAGACCATCTTTTATCAGCTTCAGTCTAATAGAATAATGTCCTTGATAGGATGGAGCATTTCATTAGACACAAACAATTTAAGATCCCCCCAAGAAGCAAAAGCTAATCAGCATTAAGATGCATCATGCAGATCATAAACTGGACAGGTTTCTCACAATGCTTTGAAGCAAGTAAAAGTGAAGGATAATGCCTCTTCACCCTTCCTGCCGTGTGGGGAAGCTCCCTCTGTTTGCACACTTGGACAGGCCTTTGTTTTAGGGTTTTAATGAAATTGGAGAGAGTCTCCAGAGATGAGAGATGGGAAGGCCTCCAGCACTGCTGTTGCTTGGCAACCTTCCGCCATGGCACTTCCCGGCCTGGCCATACCCTGACACCCGGAAAGAAAGCGGCTGGGCGAGTCGACTCTCTTCCACTTCTAGGTTTTAATCTAGTCATAAAATAAGCTTTTAAGTGTAGCTTTTTGAATTTTGCAGATGGTTTGAATGAAATTCAATCTAACGAAACTCCTTTTAATAAACAAAGTTGTTCTGTCCCTGATGAGTATTAACAGCCAGCAGGAATATTTGTGAGTCAGAATTGCTGGGCCAGGCTGTTGCCATTGGTCAGTAAGCAATATATTGAGTTTACAACAAAGAGTTAAGAAAAAATGGTTTAAATTATTCAGAAGATTAATGCAGCTGATCACAACTACTCTAATACAATTTAAACAACAATTACACAATGATTTAAATAGAGCTAGAATAGTGTAATTTTTAAAAATTCAACATTTGGTGGGCGTAGTTCTCTTGCAGCACAGCCCCTTTGCTGTACTTCGTTGTTCATTGAATGGAGAATTGAGCTAATATTGATCAATTTATCTGAGTAATTTGGATTTCTTTTTTTACATCTCACTTAAGCTATACTTTGAACTTTCTGTTCATTTTGTAATGTCATATGGGTTCTACCAAATTGGAAATGAAATATTGGACTTTCATCATTAAACCCTGATGGAAGAGTCTTTTTAAGCTTAGTAAAGCATTTTCAGTAGCACTAAGAAGGAAGACATTTAGTCAAAGAAAATGTGATTCTTGAATAGTCCACTTTGTTCTCAGACATTCTGCAAACAATACCAAGTCCTAAAATATGGATTATTTCGTTTATAATTATTTATTTGATATTAAGAATAACATAACTTTGTGATGTACTTTATGAAAATGTTATTTGTACAGCGTATATATATGATATATATAATATATATTTGTCTAGTAATACTTAGAATATCTGGATGTGAGAGGGATACCATAGTTGATTATCATTCAAGATCCCATGGCATTCTCTTTAGTAGCATACATGTTTAATTTTAACTTGACTAGTTACATTCTGTGTGTTGAAATCCAGGCCACAAATTTTCACTGTACAGGTCTGATAAGAATTTTCATTTATAATCTGAAATGGTTAGATACTGTTTCACCTTAGATGCATGTGCATGTTTATTACCTCTGTGTCTGGCTTATGTAGCTTGTGAAGGGCTAAATTCAGGCTCAGTTATACGTTGCATAACTCATGGATTGTTTTCAGGTTGATGAGTAGTAGTACAATATATTAGCACTGCCCTTGACTTTCTCTTTTTTTGACATTTTCATCCTATGGTTTCTACTGGAGGAGAGGGAAGAATATTTGGTATTTAGATTTACATGCTTGGTTAGAGCACTGAAAGAATTTTAATAGGCCTTTTCTGTTTCTGATTAGCCTCCCTTTTCATTTACCTCTTTGAATTTTATAATATCCTTCTTTCAGTTGGCCAAAATTCTTGAGCGCAGCTTTCTGGAGTTAGATACTGTTGAGGCTTTTTTCCAGTATTTACCCTTCTGTCTTATGAAATTAAACAGATCAGGTATCCATGGGTAAGTCTCAGTTAGCACTGCAGTACCTGGAATTCTTATCTTCTCCTATCTTGCCACTTTTGATCCTGTCCAGAAGTTCTGTGGCTGATAGCAGATTGCTGAAAACTTCGCTGTTTTTTGACCCAAAGCACTAGATGGTACAGGAATGTTCTGCTTATTTCTTGTCATAGAAAAGGCAAATATTTAAATCTCAACAAGATTGTCCAGGCTTATAGGATCACTTATTTCTGGCTGCATCAGAATCCTCTTCAGCTGTGTGAATTTTGTATTTCTCTGACTATGCTTGCTCTAATTCACTTTGTGATATAGTTTGTATCTCTGTATATGTATAACTGTAAACACAGTGTATTTTCTTTTTGTATGTGACTTGGGGTATTCTTCACTCAAAGTGTCAAGAAATTCTTAACAACTGTGAGAATTAAAATTGTATTTTAATTAGATCTAAGATGAGATTCTTTTGTTTTATTCAGTTGATCACTGGAGTCCACAAACCTGTTTTATTAAAAATACTAGGCTTCATGTAACCTATGATAAAATCAGAACATTAAGTAGTGATACATAAAGTCAGATGGTGAGGAATTTTTATGCAATTAACTTACCTTTTTTTGGCATTATATAGGAGTTTGTACAGCTTGGAAGCTTTTGGTTAGGGAAATATTTACTGGGATTTCTAACTTTTGATGTGATTTAGGTCCCACCTTTTTACAGCTGCTGCTATGTCGGGAATATCCTTAGTTATCTTAATCCAGAGGTGCTATCAGTGCCTAATTTGCTATCAGTGTTTTTACTGTAACTGAGGAGTGCTTTTTCCATATCGAAGAGAGTACACTGTCCTTTGTCTGATATTTCCACCACAGAGACAAACACCTGCTTTGCTAGCAAATCATATATAGAGTTCTCCCACTTGCGGCCCAGAAATTCAGAGCCCTATTTTAGTGTCTGTCCTTCATTTTTCTTTAGTGTTTGATGCTGACACCTTTCTAATATACAGCTGGATGGCTGCTTTCTTCTCTGTCCTGGCATCTTTATGTTTAATGTTACTCACCTGCCCTCATACACTACTGTGATGTTTAATGTTTGCGAAACATGTAATGTTCCTCAGATAAGCAGTAGTAGTAAGTATCAACAATGTTTTGCTTAAGAGGATGTATCATCTCCAATCAAATAGGATTAAATTATTAAAAATATTTTCTTGGCTTTAATGTTAATACCAGGTTGCACATATTTCTTGGTTTTGTAGCATTAATGGGAGCATATGAGCAGTAGTTGCTGCTGACATTATTATTATAACTGAATTGCATTAGTGCCAGTAGACTGGGACCTCACTGTGGTAAGCTCAATACAAGCACAGTAAAAAGTCATTTCTTGCTCCAGAGAACAATCCCGCTTCTTTCCTGTATTCAAAATAAGGTCAAGGAATTGCCTTAAAGTGACTCTCCCTAATAGGAAGTAATTTGACAGAGAGATGACCGTCCTGGATAAAACAGATCCCTGGGCAATGTTCAGTCCTGTGCAAGCAGGAATAGGAATTTAACTAGTTGCTCCTGATTTTTAATACAAAAGTATCTTAATTTTATTGCAAATCTAAATTCTTATGGTCACAGGATTATTTAAAAATCCTTAGTCTTAGTTTCTGCTAATGGCCTCAAAGGAAGACTATATGAAAAGAGCTTTGAAAGATTTTGGTTGCCTATGTTGAAGATGAGATACAGGTCTACTGTGACTTGCAAGCTCATATTGCAAACCCTTCATTCTCTTAAACTCAGTCTCCTTGCTGACAAGTTTACCGAGGGTGAAATAGTCTGTTACATTTCAGCGTGTAAGTAAAATTTTAACTACCGTCATCTTATAGGGCTGGAGCATGGCTGAATAGCTGGTGTTGTCAAAAATCTTGCCATGAGCAAATCTGCAGGTCACACAGAGCTTGATTTAATAGCCAGTATGTGGGTCCAGATAAACAGGGAATATAGTTGGAGTGCTTGAAGGGGTATATTGTACAGGGAGACAGTCCTTGGTCATCAAACTGTGAGGATGTGGGACTCTGAGGTACATGAATTAGACAAACTAGACAAATAGACTGATAGGAATTTCAGACACAGGTTGTCTGTCAGATGAAAATTGTGAGTTAAAATATGACATACATACATCAAAAGTATGCTGGTCATGATGCTGGGACTGAGCAATATGAAGCAAATGCAAGATAGTGTTTAAGGAGTTAGAGATTGTTGGAAAGATCAAAGATGAAAATTATTTTAGAAGCATCAGTCAAAACATACATACCATGAAAGAAAACAAACCAGAGTTTTCCCCTGGATATCTCATGCATCTAATGGTTGGTTGATGTATTCATTGACAGTAAGAGCCTACTTCTGCAGTTCCCCAACAGAGGGCCCATGCTCGCAGACTAATCTCTAGCAATAATAAGCGTATCTGGGCTTTATGAACATGGTGCCACACAATTTCAGATGACACTGTGATTCATGTAGGTGTTCTGAAACAAGGTTATGTTTAAAAATAGAATTTGTGTGCATTGAGGTTAGGCTTTCAGTAGATTTCTGACCCCCCCTCCCCAAGTCCAAACAGTGATCCAATCCAGCATCTTCAGTGATGAAACATCCACTTTTTAAATTATGAAGACTGTACTAGTTAAACATTTATAAAGTGCCCAGAGCTGTCTCTTCTTTAAACTATTAAAAAGTAATGCTTTTATATGAACATCATTATAAATTTATAACAAATGTAATCTGTGGTGATGCAGTGTTCTATGGGCTGTGAATTACCATCCTAAATTTCACACAGCAGATGCCTTCTCGGGGATGCAGTGCCTAGTTGATGGGTTCATATGATACAGCATGAGAATATCCTGTAATTTGCGTACCAGCTCTACTCTGCTTATACAGCTTGCTTTTTTGACAGTTCAGGGGGAGTTTTAAGAACAATGAAGTTGACACGCAATCCTCAGTCTTGTCAAAAACAGATGACTACCTAAATCCTTTAATATCAATTAAAAAGTACTTCTAGAAGTATGTAGTGTTCATTTAGAAATGGATCAACAGCTTTGTGTAATTTTATAGTATCAAATGTTTCCAGTGATTTAAATTTCATTTTTTAAGGAAATATACTGGTATACTTAATTGCAAGAGAGCCGTTGTAGAGCATAACTCTATGACTTGTTGGAAAGTCAAAATGATATGTTCCATAAGTGCATAATATTTTACCTTGTGGATGAAAATCTGATCTTTATGTTGTAAATACTTGGCAATTGTAATGAATAAACTTACTACATATTGGAATTGCATCAGAAAAAGAGAATTTATATCAAAACCTGCCCCTACCTGCCCTAAACAAAATATGAGTATAAAAATACGTGTATAAAAAACTGCCATGTATACATGATGTGAGGTATATATGTGTGATGTGAATCCACCAGACTAATAATTGAAATTACATTATTTGTATCTGCAATTTACTATTGTCCCATTTTGTCAGTGAAAAAAAGAAGAAAAAATCAAGGTAGAATACCTTGTGCTCTTTCTGACTGAATGCTTCCTTTGTGGTTTTCCATGCAAGAGGACAGTATTTCCAGGGAAATGCCAGTGCAGGGCTCTCTATGTGTACCCCAGACAGAGGTTTTCCCTGCAGTGGGCTTAGGGGGAGATAAAAAGGCAGAATTTCCCAAGGAAGCCTGGGCCCAGAGATGCTGGTCCTGAGTGCTGGAGCAGAAAAGCTCTGCAGAGCTTATTGGTAAAGCAGCGCTTGGTCAGCCCTAAAATTTTAACAAAGAACCCTCAGTGAGTAGCTATGTGTTACTTATTCTCATTAGAGCAAAAGTCTACACAAAGCAGATCAGAATTAAAAACAAAACCACGTTAATCTTATAATCAGATAATTCCCATGCAAATGAGTATATGAACAAATCATCATATGGCTGCTTTTCTTCAGAGTACTACTAGTATTTAAATACTATAAAAGGTAATTTTAGCATATGTGATAGAATAACAGATTTACATAAAGCATAAAAGGAATTGCTGTTTATAAAGATCAGGGACCTCATGTCATTTTAAACCATTCGTACAGTTTATGTATTTCAGATATAGATGGGGGTATATTCACAAAATGGCACATAATATTTATTTTCAATGTCCATAACTATAAGATGGCTAAAAGTAATTTGTGCCTCATATGTCTGTCAGTTATGTGTGTGGCCCTGACTCTGCTAATATAACAATATATCTTCTTGTTTGGTGAGGAAAATTCTTATTGCTGAAAAGCAAATTAAAGCTGTCATTGAAAGTCTTAAATAATATACCCTCAGGATTGCTCGAGTGGACTGTTGCTCCACTGAGGAGCTATGATGACATCAGGGAGATGCTCATGCAATTTATTCATGTAATTGTATTTCCAAGATGGAATATATATTACATTTTGAAGGTGATATTATTTAATAATGAATGATTTTATAGACTCTTCCAGTCTCTATATCACCTTCACCATTATATTTCTTAGGATCCTTCTATTGACATGTCTTTTACTTTGTATTTCCACCTCTATTTATATGTTTTTGATTCTTCACTCAGTCCCTGAACCAGATGCTTCTGATTTTTTTTCTTGAAACTTATTTTTTTTCTTCTAAACAACGCTGAAAGCTTTGTGGGAATTGATGTTGAAATCTGGAGGAGCAAGAATGTTAAAATGTCTACTCTCATTTTACATTTTGACCATTGCAGGTTACAACAAGATCCTCTTCCCTTCTTGCAGCTTCATACTTCAATTTGGCATAACTATTTATGCTCTCAAGAGTACATAATTATATTAGCATACTGTTATGTAGTTGTGTGTGTACACCTATTGGGCTTATATACTATTCTGTAAGCCTTTAAAATTTTCTCATTAAATTATAACATCTTATTTTTTATTTTTTTGATCTACATAATGGCTAAAAGTGTTTAATACTAGGATTTGAAATACCTTTATTTTGCAAATTTAGTTGCAAATTTAGTTCCAAATCTAATTTCCTGAAAGTAATAATTACTTACTCCTGAATACCAGGCCTACAAAAAGTTTCTCTGATTTGGCATCCCAACTCGTTAGGTACTTAAAGCCCTAGCAAAAATGTATGTATTTCTCTTACAAAAGGATTGAAAGAAGAGATCAAAGAACTGACTGGGGAGCAGAAATTCTATAGCATACCAAGTATTTTGGTTTAACAATTTTAATTCCATTTGAGTTTAAATTCCTCCAGTTGTACATTTCAAGAAAATGAAATGAAATGTAGTGAAATAGTATGTTATGATGTGAGACTAAACTTTGTGGGAAGCCTAATAGTCTTCCTAAAAGCAAAACTAGCATCAGTAGCTTTTTGGTTTTTAAAGATTGTGTTTGTGTCTTTTTCCTCACTCCCCTTTTAACAAACTGTTTTACATGGGAGATGAACCTAGTAATGATCTAATCAAGCTTTTGACTCACAAAGTTCAAATGGCTTTGAAACGAGGCAAACCAAACTTGTCCATCTCTACTAGAAAATAATAGCAGCCAAACATCAACCTGCCAAAACTGTTTTATTTAACTCTTACCGAATACCTTGTAGAATACTTCAGGAACTTGAAAAATTATGATACTTTTAGTTGAACTTGGATGAGAAAGTAGAATGCAAATGTAATCACTCTGACAGTGATTTAGTGACTCTGGGACATCTGGGAGTAAGCCAAGGTGCAGAGGACTGTGACAGGATGTGGACTGGAATATGAAAAGAGCAGCATTGACTACAGCTGAATACGTGTATGTGAGAAAGAAAAATAACAATGTCTTGAAATGATCAGAAGTGAGAAATATAAAGCAGTGATGAACACTTATCTCAGGATCAAGGCACACTGAAGGTCTGAATGTAATTCCCAAACAATATGAAACACATTAGATTTTGAGACTACTGAAGATGCTGATTTTAGTATGATATGAGTCCTGTGTCCCAGTCTCTACAGCCTGTCCCCTCTGTAGCACTGCTTTGATCCAGCTCCCCACCCAATTTACAGAGGTTCAGTTTGTAGCCTCTCTGTTCCAGCAGAGAGGAAGGAAAGAGCTTGGAAGTGGTTGCACTTCTCATGTACCTTTCTCCTCCCCTCTGATAGATGGGGATGTATCTCCCACTTTTCTGAAAAGAAGAGGGATCAGAGCTGGACTTCTGTGTTACAATGACCCTAGTGTGGAATGTGCTCCAGCAAAGTTGTTTGCATTCAGTAAGACTGTAGGTAGAGAGAAAGGGCACCAAAGCCACCATGTTTTATAGTGTCATCATTGGATGAGGTCTTTTAGGGATGTTTTCTAGCTACAATCACATTATTAGTGAGAACAGAGAAGTTCTGACAACCTTACTTGAACCCCCATCCAAAAGATTCAGTAATATCATACGTAGTCCTATCATCCTAACATCATGTGAACCCATCAACTTGTTTAAATGAAAGCAAAAGGAGTGTTTCTGTTTTAAACAGAAAAACAACCAAGGTACAAGAAACAGCTGGACACCTATTGGTACCACACTAAGAAAGCAGCTACAGGAGCAGTAGTCTTCGCAGCCCCAAGTCTTCCATCAACCCTATTGCTTTGCAAGGCAGCCGGTGCAAGGGTAACGCAGGCCGTGCAGCAGGGGCTGTGCTCCAGCTGGACCTGATGCCATGCTTGCACTACAGAAAGTATGTATGTCTGCTCTAGGGGCCACCACATAATGCAAGCATTACCTTTGTGTCTCAGGCTGTATGTTTATACAGTGCTCAGTACAGTCTTGGTTTTGACTGTAACTAGAAGGATTAATGAGGCAAAAGCACTGAAAATGAAAAGAAACAAGTTTGTAGCACTTGAGTGGCTCAAAGGGCCCTTTCTTCTTAATCGTTCCCCAGACAATCATTCTTTTAGATGCTGTATCTTATCATTAGTCAGAGTTGAAATAATTTTGTCAGACTAGTAAAAATTATTTCAGACCAAACAAATGTCTCCTAATGCCAGCTGCAGAACAAAGGACAGAAGAGAAGGGAAACTTGCCCATATTTAATTATATATTTCTAGCTGTAAGAAAGACCAGCCCTTAAATTCAGTGATGGTGCTGGAGTTGCACAGTTTGGCTTTCAGTTCAATACAACATCCTGAAGAAAAATTTAGGGAAACAGGTTATATATTTCTTACATAATTAATATTTTGCTAGATCTAATGCTTGAAATATTGGGATGAGTTGTGAGAGAGTTGTCACAGCTTTCATATAAAACTAGCAAAATGAAATGAAGAAAATTATAATATTTTCTGCCACTCAAACGGCTTTCAAAGCTCATTATTTTCATGTTATTTTCCTGACATTAATCTTTTCACTAAAACCATGTGGTTGAAAATAGAGGGATAATTAGCATTAGCCCATTATGAGAAACTGCTAGTGACAGAAGCTTATTTATTGTTGTGTACAATTAAAATATGATGTGAACACATGAGAATTTACATTAAAACAAGATTGCAGCTTGTCAGCAGTTTCCTTTGTTCAGCTGTGTGTTTATTAGGCTACAGCTGCTCACCTACTTTTATATGACTTCATAATAATAGTAGCAACGTCTTCATTATTGGAGATGTCTAAACCAGTTTGATTACACAATATACAAAGAAAAAATTTATCTGATATAATCTTTGTTAAAGAACTAGATCTAGAAGTAAGATTATGTACCAACAACAAAAAAAACCCTTTCTTGTCTTATCTCTTCATTGTTTTGAGGAGGTTTTTTTATTCCTCGCAGTAATTGTGTTGTTTATGCATTGTACCTAAGGTGATTTATGTAGATCATTTTGCTGTTTTATTTGGACAACTTCAGTGCATCTACAAATAAACAACTTGAGACCTGTCAGAAAAAAAGCACTTTTTTTTTTTTTTTTTTTTTTTCCCCTAATTCTGTCATCATACAAAGTGATTTCTGCGGTATAATAGTTGGTCTTAGTTTATGTATTTAAGGATCTTTGAGACTCATAGTCCTGTTATTAAGAGTGTCAGCTTCTTTATGTTCCTTGGTGTAGATAAGCTATGGGGGGAGGTCACAGTGAAATACCCACACCGTTTTCCAGCTCCTGTAACTGGGTGGGTAGTATTTCAGAGCCTACAAAGAGGAAGGCAAAAGTTTCATCTGTCATTAGTGCCCTGCTGACACAACATCCTGAAGGAAAATAAGGCAAAATTCAAGGCCTTGTTTGCCTTAGAGATGTGATCAAGCATAGAGGAGCTGTCAGCAAGTCCCGATAAGAAGATGTAAAAGAAAGTTCAGGGAACCTTCCTTGAGCTTTCTAAACTGAAAGGTTTTGTGCTTTTGGGAGTAAAATAGGGCTCTCATGGCTTCAGCGTGCCTAGGGGACATACGAGCACTATTAACTTGTGCTAAGATGGTTCACATTGTTCTCCACGCAGTCAGAGGAAATACTGGTCCTATCAATTTCATATATTTTTCTGCAGTCACTATGTGCATGTCTAGCTATCATGTGAACTTTCTGAGAAGATAGGTATCGACTTGCACAGCTTTCATGCTGGCTGCATGTCTCTTGTAGCTGTCGTATTTCTGTCTAGAGGGTTTTATTTTTCATACTCAGCACTGTACATAGACACAGAGTCATAGCCCATGACTTTGAACAGAACCTGCATCTGGTTTTCTGGAGCAGAAGCAGGATGAATGAATGAATAAGAACTTTGGTCACTATCGATGTTAAGAACTTAAGCATATGCTTTATGTTCCTTAACGTGAACAGAAAGAACTGTGCTTAAGTTGTTTCTTTTGGCTTTCCTGTTGGGAAGCAAAATTTCCTTTCTTCAGCTCGCCAGTGTCTGTAAAAAGGTCCTTTACATCCCCACCACCCCGTTTGTTACTTTTGCTACAGATAGAAAAGCAGTGAACTCTTGTTTGGGAAGTGTTCTGATACTGCTGGAGCTATGATAGTAGTCAGCCCAACGTGTACAGCAATTGAATGCTTCCTGCTACCTTCAGCATGCACTGTTTAAATTACTAGTGGGGTTCTTTTGTTTGGGAGTTCATGAGAAAAGGGATCTATCTTTGCTTTCTGCTACTTCTGCTGTAATCTCCTTTGGAGAAAAGTTTCCAAAGTACCATAAAGTCTCATTGCCCTGTATGAACATTTAAATTCAGTTTAAATGCCAAGCAGCACTTACAACCGTGGTCTAGATTCATCACTTCTGATTTTAATGACACAGTTCTTCTATTTCTTTTTACCTAAATATGATAACATTGTCATTAATTTAAATGGGTTATGTTCTCATAAATCATTATTTAATTTACATAAAATAATTTATGTAAGAATGTCTTGATATCCTAATGCAAAAATTACGTTGTTTCTAGTTAAGTAATTACAGGTGTCAATAATTTTCTAGAATTATACCACATAATACATAATCATCTCCTATAGTACTTCCTTAATTTGTCTCTAGTCTCAAAACCATCGGGCTGAATATGTGGGCAGAAACTTCTGAGTGACACTGTTAGTGGTTTGCCCTCTGATGGCATTTTTACCTTTGCAGCTTTTGCTCAAATCTGGTTATTAATTTTAAAATGTGGAACAGCTCATAATGACCATTATACACTCCTGTGAAGTCGCAGAGACAAAAAGCCACAAATGTTTTGATGTTCTCACATTTGAAAACCGAGGTTTAAAAAACCCATGGTTTTAACATTGTAGAAATCACTCACTAATGACAGTTTAATCAGAGGGTTAAAACTGACTGTGATCTAAAGCAAAGGAAGGAAGAGGAGAGGCAAGATAAGAACAGATAGAAATAGCACTCTACAAGAGCATCTGAGCTTAACCTTGGACAGCAGAATTACTTGGGAGGATTTTTTGCCATCTCTTTAGCATATAGAAATGAGACAGGTATGATATTCAAAAAGCGGAGTTGCACCCTGCAATTTTCAAAAGAAGAAAACCAGCTAGATAGTGTCATTGAAACCCAGGGAGGATTAGACAGAGTTCTTGAAAGCTTGAATTTGAAATAATGTTGACTGAAATGTGATCTATCTTTTACTTCTCAGTTGAATTCATATATTTTCTTTTATGTATTAACTGTGTTACAATGACTTATTTTTAACTCTTCACCATGGACCTCTGCTCTGAAATGTAGCTGATGTCAATTGGTGTGCTTTCACTCAAGTGTACTAGAAATACAGATGAGAGAGCAAAATGATATGGTGTTATGAAAAGTTTCATGCATGTCTTCCAAGAAACTCAGCCTTGGGTTATGTGCATGTTTGCAGTGTCACTGAAGAGGGAGTCTATGCAAACATTTTTGTTTTCATGTTTATTCTGGTTTACCTAGTTTTAATCCAATGATTTCTTACTTTTTGGTCTAGATGAACAATCTTATCAAAACAAAAGTTAAGACACTATCCTAAAATGTTTAAGCTTATTGAAGACATAGGTAAGTAGACTTTGGTTCAAACTTAGGAATTGGCAGTGAAACTGAAAGCCATTATTTGTTTTCTTACATCTCTCACGGAAACAACAGTGAATATCGATAAAATATGATGTGAGTCCAATAAATCTTTTGCAGTAGCCATTTATAAAACCAATAGTGTTTCTCTATTCATTCAAGGAAATGAATAGTTTTGTGACAGCTTATATTTTTAGCAGTTCACTTCCTTTTTAATTCTGAATGGCAGAATAGTAGTTGTAGTGTTATAATCCATACTTCAAAATTATTTAAAATAACAAACATTCCCTTTATGTACCTAATACAAGTACCCTTCTGCTTTCAGCCTTGACTTGTCTGTAAACACAACTTTATGGAAAGAAAATATTAGGTGTACATGTTTGAATTTGTCAAGTCTGCCTTCCTAACTTAGTGACCCTAATTATTATGTATATTTGACTAGCATTAGTTTACTGCTCAAAAAAAAGACTGGGGAGAGAAAGGGATCAGACCAAATGAAATACAACTGGAGGGAAACAGTTTTAGCAGAAAAGAGAAAGTTTAAATCCTAAATTAAATTTTTATTTCATTTTTCTATTTATTTTCAACATTTGTCCTTTATGAAATTCAGTTAAATTATAAACAAAATATTGTTTAGAAACAATATGCTAAGATGCCTTGTACAAAAGGTTAAGATGCAAAAGACTGTTGGAGTCTTTCAAAGCTCAGTTCTTGGTTGGTTTTGTTCTGTTAGTGTTATTGTGCTTCTTATATCAAGGAGAACACACTTCACCAGTTAATCTATGTTAATAATTAAGTGGATCTTCAATAACTGTCAAACTCCTTCCCCTGTTTCTATCATTAGACAAAAAAGGCCACTTGTTTCTATCTGAACTTTTTGGGGCTTTAACTAGCAGATTTTAAGAAAAACTTATTATTGTGTATGTGCGATATTACTGCAAGTAGAAACTGGAGAGGTCATTGGGTTTCTGACAGGATTAAATTTTCCCATGGTATCATTTATCTGGTTATCAGAGAAACTTCTCTGTAAAATATCTGTATGTAATTGAGGTAATCATTTGAAACCACCTGTCTGCCCCGTTCAAGGTCATAGGCAGACTTGTTCATTCAGCTATTTCACCCTTTTGTAAATCAGTAGAGAAGGTTTCTTCTTGCCTTTAAACATAAAATGTCAAAGCATTTATTGTAGCCTTAGACCTCTTCCAACTCCTACACAAGTGCTGACTAATGCTAACAATAGATGGCAATCCACAGTCCGGTGTGCAAGGGAGGGCGCTCAGCACCCTGTGGCCACCAACTTGCACATCACATATTTCTTGGGGTGGCAACATGTCAGAGCTGCCTGTGGGTCACAGCTGGCCTGCTGTTGCTGCAAAACTTCTTTCAGACTGCTGCAGCTTGGGTATTTGTGGGATTAAATTCTAGCGGAATTGTCCACTACTGCTTGCAGTCTGAGCAGAAACTGCACTTTATGACAAAGTATTACATTGTCTCAGCTTTGAGGAAAGAAATAACAAAGAATCTTTTCTAGACTTGGCCAAGACAACTATTGTGGGAACATGTGAGCTGGTTTTAGTCTTTGCCCGCAGGCACAGAAAACTGTGAAAATGTACATCCTTGGGAGTAGCAGGCTCAAATTGTGTGTATCAGCATCCCATTGCTGGTTCAGCACATACACATGACAAAGCATGCCTTCAGTTGTGCAGCTTTTCCTTAGACCTCCTATTTTTGAAAGAGACGGCGATTAGTACAATTACAAATCTGACCACAGTCCTAAGAAAAGCCTCAATTCAAATCCTTAGATTTCTAATTCCTTAGTGATGGTCTGTTACTAGAGCAGAATGAGTAGCTTGATTAGTGTGTGGAGAAAACAGAAAGCGATGGCTGCCTGCTGATTCACCCTGCTTTTGGGTGACAAATGGAGTCTAATTCAAGATTTCAGATTTTTTATTTGTAAGACTTCAAATTGGGTAAATCCCAAACCATCATTGGCTTCTGACCCATCCCAGTTTTATTCTTCTTTGTTAGAAGCAGCCAGTCTTGTCTATTGAAAGTATGCTAATCTGAAAGGTCATTTTTGGCCTTGATAACTTTAATCTGCTCCATTTTCTGCTCAAAAAAAATGAAACTAATTTGGTTTCTGTCAATCTCACTTCCAAGCATTTTTTACTTTATTCTTACCTTTAGAGCCTGTGTTTTTCAAAAGACACTGCCAATTTGAAGCTACAAAATAATTTTAAACTAATATTACATACTGAGGCTTCTGTCAATTGTTCTGATGTCAGAGTATTTTACTCTGTCATTTTTGCTTGTTTTAACTAAGATGGCTGGTGATAGAATTGGAAATAAAATTTCTGATTCCTAATCCTATAATGTGACCACAGAAAATGCTGTATTAAAAAGAGCAATTTGGATTAAGGGAAGGGAGGGAAGAAGGCATACAAGAAGGTGTTAAACTGGTGTATATAGAGTACTATTCTTTATGGGTGCTGTTGGACAGCAAATGTTCTCAATTCAATTATTGGAAGCCTATTGGCTTGTAAGGAAATGAATCTTAGCAGAACTAATTTTTTTTGTACTTTCAATAGGAAATTATAAATAACCATTGAGATTTAATGCACATATTGATCCAAAGTACCATTATCTCAAGAAAATTGAAATAATGTCATTTCAATAAACCTGAAAAGGTCACTAAATCTTAACACAGTCCTCCATACTCTCTTATGGTTATACCATTTTGGCATCTTTTTGCAAAATGGTATATGACTGTTACAGGGGACAGGTTTTAACGCATATTGTGATGGAATGAAGAGTTAAAAACTATTACAGAAGAGACATTCATCAAATTATAGGCACTACAGAACAATAATATTGTAATCTCTTACAAACAGATTTAATGCTGAGATACCTTCATCTTAGTCTGACAATTGAGATGCAAACTAGAGATTAACTTGTATTTTGAGATGTTGCATAAACATTATGAGGAATTTGTTCATAATTTTTTTTGGTACCATAACTCTGTTGTTCGTTTGTACAATCAACCACATAACAATCTTCCAAGATACAGATATAGCATGAAACAGGCTTTCTTACTTATTTAAGCACTTCCTACATTCACTAGACTAAGAGAGGCTAAAAGCGTGTAAATTAGCAAAGTGTCAGTGACACAGCAAAGCTACACTTGTTTGTACAAGCTAAAAAGTTTTGCTGTATTAGTCCAAAAATACCAGAAGTGAGGAACTTCTACATTCTTTTGAAGTTAGGTAGACTTAGTCAGACTTTGGGTTTTTATTCATTTTTATGCCTTGCCTGATTAGGCCCACAATCTCAGCATTCCTAGTTTTCAGATATACACATAAACTGACGCTTCATATATAAAGACAGGTTCCAGTAGAGTTTGCTGTATTTAGAAGTGCATTGTGACTTTCCATCCTCCTCTCATTGTTCTGTATTGCAGATTTGTAAACTGAAAATACACAGTAGGTCTAGAATAGTGTTTTAAATATAAAAGGTTTTTAGCAGCTGTTGTGCTACTCTGGTTGATGAAGCAAAATGAGAATTACAGAAGCCAAGCATTTTGATCATTATCTCTAAGTTGCACTTTAATAATGGAATACATGTCAGAGTTAATAGCGGAGATGTGTTCAGAAGACCAATCTGATGATTGTCGATATGGACTTAGGAGTCACCCTGGTATCTCCATGGAGAGAATATAACCATTTAGAGAGATGATAAGGTTGAGGCTGAGGCCAGTGAGACCAGCTTACTGGTATATGCATGTGGTGAATCAAATATTGTCAGTATTTAACGAGTAATGCGTCTTCATTTGCACATTGATGTGTTTACACACAGTGGTTAGTTCCATTTTTATTGGAAGTGCTATATTCTTATTCTTAACCATGCCCTAAGAAAACCCTTTTTTTTTTACAAGAATTAATTCCTCCTTGTGCCAATCCCTTCCACCTTTGCACCCTGCATATGCACACAATAATTTAGCATGACATTCAAGACATCAATTTATGTTTTAAAATTCAGATTATAGAAGTTCAGTGCCTGAATTAGCATAGAAAATGTCTGGTTTGCATAATAACATGAAATCTATTTTCCTTCTCTAATATTTGGTTTTAAACTCCATTTAATCATATTTCTTTCTGGAAGCCACTGAAGCATTAATACTTAATTCTGGTCAAAAAAGTTTGGATTGGTTATATTCCATCCTCTTGGACTGCAGGCCTCTGGGATCCAGAAGATTTTCCCCTTTCTTGCTTTGTTTTACTGATTATTCAGGCCTTTCTGGTGGAATTAATAATGGCGACTGGGAACTCAGCTGAGATTGCTCCGAATACTTTGTGTAGATGAGAAAGTTAACTTTGAGATTTTTTTTTTTTAGAGGACTTACTTTGTAAGGATTTTTCCAGCCTGTCATAATAGCATAAAAAATGTCCTTCTGTTCAGTCAGCAAGGACTTTGTATGTAGGATGCTGTAGCCAAACTGTACTCTTCTCAGAAATATATAATTTAAGATGTCAGGAAATTGTAGGTTAGTGTTTGTAATCAGGCACATTAAAGTAACTCTGAAAAGCCCCACTGATTCTTAGGATTTTCTTTCTCTCTATAGATAATGCGTAGCTAGGTAGTTACTTTATCTGGAGAAGTAATTTATTTTCATTCCTTTCCCTTCAGTATTTTTTCTTAACTTAGTGTTTCAGTGAACAATAATTTCTTGAAAAAGATCAACAGTTCTGTAACTTCAGAAGTGAAATACTTGCATGTCTTTGAACAATCTAGTCCAAATACAATACTGCAGGCTTTCCTGTGCCAATACAGATGTCAGAATGTGAATTAGGGGAGATAGTGCCTGCATCCTGGTTTTCTTATTACAGAAAAGTATTACAAAATCAGAATGATTCAAAGTCTTGAGGATTTTAGTTACTCAAAAGGATTAGTTCTGCAAGAATTGTATTCCTTAGGAAAGAGTAGACTACGAGACTGTACTGATTTATTTTGAATCCTGAGAAGATAAGAAAGGATGAGTTATCAGGTTATTTAAGTAAAGTAAGACCAGTATAGGGAGATACATTCATTTCTCTGAAAGGAGATGGGGACTAAAGAAATGCATGTAGATTTCATTTCAGTTAGAAAATAGCTGAAATATTTAATAATTTGTCAGGTGTAGCAATCTGTGGTTACTTGCTATTAGTAGTTAAAAGTAAGGATGAGGTAATGATCCAGATTTATTAAAGCTGAAGTTTAAATTAAGTTTGGAGTGGAGTTCAGATGTGAATGTTCAGAATTTCAACAGCTTTTCTTAGGAGAAGTCATCTGCCAGAGCCAGAAACAGGTCACAAGATTGTATTTTTAATGGATCAGATTTCATGAACTCCATTGTTTATTTATTACTCCAGATATTTTTGCAAATTGGATCTGAAGTTTCTGTATAATATCTTTTTCTAATAGGCTTTTACCAGAACAGATCAGAAAATAGATATGAGTAATCAAAAGCCAAAGATATCAGTATGTTTGAATAGAAGTAATGGAAAAATATCTCTCTGCCCCACGAGTGAAATTCATGTCAGAGCAGGGTATAAAGATCACTACTCTGAGGTCTTGTCATGCCACACTTACAAATGTGCCACCATAACTGGGTTGGCACAGTTGTGGTGCAAACCTCCCTAGTACTGATGTAGCATATGCTGACAGAAGAAGCTTTTTTTGTTGGCAAAGGTACCAGCTGCCTCAAATCTCTGAGTGACATAAGCCACCTGACAAATTCACTCTCATCTCTATCTGAAACATCAAGCATACGGATCCAGATAACCCGCTCCACTGAAAAATGAGCAGAAAAACAAACCCCCAAATTCCTACCCGAGAGACAAAAATGTTTTAAAAACAACAGCTAGTGAAAGTTGAAAACAAACAAGATTCAGAAAGATGCTGATTTAAAAAGACAAACTGTGTTGTGTACCTGGAAGAGTGCTGGTGCGATGCCATACCTTTGAGGGGGCCTATTCACCCAGTTCTAACTGAAGTGTTGGAAGTAAGGTTTTCTATCCATCTGGCATCTCCAAAAATTATTTTCAGATTACAAGCAGAATTTCCTTCTTTGCTTAATATAAATTGCTGCAAGGATAATTTGAACTAGCCGTGTAAATTTTGCACTGCAGTGAAGGGAGAACAGTCATGATTAACTCATCAAGCTGGGAGAATGGTAACACACAGTCTGGTGTACAGCAGTATCTGAAATCACTGTATCTATTTTTGCAGTGACTGTTAGACTGGGATATTACATGAAATTAAAATTTTGATAAAGAAATGCAGTTTTTAGCTTCTACACAAGTCAACAAGTTTATATAAAGACTTTGGGGGAACAGTAGCTTCACAGTTATCTGTTAACAGGGGTGGAAAAATAAGGGTTTTTCTCTGCTAGGAGTTTTCATAAAATGGGGTGTGATTTCGCAAGGTTTCAGCTCTTTCCACAGCTGAAAGGGAGTGGGATCACTCTTCTCCCTGGCTCTTCTCCTTCCAGCTCCTGCCACGCAGTTTTGCCTTTGCCTCGCGTCAGCTTCTGCACTCATCAGATCAGAAGATGTGCAAGTTCCACTTGCTGACCTGGCAAAGAGCAACTGCCACCCTAGGAAGTTTTCTGCCACTTTAGCAGGTGAGATTGGATGACTACTAGGACCTGTCTCTTTCTGTAATAGCAAACTCTTAATTTATATCGGGTGATTTAGTAAAACTGTTCCCTTAGGGTGAGGTTTCACAAGATGCCTGAGCCATTTTAGCAGCTTGCTGCTGTCAAAAGGAAGAATCCCCCAGGTAAGTTTCCCACCTCTGTCCCTGTGCTTAGCTCTGTCCCCTCTTTCAGCTGGTTCAGCTCACTCAACTGGCAGAAAATGAACCCAGCAAAAAAGTGAACAGTTTTATATCAGTTTAGGGAGTTAACTGAACTCACAGAGGTATCAGACAAGTGCCAGAGCCAGCGCAACTGTGGACTGGCACTGGGAAGACTCAGCAGGGAAGAAATGAGCAGGGCAGCCTCTTTCGGCAGCAGAGGGATGCGAGGTTGGCTCAGCTGGCTAGTGAAACCACGCGTTACTTCAAACATTGACACAACCGTTTTCTCGTTGTGAAGATGCACTCTGTTATGGAATTCATTTTAAAGATCGAAAAAAATATATTCTGGCGCTCGGAGCTACCAAGAAAATATACAACTTTTTTTCCACAGTGAAATGGTTCCAAATCAAAGGTGAAAGAGAATAAACAGAACTGTAGTTTGGAGCTGTTGAGAGCCAAAGACTATCTACAGTGCATGCCAAATAAAGGCATTTTTGTTTGTTAAGTTTTTATGCAGTCTAACACTTCTGCAAGGAATGCTGAGTTTCCAGCAGTTTCTTCCTTGAAATGAAAAAAAGGTGTTTCTGTAGCCATTAGTACCCTAATTAACACCTTACTACTTTCAAATGCGCCTGGGTAGGAGAGCTGATGGAGCTGTGGCAGCTGGAGGTAAAACTTCCCTGGCCAGTAAGCTTGAAGCATTAAAGGGGGAAAAAAAAAAAAAAAAAAAAAAAAAAAAAAAGCTTGGTTAATGTCCTTAGAGGAAAAAGTGTAAGCTATTGAAAATAGGTCGATGACTAAAAATCAGTATTGCAACCCCAATGGCTGGATCAGTGCTGGCATCCCTTGGCATGGCTTTGTTGAAGTCAGTACTGCTGCACTGCAGACCTGAAGGAGGTTTGCCAGCAGACCTATTTGGGGAAGCCTCCCCCTCACCTCCACAGCAGAGAGCCACCTTAACTCGATATCCAAATGAAAAAAGTCACTGGGGCAAGACGGCTCTTTCGTCGGGATAACTGTGTCTGTGGGAAGGTTTTTGCCAGCATTGTTAATGATATGGTTTCGTGATTACTTTAAACCAGCCTGTGTGTGGGCTGGCGTCAAAAAGGGAGGTCCCGGCCATGTGTTCCTGCCGCCTCTCTGGTGCCAGTACGAGCGTGAGTGGTAAACTGTAAAACTAACCTAGGGAAAAAAGCATGGGAGGGGTTGGCCAGATCGCATCCCTGATTTCTCACCATCTGATTGCACAAATGCCAGCTCTGGCGCAGAGGAGGGCTGGGGAGATGGGCGAGGGGCAAGGCCCCTTCCCCAGCAGCTCTGACTCAGGCTGTTTTACAGTGATGGAGGACCCTCGGCCTGGTGGGGGGAAATGGGGATTTTTAAAATTTTTTTAAAAATTTTCATTCTAAACATCATTGTAACACATTTCAGGATAGATATTCTGTCCGAGAGACATTTGGCATCTAGGAGGTTGGCCAGGATCTTGCTCCATGTAGGTCACCGAGGAGTGCAGCCTCTTGTTCCCAGCATATCGCTACAGCTACTGCCAGGAAGAATGCAGGATTTCTTAATTAATTTTGCTCTGTGTAATACGCACACACCTAAGCCTCTGATGGAGTACAACCATAGTTTCCAGTTTAACAATATATCAAGGCGTGTCATTAATATACAGTTACATATGCTAAGTCCTGTCTTATGTAAGCAATAACACACAACAAGGTGTGTTTTTGTCAGCCAGTATGCATTCATCTTGGATGTACTGGGGCAGCAGTGTTGCTGAGGGCTATAACACACCCAGGGTGTGGGTGTATTAGCTGACTAATACACATTTTGTAGTGTTATTGCACTCATTAAATATATTGAAGAGAAAAGTTTTAAAGTAAATTAAAATCTAAATTACAAAGAATCAGCCCACTGCGTAACTGGAAGTGAGCAAACACATCTCAAAGAAGTAACCAAAACTGCAGAACTACTACCTTTGAAACTCCCCTTTTTGTGCGTCTTCCTCACAGGTAGCAGCCAGGGGTGGTGGCTCTTTGGCTGTGGAAACAGCTGGTCCACATTTGCTGAGCCATTAGTCCCTCAGACATTGCTGTGGGTCGCTGCCCAACACTGTATAGCACATGTATAGCTATTGCACGTTTTGTCACAATACACTTAAATTGGACCCTCTGCTTTTGCTTGGTAATTGGTAGGGGTGGCATGTCAGAAATGGAAAAAAACCCCACTCGTTCCCAATCACTTCTGCCTGCTGCACAGAGCCTGGTTTCCCTGATCTTTTTCCTCATCTTACATGTTTGTTCATGGAGAGGGAATAACCTGATGACTTCAGTAATGCATTTGCCCTTCCCCCTCAATGCTTGGAAGCAATATGCTTTCTGCAGTGTAGTGCAACTTCCCAAAACACTTATCTTCCCAACCAAATGTCTGCGGCTGCCTTAAAAACACAGCAGAAAGAAGCATCACCTTATTGTGATGGAGCTTTTTTCCATCTTCTTGTGTTGACTTCAAAGATGAAGTTCATCTTTATGTCACAGCTGAAAGTTATTTGAAATAACTCATCAGCCTGCTCTGTCTAAAAATGGTGAAGCTGTCCTGGTCTGACTCTCAGCTCTAAAATGACTACTCATATGTATGGGGAAAAGGTTTGTGAGAACACCTTATTTTCTGTCTATCTTTATCTGAAATCCATTTTCTTTTTCATATATCTTAGAAACATTTTTACCTTCGTATCTGGACCCTAAAAATTTCAGAATGAACAGTTAATTTTAAATAAAATTAGTAGTTACTTTCGTCTTGTTTATAGGTAGGTGATTTTGCTGATTTCCTTCAACTCTGAAACTGTTTTTTTTTGGCTCAGAGAGCATCTATTAGAAGTTCACTTTTGTCTTGATGATAAAATGATTGAGAACTGGGTAGCTAACAGCAATGTATCGAGGATGCCTGTTCATATTCATTCCATCATCAATATTGTCCTAGAGATGAAACAACCTACAGTATAACCTTCTATTCCCCCAAGGTCACCTGATCTTCCAACACCTTTTTTACTTATTTATTAAGCTACTGATGAAATGAGAAACTTTAAAATGTAATATTTTATAGACTTTGCCCCTTCTTTGACCAGAGGAAACTAAAAATCGTTCTGCTGATGTCAAATCTGATGTAAGGGATAGTCAGGAATACACTCTTTGCACTAAAAGTGCCAAAGTGCAATTACATATCATTTTATCTTGTGTGGTAGTGATATGCATACACGTGAAAACAATAGAAGTTTCACCACCATGAAAAGCACAATGTTTAATTGCCCTGGCTTAGTTTATCTGTGCAGTTGACAATTTGAATATGTTCTTAGCCTAATTGCAAGTGTTATTTTGATACAGTTAAGCCCACATTTTGCTTCTCCTCTCCATAACTGTTTGTTTTGGGGTTTTTTTCCTTCCATACTTTGTGCCTGGTCTAAGGCCTATCAAAAAACTTCCCATATCAATACCTTGCCTTGCACACTGTGGCCCAGTTCTAGACCTTTGACCACTGTCAAGAGTACAAATAAATAATATTAATGACTGTTATATCTGTGAATCATATAATCATTTAGGTTGGCAAAGACCCGGGTTGGAAAAGACCCTTAAAATCATCGAGTCCAGCCATTAACCTAACACTACCAAGTCCACCAGTAAACCATGTCCCTGTGCATCACATCTGCCCAGTTACTGCTTTTATTAATGAAGTATTTAAGTGTTTTAGTTGTACAATAAAGCATATTTTCTCTTTCCCAGTTACCATAAGTATGAGGATAGATAAACTCTTTTCTTACTGTGAATATGATGCTTTGGAAAATATCACCTTTACTAGTCATACAAGAAGGTCTTTGGTGACTTAGAAGTCTTCCTGAAAAATGCAGGTAAAGCAAATGGTACCTTTCAGAATGTTCTCTTTTATGACCTGTCATCCTTAGTTAAGAGTCCTTGACAGGGCAAAAATAAAGACTTAACTTCCAATGAATATATAAAGAATTTACCCTAAGTTGTTTGACAGTAGTGTTAGAAAAAATCCATTGTGGTAAAGTGACAAAAACTCTGTATGCCAGTGGTAGAGGTAGAGTTATTTTAATTATTTTTTGTCAGTCACAGTAAAATTACTTTAAGTGGGTTTAAAAGAGGATTAGTTAGCATCTACCTCCTCAGCTTTAGAATCAGAAAATAAATCACAGCCTACGGTAATTGAAGCTCATTTTGACATGGTGCAGAATAACAGTATCCATGTTGTATGGCACTGTGGTTCAAAATCAAAATTTACTAAAAGGTGTTATTAAATTTTCCATTAAGAATTGTAGCTCAGCTCCTTCATTTATCTTGATAAATTGGGAGGTGGTTGTTTAGGAGAATGAATGAATGACTAAAGAAAATTACTTGCCCTTAAAACCTATCCAATATCCCAGTAACTGTAGTAACTATTTTTTGTTTAAAATTAATTTGACAAACCCACTATTACCAAATGCATGATCCAAAAGGAAAATAATTTAATTTGAGAGACTTGTGAAGACCAAATCTCATACATCTGACTTTTGCTTGGACAGTTTGATGAGGGATAGCCACTCAGGGCATGCATCGATAACAAGTGCTTTTTCTACTTAGTTCCAGCTAAACTGAAGCTACAAGGGGGAAACTCTTAACTGTTAGTAACAGAGTAACCCTTAACTCTTAGTATTAGCAATTTGGCACCATGATGCTTTCAGAGCTCAGACTCTTGGAATAGCCTTACAGAATAGTGCAGATGTAGCTCAGCCTAGAGGCCACCAGGCTTTCTTCTGACTTTCCATCGGGAGAGTTCTGATCTCTTTCAAAGGGGAAATTTTTACCCCTGCACTGTGCTCCTTAACCCAGCCATGAGTTCCGTTAGAGGGAGCAAGGTAAGGATGTAGTTTGTGTTCACCTGAGTGATTGGTTTGATGGACATCAGTTTCCCCAGTGTCCTACTTCTAATAACCACGGGTTAGCCTCAGTGCAGAGAGGCCCTAAGAGCCTGCATCCATGACCATCCCTGATGAAAAAGGAGAAGTATTAGTATGGTCTTCACCTCTTCCATATTTATAGGTTATGACCTTATACCCTCTCCAAAACATCCCAGTTTATCAGGAGTCACATTGACCTTCACCATATGTCACATAAAGAGCACATGCACTATGTGTAGGGCACTGGTGTCGGGTTCCTCCATCATTTATGAGGCATAGCCTCATCATGGAAAGACTGGTTGAAATGAGGAGGTATGAGTGAATTTGAAACTTTATCTGTAGAATATTTTTGCATTAGAGATGTTTGATCCCATATAGTTGGTAATTTATTATGGGAAAACTTAAAAAATGACAACTGTATTTTTATTCTGTTCTGTTTATATTACTACAAATATTCCATAACTGATTTGATATTGCTTGAGAATATGAAATATTCTGTAGTACCTGGGCAATATTCCCATCACAAGCTTGCTTGTTATATTGATTTTAATTTATCTGAATTCCCTACAAGGGAGGTAAAGTTAGAAGTCCGGGAGAACTGTTGTTCAACTGGGATGTCAAAAGGGGAAACATTTCTATGTGTGTCCCATTGGGTCTGCTCAGTGGAGCTGAGTAGACTGCATGGTAGTGGGCAGGATGTGCTCATTACGGCCTTTGTGCACCACTATTGAAACTGTGGTAGAAACAAACTTATTTAAACATCTGTCACCACTGTTATTCTAGTATGATTTCTAAAATAATATTGAGACAGGGTAGAGAAACAAAGCTATCCTGGGAAGTCGTTTACTGCAGCACAATGTTTAGGAGATACACGGTGGTGGTACTGGTGAGAGAGAGCATGCTACAAGTATGTTAGCCAAAAGACAGCAAAATATTTTTTCTTTTCCCTTTGACATAGATAGGACTTAATATGGCATGTGTGGTTGATTATTATTGGGGTTTTCTGACTTGTCCTATTGTATAGCAGTTGCTTGTAACTTTGGGATGTTTTGACTCTGATTTTTCATAATAGGTGTTGGACTTAAGTTGAAATTTTCCTAAGTTATTCTGATGAAATTTCCAGAGTTTCATGGAAGATTACTAAGAGATATTATGTTATTATCATTATCTGGTCTTAGTTTTAAAAAATCGGATGACTTTTTAAATTCTGCTTTTCTGAAAAGTTACTGTCTGTGGCAAGAATTTTACTTCTGTTTTGACAAAGGGGCTTTCGCCATCCCTTTGAAATCTTTTCCTACTTGAAGAGTTTTTTAAAAACTCGAAACCCTTAAAAAAGTGGCAGCTTGTTATATGCTCAGTAAAGATTTCTTCCATATTAGAAACAAAAATATCTGAAAATTCTGTTCTCTTTGTGTACACTAAAGCTTCTTGCAGCTATGCGGCTGATTGTAGGGTCCCTCAACAGCTGCTATTTCCATTTAAACAGTGAGTGCATCATCCCAATCTGAGACTGAGCACGGACTTTATCTTCCCCACTCCTATGTGTAATAAGATTGTAAGTATGCCATGCCTAAAAATAACTATGTTTCAGTGTAGGGCAAGAGAGTGAAGCAAGAGCCTGGACTTTGTGACTGTTGCTTTGGGCTAAAGTGAAACAGAGCTACGGAACTGACAACAGAACTTCAAATTTCCCAGTATATTCTGGGTCACAAGAGCCAATGGTCTGGAAAATGTAAATTTAATGCCTGAGCTAATGTTTTCATGTCTGTTGATTTATTGTGATCTAATGTTTTAATTCCCCCTGATTGGTCGTCTTCATGGTCTCATGGAATCAAATCAACAAGTGGGGCAAAATCAGTGCTGTCTTTCATACAGCTCTTTAAAATTTGCGCTTCCTTTCCTGCATGTATATTTTCTGTGCTCCTATTTAAAAGCCAGCAGCAGAAAACTTAGGAAATGCTTTCAGCAGTCTTAAAAACTCTCAGAAGTTTCTTAAAATAGAGAATGCTTCTTCCTATAAGGCATATTAAGGAAAGTGTGTGTAAAAGAGGGGTATTATAATCAGATAATAGTTCTGTAACTTTAACTACAGAATTAATTATCAATTACATAATAGCCGAAATGACTGCTAGTGTTGTGGTAACCAGTGATTTGGACTTTGCTAATTTATGGCTGCATCTGTGTACGTGTAGAATTCATACCTCAAAGTCAGTGTTTGTATCAAGTTCAGTGATAAAATAGTACTGCCAAGGACACTAACTCTCCCCAAGATGACTGATAAAATCAAATAGAAAATACCGTTTTTCAGAGATCTTTCACCTCTGCCTAGCAATCTAGAGGCCGTGCAGTGCTTCACAGGCTGCACTGGTTTCATTGCTTGGCAATCTCTGCTGTGGAGTGAGAACAACTGGTTTTACTGACCACTTGCCCATGTTACAAACTGCTGGACTGGAATGATTTCTTACTGAAAGGCTATACAAAATGGTATCTGACTGTCCTTTCATTTATTCTGGATGGGTTGCTCTAGTTGTATGCATTACTGTTAAGCATAGGTCATGTTTGTTTAGTCCCTCTGAGTGTGAAGGATGTTCAATAGCTGAGGGATTCACCCTTGGGCAATTGAAAAAAAGTTGGTGAAAGGGTGGGCAGCTGGAACAGTATGGCAGGGTTGAACCAGTTTCCTTAGCTAAAGGGCATTTCAGATTTGCAGCTTGAGAGTCTTAAGTAATCGTGATTCTGAATGTCCATGTGACAGTCTTTCTTTTTTTCAAATCTATAACTCTTGAAAATAATTCCCAGCTGTTTCAGACACATCACTATAAAATCCACCTCTTTGTCACATTGAGCTCAGAATACTTTGATGTGCTTAAAGGCTTCTAAAATACTTTTATCTGATGGAGAAAACTGGCTGTTTGTTCCACATTGTGTCTTGCAAATAGTGAATTTGGCATGTGATTTACCATTATGCATAGCTTTCTGTTTTAGAAAAAAGCATTTATTGATTTGAACATATCTTAGGTACACCAGGTACTCCCCCTGTCCTTGTGCAATACTGAAACACTAGTTCAGTATGCACATCATTTTTAATTAGGTTTCCCCAGTGCTGAACTTGCTGCAGTCTGGTCTGTTCTCCATTAGTTTGATGGTCAGAAGTTGTTGACCTTTAGATTATGCTGCAAAATCCATCTGTTGCTGCAGGCTTTTGTGAAGAGAGATGTAAAGAAATATTATCTCCTGTCAGTCAGCCATGTAAACAAACTTGAATAGAGGCAGCAGCTCCATTTCCAAGATCTGCGTTCATTCAAAATAAGGAGGAAGAGGAGAAGCTGCGAACCAGTGCTGCCTATCCACTGGAGAACCCTTTCTCAGCTGTCGGGCCATAATAAAATGCCATTGTCCTATTCTAAAATCCCTCTGCTCTCCATGGGAGAAACTGCTCTGTGGATAACTCTAACCACTAATCAAACCCTCTCTGTGATCTAGGAAGATGAAGGCGATAACCCCCCTTTGCTGATCTCTCCATGTCCTCCCCATTGCCAGCTTCCAGCTTGTTCTTAGGGCAGCCTCACACATGAGAATTCCTTGTTAACAATCTGGTGTTTGCACTTTTTGTTATGTACGCATCAGCTGTCTATTTCCATACCCTAACTACTCTGACATTTACCCTAGTTTAGCAATTTCTGTCTCACAGCCTCCAAGACTGTATAGAGAATTTACCCTCTTTTTTGCCCCCCCAATGTTGGTTGGTGGAATACTCACCAGTCTTTGGTTTACTGATAAACTAAAAGTTAGTTACCCTAATGTGTTTTAAATATGGTCATTCTAATAACTTTTACTCATATAAATGCCACTGATGTGTCTGAAGTTTCTGAGTCTAATTTAAAATGAGACTGACAAATAGTTCTCCTAATTACAACACAATGATGTTCTTACTCCTTCACCTTCATTAACGTAAATTATCAATGCCTTTTAATTATGCAAATTTTCCTCACTAACATGGTAAGCACACTGTTCTCAAGACTATTTTGGTTATGTTCTCACGTATGTTTGCAACATTTTCTAATTTTAGCTTCCTAAATTTTATTAGGCTCTAAACACTAAACCTGTGATTTCTACTTATCATTGAAATGTTATCATATCCTAGCTTTAGAGCACTTGCATGTCCTATGGCAATAATATTATTCCATTTATCTCATGTCTTTAGTAGAAGTTCTTGTTTCATTTAGAAAAAGAAGAAAGGTTTAGTTTTTCTTGGCTCTGAGCATCTATTCAGAAAACTCCCACAGTCCACACCCATCACAAAATTATCCTCTTCTCATAGTTTCATGAATCTTAGTCTTCTGCACTGCCTTATTATCCTTTTAAAAAGTACTTCCTAGTGGTACTCACATTAATCAAGAACTAATATGCCCACAATTTGTTCTCAGAGTCAAAAGCCAGCTGTTATATTTGTGTGCTTGTCATACGGGAACATGCTTTTCAAAAACTTTTCTGATTTCTGTTTTCATGATCAAACTCAGAAACTGCACCATATAAGAAATGTCACTCTGAGTCTCAGTTTTGAGGAGAGTTCCCCTGGTATGTGAAATTCTGGGATGGAAATGTGATAAGGGACGGACACAACGAGTAAGAAATGTCTTATCTTCAGGAACTTTTTCCAGGAAATGATGCAAAGGAAATAATGAGAAATCACTTCAGGGAGATTAGATAACTTACCTCCAGGTGAGGTGTCCATCAGAGGACTTCCAAATGTCTGCAATTTTCTATCTGTCTTGGAATCTTTGTGTCCATAAATATTGATGTGCTAAGACTTGAAAGGTTGTTGGAAGTCTGTAGTGGTAATTTAGGTTATTGTTTGTGCAGTTCTTCCAAGTTGATTAGTATGTGTTACTTAGCAAGGTCAGTCATCCAGATTATTCTCCAAGGGCATATATTTTTCAAAAAGTTGTCTCATAATAGAGACAAAGATGCCGCTCTTCACAGTCATAGATAGTTCTCATTAATAGCTTATCAGTTCATCAAATGAAAAAAATACATCATCTGCAGTGAAGGTAGTCATTCATCACTATTTACAAAGGTTTTGAGAAACTGCCGTATCTTTGCATCAGGCTTCATTTAGTAGACTGACATATGAAGTATTTTGCTGAAGACAAGAAGAGGTGAAGTCTTGTACTTATAACACAAAGGTCATGTCTCAAACTTTGATTTTTGCTGCTGAAAGTTACACAGTTTGGTCATATCAGTCTGGTTTTTGTGTATATAGTATTGTCTAAAACAATTTAAGGTGTTACAAAAAGAGATTTTTTGGAACTATTGGTCAAGTGAGTAGTAACAGGTCAGCTGGTCTCAATGGTAATAGTCCAAGAAATTACTGAGCCTGTAATTGTGGTATGCAATTTACCAGGTAAATCAATATCTATATTAAATTTTTTTAAAGGGATCCAGAGAGCCCTTTGGGAACTACAAAGAATTAACTCTGACTTCTGTAAGGCTGAACTGTTAGCTGTGATAATAAGGAAAGGATGGGTAAACAGCAAGATAAATATAGCACATTATGTGAGAGTTAATATGATGTCTGTAGAGGGAAGTCATATTTCTCCTTTCCTCCAAGTGGGCCAGTAGTTCATGAAGAATTGTAATCCATTTGAGATAGCGGACTTGGATTTTGAAAGGAATTTCTTAAGGTTTCTCAGTAGAACGTCGTAAAGCAACTAAGCTGCCATGAGAAAGAGGAAAGTTGTTCCCATAGATTAATAACATCTTAAATGATAGGAAATAATAAATGGCTAGTGTTGCACCATAAATGTAGATTACTGTCATATGCCTGCCGGGATCTTTGCTCTGCAATGAATTCATAAATTTTCTGGAAAAAAGAGATGAAGTACACTATGACAAAGATTTTTGATTATACAGAATTATTCAAAACTAAGTCTGATTGTGAAGAGTTGCAGAAAACTCAAAATACTGATTGAATGGATGACATAATTGCAGATAGTGCTCAGAGGGAAAAATCATTATAACTCTACAGACCTTGGGGCTTTCAGAACACTGGTCCAAGAAAAGTGTCCATGAGGCCAGAAATGAGTGAGGACCTCCCCTGTGGCTCATCAGACCCTTTCATGGACCCATCATCTGGTGTCTGGAATGGTCACCAGCTCTTAAGTTTGGCCAAGGTCTGTCTATGGTCATTCTTATAAGAGCCTGTCAGAGGATACAGGCTTTGCAGAGGCCTTTTGGAAGTTTGGGCTTGCTTGATAGGAAGGACCATGTCTCTTCCTCATTGTGAAGGTTCTGGGATGTAGAGAAGGTATGTGCCAGTCCTTCTGCTGCAGCAACGTGAAAAGGGCTAATTGGTGGAGGGCTGTGGCAAGTTGGCATTTGGTGCAAGATATTTTAGAGCCTAAAGGCACCTGTCTTACCCACTCTAGTGTAATGAATGATAGGAGAAAGAGTGTAAAGTGTGGGTCCAGAAAGACCACTGGGCCTGAGACTCATTTCTCTGATCACACATCCAACTCCTTTGGGAGGGGAATTGAAACATGCATATACCTGCTTCTTGGAAAAGTAAAGGTACCAAGAAGCATGTTAGCAGCCTCCTGGCAGCAGATGACAACCCCCATACAGATCCTGCAGATCTTGCAGAAATGCAGGAAGAAAAGGCTCTCCACATACACCTTTTCTCTCTGGATTCTGTTCATCCTTCACTTGTTCACTTGCCAGACCTTTTGGAATTGACCACCAGTGGTCAGCATGGAGACTGAAAACAACAGGAGCTGTAGGAGGCGGTTTAGGCACGGAAGATAAGACCAAGTGCTGGTGTTGTCTCAGCACCTAGGTGAAGACCTAAGGGGAAGGCAGAGGATCATCCCTTCCTCAGGTGACAGGAGTCAGACCCAAGACTTTGATTTACTGGAAAGGTAGTAGCCAAGTACTTGTATCTTCAGAATGGACTTCTGCATGGCATCCACTAAGGCGGTCTCTTCCTTCTCACCAATGGAGAGACCATATCCAAGGCCTCCTCAAGGACTCTGTGAGAGGATTGATGATGGTGATGTTACTCCTTTATATGACTGTCTCTACACACAGGCTGACTTGGGAGATGGGGTTGTGGATGCATCAGTGACCTCCCCTAATGATGTGAAGGAGCCCTGCCGTGAATTAAGTTTGCTAGTTTTGTCCCCTATGACAAATTTCCAGCACCGCCTTATGGGTATCTGTGGATGCATGGCTAGCAAAACTGGGTTTGGAGTGGGCAGGATCTGGGAGGCAGTGGAAAAGAGAAAGAGATTAGGAAAGGATCAGCAGGAGAAGAAATGGTATCTTCTCTCAAGTTGCCCTTTTCCACACACTGTGGTGTCCCTCTTCACCCCCACTAAGGAACCTGTCTTATGTTTGTTGACTTTGGCCAACTGTGCATGCCTGCTGTAACAGGGCATCTTAGAACCTACATGAGCTTTTTGATGGTGCCATGAAGGGAGAAAAACATCTGTGGATGGCTAACAACTTCCATTATTTAAAGGGACCATATTCCTTCTTCCTGGTCCAAGGGGCAATCTCTCTGAATTTGTCCTGGGGCATAGCACAGGAAGAAGCTGTTTTCCCTGGTAGAGCAATGAACCTGTTAGAGAGATCCTTTGAAAGACACAACAAAGAACTCCTCTAGCCTCCCTCATTCCACGCAGCGCCACCAGCACACAACTGGGTCTTGCTCTGGTAGGTCTGATGGATTCCCCTTCTGCGCATGGGTGGTAATTGCCATGGGACTGTGAGGGAGGTTCTTGCAGGGAAAAGGGACTTGGGTTATGGGGTGGAAGGAGTGCTTTCTGGGAGGAAGGAAAGAGGGAAGAAGGCTGAGTAAGGGTAACAGACTCTGCTCCTGCTGTGGCTATCAGCATGTGCCCAGCCCACTGATTCATATGCAGGTAAGGTCAGTCCATCTCCCCGTACTGGCTATGGGCTTGGTTTGCATGGTAGCCATTTGAGATAGCCATGTCATGTACCAAGAGCACAGAGCTTTAGACCTAGGAGGTCCGACCAAGTAGTCAGCAGAGAAAGAGTAATATGTCGTACAGTTGACCTGTCACAAATCAGTCAGAGAGGGACCTGGGGGTGTTGACTGACAGCCGGCTGAACAGGAGCCAGCAGTGTGCCCAGGGGGCCAAAAAGGCCAATGGCATCCTGGCTTGTGTCAGCAATAGCGTGGCCAGCAGGGACAGGGAAGGGATCTTGCCCCTGTACTCGGCACTGGTGAGGCCGCACCTCGATGACTGGGTTCAGTTTTGGGCCCCTCACTACAAAAAGGACATTGAATGACTCGAGCGTGTCCAGAGAAGGGCAATGAAGCTGGTGCAGGGTCTGGAGCACAGGTCGTAGGAGGAGCGGCTGAGGGAACTGGGGGGGTTTAGTCTGGAGAAGAGGAGGCTGAGGGGAGACCTCATCGCCCTCTACAGCTACCTGAAAGGAGGGTGCAGAGACCTGGGGATGAGTCTCTTTAACCAAGTAACAAGCGATAGGACAAGAGGTAATGGCCTCAAGTTGCACCAGGGAAGGTTTAGACTAGACATTAGGGAGAATTTAGACTAGATATTAGGAAGCATTTCTTTCCAGAAGGGGTTGTTGGGTGTTGGAATGGGCTGCCCAGGGAGGTGGTGGAGTCCCCATCCCTGAAGGTGTTCAAGAGTCAGGTTGACTTAGCGCTAAGGGATATGGTGTAGTTGGGAACTGCTAATGTTGGGTTGATGGCTGGGTTGGATGATCTTCAAGGTCTTTTCCAACCTAGTCCATTCTGTGAAATCCCATGAGTAAATCAAGAATCTCTGTAAGAAGAGTTGCAAATAGTTCATAGACTGAAGTATGTTCAAACAAACAAAACATCTGTAGAACAGCTATGACTAGTAAGTTAATTAAAATAATATATTTACTGTCATTTATGAGTGAAACTAGGGTCTAAATTCAGTGAGTACATGAATGATTAGAAATTATTAATTTGCTTTTATTAAATAAGAGGGAGGACTAGAGAGTGCTGTGTTCTGAACAACTGACGTGATAATGACTGCTCCTGAAGAAAAGCATAGTAGAAAGTTGTCTGAGTCACTCATTAACATCTACCACTGCCCTTTCTGTAAATTCTAAGTCATTAAATCCCAATATAGCTACTCTGAAACTTAAATAGTAATGTTTACTGTACTAAAATGTTTCATTTGAATTTACTCTAGTAGTCTTAGAGGCTGAAACTCTTTCTTTTGAGCAGGTTGGGGAAAGTAATTGTGATCTAAGCCTGATCCAGAAAGCCAAAGCCTTGTTTTATATGACTGTATTGAGGGATAAAAGTTAATTTAAATTGTTTCATTGTCAATTCATTCCTTGCTTTCACTGCAAGGAGTGCCAATTTTGCTGGCAGTTCAGTCCTCTTAAAACATGTATCTTCTAAGAACAGAGTGAGAACATCACCTCATTTCTTACAGATCAGCAATCCACCAGTTGGGGGATCTTTGTCTTGGAATGAATTTAAATCAGCAGTTTAGATGTGAAAGACTCGATATCTCATTAGCAATCCCTTGATCCACCCAGTTCCCCTGGGTGCTGTTTTAAAATTATAATCCCAGTCATTCTTCAAATCTTTATAAGCAATCAGTTTTAAGTGCAACTCTTAGAAGATAAGACTTTTCCTGCTAGTTAGTTCTACAAAAAAAAACCAAAAAACCCCCAAACAAAACCAAAACAACACAGGTGAGCTAGAGGCTTTGATCAGACAGGTATTCTTTTTAAGTCAGATTTAGTCATTTTAGATTTTGTTTCTGCATGTCTGATACTATGCTAGAAAATAATCCAAATACAATATTAAAAAAAGGGTTTAAGTCCTTCAAAATTAACCTCCCAGCCAATTTAGATTGGGTTGAGTGCTTGAAGCAGTGCAATAAATCTCTTCTTTGATGTACAAAATTATTTTTAACCTAAGTAAACTTTCAAGTACCTTAACAAAAATGTTCATAGATTTGGTTAAACTTCAGATATCCTTTAAAATTTAAAAAACCCCCTCCTCTGACAAGGCACTGAGACTTTAAAAGTCTCAATCTCAGTATCTCATGTACATTAATAGTTTGCTTAATAGGGTGCCACTCATGTGACTTGTTCTCTCTGTTATGTGGTCAGGGCCTTTGTAGGTCTTTGCTGAAAGCTAGATTTGCTGGTGTAAATAGGAATTGAGTTTATTCCTCTTCCTGGAACAGTAATGAGATCATCGCATCAACTTTGTGTTGTGATGTGATTAAGTTTGCACTGTGACTCAGTTACCTTGTCCTGGAGGACAGAGTTATAAGATTGACAGCCATGGTGAGTATAGGAGCAAATGCAGTATCTTGTGGCAGACATCAGACAGGCAGACGTTCTGCATCTGAAAACATTAAATTGTGTGTTTTTAGAAGAATACAATGTAAGAATATATAATGATTTCTTTTTTAACAAGAATCTCTCTGCTTTCATGTCCATAACTGTGTTAATGTTTAAATTATTGACCTAATCACGTTGAGTGTATGGGCTGCAACATCTAATTTTAAGGCACACCTTGTTCATGGTAGTTGTGCAACAGCAAATGGAAAACAATGATGTAATTAGCTGCGCATCAGCAAAAATGTCTGAGGAGTTTTAACTTGAAACCTCTAAAAGAAAAAAAACCTGCTTTATTAAGTTAAAAATGCTTTGTTTGTAACTTGTGCATATTTATTATGAATAATACTATGTGATAATAGTACTTTATAATTTTTTTTGCCATAGTTAAAAAGAAAATGAAAGGAAAAAATATCCAGTTCACATCCTGATTAGATCATAGCTGTAAGCTGGGTTGTCGGAAGCAGTTTTGTACACAGTTTGATAGAATTGTCTGTTCAACTGAAGCCAAGACTTCAGAAGTGGCAGTGCTGCAAGCTAGGTGTAAGGTTCACTGCCTGATCTGCGTGGGCAAAGTTTGTCAGAAACCTTGCATTCATTAGGATTGCCTTTAGTCAGTGGTATCCATTCCTTGAACACTAAATTCACCTGCAAGATAAAAGCAAAAAGCCAATGCATGTATAAAATAAGAAAATGTTTGTTCTTCTGCTGATACTGAGATATAATGTATTTTGAGATAACAAAAGCTGCAAAGGATCACTTTCTCCCTGAAAGACTTAATCGTATAATTCAAGACTGAACTTGTCTCAACAAGCATTTCATGGCCAAATAAGCACTGCATCACAAAGCTGGTTAACATTCAGTCACAGCAGCTGGACTCACACTTATTAAAATTTTCCCTAGGTCTTGCTCTGCACTTTTAGAGAAAGTCACTTCCCTGATTTTTTCTCAGTAGACATTGACTTCTAGGCTGTTTGTTCAAGATAAGCATCAAAATGAGGATGCAAAGGTCAGTCTCTGCTGTATTACAGTTACAAAGAGAAACAGTCAGTTTGTCTTCCAGTGAATGTTGTCCTATCCAAATTACACTGTTTACTTCCTATGGCAAAAAGGATTTCTTCTTTGGGAATTCAGTGGATTTTGTGTTTACAGAGGGCAGACTCTCCCTTTGTTGTGGACTGACTTCTTCACGGGAAGTTTTATCTTTTCAGCTTTCCACCGCTTTATCTCCACCTTTTATTGACAAAAGTCTGAGCTCACAGTTAAGGCTCTGAGATGCTGGCTGCAGGGGTCTGCTGCCCTGCCTGGTCCACCACCACCTCCACTTCGCAGCCCTGCCTCTCTGCTGTCCCGACTAAACAAACCTGGAAATGTGTCTCAGCCCAGTGTTAATGCAGGCCCACCTTCATCAGCTGTTCCAGCTAATAAGGCAAGTTGTGAACCAGAGCAAGTGAGATATAAACAGTGGTCTTATTCTTCCCTTCCTGCTTTGGGGACAGAAACCTCCAGCAATGAAATGGAGCAGACAGCTGGGGCCGTGATTTTTAAAAAATTTTTTTTTAAACCATGGCAACTAAACCCAACAAAACCCCTTTAGACAACCCAACTAATTGATGACATAACTAAT
The DNA here is from genome assembly GCF_965140245.1 of Athene noctua. Lineage (NCBI taxonomy): Eukaryota > Metazoa > Chordata > Aves > Strigiformes > Strigidae > Athene > Athene noctua. Next base: position 152,515,312 of record NC_134038.1, read on the forward strand.
CTCAATTCAAATATGTTTTCTAGAAATAAGGGTGCATTAAAAATAATTGTGCTAGCATCTTTCCTCTGTCGATAGAAACTTCTTGCTTGGAATTCTAATATTTAGCGAGTTTTTAAAATAAGGACACCCATCATGGTGCCATCAAGGCAAAGAATTTGAGGGAGCTTTTGCCTGCTCAGTTGGAAATTGATACTACCTTGCCTGAGATAACACAGCTGACTGTATGGGCACCCCGGTCTTTTACAGCGTGGAGTAAAATAGGCTCCTGTCAGTCAGCAAGAGTGGTGGTTCACGCCAGCCCACTTGACATTGCCGTTTAGTGGGGACATACATACATAATGGTTTCACGTTCTAGCTACATGGTTGGTAATTTCTTAAACTGCTTTAACTCAAGTAGTTGTGATTGTTTGACTCTTTACTTAATTGCATTATTTTTATTTAGCTAAAATTTGTTTAAGTACACAATGGAGAAGCTGGAGTATCTGTGGTAACAGTGCCAGGCACAGCCTTCTGCATGGAGAGGGTGAACAATTGGAGGAGATATTTTGTAACTTCAACACTCATTTCTTGATACTGTGGTATATTCCTCCTTGTCTTGTCCTACTTTGGTGATCACAACTGGGCAGCTGCCTTAGGACAAAATTGTCCTTCCCATGCCCACCACCTGCACAGACAGCTAGTCTCATTCCCCCTGCTCCATCTGCCGTGAAGTATTAGGCAGAGTTGTCATGCGTTGACCTTCTTTTCATACTGTCAGGGATGAGTTACTAGCTACTTGAGTTTATCCTTAAATAAAATGAGCCTTGGTCTTCTCTGACTTCTTTTATTAACAGTAAAGCACTACATTGACATTCATGTCACTAGTTAGTGACATCATGTTGGACTCGCAGTCTTTGTATCTTTTTCTTTTATTGTTGATAGAAGACTGCCAGGTTGAAGAGCTTGATCCTTTTTGCTCCCTAGCATAATACAAGCACTTCTTGCATGTGTTGGAAATGGCAGCGGATAAGAAAAGATGAAGATGACTGTACAGCACTGTATTGAGAGAAAAAGGTGATTTATCTTCTCTTTGCAAGTTTCTTCTGTAAATCATTTAACCTTGTCTTAGAGCCCGTTTGTTTTTGCAGTTGCAGCAAAGAAATTCTGCAGCATTTATATTCATCTGTAATTTGAAATATTATTATAAAGAACAGTAAAATGTTGGGAACAGCAACAAGAGTTTCTCTTACTCACAGGCTGCCAGGAGTTGGATCTCAATGAATTAATAAAAGCATGTGAAAGCTACTCAGGAACCTGTTCCTGCCAGCCACTAATGAAACTGTGATAATCAGCCAAGTGTGGGTATACGTGAGTTGAGGCAAGGAGAGGAAAATCAATATGAAATCATCAAATCACCAGTTTCTTGATGTCACTAAATCAGCAGGGCTCATAAAGGGTGAAGCATGTGGTGTCCAAACACAATTTAATGAAATGGCAAGTATTGACAAAACCCAAAACATGAACATTCTGACAACTTGTGGTTATCTACAGTATGAGTGAGGGGATGGCCTCTGAAGTAACTGCGAACGCTTACTTGTAACATGGCCTATTGAACTATTCATTTTACATTAAATCTTACTACGTTTATTTGGAGTAAGTACTGTAAGTCTGGAAGTATATGTGCTTCTGTTTTAAAGTGCAGATTTGGGCTGACATTTTGGTTGATGGTTATTTTCACATCTGACATAAGTATTTAGTCAATCTGCAATAGCTGCTCTTTAATGACACTGACAGGGAGGGGGAGAATCAAATATAGGATCTGCTCTTAATTCCAGAGTAGCAAGAGTAAAAAGTCTTTATTCCAGTGGCTGGCATACTGTGGACTCATGTTCCTGGGGGAAGTTACTTAACCCCTTGTTTGGAACGTGTTTGCTTTCTGAGACTCATCCCCCCCGAGTGATTGGTACTGTGCTGGTATTTGGGTACTAGAAGGCCAGTATGATTATGAATAGATACAAGAGCTGTTTGAAAAGCAATAATGCCGTGGTCAACAATGAGAAATGCACTCTCTTTTCACATGGACAGATGTTTTGCTTCGGGTTGTACAGTGAAACTGGCACTTCTGAAACCTGCAACCTGTTTATTCAATTCATAATTCAAGGCCAGTGTAATTCCCAGTGACTATCACTGTTGTTTTCGTTATGGAGTCCTAATTCATTGTTTCTGTGGGCACAAAAGAATTGCCAGACTCATTTGGTGTTTCAGTGCACTGTAATTTTACATAGTGCAATACTGTTGAGATTGCCTAGCTGTGTCATCTGTTGGGCTCATCACTATTACTTCCTTTTGACCTCCTCTCTGTAATTGCACATGGATGACTTACTAGCTGCCATAAAGATACTTAAATGCAACTGGGCTTGTTAAAAAAAAAGAGATGTGAATAGACCAAAATGATTCTCTCCGAGGTCAGTGAGGACCAACTAGGTAGCTGTTTGCTCTCTGCCAGGCAGACCGAGCCATCTGTCACATGACAATAAGCAAGCATTACTTTCAGAAGTCCATTTGTTTTTATGACAGTTTTTACAATTTTAAGGAAATTACATAAAACATAATTTTCCTCAGAAATTGGTGTTTTGTAGACTTATATTCCCGTTCAGTCATTTACATTCCTAGTTGCTTTTTACATAAAGCATAAATATTATGATGCTTTTTTCCCCCGCTAAAAAATCTTCAGGGCTTTTGTTTGTCTTTTTTTCAGTATATGAAAGACTATCCTTGTTTGGTACTTAAGGAAAACCTCAAGGGTTCTATGTCCAAGCTTTATGTTTGTATAGAAACCAAATCTATGGGGGCTACAAAGGAATTAATGTTTAAAGCTTTAATATTTAGCTCAAAATCATAATTTACAATTATTTTCCAACAAGATTTTGCTACTCTTTAGTCTTTAACTATTTTCCATAATCTGTGCTAGTTCTTAAATTAACTCATTATATTCCTGCTTTTATTGGAATGGTAAATCTAACACATCAAGCCAAGCTGTACAGATTTTTAGTTGTTGGGAGTCTTGTGTTCCAAGTCCAGATTATGACCAAAGTGAGCATCAGCTTTCAAATTTTGTTCCATCCTCCATGAAGGTTAATCAATGCCACATAAAGGTTCTGCTCAGGGGAAGCTAGGGATTTTGCATACTTGATCAGACTTAAATTGCACCAATAGATCTGTATAAGGACAACTTTGACAGCATCTGTTCACATCACTCTGCCTTTGTCAAGGTATAGTAGTCTTTATCTTTGCAAGGAGTACTTTAAAGCAGGACAGGGGACGATGTCAAGTTGGAGGTATTATTTTTTGGAGGCTGTATCCATTAAAACCCAAATTCCTCTGTAAACTTCAGCTTCTTAACAGTTCCTAGGGGTCTGGCCCATTCACCTAAGCATCACGGACATGGCTCAAGAGTTTGTGTCCTTAGATATAAAAGAATTTATGAAATTGATAATTGCTTGGTTGCTTACATACTTCTGCGTGGTAATTGCCATTTAAAGGTCAGCACTTTCCAGTATATTCTGGGTGTCACTGGTTTTCCTGATGATGAGAAGATGAGTTATCTGTAGTGATGATTTTTACCCTCACAGGTGTATAAATATTTGACATTATTTGAATTGTCACAGCATGACATATGTCAGTGACAGATCTAGGTTCAGCTGTACTAGATGAACATGAAAAGAACATGTACATGAACAGAAAATAAGAGCATCCCTAACCCATGGAGCATATTGATAAAAGTTGGATATGACTCCAAAAACACTTTGCAGTCAGACTATTTTGTGATTTTATGGGGAGATATAAGGGATGAGAGATGCTGAAATTCAGGGATCTTATTCATGAGATGAATTATTAGGCCATAAAAGACAGCGGCACTGGAAAAAAGAGTTACAGGAATCAACATTTAAGAGGGATTGGGAGTTACTTGTCAGAAGCTATTTTAGGAGAAAAGCTCATGAAGAAAGACTATGAAGGACATTTGAATAGGAGAGATCCAGGTAATGATGAACTTGAAGGAAAATCTAGATATGTGGAGAATCTGTGCGTTGTTTCAGTGTGTGTGTTCATAACTGCTTTTAGGGTGTTTTTTCTCTAAGTCAATCAGGAGCCTCTATAATAGCTCCTAAAGGAACATAAACATAGGATCTGAGCTTAAATTGGACCTGCTGTCATAATAAAACATTATTCCAGTGAATTTCCCTGTTCCTTTTGTAAGGGGGAAGTCATAAGAGACAGTCAGTGTGAGGTGTATCCAGGAGATGGTGGTCTCAGATCCAGCAAGGTGAGAACAGGCAGCTGTCTGGGAGCTGTGAGAAGAGGGATCTGAGGGGCTTGCAAGGTTTGTGTAAGCTCGGTATGTGGCCCTATTTTACTAAAGCTAATGTTTGAGGCCAGCTGGGATCATTGTTTGGACAGAGTGAAACTAGTCTGAAATGGTACCTCAGGGAGTCGTTGGCATGCAGATGACAGATGAACCTGTGTTTACAGATGAGATCACCAGCAACAGGGTGGCAAGTGTTTATTTTTAAGGTCGTATTGATGTTGGGCTGGCTTATGAGCATACATAACTTGTCAACACTGCAACACTATGTGGAAGTGTCCTGTAGCACCTTTAAGACACCTTTTGCCAGGCAGGACTGCCATTTACTTTTGCTAATGAACTTGTTGTGGACAGCTGGTTCTAATGGATGTGAAAAGGTTGCCCTATCCAGTTCTGTTAAGTCATATATTTTAAACTCACTAGTTACAGAGGATGGAAACTGTGACAATTAATATTTTCTGGGTCATAAAGACATCTTGTATTTCCTGAAAGCAAGCTGAGAACAGTGCTCGCAATAAAAAACAAATAATCAAACAAGACAGAGAATGGTCTTCTGTTCAATAATTACCCCACAGTTTTATGAATCTTCTCTCATGCTTAGACAGTACCCCTTAGAGTTAGTAATTTTACAACTTTTTAAGAATCACAGAGCCTGTTTTTGTGTGTGTTATGTATATGCTGAGGGGCAGAGAACAGCCTCAAAGTGGAAGGTGTCAAGAAACATCCAAAATCAATTCTACAGCGTGTGGGAGACATTCCTTGTCTCTCTGTGAATAGTCCTCAAGACAGCGTGGCTTTCAGACTGCCAGGAAACTGGTACGTTTCCAAGTTATCGGTGGAAATTGCTTTGAACTTAGAATAAACCTGCACACACAAATTAGAAGAAAACAAAACACGTCGAATGAAATCTTGGCCTTATCAAAGCCAAAAGGAGTTTGCTGCTGACTTCAGTGGAACAAGAATTTTATCCTTAAAGAGGAAAAAAAAAGATTTTTGAACTCTAAAATCAGAGCCAAGCTGTCTGATGTAGGGGTGGGTTTTTTTTGTCACAGATACCTGCTTGTTTTCACATGTATTTGCAGGATCTGAAGGCCACAAAGTCTTTGTAATTGTGTGTCTGCAATACCTGACTGCAATATGCTTGCCAAAGCACACCTGGAACACTCATGCTTTTGTAACTTTCATTTCTTGTTTTTATGGTCCAGCAACATTGCTCAGGCCTGTTCACATGAGTTGGCAATTAGTAACATAAATATAACTTGTCCGACTTGATTCGTTCTTCCCACACACGCATTCTGTGTCTCTCTCTGGCTGAACCATGTGTGGAGAGAAGAAGAGCAAGGAAGCACGCTGTGATGGCGGGGGATGCCAGGAAGGATTTTACCCTTTTAGAATGAGCTCTTGTGCATTATGGAGAGAAAAAATAACTTGTGGCCATGCTAGTGAGCGTGTGGTGCCTCTGAGAGCACACTGTCCTCAGCTGTTCCTCTGCTACGCTTGCTTAGCCTGGCAAGAGTTACCATTAATTTTCATTAAACAACTTGTAGATTGCTTGCATCTTAGTGCTTTGAAGGGTCCAATCCCACATACCTGTTGAGAGCACGTCTAATAAATGCCGAATTAAACACCTCACAAAAGACCACTGTATATATCTGGTATTTTTGTTGCTGTTTTTAGTTGGTTTGGGTTTATTTTTTAAAAAATTACTGCCACAGATATAAAATTGGCCTAATAGCTAGAGTGCTGCCCTGGCCAATGGGAGTTCATGCTTAGCATGTCCAGCCTGGAGAGCTGCGCTGCCTCTTGCCTCCCAGCCGTTCACTCACTGTGTGGGAACCATCCAAAAGCCTCTCCCCATCCAGTGGAAACTGTGCCGCAGCAACAAAAATATGCCTTTCACTTGCCTAGAAAAGGGTAGAGGACTACAGGAGAGCACAGGAGCCTGTAGCCTGCTGTCGGGGCACTGAGAAAACGGTTGGAGATGTGGTCTCTGCTGCCTGGGCCATGAGATTTCATTTGCTGCATTAGCAGTCTGAGTTCCAGAGAGGAGAGGGAATTCAGGTAACTTCATGCTCAGTGTGAAGGTTTCCATGGCCTTCGTCAGCTATGCGCTCCCCATGCACTGTGCAGGTATTACGGTCTTCACTTGGGATTCCTATTTGAGAGCTGACACCTAAAACATAATCACTACAGCCTCTACTTTACAGGCTCTAAATGCTTTATTGGGTCTGGCCCTTCATTACAGAAAGGTAAGGCTACATTACTCTGTAAGAGTAAGTAAGTTTGCAGGCCTACAGAAGTGATGAATTTGTTTGATCCATCATGGGAACTGATGGATCCATTTGTCATACCTCCTCTGGGCACTGCCAGCTTAATGTATATGCTTGAAGAAGGATTTAAAATGAAAGAAATATTTATATTTAGTAAGTTTGAACATATCAATGGATCCGTTAGTTTTATTTCACATAGATGCTCACCAGAATGATTCCGTGTTTGCAGTATATTCTTGGTTATCATGCTCCTCTGTTAAGAAGGAATGACTGCATGTTTCTGGCCATGTCGTCATGAATTGTGAATGACAATCCAAGTGACGTGTTTTATTTGACTACTTTAGTGCTTGTAAATAGCTCAGTGCTGACAGCCTGGGAGAAAAAGTACATTAAATGCCCTGGGATAAGCATAAGATGGGCCGCAGCACTGGAAGGTTTTCTCCTCCTCAACGTGTCTCATTTCTGAAGTTACCATCCTATTGACTTATTTGCTGGGCTGTCACGTCAGCTATAGCAATGTTTTTGACACCACTATATTTTGTGACATTTGTTCTTTAAAAAATGGGAGTAAGGTCACACTAAGCAGCTGTGAATAGCCATCAACTTTCAATCACCACCAGTCTAGATGGCATTTGAAACGACAGCTTTGGGTGGAGATGAAAGACTCTGTGTCCTTCTGACAGTGTCTTCAGCCAGTCAAAGGTAGAAGCAGGAATGAGAAGTCCAAGACATTTAAAATTGCACTTACTATGAAGACATTATTTGATATAGTGTCTAGAGGGCAATAGGAGTGTGGTTAATTCTTTATTTTTATTTTAATTCTGAAAACTTAATTTTTTTTAAATATACAATATTTCATCTCCTACATAGGGTCCCAGTTAGTGCATGAAAAAAAATATATTGCTGATTGGGTTTACTGCAGTATTAGCTGAAGATACAATTCCCATTCACAGAAGAGCCTCCAACTGGACAAAAATGGTACTTTATTCACAGCATATGTCGATATTCCAGTGATGTTAACATTGGACCTGCAAGTATTTGGTGCTTCTGATAAACCAGCCCACAGCAGCTCCCGTGTTACTGGTGTGGCTGCTCTCAGCCAGTGTCAGTGAAGTTGAGCGGGAACTTGAGCTAGCTAATCCTGCAGAGATAATTAGCTCAATTGTATTAAATTTTGAGGAAAGGTAAGGAAGCATCACTTTATAATGTTAAAATATGTGTGTTTGGGAAAGAGAAAAAGCCAGTTTGTGAGAAGGATTATTTATGAAATGCCTTGCTTGTATCTGTGTATACAGACATGGTGATGGCTTGTAGGAAAGCATTTGTTGAGCGTGGAAATGGTAAACATCTCCAATAGTTGTTTATTTGAGAAGAAAACACTTGAAGGTGCAGCTAAATATGCTCCTTGGGTCTTCAACCAAAAAAAGTTTCAAATAAAAAGCTTCTTGTTTTCACCCAATCAATATTTTGCATTATTTCCCTGTTTACTTCACAGACGTCAAGCTTATGATTTACTTGAAAACCAACAAAACAGGAGAATTTCTTTCTCTTCAAAATGGTGAGAGAGTAGTTTACTACTTAGGTCATTTAACTCAGTCATAAATTACAAAATGTGAGTTATGACTAATCAGAGAAAGCAGTTCAGTGTTATGAAACCAGCCTTTAGAAAAGTAATTGTCCCTTAAGTTTCCATGCTTTTTGAAACTTGAATTGCAAAAATCACTTCTTGGACAAAAAATCCAAAACTCCTTAATTTATTATTGAAGACAATCTTCCAGTGAATGTTTTATATTATATCTTTTCCTGCACTCATCTTTAGCAGCACCATAATACCTGAACAGCTATCCTAAGTTTTAGGAAATACTGATCTTTACATATCAATTATGGTATCCTTATGGCTTATCCTTGTTCAATAGACTTGAAGAGAGGAAAGCTGCTGATGGCTTAATAAAGAAAAGTCATTTTGAAATTCTTGTTAAATTGCTATGAGTGTACAACTAAACAGATTGAATTAATTTTTTAATTAGGAGAATAGCTATTGATTATGTTATTAAATATGTGTTGTAGCTAGCCCTAACAAATAGCAGTATTACAAGAGATCATTAAACTAGTTGTTGAAATTCCAAGTGAATAAGAACTAGAAGTATGGATAAAAGACACAGCAGTGCTGGGCAGAGGAGAAAGATAACTAAGTGGAAAATGCATTAATTTCTAAAATTTTGGTTACTGATGGTGTTATGTCCTGTCATAATCTATCTGTGGAACAAAATGAAGGCAAAACTGGAACAATTTTTAAATAAGAAACATCAGTAAAGTTTTATCTTGGGTCTTGAAAGTAAACAGTGATTCAGACTATTTCTCATGAGTTTTATGTGAAGCAGGATGTAATGTGTTGTATGTGAGAGACCACCTGATCACTCGGGGAGCAATCAGATCTACTCTACAGGCTGCTATAAAGGGCAAGTAAATGCTAGCAGTCAGAGCAGTCACAGCATGAAAGTACTGACAAAAAATTGTAGGCAGCTGTGGTCAAGCTGGCCATAGGGCACTGGCAGCTCAACCTATGTTCAACCTGCAGCTTTCCTGCTACCCCAGCATTGATCCTCTCCCAGGCCCGTGATGTGGATTCCCGATGGTAGATAGAAAGCAATTTTTTAGACACCGGTGATCAAGAGCAGGTGGGGAAATCCCAGCTGCCCACATAAATCCATACAGCCACGTTTTGTCTGTGTAAGTTCTCCATTTGTGCGTGCAGCTGTCACTGCCGGCTGGACGGGTCTGCTCTTCAGCCATGCCCCTTGGCTTGTGTGAAGCTGTTAGTTGATGCTCTCAAGAAAACATGTCTTAGATTTGTTTTAGACTTAATTTAGTCTGCAGGCTTCTCATGATGTTAAAGGCAGCCTGATCCTTTCCCTCACTGTGGTATCACTTTTACTGCTGAAAGGATCTTACTGAAGCATTTTATTAGATAGGGGAGTAGCCCCTATGGATGGATATCACAGAAGCTCACGGCTTGTGGATGAAAGATGCTCAGATTAGGGAGATGGGGTAGATGATCTCATGGGTCTTTCTGTTTCTGTCCATTACGATTTCTGTGCACAGAAAGCCATTTTAATCCTTTCCATTCAAATGCGTTGTATCCACAGAAATGTATTCTTAATAACGACACAAGGCATGCTGCAACATGAGCAAGCTTATAGTCAGACCCTATGACTCAGTTGGACTAAGTTATTGTTTGAAATAGAGCATTTTAGAAGTAAAACCTTCTTTTGGTACCAGATTTCATAGCTGAGCATATTTTGAATGTTTTGTGTATAATGCACAAAGGCTAATTTGTTAAAAGACTATAAGGGTTGTCCTGATGTCAGCACCCAAGAGTTAGGAAGTATTAGAATTAGAGATACCTGTAACCTTTATTTGACCTTGTAGCTTTATGGAGCATGATCCTGACCTAGTGACCTTCCTCACCCTGTGGCCTCTGGCTCTTTTAAGTGTGCAGGATAAACAAGGGGCACAAATGTGGCAAGTGCAAAGAAGGTGGGAGCGGCTGATGAGCTACAGAAGTCACGGAGAAGTGTTTAATAGTGGCATGAGTGCTCTTTAGGAATAGCAAGCAATATCTTGTGATGAAAGCACTTTTTCTCCCTGTATTGCCACTGTATTGCTCCTATTATGTGTGCTGTTGTTCTCACATTCAGAACCCAGATTACAAAATCTCTTCTGTGTCTAACAGTGACAAATATAGAAGAATGGATTACCGAGATATAAACTGAAAGAGTCAGATATAAACCTCAAGAGAGTAAAAAAGGTTTAATGACCTGTAATCAGGATTTACAAATAATTTGTACTTAGGTGATGGCATCACTGTTTTTTTCCGACACACAGGATACATTTTAGTTTATTTCAGACAGGTCCCTATTCCCTGTTACTGCTTAACTACAGGATGTTATGATTATAGATGTAGTGACACTGTTGTTGCAGAATTGCAGCTGATAATTTATGGTGGGATGGCAGCTGTAAATACAGCTTCTCTTGTGATTTAAGAGGGAGATGTGGAGGCGTATCGCCCAGATGCTTGATCAGTGGTAAATAGGGCCAGCCGTGGCATGCTAAAGCTTAAAAGTCCTTGCCAGATTTTGGGATTAGAAGTCACCGTTTCAAGCATTAACTCCTCCGGTATCAAAATAATCAGCTGCTCTGGTCCTCCTTTTTTCCTTTCTCTTTGACTGAGATTTATTTATCTTTGCAAGCAGGAACTGACACGCAGACCTTTTTTTTCAGTAATTATCTGAGATAACAAGAGCTTCCTCAGCAAGCTGCCAAGTATTCAGTGTCTATTTGTGACACAGTGCTGTGGGACTTCATGTCGCATCCCCCGTGACCTTCCCATTCACCTGCTTAACTGGTCAGGAAATATGCGGCCACTTGGAGATGTGTGGTTATGCTACTTAAGGCTGGAGAAACAATAAAGCAGTCATTACAGATCAGTGTGATAAAACACACCAGCAGTACTATCAGCTATAATCAGGATTCACTTGACATATGGGCATAGAGCTTTGGTCACTCAGTCCCCTGCTCTGTAGGTGACAATGCTGTGCAGGTAATATTCCTAATGAGGGGCAAGAAAAATTTCAATATGCAACTGCTAACATCGAAGTGACTTTAATCTGGCTCCTCTCAGAGAAAGCCCACGCGTCCTGATCTGAAGGCTGATACAAGCCTTGCTTATTTTTTTCCCTGAAGTGAGAAATGAAAATGACTGCCTCCTCAGGATCTCCCTGGAATTCAGACTAAATGGGGCTTGTATTTGCATTGGTACTGAGGATGAAATCAGGATTGGCAGAGTGTGATGTGTGAATTTGCACACATACAGAGACTCAGAACAAGAGCGAATCTCTAATTAAGCCAAGACGTTCTAGATGGTCTGTGTCTAAAATTCAGTCCTGTTCTCTAAAAGGGACTTTCTCCTGGGTCTCTTTAATGTCACATTCCATTTACAATTGTAATAAATGCTATAACTTGTTTCCCTCTCCCCTATCCCACAAAAAATGACAGAGAGGAATTTCTTGCTAAGCCTTTGATAACGGTTCTTTCGTTTTGTTCCAGATAACTTCAAACGAGAAGCGTTTGGAGAGCCTGAAGAATGATGGCAATGCTCTTATCCAAACTCTAGAGAGCCTGGCCCAAACTGCCAGGTGAGTTCCCTCAGGCTTCCAGGAATTTCCAGGGCTGAGAATGCTCGCCTTCTCTTTTGTCTGCAATGGTCTTCTCCTGTAATCACCTTCTGTGCAGTATAAGCTTCTCAGGTTTCTGTCCCTGGCCCCCTGCCCTGCACTGCTCTCCTCCAAACTCCTCTCATTTAGAGCTTGCTGGTGACCCTGCCACGTTGTCGTCATGCTTTGATCCCCAGCTGCAGAGAGTCACAGTGCGCGGCACAGTCTGGCTCAATGTGCGTGCACGTTTCAAATGTTTGGGGTTTTTTTAATGTATTACTTTATTCCAAACACTTGGTCTTTATAACCGGATAGTGGTCAGTGGTTCTTGGCAGGGTGGGCTAGATGCACAATGCAATTGTTTGGTGCACTTGCAAGCTGATTACTTTCAAATGTGCAGCTGAAGAACAGAACTGCTTTTCTTTAAGAGTACCTGTGGTTCCTCTGAGAAGGCACAAAACTTAGGGGAATGCTGTGGCTTCCTCTGCAAGAACAGAGGTGCTAGTCCCAACAAGCTGGCCAAACTTCAGCTCATCTCCCATAGACCTTCCCTCATCTAATTCCCCTTGGATTTATGAATGAATTAATTACTGTTCTCTGCCCTTAAAAACAAATTTTACGCTCCTGCTGTGGGCTGTGAGGCTTCATTTCACTCTTGGTTGAACTAAAATTCATAGAGAAATTGTCATTTCTAGATCAGTTTTTTAAACACTAGGATAGCCTTTGCAGTGCTCGTTGTGCTCCCAAATGCAGGCTATATATGGGTCAGTTGTTTGGGAAAATTGGCTCCTCGGCATTATGGCAGGGTGTACCCTGTGTTGGAAGGAAACAGGGGATGTGGGCAGCTGTGGAGAGGAAATACTGGGACATGGTGAGTATAAGGAGATGCACACCGAGGACTAACCAAACCTGTCGAGAACAGTCTGCATCCCTCTCACGTAGTCAGCTGCTGACTCATGGGGTTTTGTATGACACGTTAAATTATCTAACTAAAATAAAACATCAGCTCTCCCCAAGGGAGGCTATGCACCACCACTGAAGATGACAGTGGGGATAGATGGGGTTTTCTTCTTTTAGAACTAGTTCTATTTTGTAGCATTTCAGCATTAGAGACACCAGACAGCCCAGTCACTATCTTTGAGTCTGCTTTTCTGGCTTCCCCTAATTGTCTGTTATCTGTACATTTCTGTACTCAGAAAACCACATACTACAGATCCCCAAATAAACAGCACTTACTCTTATTTGACACAAGATGCTCAGTAGATCAAATTCTAGCTGATGCCAGTGACGAGTGTTTTGATACATTAGGGTAAGCCAAGTTTCTCCACTGTGCCGAGCTTACACACTGCAGCAGCGAGAGGGGAGCCCCCAAGAGCTCATGGATTTAATTTCTACTCGTCCCCTTCTTTAGGGAACACATGTCCCTATCCATTTGCCTCCAGAGGAAATTGAGAGGGATTTGGCCTGGATCTTGGGGCTGTAATGGACTCAGACATGGGTAAATTGGCAACGGGCAGGTGGGAGAGGCCTGGTGTTAGCAAGCTTTATCAGGTTATCTGATGGCCATTTTGTTTATGGAGGTCAAGGATATTCTGCTATCTCCCCATATTCCCTTAGGTGGTGTCTTTCCCAGAATATTCCTTGTGGCTGAATAAACTTGGTCTCCTCACGTGTGATTTGAACCTGGTTAAGAAGCATCTCTTTATCTCATGCAGAATTGGAAACATTTTAGAGAAGGCTACAACTGAGATCCTGGATCTAAGCCATCCTCTGAGTAGTCTAAACTCCCAGGCCTTTCCACCCACATATTATCACTGGGTTGAAGTGATTGAGGAGTGTTTTTGCTTTGCTCATTTTTTACAGACAGGTTCCTAATCTTTCGCTCTGTCTGTGCGGAAGGAGGAGGATACCAGCCAAGCAGTCATGTGCCAAGAGAGAGGCAGTGCTTGGATTGCAAGCTGCTTTCCCTGCTCTCCTGCTGCTGCGTAGCAGCCGTGGATTGCCAAACTCTGTCTCTGCGCTACATCCTTAGCTAGTCAGAACAGGCAGTTTTAAGAGTGACACATAACCAACCCATTCTGCTTAGTAGCTACATGGAATCAAATCTACACTTTAGAATGTGGGATCGTAGCCATTTATTTTTCAGTGAAGACAGTTGCCAAGATGAATTTGTTTCAGATAACTAAATTTTCTGTTTTAAACTGCTGCTCATTAAGACACTGGCTTACATATTGTGGTCTGATCACTTGGATTTTCTCTGTGTTCCCCAAAGCTTGGAGTGTTGGTAGGTTATTTGTCATTAGCAGCAACCAAGGAAGCTGCAGATTGATCTACTGGTGTCCTTTCTAAGCTAAAGATGAGGGATGGTAGTCTATAAAAAAAAAAAATTTGTTTCTGTGGACTAGCAGTAATGTGTTAGAGCCTCTGTTCCAATGCTAGAAAAAACATGTTTCCAGAAGGAAAAATTAGGCAAAATACATATAATAAAAACTTAGGTGGGGAAGGAAAGGGCCTCACGGTTCAATCTCAAACCTGCAGAGCCATGGGTGGTGGAGCAGTTGGTCCTCCACGCAGGAGGCAAGCAATACCTTGAGTGGAACTGCCTCCCCACATGGAGTAGCACTGCGGTAAGAGGGCTGTATGATGTGTGAAAACACAGCTTTCTGTCAAGCTGCAAGTGTGTGTGTGTGTAGATTCATGGGGACCATGGTAAATCATATCCTTTTTACAGAGATTGATGAGGGAGCAGTTATTGTGAATTTGAGCTGAAAGTCATTTCTACACGAGGTTTGCTACAGGGTAGAATCCCTAGTTGCATGTCACTGCTTAACAGAAAAGCTGGGTATACAGTGCAATTAATGGCTTTTAAGAATTTCCCAGCATAGATAAAGACAAATGTGGAATTTGAACAAAAAGTTTTCCTGAGAATGTCTAATAGAAGTTACTGGTTTTTAATTCCTAGCTCTCACGCTGATGTGGCTGTTGCTTCCTTGGCATTTGAAATTCTGAGAATGGTGGGACATGAAAATATCAGAACTACCAAGTGAACTGTTTTTGACCAGCCAACCGAAATGCACAAGTTGTGTTGCAAGAAGGAACGGCTTCCAATGACCAGAGCAGACGTAACTGATTCAGCAAGTGGAGCTGTAGCTGTGTTTGGGTGTATGTGTGAATTTGGGAGGCTTCAGGAAGGGAGGGAACCTGGGGGGGGTGGGGGGTGGTGTTGTTGGTTGGTTTGGTTTTTAAAGGCCTGTAAGGATGAATTCTTGGTTACTACTTTACCTTACTGGCATTACGTGATGTAGCTCAAGTATTTAACAGCCCAAGTTTGAAAAGCATATATTAAATAAATAGTACAGTTATTTCACAGTATAAAGTGTTTCACTATTTTAAGCTGCTGTTAGAAACGTTCATTTATCTTTTGGACCAGGTGAATGCCTTGGCTGTTCAAGGGGCTACCTCATGCCTGTGACTGGCACTAGACAACACATTTCTATGAAGACAAATTATATTCTTCATCTCACCCAACCAGAACCAAGCCCTGCGATCCCAGAGGCTGCGTGTGTGTGTGGCACATATGCATGACAGATTTTATCAGGTTTTTTTATCCAGTAGTGTGGGCTTTTTTTTGTGAGACTGTGTGGCCCGCTGTTGCCTAGCACTGCACAGCTTCAGCTGTGCTGGAGGTGGTGTTCTCAGCTGCCAACACTCCTGGCTGGAGTTCCTCCCTGAAAACAGGTGAGACGATGAGCCTGGCAGCTTGTCATTTATCCCTGGTAAGAGTTGGTGCTCTAGGAAGGGTCTTCTAGAGCTAGCAGATGCTACAGCCTGTAAAGAATTAAATTCTCCCCATACACCAAGCGAGCAGAACAGAGCCAGGTCTGAAACTACGACCGCTTCTTCCTTAAGGTTTGTCTTTCAAAGCAGCCACTGCCTTTCCTGCCACAGCAGATGCCACGCTGAGAGTTGCTGCTACCAGCCTGCTCTTGGGCAGTCAGTGCCCCAGGCTAAGGAAGGAAACCCCTCAGTGAACTGACTTCACCTTGCAGCTTTTACAGGAATTGTTTTCTTGCATGACTTTAAATACCAGTTTGTCATAGCTCAACAGCTGGAATTAGGGCCAGAGTCACTAGAAATGTGCAAGAGCTACATGGTAGCTATTATCTGGTGAAGTGTTTCATAGTACTGGTGTGGCTGAGAGGAACAAAGCTGAACTCCGGAGTGAGGTGCGCCCCTCTGCAGGGGCAGCAGTGCCTTTGCTCCGCAAGTGAAAAGAGGCACCAGGCTGTAGCTTTGTTCAGCTCTCAGCATCTCGGGCTCTGAACTCCAGCCACGGTCCTTTGCCACCAAGGCCTCCTCTGCTCTCCCGCCAGCAAACTGCTGCCCGGAGCTCGCTGCCCGGGAGCGCTGGCTCTCCCAGAGGCTGGTGCCAGCTGTGCTGAAGAACTGCCTGCCCAGCTTCCAACCACAGCAGTGCTGCCTCAGAGGTCAGCTACAGGGAGGTCATAGCCTACTCTGTGACTGAGGACACTGGAAAAACAGCTTTAAGCTACTGAACCAGCTGCCGGTTTCCCTGTCAGCAAAGGGCCCTCACCCAAGCCCAGCGACAGCGCACATCTGGAGGGAGCTGAACCAAGATGCCGCTCCTGCTTTTTGAAGCCCAGAAGCAAGCATGGGGCCGGCAGGCTGGGCTGCTGCCCCCCCTCTGCCTGTCCCGGTCCCTGTCCCCGCTGAGGGAGCTGCCAGAGCCCAGGGGCAGCAGGCCAAGGGCAGGAGCAGTGCTGCACAGAGGCGTGGGGGGAAGCCTCCAGCATTAGGATGTGGGGCTCTACGGGGATGGAAGAGGTAAATGGTTCTTGGCTTCCTCCTCTCGAGTACTGAAGTTGTTGTGCAGTGCCAGGACAATTTTCAGAAACCTTGTTAACACACACAACTCCACTTCATGACCTGAAATAATCTGACACAGAGTGAATTAAAATTTTACTTTAATTTTGAACCATTTTATAACTGCATTTTTCTCATGAAGCATCTGTATCACAGCAGGCTACAATAACTTTGGGATAAAAGGCAACTGGTAAACTGTCCAATACAAGGTTCCAAATAAACAGTTCTTACTGGCCCCTACCCAGACATATCCCAGATAAAGTTTTTGATCAAAAACATGAAATAGATCCACCTGCTTATTTTAAGCATATTAAAAAGGAAACTAATTGGACCATTTCTATTTGTCTAGTTTTTTATACAAAAAGGCTACACAATGTTACACTTTATTCAGAATACAGTTAGAGCGATTATGAATTAGTGTTCTACACCTTTACTCAATCCTTAAAAATTAGAAACTGCTGTAGCATATTCACTATAACTTAATACTACGAGAGACTTAAAAAAAACCTAACAACAATTACTGCAAAAAGAAAGGCTACTTCCAAAGCAAGCAAGGTCAGTACCATTACAGAGATTTAAAAAAAATAATAAATTTTTAACAAGCAAGGCTAGGGTTTGATAAATTCCATCTTGCAATTCATTCTTGTGCATCCTTCGTTTCTTGAATCACTCCCAAAATCCATTTGTATTATTACTCCTCGACCAAAAAGGACCAGAACAAAAAGTTTACTTCAATTGTTCCCATAGGAAACTCAGCTTGGTTAGTGTGTCAGGCACTTTCTGAGATACTAGCCCACCCCTCGAGCCCTCTCAGCAACTCTACAGGCCAATCAATGCAAGTTCATTCAGATGATACAGCTGCAAAGAGAGAAAAAAACGGGTGTCAGCATTCCCAAGTAAAGGGCTGATTTCACACATTAAGACTGCGTGAAGCCAGTGCACAAGACGTTACAGTTAATTACTTCCACACTTCACAGCAGAAGTCAGTTTGGAGTGTACTGATCATGTGTTTCCAGAGCGTTTATTCACTCTTCTGGCACACTGGGACCCAAAGGAGCCAATCCCTCCCTGCCAACCAAGTCCTCAGTCCAGTCACCTGTTTTTCTCTTTTTCTTTTGTTTGTAAATTCAAGGTTGGAGCTTCTTACCTAAAGGATGATTTACAGGTCAGTATCGAACCAGGCCAACTGATTACTGTCACCTGGAGGCAGCCCATCCATAAGGTCCTGGGCATGGCCAAGATCTGGCAGACCATCAACTGGGTAGTCAGCACCAGGGTGGTGGCCACCCATTTCATGTTCCATCATAGGGTCCATACCCAAGGCATCCTGACCGTATCCGCCAGAGTGGAAAGAACGGTAGCTAGGATCTAAGAAAGTTAAAGGTGGCAGAGGGAAAAAAAGCATAATGTTAACAGATGTTAGATGCATCAGAAGCTGCAAGTATCAGTGTGTGAGAAGATCTTGGTAGCCATCTAACGTTTTTCTAGTTCAGCCAAGTTCAAAACAATCTGTTGCCTGCCCTTAATGGCTATTCCATTGTTTGAAACAGCCTTCCAGTATGATTCTGCAGACAAAGCACACTGCAGTCAGAAGCACGAGCAGATTCCAGCCAAGCCATTAGTCTGCACAATCAACAGTTCTAAAATTCAACAATACTGCAGCAAAACCAGGCTCCAAGACTGTAGACTTGCTTCTGAAAGACTAGTCAAAAATAGCTTAGAATCCTTAGGGATAGGCTTGCGTTCAAGTCTATAGACACTTACAGACTAATACATTCAGTACAAGCTTTTTTGTTTTAAAGAAAAACTGCTCTATTGGAATTGTCAAGTCCATTTGTAAAGAATGTTAAAGATTTCTGGAAACAACAGCTCAGCGGGAGATTCTCCCACAAAGGCTCACACAAGAGACACCAGTTCTGCAACGTTCAGGCAGCTCCCATTTATTTCAGTGCTGCCACTGGTGTTGCAGAAACTGGTTATTTGAACTGGCAGTTCCCCATCTGCCTGTCTGTTTGCAATACCTTGCTGAAGAGTAATTCACTCTCCACTCATTTGCAGTTCTCCTTTAAAATCTATGACTTGACGTCATCCAACTTTAGTCAAGGGGAACTGAAGAGACATACCATCTGGGCGGTATCCAAGAGGTTCTCCCTGGGCACCAATATCAAGTCCGAGATCTGCTGTCTAGATGTACACAAAAAGTTACAAAACAGTTTTAAAATTAGGTCTTTGGGCCAGCACTCATAATTCTGAGGTTAAAAAGTTTTGAAGCTTGCCCCAGATCCCTTTTTAGCAACAGTTCTGCAGTAAGCACTGAAGCATGGTACTTCTGTAATGTGAAACACCTTTTTTATCTAAGCATCTGTATCCAGTAACAGCCAGGCTGAGGCACAGGAAACCAGAGAGCACTGGAAAGAGGGCTCTATTTGGGAATGAAAAAGACGTGGCAGGTCTATGCACACTCCTCCACAGATATACCTGCCCACCTCCTGCAGGTCAGCTGTTTGGAGACTCCCAAGCCAGCAACAGAGCTTTTAGGAGTTCTGAAGGGACCTCTCCCACTTCGTCCCATTACAGAAGTAAGCGCCTCTCTGTAGTGCGGTTGCCTAACTCCAATCTCAAAGAGATACTCCATTTTAACTTTTTTTCCCCACATTACTGTGGTAGATATAGATTTTAGGAAAACAGAAAAGTAAGCACGGATAGTACAAATCAAGGGCTACTGTTCTTTTAGTACATACATACAAGATAAGCCAGGCTAAGCTCCTGAATCTTAAGAATCTGGGGGAAGACAGCCACTTAGTGAAACCTTCCTCTACCCCATGCACACAGTTTGTTTTCAGTCTCAAATCACTGTGTAGCACTTTAAGCATGAAAAAAGGCAATGTGTGATAATCAGCCTACAAACATATTCAAGTCTAAAAGCTCAAGTTTAAGGAGAACACAAGTTGCACCCCAACACAAGATCGTTAGTCATATATCCTATACTAGATAGAAGCCTCACAGGCTGTTTTTTATGTTTATGCTTCCCTCATATCACTCATGTCTCCATTTTTACATTCAGAGTTCATTAGGTTCTGACAAGCAGCACAGAAATGTATGAAGTCCTTCTATATGGCTTTGCACAAACATAATGAGAATTACAAACTTTAGCAGCAGTGGAGAATGGTCTCCTATCTGCAAGGCAGCCACAGGCTCACTGAACCTCAACATGAAGGCAGAGCTACATCTAACACTGGGCCGGTATCCCTGATGGCATCTACACTTTACTACTGAAAGGAGGGAGGACTCGGACATAAGGTCTCCTTTTAATACAGGAGACAAAAACTCACCTCGTTCCAAGCCATTGGCTCAGTTCGGAACAGAGAGCTCGTCAATTCAACCGAAAGTCGCTTCTTATAGTCTTGTGGTTTGTCCTCAGACATTCTGAACAGCACTGCAGCTGCGTATGTTGCTATCAAAAGGAAGAGTGATTTCAGTAGAGGTTGCGTATTCCAGCAACTTTTCTAAGACAAGTACGAAACCTGTCTTTTAAGTTTACTCACCAACACCCTCGTTCCTAGAATGAAGCAGTTCTGTTAAAGGGGCAGTTGCACCTTCAGCTTCAATTGCTTCAGCTGCTTCCTTGTCTTGAGCCAGTTCACAAAGTACACCTGCAGCTACTCTCTGGATATTCTCAATGGGAGAGTACAACAACTGCAACCAAAACACAAGGGTTTCTTTAGCTCTTCTACCTGAAATGAGCTCTTCAGCACAATCTGACTTAGCGGTGCTATCAAGGAAGCGCAGGAACCATTTTCCTGGTATGTGCCACAGCACTGTCTTGAGCTCTTACTTACCTGCACAAACAGTGGAATGGTATTTAGACCCCTGATTACGATTCGATTATGAACATCGCGTGCAAGAATATGCAGGGCTCCAGTGCAGCCCTCGACAATTTCTTCCATACGCACACCCTCCTAGTTAGGGAAAGAAAAAGCATTTTTGGAACTTGAGATGTTGCGTGCTATCTTCTAAAATGACCATCGAAAAGCTGATCACCCTGTCAACAAATCAACCAAACTTGTCCCCCACATTGTGCCCCCTTCCCCCAGCAGAGCCCATAGCCACTATCTGCTGCTGGCCTTCAAACTTAACATCCCTGCCAGGTGTCAGCCTGGTTTATCTAACTAAATTCAGTAAGTGAAGCATCTCAGTGGAACTCCTCCCACTGTTCTCATTTTCATTTCACTTCATTATGAACTCCATGGCTGACAACACCAGCTCTTCTTCCCCAAGCTGGAGTAGCTTGGCAGTTCACTAAGTTTGAAACAGCAGCTATCAGTAATGAAGAGGGCCCCTCCCTCCTCTGCAAGTATTATCTATGCTCCTGTACTAGTAGGTACTGCTGCTTCCACTTGCCCACGCTAAGGCAACTTTGCTGTTGAGGTGTTTAACGGGGGGGGGGGGGGGGGTGGAAATCGAGACTGATGTTGCCACACTGACCTGGTACCTAAACAGATAACAAGTATGGAGTCTGCACAACTGCCCAGTACTTCTACAGCTTTAGGCACCCTTGAAAATACACCATAAACCGTAATAGCATTCTTAAAGCCATACTTGAGAGAAGGATGAGGCAGTTCTGGTTTCCTGGTAGAGAACTACCTGCCTTGCCAGAGTAGGCAAAACCAGCATTTCTGCTATCTAGATCAGAATTAAATGCTCAAGAGGTTCTGAGTAAAATAAGAACCAAAGTTCTGGCATTCTTATTTACTTAAGGAAAACTTGCAGGTCTGCCAAGACAGAATTATCAGCATACCAAGAGAATAACATGAATTAGAGCAAATGATAAGACAACAGCTACTTAGACCGAAGAATACATGGCTGAGGCACACTGACAAATGAGGAGTTTGAGAGGTAAGTTTTACACGTAACTTCAGTTTGTGGCAGCCACTTACCACGAACTGCTGTTGTGTTCCACCCATAGAAGTACGTCGCTGGGTATCCTGATGTGCTCTAACCAGCAACTGAACTAGTCTTGGAATAGCCCCCTGCTCGCGCAGCGGGGCGTGGTTTGCAGGACAGAGCGCCAGGTTGCGGATCAAACCAACGGTAGCCTGCAGTTAAGGAAGGGGGTGGGGAGTAAGAGAATGTCACTGCTGGGCTCGCTGTTAGCAATTTCTTTTTTTTATCAGTTGATCCCAAATGCTTAAATGTCTAAGACACAACAGTTCCTCAATTCAAGCAACTTTCCCATCAGACAAATTACTTTCCTCAACACCCTGGAAAGTATTTTTCACAGTTAAAGCTACATTTAAAAAAAAAAAAAGCACCGGTTTTCAGCACCAGGAGTTGTTAACTATTACTTACCTTGATCAAAGGCCAGTGCGACGGCGGGTGCAAGAGTTTAACCACCACTGGGAGTCCGTAATGGAGACGTACTGCATTTTGAGCCATCTCAGCTTCTTGATGTCTGCTGGTGAGGTGACGGAGCGCACAAATAGCAGGTTCTGTGATGTCTTCCCTGTCTCCAGCCCGAAGAACTGTGCGCACAAGAGCCTCAATGCCACCAACCTGGCAGACCATCATCTTGTTCTTGTAATTGTTGCAGGTAAGGTTGGAAAGGATGCCAGCAGCACAAGTCACAACATTAATATCATCTGATCCTAAAAGCTGAACAAGAGTTCCTAGAAGGCCCTCCATGCCCTCCTGCAAAAAAGGAGGGAAGAAAAATTTAGTCTCTCTCCTCTTCCACTATGTTGGCTTTTGATACTGAACCCCTAGAAGAGCCATTTACCTGCTTTGTTGCAGCATCTGACAAATTTCTCAGAGTCCAGAGACAGTTCTGGACAAGACGCTGACTTGGATCTGTGAGGTGAAGTCCCAGAGCTTGCATCCCACCTAGAAGACAGTACAGATTTGACACTGTTACTCAGACGCTCAACTTGTGAACAGTCACATCCTTCTCCTCCCTTAAGTCCGAGTGCATATCTCACAAGCTTCTGGAACTTTCTTGGCATTAGTATTGTAACAAGGCTAGGCCCTAACCCTTCATCCCAGAGAAAAAAAACACTGAGATCCTCTTTGTGACACCAGGCCTTTTAAATGTATGCATATTCTAAGGGGACCATTCTGACAATGCTCAACCACTAAGCCGCCCAGCTATCAACACAGACTTACGTAAAACAGACTGCCTTTTATATTTCTATATATAAACTAGTTATGGACTGAAGAACCAACCCAAGTTCTATTTGATGCTGGCAGTTTCTGTTCTTATGAGGAATGTACAGATCCTGAAGCACTATCTCACTTCTTAAGTTATCAAGGGTACAAGGTACTTACCAGCCTCAACAATAGCAGGTTTGTTGCTGGAGCAGACTGACAACACCTTCAGCACCCTACTTGTGGTCCACAATAGTTTCTCATAGGTATAGGTCCTCATTATGTTTACTAGAGCCTGGGGTCCACCACTTGCCAGAATAATCAGCTGGGAGACAGCAAAGATAACATTTATCTGTCACTTCCTGCGCATGTCAGCATGCAGTAGTTTTGCTGGCTTACACACATCAGGTTACAGCTCTCTAAAAAACTGTTCACATCGGCTGGTGCAGTCTTTTAAGTTTTCCGATCTCACTATAAGCATGACAATTTCTGCAAAATAATTCCTGCGTCCCTCACCTTGCAGGGTCAGGACTGACTGCCAAAAGCCCAACCATCTGAAGATTCAGAATAAGGAGACCAGTACTCAGAAACTGTTAGGCCATTCACAGAACAAGCTTGCTCATATAAAGCGCTGCAATAGCAGAGGCACTTACTTTACTTTCTTGATTGCCATACGCTAAAATCTGAAGGCAGTCCGTTGTGATGGCCAAGAATTTGACGTTTGTCTTGTTGAGCAAGGCAACCATTTTCTGCAGCCCACCAGCTAGACGGACAGCCATTTTGGCTCCTTCCTGATGTAACAGGAGATTGTGAAGAGTTGTAATGGCATAGAACAGCACAGAGTCCACTGGGGACCTACAGAAAGAAAAAAAACCTCTGAGTACCTGCACCTACCAGTACCAACTGAAAAACACAAGTACTGTCCTAGTAGTCCACATACCCAAGCATTTTAACCAAAGCAGGGATGCCTCCTGATTTGAAGATTGCCAACAAGCCTTCACGGTGATGCGACAGATTGTGTAGTGTACCTGCAGTACAACGGGCTGTTTCCACATCGTTTGTATTTTGCATGGTACGTACAATAGCAGATACCATCTGGGGAGATCTCATAATAGCATGGCGAGACGCTTCCTTTTTGGATAACTGATGAACCATAACTGCAGCCTTGTTCACTACCACCTACAGAAATATTTGAAGGAAGATTTTAGTTTTAAGGTCACTGAAGAAGCCCCACAAGCAAGCTACACTGAGGCAAAGAAAATGCTTACCTGGTCCTCATCATTCAACAGTTTGGTCAGTTCTGGGATTGCACGAGTTGCGAGTTCAGCATCATCTTGGTAGTTTATCAAATTAACAACAGCATGTTTTAACATCTGGGATGGCTCAGCCAGGCGTTGCACATTAGTTGGATGAGCAGCATCAAACTGCGTGGATGGGATTTGCATCCCTTCATCCAGTGTTTCAGGGAACATAGCTGCACGCACTCTCTGAGCTCTAGTCATTGCATACTGGCCATCAATATCTGAAAAAAAAAAAAAAAAAAGGCTAAGTCATTACCTCAAACTAGGAATAAAAAGCTCACCTTCTAGATTGGTACTCAGTATTTACGTTTCTATATTGTTAAGAAAACAGGTGTAATAGAAAAGGCCTCACCAGCAACTTGCTCCTGGGTAAAGGACTGAGAGAAGCCCTGCTCCCACTCATACAGCACTTGTGTCGTGTCCACATCTTCCTCTTCAGGATTTCCCTTGCCACTCAAGGAGGGAGCAGTTGTTGTGGCACCAGAATGGATACCAGAGTCCAGGTATGACTGCTGCTGCCAATGACTGACTGCTGCTTTTCTGTCTGGCTCCATTGCCATATCCAACTCCATCAAGTCAGCTGTAAGAAATCATTGTTGAACAATTAAGTTCAGTTCAATTACTCCAGCATGTATTAATTTTTCAAGAGATGACACAGATTTAAAAGAAAAATTAACTGTTATAAACAACTACCTCAACCCAGCAGAGGTAGCACTGCAAGTGAGACAGCAGTTTTAAATGGAGGCTTTATGTCAAACCAGTGCAGACATTATAAACCCAACCAACAAGCAGAGCAATCACCAATACTGTGACCGTTTTAGTCTACTGCCTAAAGGCTCCCCTTTCCACATACTATGATTAGATACCTGACTGTACTCAGGGGACTCAAAATGTTTACGACAAGCTTGTTTGCAGGTTTGAGTTCCAGTGTAAGGTATTAATGACTGTAATAGAGCAGACATTACTCAATTCAAGTGACTTAAGGTTAAAAAAGGGGAGTAAGGAGCCAGTTTAACTGCTCTTTATTAGAACTACTAGATTCTAATAACAGGAATTGTAATGCACTATATACCTTGGGTTGCCATGGTCCTTGTGCTCCCAGAACTCTTTCCTGCTACTTTTTAGAGACCCTAAAAAAGAGCAAGGTAAGAACTTTATTAAACACTAATCAGAGCTAGTAAGACAGGATTTCATATCTGAACACCAGAATGGCAAACTAAGACTTCTGATGTCTTGCCATTTCATTACTACAGTGAGTATATTCAAATGCTAATTAGCAAACCCCCATGGACAGAGATGCAAAAGAATGAGATGTGTCACCCTGACTTTTTCTGGCAGACTGTATGTAAGGTATATTCTCCACTTAAAGCTGCAAGAGGAAAAGAACTGAAGACTGACCACGATAAAGCCATTTTTTACTTCACTATCCTTGCGTGAGATGACATCCAGACATTAAAACTCCACAGGTTAGACATGCCACAAACACAAGGGCTAAATATCAGACTTCCTCATTTACCTCAAAGACAAATACTAGCAAAACCATTTGACACAGGGCTACTCAAAATGACCATTTAAGGCAGGCTGCTATTATTTCAGTGGTACAAAGACTACCTAAAGAATTATAATTGAACCTCCTCCTTTACTCCTTTCCTGTACCATAGGAAAGGTTTCTTCCAACACAAAATACTCTTTCCTTGAAGTTAAACTGAAAATTGAACTAGCCTTACAAACAAGTGATCTCCTTTAGTTGCATACATTAAGTCACCAAGCTCACTTTAACACAGAAAGCCAAGATAATTGAGGGCAGGAGGCTGATATACAATGAAAAGCCCTAACAATCTTCAGTATACACCTCCATTTGATATCACCAAGCAGTATGGAAGTATTTGTACCATAAATTTGTAGCTGTCTCTTCACTAACAACACAGAAAGAGAAATTCGAGGCCACAGCTTCACGAGTCACTCAAAACTGTCATACTTTTATTTCATTTACTCCCCTTCCCCCCACAGTCCAACACTGTTTTCAGCAGACACAGAGCTGGTGACAGCCTATTCTGGGAGCTAGCCAAGCAGAAACATTTGTAGTGGTAACTAGTGCAGTGAACAAAACCATCTCTTCCAGCAATCAGCTTTCAATGTGCTGCTAGGTGTTAGAGCTATGCTGATCAAAACATTCCTAGACAATGAAGTAAAAGCAAGCAACTAATCTCTTTAAAGGACAGGTTTGCAGTACTGTGTCAGGAGAACAAAGTCCATTTGATGCTGTATTTGTGTAAAGACAGATTTCCCAGTTTAAGAGTTTCCTTCAGCAGCACCTTTTAGAAAATGATAATTAAAAGACAGGCCTGAAGTTTTTTTTAAGTCTCACTGAATAGGTTAGGCAACTCTGAGGCAATCTTGTATTTCACTGTCTCTGAGCCAGCTGCAGGATACTCCAGCAGCTCCTGAGCAACCTCGTTACTTTGCTGTACAAATGCCAGTGCTGTTTGTCCTGACTCTGCACTCCTCACAACTTTTGGCAGCAATCCCTCCCTGGCTCTTTTAAAATGGACAGTAGATCTGCCTCTGCAGCAGATAAGCGGCCTTGAGCTGATTTAAGACATAACACAACATGCAGTAAGTACCCTGCTATGCAGTTGGAAACACTTAGGTCCCTAAACTGGTCCCATTCCACAGCCTGGAACAAACTAGTCAACAAGTCTACTCCTCACAGTCCGCATGGAGCATACACTGACAATACTTTTTTTTTTTTTTCAGTCCCTCAAACACTGGATTCTTCCAACATGCTGTTAGGAGTTTAGGAGTAGCAGTGGTAGGGGGAAGGAAAAACTATGCCATGCTGTCAGTTCACCACTAAGACAAAAATTCTCCTGGGTAGCTGAGTTGGAGGAAATGCCTATACAAAAGCTTGATAGCTCCCTTCAGGTCTTACACATTACTTTGCCAGCCTTATTAACACCTTCCAAACAGAAAGCAGAATAGCACCAGAAGTAAAATTGTATCTTTGCTCCCTGTAGTCCTCAGCCCAAATCAGATGCAACATTTCCAGCAGAGAACTGGGCAAGATCTAGCTGCTATACCCAGTTACCAATATGCTTAGGACAAAAGATTATTTTGATTGTAACCTTTCCTCTATCCTCCTATCAGGATGCAGCTAATAAAAATGATCATCAAACTAGTTTTGACATTAACATACTGGTAGTTGAACCAGCCAAGAGCATTGACTAGGCTTTGAGATGTTTATTACCACCTTAGATCCAAATATGCAAAATAGAGCTTGGGAACAATGTTTATGATTTCCTTCCACTGTTGAATTCTGCACAAATGAGGGCAGCTGGCTTACAGCAACTGCACCTAGAAACGATTGTTTCAATCTCAGCAGCCTTAAGAGATCAGAAGAGTAGCTGTACCATTAGGTGTAATCCAACAGATCAGACTAGCCACTGAATCGCAACACTACTCCAAAATAAAGCTGAAGGACATCTACAAAATAGCAATGAAGAACACTGGTTAAGTGTTGAGAACTGCATCACCAGTCAGATAATCAGTCTTTGAAATGCTGACCTTAGATCAGTATGGTGGCTGCACCTGCAAGTTCCCAACATCCTAATCTGCATTTCATACACCTGCAACCCCCCAGTAATTCCAGGGAGCAGTTTTTTATTTAGATGGGAAATGGGTTTTAATCCTAAAAGTTAAAGATAACTGCAGGCCGAAGGTAGCCATGGAAAAGGGGTACATTCTGTTTGGTTTCTGTAACTGAACATTCTCCCATGTTTTCCTTCCCATTCGCTTCTCATTTTACAAAGGTGTAAACTGAGTCCAGACAAGCTGCTGGACTTTGTCTTCCTGTGTGTCACTGACAAGGTTAACTGCTACACATACAAAGGGAGCACCAACCCCAGCCTAGGTACAAATGTTTGTGCTGTTCATTTTCCTGACAGAAACTGGGTCAATACATGCAGGGTGGGGGTGAAGTGGTGGCAGAGTGTAAACAAAAGGAAAAAAAGAAACCACACCAAACCACAAACTGCTAGGATAATTAAGCTTGTAGTCTTCAACCACGAAGCATATACCAGCTCCTTTAAATCGAGCTTCTGTTCAAATTTATTGAAGGACACATGGCTAGTAACATTGCACTGTCAAGGTCTGTAATACAGACCTTAAACATCAGGAAGAGACAGAAAGACTCAGTATACTTTACAAACTTTAGCATAACAGCAAGCTTCTGTAAGCCTCACTATTTTTGAAGACCACCTGGTGCTTGGAAGTCAAGTCTGAATTTTGATAAATGTCACATTATACAGAAGTTCATATGGACGTACTGCCAGGAGTTATGGGACTTAATTTCCTAGGGTTTTAATGGAGATTGGGTTTTTTAAAATATGCATTAAATTCCTCATATTAAGAGCAATGCAAGACATTGTGCTAGACTGTATTGTGTATTGTCAGTCCCAACCTTGAATTTGAATTCTAAAAAAACTGAGAAAAAACAATTCTGCAAGTTCAGCAGGCTTATGAGCTAATAATTTCAAATTACTACAGAAGACAATTCAAATTTTTTGGTTTTCAAAGGAATATTTTGATCACAAATAAACCTCAGGTATTAACTTTTGATTTTGAAGAGTTAAGCACATGTCAAAGAAGTCAAGACTATAGCATTTCTCAAATCTGAAAAAATAATTCTGAATAGCTTTGGTAAAACCTAGTTTGGTTTTGGTTAAACTCCATCAGGACACAGAGAGCACAGCGAATTGTTTATTTCTCCTCTGTCATACAGACAACAAGAACTAAGTATAGCCTATCTAGGGTACTGAGTATCGACCTGACTTTTACCTGCCTGGTATATGAAGACTACAGCACATTTGCACCTCTGCTGCAGTTTATCTAGGATAAACCCATTTTCACTGTCAGCTAAATCAGTTTGTTAGCCTCCAAAACAGCTCATATTTGCAGCTTATATTAAATAAAAATGTGTCGATCTTCTTTCAAGGTTACTACCTTAACCTTAATAGAATCCCTTCATTAAGATTGACTCATGTTACACCCAACTGATCTGATAAGCAGATCCCCTCCCCTTTGTAAAGCAAGCCAAACTTAAAGTCTGCAAGTCTTCCAGAAATCTTTTGCTTGAGAGCAGCACGTTATTAAACCTTGTATGAGAAATCAAGGCTGATACATCCAATCATGATCTATTTAAAGGGAACATGTCTACTGACCAAGTTTTCATACATTTGTCTCATCTAGGACAGGCCAAGCAACCACATCTTTAAAATAACCATCAGTGCCAAATGAGACATTTTCTTACATAGATCAAGCAGATCTTAATCTTCTTGTGACGGTTACAGCAGTTAAAAACACATATACTCTACATACAAGTGATGAGAAGTACATGTACTGGGGAATAAATTTTCTCCATGTGCTCCAAAGTTACTGCAAGCATTACCAAGGTGGTACTGGAAGCATTCTTTGGGTCTAGTTTTATAACTGGTCTTGTTTCAGGCAAATGCCTGCCAGTGATGCTGCAGGTATATCTGCTTTACAAAGAGTCAGTAGCCAAAATATACAGGCAACACCAGTTCCACAACTAATAACACCAGACAACTACAGCACTCCTATCTCTGTTCTTGGGTCATAGGAACAAGAACTTAATGTAGCAGAAGCTTCCTAATTAACCTCAGTTTCCAAGTGGAGGTTGTGGGAAATACTTTCAATTAGGGATTTTTAAATTTAAAAAAAAAAATCCTTTGATTGTACCCTGGAAGTTGTTACTCTCTTCTAGAAAAGGAAGCAGGGGGGAATGGGGGGGTGGGGTGCAGGGAGAGGCAATCATCTAAGTAAGACAATACCAATAATGGAAACTTTCAAGAAGCTTTCATGGTATAGAAGCTGTCAGGCATGTGTGGCTGACCTGTCTCCTTAAGCAATTTTTGGTCTAACCTACCCCACAGCTATAAGCACTCTTGCAACAGACAAAGCTACTTCTACTGATTTTAGTCTTATGAAGACATGATCTGAGATAGTCACTTTAATATGCATTAAGAGTAGCACTAAACTGATTAACATGAAGCCTAGAAGAAGCAGAGTTATTTTTCTTTCTTCAAAGATGGAAGCTTAGAATCAGTTTATACCTGCCTACTATCTATTTGGGTTTTTTTATAGAAAAGTCAAGTCTTAGTCTAGCTGAAGAAAATGTGGCAGCTACAGTATGATAGAGAATGAAGTAAGGAGAAGTTACAGGTGACCTATTAAGAACTGATTTACAGATTGCCTATCCACAGATGAAAACAAGGATGGTACTTGTGGAAAGTAATGATCCAGGGTATTTGCATTTGATTTCTAACTTAAACAATTCTAACTTTTGCATAACAAAGCAAGATAACTTGGGAAGTTAAAATGATTGTCATTTGCCTCCTAGGTCTCAATTTAGGAAACTTTCATTTTATATCTTCAAAGGTTAAACAAGTTCAAGCATTTTTACCAACAGAAATCTGCTGTATAACTTCTAATTATTCCTTATCCAAATGGGGATAAAGTCCTCTTCTCCCATATCCTCCCAGATATTCCAAAACTTAACTTTGAGGATTTTTATCTGGCTTCTACTGAGCTCTGGGGTAAACTGTAGGTCATTCTGAATGCCCTTCATGTATCAGATGATTCTGTAAGATTGGTAGGAAGTCCTGAAAGTCCAGTTTGTGTTGTGTATTTTAAGGGATTTTAAAAGCTTGTGGTAGGAATGACAGTTGGCATTTACATTTTTTCTACACAATGAACAGAAGATACTTTATTTCAAAGTAGGAAAAGATAACATGCTTGAGTTTCACTCTGAAGACTTGCATTTAAAAAAATTTTAATTCTTCCTGTACAGAGGTATCACACAGAATTACATACCAGCTTTCCTTAAATACATTCCATATCCACAAAGCAAGTACTGCACAGCATTCCCACATTCTGTCTAAAGTAGCAACATGTGCATTTCTGTCACCTTGCCCACTCTGAAAGGAATAGTTGTATGCAGTGAATGGAGATTATTTTGAAGTTCTATGCAAGCATTAGAGGGCCTTGATTATTGTCAAATTAGTCACTTACCAGCAGTGACTTCTGGATTAAGAAATTCAATTTTTCAAATCCCTCCTCACACCAGCAGTTTAAGGACCTGGATGGACAAAGACTATGAAACTCATTGAAAACTGGCTGTGAAATATTGCTTTAGGGCTGTAAGTGATCACATTAAACAAAGCAATGGGCCACTTGGATAGAGACAGTGAAGTTAAGGTTCACCTTATTATCTATACCAGGAATCAGAAGGTAAAACGTAATGTTTTTCATATTAATGTCAGGCTTCCTTCTGCTTTCAGAAGGCTGATATTTAATGCTGGGTAAAAATATCTTGTCTTAGGCCATCTGAAGATATCCTAAGAAAATGGAAGTAACTTATACAGTACGTAACATCAAAAGGAAACAAGTCAAAGCATACAGCCAATTCTAAAATGAAAAAGACCCATGGGTTTCCACAGCTTAAGCATTTCTATCTTCTTTTGGGTTAGAGGATAGAAACACTCATCTGTAGCCTTCACTACCACTTCAAAAGAAAGACCATGGCAAGAGACAGAGCAGCATTACTATATTTAAGTGTTGTTCCAAGATACAGCGAACCTCAACTGTTAGTAGTCCTACTGAAAACAAAGAGCTACCAATAACCTGTACACCACAGCACGAACCCAAGCTGAAATTTAGCTTCTGATCCTAGACTGCAACAGAACAAATTCATTTGTAAACTTTTAACTCATGACAACTGCTCTGGTCATTTCTTCAAGTGATATTTGCTTAACATCATTCCCTCCAACCAGTAAAGCAAGAATACTTCAGAGATAAACTCGATATCCATCCAGCTCAAATTTATCCAAGACCAAATACTTCAGACAAGGCATTCTACTGGTGCCTGCAGAAAGGTACAAGATGTCTTGCAAACAGCAATACGTTCTATTTTTAGATTTAGATAATCAGATCACAATAAATTTGACTTTGAACCCAGAATATACAAGAGTCTTAAACAGTTCTGGAAAAATCTTTTAACAAGACCTGAAAGTCTAAGATATGTTTCCCCTATCAAACACTAGGAAATTAAGAGGCCTGAACAGTATCCGCTTTACTGACCTCAAAGGTTAACAGGTTGCAACTTCCAAGCTTTAAATAATACACCCTGAAAGAGGCAAACTAGCTCAGATAATCCACAAAATTAAAGCGGAAGAGGGGCATCTGACAGCACACACAGATCTGCCAATGCTCACTCCAAGTTACCTCTGCTTTTAGCCAGTTTTTTACTGCTTCATTTCCATTTCATTATTCCTTTTATCCTTCAGGCATCCCAGTTTGTTATTACATCAATTGTTCTGCCTTCTCAGCCTTTGTCTTCTGCCTTAGAAATTACCTAAAAATTCCTGTCCATTACCAAGGCAGAAAAGCCTCCCTACACGAGCTTTTGTTAAGGTTTTTTCTAAGAGTTCGTTTAATGCCACATCAGAAAATAAAGTGTTATGCCTGTCTATTTTCAGTCATCTCAGCAATCTAAGACCAATTATGATCACAGAGCAGAGTTCCTATTCACATGCTCATTACCTAAAGCAAACAGCATGCAAATATTTCTGTTCTTGCTAGACTTCTCTAAGTTGATTACAACTGTTTAATGGAACCGAAGTGCAGGCAGCATCTGGTAGTCTTGACGAGACTTAAGCATTGGGTTAGCTGGATTAAAAGCGGATTTATTCCTCAAAATAGTGAAGGAAAGACTCAGGTTATAAGGTCAGAAAACTCAAGGCTCATCTTTGAATCCACGCAGCCTTAAGCACACGTGGCAGAAGGGAGGGAAAGGGGCCACAAGAACTTTACAACGCAGCTGTAAAGCTACATTCTACCACACTTCACTTGAATTAGCATTGGAGCACTACAGAGTGTCGTGATGCTATAGGACACCCACCTGTTCTACCCTCCCCCTTCTCCCAACTGGGACAGCAGGCTAGTAAAGAATCACACTTCCTAGCCAGCTTGCCAAATGATCAACTGTGACAACTCATTAATTCTCAAGTGCAGCTGAGACTGTACTGTTAAGTGTTGTAAGAGCCACATTTCGGTTTGCTCACGCTAAATTCAAAATGCCACCCAGAACATAAGTAGTTTTAATCGATCACTGAACAGCAACTTCAGCCACTGACCAAAAGTTGCGGTAACAAAATGTATCAGAAATAGACTTGGTGAGCTTTCGCTGCCAGATAGGATATCTTTCCGCTGCAGGCATCTAGCATCACAAACAGTGCTTTGAGCAACTAACACAGCAATTTAGGCACCAACAGCTTGTGCAATTAGTCAGGGTCTTCACAGGTACTAAGGTTTAAGCACCCTTTTAAAAACAACCCATTAAGTTTCAATAAAGCAACCGTTGACATCAGTCCAAGAGCCACTGCCAGCCATCAAATACTAGAGATAACAGATCTATAAAATGTTGCGAACAAACAGAGCAATTCAGAACAAGTGCATCAGGTGACTTAATGAAGTTCACCTAGGCACTAATCTGCATGATCATTCTAAGAGACGAGCATAAGAAATGAACATTTGAATCTGCCAGGAAGCCTCCCCAAAAATGAAGCTGGCAGTATCACATAAAGGTTCTTTAATACCTTTGATGCACAGTACGCCACTCTTTAGGACAGACATTTTAGAAAAACTTTGGTGGAAATTACACACTGATAGGACACCTAGAGAAGTCAAAAAGGTAAAAGGTACTTGGGAGCAGTTACCTACCACATTATTTCTTACAGCTGTCAGTAGTGCCCTACAGAATTTTGTTTGATGCTGGCCAGATCCTAAGGCTGCCAGAGTCACATGGCTGGACATACCGCAACTTTTCACATAGCCCCATACTTAAGAGCATACTTACACTATAGTAGCTGAAATCTCACAGCACTGGATCTTGTCACTTCAGAGAAGTTAGTCTTTGGATCCACAGCACAATTATTTTGCCCTTGACCTTAGAGAAAACATTGAGGAGTTGCAGGAGGTCTGTCAACATAATCCTTTACATTCGAAGTCACAGGCAAGTAAACCAGCAGCTTCTAACAAGCTCCGCAAACAAAACAAAGGGATCTTCTCAAAGACAGCTACACTTTCTGCACAGCGTATTTGTTTGTCCTCTATAGAAATCTCTGGTTATTTCAAAGAGCTATAAGCAGCAGCTGTGCTCAAGCTGACAAATTATCAGATCATGTTTGAGAGTAATGGCTTAAGAGAACTGGCAAGTGTACTGCAACACTTGTAAAATCTATCACTTTAGTCATCAAGACTGGCTCCAAGTACCTATGTATCCTTCTTCACTGTCCAAGAGAGGAAATTATGGTAATCTTTACATTTAAGATGTGAGGAACTGTTTCAACCACTAATCAGGTGTTACACATCCAACTTGCCAACAAAAGTAATAATTGTCTTCACATAATGTACATATCAATCCTTTGACAATAGTTTGCAGCTCAGTATTAAAGGACTGGTATGACAGTTTCAAGTTTATGAACTTGCATTAGGTTCATAAAGACATTATCAACTCAATTACTCTTATGTCTTAATTGTTTTGACCAACTAACCACCAACTCATGCAAGTAACCTCAAAACAGTTACTAACTCACTTCCGTTCAGCAATGAATTTACTCTGAGATCTTTTGGTCATAAGCATTTCTAGTTAGGGTTTCACCCAGTATTCATTATGTTTGAGTATCTTCGTGGATGGGCAAAACATTAAGAGCGGTTTTATTACCACAGCTTAGAAAGTTACCCCCTCGTATTCACAGGACATAGTTAGATACCTACATTATGCATACTCCTCCTGCTTTTCTCAGGGATGAGCTAGTGTTTCTATCTAAAGTTCAGTTTGCCAGCAGTACTGTCCTAAAACTTTGCACTGATTTGTAGCTTTTGGACATCTTTGATTAAGATGTCTGTAGCAGAGATGACAGTAGCCAGGATCAAAACATCATTCTTTAGTCTTACCTAGCCACCCATATACAAAAAAGCTGCTATCTTAAGCATTTAGAGATAACCTATGAGAACTTCGACAAATATTATGCATTTCATTTCACACTAAAGCTCAGCAACAAACTACCGCCAGCCCTCAAGCTTCCTGCCCATTTAGTTTTGAGTTTCAGAAAGATACTTAATGGTTCTGCAATCATTTATTATGACGGCATACATCACTAACAATAAGGTTAACAACCACTGTATTACAGAAGCATCTTTCCCACCTGCCTGGGTAGACTTTAAAACGTTCACTTCCACTCTAATACAGCAACAATTTTGCAAACAACCTCTCTTCCAAACCAAGAAGTATCTAACCATAATCTAGTTTCTTCTTAATCTGCAACCATGTAGCCAACCCCGAACACAGATGCTAAACATTAATCTCCATGGTTTAAGAAACCAGAGTGATTAGTCATAATTGCACTGACACTAATGAAATATTTATGAATCTGAAAGTGGCTGCCTTTGCTTGTCTGTCAGAATAACTATGTATTTACAATAAGACATACCAACACTCCAGAAAGTACTGTTTAAGCAGCAAGCATGCTAATGAAGCCTGACACTATAAAATGTTTCTTCAACTCACTTTTAATTAAGGCAAACTGACAAGGCAACAGCATTTATCAGCACCTTTAGGATGTTAAGGTTTCTGGCCACTGGAGGGCACCTGAATTGTTGCCAAGACAATACAGAACTACGTGCTACAGTTGCTGCAGAGTTGGCAAACTTCTCTACTCCGATTTATAGAAGTCTATTTAGCACAGTAAGTCACCCTAGAAATGCTAGTTCCAGCAAATATACTTACAGTGCACACTGTGCGTTTGCCAACTCCAATAAGATCCAGCTAGCTCGTAATACCTTTTTAAAAGCAGCGACATAGAAGACTAGATTAACCCTTTCAACCTTTAAGGTAATTTATTCCTTAAACAAGGCTCCAGAGTTGATTTAGTATTAAGTAATACAGCAAGTATTATTACTTACTGTATTATACTTCTGCAGTATAATCCAGAAGTATTATACTTCTGCAGTATAATCCAGAAGTATTATACTTCTGCAGTATAATCCAGAAGTATTATACTTCTGCAGTATAATCCAGAAGTATTATACTTCTGCAGTATAATCCAGCCAGTGTACCTCATTTCCTAAAGCAAATTGGAATATTAACAAAAAGTTCTTCTGCAACAGTGTCTGCACCCATGCTTCCCAAAGCCAACAGAGGCATAGTACACATTCGCTTTCACATCGTAGCAGAGTGAATAGGTTTGTGAGGGCAGGCTGAGCTACACATTTCACCCGCTCACCTTATCAGGTGTTCCAGACAAAAATTCCAGAATAATATTTCCATTAGTTCTCCCCCTTGCACTTGAAGTTACCTGTAACTGCAAAAAATTTCCCTGGCTCCTTTCTTCTCGGGAGAGGCAACACAGGCCACACAACGCTAGCATATTAAGCCATTACCCTCTTGGGCTAAACCCTGATCCCATACTACAGCAAGTTTTACCTTGGAATCAAGTGCCAGAAATGGATATTAAAAGTTAACCACTGTCAGGCTACCTTGCGCTGGCA
This sequence comes from Athene noctua, assembly GCF_965140245.1. NCBI lineage: Eukaryota > Metazoa > Chordata > Aves > Strigiformes > Strigidae > Athene > Athene noctua. The sequence goes on from NC_134038.1 coordinate 152,552,090, forward strand.
AGTCTAACCAATTCAGTTGGTGCATAACATCAAAGAACCCCAAAACAAGTTTTCCAATGCTGAACTAGAAAGTCAGCAATATTGCCCTGCCCATCTGACCAGGATAATCATTTTATCTAAAGAGACAAGAAAAAGTCACACGCAATACTGACTGCCACGGAGTTTGCAGAATTTTGCAAAGTCAATGCGGTGCCATTTCTAAGTTACCACACAGTCGCCCAGCAAGGAGGAGGGCTCAGAGCTTGCAGACGTGTGCTGTGAGGACCCAAGAGCAAGTCCCAACTGCCTGCACAGTTCCTCAGAAAGTTTTATCGGGCTTTGCGAAGTATGATATTCAAGATAAGTAAGGTCAGTCCTGATTTTCCTGCCATGGTATGCAGTCTATCAGTCACAGAACACGTTTTGCTGCAGGCAACTGCATGATCACCACAACTCCTGCGTTACCAGCTTTAACTACGAATTAACATGAGTGAGTTTGATTACTGCTGTATTTGCACACCAGTCTGCCTACTAAACAATATTTTACAGAAACATCCTGACCCAGGAGTTTCAGACTGTACATTCAGACTCCAGTTTATAAGACTGAACCTTAGAATAGCCATGTTTCCTGACCCATTCTTGCTACTACCCCTCAAAATAGCACAAAGTTAGTTTAGAAGGCCACCAGTACTAACTTGCCTTTACATCTGAACTAACTTTCTGAAATACTATGTTCTGCATAATTAAACGAGTTTTTGGTGATGTTAATCATGGAAGACCAACCGTTTCACAAAGAAACCTGAAGGGCAGCGAGGTTTCATGGCCAAGATTTGATAAGTCAGTTATCGACACACCAGGTAGTCACAGCAAAACGCCAGTATTCACAGCAGACTATACATCAGGCAAGAAGCCCAGCCTATTTATTGCTCAGGCAAGAAAAAGGAAGCTCGTTTTACTAAGGCTGTAACACAACATTGGACAAACTGACTTTTTCAATCAAGCTTTACTTTCTATTAAATCCTTGCTTTTAGAAGCCATTGTGCATTGCACAGTCCTTTCCATCAACATGTTTTACTTATTTCTCCCCTAGACACTTCAAAATGATCAGCCATGCAGACCAACATGAACGTTCCCACGCATATCAGATTATACCTGAACAGAAAATACTGAACTAATAGCCAAGCAAATATGACATTTCTTTAGAACAACCCCAGAACGACAAGACACTCGATATGATTTTATACTGAATGGCTGAATTTAGAGAGACTTGAAGCCTTGCCTGACCATCTAAGTAGTCTCATGTTCAACAGTACCAGCCATTAGGAAATCGACACAGTGGCCACATAACTGCAGCTGTCAGCACCTTTTTATTAAAAGTGCAAGATTAACATTAGGTTCCTGGACTGTCAGTTACTGAAATTCCCATTATAACTTGGCCCAATAAACACCAGTAAGTGCCGTTTTAAATCCTTGCAGCAGTACCTTTTTATCATTCAGATGCAAAATCATAACTGGTAAGTCACTCTCTAGTGTGTCTAAACTTAATATCAAGAAAACCCCAATACTCTTTCAGGTAGTTCTCTCATCTTTGCCTTTACCATAGTCTCAGCACATAAAGAACCCGTTTTACTAAAACCCCTCCTTGATTTCCGTCCATCGACCTCAGCATACCAGCCCAGCCTCTTTCCATTCACCACTTGCATACTTTGGGGGATGGGAGGACCACAGATGTCTGGAATATACAGTGTCAGAACAATGGCTGCTCCATGCGAAAGAGATCAAGAAGTAGCTGATTACAAAGATCAACATTGCTATTCCTAAAGTCACAAGTTGCCCATAGTACCTTCAGAGCCTGTCCTTTCTTCCCAGAAGGGATAATCTTCAGCAGAGGTTTTGGGGAAGAGATTCAAAAAGCAGCCGTCGAAGTCCTCTATCAAGTTTTAGCTAGGGAAGAATTTAAGGTTTTGCTAGATTTAAGAAACCTCGCTGTTTCAGGAGTAGCTAACCATGCACCAAACAGAGGTGAACTAAGCTCTTCGGGAAAAAAGAAAAAACACAAACCACCACACAACAAAAAACCCAACACGTCTGGAGCTTCCCGTTCCGCGGGAAATCAGAAACAAGTGCCCTGTATCCTACTGGGAGTAACAGCAAGTTGCTTCCCACACCTCAGAATGAGTGCGTTAGTTGGGGAGGCTGGAGCCGCCGCCGCCGCCGCCCCGGAAAGCAGCAGGCGCTTCCCCTCGCAACACGCGAGCCCCACACTGCTCACGTCCCGAGCCAATCGCTACAGCACTGGCAACGTGGGTGTTAAAAACTTAATTTGATTGCTCCCAGCTCCGGGGAGCTTCATTTCGGTGACACCAAGAAGCATAACCTCTCCAGCAAATACGCATACAACTAAGACCGAAAGGCACCAAATTCGTTATCTCCCGCTGACTGCGGCGGCCGTGATTAGTTCATTATATTCGGCAGAAATAAACCCTCCCCTGCTCTCTTCCCCCTCCTATCACCAACGGTGGTCTGCAGCCCACCGGCGAGTCAGTACCTCCCCCCACCCTTAAGAAAAAAAAAAAAAAAGCAGCACGAAGTGCTCCGGCCTCGGCTGCAAACGCAGCCGGGAGCAGACCCAGGCAGAGCCGGGCGGCGGGGACTCGCCTTCTCCTGCAGCGCCGAGCAGCCACCCCCTCGCCCCAGGACCAGCTTCCCAAGAGACACCTCGGGACCGCAGCTGCCGCCTCCCGCAAGCGCGCAGCTGTCCGGACCTCCCAAAGCAGGAGCCCTCGTCTCCTTTCCTGCCCCCCTCCCCCTCTCCCACCCAGGCAGCACCCCCCGCCCCCCTCCTTCCCGCTCGGCGCCGGGCACACCCTGGACCCCCCAACGGCCTCGGGACGCAGCGCCCGCTCCCGCCCGCCTCGGGGCACCGGCGGCCGCTGAGGGAGGGGGGGGCCGGCCCGGGCTCGCCCCAAGTTCCCGCCGGAGAAAGTGTCACTAACGTTGCAGGGAGGCGAGAGCGCAGCGTTCCCCCGGGCTCCGGCTGCTGCTGCTGCCGCCCGGGCGATCCCGGTCCGGTCCGTCTTTCCTTCCTTGTTCCCCCGCCGCCGCTTCTTCCCCCTCCTCCTCCTCGCTCGGCTCTTCGCTCACGGCGGTGGCCCCGCCGCTGCCTCCCGGGTGGCGACCGAACGGGGCGGCGGTGCTAGTTCCCCTTGCCCCAAGCGCCGCCGCTGCTGCTCCCACCGCTGAACCGAGCGAGAGGCTTAAAATGGCGTCGCTCACAAGGAGGTTCTTATAGCGAGCGGCGGGCTCGGCTGTATCCTGCCGCCGCGGCCGGGCCCAGCGCGCAGCATTCCACAGGCACCCAGCGCACAGGGCAGGGGGAGGAGAAATAGTGCCCGGCTCCCAGGGCGGAGGGAGACAGAGAGCAGCAGCGGCGGGAAGCGGCCGCGAGCGGGGGGAAGGCCGTGGCGGCGGCGGCGCGGCGGGGGGAGGCCGGGCTGGGCGGGGAGAGGCAGGGCCGGACCGGGGCGGCGAAGGAAGAGGAGGAGGGGGCTGGAGGGGAGCGGCGGCGTGAGGGGTGGGCGGGCGGACAGCGGAGACACCTTATTCCGGAGGTGGGGAAGCGGGATCCGAGTTCCCGGCTGGGAGAGAAGTTGCTGCCTGAGGGTGGAGTAGAGGCGGCGGGGGAGGGGGCGCAGCTGAGGGGATTAGCCCGGGCTCCTGCTTCGGGGTGGGGGGAGGCGAAAAGCGAGTGGGTGTGCGTGTCCCCCTTTAATTTAGCATTTCGTTGCTGGGGGATTTTTTTTTAATTTTTTTTTTTTTTAAACGCCACCAAACTGTAGAGAAAACGCACGCACACGCCCCCCCACAACCGCTTGTCGCTAAGTCCGGGAGACTCCCGGGCTGTTGGCTCGAGGAAAAGCGGCCCAGGCGCTGGGCTGGGGCTGCCCGCGGAGCTGCCGCTGCCCGCCGAGCCGCCGCTGCCACCCCGGCCCGGCCCGGCCCCGGCCCCGGTGGCGGCGGCGGGGAGCCCGGGGAGGTGGCAGCGGGCCCCGCTCACGTCGGCGGAAACGCGCTGCGCTCTGCCCTTGTAAATATTTGTCAGGAAGCAGTTGCCAAAGAAAGTATCTCGTTATGCAATTTATTTATTTTTTAGGGAAGAAGCGAGCTTCTCCCCCCAACACCTCCTCCTCCTCGCCCGCCCCTCGCCTCTTCAGTGAGTCGTAAAAACAGGAAAATACTACGAATTGCACAAGGGTTTTCGCGGCGTGCGGAGCCCTGTGAAGGCACGTATGTGGCAGGCTCTTCCTCGGCGTGCACGGGCTTGCACAGCAAAATGTTTCACAGACTTTTTGCGTGTACCGTCTTGCGCTGGCGAAGTGCGTTTAACGTGCCGGGGAGGGGGCGGGAAATTACGCACACACCCCCACCTCTACATCAGACAAGAACCGTATATACTAACGTGTTTTACATAATACCTACTGCTAATGAAAGATTCATTTTTAATTTTTTTTTTCCCCTCCCCGTCTAAATTTACTTTGGCACTAGCGGTTGTTGGGGCTTGAATTCTTGGTCCTGCACTGGAGGGCTTCGTGCAGCCTCTCGTTCTCTACCAGCCTCCAGCTTCTACTGTGGTGGTTCTTGGAGGAGGGAGATGTGCGGTCCATGGAAGGGCCACCTTTTTATACCTGTTCTTCTACTAATAATATTGTTATAAATGGTCTCTGAGTTTCTACTCAGGATGTTAAAGATTTTTATTTTTTTTGTCGTTGATTTATTGAGTAATATGTAGTGTTAGACTTAAGGAAGCTCTTCTACAGTGCTACTTGATTTTCTCAACTGCTTTTTTTTTGAATGGGCGCTTTTCAAAACGGGGGATTTCTTCCCGGGAAGGGGGGGGGGGGGGGAATACTGTGGCGCTTTCTGCCCACAAAAGGCACCTCAACCCTCACAGGTGGACCTGGCATGGGCGACAGGGGGCCACAATCCAGTCGGGTTCTATATTGTCACTACTATAATGGCTCTGGGAAGGCAGTGGTGATAAAAAAATTCCTCCCAGCTCCGCCCTGCCGTGGCAGGGCACATAGCAATCACCCACCCGCCAGCATTCCTGTGCAATGGGCAACCTCTGGTCCCTGCTAGTAAGGAAATTAAATGCCACCTGGACAGCACTCAAGTCAGAGGTTCAAGAAATACAGCTCTCCTTGTCGAGCTGTTCTCTCTTAGGACAGTTGCCCGTTTTAACAATGCTGGCCAAAAGGAGAGCGAGAACGAGGGCAACTGTCAGCAAGAGTTGGCAAAGCAAATCCTGCCAGATCAGGGTGAGCGGGCTCTGAATGTTCATCACCTTCCAGGGGAGTTACTTGGTACAGCTATGAGCAGAAGGACCTTGCAGTTCTCGACACCAGAAGTTTGATTCCAATTTGCGATAAGTCAGAGAAAGTATTCCTGGAGATTGGTTTGGGCATTAAAAAAAAAAAAAAAAAGAGAAAAGGCTGGGGGGGGGGGGGAGTTAATTGCTTTGTCGACCTCCCTTTCTCAGCTGCCTTCCTCTACAACCTCGTGAAAATCTGCTCTGCCTCGGTTTCACCCTCTGTAAAATGGGAATAGTAATACTGACAGACCCTTCCTTTTAGATCGCTGGATCAAAGGTACTATATAAGTTCAAAGTGCTGTTTCCATAGGGCATTATTGCCAAATTCACTATAAGCAATTCCATTGGGTACTTGATAACAACAGTAGAATCAGTCAAACGCCCTTGATGCATTGCATGGTCCCAGATACCTTTCAGAGCCTCTTTGTGTGCCATCCCACCCCCCGAGGTCTGCAGGGATGGGGCTTTTGGAGCCTGGATTTTGCAAGAGCAGGAGGGGTACAGCCCGTGTCTCTGCTTCTGGCCCCTGAACTATGGACCGCTTTTCTTTTTGACCTGATGAGGACAACTGGAACTAGCCCTTTTAAAAACAGGTTTAAAACATACAACTTATATATATATATATATATAAATTTCGTAAGACCTTTAGTACATAATGCTAAACTCTTGTTGATTTTTGGTTGCTTTACTCTTGCATGGTTTGTTGTCATTTTAATCTGTATTTGTTTCACTGAAAAGTGATTAGGATGCTTTCAGATCTAGACACATTGCTAACAGAAATTTGGTTCATATAAGCTTTGCAATTTTAGCTATTAGGTAGCTAAACATTTTCTAAAATTTCACCTTTTTAAAAAAAACCTACCCCAAACTATCTTAATAGCTGGAAGTGTTGTAATTATGATTAACTCTAACTTGTAATAGTGTTCTTTCAGTTGTAAAAATGTTTCTAAAATACATTTTGTGTTTCTAATTTTTCTAAAATACAACATGTTACGGTCCACTATCAAAACAAGGAGAATAAGTGTTTTATCAGATATTACAGTGCGGGGCTTCATGAGTCAATTCACAGTCTGGTTATTCTTCCTCTTCTTTTCTTTCCCCCCAAGAAGCACTGAGTTTGTATATGCAGCTTCAGAAGTTTCCTTAGAGCTCTTTCATACTTTAATAGGTTTGTTTTGGTTTCTGTTTGCTAGTCGAGTATGCTGCAGACATATTTTTTTCAAAAGGTCAAGCAGTCTCCTAACAGGTCCATTGTGTATCACTGCAGTAAGAAATCCTCAGTGCAAAGGAGAGCTTCATGGTTAAATTTTGAAAGATAATTATTTAAATCTTCTTGTTAGCCTCTTTTTTCGCATCCTTAGCACTGCTTTTGGAGAGTCAGCTTTTAACACGGTAGAAAGCAGGAAGCCCATTAATTAAAAATAACATACAGCTAAAGGTAAACTTAGTTGGTCACCTTTCCTTCTGAAATCCTGGCATTTAGCTATGTTTGTAAGCAACAGAGTAACGAAGGAGTAGCCATGGCATTAATATAAGGACAAAGCAAAATTATCAGTTATGGAAACATGTAGGGCTTCGGGCCTGAATCTTTGATTTCCCATATGGATCTTAAAAATGTATGCATAATTGGCTTCTAACCGTGCATACTCTAGGAACATAGTCAAGAGTAAACCACAGATATTTTTTCAGACACTGACTAAATATATATTCACTTGTCAGCAAAAACCCCCCATAATTCTGATCCTCTAAAAAAAAAAAAAAAAAAAAAAAACCAACAAAACCAAAAAACTTCTTCCAGCAAAATAAAATTGTAATGTATGGAAAAAGTTACATATTTTCACTTTCATACAGGAGTGAAGGGGAAAAGAGAGGAGATGCTTGCAATATTTAAGCACTCTTTGAGACAGAGGATTAATCAGTGTAACTTCTGCCTCATACTTGAGACCTACAGTTTATTAATGCACATCAGAATCTTTGCTATGTTAAAGCAAACAGCTGTGCCATTCAGGCTCAGTTTCAGCAAAAAAATTTTGTTCTTTATGGAATAAAAGAAAGAATTAGCCAAGCTCAAAATACTGGTGAGATTTCACTCTTCCCGAAATTATGCAAAAAAGTTATGCAAGTATGTAACTCTGGGTCCTTTTGAACGAGAGAGTCTAGAAATTATTAATAATCTAGTATAGAAGATACTGATCAAAACATCTTGTTAACTGATTGGAATGACATAAATTGAACATCGTCTATAAATGTTGCTTCAAGCATCAGAAATAGAATTGTCATTGGCCACCAATTTTATTTTATTTTTTAAAGTTATTCTTTCCCTTGGTGTTTCTGGTTTGGATAGATGCAATATGCCTTTATATTTTCATCATTAATTCAATACATGTGAATGCTTACAACAGTTTATTTATCAGGTATGTTTCAGAAAAAGTCTCCAGCTGATTTAGCAGCTGAGGCATTACTCATCAGAATATCTGATTACTGGTACATTAAGCAGTGGAAACAGAATAAACATGAAGCATTGCATCTCGCAATACATATAGTTTAATTACTACTAACCAAGAAAATATCAAGATGGCTTTATACTCAAAATTTATTGCATAATCATGTAAACAGAAATCCACAATATTGATCCTTTTCAAAATGTTGTCAAGTATACCGCAGCACTTAAAGTTTTCCTTTGAAACATCTCTGTGTGCCTGTCTTAATGATTATGGATCTCATACTCCTCGTTTAAAACAATTGCAATGGTTGTGTTCAGGCACCCTGGCAGAAAAAACAGCCAGAAACACAGGCAAAGACAGTAACAGTTGCAAAGGTGTGGCACCTACCTTCTTCATGCCTAATCAAACTCCGTCCACATGAAACCCCTGATTTATCAGAGTTGTAACTCTTTATTTGTCAATACTCTAAATATATAGCTGTTCTCATATAGAAAGCTGTCCTTAAAAAGGTAGTTGATATATAAATTTTGCCTTTTTCTTTCAATAGCTTTAGGCCAGATTTCTTTATTCCAAGTAATTGATTGTAACATGTAAGCTTAAAACATAAGGTAGTAAACTATTAAGACCTGATTTTTCTGTTCAGACTACTCTCTCTTAATTGCTGTGCAGTCTGAAAATAAGGGAGCATCAGGGTAGGAGTTTGATTTGAACAAATCTCCAAACAGGCTGTGCATGGACTAGGGCTTTGGATTTTCCTTACACCGCAGAAAAATTTCCTCTTCCCTTTCCAGCTAAAACCTCCGAGCAGCTGTAAACACCTCTTGCTATCTAGAGGCTTGGCTCCCTGAATGCAGTCTGGTCATCTTAAGAATCCACTGGTCAAATGAATTTCAATGACCAGTAATCGAAATTTTGCTTAAAGCCTGCTTCATGGAGGTAGTAGTTGCAGCATTTCTGCAGTTATGGCAAGGAAGCACAGTATTTCTTAACGTCTTGGTTCTCAGTTTCTCACCCGCATGAAATATGGGTAACACCATACTCCAGGCATATTTACGGACAACACTGAAGAAAGGGTAGGAGCGATGGAGGCAACAGCTAGGAACTCCAACGCCACAATGCGATTACAGTATGTTTTCCTTTCATTGTTCTTTCAATTCACAGTAAATTTCATTCCAGCTCTTAGAAATCATCATTCTTTCCCCCTTTTTATTTCAAAATGGTTGCATATTTTTCATTCACGAAAAGGTTAAAGGCGTTTCCCCATCGCAGGAGGGATTATCTTACCAGAGGATTCTGGGACTGCAGATGTATACTGCGGCAAAATCCTAAATTCATCGGCAAAAAAAAATCATTTCCAGACCCCAGCTGCTAAAAATAATAGAATTATAGTAAATCATTGATAAGATTAGAACATAAAGCCATTTTTGCGTTCCAAAGTGCTCTAAAACATGAGTCTTTTCTCTTAATTCATTTCTTAAATAATGCAAATTTTAAAGTAGCTTTTCTATCCCAAGCACGCAGCGCCATGAAATCGATAATTTTTGATCTTTTGGTTAGTAGGCAACATGGTGAGCTATTGCAGTGACTGCAGGCAGCAGACATGTTCTTGTCAGCTAAAAATTTTCATATTGTTTTTGAGTCCATGGAGATTTGTGGATGGGATACAGCCAGTTATAGCTTCAGCTTGCACTTTGCTGGGGGGACGTAAACCAGCACCGTTTTAGATGTGTGTACAGATATAGATATATGTTTTAAAAACAAGAAGCATTACTGGATTTTAAACAAAAAATTATGTAAAAAGAATGGCTGGTGTGATTATAATCGCATCATGCAGGGTCCACGGTTTCCATTTAGTGAAATTTCGCAGAGGGCAACTTCTTAAGAACATCCCTGCTGTGCAGAGTGAAAAGCATGAACAAACCAAAGACAGAATTCATCTGTGTTTATATTTTACAGACAATGAAAAACCTACTCTTTGTATGCCTTTTTTTCCACCTTATTATTTCACGAAAACTGCAGCATTTTCCCCGCCCCCACCCGAACACTCACCACCCCAGCACTGCGGTGTTCGGTCTTTCTTTCTTTCTTTCTTTTTTTCTTTCTTTTTTTCCACCTCTTCTTCTTCTTTTTTGCTTTCACAAATTCTGCACGCGCCATCTTTGTCTATTGTTACTCTTTTCTAATTTCTCCTGCCCATTTCAAATCAGATAATAAACAGAAGGCTAAATGCCTCATCAATGCTTATGTGTTATATTCTCTCCATCTTTTTCTTTCTGAGAAATAAAATTTTAAAAACCCCAAACCAATGCCCCACACCCCAAAATTTCTGTATTACCATAACCTGTTGTATACAGTGGTGATAAAAAACATTATTAACATAATAGCAACAGCTGCAGCCTAAATAGAAGCTATGAGATAATAAATGTGCTACAACAAATTAATTTGCTGCAGGTGCTTGTGCTCTGAACTGCGTAACCCAAGCCATTTCAAGTCTGAATACAATTATTATTCCCCCCACACGCTAAAACAAAGTGCAGAGTGAAATGTCCTGTTATTATAAATATCTTGTCCTGTCCCCTGAACATTTTCACTAACAGCAAAGAGTGGAAGAAAGGATTTTAAAACCTTAGTAGAAAGCTGTGGCATTTAAAAATTCTTAAAGAGGCTTCAAGTCATGTCCAGGCTTGAAGAGATAATGTCTGTTTATACATTAATTTGCACCTATTGTCTCTTAACCAGAGCTCTATAGGTAACGACGCACTGAGGTATTACATACCTGCAATTGGCAAGGCAGGGGCTGTAAACATCTCATTAGTAACAGATGCATATTTGTATATGTTGGCGCTTCCATTTACTTTATTGCAGAGAAAGAAAAAAATCTCTTTGCAATTTGGCTTGTATATTGTGCAGTGAACTAAGCAGGGATTTTTACTGGGTTTTTTTCCGGTAAATATAGCGTTTATGGAAGCCAGTTACTAGTTACCTTACAGGCATGCACCAGCAAGCATGTTGCAGCATTCTTCAGACTGCGAAGATGGGAAGTTAAATGAAGCCAAGTGATCTCTTTTCATTTGGGGACCATAATGTAAAAAATAACCATGTGCTTTTTTTATTTTGCCTCCCCCCCCCCTTTTTTTTTTTTTTTTTTTTTTATTGCTCACAGACCTAATTGTCTGAAAACTGGTGAAAAGGCAAAATTAAGGGCTCAGTTCTGCTGACTTTACTAGCTTTTTCATTGCCACAGCATACACAGCTTTTTTTTTTTTTTCTTTGCAAATGTAATTAGAGAACTTGTGTGCTTTAAAAGATTGATTATTCTCATGCAGTAACCTTGAAATGTTCTTTCTGTGATCTTAAAAAAAAAAAAAAAAAAAAAGTAGCATGTGTATCCTAAGAGAACTAATCAAACTAATTCCTTGCACAGGACACATTTCCTCTGTGTTTTGGTGTAGCTCTGTACTAATCAGAGAAGCTTGACAAAACACTTAGGCTGAAGCAGGGTCGACTCGGTGCTGCCTGGGAGGGTGGTGCGGGTAGAGAGGTGCACTGAAACCCCACCAGTTGCGCAACCCTCGGTGGCGGTGATGAGCTCTTGCTCACATGGGTCGGCCAGGGGAGGTCAATTGGATTACTCATGAGCAAGTGTGAGGTTGCACAACTCGTCCCTAAACTAGAATTTGCATGTCTCAAACCCCTCTTACCCGAAGAAGAAAACGTATAATCAATTAAGCAAAGATGTATACACTGTGCTAGTGAAAATGGTTTTGTTTTTAATGCTGCTTTTGTGTCAAACTCTTGTTTTGTTTTCTGTGGTTTCCGCACTTCTGCTCCAAAGATCTGATTTTTAAGTTGTTAGTTGGGCTCAGCTTCCATCTATGTCCATAGCTGTTTTCTCAGAGTAACAACTAGGATGTGAATTCCTAAAATTGAGGCATTCATCTCCATAATAGTTCATGGTAATGTGTCTCCCAGTCATCATCCAAGTGAGTAAATAGTATAGCATTTCTGCATATGAAGCACAGGGTGAAAATGTGCTTTCGCAAACCTCTGTGCAGGTATTTCCACAGCCCAATGTCTCCTTTCTCCTGAAGTAAAGCCGATTCTACAGATGAGTGGCACTTTAGGCTCTGCTCCTCAGACCCTCAGTATCACACTCTTAAGAGGCAGGGTGCTATTCATGTTCTCAAAGGATGTCCGTGCTTCGCTGGCAGGTGATTTCAGTTGGGGAACTGGATCAACATTTCATAACTTGTTCATCCATCTAACTGGTTCCTGCTATTGAAGTACCCAAGAACCTGCCTGGCTCAGGTTATCAGGACCACATCACACAAGGTGGGAAAAGACAAGTCAAAACTGGAGGGCCAAAGCAGAACCGAAGGGCAGGTTTTCAGGTTAGTTAGACAGCTGGTGGAGAACTCCATACCATCCCTTGTTCCTGCTAGCAGGTGCTTTTGGAAATTTGTGTCTGCCAAGCAAAACTAATTGCTTGGCATTCTGCAGGAAAACTGCGAGAGAAACCATGGCTGACCTAGGCCTATACAGGAGAAATACATGAGCTGGAGAACAGTGACCTTACACAACAAAGGATTACATGGTGGGAGTCATGGGTGGCTTCATTAAGAAAACATATGCAAATACTTTTGGAGGTATTACACCTCATGATTAATTTAATGGGGGGGAGGGGAAAGTAGATACAACAAGCTGTTAATTTTTTCATTATAAAACACTCTTCCCTCACCAAAGAGCAAAAACGTAGAAGAGGAGAACTGATCGCCAGCTCTGGAGAAAAGCAAATAGTTAGGTGTAAAACAACCTGTACAATGTGGGTAGTGTGACTGGCAAATTTTTATTGCTGTGTGTATGAAAGAGTAGAGACTATTTTTTTTTTTTCATGGGCTAATGTGACTCAAGATTAAGCTTTATTGTGAATGATGAATGTAGGCCTAATCCTGTCAGGTGTTAAGCAACCAATCCAGAAAGCATTTGTGGAGAGTTAAGGAAGACCAGCAGGACTACCCACATTAAAAAAAAAAAAAACAAACAAACCCCCAAAAACAATAAAAACACCAAGCTGAGTGATTGTGTTAGCCCTTTATTATATCTGGTAATATCTATCCTGCATAATTATAAATGACTTTATTTTACTTGCCTCATCTCAGTTACTACAACAGGTTCTGTGTCTGCAAATGTATTCTTTAGCACTGAAAATGTGAACGTGAATGCATGAGTCTGAAGCACTTTCCTGGGCTGTGCTCATCCACAGGCTCACCCGTTCATTTGTGTGGGTTTTACAATAATGTTTTGTTATTGTTTTGTGTCAATATTTGCTACTGCGCTAGCTCTGCCTTTTTCCTTCCACCCACCTTTCTCCTTGTGTGTGCGCTGCCAGAGAAGTGTGGTTTGACTGAAACCATTCCGAGATATTGTCATTTACAGCAGCATCACTGGTATAATTTGTCAGGCAACAGGGCTGGAGGGGAGGCAGCATGTGGATGCACTGCTACGTGTAGCCAGGGGGTCCCTGCAGCCCATCCCCAGCCAGCCCACTCCCCAGTCCAGAGAGAGCTCTGCCATGTCTCAGGGCACGGGTGTTGTATGGCTGGAGGTTTTTAGGCTTGGGGCATGGGTTCACAATTTCTGGGCTCTTCTTTTGCCCCTCTGGAGGACTGGACAAGTCAGGCTTGCTCTCCTCGCACCAGATTACCTCCAGCACAGAGGGAAGGCTTGCAAAATGTCTTTGGGTGAAGGACTTAACTCTGGGCACAGAAGCCTCTAGAAGCAGAAGTGGGGGAAGGGCTTTGCCAACTTTGCCAACAGGTTTACTTTATCCCTGTGCAGGGGTCTGCTGCATGTGAAACACTGTGGGGCAGGGACAAAGCTACTATGGTTTCTGGGGAAGCCCTAGGTGAGAGGGCTGGGTTGGCAGCTATTTCCTTCTCATAAGCTTCTTCCTTTGCCCTCACAGTGTTGCTGTTTGTTGCCTTTCTTAACCATCAGGTTCCTGCTCCTATTTAAAAGTCATGCAACTTCTCATTATTTTTTTTGAAGCTGGTTAATGCCACTGCACAATGAAGCCGCTCTCCCACATAAACAACGTAGTGAGGCCTCCTGATATGTGTGGTACACATTATGAAGGGACTCAAATATGGCTGAGCTTGTGCTGTGGAAGGAAGAAGGAGCTGATCAGGAGGTCTGTTGGGGGAGGGATCTGCAGTGTGAACGGGAAAAAGCCAACAAGAGAAGGGGGGACGTCAGCTGCCAGCACCATCTCCTTTGAAGGTCTCCGCAACCGGAGGGAGGATCAGGTTGCCAGCCAGCAAACTCTCTCTTCCCAAAACATCCTGCCCCTAAAAAAAGGAGTGTGGAGCACAGATTGCCAAGGGCCTTTTCTAGTCGCCCCCTCACCCTGCGAGTCTCCCATCCCGACACTGCCGCCATGGAGAGTCCTGTAACAGGGCAGTCCCACCGATGGCTCTGCTGTAGCTGGACTGAGGGGCAGGGGCACATGCCCTATCCATGTAACTCACTAACCCGCTGCTTCTACCCGCTGCATACAGGATGTAAAGCATTTTTCGGTTGTACTGGAAATAGTCAGCACCCAGGTTTTTATTTGCTTTCAAATCTGTTGGTTTCTAACATATTGTCACATCTGGGTAACTAGCAAGTTTCACCCATTTATGTTTTGTAAACTCTCAGGCTGCATTGTTCAGTGACTGTACAAATTGCAGGGTCAAAGATGGGAGAAGGGGTGCTTTTCTAAACAGGTGAAAATGGGTGGGAAATTAAAAATAATATTTGGCATAGATTTTCAAATTAATGAAAGCTTGAGCAAGAAAAAAAAGGAAAAGCTTTTGGCATGGACACAGTTAAATATGAGTTTCACATTTATTAAAAGTACAGATGATCCAAATCTATTCATTATTCAAAATTCATACCTGGTCCTGTGCAAGAAGTGTAAAAACTCATACTGACTTTTAGGAATGTCCCTCAAGACCTTTATACACCTACATTCTGTTGCTTTTCCTTTCATCCTCTTGTCAGTCAATACTTAACCCTTTTGGATTCTGACCTTTTGATAATGTGAGGGTTTGGTATAGAGCTGATCAGATAGTTAAAAGGATATTCTTGCATATTTTCATAAATCAAAGCACCCCTCATGGTTTACTGTGATTATTATTACAAGTGACTATTATTACAAGCACACAGGAGCTTGGTCATTGAGGCACTAAGTCTCTCTAAATTTACCCTAATTTGTTTCACAAGCCTTTATTTATTTGAAAATTCACCCCATACATTTATAATTTTTTATTCTTTCTTGCATATTAAATCGGATGTTTAAAAAATTCCCAATAGCAAATCAGCAAGTATAAAACTTTCCATATGATTTGTACAGTCATTGAGCCCCCCCCAAACAGTCAGAGCAAAGAGTTGGAAAAAGAGCTTGTGAGGCTGATATATTGTAAAAAATCCTCTAACCCAAATTGTAGTAAATGTGTAAAATAATGACTAAACAAAAATATGCAACCATCTCTACACATCTAAAACATTTCTAAGTATGTACCAGTTTTAGGCTCATAGTAATATCCTTGACTGTCATCTAGTTTCAGGAGTATAAAGAAATTGCTACAGGAAAGGTGACAATAATATGTCTTGTTGGAACTCAGAACCAAAATGAAGCAGCTGTACATCAGAGAGAAAATCTGAACCAAGAGACTGATAATGAGTGTGGCAAGTATTTTTTCTTGCTTATGGGTGGAAAAGCCAGAAAAGTCTCCGTTTGAAAACAAAGCACATAGTAATGTGATCATAAAAATCTTCTAATGGGGACCATGTGATGTACAGTAAATGTATTCCTTTCAATATGTCTACACAGTCTTTCAAGGTTGCCTCAAACTACTAGGGATATGATAGCATCAGTGTAGCTGGATGTGGGCAGAGCTGAACCTCCAGTTTCGTTGTTATTATTATTTGTGCTGTTATTATTTAATACATATATTGCAGCAGCTCCTCCGAACCTCAGATAAAAAACATCACCCTGTTTTTGTAAGGCAGCGTGCAGACATTGCCAAGGCACTCTCAGTGCTCTGAAAAGCCTGCAATTGATGGAAACGAGTGACATTCGGAGGGTGGGGAGACGAGTACCATAATTATAGGTGGGGCTGGTAGTATTACCTGTTATTAAGGAATTGCCTGACACTTCCCATTTTAAGACCTGTTTTTGGTGGTTTGTAACTACTTAGTAAACTTTAACCATTTGTCTTTCACTAGACTTCCATCCTTGGCTGCCAGTGCTGATCAGTCGTTATTAACAAGCTGATTTATTTTATTGAGGCTTAGGGGGATGGCAGGGTTGGGGCTGATAGAAGGAGCAGCAGCTTTTAAAAAAATACAAAGATATTTTATCATTGTGCCTTTCACTGCTTATCTGAAATAGGGATTCAAATGTTATAATGTCACCCTGTTTCCTTGTATTCCCCCAGCTGTCTGTCTGCATTCATCTGTGAGTTCTTGTCTTAGATTTGTCTTTCTGTTCTGCAATTGTATGGTACCTTACACAGCTGGGAGCTGGTCCATGACTGGTACACCTATAAGCTACAGCAGTGTCAAAAAGTACTCTGATTTTGCACAGAACAAGTGCTTTTGGGAGGCAAAGCAACGGTCCTTGTCCAGAAATCCTTCACAGTCTCTTTTATTGATTGTGACTCCTGAATTGCTTACCTTTCCCCTCACACTTGGAGTGCTGGAAATGTTTCATATTCAAATATGAATGGCTTTTCTTGTCAACAACATCTCCTTTTAGTAAATGATGTTTCTAAAAATACAAAGGCTGTTTTTCAGGCTCTGTTTAAACAGAGACACAGTGCTGTTTGGAGATCGAGCTGAGCAAAAGCTTATTTCCTCTACCTGTGTGTTTGGAAGCAGCACGGGGAGGAAGGGAATGGGCCACTGAGTTCATGTTTCCACTGGAAATGCAAAACAGAGGGCCAAGATTCATTAAGATTGTTATACTAAGTCAATATGACCTTTCCCTTTGTATTTTGCTTCCTTCGATTGACTTGAAATTGGACGAAGCAGTGAGCACCGTGTTCAAGACTTCTGAATTTCTTCAGCAAAGGTCGATGTTTTCAAGTGTAAGGGGATCATTGTTTCAATAGTGATTTTTCTGTTACCCATAAAGCCTCACAGGCCATTTCATTCACCTCCTTTATAGTCAGTATTTTTCACCCCCATTAAACTAAAGAGTTGACAAAATCTTACATAATTTGGCCTTTTAGAATAAATGCAAAAAATCACTGGATTCACGTTACAACACAAAGTTGTTAACATGGTGCTTTCCATACCTGAAGCCAAATCCTGCAAAGTGTTTTGGGTTCTTTTGCTTCAGTTTTAATTTTAATTATGAGCCTTTTTGTCTCTCAGTAGAGTGAACATCCCTGACATTTGCAGGATCTGTCCCTACATTTAACCAAGTCAAAAGTTTGAAGGCTGAATGTTTGAAGCTGTTCCTATTGGGATTAAAGATGATTTCCTAAATGCAGACCTGTGTTCTCTCCTTGTAACCTGGCTATGGACCGTGTAATCTATGGCATGCTTTTAGAGTGTAATCATATGGAAAAGTCCTTGGCCAAAAAAAGCAAGCAAACAACACTAGATCTCAGTAAACCACAAATGTGCTTCAAGATTCAAGTGTGGGCAGACTCGGGAGCTGAAGACTGTGCCATGCATCATGCAGAGGGTAATTTTCTGCTGATTTAAAAAACCCCAAGAAACAAAAAAACCACCACACCCTCTAACAAATCCAATTTGACCTAAGATCTTCATGTGGCTGTGATTTGTGATTAATTTATTATTTCCTTCCTGGGTGGCCTCTACTAGCTGACAATGATGTAGCAAAACACATCCCCCTACCCTTCTACCCCCCTTTTTTAGAAATAGCCCACAGTCCTTGCTCACAGGTCTGCTACCTTGACAAGGCAAAACTGACTTTTCCTTTTCCTTTTTGGACCACACTCTTTACATGCACGTGCACAGAACTCCTGCAGGGGTCAATGGGAGTATATTACGCAGGGATCGAGAAGAGAATACAACCCTGTCTTGCTGGTGTTTTTCCTAGGATCAGGTGGAAAGATGATGTTTGCAGGACACAGTTTGCTGGCACCACGCCAGGCTCATGCCAGCTGCCGCAAATGCATGGTAATAAGCCTATTTCTATGCGAAAGAGCTTATTGCTAATAATTTCTGTCAGCTTCTAACCGATTAGTGTTTTGTTTTTTTAAAATCAGATGTTTACAATAAGTATTTTATTTTATTGTTTTAATGCAGTGCTAATGATTATCAGCTCCATCTGACTCATCCAGCCCAGAAACCAACTTATGTTTCTAATGATAAAAGCCAAAGTAAAAGTTTAAATAAAAAATATTTCTCCAAACAACTTGATTTTGCCTCCTATCTGGAGATAATGTGAACAAATTTCACAGTAAGAAGCTGAATCTGCAAATAGCCAGGCTGTAACCACTTGGAATTTAGGTGCGTGCTGCTACCAAATGGTGGGTGAACCTACCAAGAATCAAGAAGTCACAAGTCAAATTCTTTAGAAACTGTCAGCCCTAAAGTGATGATCTCACCATCCAATGCATAGGAGCACTGCTGAAGAGCCATGTCTTGCCAAAGTATCCATTTTGAGCTGTTCTAGTAAGAAACAATAACTAGAGGCATGGTGGGAGATCCTGCAAATGGCCCTGCGAGCACTGGACAATCTCTGTTCATTTTCTTGCGGTGCTACATCTTGTTTGGGTTTTTTTGTTGTTTGGTTTTGGTTTTGGTTTTTTTCCCCTCTAAACAATAGGGAGGAAAATAAGTAAAAAGAAATAAGTGGCAAATACCAGTCTGGTTTCCAGGTAACATATGTCTATATCACAAAGCAGGCATCAGAGTTGGCATAAGCCATCAAAGGGCCCTGGGGGCTAAGTTGTTCATAAAGACCAAAACTTACCAGGAGCTGGTCTTTCTTCCATGGCAAGGTTGAGTGAGATGGAAGAACCTGAATTTCTTGCTGATCCTATATGTGGCTAGACAGGTCTTCACCAGCAATCTCATGTCTTTCATAAGCTTGAAATCCACATTAACATTTTAAAATAGCAAGCAATAACTGTGTGAGCTGTCAGGCTTTCCAAAAGCCTATTTATAGCCTCATATACTGACAACCAAATTCCTACATACACTGCCATCCCCAGATGATTTTATTAGGTGAGCCTCTGTTGGACCCCCATCCCCAAATGACATTTCCCATTCTAGAAGGGCCCTCAGATAGTTGCATCTTTGCTTTCTGGCTCTCCTTCAAATAAGATTTGCAAGAGACAAATCTTTGTTCAAGTGGGAAGTGATAGATCTATTCATGGTCTGTACGACAGAAGAGAGCTGGCTTGATTTCTCCATTAAGTCCTTATCATGCCCTGCAATATAGTATCACATGGGAGGTGAATTCCTTTGGCATCTCACCTAGCATAGCCTATGACTGTCCTCTGAAACACCCAGTTTGGAAGGAAAGTCAACAAAAGCATCTCTGATGCACCTGTTGAAGTGCCCCCACTTAATTAAATTTTCTGGAATGGGGGAAGAGAGAGGAAAGCTCAGAGTGGACTTCATGGAGTTATAGACTAGGAGGCCAGAGGTACTGCTGTGCTTAACTCATCTGATCCTCTTCTAGAAGGAACCTAATCTCAATTTAAAAATTGCCAAGGCCAGGAAACCCAGCAAAACCTTTGGGAGGTTCTTCTAGTAGCCAAACATCAGCACTCCTAAAGTCTAGTCTGAACTTGTCCAGTTTCACCTTGCCGTTTCTGGTGTGTTACACCTCTGTCTTCTGTACCACACAACCCAGTATGAAGCTCTGCTCTTACAGACTGATCAAATCCCGTCCTTCATTTTCTCTGTGATACCATAAAAGACAAATTTTCTACTGTGCTTTACAGCTTAACACCCTTCTAGACCACAGATACCAGGATGGGACAAAGTGGCTGCATCTAGACTGTGCCTGAGATACATACACAGTGATGTAGTGGTCTAAAGCTGGTGGGCTTGTTGACCAGCTCCACACATCCACATGGCAGCCTCTGGGACACCATGGCACAGAGCTCATCCACACAGATGTAAGTTAGATCCCCACCAAAGAGAAGATTTCTTCTCCCTGGCAGTTCCCCAGAAATGGAGTCACACAAAATAGACAGGTTGGTTTCACAAAATGTGGCTGCAAGGTTGTTGGGATTCACAGATGTGCTTAGGCCTTCACTGGATGAACCAGTGCCAAAATACTAAATGCAGCCTCTGTATCCCAAGGTTCTACCATCCTTGTCTTAGAGACTTCATCTTTTGGCCACTGCATCTCCTCGGGGATTGGTACTCACCTGGCTATTCGCCATGACCAGGCTGTCATTGCTTTCCAGGACAAAGTCCCTGGTTCCTTAATGACCTCATACAGTCATTGCTTCTTTACACCTTTATATCGTGGTGTATCAGAAAACACACTGTTTGCTTACTAATAGCTCGCCCCACATCAGTGACCTCTCTTCTTTGTTCACCCCCAGTCTTTGTCTCATTTGCTCCTTTATCAGCAAGGATTTTATATTTTCTTCCAGGTCACTGATAAAAATGCAAAGTAATTCAGCCAGTTTTGTTAGCAGAAAGGGCCCGTGGGACTGTCCCTTGCAACTTGTGGGTTCTTAAAAAATTTGGGTTTCTTATTATATCAATCACAAACTCCCCCCAAAGGTAAGCTGCCTAGGAAAAAACTCCTATCAATATCCCACTGGTATTCCAGAGCACAGCTCTACTGCACAGGGAGAAGAGATTTACGCGTATTGAATTCACTGTTACTACTTTGACAAATAGCATAATCCCTCAGAGCTAGTTCCTGCATAATCACTGCTGTATGTTTTCACTGACCTTAGAAACAGAACTAGAGATAAGAATAGTTGAGAAGATGGAAGACAGCTCACCAGACCCTCCTTTGCTCCAGACTGATACAGGCTGCCTGGAAACCGTTAAAAGACATGCTCCAACTTCCAGTGTTTTCTTCAGCTTTGTAGTGACAAGGACACCCTTTTAATGGTTTGGGTTAAAAGAAGGATGTATTTCGAAGGAATGCAAAGGAAGAAAATGCATTTTTATTTTGTGTAACAGCCCTAACAGATATCTCTGTGTATGTTTTAATCATGGTATGGACAGATCTGCCTCTGTGATGCTTTCATTCATCAGATGCTATTCAGAGGGAGTCAGGCAGGCTTGCAACCCCTAACAGATGGAATAAGTTTAATGATCAACTGAAATGGGAGCCAACATTATCTGGTTTGAGACATTTTAATGCCTCGTCTTTAAGAGCTTGAATTAAAATTATGATGACTCCATGTTGCCTGCTCCTTCCTATTAAGCATTTTGCAGAACCGTGTTCATGTTGTGATTATATAGCTGGGAGTATCTATGACTTTTGCCCCCCAGCACATTCTCAAGAAGAATATGTCTTCTTGACATATCCAAGTGGTATCAAACCAAAGTTTGTAAAGTAACTTTTTTTTTTTTCCTTCTCCTTTCACCTCTCTCAAACATGGGATTTTTATTTGCCTGAGTTTCTGAATTCTCAGAAGAAGCAAAGTCAATCAGGTGAGATCTGCCTTTTCCTCTAAAGCTAAATGTTGCCTGCTCTGTCACATATGGCTAATGCCAGTCAGGTTTTAGTTAATGAAACTATGATAGTGTCAAATGCATTTCATGTCTTTCTTTGAGAGGAATATAATGGAGCTGATTGAAGGCTGTGCAGACATTAAAGGCCATTCATGTGTTAGCAATATGGATTCTGTGTGGTGCTGTGTCTTCAGGCTTACTTTGTAAAAGCATTTGTAACATTTCCAAGGGTTACAGCATGAAGAAATCTGAGCAATTGCATTTACCAGAGGCTGTCAACAAGTTATCTGAAAAACAAGAACTCGGTTCTCAGATCAGATTTATTTATTTATTACTGTAGCATATTACATGCCCATATAATATACAGGGCACACATTCAAATCTTTTTCTGCTAAAAATGAGATTCACTAACAAGATATACTTTATATTTCACACTCCAGCAAGTGTTCACCAGCATGCAATTTTATGACTTTGAGAGAGAAATGAAAGCTAGGTAACATGATTAACTTTATTTCAGTTTTCTGAATGCCTATATGTGCTTCTCCCCAGTACATACTATGTTTCAGGACCTAAACACTAGCAGGCATAGCAGAGCAAGGAGAAGCTATTGAGCTCCCAGTAAAAAAGTTTATTAAATAACATACTGCTAATTTACATTCTTTAGGGACCACCCAGATATTTCCAGTGCTGTCATATACCTACAACTGTTATTTTTGTAACATAATGTGCAAATGCATTAAGACGAAGTAAAACTGAACTGTAATTTTTGAAGGCCATACACCAGAATACAATGTATTCTTTTGTTTATTAACTTGAAGAGATCCCAGACTGACTAAACATTATTTCTTTTTTCCACTGGTTTGTCCATAATTACTGCCTCAGTGAGGTTCTACTATAATCTAATTTATTATAAGCAATGTCATTTTATCAGTAGTGTGCCACATGTATTGCCTGTGCATTTTCTTAAAGTCTAATTAACCTTCAATATCACATGGGTTAGTTAGTGTTGAAGGCTTGA
This sequence comes from Athene noctua, assembly GCF_965140245.1. Classification (NCBI taxonomy): domain Eukaryota; kingdom Metazoa; phylum Chordata; class Aves; order Strigiformes; family Strigidae; genus Athene; species Athene noctua. Next base: position 152,574,579 of record NC_134038.1, read on the forward strand.
GTGTTGGGGTTGTTTTAGCTTATGTTTTCTTTTAACGCCGACCTTTTCAAATTCCCTCCTAGATAATGGGATACGACTTTTAAATGGAAGATACAGCTTTCAAAATGATTCAACATAATAAGAGATAAAACAACTGAGGAACTGAAAAAGCAAACAGTGCCTCCGACTTGAAAGGAAAACAACCATCAGTGCCCCTAGCGATTGTCTAATTTGGAGGCATTTGAAAAAGACAGGTCTTAAGAGGGAAAAAATTAAAAAAGCCCTAAACTAAACACCACCACTTCAGAGTTGTGCATTTCAGCTGGCATGAAGTAAGAAGGGTGCAGATAAACAGTATCTGATGTAAAGCTTCATGGTACAGAGTTAACCCACCAGTAAATTTGAGCAGGAGGAATGAGCTCTGGCTGGACCAGCACTCTGCTTCATGTGGCCATGGCAGCTTTGGCCCCATATTACCAATGAACAGGAGGAATTGGATTATACTGGGGGAAGAAGAGTTCTGATTGCAAAAGAAAGCTGGGGTGTGCCCTGCTCTAAATTGTTGTGCTCTGGCCACATCAGCTGCTGTGTTCAAACAGCTCGGAAAGACCCGCGACTCCCGTGGTGTAGCCTGAGCTCTGCTCTGAGCTGTCACACCTTTAAAAAGGTCTGGAGGACCCAAACCAAGGTGGTGATGGACGTTTGCCAGCCTCAGAAGTCATCACTGGGAACTATTGCGGCTCTGAAAGTAAGATCTGCTTTTGGGGTGGGGAGATCATTTTATAAAGAGAGCTGTCTTCATCGTGTGCCAGAAATAGGTATGGTTTCTGCACTTTTCTGCCAACTCTCCAGACATTATTTACAGTATGTAGCACTGTTGTTTAGTACCACTCCCTCTCCTGCTCCCCCTTATTTTTAAGGAAAGATGCCTGGATATTTTGGTGGTGAAAATACCTAGAAACCATTACTTTAGCATACTCCAAAGGTTCAGATAACAGATGGCGAATAGAAGAAACACATATTTATTTATTTGGGGGGTTTAATTTTATGCATTTAAAGCAATCCACTGATCATTTGAAACCTCAGTCCTGATCTGTGAAGGTTCAGGGTTGCCAATACTATTTGCATATGTGCTGAAGAGTTTCAGCTGATAAAGTTGTGAGTGGTGTGCTCTCTGGTATGCTCTCTCAAGGGACAGTCAGGCTCAGGAGATGAGGTTTGACTTCATTGACTCTATGTGACCTTAGACTGCTGCTTAAAACAGTCTGTTCTTTCTTTCTCCAACTGTCAAATGAAGATAATGATTCTTACCCATTCTTAGGACAGCGCTTTGAAATTTATAAATGAAAATATTATTTATATTCAAGAGGTTCCCAGACAAGGAAAATGAATTATTTCCATAAATGCAATATATTTCTTCCTTGCATCCTTCCTGTCTGGAATGTCATGTCTAGTTTGTAGCACTCACACACTGAGGCTGGTTGTGAGAGACAAATACTTACAATCATTTCATATACATACAGTCACTCTCTATAGCAGGTCTCTGTATGTAATTTTCTGTATATACCTATATAAGTGTGTACGTGTGTGTATATAGCAGATACACAGAATAACACCTGAAGTGAATGTGAACCTTTCCTATCTCACATTTGTGGGGCTGACTACCTTTGTAGCGCTCTCAAATAGCAGAAGTGATACATGTTTTGTGTGACTTTAAAATGTCAAAAACTCTATCAGTCTGTTGCCTAGTGAAACACATACATTGAAAACATTACTAGTTAAAAGGATGATGTAATGTTTGTCACAGGATGATGCCATTGCGCTTACCTTAATACAGTATTAAACTAAGGTCCAGTCTGCATAATTGCGGTTTCTGTCCAAATGGTAATGAAAATTCCCAGTGGTCCTCTCTGTAGGGGTGATCAGATGCCCAGGGAGCTCCAGGGAAAAACTCTTTTTCAAGAACAGCCCATTGCATTGGGCAACAGTGTCTGTATGAAAGAACCTAATATCCAAGATAACAAGAGTTCTGTTGCTGCGGGCAGAATGGCAGCTGCACCTCCTTCCCCAGTCAATGGACCAGCTTGGAAGCTCATCTCTGCCTTCTGCTGTGAGTCTTCAAGCTCTGAAGATTCAGTCTAAATCTAAATTTTATTCTTCCATCTCCCCCTGATTCTCTGTATTTCTTTATCTACAGAGATCTTCAGAGATGCCAGAATTTCTGCTGCAGATATTTTTGGCTGTCTTTTGCTTGGCTATGGTTGCTCTGAAAGGAAGATTTAGTTTTTTGAATGGAATCAGTACACTATGTTTATCTTATCACAGCCCTTACTTTATTAAATATCTCAGAAAAAAGTTCCTGGTGCTTTCTCCGTCTCTTGCTCATTCCTTTTCTCCAAGTTATTTTGTTTTCTCTCTGCACTGTTTGCTACCATCATGTGTTTGGTGAGTGAGAGTAAGAAGAATATGAGAGAGTGGTAAAATGAATATGGCAGAAATATACACTGTTGAGGAAAAGTTTTCTTCACTGCTGTTTCTAAATTGCCCATTCCTGACTTTTAAAAAATAAATATTAAGAATATTTTAAATTGCAAAGATGGTAAAAGGGAGAGAAAATATGACAGAAACAGTTAAGGATGAATACTGGTAAAGTTGTTACAAACTCTCATACTAAATATATGTTTGGTAACAAGAAACAAATGTTTGCAGATGTCCCTGAAGGAGAAACAGGGCATGGAAATTCTTCTTGCCAGATTGCTGCAGGTTCATTGACCCAAACTTGATCCAAAGTCATGTAGATCTCAGTTCAGGTCCCTCCATAAAGCTGATCTTTGCAGTAAGCCCCGAAGGATGCTGGCTGCTAGGCCTGACTCTGGCCAGGGCAAGTGCTTTACAAGCAGGTAAAAGGCTGCAGGGACAACACAATATTTGCTACAGAAAGGGCTGTGGAAAACAACAAAAAAACCCCTCACTGCACTGTTTCCATTTCACAGAGAGGACCTTCTTCTTTAGGGAAGCAAAGTTTCACAGTATAGGTAATTTCACAGCTGAGAGACGCTATCATGTTGCCTTAAAGCAGTTAAAAAATAAGTGAGAGGATCTATCACCTTTTTTTCCTAGCCTATTTTTGGAAGGTGGTAATTTAATATGGATGTGTTTTTTCAGGGTGGAGGGAGAGAGGAGAGAAAATTTGCACTGAGAGGAGGGAGAATGAATAAATATGAAATGGCTTCTTCTCGGGAGCCCAGACTAAGGAATTTGCCTATGCTCAGCTCTGGAGAAAAGCAGGACTGCTGCTGTCATTGTGTGGGGACCACAACAAGAGCAATGGGAGAAATGTACACTCAAAACTTGCTGCTAAATACACCGGATGGGAAGCTAAACAAACTCACATCCCCTGTCAGTAATTTATAACAAAGTCTGCACAGTATGGAGAACCAATTGCTTGAAATCAATAGAGAATTAATGACCTATGAAGGGAAAATAAACCATTCTGCCAAAACGCAGAAGGTGCTAACAAAGCCTGCTTGAGTGCCAGTGAAGAGAGGACATGCTGGGCGAGGCAGTGGGCATCCTGTGATGGGGTGCAGTGGGACTGCGGGGGGTCAGTGCAGGAGCCCTGCTTGGCCAATACCTACTGTCACTGCTGAATGTCTTGCAGTGTCAAAGGGTAGCAGATCCATCTGCCAGAGGATCTGAACTTCTTTCCCTGACTGAAGTGGTGAAGATCCACATCCTGATGGAAGCCCTGTGCCTGGCTAAGGAGGAAGGAGAAGGTGCTCCTTGAAGAGGGCGTGGCAGAGAAACTCTGAAAGCAACAGTGCCGGGGAGGCTTTAGTAGACTTAAACCCAGCACAAAGCTGTTCTAAACAGTATTCCTAGCAGATCCAAAGAGTCTCCCCAACATTACCATTAGAGACTGCAGCTCAGGATTACTGACTGAATTCTTGTTTACCCTGTGCAATGTTTCACTGCCCCAGCCAGGCAGAGGTGGGACTGTAAGATATTTAGACTGGAGTCAGTATGAGGCCCTGAGGTGTACTTCAGGAATTATCTGGGCTTTGGCCAAATAATACATTAGACAGCAGTGCATATTTATTACCAGGTTGTCTTGTAACTCCCTGTCTCTTGTTAAAGTTTCTAAGTCAGTGTAAGTAGAAATAAGAGAAACCCACTAAGCCATCTAGTCCATCTTCTGTCCGGTGCAGGATTGCTCTCTTGAGTACAGTCACTTGTGCTTTGCTAGTTTTAAATGTATCAAGAGATGCATCACTTCATTTATGAGAGTAATCAATACCCTAACAGACCTGTCAATAAGTTTTCATTTTCTTTTACATTTTGCCTTTAAAAATACCATCCAGTTGCAAGTTATGCCCACTGGTGTTAATAACCTTTCCGACATACATAGATGTCTATTGGAACTTCCCCTGTTCATTGCTTAGCCGATACATATATCTTTAGGGCCAGACTTTTACACACTTGCCCGTAATATTTTGCTCTGCAAGTAGGCCTGTTAAAATGCAGGGGAAAAGGATGGTGTAAGAATTAAAGTGCTACTCCACAGGAACAAAAGGTGCCCCAATCCACCCCTAAACTATTTTAATCTTTCCTTAAAAGTCAGCCCAGACAACCCCTTAGACACTATTGTTGCTCTCCACTGAACCTGCCCTTTTAGATGCTAATAAGGTACCCAGGAGTGAATTTAGTATTCCTGGTGTGGTCACACCAAAGCCATATGGAGTGGAATCTTTTCTTCTCTTTTCCAGAAGGTGATGTCTTTGAATCTGCAGCCAAAAATTTCCCTTTCTCTTTTTTTGCTCAGTCACATGTAATGCACTCTCTACTATCACCCTCAGGCTTCTTTCAGCATTACTTTCCTCATTTTCCCTTCTGAGGGATAACTGAGTTTTGGATTATTTTCCCTAGATGTCTAGGCTTGAATTTCTTCAAGTCGAGAGTCCTTCTGTTATTTTCTCCCCATAGGTCATATCATGTCATCAGCTATTAAGCACAATTCTAAATGTGGATTATAAATTATGGGTTTCATTTTCATTGATTTTCAAGGGGGAGGAAGGAATTGACAATTACCAACATGTCTGAATTTAAATTCCATCCCTCTGCCATCAGCATGGGAAATAATGGGAATTTTATTCATTACAGCTTAATGTACAATGTTATTTCGGATCAAATATTTTCACAAATATTTACAGTTTAGAAATTGAAAATCTGCTCCTTAATAATCCAGAAAAGAGATCCTTTAAACCTTTATTCATAGACAAATGAGAAGTAGAAGATGGCATATTTAGGATGTACAATAATTAAGTCTCAAGGAAAACAAGTATGGGAGTATGCTTTAGTATGGGTGTTGGATTGACTGGGAGAAAACTGTAGTCTAGTAATTGCAATTCATTCTCAATTCAAGATGCTATATTTGGCTATGCTATATGTAATGTATTTTAAACTAGATTTACCAATGATGTAAACTGAAAAATGAATCCAATTGAATTATACATTCTCTAATGGGTGAAGCAATTTTGTCCAATTCTTGCAAAAGTTGAAATAAGGTACACAGATATTGGTGGTTACAAAAGGACTGCAGAAAAAGAAAGTGTCTGTCATGCAGGGAAAAATTCTCCACTCATTTGTACCTAGAGGGAAAATTCATTAAAGTTGCCCTTGTGAAGCTGCACAGAGTTTGCTGCTTTGCCCAGATATATTGGAACACAATTAATCCACATTTCAGCTCCATTTTAAAAGATAGAGATCTTCCTGGCACCAAAATTTCTTCTACTTCAGATTAATTCATCAGATTGGATTGCCTTCTCTCATGTAATCAAACTGATACATGTCCTCAGTTCCTATGCAAAGGCATTTTATGAAGATGGAAGGATGTAAATTCACTTGAAGGAGACAACTGAATTAACTGTGTATCAGCAAGCAAACCACACCGTGACTGTTTATAATCTCTGTGCACACATTGGCCGGTGTGGAGCATTCCCCAGCATTAAGAATCAAATGGGGGGAGGGGTGGGGAAAGCTAGAAAAGCTATGGGATATTTGAAATGATCAGCTGATGTCAGTTCTGCTTGAGCATTTCATTAAATAAACATTTACACTTTAGTGGATGGTGCTGTTAATTACTTGGCATTCCTACGCAGACATAACTGAAATAAAATCCAGAATTTACACGTAAATTGCATAGTTACACTTAGGTTATGCTAGACCTTGGTAAATTGTTAGTGCAAGCTTATTCACTGAAAAGTGTGGTGTTCTGTGAAATGTTTTTAAATTGCCGGAGTTTGTGGGCCTTTTTTCTACAGAAAGAAGAACTGATACAAAATCTGAATGCATCCAAAAGTGGGTCTTCAAAAAGTTGATTCGAGTCCAAATGTTCTTCAATAGCCATAGTGAGCAGCCAGAACTGGGCATAAATTTTCTCAAAACAACTCTGTGTAACTTCAACAACTGTAATGGGGGAATTTCAAGAGTGCTACTCTATCTCCATGACACAGAGGTACGTCCCTTCCTTCTTCAGCTATATTTCCCAGATGGACAGGGAGATTTGACTGTAAGAGTTTCCATTGTTCAAGACAAATCTACCTTTCTTCGTTGATCCAGCTCATCTCACACCCTCTTTCTTACACAAACTCAGTACCAAATATGTAAGGATACCCTAAGACTTAGTTTTCTTTGCCTCAAGCATCTTCAGCATTTCATGGGGCATCCCCATATCCTCAGCCAAGTGCTCTGCTGATGTCCAGTCTACCATGACAGCATTGCATTTGCCTGGACCTAGTGTGACCATGGCACAACTGAACCCAACTCAAGTCCAACCCAGGCCGAAGCAGGGTGGTAAGAGGAGAGCTGCTCCCTTGCCCCAGCTGCCCTGGGTGGGTGCCCCGTGCAACTCTGTTGGGGACCACCATCGAGGGGATGGAGGCACCTGCACACTCATTGGCCATGGAGGGACACACACTTGGCTGCTGTCTACAGCACTCTCAACACTGTCAGTTAACTTTCTTCTCAGGAGAATTAAATGAGACTGTGCTGAAAAGAGTTGGCCATCAACAGGTGTAAGATTCCCAACAAAGGGCTTCCTCTTTCTCCAATTCTTTCTATAGAAGAGGCCTTGCACAGATGTCTGGGTGAAGACTTAAACTAGACCCAGTTTCAAAGATTAATTCTTTTTCCCTAAGTACAGCCAGAGTCTGAGATGCTGAAATACTGTGGGAATAATCTGTTATATCACTCCAAAAATTGCAGTTCCTAACTTAATTAGCTAACATGGCTTGAGATATGTAACACTGACCATTACAGAAAGCCTGATAATAAAGGGTAATGATATAACACACTTTAAATTAACACAAGCTATGCAGAAACAGACTCACTAGGATGCTGTGTCTCAGTTTTAAGGAAATTCTCACAGCAAGGGGAGGTACTAGAGTCTGCCCTTTAATTTGTCCTACTTTGTCTGATTCTTCCTCTTTCATATGCTAACTTCCATTCTTTTCCAGGAATATAAACAATTTTGCATATTCAAAACTCTTGGAAAAATATCCAAATCTTTTGATATTTATCAGACCAGATCTAACACAGAAGTTTCCAAGCAGTGATGAACCTAATAACCAATAGAACTAGGTAATAATTAGCAGCAATAATAAAAAAAAAATATTGCAATATTCAAACTGAAATAATAAAATAAAAATCTAAGCCTGATCTGGGTAAATGGAAAGCACATTTAAAATACAAATGTGCGTTTCATAATAAAAGTACTTTATGTCACTAGTACTACTATGCAGTAGTAATGGCTCCAAAAGGTATGGCAGCATCCAAAAGCATGGAGCTCTTGGCCTGAGTTTGCATTTTTTAAAAGCAGTTGGCAAAAGTCTCCTTGAAGAGCAAGCCTGGTGTTTGGAATCACTGAGGAGTGCTACTGTGGACATTGCGGATGGGAGTGCATGGGAGAAGGGTCTGATAGAGGATGGGAACCAACACATCTGAACTGGAGTGATTGGGGTAAAACCACTGTGGAGGGTAGGACCTTGCTGAACAGGGACAGCAGCCTCTGGATGCAGTCTCCACCGCTGGTGGGGGTTTGGCTGTGCCTTCAGCAGTTGGTGCTGGGGCTCGTAGCAGAGCTTTACTGGGAGCCCATGGGAGCTTGTCCCACTGGTGTGGGCTGGGCTGGATACCCAGGAGGGGTGAGAGGCTACCTGTTGAATGCTGCAGTAGAGCCCACATCACACTCACTTTTATTTGTCAATAAGTGGCAGTGGCTGGGTGTAAAATACTGTGAACTTCTACATTATTATTTTACATCTATTTTTTGTCCCTACATGACCAGGGTACTTTGGCCTTAGACAATTACCTCTCTGGGACAGAAGTAATAGTGGGGAGCATGCACCTACACCTCAGCCACTCCAGATTGTACCTCATTGCGTATTTAGTTCAAGCCACCAGGAAGGGAGGGTTCATGTTAAGGTGCTAGACTGTGCAGTGTCTAAATTATAATGGCTGAGGCTCAGACACCAGTTCTCTCCTGTCAACTTTGTTGTCAGGAGATCGTAGCCCAGCAGACGGGTGGTAACAAACAGCTGGGAGGCAATAACAACATTTACTCAATGAATGTGAATGAGAGCCCTACTTTAAATAAAGTTGCTGCCTGCTGACATCAGTACAGTGCCATAAGGCAATGACTCCTGCATAGGTTTCAGAGGTGATCTGGGTAAGTGGAGCTTGCACGGGTCTACCTTTCACCTCTTCCATGCTGACATGTTGTTGGGGTTTAACATCTTGCTTGCAGAGGGCACCTTATAGGCTCAGGGCCCTGAGTCTCATCATCTGTATTCTTCACCTTTTATCATCAGTATGGATGGATGGATGGAACCATGAGTTGTTCAAAATCCAGCTGACACAAAGGAGACCAATATTTGGTTCATCAGTTAAAACAAATCAGTGAAGGGCTTTGAGACCTACCAATATTTTTAGTGTAGTATATGACCCGTTAGATCAGTACTGCTCTCTGACCACTTCCCCCTTTAATACTTTGACCTCCAAGAATGCAATAGTGCAAAGGATTTTAAGCACGTGCTTGAATTTCAAGACAATCCAAGAGAGCTAAGAAAAGGCTTAAATGTTTCCACAAACATGTGGTTTGGCATCATCCTACAGCCTCAGTTTTATTCACATAGTGTGATGGGAGGCAGATTGATTTTGTCCTTGTGCAGTGTTCATGAGAAAAGACTTAATTTTGAAAATATGATGGCTGGCAATGTGGAAGGAGTCCTGGAGTTACCTGGACACAGGTACATACAAAATGAAAGCATTAAAAATAATTTCTGTGACAATCAGTTATCTTTTAGAGTGGAAATCTTAATTATTAAAAGAGATGGAAGGTAGCACTAACGGAAAGCAACTATACATATATACATGTATATTATAGCACGGACATGAGCCACATAACTTATAGCCCTGATGTTTGGTAAGATTGGGATGTTCAGCTGAGAGACTTTGGGCTGACTCCCTGGGACATCAGTGCAGCCTGTTCCTTGTTGTACCAGTCCTGTTTGGCCATCTCTTGAGTTTAGGCTCAGCGGTTACCTAGGGGTAGACCATGATCTTACAGGGACAGGATAAGGCTTTCTGCACATGTAGAAGAGCCCGAGCTATTTTATATCTGCAACCATAGCTTGCATGAAACCTTAGATTTCCTTTTGAGATGAACGAGAGAGAAAAAATTCAGCTGGTCACTTTGGGTTTAGAGAGGCCTTCTTTCCTAACTACACCAACCATTGCCTCCTTCAGCACCAGTGCTATACTACTGTAACCAGAGAAGCAGTTACTGAGTAAGTTTAGTGCTAGTGCTGTCTGCACTTTTCCAGCAAGCTGAATGTTTTTTCTGGCTGCATGGTAAATAAACAGCATAAGTATACGAGGTGAAGAAAAGTGTGTCTATCTCCAGAAAGACTATTTGTAAGTCTGTAACAGATCTTCATTTTGACTGTTCTCTATAAATTTGTTTGTAAGTACTGAAGTACTGAAATATTCTAGTTTCCCCAATAACACAAGTCAGTTAAAAAGATTCAGTGAGTTTGTCTTCCTTTAGCCAACTGCAGACTTCAAGAAAAAAACAATTGGAATTTCTCTGAAGGCAAAATCATATCATGTAATTCAGTAGCTAAATACAGATATATGCTTATTAGTTTAGGAACCTGTTTCTTGCAATTTCTTTCCCCCATAAGCTCTACAGTTATCCAAAGTCTTCCTTGACATTTCTCCATTTTGTGCAACTACCTGAATTGGGCGGGGGTGAAGTTGCCCTGTGCACATTTGTGTTGTATTGGCAAAAGTGCCCTAGGCAAGCACACTTTTTACTGGCTCATGTTTCATTACCTTCCTGAGCTGACCTTCTGGAGTTGTCTGTTTAAGTGAACTTGAGCCAATGAAACACCAGGCAACAGACTGAAAATCTTGGTTTAATTGAGTCATCATGCCAAGTATGTGGGAAGCCTGGTGACAATGACAGAGTGCTGTGCAGTGATTTGAAGGGTTAGCTGTTTCACCAGCTCCAGGCATGCCAGGCCCAGATGAACTCACTGAACTTGTGGTACAGAGCCACCCCAGATGTGAGCAATAGGATGCAGAAGTTTTGCTGTGCAAGAGGCGTCCAGCCATCTGTCACATGCCTGATAGATCTGATGCATCCCACAGCTGTATGACTGCTCATAAGCAACTGTTGTGTGCCTACATAGCAGTAATTTTCCCAGAAAAAGTAGTTCTTCCTGCCTGAAACTGTGTGCGTGTGTGCAGCGGGGGTGGTAGATTCCCATTAAATGGCAGCGTGTATCACCCAAAGGCAGAGTCTTGGCAGATCTCCAGATGCAGAGCCTCAGACGTTACAAACCAAACTCTGCCAGAGCCCTGGGGGAGCTCTTTTTGAGAAAACAGTGAACAGTCAGACCCAAATCCCAAGAAGAGTGTTATCCCCTCTGGAGGCAAACCAAAGAAAATATTCACACCATCTCTTCTTTGTAAAACCAGGGTTTTGGTGTTATTCTACTGGCAGTGTAGTCGGTTGCCAGACTGGAAAAGTAGATGAAGAAGGAGCTCTGCGTATTTGTTTTGTTTCCAGAATTGTAGTGATAATAGGAACATCTTAAAAATCTCTGCTGAAACCAAGGAATCTATAGGTAGAAATTAAGCACAATTGTGTCTATTATACAATATTTAATAACAGCTCTATAAGACTCCATGAATTGGGATCTTTTTATAAGTGATGCTGCAGCCATGTATGAGACTAATTTGGAGAACCAGATGCAGGACTGTGTGGCTGCTCAGCACTCGTGATAGACATGGTAGATTTTGTAATCTGTATGTTCCTGATACTGCTTTTTCTTTCCTTTCAGTTCTTACCTTTGTTCACTGCATACACACACGCTATACTAGACTGAAGTGCTGTCTGCTGGTTAGGGGCAATTTTGCCAGTGACTTTTGTAGGACTGAGATTTAATACCTAGTATATGAAATACTTTCGTACTTGGTGTATAAAGTAATTTCATACTCTGTAGACTCTCTTACTTTGATACATTGGAAAATGAGCAACATTTACTGTCTCTGAGAATTAAGACTGTCACATTTTCTAAGTATGGTCTAGAGTTAGTATGCAGGCTATAATTAAAAAAACCCCGTGATGCACTGATCACCAAAGAAGCATTTGTTTATTTTGCCTACAGTGCAAGTTGGCCATTTCAATATTGGTCTATCTATAATTACATTAATATAAATAAAGCTGGAGTGTCTGTGCTTTACCCAACTGAGGGCTACACTTGAGTTTTAGCAGAGCCAGAGTGATGAATCTAATTTACTTAACAGATCAGTCAGATTGCAACTGGCCTTGTAATACAAAGGTGATAACCAGAGATGCCAGAAAGAGCTAGCCACCCACGAACTCTGACCAAGTGGGACCTTCTGCATGGGGCCCTGCAGTGCACCAATGACACCCGCGCTTCAAAGGCAACCCACAGAAGAAAAATGAGCCTGTGACATTTGGTTCTTCACAATGAACAAAGAAGCCAAAGAGATGGCTATTGGGCTTTCTTAACTCCACTCGATATTATATTAGGAATATACAAGTCATTAGACCCTGTCCTGATTTGATTTGTGTTTCCCTGTTTTGTCTAGAAGGCCTCCCGAAAGATTTCTTCTGGATATAGACCTTTTTCACCTTTTCTGAAGGGCCAGGGGTACACGGGAAGGCCTGTGCTGGTAGGGCGTACACTTTCAGCAGCAGTGTGCTTCTGGACCTGTTCATGAGGGAAACAAGTTGAGCCGGTAAAGCACATCCCTGCCAGCGTGTCTGGCCCCAGCGCATCAGGCACAGATGAAGGTCAGCTCTCTGACCAGTTTCATGTCCCTGATGGACGTTGCTGAGTCAACAGAGCTCTTCCAGGTGGACCTGGCCAAAGTCATTTTGCCGTTCTCCTGCAAGGCATTTGAGTTACACAGGTAATGAATGACAAACCCAAAAGAAGCAGCAAACTATAAATGCTCTGACTAAGAAATCCCTGTTCTTATGTTTACTTGAACTTCTCTACTTGTGTTCCTGTGACATTATAATCCTGCCAGTTCTCTGATGTCCACAGAGTGTTTTGGGGAATAGAAGTGATAAGACTCAAGCTTCTACTGCAAGTAAAAGAAAAAGGAAATCTGTAAATATGTCTACATTTAAAAATTATAAACTATAAATTTAAAAATAGGCTTATTGCATCTTTTCTCCTCTGGTATCTTTATATTAGGGGAGAACAGCTTTAATGTATGCTGGGACTATCCACACTGTGGGCACCAATCCAGACCCCAACTGCACATTAATTTTGTTCTGACCTAAGTAAGGTCCCAGTTCTGCTTGTCTGCAGGAGAGGCTGTATTTCTTGCTGCTACCACAACCAGTGATGTTACTGGCTCTTGCAGCACCATCGTCATTTTCTCACCCACTGCTCCAGCTCCTGATCCTCCACCTTCCTTCAGATTTGCAGCTACTGCGGTACCCCAACACTGAGCAGGGCTGACACTGGTGAACTTGCCCCACTAGCAGTAATACAGCAAGGAAAGGCAAGAACAAAAAAGGGTACTCACAACCTGAGTCAGCACATCTTTCTTGCTTACCATCCATCTGCACAAACCATTGCTGAAGGATGATGCAGGGGTGGGATCGAGTGCTCAGCAAGGGCAGGGGGGTAGAGCTGCCCAGGAAAGAAATCCTGATGAAACTGCAGCCTCAGCTCTCTCAGAAAGGAGCATGTGAGGACATGCAGTCTTGCCAACCAGGAGCGCTGCTCGATTCCACATAAGCAGCCAGTTTTGGGGTCAGTTTTCTCATAATTTTCCCTATGGCAATAGCCGTGAGTGCATCCTGAGTGCCGAGCAGCTGCAGCATTAGTCGCTGTCTCTTCCTTGACAAAAATACTAATGTGTGACCTGCATACTACAGAGGAATTGGCAATTTTAGATCATTACTGGGGAAAACCATGGCAAAGATTAACTTGTATCACCGTAGTGCTAGTGTCTCCTGCAGCAGTGAAGGAAAAAAAGGCTTGACACTGCACAGAATCTACTTTTGTCTTAGCAGGGTACTGGCTGCATCTGTTTGAAAGGCTTGCATTGTATCACTGCTCTTTGTTATCAGGTTTCCCATGGTGGTCAGTGTTACATATCTTACATTGTTTGAGCTAATTAAGCCAGGGAATCAGGGAAAGCACATTTCCGGCGGGGATTTATTGCCAAAAGATATTTCAACTGAAGGGGAAAAAAAGGAAATCTCCCTTTATGTCCAGCATTCCTGAGCTGTTTCATAATATTCAGCTTTCAGCTTCGTGGAAATGAACTGACAATAATGTCAAGAAGTTTGAACGTGAGCAGTTCCCCTCTGTTTTGTTGAATTTAAGAGCACCATAAAGAAAGCAAGGAATCTGTGTAGCCACAAAAATAAAAAATATTTGAATCATCTTGGTTGGAAACAGAGTTAGATGTTTTGCTTAATAATTTACACACAAATCATTGTTTGCTCCCAAGGTGCCTTGTGCCATTCTGTATCCATTGAGAAATGCAAATGGCAATGTTTTACATCTTCACCAGTATCTATGAGATATAAGAGTAGGGTCGATTTAGAGCTTAAGGATATGCTGTAGGTGGGAACAGGGCTAGGCGAACGGTTGGACTAGATGATCTCCAGGGTCCTTTCCAACCTAGATGATTCTGTTTCTGTTTCTGTTTCATATTTAGGATGCCATCCGAGGCAGTGGGGCATGGTTCACTACTGCCTGAACCCAGCATGGTTGTTCACCACTGCACAAATGGGTGCCCTGCGAACAAGCCTGGCATGTCAGGGCCAGAGTGTGTTTTCCAGAACCTTCAGCTGCCTGGCAAGTGCTGCCTGTGGGGCAGAGCCTTGGCTGCAACATGGTTGTCGGCCCCTGAAGAGGGAAGCTCTGCTCTTACGTATGGGATGTCGTACATAGGTTCATTGTTAGGAAATCCTGTGTGTGAACAAAGCTCTGCTTTTCTTCCAGATAATATTAATAATCACTGTAGATGGGACCGGTGATGATGACAGTTTCTTCATTTTCACCAGTAGGTCTAAAAGGTTTTGCTGAAAGAAATGAGGATGATTATCCTCTGCCTGCCAAGCAACTGTTGATTATTAAAGGCATCCAGTGTTTTGGATGAAAAGGTCCTGTTTTCAGTTTTGTGTAACTTTTGTCAAGCTTTGGCTGTGCAGCGTGAAATTGTCTTCAGATGTCTTCTGAAGCTTGGTTTGGTTTTTTTTATTTCATAGGTAGTTTCAGCCGAAACATTTCAGTTCTCCCAAACATAATGAAAAAAAGGGTTTTTACCCATGGAAAAAGAAAAGACTGGAAACTGTATCTTTAGAAATCGTTGGCGGTACCCCTCATTTGAAGCAGGGACCAAAAGTCTGATCTCACTATACTGTAAAAGAAAATATACATAATTTCTAGGCCTCTGAAAAGTTGCAGTTTGCACATGCTCACTACAGAGGAAAGTCTTTTAGCCAAACTCCCCTCATATTTGGCCTGCAGTGAGCAGGCTAGAGTGCAACCTATCATTGCTATCAGTTAATCCCTCAGGTCAAGGGAGAAGAGTCTTGGATAGCAGAGATTCCAGCTTTGCTGATGACACATACACATGTCAGCATGAAGATGAATGATAACACTTCAGTCTTTTTTTTTTTTTTTTTTTTTTTTATAATTATATGCCAAAGCTGTTAAAAAGATTGTGTTGAGATGGAAAAATCAGAGACTCAAGTCAAACAGGAGGAATTCCACAATTAAGGTTCTCTTCATAATACCATGCCAGTCCCTTTGTGCAGATTTTATTATTATGATCCATCTTTAATTAAATGATGATGCTAATTTTTTCCCTAAATCCCCATCCTCATGTAGTGCACAGGATGATTCTGCTGTTAAAATTAATGAAGACTGTATTATGAAGAAAGCCCTTGGCTGTAGGATCCTCATCCCAAGTGCTCTTGTAGCTGGAAGACATGCAGCCCATGAAGCAGCAGGTTACAAGAAGGGAGAAGATTACATGGTGCCTTAGGAATTCAACTACAGGATGGCATACCTGTGCCTGCCACTTCATCTGTATATGATGCTGACCAAGTCACTTAAAGCAGTTTTTGCACTGGTGGATACTAAATGCAAATCTGTCACTTCCAGTGCTTGTGCCTCGGCACTCAGAGGCTCTTGAACCTGCTGCTGCTTTTCCCAGCGGAGACATCAGGTAAGCAGCACTGTGAGAGAGGATCTTCATCAGCAGGCCAGAGCTCCCTGCTCAGTTTCTCTATGTTTTTTCCTGTAAGAAAATGAGCTAGACTAAAGTGCAGAGCAGATTGATACTGAGTTTGCATTCAGATAAGTAAGAAATGTGTAAGAAGTGTTCGTGGGTAGAAACCTGCCCTGGTGCATGCAATAAACCTTGGGAGGGAAGGAGGTGGGGAGAAAGGTGATGTGGAGCTCACTGTAATGTTTCCTTCTATGGTCTGACTGAAAAACCAATCACATGGATAGGACCTTCGAGTGACCTGCTGAACTGATAGAAAATAAGAGGACAAGCCATCTGAAAGTGCCTCTAGAGATCGGAAGAAAAACGAGTGGTACCTAAGCAACACAAAGTCTGTGAAATCAAATGATTAAAAAAACATCTCTGAGCTGGTCATCTTCTCTCACCTCCTTTCCACTATGAGAAAAGGCAAGGCAAGAAGAAGGGGAAGAGCACTGAATATTTTCTTTTATTCCAAAGAAGCTCAGGTGCTGAACTTGTTACAAATTTTATTATGTGCAAAAAGAAGCTTCTAATGTTTTTGGACTGTTTCTCCCCTCACTCTCCAATCCCCACTCCTATTGTATTGAAGCCCATTAAGACCCTAGTGACAAGTGCTGGATGCTTGGAGAACAAGCAGCAAAGGCAGTAATGCTGCCTTCTCTCAGCAGCATGTGGATGAGCGAGAAAATAGTGTCCTTATCGCCTCCCCCGGCGCAGCAATCTGAATGCCAAGAGCAGAGCAACCTCCTGGGCTGAGAGCAAATGAGGAGCAGCAGCATGGCTTTTTCCTGAGGCCATGGTTTGAGACGGAGTTGCTGCAGCCTTAATAGAGGCTGCAGCAGCCATGACAAACGTGACCCACTCCATTATTGAATTGTGCGGTGCTATTTTGCTTTTGCGTTTAATATTGGTAATTATGCAATTTCTAGACAACTTCCCTGTCATAACCAGGGCAGCAATGCTGACAAAACAGGCTTTAAATAAGCACTTGTCAAAGTAACAGCTATTTTTGTTTGCCCTATTTAGCACTGTGTTTAAGGTCTACAGTGAAAATCTCAGACAATTTAAAATACATGATGCATTTACTTTATCACTGCATCACAATATTTAAATCCCCGCAGCTTGGAAAATGGAAGTGTTTTAACAGAACCTTTTGGTGGTTCCTGCCTGGAAGTAAAGGTCATAGCTTTTGCAAGACAAGAGCCAGGAAGCACAGACAAACTTAGGGTTCATGAGTCCTTCTTCAGCCTGTAAGGACTGTTGGGCAGAAAAGATTCGATATCCTGCTTCTTCCCATCTCTGAGACCTCCAGAGGGTTCTCCAGGGGAAAAGAAAGAACATAAACACCAATGCAAGGCTTAGCAGTCCTGCTATTCCTCAGGTAAGAACCAAACAGAAAGCAGTCTCAAAGCCACTTTATTTCATAAATAATATTTTCATAATTAAGAAAAGATGAGAAATCCGTCTTTCCTTCCTTCACGAGCCCTGTCTGAGGCGATGGTGTCCAGGCTCCTTAGGCACTGGGCTGCCTTGTTTGCCCAATGCTAGCAGCAGGTAGCACAGGTACAACTTCAGCACATGGCAAGAGTTTTCTTACCCAAGGTGCTGTGAAGGGGCAACTGCAAGGCCTGGCAAAGTAGGGATGTACACAACCCAAAATATGTGGAAGATCTCTCTTCAGGTAGGGAAAGGGAGGCTAGATGGCCAGTGACACGAGTGTGACAGTCATTGAGGGCTGCTTCCTTTAGGAAATAAAGCCACCGACCAAGCACAAAAGGATTGCAGAGTAACGCACAGGAGCAACTGCATACTGGTTTATTTAGGCTATTCTTTTTTTTTTTTTTTTCTTTCCTCTGTCTCCAGACTTCCTAGCCTGTCTATTCCCAGGAAGCTTGTGATATGTTTCCAGAGAGTTTCTGTTAGGACAGTAGCCTCAAACTGTTACTTTTAAAAAGCTCTGGGGAGGAGGAAAGGGGTCCAGGAGGATCCTTGCTACCTTTATGCAGAAGACAACATGAGTAGCAGCATTTGGGGGTCCTGTGTTTTGAACAACACTCTTGCTTTCCCCTCCTTCTCATCTCTACCAGCGGATGCCAGAGAGACAGCCAAAGCAAACATAACACATGGGAAATGGTCTATAAATCCAAAACAAAAGAGATTTTCTTTTATCAGCTGTTTCCTGTTGTCAAAGGATAAATTATTGCTTTAACTGTGTATTTTTTAGCACACTGTGCATAGAAACGTGGTAAATTATTTAACTTTTTGAGCAGAATTGAATTTTATTACATGTATTAAAATAATCCTGTTGTTAAAATATCCTCTATGTCTATTTGTCCCTATTGCACTCCCTCTCTTCTCTGGTGCAGGGGATAAAAAAAGGATAAGTCTGCAGCTTAGCAGGTTAGGCAAAAAAATGCTTTAAATTATTGTAATTTAATGGCACCTGCCTTATTCCACTGAGCCTGTTCTGCTCCGCTGCTGGAAGCGTGCGGAGAGGCTGGTGCAGATGTAGGGTGACCCCAGGTTCCCGGAAATCCCCGTCTGCTTTGCTGCGGCTCCCGATCTCCTGACTCCTAAACGAGCTCCTGCAGCACCGGTCACCCACCGCTCCGGAGGGTGAGCTAAGAAGCTGAAAATAACCTCTTTTCTGATAATGCAGGGCTCCGCTCATAAAGGCAGCATTCTGGCATCCCAGATAAGATGTACACAGCCTCCTCTGGTTATGTTTTCAGGCTCCCGAGCCTTTCTCTGCCAGGCAGAAGGGCTCATGCGGTGCTTTTCCTTATATGCGGGTGCTGCTGAAAATGCCTTTCCAGGAGATGCTATTGGTGGGGACTGATGGGTCTGATAAAATCGGTCAGGGTTGGGGGTTGCTTTGCTCAGTGCAGCACTGACAGGCATGACCAGGACTATGTTATGGAGCACTTCAGAGATCCAGGGGGTGAGCAGCCCCCTGGTGAAGGCAGAGGTGTTTCCAAGCTGTGGCCCAAAGCCTGCTGTGTGTACAGAGCGATGGAAAGCATCTTCTGTTGCCCCAGCTGAAGGTGCAGGTTTTATGGCATTTGGGTGAGAAAGGGGGTGAGCTGTGAGAAAATAGTCTCCTTAAAGTGTGGGAACCACGGGCTTGCTGGGTTGATAATCCCTAGCCTAGGGAGGCAAACGTGATCTCTGACATGTGATAATCATGCTAGCTGACAGGCATTAAGATATATTCAGCTTGGTTGAATTGCTGGCTGTAGACACATCATGAGTGGGCCCTGGCTTTTGGAGCACTCGCAGAGGTGTATTTTGTAGGCAGAGCACTGTGCTCCCCTTTGGCACCTGTATTTGTATTTATATGAAACGATGATACTTGTGCATGGATACCCCATCAAACATCACCAGCTGGGCAGGGGTGCTTCTCTGAGTCCTGGCTGGCTCATTACTGAGTGAAAAGAAGTACAGAGCCTGGTTATGTGGGCATATAATAAGTATGTTCCAGAGCGGGGAAAACAGTGGGCAACCAAGGTTAGCCAATGCCTTCCTTCAGTAACCGTGTCAGTCCTGCGCCCTGGGATGAGGTACTCTGCCTTCAGAAATAGTGTTAATTAGGAAACACTTGGGAAAGTGGAATTTCCTGCTACTCTGGCAGCTCCTCCTCTTGCTGTGAGAGCCTCCTCACTTCACCTGGCATGCCAAAAGCGGACACTAGAAAAGCCTGTCCCCTCCATTGTACCTTTATGGGGGAAAAACCCTGGAAGATGTGCTGTAGTGCTCTCTGGGGAAGCCTGCTGCAGTCAAGTGAAACATGTCTCACCTGTGCTGCTTCAGAACTCATCTCTCTTAGGTCAGAAACTGCCATGGCATCATCATACAGTCAAAGTGTTGCAGAATATTCTGGACAAGATGAAGGTGCTTTAATGTCTGCTGACACTTGGTTTTTAGCTGAGGGATTTAGCATGAGTTTGCATACATGATGTTAAATTCTAGGGTAAATAAGGCATAGATATGAGCTGATAACCACATTCTAGGATAAAATATGTCTAGAAACACTGGTTGCTTTAAGATTTGATAATCATGTAGTCTAGCAAGCATGAACTAGGACATAGTCAACCTGCTTAAAGTATTAGCAGCAGACATATCTTGAACAGACACATACTTTTGGAATATTTACAAGGTAGTAAACTATTTCTGTGGAGCAACATACTCTTGGTCATAAAAACAATCCGCCCAAATCTGATTCTTTAGGATGCGCTATCCTCTGATTTCCCTCAGAACAGCCTAAGAAAACAGGGTAAGCAGCAAGCTTGTCTGAAATACAGGTGTCCCATTTTAACTCAAAATATGTTATCAGAGGTCTCACTTCATAGAGGAGAGGAGCTTACCACACAGCTGAACAGTCTGCCAGGACTCCCATTAACTGTGTGAGATGCTTCCTTACCTCAAGCAATGGCCCATCCAAGGGTTTTTGTTTGAAATTTCATCAGGGCTGGAAGCTTCAAGCCCACCTAAAGCTGTGCTTGAGGTGAAAGGGTCTGTTTAATTCTGCTTTGTTGGTCACTGGAACACCAGTGTTCACAGTGCGTTGCCACTGTTTTGTGAAGATCAGGACAGGTACTTAGCAAGATGATGGACATCAATGATGTGTTTATGTGGGCTGGAATAACATGTGCATGGCTCTAGTGTCATTAAATAAGCAGACCTAGAGAAGTTAAGCAGCATTTTACTTCTGAGTTTGTTCCACGTGTTTTTGGCTCAGAAGGGCTCCTATTTCTTTCTACTTGTATCAATGCATGAGCACCAATAGGAGATGAGTCTGAATGCTTTTCTGGGTCTGGGCCTGCAATATGTGTTAAATGTGTATCTTGGATATTTTTGCTTTTGTCTTTCACTGATTTTCATTTCTTTCCCTTAGGATTTCCTTGGAAATGGGATCTCCTCAAATCCTGCGTGTGCTGTGCTTGGGAGGGAAGGGTTTTACAGATGCTGCCTTCAGTGGGAACAGCTGGGGAAGGACTCGTCAATCCCCCCCTACCTCCTTGCAACGAAGTTGATCTGACCGGCAAAAATGAATGAGAGTCCCCATGTCTTCAGGAAAATCACCATGATTTTTTTTAACCAAAAGGTGAGTCTGTTGATTCCCATGACTCACGTAGGCACCACCAGGCTGCAGGCTTGTAATCCCAGTGCTTCTTGCAGTAGATGTATATACAGGAAGGCTCTTTGTAGGTACTGTGCATCAGTATGAAGGGGAACAGGTGTTTTTACTAGATCAGCTAAAGAAAAAATATTTTTCTCCTTCTTCCCTAACTCAGCTATGACCCTTTGTTTCTTCTCTCACCTGTGCCTGAAATCCCCATGTCTTATCACAAGCAAAAAGGGAGTCCCTTTATAAACTTTGTAAATGTTATCTTAAGCTTTTTTCCAGGAGGCATGTCATCAAATGCATGGACCCATAAAAAACCTCTGGGGGAGCAGAATGCCGAAGGTGGGACTGAGTCTTGACTTGAGATATTAGACACTTATTGTTCATATTTATCACTTCACAGCACAGAGAGAAAATGTTAAGTACATTTTTTTATTTTTTAATAAGAAAATGTCCATTTTTTCTAGTCCTGAATCTAATAATATAACATCAGCTGCTTGTTCTTGGCAGTTCTTTCCTGAAACAACATATTTATAGCTCTGCAACCTCTTAAAAAATAGTGGGCCAAACAGGTTATTGAATCAGCCCGAGTGCTGTGTTTTATCTGGGGATACTTTTGGTTAAATGAGAATGCACCAGGATTTGTGGTTCCCCCAAGGACTAAGACACCAGGGAGGCAGTCTGCTCAGGACTGTGCAGACTGGGAGGGAGAACTCAGGAGACTTGTAAAAATGGAAAACATGAGCTAGAGTCTCTCTCCTTCCCTCTTGAGCCATGTTTTCATTTCGAAAATGGTACTATCCTTTCTCAACTGGGTGTTTAGAGTCTGGTTTGAAACAATTATGATCATTCACATGAAGCACTTTATTTCGTATTTAAGACTGTGTAGCAATAGCGATTGAGAATTCATGTCTCCCAGGCATGGGGTAAATGAGTGCAAATAAAACATCTCACCACTGCTGTTCAAAGATCTGGTCTTTTATTTATTTTATTTATTAGAGTGTCATGTTATTTTTTAGAGTGTCTTCATCTTGTGAGGTTACTGCGTGCAAAATTCAGGAAGTCTTTTGCTGCAGGGCTAGGATCAGCCCCAACGCCGCAGTGAACTTGTGGATCAGCTGCCACAAAATACTTCTACTTAGCCCAAGTATACGTGCTATTGGCAGCATGTAAAGAATTGGTCTCTAGACTCCATTCTGAGCAAGCCTGACAAATGAACAGATTCTTCTTGAGTGTTAAATACTAATCAAGAAGAAGGGAAATAAATATTTCAGTCCATCTCAGGTATCATATGCAAAAATTGATACACTAGGCAAAACCCTGAAGTCTCAATTCCTGAGCTGTATTGGAGAGCTAACTGAAAAGCCTTGCAAGCTTGTTGTATTTTTTTTCCTGCTAGGCTGGCTGTATGCCACATGTGGTACAAGGCAGGGCGACCTGAATGCTTGGTCCAAAGAGCTGATGTTACCTGGTACTGAGGTGTGCAGGCCAGAGGGTCCCATCTCTGCAGCATGGTTGTGCTGCACACCCACTGCCCTCTGCACTGCGCACCTGAACAGGGAAAGGGCAGACCCGTGGCACTGCTCCTTTCCCCCTTTCCCTCTCCACACCCCAGTACTCCTGGGAACATCGTCCCCAGCAGTGCTCCCTCCTTCCTGGGCTGTGACAGCTGGGAGTAAGCAAGGCAGGGACTCTGGCTCTCTCATAGAAAATGTTTTCCTTTGTTTCCTTCCCTTCTGTAAGCGGGATCTTTTCAGCCTAATCCACCTCTACAAAATGTTGCTGTTGAAACCATAGGGGTAAAACAAAAAGATGATGTGTTAGCTCTGGAGCCAAAAATAGGTATTTGGTAACAGCTGCTCCAAGGCGCAAATAAACACTCCACTGAGAAACCTTCTCTTTTTCTCCACTGTATTTACTGACCAGCCAAAATTTCATGGCTATTAAACATGGACACTTGTGAAAAAAAAAGGTCAGCTCACCTAGTGCTTTCTACAAGCCAGCTTGATTTCTTGATGACATCAGAAGAGAAGGCTGTTAGATGGAAGCTTCTTTCAGCATAGAGACAACAGGACTGGAGGGGTGAGGCCTTTTTGGCCATTGGTGATTTTTGTCAGTAGATGTATTTCTTGTCTCTCAGTCCCTTGCTGTGGCTTTTTATTTTTAGTCTGGATGTTGGCTATTGGCAATCATGATTGCAGTCTCTCGGAGCACTGCTTCGGGTGACATTCATCTGGAGAATGTTGAAACATAGGGGAAATAATTATACTCAGCAGCTGCAAGACATTTTTCACCCCAAAGGACACAGAAAAAAGCCAGCACAACTTTGAACCATGAGAGTTCAGCTGAGGATAGGAGCCAATCCTTTCATCAAGCTAGCACAAATCCCACAAGCAGACAGATCTGTGCAGTGTGGCGAGTTCTGAGTAGAGTTAGTCTTGATCTGCTATCTCAACAGAGGATTTGGACTGGGATCAGCTCCCTGCTCCTGACAGTGGGCCAGGTGTGCCTCCCCTGCCAAACTGCCCTCTGCGGCTGGAGCAGCACCGTGGCCTCGCAAAGCCATGGTGGCTCTCCTGGCCTCCTAGACTGGACCCAGCACAGGTGGGAGCTCCGACATCCACCTGAAGGAACAGGAGTAGTGAAGCTGCAGTTGTGCCTGAAATTTTCTTTACTCTGTTTCCATCAGTGTGGGCACTGATGGTAGGGAAGGGAGCTGGCTTGAGCTGCTCATGAGTCTTCTCGCATCAGGAGTGTTCCTTCCTTGCAAATTGGATGTTATTCCTCTGCTGTTGCAGAGTCACAGATAGCCCACTGTGATTCAAAATGAGCAGGGTAAGCTCTGTGTTGAGGCTGAAGGATACCACCCAAATGTCCACTTAAACCAGGTTTTGAACTTAGCACTGGAGAAAAATTTAGTTCAGAAATGACCTTCTTGTCCAGTCCGCTGCTCAAAGCAGGGCTGACTTCAAAGTGAGAGCGGGTCTGAATGGTCTGTGTTGGGACAAAAAGGCTGCTGCACGCCCACCTGTGAGCCATGGGGGGCAAGGCCTGCCTGGCCCACCTCTGCCACAAGCAGGCTGCTGAGTGACAGAAATAGGATGTTCTCGGATTCACCTTTGGGAAATACTTATTAATTTGGATACCACAGAGACTAGAAATAGATTTTGCCAGGGCCTTTCCTGGCTCTTGCATTATCATGGTCCCCTTCGCCTGCCTACCATCCAAATCATACCCACCAAAGCTTTGTTGTTGCTATTCAGATTAAAGCCAGATAATGAAGGACCAAGCTACCCAATCGATCTACCACATGTCCCTGTTCTGCTGGGAACGTTGAGACCTGCAGAGCCAGATCTGGGGCCACGCACTCCATGAAAAGGAACCTTGATGGAACCTGAGATGGCTGCAGCCCTCTCAGCGTACTTGGGGGTTTAGAAGTCAGGTCAGTATTAAAAGATGCACGTAACTTAAATGCTTCTCTCCCCACCCCCCCTTGCAGTTTAGGGATGTGTATAGCTAGCTAGTTAGTCAGCTATCCATCTGGCCATCCTAGGCTGTTATTTTTCACAAAGACCCAGACATATGTATTTATACACAGACATACATACATGTGTCAGCATTTTTTGTAACCTAGCATTTATGGTATGCAAGACACCTCCCAAAGCTAAATCTGACATAATAAATCATCTGTACATTCATAAACATTCATGGTATACGTTAGAATATGCATAAAGGCTTTTGCTATTTCTGCTGTTGAAAGCAAAGTTCAGTCCAGATTAGTCTGTTCGCACTATTTTGCACTTACCTGTGGGTGATTGTGCTGCACATGCTTTTCTCTGAACGGCTGTAGGAGTCTTTCTCACTCTTTGGTATCACCTGCAGGAGAACTTGGACTGCTGGGGTGAATGGGGGAATCGCAGACGCAGGCACGGAAGCTTTACTGGCACTCAGACAATCTCATCTCTGTCTCCCCTAAAGCAATCAGGTCCCAGTTTGAGCTAAAGCATAGCCATGCAAGCAAGCACAGGTTCAAAGTGCAAATAAATACGTGCTTGAGGGCTCCCTGTGGGGATGGAAGGTGAGCAAAAACAAAGGTAGAGACATGGTAAACATACCCAGACTGTCTGGAAGGAAGAACAGGTTTGCATAGGACGGGGAGCTGGGAGAACACATCACCATTCTGTTTTCTGAACTCTGGCACGTCATCTGAGTTTCCATCTTTGTTACAGACAAAAAGCACATACCAAATTGAGATGGGAGGGAGGTTTATGTATTTAATATTTGCTAAGTATCTGCACTTAGACATAGCCTAATTCAGTCATCTCCGAGGCTTTCACGGAGGTGCAGGAGGAAGATTGTGTTAATGTCAGTGAATGAGAAACTATCACTTTCGCATCAAATCTAGATTCTTCCTAATGTGTTGTTTGTATGTGTATACACACACACACACACACACACTCTAATGCATATATATCTGGTCTCCTAACAGCAGGCACATGGCATCAAAAGGACAATGAACAAACTGGAAAGGGGAATGTTGTTGCCGCAGATAAACTAAGGCTTCCATGGTGTGAGGGTGGATATTTTCGGTTTTCCCAGATGTAGGTCCATTCAAAAAAACACAAAACAAGAATACTCATTTGACATGAACAAGTTTTTCTATAGAGACGGATGGGTCTTGTTATACAATTCCTCTTTGAAATAGAGGCTCCAGTGTGAGGACATTTTAGGACCCCAGGTCCTTTGAGAGGCAGAGAGAGAGTTCCTGATCAGACCAGCAAGGACTCCCTGTTGCATTCAAACTGTGAAAAGCAAAGCGAGTGAAGTTTTGCTTTGCTTGACTGAGCTTTATCATATCAGTTATTGTTTTGAAAAGTGACGAGATACCCACTACATCTCCTGGGAAAGTCAGAAGTGGCTTGCTTTGGAAGAGACGGTTATTATCGCAAAGTTTTCAACTAGCTCTCTATTTTTGGCTTTATGTGTTCGTGTCTGCTTGAATTTCCCCTGCAATAACAGCTTTGTGATTAAATGACTAGAATAAATGGTTTCAGAGCATCTGGGGATAGGCAGAACTGTAATTATTCATTTTTCGATAGGTACTGAGGTAGGTATTGATTTATATAAGATATTAAATGCTTTGGAGCAGGGGAATGAAATATCATTAGTATTTTAAAACAGGAATTATTGCCACCTTGTTTTCTACTTTTAAGCACCTGTGGAGAGAATACTACTTTGCTAATGTTAGACCTTTTGAATGCTTTGAATTATTTAGGGATCTTCAGTATAGGCTGATGCAAGTGTAAAAGCTTGCCTATGATAAGTCAAATTTGTTAAAAAACCCTACATGTTCTTTCTTACGGTCCTTTATTGTTAGTCACCTATGGTACTTGCCTAAAGGAAATACAGCCAAGCAGAGAGTTCAATTAAGAAATCTATCTATCTGTCTACCTACCTATATATCTGTTTGCCTCTCTCTCTCCTACTCTGTGGATGATATTACAATTGCTAGACATTACATTTTTATAATCTTTATTTCAAGCTAGGCTCTCATAAGCATCCTATTTCAGGCGAAATATGTCATTATCCCTGTTACAGTAGAGCACTAGCTTTATAAAGGCAAGGACGAGAAAATTCAGTTAATACGTGAGTGAGTTCCTGTGGAGCAGAAGCAATGAAGCCCAGGGAGGGACTCATCCATGTGGGTTTCTGATGCCTAATAACAGCCAAGCTCTTGTAGTCAGTTCTTCAGCAGAGAAGCGAAGAGGGTCTCTCTTCTCTACTTAGTCCTTTATTTTCACAAAACCCGTAGGGATGAGATATTTCTGAAACTTCACCCCTCTGTCAATGTGCCTGAAAACAAAAAGCTTCAAGACTTACCAGGAGAGACTAATGGATGGGTGCTCAGGCAGGCTGTGTGAGCCTAATTTTTATAGGAAAGTGGCCTAAAAATGAATCAATAATCCCTGAACCATGTGTGCAAAAGCAACCATAACATACCCTAGAGGCGGAGGAGGAAGAGGGCTTATGTGGCATGCACTTACCCCTTCCCATGTTATCCCATCTCATCCCATCCCATCTCATCCCCAAAACACATCAGCACATGGCCTCTGGTGTCCCCAAAGACCCATAGGAGAGGCAGGAGGCAAAGCCATGGATCTCTCACATGTCTTTCCTTCATTGCAGCGTCCTCCCTGCTCACTCAATGGCCTCAGCAACCCCTTTCTCATCCTCCTCCAGCTGTTCCCCTCAGGAGCATTCGATTCCAAAATTACCGGTAATTCCTCCTGGCAGGGGTTTTTCCCCTTTGCTTTCTTTTTTTAAGGTTTCCGTATCTTTTCCAGATCTTCCACAGAGTGGCTATGGTTCACCACAGAGTTTGCTTTGTTGGCAGTCTTTTGCAATGCTTTATCTTTTTTGTTGCTGCAAAACAAAATGCTTCTCATACTTGCGTCCTCTGGTGATGGGTATGTTTCAAATACATCGCTGACACCTTTGGAGGTGTAACAGGAGACATTTCTCTCCACATGGCATATTAGCGTTGACAGATAGGGGCTGTAACTGCCTAACAACATGAGTGTGCCAGAGCTTTCCTCCCGGACAGCATTAATGTTAAGTAAGGCTTCTTTTCATCCCTTTTAGCTTTCTCTTCAGGCCTCCAATTAGGATGGCTTAAAACTTTTTTTGGCAGAAAGCGGGCTATCTAATACACGCAAGTCTCAAAACCCAAAATGTTTGCTTTCTATAGACTGCAAATATTCATTGTTTCTCAAGGGAGAAAGAAAACAAGGGTCAGAGCTAAGATGAAGTGAGTGCCTCCCAGTCAGGAATAAGAATATCTGCACAGCTTAAGTAACAGTTTTAAGGCCTGATCTGTGCTTCTATTCCCACCAGTTTTATCAAATCAGTGCTAACATATCTTGAGACAAACATTGCTGCTCAAGTTGAAAACTGGTGTATTTTCATATAGTGCAAGGTACTGCCCAAACAACCCAACCATCAGACTTGCAGCCCAAGTTATATTTTGCCAGCCCAGTTGCTGTAACCAGCTTGGACCATAGTAAATGCCAGACAAAAAGAATATGCTTAAACCTCTTCCATTAACATGCTTTGTTTTGAGAGCAGCAGCCATGCCTCTGTGCCCTGGAGGAACTGAAGCATGAGAACCCCAACCATAAGTCAGGTCCCAACCATCCTAAACTAACCAGTGTAAGCTAAATAGGAAACATACAGCCCTTTGCACTGTTTTAAATAAATCTGCTTAAAACCACACCCTTGGGGACTTTCTATGTGAGAAATCTACTTTTGCAGCCCATGTGTGAAATGATGGGGTAGTTTTTCCTGAGCTAAATAGGGTCCAGCTGTAGTGGGGAGAGAGAAGAAAAACCGCACAGCACTTTAGGCCACCTCTCACAGGTACATGCTTTAGGGTCAGACAAAGTTGCTGCTGGAGGTATCTGTCCCTGCCGAGGGAGCTTAGGTGATTTCTTCAAGTCTCTATTTCTTTGTCTAAAGATTGCATCACACAACCAGGGAGCCATACCCAGTGCTGCACGGGAATACAGGCACTAAATATTGAATGATCAAATACTCAAGATAACATGACTGTGAGCAACTCATGAAGAAAACATGAACTCACAAACGTTCATGAAAACTGAAGTTGGCAATTACAAATCAAGAAATTAAAGGCAATCATGTGTTTGATCATAGATCAGTTGTAATGGTATTGTAGAGCTGCAACAAGGCAAGAAATTTGCTTGCTTCTTCAAACTCCTAAGTACAATCTTAATGTTGTTTTTTCACCAATTCAGAAAGAGATACCATCAGTTTCTCTAACGTGTTAGCATACCTTAGGATGTATGGGCCTAGATGACTCCTGAAAATTTTCAGATTTGTCTCAATTTTATCTCAAGACCTAACGCATACACACCAAAAATTCTGGCAAAAAGTGAAAACAAATTGCAGTGAAATATTCTCTCTAGGAATAAAGAGCAAAAGTATTTTGGAATTCCGTTCAAAATGCTCTTAGTGCTGCACATCAGCCTTTCAGAAAAAAGATGTCCATAAACATTTCCATGGAAGTTCATTTATTTCAAAACTCATAGTAGTATGTAATTCTCCTTCCAATTTAATGTGGGTGAATATAGAACTACTTTGAATCACTGTGTAATATTTGATATATAATCTCTCTATCTACCTAGTAAACACATTCTCTGGAAACATGAATAACTTCTATATCTACACTGCACACTACGTCTGTGTGTATGTTTCAGTTCAAACTTTTCCATCTTAATGTTTCTTTTTGTTTGCAAGTCAGCAATATGGATGTTTTCCATTTTTTATCTTTTCCCTTATTTTAAAGATAAGTCAACAGAAAAAAAAAGTCAGTTCCCTTAATGTATAGTACAGCTCCATCTCTGATCCAAGTTCATTAATAAAAAAAAAAGATTTGTGATGATTTCAGGTGAGTGCCTAACAATACCTTGTATGTGCTACTTTTGAACATAATTAAGAATACATTTCTCACATCTTGTTTCTTAAAGATGCAAATAGAGTTCACTTTCTCCCCTCCCCAAGATGTTCTAGAATATACTTTCTTTACATAGGCTTTCACATTTTTTCCACTGTCTTACATTCCTATGACCTATTTAGGTCATAAGAATAGGAATACTTTCTGGAGAGTATTTACTCTCCAGAAAGGCACTATGTCTAAGGTCAATGAAACAGGAAAATGAAACCCTGAGAGCAGCCACAGAAACTGCCTTTACACTCACCACTTCTTCCAGCAGCAATGGTTAAGTTTAGCAGCAATCTATTATTAAACAGACCAGGATACTTCAGTCTAGAGAGAGATGACTGGGGCCAAGGTGGTCTGCAGCACTGTGCTATAAAACCGCAAATGTCTGGAGAAGGTATAAACAGAAGGATTATTTACTATTCTTGACAGTGAAAATGGGATACTCAGTGAATTAATCAAGGAGTAGATTTAAAAGAAATCGAAAGAATTCACCAGCAGAGTCTTATATCAGGAAGTCATCACCACAGAATATTTAGATGGCAAAGGTATAAATGGGTTCAAAAATTTATTGCATAAATTTGGGGTGTAAGATTGATTAAACATGATAAACATAAATACAATCATGAATGTCAGGGAGAAGATGAACAAAGAATGACTATTTACTATTTCTTAGAGTTTTACTTGATGCCCAGTAGCTCAGGGGTTTTTTTGGTTGGCTGGGCAGTAAATTTCTAACAAACTGTCATAGTTTAACCCAGTAGTCAGCTAAACACCACACAGCCTCTTGCTCACTCACCCCCCACAGTAGGATGGGGAAAAGAATCAGAAAAAAAAAGTAGAATTCAAGGGTTAAGATAAAGACAGTTTAATATGACAGAAAAGGAAGGGGAAACAATAATAGTATAACAACAACAACAACAAATTATGCACAATGCAATTGCTCACCATCTGCTGACAGATGCCCAGCCCATTCCTGAGCAGCGGCCACCAGCCAGCCTTCCCCCTGGTATATACGCTGAGCGTGACGTCATGTGATATGGAATATCCCTTTGGCCAGTCGGGCTCAGCTGTCCCAGCTGTGTCTCCTCCCAGCTTCTTGGGTACCCGCAGCCTACTTGCTGGTGGGGTGGGGTGAGAAGCTGAAAAGTCCTTGACTTAGTGCAAACACTGCTTAGCAACAACTAAAACATCAGTGTGTTACCAACGGTACTCTCATCCTAAATCCAAAACACAGTACTGTACCAGCTACTAGGAAGAAAATTCACTCTATCCCAGCCAAAACCAGGACACAAACACATGTTTAAGCTGTGGAGCTGATTGCTAGAGGATGCCAGGAAGGCCAAAAGCAAAATGCGATCAAAAAGTGATTGGACAGATTGAGATCAGAAAAGACTCTTGAGAGATGTTAAATACAACAATATGAAGACATCCTTCAGCTCAGCTTGTCAGAATCTGGAAGCCTATGCCAGAGGAAGGATGAATCTGAATTTGCCCTTTCCTTGCCGGTTTCCTGAAGCATCTGCTCTTGCTGGCTGCCAGAGACAGGTTTCTGGGCGATTTGGTCTGACCCCGCTGGATGTTTTGTAGGTTTGTATCCAAATGATCAGTAGTAAAGTGGCATTTGGATCATCCTCAAAACTGAAGTGATGCTGAAGGGCAGGGAAACAACGGAGGTAGTTTACAATCCTCCTGCAGCCATGGCTTGTTTGCAGGCTCAGAGGGATGACAGCACATCTCTGTGTGTGTTAGAAGCATAATGGATCTGGTCACTGAGCTCCACAGAAATCTGTTCACCTGTTTTGGGGTCTTTTAACTGAAAGTTTTAGCTGCAAGAATTATACAAAGGTGGTGATTGTTGCTACAGCTGGGTTAAACCTTTGTGAAAAAGAGAGTTTAGAAGCATCTTTCATTTAAAATGGCTGTAAGAGGCATTAAGCATGTGTCATCATCCTCCCCCCTGCTCCCCACAAAAGGCAGGTTGGGTGTTTTTTAGGAATTCAGCTGCTGTGCACCGCAATGCCTGGGCTGAATGTTGTTTTAGAGGTGTGGTGAGCATGTTTGTTGCTGTAGGAAAAAAAAAAGCTAAGGTGTAGAGGGAATAACAGAGCTCACAGAAGCAGAATAAAGTTTGAACAGAGTCATGATTATGTGGTTTTGGCAGAATACTGGCGTCAGTTTTGGGTTGGGGTGTTGACCAGAGGACATTTGGAGTGAGGGGTAGGGGAAATGACCTCTTTTTTGTCATTGTTCCTCCCGTGCTTAAAGAAGCAGGATTTTGTACAGCCTTCCAAATAAACAGAATCGCAGCAGATACCTGATTGCATCACCCATTTCTCCTTACTGGAATAAGCTAGAAGAGTTTGAATTTTCATTAACCACTCAGCCTAGAGGGATAATAAGGCATTTTACAGAAACCAGAGAGACAGGCAAGGTGGCCCAATTCTGTTTGCAGTGTGATGCACGGTGTTTCCACTGATTGCGAGGAGATTTGACTTTTTTTTTTTTTTTGGTGCCTGAGTTTCCAGTGGTGAAAGGGAGATGTTCAGGATGGCATCGAGCTGCACTGAAAAATATTCCTTGATTTGCAAGTGAGCTCTGTGAAACGGCATCCATGCATTTTTCAAGAGGACCCTCACAACTGTAAAGCAGCCTTGAGTCAGTTTTAAAGTGTGTCAGGCAAAGTCCTAATTTGTGTTATTTTATGTACAGTTCTGTCCCTGGATCCTCCAAATTCTGTGCTCCTGTGTCTGTCTGCAGAACACTGTGTAGGTTCTGTCTGGGGATGAGGGGAGGAGAGAGGTGATGAGGCTGTTTACCCAGCACAGCAGATCAAATCTCCGTACACCCAAGAGCATCTCACAGAGGTTAGAGAAGGGGTGCTTCAAAAAGGTAACCCCTGAAAAGCAGCAGTTCAGGAGCTCTGCTCTGTGAGTCATTTTATTTCTGAAAACAGAAAAGGAAAAAAGCCCTACCTAGCTTTGTAGCTGAGACAGAGTCACTGTCTCTCCCTACTTCTTGGCTTTTCTGTTTTTTTTTCTTCTAGTATATAATGGGAAAGCATGTTAGGCCCAGAGCTCAGACGTGGGAGGCTGTGAGAGAATGGCAGCTCCAAGACGGTAAGTGGAGGTGACAAGTTCCCAGCAATATTAAACATTAACACCGAATATTTTGTTAGTATTTAACTCCAGGACGTTTCATGTTACTGAGCAGAAACAGAACATCCCCCCTCACCCCCACTATTTAGTTCTTTACTCCTCTGCGCTGTACATTCAGAAGGCAGGGATGTAAGATGCCAGCTCCTTCAGGGTTGAAATGGCTTTATATGAACTAACAGAGAGGGCGAGCTTATGAAGTGGAGACAGGCTCTAATTCTGTACTCTGCTGAGACTGTGACTTGAAGATGGGGAATACTTTGTGCATGAGGTGGGCATGTTTATGTGTATATATATATATATATATATGAATAAAGCTGAACGCAGGAGAAATCCCGCTCATTTAGAAATCGGACAGCAGGAAGCTGCTGAGGTGGAGAGCTGGAATTTAAAAGTGATCTTTTAAAACGTTTATGTATATTTTGTTGCTGCTGGAAATGTCTCTTTGCACCTCAGGGAGGTTCCTGAACTTCCATTGTTGGGGAGCAGCTGGCCCGGAGGGGCAGATTCATTTCTGCCGCAAGACAAGAGGAGTTTTATCAGGGAAGCAGCTGCCCTGAAGCTCCCGCTGCTCTCCATCTCTGCAACCGGAGCGAATGCAATGTCAGGACTGCTCCTCGCATCCACCTGGGTGCTCCTTGCATTCTCCAGCCTACAGCTCCGATCCTGACACAGAGCAGTCATCAAGCCTGCCATGGCTTTCAGCACCCGCTGAACATGCAATTGCGATTGACCGATACATTTTGGGAGTACCCATTACAGTGGCATAATTGCCACCCTGACTGGGAGCCAGGTTAGACCACAGAGAGAAGCGGTTTCCATCAGCGGCTCTGGAGTTGGGCAAGGGTGTGGTGGGGGTGCTGGGAGCGTGGTACAGGAGCACATCCTGCCTCCGCTCCCGCTGCGAGCATCCCACGCCACACAGGGCCATGAGAAGCCAGGAGAGGAAACATTCCCCTTATGTAACAGGAAATGTAAACAAGGGTATATTTACCAACAGCACTGTCTCCAGACACCCAGGCTGTGCTATTCCTCTGAGAGAGGCGTCCTGAAGGACCAGCTTGGCTGCTGGTGGGAGCTGCCACGCTTCTGCTGAGCTCAGGCGCTGTTGCCCGATAGCATCTGAGGAGCTGGTTCTCACATGTCAAAAGAGAGAGACAGATGCAAATGCACACACCCCTGCAGATCTCCACCCACCGGCCCCCAGACAGCAAGTGGGAAATCAGGATTGCCTGGGGAGGATGGCTTTGCTCACTTACCCAAACGCCCCCGAGGACCCCTCCCTTGTCCACTCCCCAATCCTGCAAGAGACTACTCTCTCTTCTGTCCACTGATATTTTTCCTCCGGGACCTGCCATCCACTGGCCCCAAGCCCTTTGTATGAGACATACTTCAGCCTGACCAGCAACATTTGCAAGGTGCCAACATTGGTGGTCTCTGCTCAGGTTCTGGGGGCAGGAACGTGAGAGTCATGAACCAGAGCAAGTTCCAGTTGAACTCCAGATTGGAAGTCCAACTTCCAGATGGACAAGGCTGATTTCTGTTTGACTTTCCATCACACGTAAAAATGGATGCACCTGAGTTTGCACCAGACTTTAAGTCAAGAGGTTTCTGAATGCCCACCTCAAAAAGTCAGCTCATTTCCAACTCACAGGTTTCTGTGCATGCAATACATGCCCCTAGGACTTTGTGTGCATTACCTTTAGGCAAAGGGAAGAGCAAAATATCTCCAGCATGCACATCACGAAGACCCCCATGGGTTCAGGCTATGCAAGAGAAATGCTTCTTATGCCCCTGGGACACACGGGGTGAGGGTGGGGTGAGGGAAATGAAACAGAACCTGCTGGCACGTTGTGCTGTTCAAGATGTGCACATTCCCTGGAAACAAAGGACAGCAGGGCCCGAATTTCCATTTCCTCTGCCCTGACAACTGTGCAGCTCTTAGCTTGGTGAAGCTACCCCCACCCCATTTAGGGGTGTGTTACTGCAATCAGGATCCAGCCTGCTGCAAATCACGTCCTCTCCAACTTGCCTTCTGTGGTCTTTAATTCACCTTTCCATTTACACTGCTGTAAATCAAGATTAACCCCATTAAGTCAATGGGCATGTACTAGCATAAAAGCAGTGTAAGTGAGAGGTGAACCAGATCCAGCCTCTTTATAGGGATGTTATCTGATTATTTACTACACTGTTAAGTAACAAGTGCTATCTATAGCAAACTTAATAGCAAACAGTAATGTGGTGCTGGTGAGATACACAGCAATTTACTGTTATTATTTGTACATTTTACAACATTTTAGGAGAACAATTTGTGGGGTTTTTTTAAGTAAGCATGTTTGTTCTCTCTCTTGAATACAAAAGACAATTGTTACCCTGTTTTGTTTCTCACAGATTTTGTTTGTCTTTTGGTTCCTTTTGGGGGATGAGAGCTCTGTTCTGAGAGTGAGCGAGTTTGTGAGAAGCTGCAGCACAAAAACACTTATGCCTTGAGGGAGTGCTAAGGAGTAGTGATGCCAGGTGATGCCTGTGGCACACTGGGGACAGCAGATACCTTTCCTAGCATACTGTTGTTGCAGAGCATCAGTCTCATTCTGCAGTGGCCATAGCCTGAATGAAAAGGGGTGGCCTTGGGGATACTTGGAAAAGATGTAAGGACACAGTAAATGGAGATATACAGCTCAGGCTTCCTTCTTCCTCACACTTACCATGGCCTGTAGCTTCGTATCTTGCTATGCTTGCAGCAGCATGTCTTGGTTCACTGATGGGCAGGGGACAGCATGCCCCAGTCTATGAGAAACAAGAACCAGTGTGTCCCCAAAATGCTCGTGGGAAGTCACCCCATGGTGGGGCAATAGGACAGCCCTGGATGGGTTGAGCCACCATCCTCATTGCCTACAGGGTAAAAGCACGGGCAGAGACTGAGAAGCTGGCCCTGGGGATGGGGTCAGAGCATGGCAGAGCTGAGACTCAGGGCTTGTCCACACAGGACACAGCTGTAAATAAACAGTGGTGGTTAACCTGACAGTGGTTAGTGTGATCATTAGTGCACGCTCAAAGTGTGGAGCATCACCAGCAAAGGGTTGAATCACTCAAATGTTTTTAAAATTAAATGCTTTCTAAAAACACATCTTTTCTTTCCTTTTTAACCTAGCAGTTTAGAGGGCAGCCTCTGAAACATCAGTACTGGTCCCCTGAGACCTTAACCACTGAATCACTGGGCATTCCCCTCCCAGGCACCCCTGCTGTTACCCAGCTACGTGCTGAGCTGGATGGAGGAACTGGTTTTGGTTAAAGATTAATCCAGATAACTGCAATGATTAGTTTCCAGCTGAATCAGTCTCCTGCATGGAAGAACAGATGCCAGCTCCCTCAGAGCTCGGAGCAGACCTGTGCTGCTCCTCACCCATCTTGCTGCTCCTCAGGTGCCTGCACCTTTGCAAGTGAAATGTCTTCCTCTGCATGCAGTGGACCCTCGCATCTCCTTGACAGTGACTCTCTCAGAAAGCACACCTTCAAATTAATGCAGTTTTCCTGTTTGTTCACTGCCTTCCTGCATGTTTATCTATAGAGTGGCTCATTCACTGGACCGGCAGTCTGGTGTTCTCTCTCTGAAATCAAGAAGGAAGAAGAAAAGGCACAGGCCTCTGTGTTGCCACTCATGCTCTGCCTCCTCAGACTCATTGCATGAAGCTAACTGGGTCATTTGCTTTCAGTAGCAAGGTTGTTTTTCTTCCCCCTCAAGTAAAACTGGCTTTTATGTAAATAATTTTTGGACCAGCTGCACTGAACTAATTATCTGGGTCATTCAAATTTCTGCTTCTGGAAGTAATTATGGCCTTTGGGAGTATACTGTATAATACCGATTTATGATTGGAGACTGAGAGTCTTCCTTATCTGCATGAATAGTATAAAGCAAAGTTAGCAAATCTTCCTTACATCCTCAGGGCCGCAAAGCGCTCCTCTTCTGTGTACAGAACTCCCATTCGATCTAATAGCATCTTCCTTCTCCCCTTCCTCCATGTGCACATACTGAGGACTCTCATTCTGGATATACAGCAGCAGGCTCTAGTCTGCCATTTGGGACAGTGCTCCATCCTTATCTACTTTTTTTCTGCCCGAAGCTTTATACACCATTAGCTCTTAACTGGGGCATCAGTGAAAAACAAGGAGGAAACTTTGTAGAGAGGGGCAGGCATATGCAAGGTGATGAGCAATGGGGATGGGTCTGCTGTCATCCATTGAGGAAGGAATGAGTTTACACAGATATAGGCATCCCAGATTCTGTTTTCAAGAGTCTCTGAGACTGCAAGTTTGTAAGTTGCCCTACCTGTGTAGAAGGGCTGTTCTGCACTGCTGGCAGAAAGGAGAACAAGAAGAGGAGGGTGAGAGGTGGTAGCAGTTCATGCCACATCTCAACTTGAAGGGGCTCAGGGCCATTATCTGCTCCATAGAGGGAAGAGCAGCCTTGGGGCTGCTGATTTCTTGGTCCCATGGCCAACTCCCATGCTGAGGGAAACTCATTTAGCTCTGAGCATTAGGGTTAACACTAAGAACAAGGACCAAAAGCTCTGAGCTAAAACAAAACTGTGTAACACCAGGGCAGGAGAGGACATTAGCCTAGAGACACAGTCAAAATCAATTCATGGAATGGACAGAAAGTGAACGTTATAATCAGCCTTATGGGTTTTTAAAAATTATAATTATATGATTCATATAAAATCTAAAATCAGTATTAATATAGCATGTTTGTGTATCACTGGACATAAAGACAAAAATGATACAGACTCAGAGTACTTAAAAGTTTTTGAGCTCATCTTCAATTCATACCTGCTTTTTCAGCAACTCTCCCCTGACATAGACCCCTTAACCATGCTTTCTTTCTTTTTAATCCCAGTTTATCCCATTCTAACTCAATACAAATAAACCATAAATCAGTAAAATGGAGGCGGGCACCAAACACGAGAGCTGATCCTATCCCAGTGCTCAACTTTTTGTGTGTTGCAGCCTGCATTAGTCAGTGTCCAGCTTCACTCTTTCGGCAGAAGGATCTGCCCACTCTCCTGTGCTCCTTCACAGCCACAAGGTCCTGGCCACAGTTAAGTACTTTTAGGCATTGCTACAGTAAATATAATTAATTACAACAGCAAGTAATAATGCTTGCTAACTCAGAAAAATCACTGTAATTAGATGTCCTATTTACATGCCACAAATATTAAAAATGAAATGAAAAAATAAATGAAAACCTGGTGTAAGATGATCAGAAATGGGTAACATTTTTTCAACTAGAATTTTCTTTTCTAGTTTGCTGTAGTTAAAGGAAGGGATGAAAAATGTGGATTTGCCAGTTACAAAGTTACACTTTGTAAGTACTGACTGAGTTTTCCTAAATTGTTTAGTCTTGAAAAAGTAACCACCCTAAATATTCCAACATCCCACTGGATCATTTGGGAAGCAGCCTTTGTATTTTCTCATTCAAAACTATTTTTAATTTTGAATTTTTCCTTTAATGTGCAGCTAAGCAAGTTTTAAAACACTTCACAGTGTTTTACACAAAACTGAAACTACCATGGTCAAGTAAGGAAAAGCCCTATTTGATCCAAACTGAATATATGTAATTTTATGATTCACCAGAAAATGTTGAAATTTTTTTTCTCTTTCAGAATGACTGAAAACAACTCCTCTCTTGCTTTCTCCTGATTTTTGGGACTGGCAAGAAGCCAAAACCTCATTTACCTAGGTGTAGAAAGCATCATTAGTCATCAACATGGTTAGAAGGGAATAGCTGGAAAGTTAGGTGCTCCAAATATTAGACCTGATTTTATTTAACATTCTTACTAATGATCTGAGAGTGTATGTGTACTCTATATTAATTGTATTCGTTGATGTCACTCAGATTCAGAGGGGTTGTGAACCCCAGTGGGGGGAATGGGAGGTTGAATAAATGGACAGAAAATTAATATCCTTTCAAATTTATCTAATTAAGGATGTTCATTTCAAAAAATGATAGTTAATAGAGCTGGGGGAAATAGCCCAAAATGCAGATGTTAGCTAAAGAGAGATACTCAGCAATGGTGTTCAGAAAAACACTGGATACTGGCTGGCCACAGGCTGGAAACAAGCCTGGTGTACAATGTAAAGGCAAAATGCATCTCACCTGTTCAGGCTGAACAGTTATTATAAATTACTTCAAAAAGTAAGACAAACTCATGAGAAAAAGGTCCGTCAAAAGCTTTCACACTCAAAGTTCCTGACATGAGCACCAGCTCAGGAGGTGTCTAGAGACTGCCAGATGCCAACAGGGAAGGCTCTTCTTCACTTACCCTTTAAAGTGCTTCCTCAATTCATCTGCTGCTGGCCAACATTAGGGACACCATCAAAAGACCCTTTTGGTTTAGTCCAATACGAATGCTTGTATTTCCCTGTGGACATCCCTGTTTCCTGCAAGCTGAAGGTCCCTCCATGATAGGGGATCAGTAAAATGACGCCCAACTGGGCAGCCCAGCACAAGAGAGGAGCAGCACTGGAGATCAGCAGGAGCACATGGCCAACAGGCCAAATTACAGAATAAAATTCCTGACACTGGGAGCTGCTAGGGCTGCAGGAAGAAACTGTCCCTACATGTCCAGACCATTGCTGGAATCATATACAAGTGGAAGTGACATTTTGTTGGTTGTTGTACAGGAAAAGTATCTTCTACTATAGCAGGTAACTGGCAAATGGATCTAGTAGGTCTTCTCCGTATTTAACCTCTCCACTAGTTGTCTTCTACCTTTGATCTTGCTAGAAATCAATGAGCTCACCTAATCAATGAAGAACAGTGCATACAGATTGAAGGCAGCTCCATGTGACTCTTTGAAGCTCCCAAATGTCAACTAAAACATCGTAAAAACTTTTCCAAGAGTATTTATTGGCTCATCATTTATAATGAGACTAGTACAGAGAGTCAAAGACACAGATCATAATGTCTGCTAACAGACATGTTTGAAGCACTTATGCAAGTCCTGCAGTAGGGTGGGAGTCAATATTTATCATGGATACATAAATGATATCTGAGAACAAGGATCAATTTTCCAGTGAGCATGGGAGGAGTGCTCACTCACCTTTTCTTGGTTTTCATGCCTCCAGGACTGCCTGAGCAGCTTTAAACAATTATCAGATGAGGGCTTAGTTATTTCAAAATATCCTCCTCTTCCTTCTCTAGCATTTAAACCAAACTGAAACCTCTCCATCTCAGGTAAATTGCTCTGATTTTTCCCCTGAGCTCTGACTCACTGAATAACTTTATGTGCCTCTAATGGTCACCCCTCCATTTCCTTCCCAGGAGCTGACTGCAATGCCACTGTTAGCACTGCCTGCTAGAAAACTCTGTAAAAGATGTCCCTAAAACAGTGCCAACATCCCCACATGGTGGCATGGCAGATGCACCCTGGGCAGCGGTCACTGAAGTGCTCTCCAGGGCACAGCCACATCTGCCGTCCTCACAGTGGGACCAAGGTTTGCTGGGACAACCTATTCATACCTGGGGCAGGTAAATGGGAATAAAGAAGAAAATTAAAATACTGAAAAGATGGGAACATGTCAGCCCAAATCCTCACACCATTTTTGCACTGACCCATTTAATTTAGAATTTAGATGGTTGTGGTCTAATCAATGCCAATACTTCTGGTATGCCCTTTGATGCCAAGCCCCATTACAGTTCAGTAGGTTTCAAGCCAATGCAGTAAATGTGGTACAAAACCCACGTATAGGGCACATGGAAGGGCTAGAGAGAGCACATCACTTACAGTTTGATGTGAACAGAGAGGGTCCTCACAGGCTGCACCACCGGTGAGACTGGGCAGTGAGCACCTGATTTACAGATCACAGACTTTGCATGCCAGCTTGTCCTCCTGCATTTGGCCCTTTTTTAAAAACTAAGAGTGGGCCATGCCCCAGAAAACGTAAGCAGCCCTGTCTGAATATA
Organism: Athene noctua; assembly: GCF_965140245.1. Taxonomy (NCBI): domain Eukaryota; kingdom Metazoa; phylum Chordata; class Aves; order Strigiformes; family Strigidae; genus Athene; species Athene noctua. The sequence continues at coordinate 152,615,153 of NC_134038.1, forward strand.
AACCTTCTGCAAGAGCCAAATTCAGCAGAAGGAAGAGTGCATGAGGTTTTGGACTCGCATTCGTTGATCAGACAGTTTGGATAGCAATGTCTGCAACCCTGCAGCTTGTGCCTGTCCTTCTGCCAGCATTACTGCACTGAGACTGTTGGCATCAGTCCCACCAGTGCTCTCGCTCTCGGCTTGGTGTTTTAGTGCAAACATACCCCCATCAGGAGCCTGCACTTACATGCTAGGGCTGAACCTGGGCAGCTGCAATGCAGGTGCAGGAGCTGATGTGCAGATGATGTTGGGGGGTTGGCACCTCCTTGCAGAGGGGTGGGGACAGCCGGGGACTGGGGCATCTCACACCTCTGCAGCCCGATCTGCTAAAGCCCATCCACCAGAGCCCTGCTGATGCTCTTCTTCAGGCAACTCCTCCTGTCTTTTTCCACTGTAGACTCTGCACTGCATGTGCCAAGCTTCCATTCCTATAGAGAGAGCATGGGAAGGGTGCCAGAGATCTGTGAGGATGAAGAGGAGAGGAGAGGTTTGCCTGAAAGGCTACATCCTCCCTGTGCCCTGCATCCACCACTCTGGCTTCTTCTGTTCTGCAGCAATCACTGGGGATCGTTTCTAAATTGCAAGAAATCCCCAGATTGCTTAGAACTAACAGTAGGTCTTTATCATCATTAATCTTTCATAAATCTTAAGCTTAAAACAAATGGTGTGACAGCTCTGAATGTCAGGAATCATGGTCTGTGGCAGTTTTGTTCACAGATGTATACGTACATTTAGGAATGTGGTTGGCAAACCTATTATTTGTTCTGGCTGCACATTGTTTATACTTTTCTTCCTGTTTTTGAAAACAGAAATTATTGTCTCAGTGGCTAGATAAAATATTTCTCTTACAGAAGAAAGCGTTGGTTGAAGAGAAGCACTTTCGTGATTTTTTTTTTTACAGCAAAAGAGAAGGAGAGAGATTTCTTGGACCTCTTACATTAATATTTTATGAACTACCTGAGAAAAGGTTTAAAGAACAAATGGCTGAAAATGGGAGATAATGTGGTGTGGTGGACTAAATGCACTCTGGGAGTTAGTTCAGGCTGTCTTCTTCCACCCATCCATTACAAACCAGGTGGGGCTAGCTCTTAATAGCCAGAGTCTCTGCAGCCAGCACTTGGCGTTAATGAAACCACCCACAAAACAAAGCAACTGGCTCAGTCATTGTCCCTCTGGAATTGGAGTCAACTTGGTGAGGAGGCTAAATCCTTACAAAGTGAGCTGGTTACTCATGGGAGTGAGCACACCAAGGCTGGTGAGACTCCTGGCATGAGTGAGGTGCCACAGACCCAGGACCTGCAGCGCAGGGGACCTGCAGTGCAGCACAGGCACCAGATTTCTCCAGAAAAGCTTGCCTGAGCTGTTAGGGTAAATCAAAAGCCAGGGTGCATGCAACCTGAATTGCCAGTCCAGTAAGGGTGGGGAGGTGACATGAGTTACCAAAGTCACTCTGTGGATCCATTGCTAAATCAGCAATATAGAGGAATTAAAAAATATAGATGATATATAGAGTAAAAATGCAGAGGACTATGTTGATTGATCTGTGCTTGTTTTTACTGTAATACCCTTGTGTTACCAAGAGGTCCTGTTCCACACCCTGTGAGGGCAGAGCAGGGCAGGTTAAAATTCTCCAGCTCCTAGAGCAGTCAAGGGAGGAGCTGAGTGAAATTATCTGTCTTTTTTTTTTTTTTTTTTTTTTTTTCCTGAAATATTTCACTCGTCTATTAAGACCTTAGCTTATGCACTTAACTAATCACTTACCTTAAACCTGTCTTAATCACAAATTTCTATGGACACAGCTTATCGCCATCATTACTGTCCATTGCATTGATACTGACAGCAGCCAGTATGGCTGCTGTTGTCACCTATCATGATATTGTGATATATCACCTATCATGATATACCAACCACTTTCTCAGGGAAGCTGAAGTGCCCAGAACACTGCCTTCTCACTGAGATCTGTGCACAGCAGCTGGCACCAGAATGGCAGCTGAATGCCACAAACATTGATAGAGGTCTTTTGTTGTTGCTGTTGTTAAATAAAAGACTGAAGCATTTGAAGGTAATGTGAAAGCAAAGAGTGTAGGTTGTGGCACCAAATCACAAGCTTAAATCATCAGTTTAATAAGCCAAGCAATACCCATTTGTAGAACATAATTTTCCTGTACATAATCCCTCTCTGTTTTCCTGATGTCAGAGATGAAGTGCACGGACATCCCCTTCTTTAGCTTGTGCCCAGATGGTGAGGCATGGCAGCTCATCCGCAACAGCCATTAAAAGAAGCTCTTTCACCCGCTATGTCAGGGGATCAGCTCTGGCTAAAAGATGAGCCAAGCTCAATCACTGTCTTCAGCTGATGTGAACTCTCGCCACTTCACTGGAGCCAAAGGATGAGGCAGCTTTGCATGAGCTGAGAATTCACCTCCCTCCACCTTCAAATTTATTACAATGATTTTGGATAACAGCAAAGGGAAATTCCTGTAGTCAGAAGGGAAATGCTTACTTCTGTACCTTTTCCAGTGCCCAGTGGGCACTAGAAGCTCTTCGTCAAGCCAGAAAAAAAAGGTAGTCATTTAAACAAAAAATATCTATGATAATGATGTGCTTTTTCAGCTTGCAGACTTTGCTCTCCAGTGGTGACAGAGGGACTGTATATTTCATCGTCAAACACTGGGCAAAACCCAGGACCACCTGCACTGACTTTTGCTGGTGATTCCCTGGTGGTTCCCCCAGAGAAGCAGCTCTGGGGAGGCAGTTCAGCTTGCAGTGGGAACGCACCCCAGATGTGCGATGCTCCTGCAGTTCACATGGGTCTTCCTTCTTCTCACTCCCTCTTCACCATGTGCTCCAGCTGCACAGAAATGTTGGGTGAGGAGCACCCAACAGTCCCTAAAAGGCTGATGCATCTCTTTAGTCAAGAGAGAGAAAATTTGAAATCTCTCCCCTCTTGGGTGGCTGGAGATGGAAGACAGCAGTCACTGTAGTTACCAGGTGAATTATGATTTCCAAAGGAAATGCATGGGAAGGTCACAGAGCAAAATCAGACATTATTTCCATCACAGAGAGAGATGAAGAGGAGCCAGCATTTCCTTCCTCAGTTTATCGCTTCTTCACAAATGCAGGAGCTGTTTTGCCTTTTTTTTTTTTTTTTTTTTTTGTGGTTGTTACAGTAAATCCCTAAATCCAAAATTCTGGAAAATGAACACCCTGCCTCTTGGGAAATTTTCATGACAAGCATTCCTTCAGTTTCACTGTGATGTTGGCTGTGATTTGAGGTGACATCCATCCTGGTGGCAGTGGTGTGGCCCTCCTGTTCTCCAGCTTAGTTCTGATTGCAGTGCCACATCAAGCAAATCCAAAGACCAGCAGCTTCCATGAAAATACTCCCACTGATCTCAAGGACTTTGGATCCAGCTCACACAGTGGTCAAACACTAGAGATACTGAGGCAACCAAAGGAACTATTGCCTACAGCTGCAGCTGCAGGCACACAGAAAGACAGCAGAGACACGTGCCTAATGCATTTGGGCTCGGGTCACCGCCAAAAATGCAATGGCTTTTTTTGAATGTGAAGGTTTTAGTCCTTCAGAGCATCCTCTTATCTGAACCTGTTCTACTGGGGCCTGTTTACCAAAAGGTTTATTCCAGGCTCAAAATGGGAAAAATAACCAACGGGAGCCTCCTTGCCTCCAGAGGCAACTGGAAGCTGTCTGCTCATTTGTACTGCTATGAACCCATCAGATGAGGAGAGATCCAAACAGCAAAACACAGTGTCAGTGGGTTCCTGATATCCTGATATGATGATGAGTCTGTGCACCAACAAACAACAGTTACCTGCATGGGTGATACGTTGTACCTTCAGATACACATATGCACAGAAATAGACATACATACACACACGTAGGCCTTGGGGCATCTAAAATAATCTACTATGTGAATCATACGGTTTGTGTCTTATTACCAAAGTACAGGTCTAAAGCAGTTATTATGCCCTGTGAAGAATCTTCATGATAATGTCTTCACAGTGGCATCCCTCACAGAAGCTGGTGGAATGACAACCTGATGCAGAGACGGTGAGAAGCATCACAGCAAGTTAGCCACTCAAAAGCAGACCCTGCCCCTGTGCAAGCAGCACAGAAAGCCATGGACTTACACCACTATACACCAGCTGATGTCACAGTCCCTGCTGTCCAGCAAAGGGGCTGACATGGGGCCCTTCCCTCTTGATTCAGCTGTAACTCAGCCCGGAGGGTGTATCCCTTGCAGGAAAGCTACTGTGTGACAGTGAAGGGCATTGCATCCTACAGATGGTGCAAGCCCCTTTGCAAAAGGTGAAAAATAATATGCATTCATCAGCTACATAACACATTTGTGATTTTGAGTGGTCCAAAAAGGAAGAATTATAGTAAACTTTGAAATGGGTTCATTCTGACTTTTATGGAAGGGCTGTCAGTACCTCCGTAGCAGGTTTTAGACACTGTGGAATTTGGCTTAGCATCCTGGTGCAGAAAAAATGCAATAGATTCATTCATTTATTGATTTATCTATTTATTTATTTTCAGGATAGAAAGTCCTCTTTGAGCTTTCAGGGAAATTTGGAGGGCATTTTGGTCACTAGCAAGTAGAAACAGAAACAAATGTTAAAAACCAGTCACCCTTTCACTCTCTCAGTCTGACACAAAACCATTGTATATCAAAACACTTGTCTGGTATATAGCCATGCACCAGGGAACTTTATGCAAAATTGTTCTCCTCAGGGGGAAATATGAGGCTGGGGTTTAGGTCTGCATTACAGTGCAATCTTAGGGAATGAGATACATGTATTGCATCATCATACATTTTGGAATTTATAAAGAGAGGGAAAAAGAAGACAGTAAACATGATGTGCAGACTAGGGTATGTTAAATGTTTTAATGATTTTTTTTCATTGTGGTGTACTGTCTAATAACAGTTTCCAGTGTGCAGGTGCTACCAGATATTACCAATAAAGTTTCAAAGCACTTTCTCTTTTCCTGTTTTGCTGTCAAAGGGAACAGTTTTGTCTATTTCTTTCCCATTAAGTTTTCTGAATTTTTCCATTCTGTGTCTCCCAAGATTTGCTGGTTTCGATTGTTTCTAAGTATTGGCAAAATTACTTTAGCTTTCAAATTTAACATAAGAGGACTGAACAGAGCATTTTTCTTACTGGCTTGTAAGAACTCCTCATAAGACTGGCTTGTGTCTCAGGAAATAGGGTGTGCTGACAGATTATCTCCGCTAATGTGTTTAAACTTCAGTACAGAAAGGTTGGCTCTTTTCAGATGCATCAGCAGATAGGGGATCTCAAAGAATTAGCTTGAGGAAGAGGGAGTTTTACTCTGATTTTAGATCCAGATTATTTTCCTAGTCTATTCTTCTTGGGAGAAGTGGTGAATGCCATCCTGAGCATGAAGTCCAGACCCAGGAGTTGGGAGACTTTTGCTGTCTTCCCAGCTGCCACAACCCACTGTGTGAACCTGGCAAAGTCAATTAACTTCCCTATTAATTTTTTTGTCTGTAAAAATGCAGATGCTTTTAAAAATGAGTGACTGAGCAGAACTCCAGGCATATTCATGGAAAGACAACTGTTGACTTCAAGATCAGGCTTATAAGTCTCACAGGTGTGGTGAGACGTGATTCAGTAACGTTTGTAAATATCTCTGAGGTTCTAAAATGGTGGATGATCTGAGCAGGTAAAGAATTTCACTGACAACTCCTAATGGACGTATACTTATTAAACACACACACACACACACACACACACACACACCCCTTTTCATTTCAAAGTAGCAATAAGAATGAGACAAAGTATTTATTGAGTGGTTGAGAAAGCCAACCTTTGACTCTGTGCCTTAGAGCAGTGCCTGGGGCAGGCAGTAATTGTGCAGAAAGGCACTGATATCATGTCTTCTTATTGCTTAAGAAAGGTGCTTTTCCAATTTGCTTTGTTCACTGGGTTGCTGTACCAGACTTGAGATTCACAGCTATAAATACAGTGAGCTATATATAAATACACATACATACGTACACGCACAGAGACTGTGACTCAAACACATTACCAGCACACTATAGTCTAAGTCAGTATAAATGAAAAAAAAAGAAGAAAGAAAAGAGAGTTCAATATTTTTAATAAATAAAGCCTGATCCAAAAATCACTTTAACAGGCTTTGTTCATATGAGTATTCAGACCTACTGAGAGTAGAGTGGCTCATAAACACAGAAATTTGCACTAGACCTGTAAATTGAACTGTATAGTCAGACGGATTTGGAGTTGCATATCATATTGATTTTTCAAGGCAAGAAAAGGGACTGAGATTGCAGAAATTGTATTCAAATTTTCAGACCTTAAAAGTTTTGTTATATATTGATTGGGGGTGGAATTTCCCAGTGTACAGAGTGATTACATTTGGACCATACACCCATTCAATCCATCTACAGTCCTTCAACTGAGACTGTATAATAATAATAAGAACAATAAACCAATTAACAGTATGAATGCACTTCTGAAGCTATATTCTAGATCTTGCAGTTAAACTGTCACACAAAACAGAGTGGCCCACATCCACCATTTGATAATGTTTCTGAATACAGTTTTACATTTTTCCATACAAACCTACTGTAACTTTTCTTTCAGAATGAGCAAATGGAGTTGCTGGTTTGGCCCTCAAAAGGCTATTCAGGAGACGCAGAATTTATCATATGTTATGAACAGGAGGAAAATCAATCAATATCACTTTTCTGCTGTCCAGTTTGAGAGCCCTCAGATATGTGTTGTCAATTGAAGTTCCAACTAGATGTTTCTGAGGGCAAAAAGTCTGGCTTTAAAGTGCAGCAAAGAGGTCCAAATTCTGTTCTCAGTTATACCATAGTGAATCAAAAATTACTTCACTGACTATACATAGCATGAAGACATTAAGGTCAATGGATCTTTTTCTAGTTTTTCCTTATTGCTTGTACAAAACTATTTGCAGTACAGCTCTGGGAGAGCAAGAGAACTACTAACTATGGGGCAAATACTGGTTCTCCTTTCTGAAGACAGATGGACACAAAACCTGCAGTGTAATAGGGAACCACCCAGCAAAGAATTGTTTTGCCAAAGAGCAAAGAAAAGAATAAAATCCATAAAATTTGGCAGCCACTGTCTCAGGGAGTGAGATAGAAGTTAAAATAGAACACATGTTTTTTTAAATACACTTGCTGACCACATGCAGGCTTCTGACAGACCTTTTAAGCAGCATTGCTATGAAATCATAGTCTGCCTACGTTGAATATATAGGCTACATTGCATACCATGGTAATCACCACTGCATTGCCCTCTTTGATTGATCACATTATTGCAGTGGCCCACAAGCCATAAATGCAATGTCTGTAAGGCCCAAATGATAATATTCAGGCTGTACTGGCTGCCTAGAATGACTTGCCTTTTCTAAAGACCTCAGAGAGCTCCAGTCTGAAGACAGCCAAGGCCTCTTTCTCCGACCCTTTTCTCCCCATGAGAAGAACAACCTAAGCATTTGGCGTGATCAGCCACTGTCCGTTTATCATTTATGAGCAGACTTATGAACCATTAGCCAAGGGTGGACTCATGGATGAAAGGCATCATCCAACGGTGCCTTATCAATGAGAGCAAAAATGAGACCTTCATTGGTTTTGAACTTAGACTCTAGAATCAGCTATAGCACTGAGGAAGTGAATAATATATCAATAGCATAACTTTAGGTGAGACTGAAATAAGTGATACTCTGCGTCTTGATAGATATATTAGAGAAGGTGAATCTTTTTCTATTTCTTCCCAATTTTTGATGTCTTGACAAATGCATGGTGAGAGAGAATCCATGTTGCTTAGCAACTCCTTAGGATGCAGAAAGAAATCAGTCAATACAACTCTGAATTAAAGCTGCAATGACCCACAGAATTTTTTCTAGAGAAAACCAAGAATAGCTATATATTCACTGTCTTTTTCCTGAAGTCACATTAGCTCATGAGTCAAAGTCTTTAAAATGAAGACTCATGGAAATAGGTCTTTCTGAGGTGGGAGAAGGGGGCAATTTATTGCAGGAGTCTGAAAAGCAGAAACTCATTTTGAATTTTAGCAATGCTGATTATTCTAGTTAAGGTTAAGTGTGAATTTAGCTGTTTTGGCACATGAATCCTTTGTGAGCCCGTTAGGATTTCAGTCATGAGTTATGCTGAATTACTCCCTCCACTTGTTTGAGTTGTCATTGATTACATTGATATTGCACCCATAGCAGCTGAGGCAACAGACATTGCACCAATAACAAACGAAGACATAGCTTGCTTGCACATAATGCCCTCAGCAGAGCACTTGCATCAAACCCTCAACAGCTGAGCTAAAGTATGGTACTCTTAGTCTTAGCCCATGAGTGAGCATATAAGTCACAAAGTCCCGTTTTTGGTACTGGATGGTTGACATCGTTTTAAGAATGTGTTTATTCACAGAACACAACACGCATTTCTGTAAAAATCAACAAGATGATCAGGATTTGTGAACATTCCCATCAATGCTAACAGGTTTCTGAGTATTCAAAAACAGTGATAAACATGACTTCCTAGAAGTTCAAGAGAGATGAATTTAGTTCCTTTCCTCACAGTAGTATTTATATAGCCATTTATTTGTTTTTACTATTTGACCAGAACCCATCTGAATTTTTAGTAATGAAGGATTTGGTCAAAGTGGTAAAATAACAGAGGAAAATGAGTAAGTGCAGAAACCAGTGTTGTTTTTTCACAAGTTGCAAAGCACACCTCTGACTTTGCAATCACTCTTTGGAAACTGCAACATTCAAGGGATAAGACAAACCACCCTCATCATCACTTTTTGGATCAGCTATCGCTTCCTGTTCAGTGTAAGAAATGGACAGCAGCAAGATTTCTCTCTCCTTTTCCTTTTTCTCTTTGGGACACTATTAATTATTACAGTCACTGCTACTACTATGCTTGTGGCTCTGGTTGGTTACAATATATAACTCTTCTAGTTTCTTGTGCACTCCCTAGACAGACACAATGTCAGAGCTGCTGTATGTATGTAACCCCCATCGGCTTCAAGGAGTGGCAAGGCCACCTTGGCAGGATCAGCAGAGAGCCAGGACCTGAATATGGTTCCAGGGCTGCAGCTGGGTCACAGGTGTGGACTCTGTGAACTTTGCAAAGTCCTTTTGAAATTCATAGAAGAATCTGCAAAGGTATATGTCTATGTAGACCAGATTCTGCCCAGCAAAAGCTTCCCCAAAACCACTGTTTATAAATACCCTTGCCCCTGCCTTGCCCTTGATGCAATACGTAAGGAACACCCTGTAAGGGTAAATGTCATGAATGTCCTATGTCCGTACTACTGAATGTATTGACTCTTTATTCCAATTTTCTTTCCTGAAACCTTGTAAACTGTGAAAGATTACATCTTGATATATCTGACAATAAAACATAAGCTATACATGGTGTTAAACTGATACACAGTGTACTACAGAACAATATGCGGAATATTTTGTACTGTTCTATAGTACATCTGTCATGTTTATATCACACGTAGGGTTATGTTATATAGAGCTATATGTGCATGTTATGCATGTATCTATATATAATGCATAAATATATTATGACATTAATAGAAATATGGTGTGATCTAAACTTAAGAGAAATAATTTCTCCTTGGCATCTGTCCATGTTAAAACAGTTCTATAAGTGTGGCAGGAGTGAGGTATTTCAGTCTGTTTCCTTTGCAGGCCTGTGAATACAAAAAGGTGCCTTTCCCATCAGTTCTTGAGACAGATCCACAAGGGGCAGAATCTTTGGCATTACTGTAAAGGATCCCAGGTGAAAAAGTTGAGCTTTTGCAGCAATTGTTTCTGTTTTTGCTAAAACCAATGATTCATTCTGTTCTGCTCTCTTGTTTCCATGTTATATAAATAATACTGTCTCATTTTTAATGAAGCAAACCTATCAGGATTGTGGACAAAACCAAAACTTTAAGACTTTTCTGCCTTTTAGCATTTTGAAGCAATTTGCTGTTCACAGTGACTGTGGTGTGTAAACCTCCTTCCCAGGTGTGTTCAGCGTAAAGCAATTCATCTTACAGTACTCCATGGCATTCAGCTTGCTGCCCTCCAGGTGACTCGCATGCTGCACACCAGGCAATGGCAGCACTGACAGTCAAACCTATGTGCTTTTGGGGTGCAATACTGGTCAGACAAAGGAGGAGAGCCTTGGGGCTACACACTGCTGTCAACATGTGCAGCATGCCAGCAGTGCCATGTCTGACATGCATGAGGTAATCTGATGGAGGATGGATGCCATTAATGAGTCACTTCATGGTGCTAGTGGGTTTGGAGATGATTCTCACTCATGTATATAGAAACTGGCAGGGGAGCCAGGGCCAAACAAGCACATCAGGGATTCACCTCTAATACACTGAAAATGTGTGGTGTAGTCATACCCCGAAGAGCACAAGAGCCATAATCCATCCTTCTGCTTGTGTGGAGGAAATAGACCCAAGTGTCGGCAAACTATCTGCAGCAGAGTGAAGAGGCAGCAGGCTTCCCCTTGCAGAACTTTAGCAGTTTGAAAGGATCATAGAATAGAATCATGGAATGTCTTGGGCTGGAAAGGACCTTTAAAGGTCATCTAGTGCAACCCCCTGCAATGGGCAGGGACATCTTCAACTCAGTCAGGTTGCTCAGACCCCCATCCAATCTGACCTTGAATGTTCCAGGGATGGGGCATCTACCACCTCTCTGGGCACCTGTTCCAGTGTTTTGCCATCTCACTGACTAGCTATTCTACATTACTTCTGTAACCTCGCTTTATAATCAATGGAGGGAGAGGAGGACGTCTCCTGGGGTCAATCCATCTTGCTACAAGGCAGGTGATTAAAAGGATGGCAGGGAAGCTAAACTGTCCCCTGAAGTTGTCACTTCCAACCACTGGATATGGAAGGAGCTGAAATTTGGTACCTGGCAGCTTTTGTGTCACTGACACAAAATGGGGGAGGAGTATTACTGTGGGGACAGATGAAGTCAGTCTAGTGGTCATCCCACGCATGCCTGTCATAGACCATCCTCTTCTTGGGAGACCAAGGCTGCCTTTGATGTGACAGAGGAAACATAAGAGAGTTGCAAAGCACTGCAGTCATTGAGTAATCCCGGACGAGTTACAGTCTCAATCCCATGGGATCCACGTGCTAACCTACACACACCCCCCCACGCACACACAGTGCTCCACAGCAGGGACAGGGTGTTTACACCACTTTTGGTTCCCAGCCAAGAAGGTGTTCTGCAATCCTTCTGAGGATGGGCCGGCGTGGGCAGACTGATCACTCTAGGATTTTCCAAGGGATGCATGGAGAGATATTTCCTTCCTTGAAACTATTTCACAGCTCCTCCAAGGCTGCATGGAGTTAAGATGAGGGAGGCACTGGCAGCTGGAGGAACACCATGCCAGCTTCTCTGTCTGTGCTTCCTCACCTTTCCCTTCACAGTTAGGGCAGAAGGCGTAAGGGAAGGGAGATCAGAGGCTGCTAATCAGCCAGTGAGCGATGTTGATATTCCTTTCTTGGTGCTGAAATGAATGATGCTTAGTCTTTTAGTTAATTTGAAGGGACCACATCTGGAAGCGCTTTACACAGCCTCAGTCTCTGTGGCAATTTGCCTGAGTAAGCACCTTAAGATTTAGCCAACAGAGAATGTGCACTGCATAGCTCATTAAGAGCCTAATCACTCTCCTCTGGGTCGAATTCAAGTGGCTATTAAAATCAATGTATTTATTTGCCAGGGAGAGTGCTAAAGAGGTTATAAGATGTATATGAAATGTGTCCTGGAAAAATGACACTGTGGTAACAGTATGAGAAAGAGCCCAAGCGGGCTTAGACACATCCTAACCCTTCGCTGCTATTAGATGTGGGGATTTCTGCACTAGGGAAGAGGGAACGTGAAGGATGTCAGCTAGAGGAATGATGAAAATATCTCACAGACAAGTGACAAGAAGCCCGTGGCACATCAAATAGCAGAGGAGGACTATGCAGATAACAGCTGGCTGACAGGGGAACCATTTCCTCTGATTGGAGGCTGTCTCCAAGGAACATGGACTGACTCTTTGCTTACTGACCTTGAAAATGGAAATAATTTCAGAGGCAGCCTTCTCCCATTTGTGGAAGTTTAAGCACATTTGTTTCTAGCAAATTAATTGGAATGCAAGTTGCCGTGACATCACGGAGAAAGGATCATTCCTCATTTATCAGCATGTCTGTTTTGGTATAAATGACAGAGCCTCTTAATAAAAGTGTTTTTAATGTGTGACTTTGCTTTGCATAAAATATGATGAAAGGGTGTGAGGACGGAGCTGAAACTGCAAGGAACTAGGGGAGGAACCATCCTGATGGGCAAACGCCATCCAGTGCCCGATGGCTGGGGACATGCTGGGAGATGGGAGGGAAAGATCTGTTTCACGAGGAAAAGATTCAGTTGCAGGAGAATAAGAGGACATCCTTGCTTGGCACTCTGCCTGTGCATGTAAACAGATGTGGTACAAAAGCAAGTATACGTCTCCCTAAACGGCCATCTTCAACCTCCCTTCCCCCTTACTAACAAATCTTATGAAAGCAAACTCTTCCCAGAACGAATCACTCTTTTTCTGAACAGTGAACTTTTCTGTTGCAAAGTCAACAAAGTCCTGCAGGAATTCTTGGAGAATCTCCAGAGATGTGCAAAAAAAGCCAGCAATTTGTTGTCTATCATGGCATGCTTTCAGGACCCACAGAGGCTACTGGGAGCTGAGGGCGGTCTGTATCTCAGCAAGTCAGAGCTCCTCTGCAGATTTTCTCAACATCACAGAGCTGTGTCATTTTAATTTACTGGCTTATTCTTTATACTCTCATTTTAGTGCCAGCTATCACTGCAAGAAGAAGGTAGCATGATTGAAACATCCAGTTTGGTTTATTAAACTGAACTGCTCTCCTCCACTGGTGGGGAGGGTCACCTTGCAAGTAACAGAGGGTAGGAACAGGCGCATACTGCTGACTAGCTGCTGGGTCTGCAGGTTTACACTCCAATTTCCCCCATGGTAATTGCCTTGGTTGCTATATCAAGCAGGATTTGCAGATCTACGAGCTAGGTCCAGATTCTGGACTAGCTGCAATGCAGAGGCTGAACCATCTTTGTTCTGAAGTCTTAGAGAAGCTGAGCACGGGCTACACAGCTGATATGGTGGTCTGGCTTCATTTCTTGACGGATGTCTTCACTGTCGTTGCTGGTCACAAAAACCCTCTAAGTCTGGCTTATGTTAACATCAGGAAAGTAGATATAGTGGTATAGGTAAATTAGATTTTACTTCCACTTGGCCAGTTTATTTTTCAGGGAGAAATGAAGCTGACTGTATCTATGGATTTGCTTCTCTTCTGCTCCTATCCCACAGTCCACTTTTAGCTGTATTTCCAGGTCTAACACTCTCTTTTTCTTGAATGGATTTACCTGCTCCATTTTTGCTGCACAGCATTGAAATCAGCATAACCCCCCCACCCCCAACCATCCTCATCTGGAGAGGTTTACCTTTACTATAAGTCACCTGAGGGTGGAGGTGCCATGGGCTGGGGAGGAGCCCCCAGGACCAGGGAGCTAAGGGGAAGAGGAGCTTTGGTAGAGCAAGAAGGGAGCACCCACAAAACGTGTCCCCTCCCATGCTCCCAGGGCACTTGAGAGAGGGGAAGAAAGAGGCACCTTAGCTACATCAGCCACATCTGTGCACCAAGCAGAGCTGGAGGAGAAAGGGCAAAATCAGTGCTGAGAGATCATGGGTTGGCTGATAGTGAGATGGCAGAAGAAAGGGGCCTCTCTGGGGCCAGCCACTGCCTGCACCAGACAACATCGGGGTCTCTGCTCCACCATGCCCTGGCAGGTCGCCAGCAGACAGGGTGGGGGAAGAAAGGGGAGAGGATCACACCACTGTGGGGAAGGAGGTGTATAAATAGTGCCTGTTTGTAAGGCCAGGTGTGTCCGTCTGATCCGAGCCAAGCATAACAGGAGGGAGCAAGGGGTGCGTCTTCGTCTCCAGACCCGGTTCCTGAAATTCATTTCCTCCTATGTGTTTCTGCTATTATGGGTCGGCAGACAGGGAGGAAGGAAGGAAGGAAGGAAGGAAGAAAAGAAAGCAAAAATCTTTGTTTTATTCTTGGATCTCACACCCCTGAATCTCTATTTGTTTACTTTGTACCTGCTCACTTGTGCATTGTTTGTCCTGAATATGTGTTACGGCAGAGCCACTCTAAGCCCTTGCTTCTGCTGGAGGGGAAATTTTGCTTCACTGTCTCCCACTTCTCTCCCTTGCTCTGTCTATCCCTGCTGCCAGGTGCATTAGCTCCTCCATCACCCCTGTCCTAGCATCATCGGACCTCTCACCAAACCGAATCATCTCACTTGGCAGAAACCTTCTTTGGGTAGTGAATTGAACTGGTACAGAGCTAGTTCAAACAGGCAAGGGAGAGAGAGGCAGTCAGTAGATGCTTGTGGCAAGAAAGGGGGAAGGCATTGGAGGACAAAGGGGTTTTTTGTTTGACTTTGGTGACCTGCTATATTGGTTCCCACTCTTGTGTGTAACTTGATCACCAGCTGGTATCTTGGCACAGGGTTGTTTTCCAAGCTCTCAGGATGTATCTTCATTCCAAATATCATCCCAGCAGCCTGGAATAAATCTTCAGCTCCCATGTACTTCCAGCTTTCTACGGTAGAGCTGGCCTCAAATTGAACTCTCTGACAGAGTGTATCTGGCCAACGCTGTGGTCACATTTATGGTCATTCCTCCTGCCAACATTTTTTACAGCGTGCTAGGCTGTTATGATGAACCCCTTGGAAAACAAGGACGTGGCAACAGAAGGTTTCCCTTGTTATCCTGGAGGCAGACCCAGATATTGCAGGTGCTCTGTCTGGCTGCCTGGTCCTTCAGCGCAAAGCCAGTGCTGGTATCCACTCACTCCTGGGAAAACACTGATGGCATCAGAGAGCTTGGCAGCTAAACAGCCTGGTGGGAGCATCATTTTGCTTACAATGCCCAGGCAGCTGGCTTCTTGCAAGCACAGAGCAGGTGAGCCGCCCTGTTCCTGCCATCATTTGCCCATGGACACAGAGGACGTGTTCCTGTGACCACTGGGGACGGGAGGGGTGGGATGGAGGGATGTGTTACCAGCAGGGCTGTGGCTTTGCTGCCAGGATGTGCACTGCTCACACAACCACCTTTCCGGCTGTGGGGTTCCCCCGGTGCCTGGTTCACCCTAGATACATCCCACATCACTCCACTGCATGGGGCAGCACAAGCCCAGACCCACATTTCTCCGACTGGGTGGCTGGGTCCAGCCACAGCTAATCACCATCGGCTGATCATGGTCTTCTCTACCCCATGCACCTCTGCATTTGGGTGATGGGGATTGTCCACACTCATCAAAACCCTGTCTCCCTGACAGCCAAAGGCACATTTGCAGGCTTGCTGCCACTTGATTTGTTCTCCTTTTTCTGCTCTCTCTTTCCTCCAACTTTCAGAAATGGGAACATTATTTGAAAAACGGGAGACACAGAAGGAGGCCGCATGGCCCCGCGAACGCAGTGTCAGGCAGAACAAAATAAACGCCTGAGGAGGTGCTTCCGAGAGACTTTGAAAGAAACTGGAGCACACATGTTCCTCTTCTCCCCCTGTTTTTGTCACGTCTCTGTAATACGATGGACATTTTCCTGGCTGCTCGGCAGGGCTGACAGCGTGTTATCAGGACGGGGCTGTGTCCTAAATAGAAACTCTGCGGGTTCGGAAAGTTCCCTTCTTCTAATTGGAACTGACTCGCGGAGGTGAAGAAAAGCTGCAAAATTGTTTTAAGCTATGAGCAATTATAACAACCCTTACAGTGCCAGTGACACTAAGAGGATTTGTACTGGATTATACCTAGAGTTAACATGATCTAATGCTGCATGAATATCGCAGCCCGCAGCAGGCCCAGCTCTTGGAGTCGGGTTCCTTGTTCTTCAAAGTCATCTGGGGTTTGGGGAAGGAGGAGAACAAAGCTGTGCGGGAAGAGTTTTGGTGCAATGTCTTATCTCATTTAAACATCACAAATAGGCACTGTTAAAGTAACAGTGGAAGGCAAAACAGATTTTAATGAGAGCCAGCCAGCCTCCTGCTATTTGGCACTTGTCCTGCTGGGCAGAGGTACCGCAAAGGACTCGCAGTGAGGTGACATGATGGTGCCATGCTGTCCGCGATGCCGTGGCACGCCAGGTGACCAAATTGTGAATCTTCCTCTTATCTCCAGGCTGTATTGGATTGTCTGAGGCGGCTTTAAAAATTCTGTTAAAATAATCCTTTTTATAATGGCACGGAGAGACTTCTGCTGGTACAGGCAGAGGAAAAAGGGAATTAGTTGGGGTATGTCCTCATATGCAGAGATTTCAGCAACACGAAGCTCTGGTGAAGCAGGCTGGTAGAGCTGTATGCACCAAGTGATCATGAGAAGCATGGTCTACAGGAAAGGAGGGAGGAAGGGACAGCACAGGAGCTGAGGCTGGAGGCTGGGGCCTTGGAGAATACCTGCTCTACTACTGGCTTATTATAGGGCTTGCAAGGAGTTGTTTAATCTCTCTGTAGATCAGTTCCTCAACAAACAGAATTAAAGCAATAGCATTTTGCTTGGTGGAACGGGATGAAGAGAAACCTGCATCAGTGCAAGGTACTCAAACTCTAGAGTGATTGGGGATGGCAAAGATGGAAAACAGGTAGAAAGGAAAGGAAGTCACTGAGTGAAAAGAGACACATACTGGCCATGAAGGTTTTCTCTCTCGTCTTGGATTTTGTTAGTGAAATCAGCAGAGCCAACAAAAGTTCTCAGGGGACTTAAACTCCCAAGTATGCTGAAAGACACAGAGTAGAGATTGTGCTTGGGAACTACCCAAGATTTGCCTTGGAACAGCAAGGGAGCACCTGATCAAATGGATGCAAAATTTTTTCTCAGCGTAGATTTAGTGTGTGATGGGGGGAATTAATGGGGGTGAAAATGGCTTTATAGCCAAAATGGGAAACCCCTCCCTGCTAGTGCTAGTGAGCTGTGCAGTGCTGAGCTCTGCAGCAAACGTGAGGAATGAGGCCAAGAGGTCTAAATTACATTGTTGTTTACATGGCTTTGTATTTGTGCCCGACAGTAGGCTAGGTCAGCCACACTTCTTACTAGTAGCATCATTTGACTGATGAATGGAAAAATTTCATGTCAGGCCCCTAGGAGATTTTATATCACTAATAAATTATATTTATTTTGCAGAGGCATGTCAAATAAAAGTATACCTATGCAATGTTGAACTGTAATCTGTCCCACTGAAATCCATTCAGGCAGTAAGTTCAGACCCCAAAATAGGATATAACAAATACTGGACAACTAACACAAAGGAGTGCGGCTCACATTGTCTGTTACTTCCCATTTCTCCTACAGCTCATCTCACCACCAGCCCCATGCACTACATCAATCCCCATTAAGCACTCTTCTGAAAGTTTAGGCACGGTGTTGTTACACCAATGTGTCAAAAACCTACGAGCTAAAATAAGCACCCGCAAGAAGATTAATTTGTCTTAAAAAGGTATGTATTAGAGAGAAGAAGAAGCAGCATAAATCAGAATGAAGGTAGGAGATTTGGGTCTTTGAGCCCTCCATTTGGGAAGGATAACAATGTTATTTCTTTTAAATGGGAACTGAGGTCTCCCATGATTGGGCGCTTTTAGGAGAATAACAGCTAGTATTGTGGGGGACAGTGTAACATCATGAGAACATCAGTATTTTAAGGTTATATTACATAGAAAAGATTAACAAAGAATCACAGGCAATTCTACACTTCTCACAATTTAACACACACACACACACACACTAACCCAGTCTGAAATACTTTGGTCAAAAGAGGCAAACGACTTATACTGATTCCCAAAAGTCTTTTGGGAGTTATAGGTTGGGTGCTGCATGCTTTCATTCTGCTCCGTCATTAGCCTCCCAGCTAGAATTTCATCTTCCACAATGCAACCTGGACCATTCTGGGAGGAGGCAAAGAAGGGAGGGGAGTTGTGGGGTTTAGGAAAAGTGTGAGAGATGAAATCTGTTGGAAGATGTGCCACCAGCTCCTCGCATAGGGATGAATTTGACCCACTGTGAAGTTTGTCTGAACTAGTGCTAATATCCTGGGCTTGCAGTACTTAGGCAGCAATTATCACCTATAAAATAGGTGCTAATGTAGATTTTCACATTCAGAGGGCCAGCTGCTAAACTGGTAGAAATGGGTGTACCTTTGTAGACTCCACTAGAGATAAGACTGGTTCATGCCAGATAAAAATGTTTCCCAGAATTTTTAAGACACCGATTAATCTTAAAATCAAAATAAAGAGAAGAAAGAGTGCACATTGATCCCTTCAGTTTAACAGGAAATTTACATCTGGAGATGTCTGAAATTCCACCTGATGAATGATTGAACTGTGAGAGGCCAGCAGCATGCAGTATCACACACTGGTCATTTTATAATAATTGCAAGGGATGTATTTCTGGAAAGGAACAGATAGAAAATTATGGTGACCTGGCAGAATATAGCAGCTACTTTTCAGCCCGTGCCCTTCCATCTTGGCAGGGTGTTGTTTTCCTTCATTTCGTAAAATACTCAGATCGGTACAATGCAGCTTTTGAAAATGGAGTCCTAAAAAGAAGATCTACTAATGTCTAAGGGAAAAAAACAAAACAAAACAAAACAAAACAAACAGTTTATGATTTTAAAGTGTCAGGGACTTTTTTGTATAGGTACACAGAGCTGCCAGGTCAAAGTGCTACCTTCCTGTAACTATAGTGCAGCATAAATTTCCCCAGTAACACACCGGCTGTTAGTTGAACTTCATAGCAAAGAATCAATAAAGTCAAGGCAATTTCCTTAACATGCCATCTGTAAGAGATTATGGAAGGGAGGTGGGAGAAGGGTTTTCCTTAGTGGCTAATGCTTTACTAAAGTTCAAATGAGGCAATATATAGTAAAATAAATTTAATCTATATTTTCTCTTCTTTCAATTTTAGTGGGGACTAAATGAAATGGAACTGTGTTGATTCTACCCAGTTCAATATATCTTCGCTTTCTAATAACCAAGGTCATTTTTACCTTCATGGAAAAAGAAGCCTAATATAAAATACTCACCCTGACTGAACAAACACATATGTGCACTTTTTCAAAAGCCAGGTAGATGACTGATATATTATGTAATTCATTTCATGGCACACTGCTGAATGTTTTTTTATAGATAGTGTTTAACCTTGCCAATTTTGCTCTGAGATAATCACTCCTTTGAGGATAAAATCTCACATTTAACATTAGAAGAAAAAAGAACCCCCACGTGCCAAAATCTGCAGTATACAACAAATAACGGGGAAGTTACTTAGCCAGAAAGATAACGATTAGAGCAGTTTTCACTGCTGACTCTGTGATTAGCCAGTGGTTGTTATAATATTAATCAGAAATACAGAAACTGCTTAGACTACGTTTTGATACAGCCAGTGAGCAATGACAAAATGCTTAGACATCTTACAATAATGTATTTCTGCCCTGACTAATGGAAGTGGCAAATAGATCCATAAAAATCCCCTATATTTAGCACTGGAGCTATTCTCAGAGTGCAGGAGCTTTTCTTGTGGTTCTCTGGAGTTTATGATCAGGAATATTAATAGTGCTGGCATCTCGTGGAAAGGATGCAAACCCTGGAAGACAACTCTGAAACACCCAAGGGAAGGACATCGATGGTGTAAGTCTGCAGGGTCAACACAGTGCCCATTTGCTCTGTGAGCTCTGATGCTCCCCTGGAGACTGCTTTTGAGAGAGGAACAGTACAGAAGGTCAATGCAAGGTGAAATTTTACCTGGAGGGAGGAAAAAATATGTATAAGCCCAGATTCATCGTATCATGCTGTAAGCACGTAGTCAAAGTGGCTAAGTTTGGAGTGCTGTCAGCCCTTGGTTCCCATTATAGTCAAGGCAGACAGGCACCTCCTGAGGGCAAGTCAGCCCACCTATGATGTGAATCACCCTCAGGAGAGCCTGTGTTTCACTCCAGCTGTTGGAAACCAGCTGCCTGATGTGCCATGAGATGAATCCAGGCCTTGACATATGAGTATGGGACAAGCTGGTTCTGACTGAAAGTCTCCAGCCAGGAAAGAACCAAACATAAATCAAACACCCATCTCAATTAATGAAATTAAAGATTTCATTAACTTTTAAAGACATTTTGCTCATGCCTCCACCCTCCCTTTTTAGGCACACACTTGGGACCATTACTGGAAGCATCATTCACTAGGGTAAGACCCTGCCCTTATGGCATTTCCATTTCAACCAGAAGCAAGTAGTACTGGGATTCCTGGAGGAGCTTGACAGTTCTTTGTTTTCTCCTCAGATTTTGCAGACTACAAGAGATTATGGAAAACATCCAGCCAGGACCAGACTTGGAGGTCTTGATCTAAACAGTCAAAGAGGAATTTTAACCCACTTGTTCAGCTAAGATTTTTCACTACCAGGATTGCCAGGTTGGGCCAGAGGTGACCAGATGCAATGGGGGAGTATAAAAGCATCATATGCCTTAAAGACCACTTTAAATAAGCCCTATTTTAGGGCCATAATATGCAGCATAAGACTTTGGAGAGGCTTTATGCATGGGGACAAATTGTGCTTGGATGGCAGAAGCAATATTCAGAAAATAATGTGAGGACTCTGCATTTTGTTTTTTATTCACTTATGCTTCCTCCTTATTGAAGCTCCATCTCAAATCTATCCAGAAGTAGCAACTAACTTTCAAAAATACACTGTTGTGGTGGGTTGACCCTGGCTGGATTCCAGATGCCCACTCAGCTGCTCTATTACTCCCATCCGCAGCTGGACAGGGGAGAGAAAATATAACAAAAAGTTCCTGGGTCAAAATAAGGACAGGGAGAGATCACTCACCAATTATCAACCCCGGCAAAACAGACTCAACTTGAGGATTTGATTTATTACCGATCAAATCAGAGTAGAATAATGAGAAATAAAACCAAATCTTCAAAAACACCTGTCCCCCATCCCTCCCTCCTTCTCAGACTCAGCTTTACTCCCAATTTCTCCACCTCCTCCCTCTGCATGGCACAGGGGAACAGGGAATTGAGGTTGTGGTCAGTTCATCACACATTGTCTCTGCCGCTCCTTCCTCCTCACACTCTTTCCCTGCTCCAGCGTGGGGTCCCTCCCACAGGAGACACTCCTCCCTGAACTTCCCCAACGTGAGTCCTTCCCACGGGCTGCAGTTCTTCACCAACTGCTCCATCTTTGTTCCCTCCCACGGGGTGCAGTCCTTCAGGAGCAGACTGCTCCAGCGTGGGTCCCCCACAGGGTCACAGGTCCTGCCAGCAAACCTGCCCCAGCGTGGGCTCCTCTCTCCACGGGGCCACAGGTCCTGCCAGGAGCCTGCTCCAGTGCAGGCTTTCCACGGGGTCACAGCCTCCTTAGGGTGCATCCCCCTGCTCCGGCATGGGGTCCTCCACAGGCTGCAGGTGGAGATCTGCTCCCCCGTTAACCTCCATGAGCTGCAGGGGAATCTTTGCTCCAGCTTCTGGAGCACCTCCTGCCCCTCCTTCTCCACTGACCTTGGTCTGCAGAGTTGATTCTCTCACATATTTCCATTCCTCTCTCCAGCTGCAGTGGCACAGGTTTTTTTCCCTCTCCTTAAATACGTTATCCCAGAGGTGTTACCACTGTTGCTGATTGGCTTGGCCTTGGTTCATCTTGGAACTGACTGGTGTTGTCTCTGTTGGACACGGGGGAATCTTCTAGCAGCTTCTCACAGAAGCCGCCCCTGTAGCCCCCCTGCTACCAAAATCTTGCCATACAAACCCAATACAATTGCAAATAACCCCCCCCAAAAGACAAGTCTTGTCTTAAGACATCACTTTAAAGCGTCCATAAAATCTCTGGCAAGATTTCTTTGTCTACGGAAGATTTAATTTTTTTAATTTTTTTTATTTTTAGGAAATCTATCTCTGCTTTTTTATTCTAATCTGTTTGACATAGGTTTAATTGTACAAAAAGGTTTTTAAGAGCACTTACCTCTTCAAAGTATGCTTCATTTTGCCACGACATAAATCAGAAGCTTAGGCTATTTTTCTTAAATTTACTAACCCAAACAGAAAAGACCTGAGTTCCTCTGAAACTACTGACGTAGAGTAAATAATTAGACCTTGATCTGATGAAGGTACTTAACAGCAGGCTTATTTTTAACTCCATGAGTGCAGCCACTGAATTCAAAGGGATTGTTTGGATGTTTAAGTTGAGTGCATATTGAAGAGCATTGCTGATCAGAGCATTCTAATCCTTAAACTGTGCCATTGATTTCGGCAGGGTCACCAGCACAGAGTAATGTCAGGGGGCCAAGGGCAGCAGGACTACAACCATGACTTGTTGAAATCACGGGAAGTGATTTTTTACCCCTTGGACACCAGGGCCCTCTCCAGATCCACAGAGGCTGTTTGGTTTTGTTTTGGGGGGTTTGGGTTTTTGCTAGAGTTTTTTCCCTTCTAATTTAGGTTAATCCATATCTTCCCCATTCTAGGGAAAAACTACCTTAGCCATGTGAAATGGAGAATACTCATCCTACCCTAATAAAATGCCTGGAAAACATGACCAGGGAACGATCAGTAAATAAACTGCCAAGCCCTGCAATTCTTCACTCTTGTACCTAATCTCAAAAGGAGGCTAATTAAGACCAACAGCACACTCCTCACTGAGCAAAGATTACTTATCAGCTTAATTTGATACTTTTACAGACAGCTGACATATGGTTTCCTCCTCTTCCCCCTGCCTCTTCCTGCACTCGAGTTTAAATAGGGCTAAAGTCGTGGATAGGACTGCTGCTTCTCCTTGCTGCTGAGCTGGGTTTCATCTCATGTGGAAAAGAATTGGTGCTATCGGGCTCAAGGACCTGATCTTACCAAGAGGAGCTTGCTTTTCCTCAGAGCAGACCCATATGCCTAACAGATGTACTACCAGAAAAACAGATTGGTGAAATGGAACTTGTTCCTTAAAGGTGAACTGAAACGCTAATGTACCGTGTGTAAAAAACAAAGTCTGCTTCTTTGAACCACACACTTTCTAGGGTGCATATTCAATGCAGCCATACCATGATCGTCCTTGGAAATGTGACAAGTTGAAATGAGAAAGAGATTTACGGGCACAATTTTTTGGAGAGACAGTAGCTCAGAATTATTGAGTTTCCCCATTCAGGCCAATGTGAGAGGCCACCCTAAGTCTGATGCAATTTAAACCACTCCATAGATCATGCTGGACGTCCTTTAATATGTATCATTCCAGCCTTAACTAAACCTGATAGATGTTAGCCAGGAAGGAGAACGAGGTGTACTCTATTGCATATGCTATAAGCCTATCCTCTTTCACTGCACCATGTCCTCAGCTGATGCAGACCAGCTGAGCTCTGGTTCAATTAATGAGGTTTGTGCCAGTTTTCACCATGTGAAGATCTGGACAATCACGTTTATTGTGGCAGCTCAGAAGGTTTAGTAATTTGTTTTTAACAATGCCTATGGGGTTTGATTCTCTGCTCTGACTACGTGAGGTACAAGCAAGTCCCCTGTGACTTGGGCTCCTCTTCTTACATGGGGTCAGGTCTTCATCCCGACCTCGCATGATACAGCCCTGGCTGTAGGCTGCTCCCTGTCCTCAGGCACGAACAGCAAGGAAACCCTCAGCAAAGCAGCACCAAATCCTGAAAATCACACTGCATGAGAGATTATGTTACATCTATGCCACTCAGTAATGGGCACTGTGTGGGACCTGAAGTTACCACAAATGGGTGGATGTGGTATCAGTCCCAAGTAGGTTGGTCTCATTATACATGTCAGAGAGAGACAAGGTTTTCCCTATGTTTCCTAACACACTTTCGAACTAACACAGGTGATCCAGGCAAAACACAGGTACCAAAACCAAACTCATCATGGACTCCAAATAGGGTGCACTCTGTTGCTCCTTCCACAGCACTTTCCTTCTGCTTCTTCTGATGCTGAGGTCTTAGGTTTTAAACGTGATGAGAACTTTGCAAGAATTTTGTATTCCTCGTTATAAAATAATTTTTCAGCCTTTGGCTTACATGAGATGCATTTGCCATGATCAGCTTCAGGTACTTCTGGGCAAGTCAGAGTTTCTCATAGCTGTATAAATAAATATTTTTTGTAGTACACCCATGACTGATCATCATCTCCATTTGTGTATTTCTGACTGTGACAGTTACAGAGCTTGCACAAGAAGATACATTTTTTAATGATGTTTACACTCATTTCAGCAATCATAGTTATATATAGCTACATATTTGAAAGTCCTAAATAAACAGGTTGCAGCTCACATAAGTAAAATGAAATGAAAATATAAACTAGAATCAAATGCATCATCTGAAGACTTAGCCCTTAAATACCTGGCATGTTTTGTACATCTGATAGGTACATATAAATTTTAAAGACATTATATATTTGAGTCTAGATGTGTAAAACAAATATAAATATGTGTGTATCTATTGGATATAAAAATATATAATGCAACATACAACAATACACACCTGTCTATACACACATGTGCAAGCACAGGCATGTACCCATGCATGGACGTCCACACATTTGGTACCATAACATTTCTGAATCCTTGCATCTGGAAGGTCTGTGTTAAAATAACATTTGGGAGCTTAAAATAACATAGCTGCCATGCTAGTTCATGCCAGAGGAGCTGTTAGCACTGCAAGTCGTCTCAGAAAAGGGAGCTGTGAGAGCAGCAGAGAAACCTGTGGGCTGTGCTGAGGGGTGAGGGGCTGGAGAAAGTCCTTTGGTGCACGTTTCCATTCATCACGTGATGCACGGGAGTGCTGAGGGGACCTGGTTGACACACTGAGAGCCCATAGGTTTAGCTGGTGTGCAAATACTACACACACACACAGTCAAAATGACCACAATTTGATAGTGTGGCCTGTGCGTGTGCTTGAAATGCAGATCCCAGGTGGGACAAACAGCCTGCATGCTGCTTTTTGCACCACAAGGCTCCCAAGGAGCAAAGGTATGGAGCTGTTTGGGGAGCTGGGCAAGGGTGCCCACAATCATTGGGTCCTGTGGAGGGGGCTGCGTGCTGGTGAAGAGGGGCTCTCTGGAAAAGTTGCAAGCAGGTTATACGAAGTGAAGCAAGAAGGGACATGGCTGGTGTGGCATCACACCATGTTCTCTGTTTCGTTTCTAAACCATGAGGCAGAAGGTGTTAGCTAAGGACAGGACCCAACTGAGTGCTGACTCTGGGCATGCAAGACATCTGGCTCTTTGTCTGCATTTGGTAGCCAGGACCATGTTCAGAAATCATTCAGTTAACACCCATGAAGGCTGTAGCTCTTCACCTCGCAGTTACCTTGAGGGAAGCACGAGCTCCACTGAAGCTGATGGGAGTCTCCCGTGGCTGCCACTGAGGAAAGGCAGCCCTCATGTCTCCTCCCTCCTGGCTTCCCCTGCCTCACACCTACACCCAGCAGCACGTAGGATCTGCATGCGGCTTGCTGCCTTGCCTCTGCCAAGCTCCTGCTGCCAGCTTCTGCTCTGACAATTGCTAGCACAGCACCACACAGCATGGCAAGGCATGGCACAGCACGGCACAGCATAGTACTGGGCAATAGATGCTGCTCCTTGCAGAGCTTTCCACCCCACTCCCTTCCCTCCTCCCCTGCCAACAGTTGCAGCCAGCACCTCCCTTCCTGAGTCTAAAGGAAAACTATTTTTGCAGCCGTACTTAGCTGTACTTGCTACAAATATTCCCAGGGACACTAAGTTTTTTCTTGGCTGTTCTCCGATTATCTGAAGGGCTGTTGCAGCTATTATATTACCCCTCAATGCCAGGGACCTCGTTCAGGCAGTGGTGGAGACCATTCCCCTCAGCAGCAGGGCTGCAGATGCTGATCTTCAACCGCAAAGGCAGTCTGTGGTATCTCCCCAGACACCCTGCTCTGCAAGGTTAGTTTCTCACACTGCCTGGAAACCAAAGCCTCGGGCCCATGGTCTTTACTCTTATCCCCACAACTGTGGCGTGTATACAGTGCAGTATAAATGACTCAGGTAAGAGTCTGGGAGAAGCTGGATCCCAAAAACAAGGTTTACAGTATCTCCTGTGGAAGTTATTTTCAGCACTCAGCAAGCTCCACCTGTAGCCTGGGTCATGTCCAGGCCTGGTGGGAAAACAGCTGCTGATACTGATGCTGATGCTGATGCTGATGGTGATGCTGATGCTGATGCTGAAGCAGGAGCTGAGCTCTGCCAAAAAGCCAGGCCCAGCTGAGAGCTGTTGAATGGCATGAAAATGTAACTCAAGGCTCACAAGTGAGATTGAACGTTCTAGACCCAATTCTTTTCACCTTATTCAAGCAAGAAGACCCATTAAAATGAAAAGAACTGGCTGTACGTGCACATGCATTTTCCTTTTTTGATCAACTGCCTCTTTGCTGATACGCCTAGTAGAGTGTTTGAAATCCCTATAAATGTTAGATGTCCATGATAAAAGACAGTGCCCTTATTTGGCCCGTGGCCATTTTCCATGTTTATTTGCCTATTTATTTCAGTTAAGTGCAACACACCAGTTGATGCACAACACCCATGTGCCGCAATACGGCTCCAGGTTGCCTTGGCAACGGGTGGAAAGGGTTTTGAAGAGCCAGAGAGGCCCATGCTAATGAAAACAAGCATTCAGGGGGCCTCTTCTCCAGGTGGGCGAGAAGAGGCTCCCCGCTGGGCTCCCTCACCCAGCCTGCTTTCAAATAGTCTGGCGCTTTAAACAAAAACTACAAAAACCAACAACAACAAAAAAGCCCACCACCCAGGCCCCTCTGCTTTTTTTTCCATGCTAAAACACAACTACTGATTAAAAGTTCTGAGACAGTTCTTTGAAGCCTTTCATTAATAGGTTTCTTTTATGAATCCAAATTAGATAGTCCACACATTTTCCTTAAAAAAAAAAAAAAAAAAAAAAAAAGGAAAGTGAACTATTATGGAAATGTTTGTTGTTATTATTGCTGCTGCTTGCTTTTACATGTTTAATCTCCCACATGTGCATCTGTGCCAGATGGCACTGCCCGTAAAATGGGAGATAATCTTTGCACACCATCTTCAGGTTGATGCTGGTCCCCAGGCTGCTGAAAGCTCTGGCTCTTGTTTGGACATGGTGGAAACCATGGGCTTTGTCATGAGCTCTGTGGGATAAGGCTGACCCTGCCTGGGCTCAGCACCCACAGTTTCCCCTGAAAGTCTCATGTGAGGATGGGGAGAGGGTGAGTTACTCATAGAGTTCTTGTGGGAGTGAGGCTGTGATACTGAATGCATGGGGACATCTCCCCACCCGAGAAAGTGGGTCTTCTGGGCATCTATGCTCCGGAAATTGAAGAGTTGTGAGGAATATCTGACCCTATTCAATTGTCTCTTTTGGAAACATGAGGAAAAGGGTAATAACTGACACTAGGAGATGGGTAGGAGTATAGGCACCATCTTCAGTGAGATTCACGTGTGTCCCACTTCCCTTACAGCTGTCCAGCACCTGGGGGTTATTCCCAAGGGCCAAACTGCTGACTGGCTCAATGAGGTGATGTCCATGGAATGTAAATATATGAATAAGTATGTAAATATAGGAATGACATGAAAGGGGAAGCATCCAGTGAATTCCTGAACATAGGGTGAAGGTTGCTTTAGACTGATGATGATGGATAAGGGAGTGAAGACCTTGTGGACACCAAGGCCAGCAGAAGGGCACTGTATGATAATCTGGGGTGACAGATTTCTGTTTCTATTTCTGTTTCCATGTGAGCTTTTCTTGTGCAGGGCACAACACATTCTTCTGTGGACAATGATAACCAATACTTTTTAATGCACAGTTGAGCTCACAGTCCAAAGTCTGAATTTGTGGCACAAAATTATAGGAAGGAGGGAAGTGGCAGCCAGGAGTGAAGCAGACCTCTGTAACAATGACACTGAAGGAAGATACAGTGTCGAGCGGGCCATCAAGGAGGTAGGCACAGAAAGCCATGGAGGGAGATGTCCAACTTCCCCACCATGGGTGGTATCATTTGCACACAGCTTGCAGTGACGGGCAGGCAACTCCTCCAGCAGAAGGTCTCTTCCACCTCCTCAGAAGCAATGAGAGGTGATTGCCTGTTTGGACTGGTGAAATGTCACAAGCTCCAAATAAAAGAAATTGGGGTAACTATCCCTTTCAAAAAATCTGAAACCAACCCAGATCATGTGAGACTGAGAACAAAATACCAAGAGTCGATGGCATAGCTTCCACTGTTAAGCAAAATATATGTATATTTTTCGGTAGGACTCTTCACCACTTGTTGGTGACTCAGTGCCAGAAACTGACTCATGTAGAAACAGCATTACAGCGAGACAAAGAAACTGTAATACACCGCCAGGCTTTTGGTCTGATAATACTCTCATGGAAGGAGTGTTTTACTCTGCCCTGAACTGCAGTGAAGCTTATCACTGAGAGCAGTGACGTACTGGTCAGTTCGTTAATCTAAGCAAAGGGGAGTGAAGCTGGAAATGTTTATGAGTGATTTCCCTCTGCTGAGGAAGGAGATAAGAATAACTATGACAACGCTCCTAAAAAATTTGTTGAACGTTTCATTCTAAAATGAAGCATACCAAAAAAGAAGGCAGTGCCTGAATGGGGGGGGGGTCTAGAGAAAACACTGCTCCTTGTAGATGTCTCCCCAGGAAAAGCAACACTGCGGCTAAAATGTCTACAAGTAGTTTTAGGATGCCTGAAGTCTTTGGATTGCCAAGCTGCAGCAGGGCTCCTTTCTGGAGGGAGGACATTCAAAACTCTGGAAAACAGGTCTCTTTCAGGAACACAAGAACATGAAGATCCTCAAAAGACGAATTTACATTTGAGATTACAGGCAACTGTGATTTCAGTGGCAGTGAGTTAGAGCCCACGAAAAAACTGTCTCCAAATTGGGACATTTCTGGAAATTTTTGTAATCCCCATCTGAGTTGTCTTTGAAATAGGCCAAGAAACAAATTCATCAAACCACATGGGGTGCCTGCAAGAAAGCAGGGAAGGTTGACTGAAGCAAGGACATCTGCAGTGTGTCATATGTCTCATTTTGCAGATGTCACTGTTTTATCTCTGCAAAATTCTTCTGTCCTCAGTGCGATCCCAGGAGCTGTGTTCCTGTGTTCTGCACCAGCATGGGGGTTTGCACCACTCCAGCCAAGCACAGAGCCCTCTGTCAGGCTGGGAAATGAGGCCATGAGCTGTGCTGCTGCTCTTGATGTTGGGAGGGCGTGGAGCAGGGCTGACCCATCTACTGCCCTGCCAAATCTGAGCGAGACCCTGAATTGTTCCTGGCTTGGCTTATGCTCCAGGACTGCCCCACATGAATAACCCCATGCTGTGAAGGCTTGCTCATGGGCTTAGGTGAACAGCCAAGATCTGTGTTTACTTTTTTGGGGTATAGCAAAGACATCTAATTGCACCCACAGTGTATTTCAGTGTAGAACATTTTAACACTTATGTTACAGAATCTACAGCATGATTTGCTCCTTGTGGCTCCTAAAATCTGCAATATAGCCCTGCCAAGGAAAACATAGAGACTAGGCTATGCAAGGAAACAGCTAGCTCAGCAAAAACAGTGGTCTGTTGTTGTATTTGCAATGAAAAAGCAGAAAAACATCCACTACCCACAGAAATGCTGCTCCATTTTGTTCTTGAAAGTAGCAATTTAGATTTAAAGACATTTGAATTACATGGGCAACATGGGAAGAATTTGTTTTATGTGGAAGCTGCTATGCATACATAACTTTGCCATAAGACTTCTATATTGATTGTGGTAACCTGCCTGGGTCACCTTGCTCTAACCAGTTATGGGGATAATCTGACAGTCTTGCAGCATACTCTTTTCATCTGCAGTGCTCTGCACAAGTACTCATAAACCATCCACTACTATAAAGCAGCTGTTCTAATGCCCTTATTCATTGCTGTAGACTATGTCCCTAGATTGCACTGGCATGTAAAATAGAGAGAAAGAACATAAAGACCTGGATATGTCTCGTTTGTACTCACCGTGGAAATGATTTGTAACTATTGCCCTCACTGTTTGGTTTTGGTTTGTTGGGGTTTTTTTTGAAAGTGCCACAGACTTAATGGCATGCAGCTTTGCTGGTGAGAAAATCCTAGGTGTCTACTTCATGATATATAAATGGCAAGGTATTTGACTTGTGTCACCTGTAATGTGTTACGTCTAGGTAGCTTAACACTGATGTTGTTGTATGTACAGTAAGACTGGACAGGATCCCCATTTGATGTTAATGTCGGGAAGTTTGCTGGAAACAGGCTGGGTCAGATGCATCCCTGCACAGAGACACATAAAACAGTAATAGTCCTCGAACTGAAGGGGAAATATCTTCTTCTAAAGTCAGCTTGTTAGGAAGGGTACAAAGTGTATGATAGCTGTGGAAATGTGCATGTAAGAGTCTAGTGCAGAACAGAAAATGCTATTTTCTTCTTGTTGGGGACTCACTCTGGCAGTACCCTCCACCTACAGAGGGTCTTGGAGGCAGCCTTTGACTGAATGTGAGGTCATTGCGTTCATACACTTCCCTTTACTATGATTTCACTGTACCTACATATCTCCAGGGGAGAGCTACATCCACTTTACATGGTAAATCTCTTTTGCAACATGGGCAGTAGTACGGTACAACACTACTTATAAATAAGACCTCACAGCACTGATTTGAATTAGGTAAATTTATGCGAACTGTGGCTTACATCTTATTCCCTTTCACACAGGTGGCTGTCCCTGCAGGAAGGAACAAGCTTTGTCCTCAGTAAGTTTGGGATGGAAACTGGTCATTGCAGAAGATGGATGATAATCGGTGGATGGGATATGGTTTTATTCTTCCCAGGTCTTGCTTCTTCCTCACAGCTTCCAGATGCTTGTACTCTTCGGGCAGTGATATCAGCATTGTCCAGCCCAAGGATTAAAAAAACAGAGAATGAGACATTTCTCCAAAACATGGGCAATAAAGTAGATTAAATGAAATAAAGGGAAGGTTTGTTTCCCCTCAGTACTGAAGGAATGACATGTCCAGCTTTGAGCACCGGACTTCAAGAAAGATGTGAAAAAAATGGAGAGAGAACAGTCTTAATAATCAAAGGTCTTGAAAACATGATTTGTGAGGAAAAGCTGGAAAAAAACACTTGTACTCCACCACAGTGGCAGGTAGGACAAGAAGAAATTGATTTAAATTGCAGCAAGGACAGTTTGGGCTAGATATTAGAAAACATTTTGTAATAGCAGGCTGCTGTAAGTGCCAGAGTGGATTGTATGGGCAAGTGGTGCAGTCCTCAGTGTGGAAGGTGCTTATGAGCAGCTTGGATAAACATGCATCGGAAATGACACTGACACAGCTAACCCAGCCTTGAAGAAGTCATATTGATTGCAAATGAAGTTGACTATTCAACTGGGAAAGAACTGAGCAATTTGTAATAAAAAGGGTATTTCAGCAAGAAGCAAGCTTCCAAGGGGTGAACCTGGGTTGCATATACCCATTGCATGCATCCAGGATGGCCTGGTCTCTGCGTCTCCCCAGTCCTGCATGTGATTTCTGTGTCAGCAGAAAGCCAGCTTGGTTTGCGGGACGCACCTCTTCCTATCGAGGGAGGGCATGGAAGCTGGTGTTTTCCTGCCTGATATTTCCTTTGGCACGTCACAGATTTTTCTGCAAGCTAATTGCATGCAATAACTTGTGCTACGGTATGCAAGGCTCACTGTCCATGGAAAGTATCTTCATTTAAACTAGTAACGTGGAGCCTTGGTGTGAGCTGACACTCACTTTTAATTATTGTTGGCCAGTACTCCCCCTCCCCCTGTGCTGAAGCAAGTCTAACCTGCTCTGCACCGCAGGAGTCAGCAAGAGGGTAAGAGAATGGGATGCCATATGATGAATCGACTGAGGGACTGCCTTTCCGGGAATAACCCCAGGTGGCCTGAGATGGGACAGAGAGCCCTTCTCCTTCCTCACCATCCTCTCATCCCTGAGGCATGGGGGGGAAGACCAATGTGGACAAAATCAAACCCATGGAGGATACAGAAGCCTCCCCTGACCCTCAGCTCCTTTGGCACTGCGAGCTCTGGGGTCACCAGGGAATACGGGACATAAAACTTCTGGGATAGGACAGGTATGAAAAACCCACAGGGATAAACTCTGCTACCTGCATTTCAATTGTTTCCTCCATGAAGTCCCCCTCAAGCACCGGGCAAACTCCGAGCGAGGTGACAAATGAGAAGAGCAGAGTGACCCGTGGCGTCCTGCACCCACTTCTGAGTCTGGTCACGCAGTCTGTGCTTAAATTTTCTCCTCACCACCCTGCAGTGTGTAGCTAAACTTAGCTCTCAGCCACAGCAGATCTCAGGTAGGCCACAGCAGCACTTAATTCAAAAGAAACACTGTTTCCTGTACAGGCTGGTGCTCAAAATATCATCAGAGGAAGATGAAATAAATTACTCATTAATTTCTGGTCACCATATTATAAGGAAATTACTATGGTACCAGAAAGATTCAGAAAAGAGTTGGGAAGGTTAATTCGAAAACTAAAACATACTGCTTGTGGGGGTAAAAAGAACTGGTTATATACAGACCAGAATTTAAAAAAAAAAAAAAAAAAAGAAGAGAGAGAGAAATGGGTTTTCTTAAAAGAATACTAATTGAAGTATGTAAAAATCCTAATGGCTAATTTCAGCTGTGGTTCATACTTTCATTCCATCAGAGATAAGCACAAATGGAAATAAAGTAAAAAGAAATTGAGGGCAGTGTCAAGAAGCACTTCCTTACACAAGCAGTAATTGGAGAGTGGGGTGACCTGTGAAGCAATGTCATGAGACAAAAACATTAGTGTAATTAAAAAATCACTTAGATGCAATATGAGGAGAAAGGATGAATGAACTCTGGCCATAATGCCTTTCCCAGCCCCTAGCCCAGCTCACCAGACCGTGTGCTTGGACTCCTGCAGTCACGTTGGTTTGAACCACTCTAAGTCCTACCACAAAACCCAGGGAAGTGGAAATTATTCTTCTAGTCTGTGGCTTCCGATTGCACTGCTAACATCGATGTAATGGGACTGAGGTCAAACATTTCTCATCATGGATGAGAAATGGATGGTTTTCTGAAACGCAAACCCATGCAGTGTGTGGGTAGAGGACATCTCAAGCTGTTTTGGAGAGAGAGGTCAATGTCAGCCCCATCCTTGACCCTGCCACCGGTGGGGTGGAGTGCACAGAGGAGAAGTGATGAAGCCACGCCACTCCTTACTGCTGAGTCACTGGTGATGGGAAAGCCACTGGCTTTAGGTGCAGACTAATAGTATGTTTGTGCTCCTCCTGATTCATGCAAGCAGCAAATTAAACTCTTCCCCCAAGCAAGGGGGACCTGCCCTGCAGCGGGGCACTGCACTCCCTGCCTGGGGGCTCTGGGGGAAGTGAGGGGATGTCCCTCCTGCCCCTACACACACACACACACGCACACACATACATGCCCACACCTGGTGCACAAAGGGCTTTTGGAAAGCACAGCTTAGTTCCCAGCCGGCCTCTCTGCACTGTTACCGAGAACACTGCTCCTGGCCCTATTTTGCCACCTTTACTCCCACTGAAGCTATTACAACATGTTGCGCTTTTGCTGTACACAGCTGCTTTCCTGAGAGCTCTTCAAATCGTGAGGATTAAATCACACCAGTACAGAAACCAAGGGAACATTTATCACTGACGAAAGACAGCAAGGATTTTTCTAAATCAGAGATTTTCTTACAGTAGAACTTTTGTTACTGGAACAGATCTATAATAATATCACTACTGTTTCAGTATTTTTATAACAGTGCTGCTGGGAAGAGCAGCTCTTTTAATACAAATGCTGTCATTTAGAATTGCTGCTATGGTAGAAATCTTAAATTAAGCACTGTCCTTTATACAAAATACAGCACCACCTGCTTGAACACAGAGCTGATAAAACACTATATTTTTTTCCATGCGTCACATTAAATTATCTAGCAATATAAAAGAAATGGAAGTACACAAAAGTCAGGGCTTTTTTCTGAAATGTCCTCACCAGTATCTTCTCCTTCCAAACACAGTGTGCTGGGTGGGGGGCAGAGATAGACTGAACAGACTTTTCAGACAGAATTCCTTCAAAATGACCAATTTTTATGTCAAAACTGCATGCAGAACCACAGTTCTGGTGTCCTTTCTATTCAGATCCATAACATGTCCCCAGCTGCACAAAATGTCTGTATATCACAGGTCTGGGAAAAGGACTTTTAGTATACCTGTACAATGAATTCTCCCACTGAAGCCAAAAGGTTATTAGCAATATGGCTTGTAACAGTTTATCTGGTGAATAGGTTACTGACTGGTATAGCCAAATCAATCTGTTGGGGTTTTTTTAACTTGTTTTGTTTCATTTTTCTGTGTGGTAGAGAAGTGCCATTGTTTCAGCATTAGACAGGGAATTGGGGGATATCTCATCAGCTGGCCAGGGGTCCTGGATGAAAGCCCCCTGGAAAGGCAGCACATCTCCTGCCCAGCCCAATGCCTGCCTTTCTTTTCCACTGAAACCAGGGTATATGGTGGCTAAGGCAAGCCCAAAACTCAGTCTGATATATGCAGCAAAGATACAGCTTGACTCTGCACCCCAATGCCGGAGCGGAGCCCTAGATGTGCTGATGGAGGCTGAAGGACAAGACGGAGGCAATATCTAATCCCCTCACGTCTACTGTGTGTAACCTCACAGCCAGAAACTCCAAGCGCTGCTGTCAGAGGTCGTCCTCTGCACTCTAGGTTATGAGAGTTCAGGCTGGGAAAAATACAAACCACAATGCCAAGTCTTGTGCCTGAGTGTCTTTGAACCATTTTTGAGGTCTTCTTGCCACCTACAGATTATCCCAGCAAAGGAAACATGCTTGTGACGCATTCCCAAGCTTTACATCATTACCTAGTATTTATTCTTCTGCATGTCAGATAATTGGCACCGCGTACTGATGACAGTCATTTCTTCCATGGGGCAGTGTGCATTGAGACTCCTGTGACGGGGTATATAAAACTTGACTTAGATCCAGAGAATTTTGAAGGAGGTGCTGACAATACACTCGTTAATTTACAATTACGTTCCTTCAGAGAGCCTCCTGCCACTTTCCAAATACTGTTTAGGACACATACCTCTTCTATGAGACAAGTATTATGACTATGAAAGACAAAAAACAAGGGCAGAGAGGTTTAAGTATCTTGCCCGAAGCCCTACAGGAAGGCACTGTCAGAGGTTACCATAGAAATAAGCCTTGTGCTGTAACCATCTGTTCACAATGGCTTGAATTTTCAGAAGAATGCTCAGGATTTATTTATATTTGACAGAAATGTATTATTTTCGCTACACTAGCTATCTGCTGCTTGGGAGAAAGCAAGGATTTGGTAGTAACTAATGATTCCTTAGTTACTGTGAAATGTATGAGAGGTTGACATTAAGAGGTGACAAAATGGAGTTGCTGTTATAAATCAAGTTCTGATCCAACAACATCTTTTAAAATTATAAGTTTTGCCTCACTGGAGTCACTGAAGTTTCTGGAAGACATAAAGTACATGCGTACATCCCTGCGGGGTCCAGTCACAGCCTCTGTTTGAGGGTGTGCCTTGTAATGCCCCAACTACTGGAAGTGCAAGAGCCACATCAACCTCTAAAAACTCCTAAGACTCCAGCTGGTTCTCCCAAAAGTGGCACTAGGAATATGCCCGTTATGGTAACGGTGCCTAGAGATCTGGTAGCTGTCAGTCCCCATCGTGTTAGGCATTGCACTTTGACAGTTTAAGTCTTGTCTTATCTCACCCTCATCAGTCTGCCAGCCCATTTTCTATTACAGTTCTGCTATTTCATCTGTCAGATGAACCCTTCATCTATGGCTTTGGAAGAAAAAGAAACAATTCCCATCTATTTGTTCCATTGTCCTCCAGTATGGAGACTGACAAAAATCAACAGCTTCATATATTCAGTGACATCTAGCAATGTGTTGGTTTATAGAAAGAAAAGTTGTACTTTAACAAATCCCAGCCACCATATTCCTGAAGGTTATGATGCTTTTTGAGAGGCAAACATGAAGAGGTTATTAAAGCTAAATCACATCACTTGAGGATTGTCCCCATCCTGGCACATGATATGGAGCAGGTATTGGTAAAATAATAATTATTGCCTTGGTAAGGTCTCTGAGGCAAGTTGTACCCATTAGGGCCTGGAGAGACATCCTTAGTATTTTTTTTTTTAATGTTGTACAACAAGGTTAAGCAATAGTCTAGATATTTTTTGTCACCGATACCTTGAGGTGGGTTTGCACTGAGAACATTTTCTACATTTTCAGATTAAATCAGCTCTCTTAAAACTACTTGGCTGGTAACATAAACATTGTGTTAGCAAGGATCACTTGTTGTCAGTCTACTCATAGACTGTCAGTCCATCCTCCCATGAGTAATATACTCCAGTGAGTAGCTCTATTGGATCAACAAGACTAGTGTCCTCAACAAGAATAAGAAGTCCAAGCAAGACCAAGCTGTGTAAACAAATTATATCCCGATTGCCAAAAGTCTGAGAAAACTTGCCGTAACTCAGTACATTTTCTGTGAATTTTGCTTTTCTTTAAAAAGTCCAAACATTAACTATTAGAATTAAAAAATTTCACTTGTTTGGACTGTGAATTAAAGCATTTTCTCATGAGAAATAATTAATTGTTAATTGTTCTTTTCTTTTTTTTAGCCTTATCTCATGGAATAAGTTGTCATTATAAGAGATCAAAAAGCTCATTTTTCTCAGGGAAGCCTAGATTCCAGGACATATTGAAAACCTGATTGTAAACTGGATATTTGGCAACAGTAAGAAAGCAGGGCCTCTTTTGTTTGAAAGACAATCAAGCAGCAATATCACTTGAATACCCCAGGTAAAACCAATTGTCTGCTTTACAAGTATCTGGCAGATGAGAGGTCAGCTTTGGCTGATTCAAGCCATATAGGTATTTCTTTTCTTTCTTTAGTAATACTTTCTTGTAAACAGAGCTTCATCAGACTAAAACAGCTCTCTATTTTTGTGTGGTTCCTCTGTTTTCCCCTAAGCAAATTCTTCACATGCCCAGAAGGAATCTTGTTTCCAACATCTGGGAGTGCTTTAGAGGCTTTCATTATTTATATGCCAAGATAATATCTCTTGCCCATGAATGTGCTACTGTTCCCATTGATTAGATGTTTGCTGATTAGTGCCAACTGCAGTGGCGGCTGTAGTTGAAGCTATTCTCGGGCCCTCGATTTACATCACAAACTATGGGTCTCCAAACGCTCATCTGACCTTCAGGAATTCATTAGATTTTGACTGCTACTGACTTGGTAAGACTATAAAGTGGGGAGTTAGGGGGAAAAAAATAAGCTGGCATTTAAATTTAAGATTAAAGACACACTAAAAGGAAACGATCGAAAATAGAGATTTAAATTGAAAAAAAAATGGGGGCTGTAGAATGAGAAAGTACAATTTTGTCGGCATTTGACAGTTCGGAGTTGTCTAGCTTGTCTCAGGGTGAGTTGGGAGTGAAGGAAGCCCTTGCAAGGGCCACACGAACCCACATCTTCAGTGTCCCCAGGGCTTCCCCCAGCCTCTTCCCCATCCTCATAGCCTCTGGTCAGACCTGGCCCTTGACTTGAAAGTGCTTGTCTCAGCAGAGACAAAGGGGAAACAGGGAAAGGAAAAGGTCCAAAAACTGCCACTCAGCTTTGAAACCATAGCAGGAAGCATTGCAAAGCAAAAAGAATGCACGTATTCAAAACAAGGGAGAAAGCACAGCTTCCCTATCATTTCCTCATTCTTTTGTTAGGAGATGTTTCTCAAGCACTGCACTGCAGCGAAACACCTCCAATTATATTAAGAAAATGTATTAAAATATCACATAAAGCTAAAGCATTTCTGAGCACGTGGGAATTATAATTTCTTTGATGAGTTTACTGAGTACCTGAGAGGACTAGTTTGCATCTCATCGTGGACCACTGGCAGTGCTGGTAGCATGCTGCTGTGTAATCTGTGAAGTTAGCGGCTACAATAGCCCTGCTGCTATGAGGTCTGTGAGGATAGACCTGGGTCTTCACAGCCCAACTCAAGTAACTCACTAGGGTAGACATCACTGTAAAATTGTTGCCTGTGTGTCCAGAATGATGGGATAAATATGTTTATTTGAAACCTTCATCAATAAATGCCTATTTAATTTTTATTTTTTAGCCAGCAGTGACATGGTGCACACTGTATTTGCAGAGGGGTTGCCCAGATTTACTCAGATTAGTTTCCTATTTGTTGGTTTGTTGTTTTGTTGGGTTTTTTTTTAGCTGACTGATGCTTGACTCAATCTTTGGTGCATCTTGTATCCTTAGAAACAATATTGACAATTCATAAATATTTCCAAGGTTGATGCCTCAACATGCATACTGCATGCTTCCTTCTGAAGCTATTTATAGGAGTACTCGACATTTTTGTTTGCTCATTTTCACTATTGCTGACAAGGACCTGATCTCAAACCACTCAGTATACTTTACTCCCCCCATGTAATTGTCACTATGATCTAACCAACAACTTGATTCATTTGATTTAAAAGTTTCTAGGCATTTAGAGACTGTAGTGTTTTAGCTGTTTTTCATCATATACAGATACCCACCAATGGAAAAACAGAAATCAGCTCCTCAGCTGCCATACACTGGGGTAACTGTTATGGTCACTGGAGCTATGCTAATCTACAGCAGTCGTGGATCTAGCTTGCTTCCAGAGCAGGCATTGATTTTTACCATAACTCTTTATTTCCTGGTTTCCAGCCATTTAAATGTAAGTGCATTTGACATTTTGGGAGGGTAAAAGACATTGCTGTGTCAGTCTTGATGCTGTGTTAATGATGCTTTTGGGCGATGAATAATAACCATGGGATGGCTTGGAAATTAAATTCCTGGTTTTATTCTTTCAGTCTACTGGATTAGCAATTAAATTTCAGGTCATTTAAATACCTAAACGGTCTGGGAGTGTAGAGGGTTCTGACTTAAAACGTTAATAAACTTTGTTGGGGAAAATAACTTTGTCGGGAATGGGGGCAATTGCAATGACTGTGGTGCTGGAGAAAGTTTAAGGAGCTCCCTGTTCACCTGCATCTCTGTGGTGACAATGTGACTGCTGATTTCTTTTGTTTTAAATTTAAGTAAGTCACCTCTTTTTTTCCCAGAAGGTATATTCTAATCCAAACTATGTCACTGATCTCCCCCTCTCCATAGCTGCTGACACATGCAGGCTGTGCTTCTCACTGATGTCCTCTCTGCTTCCATTGATCTTGCAGCAAGGTTGGAGGTGGGCAGTGCATTTCCAGGGGACATCACTGTTCTTGGGCAACTATTCACTTGCCTTCCAGCATCATGGCACTGACTGATGGAGTGTGCTGTCACCTGTACCTTTGGAATAAAATTGTCACTCAAAATCCTTGTAACAAAATTATAGAGCTTCCATATAAGAGAAATTCTCAACAGTGACTATAAAACACCGTTTAGGCAGATTTAGAGCTCTCTAGCCAGATTAGTATGAAATAGGATCTGGCATTGTTTCATGGGCTTTGAATGCAGGCCAGTTTGCAGCACACCAGGGACTTACGGGTTCTTAGCAGTTCTGCATAGGGGTGTTCCTGGGTCCCCTGCCATGACCCTGCAAAGTCCCAGTGCTAGGGAAGCCTCTGGCCACTGCAAGGGGTGCAAATGAAATCTCACTTCTCTTTGGTGAGTGTGTGAGAAGTGTCTTATGGGTGGGTGTTTGAACTCAAAGGTCTACCTATTTGGTGTCGATAAGCCAAGCTTTGTCCATGGTTGATAAGAACAGAGGGCTGGCTTCAAACCCAGCTTCACTGAAAGTGTCTGCAGATATCATATAAAGAGTTTAGAGATAAAAGCTGCTAAGGCCATGAGAGATATTGTTATTAAAGGGATGTTTTGGCTTGTATCTAAAAAAGAGCATATCCCTAATTATTTGTTTTTTCCCTCATTCCATACTTGCCAAGTAACAGTTCTGAACATGTGCACAAGAACTAATGTATTACTGTTTGAGTTATTTCAGACCTTCTTTTTTAACATTACTAATTGACCCACTGATGGATGCTTAGTCTCCTTACTTTATCAGTGTAATGTTGTTCTAGCTAATTCCCTGCTGAAGCAGCAGAGCTACCCATTAAGCAACCGCTACAAGCTGATAAGGAACAGCAATATGATTTCTGCATTGCATCAGGAAACAGGGACAGAATATTGGCATCAAGGTGACTTATTTGCCTGTGAAGCCCATAGCGAAAAGGTCCTCAGCAGGGAGCACCAGACATCAGTTCAGTGTTTTGCCATGAGCAGGGAGCTAAACATTTGTTTCCTACTCTAAGTAATACTGTGTTCAGTGCAGAGGATGCAAGTAAGAAGGCAAAAGACTGAGGACAGCCAACAATGTTGTGCATCTGCAATTCAATATGGTAAATACAAAATAAGGAGGGAAAGACAGTTATCAAGACTTACGTATGAGTCTTGGTCCTCGGGTGAGCCCAGTACCAGGTAGAGAACAAGGCTCCCCTAAGACCCCAGGGCACCGGCAGCAGCACAGACACAGTAACAAGGTGTAAATTAATTAATACTGTCTTAGCATTTCCTCATCTTGACACAAGGGGAGTATTTGTCTCAGTGCTAGGAAGAGGTTTGCCCTTTCCTGTGTATGAAAACACCAACCTTCTCAATTGCAGACTATCATACACCCTCACAGAGGACTAGGAAAGTGGTTAAAAAAGAAATCAAACTGGGCAATAAAAAACTGTGACAGCCCAATTTTTCTTCTGTCGTGTGACGTGGCGAGTGATGATTCATGATTTTATTTGGGCGCTGACAACTTTCTTTCTTCCTCTCCACAGACATCATGACAATCATCTTCTTAGAGCCATAGCCTCATTTAAGCTGGTATTCCATGCAAATGCTTATGGGAATGTAACATAAAAACAATTATTCAGGGCCAGACCTGAGGTGTGCCTGCCCCAGCATCCTGTGCCTGACAGCAACCACTAGCAAGCACCTAAAGAAAGAATATAATAAATAAATGGGCATCTATATGGGATCTCCCACTAGCAAGCTTTAACTTCTGGAAGTCTGTCATTTAGTGAGTCCCTGAGCTACAGATCATATCCACATCACTGTGTTTAATGGTCTTTGGTGGGCCTTTCTTCCACAAATTTTTTAATTGCTTATGGCTTTGCTTTTGGCCTCCACAGTATCCTGAATTTCATAGTATAATAGCGTGCTTTGTGAAAGACCACATCCTGCTTAATTTCAAAGGTATTCCTGATCAGGTATGTTCAGGATATGGTAGCTAGAGCATTACAGACCTTCTAGGCTTACAGTGCTGCATAGTACTAGACAGAAACCCAGATGACAGATCCCTACAG
Source organism: Athene noctua (assembly GCF_965140245.1). Lineage (NCBI taxonomy): Eukaryota > Metazoa > Chordata > Aves > Strigiformes > Strigidae > Athene > Athene noctua. The sequence continues at coordinate 152,656,796 of NC_134038.1, forward strand.
CTGCCTATATACCCATCTCCGTATGTTCTTTGTCATATGATACTGTGGGATGTAGAGATCCATAAGCAGCTTTAAACAGAGGTAAGCAGCTAACACTCCAGTAGCTGCCTCTCATAACACCATCTTATAGGTGAACATGGAAAATTGGAGTGAGATAAAGTGTGTCTTAATCCTGCCTCCATGTCCAAGAGCAGCTTGCTCTAAGGTTATGTCACCTTGATTAAAGCAGAGTTTAACAGATCCTAGAAAAGCCAACGTTCCTTGTGGAATTTTCAGATTGCTGAATTAAGCTATGTCCTACCAACACTAAGTAGCAATGAGGTACCTATTGTGTTTCTGTACTTTTAAAAACCCTATATAGCATCCATCTCCACCTTTTAGGCATAGACCACTTGAAAGCTGAGCCCTTATTCTGAACTGCTTTTAAGTGGTTTGTAATGCTTCATTTTTCTGTAAGATCTATTTTATGAGCAGCTCAAGCTGAAATTCACAGCAGTTGGACAGATGTGAACTGCTAAAGGAATATAGGAACTGATCCTGGAAGTGAGGCCAAGGAGGGTGGGTCAGGGCCAGAGCAGGACTTGTCCATGGGCTGTAGGAAGGGAGACAGACCCTGGGTGCAGACACAGGGACAGAGTGTTTCTGGAGATCAGCCTTTGAATGGGGAAAAGACAGAAAGAAGGATCATATCAGGAAGGCATCACAGAGGGGAACAAAGATTCCAGAGTAGATGTCAAGCTTGGCAACAGGCTGTGATGATTAAATGCCAGCTCTGCCATGGCCAACCAAACCCTCTCCATTACTGCCCTACCGCCACGGATGCTCACAGCTCTGAGTCACCACTGTGCACCATGTCTGAGGGCAGGTACCAAAACAGGTAAAACAGAGAAATGCTAACATTTTCAAGAGGCTGAAATGTTTCCTTAAACTCTTTGGGCGTCAGCATTCTCACCTGTAAGGGAGAGACAGCCCAACTCAGCAGCTTACAATACTATTGTGAAACGCAAACAATTAACGCTTGGAAAGTTTCATGAGCTATCGAAAGCACCATATAAATGCTAAATATTAGTATTGAATTACAGTGTGATTGAAACAAATTGATTTGTTAGGAAAGTTTCAATGAATCATATTCATAACAAATTCCATTTAATTTACAACAGTGAGTCATTAACTGGCTCTTCTGCTGATTTATTTATGCATCCTGCTGAAATTATAACTGGTTTTAAGAATCAGATCTTAAGATAACTGGTCCTCAGAACTGTGGGATCAAGCATTTTGCAAAAAATATGGTAGCATCAATCCATATTTAACCATCCCCTTTCCATCATATTTAATCCTGACGAAGGTTGTGCAAAGCACCTACAATAAAATGTGCCCTTTTTTCAGTGCTCTGAGCTTGCCCAAAAATACAGTGCTTCTCCTGAAAACTAGTGCTTCATTAAACTTGGTCCAAAATTAAATGTAACATTTTCTAACTCTCTGCAGGCTTCACTATGCAGGATGATTAGAAGCTATGAAGTACTGAGTACTGGAAACCCAAATTGTTCCTGGATTGAAACCACACTTAAATGTGAGTGCTCCCTTCAGGGGAAAGATTCAAACAGAAAGATGGAAGAGCTCAGGATGGCCACATGCCTTTGGTCCTGCTGTGTCTCAGTTTCCCTCTCTTCAAGAGAGAGGCAGGGCTACATCTCTGTCAGTATAGAAAATATCATTTGGACATTTGGATGACAGCTTCCAGCATCTCAGTGAGCTAAGGCACCTTGCATCATACACTCACTATTAACATCCATGCATTAATGATTCACTCTGAAGCAAAACCCTGCCAGGCAACAGGAGACCAACATTTAACTGCTACAGGAAATTTCAGAGAGGGAACTTCTTTTGGTGATAACAAGAGGATTATACTGCTTTTTCTATGGATGCTGCAGGGAGGGAGGGGAGCAGAAAGGGGATGAACCCTCGTTAGCCAGATGAAGGGCAGAGGGGATTGCATGCACAAGGCAGCTGGGTCACAGGAGAGTGGGGACAGGGGCAGGAGGGACAAGAAGGATGAAGTTGTGTTGTGCAGAGCTTGGCAGAGCAGTTACATGTTTGAGCTGGTTTCAGGGAAGAAGCATCTCCCATGTTTACAGAGAATTTGCTTATTCCCAATTAGCAGTAAATCAGGACTCAACAAATGGAAAAAAGTGAAATAATCTGGGAAGAGAAAATTTCTACAGACAGCTGTCAAGAGACTATTAAAGAAAAGAGGAAATTTTCAGGTAAAACTAAATGCAGCAGGACAACAAATGCCCTACTCACCACAAGCAAAGAACATAAAACTAGCATAGCCCCATGCAACATGGCTCGACGTTTTGGTGCTACCAATGCCAAAATGCTCTCATGATAGCAGTGAGGTCTCAGACCTATTGGACCTTTTGGTTAGTGGTACTGGGGTTTGAAAGGCTGAGAAAAGGGTCCCCTCCTCTTCTTGAACCTTTCATCCAACATGTTGAAATGACAGAGGAGGACCTGCCGCTACAGGTTTCATCCCACAGCAGAAACAGTGAGGCAAAACTTCTTCTACACTAAAGATAAAAGATCTCCTGCAGAGGGGCTATCCCCTTCCCCCACCTCCCCTGGTCTGCAGAGCTCCTGAGGGTACCTCCACCCCAGCCCCCAGGTATGGGGTAGCTGGTTGGATGCCAGCAAGATGGGACAGGGCACTGTGGGACAGCACCATGCAGGCTTGCAGGGGGTAGGATGCAAGATTAGGACCACTGTCATGGTTGGACGCCAGCTGGCAACTAAGCACCACACAGCTGCTTGCTCACTCCCCCACAGTGGGATGCGGGAGAGAATTGGAAGGGTAAAAGTGAGAAAACTTGTGGTTTGAGCTAAAGACGGTTTAATAGGTAAAACAAAAGCACAAGCAAAGCAAAACAACGAATTCATTCACCACTTCCCATCGGCAGGAAGATGTTCAGCCATCTCCAGGAAAGCAGGGCTTTATCACATACAAATGTTACTTGGGAGGACAAAATGCCATCACTCTGAAGGTACCCCCCCTTCCTTCTTCTTTCCCAACCTTTATACTGGTGAGCATGATGCCATATGATATGGAATATCCCTTTGGCCAGTCGGGATCAGCTGTCCCAGCCTTGTCTCCTCCCAGCTTCTTATGTAGCCCCAGCCTCTTTGCTGGTGGGGTGGGGTGAGAAGATGAAAAGGCCTTGACTCTGTGTAAGCACTGCTTATCAACAACAAAAACATCTTCATATTATCAACATTGTTTTCAGCACAAATCCAAAATATAGCTGCATACTAGATACTATGAAGAAAATTAATCCTATCCCAGCCAAAACCAGCATATATACTATAATAGACAATATCAGAATCTAATAGTTCTGCTACAGTTAGTGTTGCTTTCACTTAGGACCATGGCACTATCTGGCAGAGGTATATTGTCCATCATTAACACAAGGCTTTCTAAAATTCAAGTAAGAGGAAGGCAAGTACTGGGAATTCACAAGAATTTTATACTTTTTTTTCCAAGCCTGAAAGAAACCCAGTGATGCTTCTGAAATAACAGGAATTAGACAGTTATTGTACAGAGTCTGCCTTTAAAACTTCCTTTTTATTTTCTGATCATCATTTTTGATCTACTTCAATCAAATGGAGTATCATTTAGGAAAAGAGAACCTTCATCTGGTTATTAACTTCTTGATGAAAGACCGGTAAAAAGGGCATTGTTCATTTACAGGACTTTGGAAAATATTGAAAATTAACTAAATTCTTTATGAGGTACATGGCTTCTTGCAAGTTATAATTGGGCACATACATTGGAAAAGCAGACCTGTTATGACTGCAAAGATGGGAACAGTGTCATGCAGTTGCCATTAAAATATATGAGTTACTAGACGCCTCATTCCATTCTTCACTGCATGCATAAACTCCCCCCCTAAATGACACTGATCTGAGGAGAGGCAGCTAGAGCTAAAGTAGGCTAGCTAAAAATTGTCTGTCCTAATTGATAACAAATCAACTTTTTTTTTTTTTTTTTAAGACACCAAATCAACTTTGGGTTTAAGTTATGACAAAATTTCACATAAAGAAAAGGTCGTCTTTGACTAGAAAAAAATTAGATTTTCTTGGGAAAAGCATACATCCTAAAAGAGTGACCTGGCAATGGTGCTCCAGCACTATCCAGGAGCTGTGTTTTTGTGTCTTGTGGTGTCTGTTTTCTCTCTCCAGACTCACAGAAGGACTATGTGTCCTATGATGCTTTATAGCATAGCCAGGGAAGGACTCTGTGCTTATTGCCATGTCTCTCCTACCTAAGTCATACTTTGCCGCCTTCTCCCTGCTCAGAGAGGACAAAGTAGGAGGGCCAGGACCTCCACAGGTGACAAGAGGGAATGTTTAACTGTTGTTTGTTTCGAGCTCATGCTTAAGTTAGAAGGCTACTTAAATCAAAGTCAACGTAGCTTGCTGGTGCTACCATGAAAATGTTTTCATTTTAGTGGAGCTAAACATTTGACCCAAATCATGTGTTTTCTTTTTTCCAACATGAGAAAAAACAAAACAAAACAAAACAAAAAAAAAAACAAAAACAAAAAAACAGAATTAAGAATTAATTTGGGGTATTTCAGAAACAAAACCTTTTTTTCAATCCCTTTTTTGAACCAGTGTACTATGAAACAAACAAATAAAAAAAAGGAAAAACACCGTCACCAATGATAGCCTCAACAGGAAAGGAATACCAGGCCTTCATCTGAGGTGGCTTTGACTTTTATTTCAGTGATGTTTTGGACTTCTATGGATCTTGGAGATGTAACTATTTCCAATTGTGTTGGAAATGAGAGTGCTACATTTATGTAGCTGTATTTGTGAAGGGCATTTGAACTGCTCTTGCTCCCTTGGTTGGAAAGCTAGGTAGTTTGCCATATGGCTGTATGAATTTTCTTGCTTCAGGAAAATTTCAATAACATCTAGGTGATAGCTTCTGCAGTGGTGCTGGGATGGCATACATCTGTATTCTTGATCAAATTCCTCCTGGTCTGGTCCATTCATTCAGCCAGACTGTCTTCAAGGAAAGCACAGTGTTAAAAATAAGATCCTTGAGAAATGAAAGCTTGTAAATGCTCTAAATGCTTTTTTAATAAAAGGAAATTGTTGCAGGAAGTGATTTCTTATATTCCAGGCTCTGCCAATTGTTTCCAATCAGTGCAGCCTGGGGTAGCTATTATCTTGCTAAGTTGTATTAATGTGTTTGTTGTTGCTGCTTTTACTTTTAAACTGATCTACAGGTTAACTTGGGTTCTGCTGTTTAACTTGTGGTTTGTCATAAAAGCTGCTTTGTGGGGCTCCTTTCATAATTCTAATCCCTCACAGTGGCACGTAATCATGTCCTCACTGGATGGTTGGTTGATTAGCAGGGTGTGGTGCTCTGAAATGCTTCTCCTCTCCCATTTGCCCAATCACTCTTCCTTCTCCCAACCCAAAGACCCTGAGGACAGCTGGTCTTTCACCCTGAGGATCAGAGCTCTTCCATGCAAAGCCACCTCTGCAGAGACGTGTGTGCCAAGACCCAGCTGCTGGGAGCAGCTTGTTGTGTGGCCAACAGCAAAAGAAATGGGATACATGCCTGAGCAGGTTCCTGCAGCTAGCAGTTGATGGACTACATGAGATCAAGGTTTGATTTGGATTGGATCATGACCTTGTGGACTGTCATAAATGGTGGAACAATTTGGGAACTGTTGTTTTATGAGCTCTGTTGACATACTTAGTCTCATAAAATCCTCAGGCAAATGGCTTATAATAACTTCTTAACTGGCAAAAACTTGAAGCTAGTCGCTCATGACTAGATGGAAATGAGGGAAACTCTTCCAAAAAAATCTGTAGAAATAATAACTTGATTCAGCACCAAGAAAATCGAACAATGTCACCACCGGTATCAATGGCAAACAAACTCCTTCCCTCCTGCTAGACGTTGGTACTGTGTTATAGCCCAGACTTGTCCTTCCAGTTCTACTGAAGCTAGTCCTGAGAACGAGGATGGACAACCCCCAGTCCTCAGTCAGTGACAAGTTGGTACCTTTTCCAACTCCTCCAACAGCTTCAAATAGAAACCATTTTTAATAACCTCTACAACTAAAAATTGCTTCCTGCTTTCCTTGAAAAGACAGCTTTCTGCCCCTTAATTATTAAATTAAGATCAAATGGACCATTCACACAAGTGAAGGTTGTGGAATGTCCCTTTGTTTTATAGCTAGATACTATCCATTAGGTAGTCCCAGTGCACAACAGTGAGCGTGCAAGCCCCTGCATGGGAGACCCACAGAAAGAACAGGGTACATGCGTAAGCACTGCAAACCAGAATCATCTCTACAGCCTTATAAAGAAGGAAATAGGAAACAGCATATCAAAGATAGGATATGGACCACAAACACCCTGTTCTATCATTGAATGCCAAAAGTTGATTTGCATGCAGCATTTTAAATAATTAAACAGCAAAATGGTGTTGCCATCTGCCAATGTCCATCTGGTGGAGGGAACACAAAGCCCTGAATGAGAAACCGGCACTGGGCAAGATTCACTCACTAACAGGGGAGATCCCAGCAAGCAGCTCACGGATGCCTCGCGGTGCTGTCATCTCTTCTGCTCTGAAATAGCTGGCAGTCCCAATAGCCCCTGTTTAAACAAGGTTGCTGGTAGAGCATGAAGCCTTCCCAGTACAAGCAGAACAGTGTCTTTGTAGCATATCCACATAGTAGAGGTTGCAATAAATATTTTGTAATCAGAAACACTATAATGGCATTTGTAAATTCAGGGATGTGTTTTGCTTCAATACCCTTGTTTAGGTCTAGCTACACTCATTTCTGCAATGCCAAAAAAGTAATAGCAGCCAGAGAGAGATCTAGAAGGTGATGATAATGTTCAGAGACATGGAAAGGCCTTTGTGAGGAAGGATTCTGGAGGTTCAGACTGTATCTTACACAAAAGAAAAATAAGAGGTGACATGACAAAGGTAGTAAAACAATGAAAAGTGCAGAGAAGGCAACCTAACCATTTCCAGTTACCCTTTCAGATACCCTTTCAAATGAAAGTGAACAGCAGCCTAGTGAAATTAAAAATACATTTTATACACATCAAAGGAAATGCTGGGGCTGGTTTGTGGCTAGTTGTGATTGTAGCACAAAGCAGATTCATTGAATTAGAAAATTGCAGTACAGTATTTTTTCACGATCTTTCTTTAACTTTTGAAGCTCATTGTTTTTAGTCATTTTATAGGGTTCTGAAACATTTATACAAGTATTCGAAGTATGCAGTTATATAAGCACAGGTACTGAACTGTAGAGGATATTGTCTCTCCTGCTGTACTCTGCTATAGAGTAAGAAATGTCCACTACAGACTGATGCAGGCATCCCTATTCGTTGTAGATAGGATGAGGAAGAGCCAGATCTTCCACCTGACACAGCAGACGCCATCACAGACTGGAGTCACAGTTGTGCTAGTGACCCTCTGGACAAGCAGTATCGTAGCCATACCTCTGAGAGGGTTAGCATCGTCAGAGCATCCTTATTTTCCCTTAGTAGTGCTCCCACAGAGCTTCACTCTTACAGAGAACTGAACAATTCTAGCTGATGTCAGAAGGCAACAGGAACTGAGGGCACTTCTCTTTTGCAACAACACACTCATCTTTTTCAAAAGGCAGCATAATACAGTGCTATTAGTGGCTGCAATAAGGAGGAAGCTTATTGTAGGGAAGAATACCTTTTCACTATGCTCTGCCCCCACTATTATTTATGTTGCAATAATGCCACAGTGTGTCACCCACTGTGTAGATGGGCATATGGAAGGAGATATCTCTGGACCAGATAGCATCACTGCTTATTGAAAACTGCCAGCTGAATGCATTTTCCCACATCACGGTGACACTGGCTTCATCCAGTTTCAGATTCACATCTTATAAACCCAGAGGCCAGACACTGGGAGGTACTACCAACTGCAAACAGATGGAAAAGTGGATGTGGCAAGGAAGTCTTTGAGGTTATCTGCAGGGAACAGGGATGGTTTTCCTACTACAGATGCCCAAAGAAAGTATTTAATTTTGTCATCTGTCTCAATTGCAACTCCACTTTTTGTTCATAACAAGGAGATTTTCTATATGTTTGGCCACAGTCTTCACTGCTGTTAACAATATTTTGAATAAGGATGAGGAAGGCATCTAGATCAATGGAGTCCCCTCAGCTGCCAAACCATTTAAAAGTATGAAGTGATAATTCTGGTTTGTGCTGTCATTTATGACAGGTAGCATCTCAAACTGTGTCCTGCTTCCGGCTCAGCTTTGCTGTCTGTATCTGAGATGGGCAGAATGGTACTTTTGGGGATTTCAGTTTTCTTAAATGCCGTAAAAGGTGTAGCCAAAGGAAACGGTCAGGTGGAAGCAAGCCAAAGTTGCACAAGTCCCCAGTAGGCTACTTTGTACCAGGCATACTATGTTTTCCCCCAGAATTTAATGTTTTGCTGAGGAGGAAGGATGTAGGCAATCTTTTCCTAAACAGACAAGAAGAGTTTTCATTGGTAAATGGGCAGACATTTCACTGGGGATATTTGAGAGAAGCCACATTTTGGTCTCTGCTCCTGTGCAGGCAGGAGGGCTTGTAAGGAGTGACATTACTGAAGAAGTGTTGGAGCTGGCTGTTGGGCTTCAGGGACCACAGCACCTTTACCACTCTGTCATGTTATTACACACACATATTTACATATCCAAACTGTAGTTTTCTGCTGGAGTGTTGCTTTTTGCCCAACACCTGAATAAGCAGAACTGGAGGAGATGGATGACATTTTTCTCAAGGTTTTGATTTTTTTTTTTTTGTTCAAGCAGGAGTTTTGTCAGTGAGAAAATTTAGCTTTGCTATGGTCTCCTTTTGCTGTTTCTGGAGTCTCAGGACTTTTAGGGACAGAGGGAACTTCTTGATAGAAAATAGTCAGGAATGACACTTTTGCTTCAGAAACATTTGTGGGATTTCATGCAAAAATGTAACTTTGTATTTCCAGAAAACAACAGCAAAAATTGCTGTAATTTGAAGGCAATTGCCTGTTGTTAATTGAGGTTCAGTTGGAGCACAGGTGGTAGCTGATCTCACCCCAAGGAACTTCTCTCCAAGCTTTGTGGTACCTTGGTCTCTGATTGTCACTGCTGGAGACAAGCAGACTCCTTCCTCTGTGGAACAAATATCTTTCCTGGTGCTGTAGGAGTTGCAGTTTACATCCCTTACAGTAACTGAAGTGAGCCTGCTCTGATGTATTGTAAATTATTATAAAAGTATTTGGCACTTTCCATTTAAAAGCCGAGCACTAAAATAAATTGAGGCAACTTCTTATTTAGATACTAGGAAGTTGCAGGATAAGGGAGGAAAAAAACCAAACCAAAACAAAACAACCCAAGCCATCCAGAATCCAAATCTGTGTTTAAAATCTCCCCTATCTATTAAAGTTACTGTACCAGCTCAGCTCAATATCTAAAACAAAGAAAATGAATTATGGAACAGTACGAGGAGAGCTTGTTAATTTTCCCACTGATGCGCTGTGAAATGAAAGCTTTATTCTAAGAATATCATATCCTCAGGGTTCTGTCTGGGGAGATGCTGACAAATACAAATGTCCTTACAGTTTTTCTTTTATTCTTGCTTTATGGTGTATTCCAGACAGATTTCCAAAATTATATATAATAATATATAATCTGTAGTCGTGGTTTGGTGGAGTTCAAGGCTGTGATTTTCCAGGACATAACTATGCCCTATTTGAAAATGGAAGATCAAGTGCACATAATGAAAGGCAGATCAAATTCTAGAAGAATTTGCTTATTTCTTAATCAATATTAATATATGTGACTTTAATTTCAGCATCTCTTCTCCTGTTGTGTACCAAGGGAACATTAACAACAACAGCAGCTTTACATTTTTATAGAGCCTTTCATCAAGAAGGATTCAAAAGTGCTTTACAAACCTCGGACAAAATTCTTCTTTGATCAGTACTGAGAATCTCTTAATCCATGGTGCAAATCTCTGTTGCACTTTCTGTGCCTTTTTGTGCACATAGGACTTCCATTGATTTCTTCAGGAATTGTGTGTGTGAAACAACTGCAGAATGTGTAATGGAAATCTGCACTGCAGATAAAAAGGCAGAAAAAATTGTACATGTATGGATTCATTGCCCACTACAAAAGTGCACCACTGCTGGAGTGGGCCCCAGTTGCCTTCTGTATGCACTAAAAAAAAAGATCCACACCCAGTTCTCTAAGAACACACTCTGCAGTGCTGCAGAAGAGAGTCTTCCTTAAAGAAGGGAAAGTACAAATATTCGCTCCTGTACACAAATTTACTTCTTTGTTACAGTGAGCCTTCCCGTACAGGTCCTTTAACTCTCTTCCTAAAAGCAGAGGGGCAGATCTGACTGCCAATTACTGGTGAGCAGCTGCCTCAAGGTGAGTGCTGCAGGTGCAAGCAGCTTTTAACCCTCCAGCCCCTTCCATGGCAAACATTCTTGGACCTTGCCTATTGTAAATGACAGGAGAAGGTGCCCAAAATTTCCAGAGCTTCTGTACTGTGTGTGCAAATCTTGCTGAGCTAAATGCTAGCTTAGAAGTCTTACAAAGTCTCACAAAGTCTCTCAGGAGATTCCTGAGAAAATGTTGGAGTTAGAGATGGCCTCCATGTTTCAGTTTTCTAGTCTGCAGCTAAATGAGGAGGTGCAGAGAGGATGCAAACTGAGTTTCCTGAACTAATTCCAAGTACAATTTGGGCAAAACCCCAAGTTATCTCTGTCCGATGATGTTTTTTCATCCTTAGAGTTAATGTCATGCTTCTGATTAGAGTTTACAATTTCTAAGGAACACTTTCCTTTTTAATCATCAGAAAATGATGAGCAGCATCCCACTGAGATGAGTGGAGAACCCAAAGTTATCATTAATTCTGCAGACACTTCTATTCAGTAATCAAGATTTCAATCCTTGTGTTGAGCCCATAAATCTCTGGCCCTGTCATGTCCCATTTTACTAGGACATTCTGTTTCTCATGAGTAGAACCATACTTTTTAATGAGAAAATCATTCAGAATTAAATGTCCCCTAGGGATGCTGTTTGAAGAAGTAAAATGCCTCACTTGCAAAGACTGGGGTAATAATGTGATGAGGGATCTTTTAACTACTTCATCTGAAAAAAGAGAGACTACTGGTTATATCAATTTGAACAATATTGCTCCATCTCAAAATAAAGTTTGCAGTCCATGGCATCCCATTGATTTATCTCACCTGATGAGCTGCCTAATTAATTTAGTCCTGTCCCTTCAAATTTTTTCCCTTCCAAAGAGTGAGGTTGTTATTCCAGTGATTGCTTTCCTTACATTTCCTCCTGTTGGCACATCTACATCTGAGTTTGCATTCATGTTTTTAATATGTGTAGCTAACAGGATTGCCAATTAACATGCACACCATTAACAGCAAAAGTACATGTTCTATCACTGGTGCTAATCACATGTGTTAGAAACATGACTGTGCAGTGGAAATGCTATCCTATCCAAAACTGGTTTTCTTGCCAGCATAAAAGAGCCCTAATTATACACTGTAAATGTAAGGGCAGCTGGAATTCATCAGGACCTCAATAGGAACCCTTCTTTAAGTGCCTCTGAAAACCTCAGGTTCAGTAAAGTCAAAGTCAAGGTGCATATGTTGAGCCCGCCCTCCAGCTGCGGACCAAGAAGCGTCAGTGCAATGTGCTGCTGCGGCTTTGCTCCCATCCTGGAGCCCTCACGCCAACTCCTGAAACTCTGCCTTGAACTCTTTGGGCTCACTCGTCATTTAGAGGAAAGAGTTCAGTGCTGTTTGAAGGTAGCTAGTGAAAGTCTTAAGTAATATGATGCAAATAATTAAACTTAGTGATAAATTGGTGCTTTTCATCTTCAAAGTGCTTTACAAACATTAATTAGTTGGGCTCAGCAAAGCCCCATAGAGTGGAAGCCACTCAATCTGTATCTCCTGTGAAGTGACTTCCTTGGCTGTCCCCCCACACACACTATTTTTAGTACATGTGAGAGCCCGCCTCACATTTCCTTACTTTCTCTTCACATGGCACATACCTTTTCCATGATGAAAGCCATGCCGGCTTAGTAATGGGGAGGGGGGGAAGGTTTTAAAATTAAGTAGTCTTTTAAAACAGCAATTAGTTTGGGTTTTCCTGGAAGAACTAAGGCATATGAAGATCAGAGGCAGTCACCTTCATACCCTGCGCCAGCCTCCAAACCTTCAAACCCCCCGTCCCCTTTGAACATGAAAAGCTCTGTTTCAGGCGCACCAAGAGGTGGATCCAGCGGCGGATGGTCAGCGTGAGTGCACGTCCCACTGTGAACAAAGTTACAGTGAATTTCAGTGCATGCCTGGCTGTCAGGTTTCCTCACCCAGTAATGCATCTAAAAATACAGCTACGGGAAAGAAGAATATTATCTTCATGGTGCTGCCATCACTTTGTCTCAGGGCTCTGCTTCTTCCTCAGGTTCAGAAACACATGTCTGTCTGTCTGGAGTCTGGTGGCCATGACGAGACAGACTCAACATTTTTTGCAACATTTTGTGACACAAGTGAAGTTTTTGGTTTAGCTATTTTATGGTGGCTGCTGTCCTTGCACGGGTGTCTACTTAGCCCTGGAGTGCCTCTTACTCCAGCAGAGCTGCTGAGGTCTTCCCTACAGAAGCATCCCTATTCTCCTTTTGCCTCCCTCTTCTCCTTTAGTAACTGTTGTTTCAGACATTTCCAGCTTCATATTTTCCTATGTGTCTGGGCTCCTGACGACCCACTTCAAAGGTTACTCTATTGCAGTCATGGTGCTTTAATGTTATCAAGCAGCTATTAAGGCACCAACCCTTCACTTTACTTGCCTGCCTGCCTTTCCTGAACTTGATGTTTGCTTTACCGAAATAGCGGGGCAGCCTTCCTACTACAAGTGGGAATATGTAAGTGAAGACAAAGAAGAAAAAGGCAACGTCTTTTTCCCTACTTGTTTGTATATAGAACAAATAAGCAGGCAGTCCAAAATAATCTTATTTGTTCAATGTGGCAGACCCAAAATCTTGCTGAAAAACACAGGTCTCCCGGTTGCACACCAGCCTATGACGAGAAAGCCCATGGGAGAGCTGTATTCCTGTTTTTTTGCATGACTTTCACAAAGTCATTTTGCTTCTCAGTGTCTTGGGTCCCCACATGACAGGGTGTGGTGGGAATAAGTAGGGGAGAGTGGAAGCTGGGGTGAGGTGAGTTGCCAAGTTCATCCAGAAGGCACTGGGGGCATCATGTAAACACTTACAGACTTCCCTGCCGTTGCATTACCTGTTGGGTTTCACCACTTCCCATTGACAATAGCTTGACATCACTTCCTGGAACAAAATGAATGTATTAAACTGAGTATTTCCTCTATAACTTGTAGTTACTCAGCTACTTATTTTTGGCTGGCAATGCTAACTTGAGCTTTTGGTTTGACTCTATTTCCTGACCAACACCAATGCATTGTCTGTCTTCTAGCACAATCTTAAAATAGTCTATCCCGACCTCTGGGAAAGCAGTCACAGATGGATTTACACACTTACCTTGAAAATGTTTAGCTCTTTGGAACTATTGCAGAACAAATCTGCAATGAATCTGTGATTCTGTGATTCTATAAAAGTTGTGTGACACTTTAATCTTAAAACCAGAAAAATTTAATCAAGAGAAAATTTTGATTTTGCTCCTTCAGACATTAGCTTTATCTCTACAGAATTACTCCAAAAGAAAAAGCCATACATCCCCAAGTTCCCTGCCATGTGCCTATAACATCCTCATGCACATCACTCTGGGTTTTCTGCTGGAGCATGAAGTGCCTGGAATAAAAAGCTCCAGCATCAATGTAGGGAATATGGCTACTGAGTAGAACCCTGGCAAATCCCTTCATAGCAACATTTTTTCCTTGGATTTGTGATTTGGTGACAATAAAATGGTTTGAAAATTTCAGTGGATTATTTCTGCTCCTGCAAACAAAATCCACTACAAACAATCTAAACCTTTCATTTTGGTATTGAAAAAAAAATTAGTGCCACTTCTGTTCCACTAACTTCTGCCGCTTCTGATATTTCTTTCAATTTATTTTTTAATTAAAAAACTTGTAGATGCCAAAGTCAGAAAAAAAAGTATTTAATCTGAGACTGAAGAAAATGCTACATTTAACTTAAAGTGATTGCCAAAAATGTTGGAAAAAATTCATTGCAGGTCAACTGCAGATGAATTTCTCTCATGATTTTTCAGCATAGCCAGGAAAAATAAAACACTCAGTTATTCACACAGCTCAGTTATTGATTCTTGTCATTGTTCTTTATCTGATGGCTTCATACAGCAAAGTAAAGCAAGTGGGAGAAGACAATGGGGACTTAAACCCATTGTAACTCTAGTAGGATTATACGGGCTTATTAAGTATTTGTTTGCCTCACTGGGTCTTCACTTACAGCTAAGGGGCAGTTATTTCTTAATAAATCAGTCGCCTGTGATCACTTGTCCATACCTTTTCCTTTTCACAACTCCATGTAAAGGATGTCAGCGTAAATGAGAAGAATGCCCCATTAAGTTCATAATACACAAGACCTTCCAACTTCACCTCATCATTAAAATCGTTACAGACCTCCAGAGCTGTCTTTGAACTTACCTTGCTTTACTAGATAAAGGCCAGCAGGTGAAGAATCACAACAGCAACAAACACAAATGAAGGGGATTTGAGAGAGCGTCTATTTCAGAAAATGACTATTGTTCACCTAACACCATTATGGGGCATGGCATTTTATAGACGACCAGGAAAGCAAGCATCAAATACATTTTTAAAGGCCCTCAAATGGAATTTTGGGTTGATTTTGACTGTTTGCGATGCTGGGGACGGGGCTGTGAAGAACTCTTCCAGCCACTAGCAAGGGAACCAACACCAGATCTAAAACACTCATGAAGTCAAAGTTTTCAAACTTTATGTTCGTAACAGCAACTTTGCCATCTGTGCTGTGTGTTAAACCACAGGCACCCAGAGCCGTGCATGAGTGCTCAGACAAGGGCACATGCAATTATAGTGCAAACTGGCAGAAGAGTCACCAGACCAACAGGGGATAGCAATGAGCCGCTGTCTTCTGAAGGACTTCTTTGAGCTGAATAAAGGGAATCAGCCTTTAATATGAAAACCAAGCAAAACTTTTTTGGCTGGTTCCAGTTTTGCCGGCCTGAATTGGTTTATTCTTGGGACTTTGCCTCAGCGTTCATCTCACCACAGGTTTTGCAACTGAAAGGTGGAGAGTGGAGATAGGAAACATCTTCCACTTCAGAAAATTCAGATTAAAACCTTAAGCAAAACACTTTCAGGCATGAGATGAGAAAATTCAGAATTAAAACCTTAAGTAACACACTTTTGGGCATGAGATGCAGCATTAAAATGTAGACCACAGTAATAAGGCTAAAAGTATTGTTTTGATTAAATACCAAATTAGTCATCTCTCTAAATATTGTACTATACATGTGCATACTTTCAAGTGTAGTTGTCATTAGAGATGTGGGTTTGAGGAGGTATTTTTTAGCTCACCCGTTTCCCATAGCAGTAAGTCCTGCACCTCATCCAATGCGCAAAGCACACTACAGAGTTGCCCTCCTCTCCAAAATCCTCACATTGCTGCCAAAAACTACACCAAAATGATAAATCCATTTCTCAGGCAGAACCCTCTGAGAGCCGAAAGAGCCTTCTGCAAGGATGTGAGGGCAGCAACACTCTTCCTTGTGGCAGGCAGCGAGGATCAAAGGGACTTGTGCCCAGGCTGAGGTGTGAGGCTCCTCGGATGAGAAGACAGCCTGTGACTGGGAACACAAGGGAAGAGGGCAGGAGAGACGGGAGTGCCAGGGGCATTTTCACATGAGCATTTCTTGGATTTTCACTATTTCACTTTCTTGAATAAGTACCTTTCTTATATAGTGGGGTTTTCTTGCCCAGCATGTATATTTAACTTGCCTCCTCCTGAGCTGCAGGACGCTTGGGGAGGGAGCCTGCCAGAAACACTGCCTGGGCTGGCTTCTCGGGAGGGTAAAGCAAAGCATGACCTCTCATATGGAAACTGCAGGGGAGAGCTGCTGGGGACACATGTAATCACCCAGCATGGAGCTTGGGCAGGCCGGTGGGGTTAGCACCTCTGCTCCAGGGAGAACCAGGAAGAAATGTTGTTAATAACTTCAGACATTGCATCTTGGTCTGACTCACCTGAGAGGCAGTGCCTTTAGCTGTCAGAGCAGAGTCACAGTGGATGCACAGAGGCTTCTTAACAGAACACATCTTTTGTACCAACTCCAAGGGAATAATGTCACCTACCCAGCCACCAGCCCCAGTTTCCACAGCGCTTGAGTTTTTCCTTAGAAGTTTCCTATTCAAGCGCTTAGCCTGACCAGGGCTGACCTTGCTTAGCTTATGAGATGTAACAAGATCACTGCCTGAGGTGTGAAATGACACTGGAATGGAGGTCATGATCTTACAGAGAGCATCTTCTTCCTCTGCCACAGCTTCTCCTCCCGGTTCCCCTGCCCCAGCATCTGACTAATCAGGCAGAAACAAATTCACTATGCTTCTAGCACACCACTGGCAGAATATAAAAATCTGTCCTTTTGGCTATTCAGCCGTCTCAGCGGTATAGAATTTTTTTTTTTATGTATATGAATCCAAAGATCAAGCAGTTCCTTTTTAATGATTTTTTTTGGTCACTACTTCAACAGAAACAAAAAGTGTTTTCTATAGCTCTATCTCTGCAAGATGCCGAAACAGATTAACACAGATGAACAGACGGTAGCTTTTAAGAAATGTGGACAGAACACCAAATCAATCATTCTGAATGAATAATACATTTAAGAACTGCAGCGATACGAACAGCAGAAAATTCATCTGCATCTACAGTAAGACTACCTGGACCCATTTCAAGGTGGAATATGCTGCAGAAAGTACAGAAAGCACTTTTATTTTGGTATTTCAAATAAGAATGAATTTGAGTATCTGTCAATCTGTCACACACTAGATAGGGGTGGATCTGTGAATGGACATCACTATGTAAAGTTTTAGATCAAGCTATGGAGGATACATAGGTTTTTTTTTTTACAGGGAATTAGAATAGCATAGTATAAAAACAACATTCATAAATGACTTCTCATATGAACTGCTATAAAAAAACCCTTCTTTCGTAAGGAGCCATGGGTTGTATAAAGTTTTTATTGTGATGCAGTAAAGAATGAGCTTTAGAAGGAAATTTAGCAGGATAAATTTAGAGATAAATTAACACACCCCCCCACACCCACCCCACCCCCCCCCCCCCCGCAAAAAAAAAAGCATTGAAATTCAAGTACAGGTTTCAGTGGCAAGCCTAATTGACAAAAGAAAGGGGGTGAAGTGCCCCTCTACTGAGTTAAACCAGGCTTGGATCCACAGGGACGTTTCAATTTCCTCATTTATTTTTATCATTGAAACTAAGCTGACTTTCTGAAGGGGAAAGAAAAACAAAAAGCCCCAAAGGCTGTTAACCTTTCTTCGGGAGCAGAAGGCAAGGTCATCAAAAGTTTTGTGGCTCTTATGTGGAAATAAAGCAAAGGTGGACAGTGGAGGCTGGTCCATGCTGAATGAGATGGGTGAAAGCTCCTACACTGCTGAGGCTAGCAGGTTCTCACTAGAGGTGGGAGAGGGTCCTTGAGATGGCAAGGGCAGGCATGGGGGGTTTAGAGAGATAACATTTTCTTCTTACTATGGAGGAGTGGTTATTAAATTAAGGCTGGTTTGGTCAATGTTGATGCATCTACCTATAAAATTCCACTTTGAGGAGCTCAGCTAAAGACAACAAAGCCAGCATGCAGACAAGAGGCTTCTACAGGAGGGAACTGGCTCCTACTCTGCTGTGGGTGGTAAATCCCTCTCTGCAATGGGGTGATTTGTAGGAAACCCTGAAGAAGTACCTCAGTGTTTTTCCTCATCTGCTGTGTCACAGTAACCTATGTTATAGGAGAACATAAGGCTGTTGAGTTGGGCAAAGATTTGTTTGTCCATGTCTGTCTAATGGTGATTAACTTAGGAAGGTTGTCACGGAGTAAATGAGAAGGAAACCACCACCATTCATCAGCTGGTGGCCTCTTGATACAAATCCTGCTTTCAGAGCTCCTACAGCAGAAGGTTAAAAATGATGCAATGCATGAACTGCAGCAGTCATTTTATGTTTGCCTGTAAGTTCAGGACAGCAGTGGGATAGATGAGTAGGGTATACTCCTGAGCCTTTCACTGAAATTGATTTAAGAGGTTTTAAAGGGTTTGGAGTGGAAAAGAGAAACCTTCACAAGATTAAGATGAAGGCTGATTTCCTCTCCTTAGGGGAAATCCCAGAAAGTTTAAGGGATACTGGGGAAGGGATGTGGCCAGAGGCATGCAGCATTTCTCCTAGGATACTGCATGTTACTGATTATCTTTGGGACCAGAAATAGTGGACAAGGAGTTATCACTGTAGGAGTGAATTATCAATGCCAAAAATAATGCTCCTTTTCCTATTCTGTATCTCTGTGATTCTTCTCTGCCCATCAGATGAAGAGATGAAAATCTGAGCTAATGTATCTGAGAAAATGCAACCCCCCAAAAAAGAGAAACACAGCCTCTGCCAAGTGGTACAAGTTCATTCCCTTATATTTTTATTTAAATTACCAAAATCATGCACATTACTTGAGATAAATTTTGTTCACCTTTGCAAATAGCTAAGTGATTGCATTAATGTTCAAAGGGTCTTCATAAATCTGATGAAGAAAGGAAAAAATCAGTTTAATGAAAAATCAGCAGGACTTCTTTTTTCCAACTTCTGAATCCTCCTAAAAGCATACTACATGCATGAGAGAGAAAGTGCTGAACCAAAAGACTATATAGTTCATACACTCCCAGGCAAAATTAATTTCTCAGATTTTCCTGAGGTCTGTAGCATCCCTGGACTCTGGCACAAGGTATAGGGAGACAAGGACATTTTTTTTAAGATCTCAGTCAGAGGGAGCACTATCCTCAAGAGATCAAATGAGCACTAATCAGGAAGAATGTTTGGTTATTAAATGCATCATTGAATCCTTTAAATATCACTCGCTGGGTCATAAATTCCTATTAAACATAGATAATCCATCATTGTCTCATGCAAATAGGAGATAAAAATAGTAAAGAGATTTGCCAGCAATCCACCCCTGTCCCTGAGTCCCTTCCGCACACTTTAAGACAGGTGATACTGCTGTAATCTTCTACTCTCAACACATTCACTGTGCTATGGCTCACACTGCACTTTCTCTGGATTTCACACCCTGCTCACTTATTTCTGTATAGGGTCCTCTTGCATTGATCTTGCACTCCTGTCACCCTTAGTCTCTCCCACTCTACACACTTAAGATCTCATCTTAACAGAGTGCTTTCCCAAACTGTGTGTCCTTAATAACAACCTACCCACTAACACCTTTGCAAGATGGTCTTTAATGTCTGATTTTTTTCTCTGCCTGGGAACAACAAGCTTCTTTGGGAAGGGAATTCCCAAATATTACATTAAATGCAACCAGGCTTCCTTCCCATTGTTTCACCTGACCACGCTGGTGCATGTGCCCATCGTATGGCTTGACATCTCTGGCCTTATGCATTGTAAAAAAAGATAGTAAAATTGTCTGCAAGGGAAACCTCAAGCCTTGTTTAGAGTATAATTGTACTCATGCTTGTGAAGACCTTGCTGCAGAGCAGCTGGGAAAGCTAGCTGGTTTCCTGGAGTGCGTGGGAGGCCATGAGTAGGTGGTAACTTAAATTTGTAACAGAGTTTGGAGGCTTTCTAAATCATTATTACTATTATTTTGGACTCTACAGCAAGATTACAAATCTTAACAGATGCTTAGCTGTATGCAATTTACCTACAGATATGTGCTATTATAGATACTTCTCACAAACAAATGCGATGTCAAGAGTAGGAAATTATTGATCATTCTGTTCAGGCTAAAACAGTTTTCTTTTCAGTCTACAACAGGGCTTTGGCAAGATGATTTTAAAAATAGCTACAGTTTGAAACCCAGATTGCATTCCCTGCCAGATTATAATGATCACTTCAACCAGGGCTGGGTGAATTTCAAAATGTTTGGAGACTCGGTTCAAGACAGTGCCCCTCCAGTCTGTGGTATTTTTAGCAATGGGCAAACCCAAAAATTTGGGTGGTTATCCAGAGTTCATCTAGACTGCCCAAAAGCCTACAGTCTGCAAAAATGGGCTGGAAAGTTTTCAAGGAAAACGGGTTTTGCACTATTTCCAGTAGTGCCTATTTCTGCTCAGGTCAGGAATCCTAAGAGAAAATCCTTTCTTCATACTGTTTTGCTGCACTCCTGTTGCCAGTCATAGCTTAAAAGTGCAGAGTCTGGCAAACAAACTTGGAAAAGTAGCTGAGGAAAAAATGAACCTTCTGAAAGGCAAAATGACGGTTCAGGTTTAGGTGGTGGTCCAGATATATTCCTACCCTGAGATTCAATCCTACTTCTACCAAAAGCAGAGGAAACTTACATAGCTGATCAAATGGAAGATCTATTTTGCGGTCCTTCATATCCCCAAGTAACCTTCTGCTACTGAGGTAGTTCCAATTTAGATAGGAGAAAATTCTCTGAGGATTACAGCTTCCTGGCAATTTTGGGTAGTTTGTTTTTCTTTCCTTCCATGCCAGATACTGGCCGTGACGTAAAACTCTTTTGCAACAAATAAATGAGTATTTAATGTCTTTCAGGCAAAGAACTGCAAGCTACCCAAACCAATTAATGACTCTGAGCCAAATTCATCCCTAGTTTAAGCTTAAACAATTTCAGTGAAGTTGCACCAGTGGGCAATCAGATTTAATCTAGATTTAATCTTTTGATTTCACGTGAAAGTCCTGGCTATGTGTTAGGTCTTAACAACTAATTAGCTAAAATGGCTTTTGGGGTGAGACTCTAGATGGAGAGGGAAGATGGCAAAGGTGGGTTGCTGAATACTAAACAGACACTCTGGAAGAATTTCTAAATAAATAACATTATCTTAGGCCTCATCAGGGGTGAGCCTGAAATGCTTCTGCCATGGGAAAAGTCCAGCAGGACATATTCCAGGAGATTTTTAATGACACAAACTCAGCAGTTTAAGACATAACTTGCATCTGGCCTTTGGGACATGAGCTCCTGAATCTCAAGAAAACAAGCCTGCATTCTTGTTTTCTTCCAAATTGCATATGATCTTTAAACTTTGCATAAATACTGAAGCACCACACTTTTCTTCCTGAACAGCATTTTCCTTCATAGTGCGTATCCCAACTGCTATTAGCACAGCCTTTGCCTGGCTCTGTGTACCATTAAGAGAGGCCGAAAGTTTCCTTGAGAGAGCAATTTCCGAAGGGGTTAAGGATCCACTTCTCAATTAGTCCTCTAATCGGCAGCAGCAGGGGTTGAATTCCTGTTACAGAAGTAACAAGCAACTTGGTTCAAGTCATGCCTTTGCCTATTTCTTCCTGCAGGAGTTCACCAAAAAAGATAGAGGCAGACCTCGGACCTCAGCACAGCAGCAATCTTTATAGCAGCACTTGTTTCTGAGTTTCGCTCTGAAGGCATAAGTTTCGATTATTTTGTGCCATGCTACTTCTTGCATTAGTGTTTGTTTTGGAGTGCACAAACCCACTTGTAATGAAAACAAAAGCACAGCTGAAGAACCCCCCTCAAAATTCAGATCAAACCCTTCGAGATCCACTGAAAATGTGAGTACTTGGGTTTGGGGTTTTTTTTCCTCCCTATTTTGAACTTATTTGTTCTTCCAAATTTGGGCCAGGATCAGAAGCTAAAATAGTCAAAAGCTCCAGATAATATTTTTACAGGGTACAGTTTTGACCCCTCAAAGTGTTAAGGACTTTCAGTAAGATCTGGAGACCTTCAAAGGAAGCTAGATCCTGTTGGCTTTATTGAAGGGGACAGAGTCTCCATCTCAACTGACCTTATGCAAAATCTAGTATTGATCTAGTTTTACATGTTTCCTGGAGAGTGGAGACCTCTTCTTTCAGTGATGCCTCTGTCTTTTAGGTTTTTGACGTTCATGGCTCATGTCCTTCAAGTTTGAGAGTGTGAGACTGAGCATATATGACCCAAGCTGGAACCAAAAAGAACTGGGTAGTATCTCTGAGAGCTCTCCCCTTTCCCAGCTCTGAGTGTAGTTCATTTCTGTAATGTTTGCTCAGGCTAGCTTATTTGAAATGCAGTTTCTGCCTGAAGCCAAAGTTTTCAGAGCTAACCTCCTGCCTAACTAAAAATTCAAATATAAGCAGCCAGATTTGGAAGCCAAAATGTAGGCACTTGAGCTGGAAAATTGGGCTCCAAATGAACAACTTCCCCTTAAATTGAAGATCAGTGACAAATGAAAGGCGCACACCATTTGTTTAGGCAATAAATGCTGGTGGGATGGAGACAATCATTTGCCAAGGGCAGACCTACTAACATCAGTTTGGAGGGTTTAGCAGTCCAACCTTGGAGATTTGACCTTCACTTGGTACTGTCTCAGGCTGCAGCTCAGCTAAGCACATGCTAAACTTTAAGCAGATGCCAAAACACTTTGCTGAATTCAGGTCTCAGGAAAGATGAGTTTGTTAATCTTGAGATCACTTGAGTGCTTTTTTGTTGAAAATTTTCACACTTAATGTATTATGACAAGGGAGATAAAGTATAGACTATGAAATCTAATTAATGGCACATGAAGTAACATTGATATGTAAGTGTGGAGAGAAGTGAAACAGTCAGAGCATATACTGCTGCCTCTCTCTTCCCATTTTCAGAGTGCAACTGTCACGAAGGGCCTGATTCCATGCTTCTTTAAAGATTTTTGAGCTACTTCTTGTCTGCAGACCTGAACAAGAAGCAGCATATACACCATATTGCTCATCTGCAGCATTGTTCCACCTCCAAGCCACAGCCCCACATTCTGCAGCAGGCAATTAGGCAGAGAAAAGGGATGTAACCTCCTTATGGTCTGAAGCATCAACAGATGGTGATGTCCGTGCTCCCCACCCTCCACTCTGGAATAGCTCTTACGGCACTTCCTACAGGAAGGACAGTCTGCCTGGTCAACAGTCTCCCATAGCCTCCTGCATTTACTCCTTCTTCCTGCCCCAAGTCTCCTGAATGATCTCTTTTTGAGATGAAACTATTATCTGAGGTTTTCCCATCAGGGTCTGAACATCCATGCAAGGCGGTGATCGGCTGCGTTAGACACCAACACACACACGCAGAATACGACAGACACCAGCAGAAGGACACTTAAGCACACACGTTAAATAATTAACCCTCACAAAAACATGGCGATTCCCAGTTTCACAATGGGGAAAGGCAGAAGCGGAAAGGCTAAGCAAGCAATTTGTTCAAGGTCGCAGGAGAAGTAATTGCCAGTGCCAGGATTAAGATTTAGGAATTTATAGCTCCTGGTGCTGTGTGAGGGCCACTAGATCACCATCCCTGGCACTCCAGAGAGCCAGGCTGCTTATTCCTCCAGTAAAATGCTAAACCAAATGCTCTGACCTTTCCTGGTGTTATCAGGTGAAGTGCTTTCTTAACTCCAGATTACAGAGGGAAATGCGGGGTGAGGGTGGGAGGAAGTGACAGACCAAAACTGGTATGTGCAGTGCCTCTGTAAGGGGATTTTCCTCATGTGTTTGAAGAGTGCTTGCTATGTGGCTGTCAGGGAGAGTATCGTGACCTGACGGAGGTTTTGGGAGTATTTGCTCTATTTTCATTTGCAGACACTCACAAACTGTTTCAGAGATGCCACTGGGGATGTAGGAAGGTTTATATCATTCACAGGAAGTCAAGTGCTGCCCGTGAACTTGGGTACTTAGAGAATATATAAATAAGCTCTAATTCACTGAAATGTATGTATGGAGGCCTTCAGGAAAAGCTGACATGCAAAATTCAGTATTTCCAACCCACTATTATTATTATCATCCTATGAATCCATGGAGCTTTGTCTTGAAAGAAACATGCCCACCTACCTCCTGTCTCGGAGTCTGCCACTATTCGATTACTTCATCCTGTTTCTGCATCAGCCATTAGAAGGCAACACCTTCAAGACGTGACAGTCTGAAGGGCTACAGGCAGGGTTCCCAGCCCTGTCGGCACAACAGCCAGGAGAGGAGAGCTCTGTGGATGAGGGCCACCGTGCTCAGGACCCCCATGCCCAACCTGAGCTCCTGCTCAGATGACCTCCTGACACAGGTCACCTTCTCATACTCATCAGAGCAGGGTTATGCTGCAAGATGTTGCCCCTGCTTTTGTGATGATTATGGTCAGTAATTCAGCAGGAACCCAAACTGCTGTACCATACTGGTAATTGCCTCCTCTGTGACTTCTTCCACCTGCCTCAGGCTGATCATTCTGGGCTTCAGGCAACTACTCTTGAGCCCAGTTCATCCATGTTTCACACAGGTACTGCAATATTTGGGAGATGGGACGTCTGATTTTGATAAACAGAGAAATGCGCCTCTGCACAATCAGTGGTGAGCAGGGGTTGAGCAGAAATGGTCTCCCATTCTGTCCAGATGTCTTTCCAGAGGTGCTGAGCAAGTTGGGAAGAGCAGTGGAGCATCTCAGATTGGAGCCACTTTCATGCCCTTCTGTTTTTACCTGCAAACCTTAACAGTTTGCAGTGGCCTACTTGTCTGCAGAATGAGGAAGAACAGCTGACCTGGGAGCAGTGACTGCCCTTTCAATAATCAGCCTCATGCTGCCTCTGATAATTAGCAAGAAACATAATGCAAAATGTGAGTTGCACAAATCTGTTAATCCGTGGGCCTAAAGGGTCTCCTTCTGAAAGCAGAAGCAATAGGACATGGTGCCAATTCCCTTTCCAGGGCTTTACCAGACTGCTCTTGGGGGCTGCGGGTTTGAATGTTATGAAAAGGAAATGAGTGCATGAGAGACTTTAAATGGGAAGAATCCCTGACTTTGTGAAATACACGGTAACTTCACCAGGATAGATTCACAAGATGGTACAACTGAGAAGTATGTGTGAATATGTATAGATATAAAGGGAGGGCAGGGGCAGGACACCTCATAGTGGTGGGTCTGCTGCAGGCCACCTGACCAGGAAGACTGGTGGGTGAGGCCCTCTATAGACAGATAGGAGCAGCCTCGTGTTCACAAGCCCTGGTCGTCATGAGGGACTTCAACCACCCTGATACCTGTTGGAGGGACAGCACAGCAGGGCACAAGCAATCCAGAAGGTTCCTGGAATGCATAGATGACACCTTCCTTCTCCAAGTGACAGAGGAGCCAACAAGGAGAAGTGCTATGCTGGACCTTGTTCTCACCAACAAGGAGGAGCTGGTGGGGAGTGTAAAGCTCAAGGGCAGCCTTGGCTGCAGGTACCATGAAGTGTTGGAGTTCAAGATCCTTAGGGCAGCAAGGAGGGCACAGAACAAGCTTGCTACCCTGGACTTCAGGAGAAAAGACTTTGGCCTCTTCAGGGATCTGCGTGGCAGAGCACCATAGGACAAATCCCTGGAGGGAAGAGGGACCCAAGAAAGCTGGTTAATATTCAAGCATCACCTCCTCCAAGCTCAGGAGCAATGCATCCCAACAAAGAGGGAGTCAGGCAAAAATTCCAGAAGGCCAGCATGGATGAACAAGGAGCTCCTGCACAAGCTCAAACATAGCAAGGAAGCCTACAGAGGGTGGAAGCAAGGACAGGTAGCCTGGGAGGAATATGGAGAAACTGTCGGAGCAGCCAGGGATCAGGTTAGGAAGGCCAAAGCCCTGATAGAATTAAATCTGGCCATGGACATCAAGGGCAACAAGAAGAGCTTCTATAGGTACCTCGATGAGAAAAGGAAGACTAGCGAAAATGTGGGTCCTCTCCAGAAGGAAACGGGGGACCTGGTTACCTAGGATATGGACAAGGCTGAGCTACTCAATGACTTTTGTGCTTCAGTCTTCACTAGCAAGTGCTCCAGTCACACTGCCCAAGACTCAGAAGGCAAAGATGGGGACTGGGAGAATTAAGAACTGCCCGCTGTAGGAGAAGATCAGGTTCAAGACCATCTAAGGAACCTGAAGGTGCACAAGTCCATGGGACCTGATGAGATGCATCCATGGATCCTGAGGGAACTGGTGAATGAAGTGGCTATGCCACTGTCCATTATGTTTGAGAAGTCTGGTGAAGTTCTTGCTGACTGGAAAAGGGGAAATATAAACCCAATTTTTAAAAAGGGAAAAAAGGAAGACCTGGGAAAACTACAGTCCAGTCAGTCTCACCTCTGTGCCTGGTAAGATCATGGAGCGGATCCTCCTGGAAACCATGCTGGGGCACATGGAAAATAAAGACGTGATTGGTGACAGCCAACATGGCTTCATGTGCTGAGTTTGTTTGGCACGGGTTTTGGTAGCAGGGGAGGGGGTACAGCAGTGGCACCCTGTGAGAAGCTCCTCGAAGCTCTGCCAGCTCCAAGTCAGGCTCGTCTCTGGCCAGGGCCAAGCCAATTAGCCATGGTGGCTACACCTCTGCAATAATGTATTTAAGAAGGGGGAACCTGAGAGGGGGTTGGGATTTGTGAGAAGGAGTTCTAGGGAGGACACCTATGCAAACGCCAAGGTCAGTGGAAGAAAGGAGGAGGAAGGGGGGGATGTGCCCCAGAGAAGAGAGTCCCCCTGTATCCTGTGGTGTGGTGACAGCGCTGACCCCTCTTGCCACCCATGGAGGCCACCAGTGGAGCAGACATCTGCCTGTGGCCTGTGAAGGACCCCACACCAGAAGAGGTGAATGCACTTGAAGAAGACTGAGTCTCAGAGGAGAAGCAGCTCTCTCTGTTGTAGATTGCTGCTGGGAGGACTGCAATACAGAGGGGTTATTCATGCCAAAGAATCCCAGAGGAAGGACTCACATCAGAGAAGGTTTGTGGAGGACCTTTTCCCGTGAGAGGGATGCCACACTGGAACAGAGGAGGAATGTGTGGAGTTCCCCCCCACCATGAGGAGGAAGGAGTGGCAGACTGATGGTAAACCCCATTTTCTGTCCCCTGTACCACTGTGGGAGAGGAGGTAGAGAGAGTGGGAACACAACTGAGCCCAGGAAGAAGGGAAGGGTGGGGCCAAGTGTTTTTAAGATGTGGTAACACTTCTCACTGTCCCGTTTTTTTTTCTGCTGTGTCGTTATTGTTAATGTTTGTATTAAAGCAATGTTCTTTTTTCTTTCCCTAACAAGTCTGTCTTTCGTCTGTGACCATAATGAGTGAGTCATCCCTCTCTGTCCTTATCTCACTTCCCAAGCCTTTTTCTTCATTTTCTCCTTCCCCTTCCTGAGGGGGAAGGGGTGATTGAATGGCATTGTGGAGCTCAGTTTCCCTCTGGGCTCAAACAATGACAGATCACTAAGGGCAAATCATGCATGACAAATTTGGTGACCTTCTACAATGGGGTTACAGCATTGGTGCATAAGGGAAAAGCAACTGACTTCCTCTATGTGGACTTGTGAAAAGCATTTGACACTGTTCCACATGACATCCTTGTCTCTAATTTGGAGAGACATGGGTTTGATGAATGGACCGCTTGGTGGATAAGAAATTGGCTGGATATTCTCACTCACAGAGTTTTGGTCAATGGCTTTTTGTCCAAATGGAGAGCAGTGATGAGTGTCGTTCCTCAGGGGTCGGTATTGGGACCAGTGCTGTTTAACATCTTTGACAGAGACATGGACAGTGGGATTGAGTGCACCCTCAGCAAGTTTGATGATTGCCATACAGTTGACACTCTGGAGGGAAGGGATGTGCCATCCAGAGGGACCTGGACAGGCTGGAGAGGTGGGCCCATGCAAACGTGAAGTTCAATAAAGCCAAGTGCAAGGTCCTGCATGTGGGTCAGGGCAATCCCCAGCACAAATACAGGCTGGGTGATGAGTGGATTGAGAACACTCCTAAGGAGAAGGACTTGGGGGTATTAGTGAATGGAAAACTGAATATGAGCCAGCAATGTGCACTCGTAGCCCAGAAAACCAACCATATCCTGGGATGCATCAAGGGAATTGTGGCCAGAAGGTCTAGGGAGAGGATTCTCCCCGTCTACTCCACTCTCATAAGACCCCACCTGGAGTGCTGTTTCCACTCTGGGCCTTCCAGCATAAGAAGGACAACATGGACCTGTTGGAGTGAGTCCAGATGAGGCCCACAAAGATGATCAGGGGGCTGGAGCACCTCCCTTATGAGGACAGGCTGGGAGAGTTGGGGTTGTTCAGCCTGGAGAAGGGTCCAAGAAGACCTTATAGTGGCCTTCCAGTGCCTAAAGGGGGCTACAGGAAAGATGGGGAGGGACTCTTTATCAGGGAGTGTAGGGATAGGATGAGGGGTAACAGTTTCAAACTGAAAGAGGGGAGATTTACATTAGGTATAAGGAAGAAATTATTTCCTGTGATGGTGGTACAGGCTGCCCAGAGAGGCTGTGGATGTCCCCTCCCTGGCAGTGTTCAAGGCCAGGTTGAGCAACTTGGTCTAATGGAAGGTGTCCCTGCCCATGGCACGAGAGGTTGGAATCAGATGATCTTTAAGGTCCCTTCCAACCCAAACCATTCAATGATTCTGTGACGTCCTAATTTTTTTATACATACATATGTGTGTGTGTATATACATATATATATATATATGCACACATACCAATTCTTGCCTTGGAAAATTGAGTTTTGATAAATGATTGGTTTCCTCCAATCTCACATCTCATCTGAGTGAGCAAGTCACATGACAATCTTGTGCCTCAAAGTCAGGCAGTTAATTCAGACTATGTTACAGCTAAACACTTCTCTCACTTGCCTGCTCTAAATACAAGCCCATGTGATTTTCTAATTTGCATAATATCTTCTGACAAGCTGACTCTGAAGTCTTCTTGGGTGATTTGCTTCTCTTTGCAAAACAAAATGGGAGACAGTAGCATCCAAGGGAACAAGTGTATCTATTTCCCTTGGATTGAGTGACTTCAGCTCTTGGAGCTCTGGTTCCTCTGGAGGTAATGGAATCAGAAATTATGCAGCTGCCATGGAGATAGAGGCAGAAAACCTCTAAAGGGATCTGGATCTACGTCAAGTGGGTCATCTCTCCAGCTTCCTGTTACACAAACCAGCAGGTGCTGAGATGCAACTCTTCTCCAGACAATGATAAAACTGCCCTAGTGTCACTCATGCGTGACAGCCAGGAGGGTGATATGAGCTGGACGTTTAACTCTGTGCTTTCTTTCCCTGAAATAACATGCAGTGGTGTTCTGCCTCTTGCCGAGCTGAGAATTGAGACAGATTAATCTTTGCTAGTATTAAAAAAAAAAAAAAAAAAAAAGTTTCCTGTGGATTATCTTTTCACAGAGCCATAAGCCTTTGAAAATTTGGTCCCAATGTATCTTGCCTATGAAGTCAATTAGCTCCTAAAATGACAACACATTAGAAAGAACCCAGAAGCTGATATAGAAATACCTTGCTTTATTAAGCCTGGCCAATTTTCTGTCAACAAAAATTATGCTTCTGAAGTGATGTGGAACAAGAATCAAACATGAAAGCATACAAGTATCCACTTTTGAGCCCTTGAACAGTTATAAGAAGCCACTTCTTGGTATTTCTGCTACACAGAATGAATTTTCATTACCTGAAGTATCTATTATCTAATGAATAAAAACCCCTCCATTATGCATTAAAGTGTAGTATGAACAAAAACTCTGGAAAACATACATTACCTCATGGTGAATTCTTGTGGCAGAAATGGTATTTTTAGTGACGTGTGGCATGGATGATGTGTCACCAACCATACTACTGAGCTTGCAGTCAAACTTCATCTTGACTTCTAAACAGCAGAAGCAATGAATTTGAACAACAAATGTGTGCTGGTTTAAGAAAACATGTAATTTTTTTCATCAGGAGATCACGGTCCAGTTCCTTGGTTGTGGCTGAGGAACTCAGTTCCCAAATCCTGAGTGGGTCATATGCAGTCCAAAACCTATGGCAAATTGAAGTTATAGCAATCTAAAAACGGCAGAAATAGTCCTAAACACCAAGGACAAGTCTGGAGATGTCAGGCCACCCCTGATCTGGGAGGAAATAATTGTGCACCAATCCAGCTGTAGGCACAAAATCCACAAAGTTTATAGTCTGGATAACCTCCAAATGCTGGAACCTGCCCTGATGGCTTTGCTCTTCCCTTTATAGCACATTAAAGGAAATGTGGGGAAATGGGGAAAATACATACCTTCAGCTCCCAAGGAAAGAGAGTTTACTCTAAGTCTTGAAAGATCCAGTCATTGTTTGAGCATTTGAGGACAGTGTCCCACATCTGCATTGTGTTCTGCTCCCTTGCTAGTATGTCATACTTTTCCTACTGGCAGCAAACGGGACAGAAGGGTGTGCTAACACCTGAATTTGTCACAATATATGCCATGCTCAATCCCAGCTACTCCATTCCAGTTTTGCACACAGGGAAGTAGAGCCAAGTACACTCCAGTTGTGCACTTTCATGAAAAGGCAGCCTTAATGGCAGGGATAGCCTAACGACCTACTAGGCTAAACACAGAGTTGGTTAATAGCATGAAGTACTTTGGCCTCTGTGTCAGCTGTAAGAAATATAAGTGATTTAGCTATTTGGGGCATAGTGGCAATAGCCGAATTACACCTTGGACAACACAAAAAACAAGCGCAAAGACTGAGAAGAGCGCAGCTCCAACAGAAAGAGGAGTGCCTGTGTTGTGGCTGGGTCAAGTGCCTTTAACCTCAGGTATCAGATGTGAAGATGTACAGGGAGTGGCGCAGTTAACACAGTGCTCTGAGGAGGTGTGAGGAACCATAAAGAAGAGCAAATCACTGTTTACAGAAGCCAAACAGCAGAGGCTGAATCTGCTGTGATAACAAATCCATAAAGTTATACTGGAGCACTAGTCATGAGGAGCAGGAGTTTGGCAGTGTGCCTGTGACCGTGGAAATAATTGATATTTTCAGTTAGGTGGCCAGAACCAAAAAAAGGAGAAAAAAAATCAGTCTGAGTTGTCCAAAACCATTTTTCCCCTTTTTTCAGCAAGGAAAAAATAAACTGTCTTGAGCCAAAGAAATGTTTTCTTCAACCCAAAACATTTTGTTTCCCCACATCTTTCATGAGAGGAAAAGAAAAGGGCAGTGCAGGACTCGTTTCCCATCTAGGCTCATGGTTACTCTTGATGCTGAGGAGGGTGCAGGTGGTCAAAGGACTGCTCCCTTCTTCCTCCATAACCCAGTGGCCCAGGCCTTCCCCTGCAATATTGGTGGAGATTACTGAACCACTCCAACAGCAAGGGAAATGAGCTGGAGAAGCATAAAAAGGCCCATACACACTTTCTGCAAGATGCTGTAAGCTCTGCGAAAAGACACACAGCGAACAAGGTCAGTACCACTATGGAGAGGTGACCCAGAGCACAGGCATCCTTGGGTGCTTGATTTTTGACTCAGGAAAGGGTTAAAAGCCACATTAAGAAAGCCTGGGGAAGAGGTTCAGGCATGGGTTAGCTCTTGTGCAAGAAGCTTGGAAGAAGGTCAGGCTCCAGCGAGGTAGGTGGGAAATGTAGGGTTACTTTATGGGATGGAGTGGACGCAAGATGAACTAAAACACTCAGGATAGAGTGCAGCTTTTTGCTTCTTTTTTGGCACAGAACTATAAATTAATTGTGGGAGAGGGACAGAGAAGGGAAAAATTTCAAACAACAAAGAAGGGAATAAGACTGAAAAGGGTAAATATTCATCAGCTCAGACAAGGTGATAATAATTGGGTGCTTATATAGCAAGGGTAGCTGAGTGTCAGGTTTTGGTCCAAATATTCAAGTATCTTTTGCTCTGCATACTCAAGTATTTTTAAACTTAGTGAAAGAATTTCGACAGAAAAGAGAGTCGATACCCAAAAATACCCTAAAGCTCAATAGTGAAGGGCCCTTCCAAAACTACAAATCAGAGGAAGCAGGCACTGGAGCCCAACACTCTCCTATCCCAAGTATGTGTCCTCACACTTGGATGGCGAGTATGTGTGTAAAGATGCACATAAGAATGCAATGGAGGGAAGGCAGAAAAAGGAGTTAAAAGGGGTTTTCTTTATTAATGACTCCTCCAATTTTCAAAGAATCTGTCAAATCACGGAAACTACAAAGGGAAATCTCTGGGTTGAAAATGTTACTACTAAGTCCATTGAATGAATTTGTTCTTTTCTTTTTGTATTCCCTGAAAATATTTGCTGAATTGTTTTTTCTGACACTGAAATAAATGATTTGCTGATAAAAATTTTTCTTGATACTAGTAGCACCATATACTTCAACTAAATATATCAAGCAAGTAGAATACAGCATCTACGGCCTTACACCAAAGCACGTACATAGATACCTAGCTTCTGTTGAAAGCTGCAATTTAAACCCTGTAAAGGAAAAAGTACAACCCAAGTATTGATTTAAATGCCATAACTTTAGCTACGTGCCCTCCAGTCAAAGATGTGTCTTAAGCACTGCCTCCCCTCTGCCTGGTAGCACAAGGCAGCTGCTCAGAATATGGGTAACAGTCACACAGTCAGAGAGCCTGGAATTAAACAAAGTCCATTTCCTCCTCCGCACACTGAATCTCGGTAATTCAGATGATCATAAATAACCTTTCCCAGGGAATGCTGAAACCCCTCACCAGCAAGTATCACAAGTACGTTGTGAACTGTTTCTGTACAACTTAATGAAATTTTTTAAAATGGTTTTTAGGGAAAAAGCAAACACAGATAAGCTTTCAGCCTCCTCAAAATCCTCCTCAAATCCAAGTCTACGCAACACATAATTAGGAGCAATATATAATAACACTTATTTAGAGTCTGTTGTGATTTTGTCCACACTGTTGGGAAGAACACAGTACGTTAGGGACCTCATCCCAGCCTGAATGATGAATAGTAACACCATCTCGTTTCCCAAGCAAGGCTAAGTGATACCTGGATTTACTGTCACAGATAGGTAGCAAAATGTATCTTAAATATTAGGGCCCCCCTTTCAGTGAATCCAGTCATAATAAAGAAGCATTGCATCCCATGAGTTTCTGTGACAGCCTTTTCTTCTTTGTCCCTAGCACCCGTAGTGATCTTGCAATATTTAGGGAAGGAGACTAGAGTACCTTTACACCCCACACCTGAAGCCTTGCTGCTCTCTGCTCATTGACAGCAGCACTGGTGGGTACGTGGTGCATGTCATCCCTTTTCACTGCATGCTGCAAGCAGCAGCAGCCCCGGCACTGGCACCCACAGCCCAGCAGTAGGCACAA
Organism: Athene noctua; assembly: GCF_965140245.1. Classification (NCBI taxonomy): domain Eukaryota; kingdom Metazoa; phylum Chordata; class Aves; order Strigiformes; family Strigidae; genus Athene; species Athene noctua. The sequence continues at coordinate 152,690,149 of NC_134038.1, forward strand.
TGGGGTGCTGCGGCCTCCACTCCCACGTACAAGCTGAGGCACCATTTAGACACTCCAGAGGCCTGCTTCCTTCTTACACTGTGTGTGGTGGTGTTTAAATCCTCCTCCAAACTCCCAGTACTCTCCTTCTGCTCCCATGGTCTGCTTTGAAAAGCAGAAGCATCCACAGACAACCCTTGTTTCCGTGGCGCGATCCTGCTTTTACCAGTGTGATGAATAAGACGGCAAGTCCTGGTTTTCAAAAAAAACACCAACTTGAGAAGTAGCCAATTAAAAAAAAAAAAAATCTGGTTATTTCCTGTCTCCTACTCAGATCAGTCTGAAAATGAAACACTATGCAAGCACAAAAAGTTATTATGTGACTCGCAGCCTCCAGCTATTCTGACTTCACTGGATGCCTTACAAGCATCTATTGTTCTTGGAGATAGCCTGAGACGTGCTTCCCAGAGAGATGATTATATATTCTTGCTATGAGGAGGAAAAAAATGCTCTGATACTGTGTCATGCCACCTTTTTAGTGGTATCTCGTATGCAGTATGCTGTGGAAGTGTGAGAGGGAAGAAAACAAGCTTGTTATATGACTAGTGGTGTTGGACCACTTACACTATGGACCCAAGAGCATGTGTTTTACTCATGGTTGACTCTGACTACCTCTGTGCTCCTTGCCAGGTCTAAGTACCTTTACACTCTGCCCTCCAAAACAGTAACCTTTCTATTTGGTCGCAAAAGCTTTTTTTCTGATTTCAAAAAGATAAATCCTTCATTGTCTGCCTCCCCCCCAGAAGCTGCTCTTGCATGCTTCTGCAGGGCTGACTCCATCTGAAGATGCAGGGCATGATCTCCATCTGAAGAGCTGCTCCTGCAAAGGTTGGGTCCCTTGCTATCACTGTGTGCTTTGGCAAATCGCTGCAGAGCTGGCAGAAGCTCTCCTGCAGACCTCATGAAGGCCTGAGCTCAGCCCTCTGCGATGGGGTGAGTTGCTTATATGGTTGACATATGGATGGGAATGTGCAGCAGGAGCTGGTGACGGGGTGCTCTCTGAAAGCACACGCAGAGCTCTTCATCCACGCAGTCAACCATAAATTCGCTCCAAGGGACAGTATCCAAATACTTGAGAACTGTGATTGCATGCTGCAAGGTATGGCACCATGATTTTCCAATCTCAGTAAACTTGAAAAAATGAGTATTGAACCTGCAAAATGTTGTGTGGATTGCTAATTTATAAACAAGCTTCCACATCCGCTAGAACTAAACATCAATTTTCCTTTTTGGAACTGGCTTCTGGGGAAAGGAACAAAACTCCTTAGCGAAGGAGGGCATCAGCTTGATTCTGCAGGGCCAGGAGCTAGATCTGGGCCACACAACATTATGTGGCAGTAAGAACAAAGGCTTCATCTCCATCTCCCCAACATCATCTCCATCTCCCCAACAACACTCACAAACAATACACAGCTATATTGCTGGTGGTTGCAAGGAGCCACTACTCAGCAGCATGCTGTGGTGTTACTTAAAGTGGTATAGCAAGTAAAAGGGAGAAAAGAGCAGGTGACAGGGGTACTTCCTCCTTCCCACCAGAACTTCAGCTGCTTGCAGTAGGTCCCACCTTTCCCAATCATCCTTGTCAAGAACAAGAAGAGCAGTAGGATGCTCACCGCAGTGATCCTGGTTGCTCCCACCAGTTTGCAGGATGGATGAGGAAACGCGGCAGGGTCCCCTTTCCTGGTTAGATTTAATCCAGAGAAGAGATGACACGTATTGTATCGTAGTGGATTATGATTTAAACAGCAGTCCATGCTGAGATTTTATATTCTGGATAATAGTTAAATGCTTCTGAAGTCCTGTAATCTCATATAGCACAGAGCTAGAAAGCTAAAAACAAGAAAGAGGCGAAACATAGCAAGATAAATCACAATCTCTATAACATAATAACAGCGACTCTCCGTCAGATTTTGTTTTCTTGTTTCTTTTAGGGAACAATTTGCAGAACAGCTTGTTATTACATTCGCTCAGCCCTGATGTGCTGTTTCAGTTATGGTACTCTCCTCTGACACCTCTTCCAACAGGATTCATTTGAGGGAATCACAACAGGCTCCTACAGGAGAGCCTGTCAGGCAGACAGGGAAAGAAAACCAGGACAAAAGGGGGAAGAAAGCAGGAGGTGGGTCTTGTCAAACCCCTATATGAGAAACCCGAGCAAATGTCTATTTATTCTGTTCATGTGAATCTCAGGGCAAAATATCCTGTGAGGGTAGGGGGGGTGGTTTACAGTTGCTGGACAGAAGAAGACTTTAAAGCTGAAATGCATGCATCAAACCAAGAAACACTGCAACTGGGGCAGGAGTTTATGCCCTAGCTAACCTCAGCTTAATCTCAAATGGGAAAACCAAAAGGACAGGAATCCAGTGCCTCCCTTAGAGACTGGTCACAGACAGGGGATCTTTAAAAATAAATAAAATAAAATTAAATTAAATTAAAATAAAATACAAGACTTGAAAAGAACAGGGAGACAAGCAGGTTTAAGGTAACTGAATGGCAAGATTTAGTGATCTGATTTGTTTCCCCCTGTCAGACTGTTTCTCCCCATTTCTCCATGCTGGTCTTTGAAGCTGAGATATCCCATGTCTCCCATCCCAGGGTGCTTGAGGCAGGATGAGCCCCATCAAGCTGCAGCACTGCAGAGTATGGGGGGGCCACAAGCTGTGGCCATTCCCACATTTGGAGATGAACCATTTCCAGCAACACTGCCTCAGGTGAGGGGGACACCTGGCCACACAGAGGGGAGACAGGCAGAGGAGACAGAAATACTGCAAAGCTACCATGGAGGAAGGAGGAGGAAGCCAAACCAAGGCAGAAACTGAACTCATGACACTCTGAATGTTGGGAAGTAGAGTTTTCTCCTCTTTTATTTCTGCTTGAACCTGTCACAAATTTGCTATAATGTGTATCAGGCAGGAAGGGGGAGTCTCACAGAGATAACAGCATGGAAAATTACCGAACATGGTGTCAACATGCCTAAAAGAGTCTGATTGCCATGTGCTCTATAATCTTTATGAACTGCTCCAGGGACAAAGAGGAACCTGAAATGAGACAAGTGGGCCTGTGAGTACCTCAGGGGACAGGATCTGCATGGCTATTCCAAACCTGGAGCAGTGGTGGGAGCTGCGGTGGGTGATTAGGGCCAAGTTTTTCACCCACAGCCAGGGGGCAGGTGTGGGAAGTGTTTCACATGCTCTCAGAAAGTTACTTCTGGGAATTTCTTGCGACACACGAGACAAGTGTGCAAGAGACAAACAATGCATTAACTATCCTGCTCAGGGACTGCTCTTTCTTGCCATCCCAAACCACAGTGCTCCAAAAAGAGCTGCCAAAACCCAGGGGCACAGGAACTGCTTCAAAGACAAAGCAATTGCTCTTGCATGAACCTCCCCGAGTTTTGGGGTTGAGGGCAGGGTAGCCCTCACTCCTTCCAAACACTTCATCCAAAATGTCTTGAAAAGCCTTTATGGACACTCTAGACTGATCTGCATTGCTAATAAAACATTATGATCTTTTATAGCTTCTCTTCCAAGACAAAAAGCCATATAATGGTTCCTCACAGCATCCCTGTGAGATCAGCAGAGATTATATAATCTTTATTTTATTCAAATAGGAATAGGGAGAGAGAGGGCACGGGCCACTTCAAAATTCATATCCACGGGATAATTAGGTGCCACAAACATAATGAGGAGAAAACACAGGAAACTAAGCACCTACACCAGTGCTTTAAGTCTTAAAGTGTCTGGACAAAATGATGCTTTTTTAAGTCTCTGACACAGCTGAGAATAAAGCTCTCATTTCCTGATTTGCAGAGATGTCCTTTATCCAGAAGACTTTTTGCAAAAGAAGTTACATTAACAGCAGCCTGTTAACACAAACAAGCACATCAGCACTTAACATGAGATTGCAGCCTGCTCCTTCTACCCTGGCTGTGTGATCATTGATCTAAGTCTCCTTTATTCTAGGTGGCAATGACCACTACTTTATATTAGACATAACATTTCAGTGTTGTTTTCACCCCACCCATGTTGTACTGAGGGTCAAGAGGCACAAATAAGCTTCACCTCCTTAACATCCAAAATTTAGGACTCACATGGACTAAGCCTTTTGCTGTTACTCCGTCATGATGCAAAAATTAAGCTTCACATGAAATTCAGTGACAGGTAAAGGCAGAAGTAGAATGACCTAGATTTCTTGTCAACTAAAGCCCCCTTCTGCTTTGAGGTCACTCTAGAGATGGAGGGCATGAATATTCGTAAATAAACTAAATTAAAATTCTTCTGATTCTATAAGTCATGTAGATGAGTTTATAGCCTGCCGTGCTGGAATTGAAGGTTATCAGCTCGTGAGTAGTCAAGGTCCCTCAGACCCACAGGAGTAAGAACTAGAGCTGAGCAAATCATTTGCAACTAATATTTTTTTCATGAATTTCACCTTTGTCTGAGAATTCTCTATAAACAGATTGCAACATTCTCTAATTTATTCATTATTTATGTTCAGTAGTAATGTCAGCAAATAACTTCCTCTCTGTAGAGCAGGCCATTATAAATTACAATATGCAATATGTGCCATATCCATCTATCTCTCTTTCTATTCCCTGGTAAGGGGAGTTAGGTAACAAAGCAGCACAGTGTAAATTTTACGAGAATATAAACTATTCAGAATTCACTGATGGTCAGTACATGAGCATCTCTGTTTAAAATTCACTCAGCAAGCCCTCATGCTTGTAGAGCTTGAATATACAAATAAATGTAGAAGTCAAACACAGAAGGACTGCTGAACTCAATCAAATCAAAATTCACTTTCAAATTCAAATTATTACATACATTTTTTTTCTGTTTTCCTACTCACTCCACTCTTCTGGCTAGCAAAGAAGTACTACACATAGCAGCTTCAGGTCCAGGAGGGTCTCATGAACCTTCCTTCTCTTCTTTTTACAAAAATAATTTATTACTATTTTTATCTACATTATCAATCAAAAGTTCTCCAATGTCCACTTCAGCAGAAACCATGATGCTGTCAGTCGCTTAAAATCATCCTCTTTTGCTGAAACCAAATTATTTCAGTATGAAATTAGACACTGGTTCACTAGAAAAGTTCCCTTTCTCACCTCTGCTCTCTGCCAGGTCCCCTTGGAAAGCTGAGATTGGGCTAGAAAATACAAACTGACATGAAACCAAGAAGGGTTGAGTTTCACAGGGAAAGCATTGTTCAGCTAGCACCATGGAGGACTAGGCATTATGTTCATAGAAAGCTTAATCCATTGCCAAATTCCCAGGAAGGATTTAACCAAATTTATGCCCAGTCTCTAGTTCATTTTACTTTTGAGTTGCAGACTGTGCCTCAAGCACATCTGAGCGGGTATCCCACAGTGCTGGGCTCTCCATACCACGCCCTAAGGATGTAAGCCAGAACTCCATTCCCTCCATTATATTTCCTGTAATTGTACTACACACTGCATTTCTATGTAGTGTGGACAAACATGCCCATCTGAACAATGCCGTCTACCCAGTCCCCAAATGATTAGACAGCATGTGCATCCTTATAGCAGTAGAGCCACACTAAGGCTTATTGCACCTACAGGGAAATATTTAGCAGGGCAGGATCTTTGCTGCATAGACCTAGAAAGGCTGAATCTTCTTCTAAAATGCAAATTTTCATGCAACATATTGCAAATGTGGTCCAAAAAACTTTTGTAGGAAAAAAATTTACTGTGAATAAATATTACATGTTCCTGGTTACCTGTAACTTGTCCAAATCTTGCTCTGCCTTGAGATTTTGAGGCAGAAGGTAGCAAAAAGAGAAAAATGTAAAAGTGTTTTTTCCAAAAGAAACACACTTTTGAAATTAGGCACACAAATCCTAATCCAGTGCATGCACCACCTCTGCTGAAAATCAGGATTTTTATTTTATTGAATCACTTGAATACCCAGCTGCTTCTTAAATCAAAACAAAACCGCGTAGTGGTCTCCAACATGGCCCAACAGTTGCATAATCATGACCACAGGACATTGATTTTTTCCAGTGCTGTAGGATAATGTAATTTCATAGACAGGTTCAACTCCTTTGTGCTTCAGTGTGAAAGATAATGACTGCTCACTGGAGGCCAGATCTTGCACACCTTAAAGAGATGAGCTGTCCCCATTGATTTCAGGCTGTCATCGTAAGGCCTTCCACCTCCTCACATAGTTTGCATGAGCACATGTGCTCCAAGTGTGTTTGCTGGGTGAGGCTGAAGATCAGAAGTAGCAGCCACGATGGAGCTGTCTGTACACACTGCTTTGGGGAGGAATTGTAGGAGTGGAGATGTCAAAAAGTGATGAGCCTTAAAAATATTTTTATCTCACGCTCCACTACAAGCTTTGCTTCCTGCGACTGAACACCGGCACAATGGAGACACTCTCATATTAACTCCAAGCAGCTTACATGACAAAAGTCTTTGTTGCCATGTGCAGTATCAAAGCTCCCTCTGTGTTTAAAAAAAGCGTTACAAAATTTTTGGTGCTGTTGAGTTGCTTGGGTTCATTCACTCATTCCCCTGCTCTTGTGGCCCTTTGAATTCACTTTCCACCAAAACATGCGGGCTTAATATTCCCAAAATAGCTGTCGGCAGGAAATGTTAAGAGTTCTCAGTCTGAGAAATAACAGGGCCGTCTGTTGATCTGAATCACTGAGGGTGGGATTTTCAGTCTGTGTGTTGCTGAAGAGGAGGAGGGAGAACCAGAGGGAGAGCAAGTGCATTTCCCAGCAGCTCCCCGTGGGGTTTGCAGCAGTGTTTGTGAGGGTGGAGGTGGCTGCAAACCCTCACAAGTCACTCACTGCGACTCACAAGCATGGTGTGAGAAATGTAAACTGTGAGCTGGTTATCAACAGAAAGTTCTCAGCACCTCCTAAGCAGAAATAAAGAAAGAAACAGGGCAGTAACTGGGACCAGCTTGTCCTTGGACTGACCTGGGAAACCTGCTCCAATGCTCACTGAGACTAGAGCTTTTAAATACCCTCCTGGACTTCACCATGCTTTGGAACCAGCCTCAGTTGATCATTTGACACTTTCGCTTTGGAAAGTAATTAATGGCACCTGATCTTTACTTGTCAGCAAAACTGCTTTCCCCATTTGCTCTTGGAGGTAAATATTCATCTGTCCCACAAAGTTTTCCGAAGTAATGAGCATGGCCCAGGCACATCCTTCCTTGACTGGTCTTACCTTTGCCTATCTGGGCCATCCCATTAAAATGACCATTCTTGTTCCTGATGGCTTCCAAGCTTGTACAACCTGGAAGTTGTGCTGTGGTTGCACTGTACACAGAAATGAAGTCTTCCAAACTTTGGTGTGCTATTACATCTTGCCAGAAACATTGATATCTGAGTCAAAGTAACTATTACAAAAGACTGGGGCCAGGCACACCACAACTTCGTCAAAAAATGAAAAGAAACACAAATCATCATATTGGCCACCCCTTCAGCCAGCCTTTCTTGACCATGCTCTGGAAGCTCAGTGGTAGGACACGGTTTGAAAGACAGACCGAGAGATAAATGTTGATCAGCACGGGAGAGAGAGTGATCAATCTTTACTTTGCTCTCTTAAAGGAGCAAACGTTGAGAAAAATAAGAAGAAAAATGTTTGTGCCTCAATCGTCAATAAATGGAAGGGTGAAGCTGCTGGAAGGGGAATGGAGCTGGAATTGGCATGTAGACCTTCCCAGGGACAGTGGCAGGAGGGGCTCACATTCTCCCTCCAGAAAACAAGGTGCCTATCCTAATTAGGCTTCTGCAAAAATGAACAGTTTTGCTTCATAGGAATCTGAATAAAAGTGTTCTTCACCTTTAACCTGCATGGGTCACCATTCCCCACTCGCAGCAGAGGTCTGGTTAAAAATCGGTGAACAAGGCAGGAGTGAGCTCTCATCTGCTCGGCAGCCCTGGGACTGTGGTGCCATGTTTGGGCTCAGAGCCATGCTCAGTGCTCCTGGCTGTAAAATCTCTCCTTCCTCTGGGGCTGTGATGTTATGTCAGTCAGCATTTATAAGGTGCTATGACACTCCAACACAGCATACCTGGAATAGCCTAACCTTATGGATTTGTGCTGTGACCCACCGCAAGCTGCTGGAAATAAAGCCTTTCTCAGTTATTGTCTTGGCATGGTTTCACACCTCGCTGCAAATGCTTCCCACATTTCTGAGCGGAGGAGTCGCCTTCTCCTGCACCCTGACACCATATTAAAACCAGACACAGTTTAGATATGGCAACAGTTAACACAATGCATTCCCCTTCCTAGGCTTAGCACCTCAGCCATAGCAAGAAGCACTCGGTTGCCTGCCTAAGCTGAATTAATAAGAGGGCAAAGTGCGAGACAGATAGCAGTCAGTTCAGCAGGGGAAGAAACAGACTGTGTCTGAGTTGTTGGGTGCCTGATAACAGAAATTTCCAGCTTCATGAGGAATGTAGGAGCTGACGGACATCACACTAAGTCCCAGAGAAAACAGCACAAGAGGTACATAAACACCTCGGCAAAAAGCGCTGGGCACGCTTGCACTCATCGCTGACTTGGTAATGTATATCTTGGTTTAAAATGTGAGCCTTGAGATCATGCACAGCTGTATCCCACTTGGCAGGGTAAAGCATCATGCTGTACCTCATTCCTGGGTGGGAACATGTTCAGAGCACAATAACACGCTTTCAGGTGCTTTACCCTGCTTTTCCTCCCTGGGGTATAAGGTCTCTCTGGATGAGTGAGTGGCAAGGCTCCTGCTAACTCTAGGTACATATTAATAATCACTTAGAACGGTGATTAGGTGCACATACATTGCAGCAAATTATCTTTGTTAATTAGAGACGGATGTTAAACATGAGCAATGCTATTTTCCACTGAAACTTTCACATTTATATACAACAGAAGTTTAGTTATGATAGGCATATCAGACTCAAGAAGGAAATGTAATCTGTCATATATTTATATGAGTCCAATCTTCTGGCAGGGAATAGCAATTTCCCCTCAGAAGCCTTGTTACAAGCCTTTACATAGGGGAGGACCATGGCCAAGTGCAGTTGCAGTGCCCAGGAAGAGCTCATCTGTGGCAGAAAACAAAACTGCCCAGGGCCTGGGCAGAACAGACCCCATACCCCAGTGGGAAAGCCCTACCAACACTAGTGGTGTCCAGGCTCTATGAGCACCCACATGAACCATCACCACTTGTATGGTAATTTATCACTGCTGCAGGCCAGATGTCCCAAACGTGTGCTTATCCTTGAACAAGACAAATTTCCATGCCCTGTCCATGAGGTGGAGGAAATGGGTGCAGATGTCACCTAATTTACTCACCCTGAAGGAGATGCCCATTAATTCTTCCTCCTGAAGGAGCCATGTATGTAGAAAGAAACAGAGTGAAATTGTCCCAGATGCTTCGTTCAGCACGGAGTGGACTAATGAATTTAGAGACCCCAGAGCAGAGGAAGCTGAAGTGTACAAGTTTGGGTTGAGCTCAAGAAAGAAATATGACTTGTGTGAGGTACTCTCCAGGTGTTGGAAGGAAAGAGCTTTTAAAAACAGCTGCCAATATCTCAGTATGTTCTCTGTTGCCAGCATCTGAGTCCTTCCAGAAGACTGCTGGGTGAAGGCATCTCTAGTGGACAACCCGGGGGCAGGACAGAGAAGCACTCTGCTGCCCACTACCCGGGAGGAGCAGGAAGGGAGCAAGGACTGCCCCTGGGACATCTATCACCTCTGCTCCCTCCATGGGTTTGTCCCCCTCACTATGCTAACTGGAGCCACCCCAACTTGGTGACCTTCATCCACCCTTGCCCCTCCAACAACTCCTACTCTTCTTTGGAAAAGGTGCCATTAAATCGCAGTGCTGAGATAGGTGAATTACCACAGCTCTGCGCTGGGACAAAAAAGCTTGAAGCAGCACAGTCCTCTTGCCAGGCTTGGCTCATAGCACAGTATTACAGGTTTCCCAGCAGTTACTTCTGGAGATCAGAAGAGCTGGAGACCAAGGAATTGCTGTTTCTTAACAGGCAACTCTTCCTGCAGCATACCAAGAAGAAACCAGTATTTATAGCTTGTGGGAGGCAGTTTAGAGGTCAGATGGGGTCTGGCTTGCCCACAGATGCTTTCCCTGGTCAAAAAGCCCTGAAAAGCCCAGGGAATCCAGCCAGGGCTGTGCCGCAGAGGTACGACCCAGGCACTGGAAACCTGCACAGATGGTGCCTTTGGAGAGCGGGCTGTTATCTGAATGCAGGCTGAGCAATTAAAGGAAACATCCCTGCACGGGGTCTGGTGGACTCATTGTACTGCCAGTCACTACTCCCTCTGACTTTGCTCCTGCTCCCAGGTTGATATATCTAATATTAATGAGGCATTTATACTCCATCATGGAGCTTTCTAAGAATATGCATTTACTCCTAATGGGATGTGCTGTTCAATTAATTAATATCATTTTTTGGGGGGGGTGGGTGGGGGGGTGGGGGAGGATGATGATTGCAGGACTTTTTTTGTCCACTGTGGAAGAATATAACAAACAGCAGCAGGCTAGATGTTTTGTGCTGCCCATGGTCTGACTAATCAGCAGGGCTGGCTATAAGTAAGCAGGAGTATGTGCTTGAACAATATTATGTCTCAGAGTACTCTGGGAATATCAGTAACATGGGAAGTGACAACAGTATCAGTGACACTAGGACAAAGGGAAATTAACTGTGAGCTGGTGAAAACCACAAAAGGAAATATATTTTCCATTTGAATGGTCCTTCTGAACCAAATGCCTGAGCCAGAGAGTTTGTTGACCTGCAACATTTGTTGTCACAGATGTTAAAATACAACCATAGACAAATCCACCGTGTCTTTTTGGTGACAGCCATTTCACCAGTGTGGGTGGGTACCTTGCCCCTGACATGGACATGAAGAACCATTATTTTGATTCATCCCATGTGCCAGAGAAGGTAGTTCTTACTGCTTTAAATAGTAAAGGATTATGAGTCTTAGAGAGAAATAACAGGAGTAAAGACTTCCCCAGGAAGAGCTAAGCCAAAGAGGAAGCTCAGACACATGAGCATTTATTTCACATAAGCAAATAATAAAGAAAAAACCCAGTGTGCGTGCAGGAAACAGTATGGACCTAGAGGCATATCTGGCCACAACTATGCAGAGATTTTAAAACACATAGGCTCATGTGTTCCCAGACCCAAGCTGGAGATCTTCCTAACAGAAGAGACTGCCAACGATGTGCAGAATTATTCCCCTATAGTTTTGCATTACAACCTTGCAGGTCTTTAACACTGGGATTTCTATAAGATATCTAGTGAGGGAAGGAAAGTGCAACGTTCAAACTGGCTTGAATATCACAGACAATTTACACTCTGCTTGCTGAGACTCTCGCTCTTGCAGCACACTCCTCAAGAAGGCAGTAGCAGCAGCAGACAGTTTTGCGCATCTAATCTGGAAGGGTTTGGAGAGGGAGGGACAAAGGATCATCTGTGCATCTTTTCAGTACGAAGCCTGCTATTACCTGCCTGCTCAGGATGTTATCATTGCTCTCTCAGGAAACATGCTTGGACTGCAAAAGAGGCATGAACTGCATTAATTCTGCCCAGCACCTGGGTATTCAGTGCTCCTTCGTGCTAATATTTACTGCGCATAATTGTATCACAGAGGTGGAGGCTGGACATTTCAGCAGTTATGCAGGGAACATTTGGAGATACAGCTCTTAAGGGCAGGGAGTAGTTTTGAGATTGAAGAATGCGCATTTTAAAACCGATGGGTCAGTGCACAAATCATTTCACCACAGAGATATAAACTGTCATTAGGTTTAAGAGATGGAGGTGAGTTCATTCACCTCTTACAGATTTTCAGGGCTCTCTAAAGATTTATTTGATGTTGAAATGGTGAGCACTCCCTCACACAAATATTTCTTCCTAGCCCTCATGACTTAATGTTTTCTCCCCTTTATTTTTTAATAGAAGTGTATATTTTGAACCATGACTCATTGAAAGAGGTGGAGCTTGTGGCAAATTCTCTAGCTGAGGAGTGACAGAAAACAGCATGAGCCCTGCTGGAGAACGCACGCAGTCTCAACATGGAGAGCAAACCACATGAAGCAATGCCATTATTCTCTCCTGTCTCCATCAGCTCATGCTTTGGGGTCTGCTCCATCTTCCACCAAGGACTTTGGCCAAAATCCCAGCCACGTGGCAATTGCTGAGGGGAGGTCTCTCCCAGCACATCCTCATGCTGCCTTTGTCAGGACACTACTGACAAAGTTCTCGTCACAGTTCTCACCAGAGCTGACTATTCTGCACCTCAAAATCTGCAGACAGATGAGCAGCAAAACTATTTTTTCGTCCATTAATTCAACAAAGAAATGCTTCACCTGCAGCCATGCATAGCACACCTTCACCTGTCTCTGGCAGACCTGAACTGGAAGATGTCTGGCCGGGCACAGAGAGGGGTCCCAGGTGCTGGTGGGCAAAATCTCAGTGCCAGCCCCTGGGCAGCCGCTGCCCTGCCTGTCCCCAGCACCTGCTGCAGCCTGCCCACCTCCCCAGTGCCAGTCAGCCCCTTCGCTGGCAGGTGATTGACATGATGCTCGGCCGCAAGCTGTGCACTAAGTCATTTTTCTCTCTCACTGTGGGCAGTGTGATAATTTAATAAGCAAACTGATGTTTTGAAGGCTACAAAGTCAGCACAGGAAAATAGTAGTGAGGAGGAAAAAGTGTCATGCCAGCAAGCAGCTTTCATTGCTTGATGTGAGGCAGGGAAAGCTTCCAGAGGAAAAATGCCACTCCCAGCTAAAAATAAAGTCAGCCCAGGAAACCTAAACCCAACAGCTTGTCTGCTGCTAACTGAAGCAACACTAGCTGAGAGAGAAGATATTGATTAGCTTCTGTAAGGAGGCAACAGAATGCCTTCTGCATTTGAATATATTTCATATTTACTAGTTTGTGGCAGAGTATAAAATGTGAGGGCTTTGCTGTTTTGACAGCAGGATGAGATCTTTTCATGTAAATTGTAGAATTGAAAGTGCAAGACAACATGGCATGACAAGTAGGAAGGATTTCCTACTCAAGCAATGGAGGCTTTGGGTTCAGAAACCTAAGTTCTGTTCCACAGGCATCCACAAGGGCTGGGTGCTAGTGCTTGACTCTCTCACTGAAACTGGTACACGGTTTCCCTGCATCACCCTGCCGCAGCTGCAGAGAAAACTAAGATTTGCCTGACTTGGTGTCTCAAAGGCTACATGGTGTCCTGCTTACAAAGACATCTTTGCTCTGAAGGCATTAAAACCTGCTTTCACTGCACAGCCATTAGAGAAGTAGTGACAGCATCACCCTCTCTCAGACTTCACAGGGACAGTGACAATCTCACCCTTCATAAATGTCACTCAAGGGAGAACTTAAAAGGCAAAAACCTCTGAGAGAGGTTTATTATGCAAACAAGCAAAAATAGCTACTTTACACATTGCATTGGAGTGAATACATGACCAAAACGACTCTGGGGACCTGCCTGTAACTTACAGTCACTCAGAGTTATGTTCTCAAAATTTATGGAGCCATTAGTGGTTCCCAAGCGCATTCTGGCTCTCCAGTTATTTGGGGGCTATCTACCGTACATACAGTGTGATGTACTGCGTATACCTGTAGCCTTTGTGGACTGCCTGTAGCAACACTCATGGTGAGGGGCCATCAGACTTACACAGCTGAAGGAGAAAGCGACACCAAGGAGCAAAGAGCCCACATCATATTTGCAGCGAAGACAGATCTTTCCTTTATATTTAAAAGCTTATGTGCTATATTCTCATCTTATTTATCCCAGCAAGCCACTTAGATACTAAATTGCTGTCATGGTAGAAATTAGCACCAGAAAATTTGCCAGACACGATGCATCTGTTTCAGCATGCTCCCCCTGACAGCACAGGGTGTTGCGAACAGGAGAGGCTTCTTTAAGAGAGCAGTTTGCAGCAAGATTACTGTTAAGCCATTTTCAGAAACACAGACATTTCCTAGGGCAAAAGAGGGTCCTGGTACAAAAGGTGGAGGGAACTTTTTGTCATAATAATCTCAGTCATTTTCGCAACACACCAGATTCCCCGGCAGCATGGCGAGTACAAGCACATGAGACTTGATGCCTGCTGGAGTTGTAGCAATGGGGAGAGAAAAGCTTAACATTCATGGCAGTGTTCCCCATATTCAAAGGCTCTCAGAGGAAACTGCCAGGAAAGCAAATATGGTTTTAAGCGGGGATGTCTCCAGAGACTTAGGAATCTTTCTACTGGATGTTCTGAATGTGGTTGCAAGTCTCAGAAATCCTGATAAGAAAGTTCCTGCTGAGATGTTCTGTTGAAGTTAAAATGTCTATATGGAGCCACAGGAAATCAGCAAATAAAATGCGCGTTAGAGACTCACCATGCACATTTTTGAGACTTTGGAGAATTATATTACGTGCAAGAAAGAAAGAAGAATTTATGGAGATTTACGGAACTAGTAAACATTTATTTTGACTAATCATGTATGTTGTACATGAGTACTAATCCATGCATTAAGCTGTGAGGATTTCGCTGTGTTTTTCTCGGCTGTTTATAAAAAGTAAGACACTTGCTGCATTGATTTGTGACCCTATCCCTTTACTCAGCCATGACATTTGCCCCTGTATTCAGATGTGACTCGGAGGTCTCCAAAGCGTGAGGACATTCAGTTCCCAGGACATACCTTTAGTCCACCTCTAAATTGAATGAACCTGAAAAGGAATAAGGAGCAGAAAAGGGAGGTGATTGAAAACCATGGCAGCTTCTCCAGAGGTACTCTGATAGCTGGGGATTAGGAAACCCAGCTAGAGCACAGCAGTACACTGCTGCCAGGGTGCCCGCAACTCATTTTATCCCAGAAGCATCTTGTGTTTTGAATGCCTACTATGGATACGCTTTTAGTACACCAGGCAGACAGTGACACTCTCAAAGCCCTTGTATACACACCTTTTTATCTATTGTCATCAGAAATGTAAAAAGGGGAAAGTAAAGGGAGAGAATTTGGTTTTTAAGTATGTGTGAAAACAGGTCTACACTCTGTTCATGCAGGAAGAAACTCTCCGACACAGTTTCCAGGGCTGTGGGTTGGGTAGACAAAACCCAGTGGATAATAGAGGGCAAGCCCAGACCCTGGGAAAAAGACCAAAACCCAGGTCACAGCCACAAGGGTCCTGCCTGGGGTGGCAGGGAAGGGAAGAGAAGCAAAAAGGAGGCATTAACATCATGCAGTCCCATGGTGATGGAAGCACCCTGAACCAGCTGCCTTCCCTTCTTCCCTCCTCCACCCTGCCCTGGTGCCACCCTGGGCAAATAACTTCCCATGGAGCTGGGGCAGCTTCATCAGTACACCAACCTCTTCATAACAAAACTGAGAAGTGGGAAAAGGAAGGGAAACCCAACAAATGCATAGCAGCAGAAATCACTGAGAGATATTTGCAAAACACCACCCCTAACGCAACTATGGGCTGCAAAAGGTATGGGGTCAAGAAGAGACCTTGCTTCATCAATCTGGTTTTTGAAGGCAAAACCAGACATTTGTGGCAAAAGGGCTGCAAATGACATGAAGATAGAACAGGAAAAAATTACTATATATTTATTTCTATTCTATATTTCTGTATACTTATTTTTAGAGGTGAGACAACAGAGGACTTTGCTGCAGTGGTTGGGTAGGCTGGCTTTCCCTCTCAGGCACAGCCAATTCATGTAAACAGGAAGCAGTGAGCAACTTGGTCATCATAAAGGTATAAAAACCCCTTTGGCCTGGCTCTGATCTACATAATGACACATTTATATGGCCTAGATAAGACAGTACAGAGGCAGTGACTTTGCTCTAATCTAACTGCCTGATTAATATGTCTGCAGCTAGCAGGACACCGACTCAATAAAGGCAGTGAGTGGGAAGGAGATAAGCAAGGGCACAGTGATATGTTTGTTCAGGTGTTAGCATGACAAACATTTTACACCTGCAGTCTTCCTTTGTTTTTAATAAATTCCCCTCCCATTCGCTGAAGGGTCAGGTCTCTATGGCTGCCTCTTTGGAGAAGCAGATAAATGGCTTTTGTAATATCAGGGCTGGGCAAAAAAACTGGAGAGGCTCTTCTGTGTGTGCCATGGGCACGACATTGCCAGGGAGGCAGGCAGCCTGAGAGAGGTCCCACTGCAGCAGAAATGAGTAATAAAGAAATGTGAATTTCTGGGATAAACTCTGCTTCATTTTATGAGCCAGAGTCTCCTCCCATCTGCACTAGTAAAACCCCTCAGCACTCTAGAGTTGATGTCTGGGAGACTGTGCTGCGTCCAGTCTCAATGACTGATGGGAGCCCTGGGCAATGAGGATCCCTGAAAATCAGACTAGTGGCTTTTAGGCTTTTTTACATTTTGTTTTCAGGGGATTTCCCAAAATGGAAACATTATCTTATTAATTCTTCAGCCACAACAATCTTGGAGCAGATTTCTGGCTTATTAAAAATAATGTAGTATGTCAGACAGTGCCAAGCTAACATAAAGTTAACTCTGCCTAAAAAAGTAACTTGCTGAAAAAGAAAACCTGATTTTCTAGATCCTTAATGTACTTTATAGTCACCATCATGACAGTGGTATAATAAGGGGTATGAAACTCTGACTTCCTAGGGGTTTTTTAAAATTTTCCCTTTGTACCAATGCAAAAGAATGCAGTTGATGATCAAAGAAAATTGGACCATGATAAGTGTCCTGTATCTCTTTGAGACCCAGCTCTGACATGGACCTAGGGACTTCCAGGCAGACTGGACCCTCCTTGCTTCTCCATTCTAGTCTTATGGTGGGGGGAGGAAAGAAGCAGGGAGAGGAGACATTTAACCCTGGCTCACTCAGGCTGCAGGAGATCCCGAAGATGAAGTGTCTGTCTGCCAGTGAGTTGGGTTTGCTTTGGACAGCAATGATTCCCCCATATGAAGGGATCCTGGATGACTTATTTATCAAGAAGCTCTCCATCACTGTTCCTTTCTCCCTGACAGAGAAACTATGTGAAGGCTGGCAAATGTGTGGGATGGGCTGACAGTCTGCCTGGCAGCCAGCAACAGCAGCTTAGTGGCAGGGGAAAAGAAACACTCAATAAGAAATCTTCAGAAAGGATTAGAGGAAGACTAAATTTGCAATCTTAAAAATGCAAGAAGGTTTAGGTTCACACCATTCCCTTTGTCACTACCGCCTTTTACTTCTGAGTAATTTTAATGAAATCCTGTCCCTGGTTCTGACAGCAAGAATTTCACTTATTTTGGTGGGGATCTGCAGTGTTACCCTCTGCGTACTCAGACTTTGTGTCTGCTGTACTTACGGTGGCATGACTGAAAACTATGGGCCAGAAAATCAGGGGGGGCAATCTGGTGTAACATCCCATATCCAGCTCAGGATCTGGCCTTGTCTTTCCTAATCATCTTTTGTGGCTTCACAAAAATCCTGGCAAAACAGACCACAAAAACGAAAGGGTGAGAAGAAGCAATCTTAATTCCAACATCTGATGTGGCCTTCAGCAAGACGTTAGCATAAAACAAGCGACACCATCCTATCTCCCCTTCCACCTAACAGGCTGCCTTTGCTCTGAACCCCACGTGGGACAGTGACCAGGGCAGCTCATCCTCCTCTCCACAGTGGTGGCCCCATAGGAGCAGTGGTCCTTGCAGGCACCAGGAGTGTGCCCACACACCTCCGTGTTGACACTATGGATGTGAACACTTCTGCTTACTTAGAATTAGCTACTGTCCATCCCAGTTTGATGTTGGTATGAATTCGTAAAGGAGGGGTGTGACCAGTGGATGATACAGGGAAGCTTTAGTGAACTGGACTTGAAAGCAGTGAAAGGAAAAGGAGGGGAGAAGAGAGTTTCTTCCATGAGAGAGAGATCTTCACAGCAAAACGAAGGACATCTGGCCAAGCCGTGGTTTTGTCAGCAGAGATACCAGCAGCACGGCATGATCTTCCCACCAGCTGGAAAACACAGCATGTGTCCCTGGTTCTGGGTGTCCCTCTGACAGCTCACTCCACAGCCCCACGGCTACATCTGCCCTCATATTGTTTTCCATGCTTGGGAGATTAGCCTCCCAGAGATACGCCTGTCCACACGTCACCCACAGTGCAGTTGTGCCCATGGATTGGTTCAAGGTTTGGCCTCTCATACTGGCTCTTATTTAGTTGTATAATTTCTTCTAAACAAAGCCACCCAGTCTGCTGGGGGAGGGAAAAGCAAAATGAGCTTTTACTCTGGAGACAGAAAACTGGACAGGATTCCTCACTGAGTTGCAGAAATGCCTAGGGGCACTGACCAGAAGAGATCAGAGTCCTGATGTATCTGCACAGCACCTGGTCCATGGTGCAAGGCAGCCAGTGCCCTGAAGAGCTTTACCAACTGCTAACCCAGCTTGGATAAGGCAGTCATCTACCAGGCACACTGTATGGTCTGCAGCTTCCCCAGCAGCTGGGAGTAGGGTGTACACTTTGGGAAGGTGCAGCTCAAACCCAGGGAACTCTCTGAGGATGGAAAATAAAACTGGGTTTAACCCAGAACAGTGCTGGTTTCACAAGGGATGCCATGTCCTTCCCTAATGTCCTACCAGCCTGCAACCAAGCCATCGTCTCTCTTCTTCCCAAACCTCCTGGAAAAATGTCCATCGGGTTTCACCAGTCTCTTTGTTAGACACTGAGATGAGAATGGAAGAATTTTGGCAGGTCAGGTATTGAGCTTCTTCCAGAGGATTGTCATGACATTATACTCTGTAGTTCTGGCCCCTTCTTTTTCTGGCTTTGCATCTGTGTGTGTCTGAGAGAGAGATGAGTTTGCATATATTCGGCAAAGAGGTAGCTTTAATTCACCTATCACCAGCATAGGTCACGGCACTGGCTGCAATTGCAACACACACCCAACAGCCGCCATGGGTGTGAAAGGCTCACAGCGATGCATCTTCAGGGGGACCAGCTGGATATTGCTAAGCTGGATACTGCCTCTGTGCCAGTGCAGAGCCACATGCAGGTGCCCTCTGGATGTTCCTGCACAGGAAAGCAATGGCTGCATGTTAGCCAGGGTGCACAGACGGAGCAGAAGGTGATGAGCACCTTCTTGGGAAATGTGGTTCTGCTTTGGGGTCATCGGGGTGGGCAGCAGAGAGTTACCACCCTGTTTCTGGCTGCGCTGCAGCTCTCAGCATCTTTTCAGGATCAAGCCCTTCATTACCCACTCAGGGTGTCTGAGATTATGCAAAGGCTATTTTCATGAAAAAGCAGAAATATCTAGCTCATGATCCACCATCTCAAAGCAGACAGCACAGAGTGATCCCAACAAACCCAAAGCACAACATCCCAGCAGAAGATGTGACACGCTTGCTTTACAGCAACACACCTTTGCAGCACTCCTCCAGTGGAGCGAGGATGAGGATCAGATCTCCATAACTGTGTTTTTATACAGTAAGAGGATATTCTTCAAGTGGTGTAATCAAATTCTAACTGAAAAGAACACACACAAAGGAAATAAGTAATCTTCTCAGTGTTTACATTCATTATACTAAGTAACTCTGCGCTGGGCATTTCTCAGAGGTAAGTTTTGAAGGGCAAATACAGTTTGACCAGTTTTGTTCTAGTGGAAGAAAAAAAGTTTGGGCAAATTAAGAACAAACCTTAAGCCTCAGCTGCTATCTAAAATTAGGTTTCAAAGTGCGAAAAGAATGTAAAGATCCAAGTAATTATTTTGTCTCCATTTATTGTTGATTGCCTTTGTCTTTCCAAACCTCAGGCTGTTCTGGAAGTAGAAACATTAGGAAATATATCTTTCAAAAGTTTATTGAGTTTATTAAGAAGACCTGGTTCAACTGAAATTTGCAAGTCCATGGGATAAAAATCAGTCAAATAAGAATAAAATTTCACTCAATCTTTTTTTAAAACAAAAGATGGGCCAACTCAACTGTGAAATTCAGGTCTGGGGACAGATTTTGGATACTGCAAAAATCTTGGCTTTGAGATCAGTCTTCACTGCAGCTTATTACCGAAACAGAGCAGTCATGAAGCTTTGACCTGGATCAGCGGGTTAAATTCTTTCTCAAGGGCTACAAAGTCCTTGAGAGATCTTGGCAGTCCAGGATACCAGGGCTCTGCATCTGGTTCTCCTGATTCTCTGCTAGTTTTGTCAAAAGCCATTTCCCCTTCAGTTACTGCAGTGGGGCAGGTACATAGCCCATGGAGTTATCAGTGGCAAGAGCAGACCTGGCTTTGATAGTTTCCCTCTAGGTGAGCTGAAAGGGAAGGGAATGCTCACCAGGTGATGCTATCATTATCAGGCAGCTGCCAGGATCATCTGGGCACATTGCACTGGACTTTCAACTCCCAACAGGGAGCACCGGTAGTTTTTCCCATGTATAATTTGTGACGCATACCCAATGAGTCACTCCTAACAAATAAAGTTCTTCAGTGACTGCAATACCACTCCATCACTCCCCTGAGCATAACAGCAAGATAGAGAAGCCAGTCTAATTACCTCTTCCCCCAACTAATGATCATTCATTGGATTTGAGGTGACTCATAGCTGGCCTTTGATCATCGCCAGTCCTGCACACAGCACCTTCCTGGTAGGATGAGAGCTGCGGTGGCTATGCAAAGGACTTGGCTTGCTGGTGAAACTCTTAACCTGGCAGCTGTGATGAGGTTTGCAGGGGCAAATGGTGGGAGAGCCAGGCTGTCCCTGTCCTGCAGTGATAGGATGATATGCAGGGCTGAATGTGGTGGGGACATTCTGATGTAAGCTAAATGCATTTCCCCACCATCAAACCTCAGTGTGCTCAGATGGAGGGTGGGGGGCAGCTGTGGGAGGCAGGAAGAAGAAACAGGGCTGCTTCCAGCGTGTCTTGGTGCAAACTCACCACTTCACCTTTGTAAGCTGCAACAACCATGGCAACAAGGCCAGTTACACCGAAAATTAAACGGGTTCAACGTCCAACATCAAAGGGGAGCAGTTTTCTACCCACACTGCTCTCAGAGCACAAGGCTCCACAGCAAATTTGTGGTTAGCCTGTTGAAAGCCCCCAGGAATTGCTCAGCCAGTCTGTTATGTCAACAAGGAAATTCCTGTCCTTGGGTTTTGGGATTTTTTTTCTTTTTTACTGCTCTGTCTAATCTAGAGGAGGGTTTGGGACAAACAATGCAAAGCCCAGGTGCCCCTGGGCCTTCTCCTCCCATAGCCAAACATTCTCTGAAAAAAAGCAGTAGCAGAGCTTAAGATCACACTGTTGCTGGGATTTGGATAGTGTGACCAGCATCAAATGACCACCCCCCCCACACACACACACACCCCCCTTCATAATTTTTAATAACTCCACATGCCTGAGGTCGTTGTTTTTTATGTCATTCATCAGACAGTTACATGTGAAGAAGTTAAATAAAGGCACTATTGCCCCCACTTGCACTGAGCCCCAACATCTGTATCCCAAGCAAACTCCAAGAGGGTCAGTGTGGAAATGCAGGCCTGAACACAAGGGAGAACTGGAGGACTAGGGAAGGAGAAAAACCTAAGTCAGTACAGGATAAATCCTTACCTACAGCTGTGTTCTTCTGTGATTGAATGAAGGATGCCTGTTCTCACAGCATTATGAAGCTGCCTTTTCACTAGGCCTGAGCTGAGGAGCACTGGAGGGGGTCCTCAAGCAGGTGTTCCCACGCAGAACTTCAGGGCTGCATTGTGCTGTACCTTCTGCACCAAGAGGAGTGCAGCTCAAGGTTACCCTGCAGCCTTGCTGCAGAGGGGAATTTGGGACATGACTCAGGGATTCTGCATCAGCCAGTCCTTTCCCCGGCTCTGCCCAAAGCAACATCTTCAGTTTCAGGAGCTTTTGAGCAGATGCCTGGTGAATCCGGGATTGAAATGGTGCAGCAAGGAAGACATGGGAGATAGCTAGCATATATTCAGTATCTCACAACCCTCACTTGGTGCAGGGAAGAGGAACAGGTGCTGTGGTTCTTCTGTACAGCCCCCAGGCTCCCCTATAGCACAGGGACCCCTGCAAAAAAGAGGCTGGGAGAAGACCAGGACTCAGTCATGCTCAGAAAACATGGAGATGAAAGGTAACTGATAGTGTCTGTAGCTGTGCACCATGTTTTCAGACAGAACTTTATTGTATTTTTGTATTTTGACTTTCAGACTCTCTCCCCTATTTTTCTAAACGGCAGCATCACCGTTAATTGCAAAGTGCTGTGTGGGAGTTCCAATTAGCAGCTTTTGCTGAATGGTACTAGGATATATTTTAAACCCTTTATGGGGCTATGCATATTTTTAACTCTTGGAATAAACTTTGTTTCCAGGGAAGTACATTGCTGATAAGATCAGCTCTGTAAATAACTACGAAACCAGCTTTTTCAAGGTGGGAGTAATTCGGTGCTCAGAGTGAGCAGGAAGCACATAGCTTCACAGAGTGTTTGTGTTAGTGCCAGCCTCCCCAGCAGCATAAATTGCAGCACCAGAGAGCAATATTTACTCTCTGAAAGCAGAAACACATCTATATGCTAAGGCAGAACCATGACTTTTAGGAAACCATTGGGTTGCTATTGAAACCAGCTTCTGCTGCAAAACTTCAGTAAGTAATTTGAGATTTAAGTTTTAGACTTTCTAGCTGAAAAAAATACTGTTCCTTTTTAAAAGTTCAGCTAGCACTCATCCATCTCCCTGAGTGTGCAAAAGGCTACTGAGGAAGCCATGAGATGAATGTTGCAAGTTGCCACAACTACACTGTGAGTATGACAATACCTTGTGTTCCTCTCAGAGCCCTGACTCCCCAGACCTTTACACAGCAAGCTCAGCTGTTGATGGAGAAAATGATGTTTTTTCCTCTCAGTTCCAGAGAAAGCTTTAAAAGTGCTGGCATAAAAAGCTCAAGAACTAGAAGGCAAATAAAAACATGATTAATCCCATTGGTTTTGAAGGCCTGTAGTATTCAGACTCCTGAGTGTTAAACCTCGAAGTTGAGTGTGATCCTATGGCTTTCAACACTCTTATGTAAGGAAGTTGCTGATCACTTCCGCAGAACCAGGCTCCTCACGCTGCCCAGTCTGAAGCTGCCTCCCCATCCCTGCAGTGGGAAGTGTCCAGCTGCCCAGCTGCCACGACCTCTTGCTTCCCCCCACCAGCTTTGCCAGTGCACTTTGTCATGGGCTGCACATGAGAAAAAAAAAGCACATGATTTTCAGCTGTGGCATGTGAAATCAAAAACAGGGAAACAGCAGAAACGCACACTGAGACAGCGATGAGACAGAGGACAAGCCACACTCTGTATTATTAACACATCTGGTTAATTCAATGGATGTTAGAGGGTTTTTTTCCCCTATTGGGAAATAAGATGCCACAGGACTTTTAATTTTGTGCATGAGAGCCCTGGTTGCCATCCAGAAGAGGGGACCTTGATAACAGGGTCTTGCTACACATTCAGGACAACAACGCACAAGGGCTGGTGTTAGCAACATTTCTTCTGGGTACCATACAAGGCATCCAGATGAGATGAGAGAGACAGAAGCTTCACACCTTTCGCTGGTGAGCTGCTATCACTGCTCTGCTACCACTGTTCCTTGTGGGTTTATTGCCCCTCCTCGCCCTAGCCTTCACGTTGCTGCTGGAGTTCAGTGGAGTGGGGTAATGGAAAGTGATAACCAAACATTCAATAAATAGGGAGGGGACCAACAGGTAAATCTATCACATGTCTCCCTATCAACCCAGAGGTGCAGTCTGGTAATCTTTTGGGCAGGGTGCTGAGAGCACTGGAGCTCTGGCAGGCTGCAGTTCCTTTGACCTGGCTGACAAAGTGCTAGGTCACATTACTAACAGGTTTTTTAACCCTCCTTGAGCTCTGACCTATAATGACTACTCCACCACTGATGGCACCTGAGCACTGCTAAACCTAGACTGGATCTAGACTACTGGATCTAGTCATGCTTTGGGATAGTGGTGGTCTCCCATCTGCAGAGTGAACCAATTTAAAAAACCTCAGAGAAGGGCATGAAAACCTCTTGGAGGCTTTGGAAAACAGGTATTTGCACTGGATGAACTGCAAAGACCTTTGGGCATTGTTAGAAGTTAGGATGGATGAAGATTTAGAGCGATGGTGGAAAGAACAGATTGGGAAGAGGGCAAACAGAAAATAGGAAGTGGGCAGACAGAAAAAAAAAAGAGGGACAGGGTGAGGGACGGTCATGTCACCAACAGGAAAAAGTAACTGGATATGGAAAGCATCATCAGCATACAACCACAAAGACAACCTCAATCATTCTCATTTACTTTAACATTTTGTTTATTGCTCCATCAGAGTTGCTGTCCCGTTCCAAAACTTAGCAGTTCCTACAAGAAACATGTTTAGGCAGACTGCCAGTGTCAAATCTTTTTTTTTTCTAGGAAATTTGAATTTGGATCTAGACTGCCTGGAGACAAGCATTTCCCTCATCCTTCCCTAACACCAGCTATACCCATCTGATGGCTCTGCATCATGGCACCTGCCAGAAAGATGGTAATACAGTCTGGTTTTGATCTTTTATCTTCCTGCTCTCAAACCTCCTGTATTCAGCCTTTTGTTCTGAAAGAGAAACAAAAGCAAACAGAAAAACGAACGTGAAGATCCCTGCAAGCTGAAGTATTATCTCAGGAGTCACAGAAAGATCAACATTGACTTTCACTGGCTGCTGCCCTCAGCCCAGGCTCTTCCTTTCGAAGCCTAGAGCCTGGGCATACAGTAACACTAGAGCACACAACCCTCCAGCAACCAGACAGGTCCTCCTGTGCTCTCCTTTCCCCCAAGAAAGACCTCCTTTCCTAAGAAATTAAGTATAATAAATTTCCGCTCTGCCTGAGCAAAGATCAACTTCAGAATTCGTATCATTAAATGATAAAGTGTAAGCAACTAAACTTTGTTCCCTGAGAACTTGTTCTACCCCGTCTCTCTGCTGTTCACAAAAGGGCAAGTTCAAAAAAGTAGAAAAAACAGTGCAGTGAGCTCAGCTGCATTTCTCTGGTCTAGATACTGCCCAAAAGCACCCAGGGAGACCTGACTCTCCAGGTCAGTCTGCTCAGCCTGCAGCATCCAGAGCACTCCCACCACAATGGGGGTCCTGGCACAATAGGGGGAGAACTGTTGCTTTGGTGGAGGACCAGAAAAATCGGTGGCACAGACCAGGCTCCCTCACCCATTGCTTCATCCCAGTCCTTGGAAGGGGTGTTTCCTTGCCCCAGGACAAGCCAACTTTGCAGCTGACAATAGGGCAAACAGGCAGAGAGCTGAGAGGGGATGCCCTCGCTCTCCCAGGGGGGTCTCTAGGTATGCCGCAGGCTGAGATTAACCCAAATGACCCTGTGTTCTGAGAGCCTTGAGTCAGCTCCCATGTGGCTGCCCTTTCTGCTCTCAGCTGCACAAGAAACACTGTATTATTGACGGTAAGCGAACGAGGAGGTAGAAATGGCAGTGGAGAACTATTCTACTCCATAGTGGTGTGCGTGAAAGCTTTTGTGCCCAGCAATGCTCCACGTTGTCTTCTCCACTGCCCACAGACATGACTTGTGTCCAGGGAAATTTCCAACCAGGGTTGCTCTTCCTGAGAGCTGCCCCACCAAAGAGAGATGTTTCTACCCCATGCAGGATGATCAGCTTTCCCCTTTCCCACCAGCAGGTTAAGAGAGACCTTGCAGGACAGGACCTGCCACCTATGGAGACCCTGCCATCAACCTTCTCCACATCTACAACCAACTTGTGTTTCATCCCAGCCAAAGGGGAAAAAACCCACCTAGGCCAGACTCCAAAGAAACACACCGTCAGATACTGACTCTGCTGCAGCTCATGGGCAGTGATGAACCCACAGAAAAGGATTAGACTGCCAAGGAGCACAGCAGGCTAGACCCTGGATCCACACACACCACAGATGGTTGTTTGTGGAGGGGGGGACCAAACCTGGCCTGTGCTTTTTAAGGTTGTATTTCTGCCTGGTTTAGCACACATTAGTCTATTCAAGTTGATTGCAATCAAGTCGCGCTGGTTTAGCCTCTTTCACTTGGAAAAAAATGGCAGCTAGGTCAGTGTCTGCGAGATCGTGGAGTAAATTTGTATGAAAAGGTAGAGAAACTGCTGTTAATGACCCTGCTTGGGTTTTCCAGCCAGCCAAACAGATTTTCCTTGTGGCGGCTGCCGTTGTGTACTGCAGACTCTTTTCCTTCGGAAAGGTGGTAGTTTAAATTGAAGTTAGATGTACGGTACCTGCCAAGTTCAACATGCCTCTGAGACAAACACGGCTCTGTCCGTGAGAGGCCCCCGCACCGCTGAGGCTGTGCAAAGGCCAGCTCAGCTATGGAAAACAGCAGGGAGAGGACTTGGCTGCCTCAAAATGCAACTGCTTCTTGTAATGTAGACATAAACTTTTCAAGGAAGGGTTGCTGGAAGGGCAGGGAGAAATGTGAAATACAGGCCTGACTATTTTTTTTTTTTTTTAATTAGCATTATTATTTTTGCAAGAGTTCATTCCCAGTTCCCCCACACTGCACACAGGCATTGCTCTGTGCGCTGGCTGCCCCTGTGCCAGGACTGCTCAGACCCAGGACCAGCAGGTTTCAGCCCTTTCCAGCAGTCATGCCACATGTCCTAGGCTTGGAGCCCATCTCACTGTGTCCCTGTTCTCACTGAGCTATGTTCTCATCAAGAGTGGATGGAAAAAAAACAGGACCCATATGCTCTCCAGGATCTCTGAACTGCCCCTCCTGGGTACTGCTGGAAAAAAGATCAAAGCACCCCAGGCAACCCTCCTGGTATAGGAGTTTGAGGGAGATCCTCAAGGGTAAAAGGCAGAGCACCCCAACATCCCCTAGCTTCTGGGTCAGGCATGCTGGAGGAGAGCATCAGTGGATGCGGGACCCACAGCATTGCACAGGAAGGAAAAGCATGTTCCCTCTTCCCCTTCCTGTTCCTGTTTCTCGGGTGGGAAGGGCCATGGTTTGCCCTCTTCATCTTTAAAGCTTGCAGTAGCCCATTCTGAAGTGCCAAGCTCCTATACTCAATGCAAGGCTAGGATCTGTGGTTAAAGTAATATAACCAGTAACCTGGACATTCATAAATCCATTCTGCCATCCTCATTATCTATCCCAATCAGCTAGCAGACCCCACCAGGAAGGTGTCTGCAAGCAAAAGAGATCCAAACCTCTCCAGACAGAAACCCTTTTAAAAAA
The DNA here is from genome assembly GCF_965140245.1 of Athene noctua. Classification (NCBI taxonomy): domain Eukaryota; kingdom Metazoa; phylum Chordata; class Aves; order Strigiformes; family Strigidae; genus Athene; species Athene noctua. Next base: position 152,717,398 of record NC_134038.1, read on the forward strand.
GGCTCTACACAGCTACACTACATGGGGATCCCCAAAATGTGATGCCAGAAGAAAGAGCAGAAACCATGGGAGATGACCTACATGTCTTTTTGTGAGTCCTTCACATTTTAGGCATCCAAGCAGCACAAGGGCCTGATTAACTGAAATTAGTCTAAAACCTCATTGTGCAGCAGTAAAAGATGAAACTGAAAGGAAGTCTTTTCCAGTCTGGTGCATGAACCAGCCCCACAGTGTGGAGAGAGGGATGGGGTGAAAATGGATGTGGTACCAATGCTAAATCTGCTGCATGGAGCAGTTTTAGGAACACAGTGACAGCTTTTTCCGCTTCTTCTCCCTCCCTAGCTCTCAATCCCAAGACCATGTTAACAATCTCAACCCTAAATCCTTCATTGATTTCTGTATGAGCAAATCACTGCTCCTGGGCAAAAGCCACTGGATCTCAGTGACCCTCCTGGGGCTGGACAGGAGACAGCTCTTGGCCAGAAGGGACATAGATGCTGGGATGGGAAAGGAAGGGGAAATATGTATGGAAGCATTTGGGCGCAGTGCATCTGAGACTGTGCCCAGACAGCATAAGGGTACCAGCTATAGGGACTTAATGAAATGCAAAAATGATGGTGCTGAACTTCTGGGCAAGGGCTTTTTGAAAAAATGGTCTGTTCTTTGAAAAGTCTGATTCAGAGAAACTGAGACTTCTCATAGAAATGCACCCATGTATACAAAAGTTTCACTAGGTCCTTGCCTGGACCTGGTCTTGTCTAACTTGTCTCACTTGTTCTCCTTCTCTGCATGGTTTTGCCTGGAAAAGCCCCAGAGCAGCTCCACCGTTTGCATGCTGCTCTGCCCAGCTCCAAGCAGGAATGTGATGGATGTGTGTCTTGCATCCCAGTTGAGTGCCACAGCTGTTGGGCAGGTTTTTGTCTCTATTACATGCCTCCTCTTTCCCTCCCACCCAGCACCCAAGCAACCCATCTGATTTTCCTTATTTTTTCTGCCCATACAACTCAGTCTCAGACTACCAGTAGATCTAGTTGAATTATTCACTGCAATCATTATCATTAATACAGCCTATTTGCTGAGCCAGCCCTGATGGGTGAATATATTTGTCATTCCTAAGTATTTGCCAAAATAGTCTGGGTGAGCCATTTAGCCCGGGGCCATTCATAGTAGCTATTTGTGTTCCTTTCCATTAAAACTCATCTCTTCTGTAAGGGCCAGTACTATAACTGTGCAGCGCTGAAACCCCACTCAGGTGCTGTTTTGAGCACCTTGGTGCTGGGCATGTTCCCCTGATCCGTTTCTGCCTTAGTAGTCTACCTGCGCTGCCAGGATGGCAGGACACAGCTTGGCAGAGTACAGCACTGGCTCCCAGAGGCAGAGCTGTAACTCCCCAAATTAATGCTTTTCCCCTCTATTACTTTTATTTTATCGTCTCCGGTCATAGCTTTTCCTGGCTATGGACACCAGAGTTACGTGGATTTTCTGTTTGCTTCTTCAAAAGAGCACATGCATATGGGTGGAGAAAATGTACTAAATGCCAAAGATTATATTTTTCCAAGTGTTGTAGTAGGTTCTATGGTTACGGTCACAGAGAGCAAAGGAAATGCAAATGCTGAAGTGGCCACGGGAGCTGGAACTGAGCCTCTGTGCATAAGACTGGCATTTATTTAACATGAGAGGCTATAGGCTAGATGATCTATTTGAAAACATGACCTGGGCACAGTGTTGAAGCCTAATCAGTTGGGGGAGTAATTTCTGGTGATTGCTGTCTGAAAACTATACATTATGTTGCTTGCTTACTTCCACTTCCTAAGCCCTAGTAAGGATGTGCAACATCCTCATTTGCACAGAACCCTTTATAGTCACCATGTAGCTCATTGTTATTTGCTAACAATGCACTATGTGTTTAATATAAATCAGGCTATTAACTATGCATGTGTATTGCAATTTGAGGGATTCACCCCCTATTAGTGACATATTTGTTGTAAATTCTGACAAGTTAAAAAAGATCCTCAGCTAGTCAGTCAACTTTTGATAAAAAATATTAACATTTAACTCAGAAAGCTGCCCCCAGCCCAGCCCTTGCAAACGTAAATAAAATTCAGCTTTTGAGATAGGTGGTGTTTGAAAGGAGCCCTGGATTAGCCAGACAACATTAACCTCATTCCTTCAGACTCCATGACCATGAAGATCCCAATGTGTGGTGGCTGTTACATGTAGTAAGAGAGAAGAGACAAACTGCTCAAAAACTCTTGCAAATTTAAGCCCACGGAAGTCAAAGCTGATTACACCAGACGTGCATTTGGCCCATAAACCGCTGAAAAGCAGATAAACAGTTATTTTCTTTGCTTGCAAGACAAAGGCTTCAGCCTTAGATGCAGACACAGCATGCAGTCAGGGTGAAGACCGCACTCGGGAGGAACACAGGAGGTTAGCACAAAAGCCATACGTCCCCTGCACACACACTCACATCTCCTGGTATCTTTTCTCATTCTCTGTTTACCACAGCCATCTCTGGATCACGCAGCCTGTCTCTGACCAGCTGCTTCTACCATCCTTTGGTTAAAGAGAGATGATAAGCCTCATGTGTAGCATTGGTGGTAGGATGAACATAAGCAGGTGCTCCAGAGATGTTGGCTTGCTCGCAGTTCACACTAATTTACTTTCTGTCCATACCTTGACAGTACAATACCTTTGCCTGACTGGAGGAGACTCTGCTTTTGCCGTGTCTCAGTCGTGGCCATAGAGCAAGCAATAAAAACATAGTGTGTCAAGACGTCAGATTTCAGAGGTCTGCCTGTAAATTTTTTAGCCTCTGATAATGACTTTTTGCAAACAGGTGATAAAATGCAATTGCTCCCTCCGTTTTAAGTGAGAACGGTGTACGATAAGCACCCCCGAGAAGAAATATATTGTTCCACAGCTTGATATATTCATAGTTTTAGACCTACGCGTTGCATTAAATGAGTTGCCATCAATCAGCCAGGAAATGCTTTAGGTCTGTGAGGCTTGCTGTGTTTTAGAGAACCAAAGGATGTACTGCAGAGCCCTTCATCATGAGGATGGGGACACTGCTCTGAGAAATGGTTGTTGCCAAAGATAAGGCCTCATGGATCAAAACTCAACCCAAGAAATAACAGCAAAATTATACTGTCGCTCTGAAATGGCCCTGGACCAGCTCCCAGAAACACACCATTAACAAAGGCATTGCAGGAAGTCTCTACTTGCTGTGCTGCATGGTGGCTCCCCACGTTCCTTCTTCTCTTCCCTGGCGTGTGCAGGAACCCCGGCTGACACAAGCAGTAATTCTGCCCAGGTAGAAAGACAAATTTATGTCACATGGAGACTTTCATAACTGAAGGGAGAACTTTCCCACAAGACCTATTTTTTTGGATAAATGGGCCAGTCTTGAAATGTATAGTTGTTAAAGTTCAGTGGCTAGGACTCATATTTGCCTTATATATTTGCATTAAAATTCTAGCAGTTTTGTGCACCTGATCTCCACAGAACTTTACTTGCAGCTTGGATATTAATGTAAGCTTGGAGTATCTCTGAGAGGAATCAAATACTTTCTTGCCTTGATTCTGCAGCAGAGACTACTCCAGGCACAAGGTGAGCATACTAGGGCAGCGGGAGGTATATCATAAACACCATCATCCTTCCCCAGCCTCTCTTGTAATCAGATCTCAAGAATCATAGAATCATAGAATTGCAGAACAGTTTGGTTTGCAAGGGACCTTTAAAGATCATCTAGTCCAACCCCCCCTGCAACGGGCAGGGACATCTTCAACTAGATCAGGTTACTCAAAACCCCCTCCAACCTGACCTTGAATGTTTCCACGTCACTCTGGGCAACCTGTTCCAGTGTTTCATCACCCTCACAGTAAGGATTTCTGCCTTATATCTAGTCTGAATATACCCTCTTTCAGATTAAAACCATTACCCTTTGTCCTATCATTACAGGCCCTACTAAAAAAGTCTGTCCCCGTCTTTCTTATAAGCCCCCGTCAAGTATTGAAAGGCCACAATAAGGTCTTCCCAGAGCCTTTTCTTCTCCAGGTTCAACAACTCCAACTCTCTTAGCCGTTCTTCATTGGAGAGGTGCTCCAGACCTCCGATCATTTTTGTGGCCTCCTCTGGACCCACTCCAACAGGTCCATGTCTTTCCTGTGCCAAGACTCCAGAGCTGAACACAGTACTCCAGGTGGGGTCTCACAAGAGCAGAGTAGAGGGACAGAATTAATTCCCTCGACCTGCTGGTCACACTTCTTTTGATGCAGCCCAGGATATGGTTGGCTTTCTGGGCTGCGAGTGCACATTTCCTAGTCCAGTTTTTCATCCACCAGTCCCAAGTCCTTCTCCACAGGGCTGATCTCAATCCCTTCATCCCCCAGTCTGTAATGATACTGGGGATTGCCCTGATGGAGGTGCAGGATCTTGCAGGATCCATTTTTGAACTCCCTACAAGTTAAATATTTGTCTTTGCAGGGAAATAATGACAAAATAAACCGAGTGTTGAATGCAAAGCCTCTTCACTGTCGTTGAAAAGCTGCCTTTAAACATGATCTCCTTCCAGAGCAGAAGCGTTCAGAGAGGGAACACTGTAGAACAACGTTGGTCTGCATGGACCAGACCTCAACAGGCTTTCTCAAGGCAAGATTAATGTTACACTCCTGCCAACACCAACACCCTAGATGCAGTATGCTGAGCAGGCACTGCTAGAAGAAAAGAAAAAAATGAATATGACATCACCTTCTCTAGGCATGCCTTTGTAAATCTGAATCAAAGAAAGCTCATGTGTTGAATGGACACAGGGCAAACAGAGAAGACTGGCAATGACACAAGTTTCCTACAGTCTGCTGCTGTTCTACATCAACTCCTACTTAAAACATATGATTCTTAAGTAAGAGATCCGAGAAATACATGGAAAGCATATAACCACAGCCCCAGGTTCCCTGCACCAGTTCTGCCTCCAACTGCCGTAGTGTGACAAACCTAATCACCGCCTGTCCCATGTCCATGGGTGCTCCCAGCTGCACATAGCGGGGCTGGGGATGAGGATGAGGAGGACCACGGGAAGGGCCAGCAGCTGCAGGCAGGAACAGATGGCTTCAGCCTTTCCACAGCAGCTGCAGTTGCGTCTGTTTAGAAATTGCTGCAAAGTGCCAATTTTCATTACGCGAAGCACTGAATACTTGTCTGGTGGAAACCACATTTCATCACAACCTCCCCAAACTGGATCTTGAACAGCAACCTGATGATTAAATGAAACTCTATTAGCCTGGGTTTATTTTTGAATTGGGTTTTAACCATTCTCTCAATTTTACCTGAACAATTTTCATGCAGACCTGCTCACCGCTGCAAACACATAGGAAGCTCAGCCCAGAAGACTAACACAGAGAAAAGTTACAGGATTTAAAGAAGATGGAGGATATGTGGAATTGTGCCTGCCCCTGGATCTCTGCAGCAATCCTGCCTGGGGACTGGAGCAGAGCATGTCTTTGTTTAAGGGTAGGGTCAGATGACTGCACTGTCAGAAATTGCCATGCTTTCAGCCGAGATACGGTATCAGTGCACACTGGTCACCTTGGATAAAGAATTACTTGAAAGGAGTTATTCTCACAGGAACAAAACTTACCTTGCTGCCCGCTCTCTCTGCCCGCTTCCAGGCAGTGATCTGCAACCGCAGGAACAGGAGGGGCGGGTGAAGGAAGGGAATTGAATGCTTAAACACTTGGCTGCATATTATGAAATGCTTTACATGTAAAACAGGTTAAAGAACATCATGAGGAGGAGAGAATATGGAACAGCAGGTTCATGATTACTGGTATTGGTCTAACATGCATTCATGGTGAGGTCAGGGCACACAGGAAAACCTCATCTGAAGGGAAAAAAAAAAGCTTGGATTATATTCTTGCATATCCAAGAGCTTTAAGACTTGTAAAGAATTATGATTAACCTGAATGACAGCATTCAGAGCACCAGGAGAGCTCAGTGAAGCAAATCAGGCTGAACTAAAATTAGCGGCGTCTAAAATTCAGCCGTCTACTTGGCATCCACATGCGATGCTTCCCTGGCCCCAGACCCATCACATCATTCAGCTCTCCCAGTGCCGTCAGTTCCTTGCTTTCAAAAGCACTGCTGAGTGAATTGCTGCTGTTCACATGTAGCCTGCACCTGCCTGGAGCCAGCAAGCCCAATTGCTAGATATGGGCTGGGGTTTTTTTCCAATATTTCTTCCAATGTTTATTTGCTGATTGTTTTCCAGGCAGCTGGAATGCAAGATGTGAAGTGGGGACTGTCTGTCAGTGAAAGGATGGAAAAAGACCAGATATAATGGGGCAAGATCATAGGTCTAGAAATACACTGGAATCCCACTTGGCTCAAAATAGACATGAACCATGTCCTGAGAAAAGCAAGGAGGGGTTTACCATGCCTGGTTCACAAGCTATGGGGCAGTAAGACAAGAGTTAAGGTCTGCTTCTAGGGGGACTTAAGACAGAGAATGAGTGTGGAAATAAAGTTTTGTCACTCTGCCCTAGATTCTGTATGCCTGTGGCATCTGTACACAGAGTATGGCTGGACTTGCGCACCCTGAGCATCCTTCAGCTCCAGGCTCACTATTCCCATTTGCTGCACACAGGCCAAGCTCTGAGCCATGCTTAAGCACTTGCTGCCCTTGCCCAGGCCCACATTCTTGCTCCCAGGATCTGGAGGAGCTGATACGGTTGTGCTACAGATGACTTTGCCAGCAATAATCCTAGAATAAAATCGCAGAATGGTTTGGGTTGGAAGGGATCTTACAGACCATCTATTTCCAACCCCTTGCCATAGGCAGGGACACCTTCCACTAGCCCAGGTTGCTCAAAGCCCCGTCCAACCTGGCCTTGAACACTGCCAGGGAGGGGGCAGCCACAGCTTCTCTGGGAAACCTGTTCCTGTGTCTCACCCCATTCACAGTAAAGAATCTCTTCCTCATATCTAATTAGATATAAGGAATTTCTTCCTTATATCAAATTAAACTGAAAGAAGGTAGTCTCAGTTTAAAACTGTTACCCCTTGCCCTATCACTACACCCCCTGATAAAGAGTCCCTCCCCATCTTTCCTGTAGCCCCTTTAAGTACTGGAAGGCCGCTATAAGGCTTCCCAAGGGCCTTCTCTTCTCCAGGCTGAACAACCCCAACTCTCTCAGCCTGTCCTCACAGGGGAGGTGCTCCAGCCCCTGATCATCTTTGTGGGCCTCTTCTGGACTCACTTCAACAGGTCCATGTCCTTCTTATGCTGGACAGCCCTGAGATGGACCCAGCACTGCAGGTGGGATCTCCTAAGAGTGGAGTAGAGGGGGAGAATCACATCCTTTGACCTGCTGGCCACACTGCTCTGGATGCAGCCCAGGATATGGTTGGCTTTCTGGGCCTTCTGCACTCATTGCTGGGTCATAGTGAGTTCACCATCCACTTATATCCCTAAGTCCTTCTCTACAGGGCTGCTCTCAGTCCACTCATCACCCAGCCTGTATTTGTGCTTGGGATTGCCCTGACCAATGTGCAGAACCTTGCACTTGGCCTTGTTGAACTCCATGAGGTTTGCACGGTCCCACCTCTCCAGCCTATCCAGGTCCCTCTGGATGGCACATCCCTTCCCTCCAGCGTGTCAACTGCACCACACAGCTGGGTGTCATCAGCAAACTTGCTGAGGGTGCACTCACTCCCACTGTCAGTGCCTCCAACAAAGATGTTAAACAGTGCCAGTTCCAACACTGACCCCTGAGAAACGTCACTTGTCACCGCTCTCCCCTTGAAGATCGAGCTGTTGACAACAACTCTGTGAGTGCAACTGCTGAGCCAATTCCTTATCCACTGAGTGGTCCATTTATCAAATCCACAGTGTCAAATGCTTTGCACAAGTCCACACAAAGAACATCAGTTCCTCTTGTCTTATCCAACATTGATGTAACCCCATTGTAGAAGGCCACCAAATTTGTCAGGCACAATTTGCCCTCAGTGAAGCCATGTTGGCTGTCACCAATCACGTCTTTATTTTCCATGTGCCCCAGCATGGTTTCCAGGAGGATCCGCTCCATGATCTTACCAGGCACAGAGGTGAAACTGACTGGACTGTAGTTTGCCAGGTCTTCCTTTTTTCCCTTTTTAAAAATGGGGTTTACATTTCCCCTTTTCCAGTCAGCAACTGGAACTTCACCAGACTTCTCAAACATAATGGACAGTGGCATAGCCACTTCATTCACCAGTTCCCTCAGGATCCATGGATGCATCTCATCAGGTCCCATGGACTTGTGCACCTTCAGGTTCCTTAGATGGTCTTGAACCTGATCTTCTCCTACAGCGGGCAGTTCTTAATTCTCCCAGTCCCCATCTTTGCCTTCTGAGTCTTGGGCAGTGTGACTGGAGCACTTGCTAGTGAAGACTGAAGCACAAAAGTCATTGAGTAGCTCAGCCTTGTCCATATCCTAGGTAACCAGGTCCCCCGTTTCCTTCTGGAGAGGACCCACATTTTCGCTAGTCTTCCTTTTCTCATCGAGGTACCTACAGAAGCTCTTCTTGTTGCCCTTGATGTCCATGGCCAGATTTAATTCTATCAGGGCTTTGGCCTTCCTAACCTGATCCCTGGCTGCTCCGACAGTTTCTCCATATTCCTCCCAGGCTACCTGTCCTTGCTTCCACCCTCTGTAGGCTTCCTTGCTATGTTTGAGCTTGTGCAGGAGCTCCTTGTTCATCCATGCTGGCCTTCTGGAATTTTTGCCTGACTCCCTCTTTGTTGGGATGCATCGCTCCTGAGCTTGGAGGAGGTGATGCTTGAATATTAACCAGCTTTCTTGGGTCCCTCTTCCCTCCAGGGATTTGTCCTATGGTGCTCTGCCAAGCAGATCCCTGAAGAGGCCAAAGTCTTTTCTCCTGAAGTCCAGGGTAGCAAGCTTGTTCTGTGCCCTCCTTGCTGCCCTAAGGATCTTGAACTCCAACACTTCATGGTACCTGCAGCCAACGCTGCCCTTGAGCTTTACACTCCCCACCAGCTCCTCCTTGTTGGTGAGAACAAGGTCCAGCATAGCACTTCTCCTTGTTGGCTCCTCTGTCACTTGGAGAAGGAAGGTGTCATCTATGCATTCCAGGAACCTTCTGGATTGCTTGTGCCCTGCTGTGCTGTCCCTCCAACAGGTATCAGGGTGGTTGAAGTCCCTCATGACGACCAGGGCTTGTGAACACGAGGCTGCTCCTATCTGTCTATAGAGGGCCTCACCCACCAGTCTTCCTGGTCAGGTGGCCTGCAGCAGACCCACCACTATGAGGTGTCGTGCCCCTGCCCTCCCTTTAATCCTGACCCATAAACTCTCAGTTGGCTTCTTATCCATCTGCTGGCAGAGCTTCGTGCAACCCAGCTGGTTATCAACATAGAGGGTGACATAGCCTCCTCATATCCCCTGGCAGTCTTTCTTAAAGACCCTACATCCTTCCATGCCAACACTTCAATCATAGGAGTTTTCCCACCTTGTCTCTGTAATGCCAGTAAGATCATAGACCTGCAGGCATGTACACGTTTCTAGCTTCTTTTGTTTATTACCCATGCTATATGCATTTGCTTAGAGGCATTTAAGTTAGGCCCCAATGAAGCCAACTTGCTGGAATTCCTTTGCACTGCTCTTCAGGTGCTCTCCTGCTGACCCATGATCTCTCTCCAGGCTCTGGGCATCCATTGCTGGCACTGGCATCAAGCTGGTAGGAGTGGGATGGATTGAGGTTCCCCTCCCCCAGTAACTTTAGTTTAAAGCCCTGTTCACCAGCTTGGCAAGTCTATGACTGAAGATGCTCTTCCCCTTCTCTGACAGATGGACCCCATCAACCCCAGTAGACCAGGTTTCTCAAAGCAAGTCCCGTGGTCTAAACAGCCAAACCCTGGCTGTGGCACCAGTCCTGTAACCAACTGTTAATTTGCCAGATTCGACTGGCCCTTTTAAACCCCTTCCCTTTGACTGGGAGGACCGATTAAAAAACTAATCCGAAAGCCAGCTCTAGTTGGAAAACTTTGAGCGCAAAATGTGGCTTACCTAAGACCCAGCAGTGGGGATAGAAAGCACTCAGGTAAAGGGACCCAGTGTTTTTCACCTCACAAAGCTGAAGAGTGCCTTGTGAGGAGTAACTTCTCTTAGGGAACATGAAAAGGATGACACAGGGCATTAGGACAGAGTAGCAATCTAGCGTCCCATGCAGCACTCATTTCCATGTGTAGAAAATCCCTCAGAAATACTGGGAAACACTCACTGTGGAGTTTCATGCCTGCAGAAGCAGTTTTCAGATTATGCACAGTGCACTGGTAACATCTAGAGAGTAAGAAAACTTCACAACAGCTTGCCAAAAGGGTGGACAAGCAGCACAGTAGTGGTCAAAATGCCAGGCCAGCAAACACATGCTTGAATAACCCATGCTAAGGGTAAACCAGAGACCTGCATCACTTTAGGAAGACAGGGTAGGCAGCAATAAATCAAGGACGAGGCAGAGCAAATGCAAAGAGGGCAGAGAAAGAGAAGGAGAAACTGAGATCTACCCACTTTTTAACAGAAGAGACAACAATGACCTGGGGTTAAAAATAAGAGTAAAGAAAGTTATACTGAATTTCTCCTCATATCACAACACAGACACCATTCAAAGAATCTGTCAGGGGGCAGACCAGAGACAAGAAAACACACACATACTGTGGAGCTCACTGACATCAAGGCCACAGACCTCTCATATCATGAAATCTTCATATGCACAACTAAATGCCAAGAGAGTTTCAAGAGCAATAAAAAGCCTCATGTTGCATGACTACACCAATATCAATAATGGACATGAGGAGAAGACTCACCTATTGTAGAAGACTCCATATCTACCTACTGCAAGGGCTTTACACTCATGTCCTGGAGTATTTCATGTCAGATACAACACTGGACTGGAGAGGCCGCTGGCCTTACCTAATACAGTAATTTCCTTGCTGCTGTTTTTTCTGACAGCCTCAATCTTCTGATGCCTTACAGTGGGGTTTCTTCTCAGCTGTACCCCTTTCTGCACAGATATGTGTTATCTGCATTCTTGTGATGAGGTATTTTCACAGGCTTGCCTTTGAAAGAAGAGCTGCAATCAGGAGAATGCAACTGGGTGCTAATGGAGCCTGCTGTGGACTACCTGTGGAAAAAGGCACAACTTGCAGACAAGGAGCAGTGGAAGCTGAGTAGAAAGAGAGTGAGGAAAGGAGGAGGTCCAGAAGCCACTCCTGCCTGACACAACAGCCAGCTATGTGTTTCATTTACTCCATCTCCACGTCCTCCCAGGCTCCATTTTAGGTTCCTCAAATACCATTTCCTGATACTGTTTACCATTGAATGCAAAGGAGTTTGTCTTCCTCCTGAGTTCTTCCAGAGCAGCTTCTCTACCCTCCTGCAACAGCCTCACCACCTTATTTTATGCATCTTCCCATCTCCTCGAGGTCGTTCAGAGATCACCGTCAACACTGAGCTTTCCTTCTCACCTTCTCCCAGCTGGACACAGGCAGTGGCACTCAAGGCTCTTGTCAGCCAGCACCAGCTTTGAAAGCAGGTTTCCATTGCTACCCTGATGCTCATACATGCCAAGCCAGCATTGACTTCCAAGAAAACCTCCAGCCCTGATAGCCATTTTACCTCACCACAGAACACAAAATATGGACACATTTCATTGGGACCACCAGCTTAGATATTTTTTATGATGCACAAGTGGCAAGTAGGATCCCCAGAAGCTGATAAACCAACCAAGGCAAAGCAGGGGGAGGAGAACACTTTTGCTTGGAGCACATCAACGTTGTTAAGAAACAGGCATAAAAAGCAGTCTGGGGCACGATCATTCAGGACATTACTCCTGTATTTAGGCTGCCTAATGTTTTGCATCATAAACAATTTGTGAAGGTTTCTTGAAATGCTTGGAGATGACTATTATTTGCAGGAGATCTCAGATGCAGCAGGTAGAGCCCTCAGGCTAAAGCCATGCCTTTTCCTAGACTCCTGAACTGCTATCCTAATTTTGTTACAGTAGATAAAGCACTAAAAATGAATAACCATTTTGCTCCCCCTCATTTGCTCCCTCACCACTCTTCCCCCTGCTCCCCTGAGTATGCCCCAGAAACCTTTTAGCACTGCACCAAAATACCCCACAGCAAACTAGTGTCCCTTCTAGAGGCACTGGGGTCACCCAGTGCTTGAACATCAGTGCCACATATTGAACTGAGGGTGCTGGGGACCAAGGGAAGAGGAAAGCAGGGGGGAGGAAAACAAAAGCAAAGGACAGAAGCAGAAGAACAAGAGCTTTGTCACCACAGCCGTTCCCAGGCCTGGCTTGGGGGCTGTTGTTTGTCATTGTGAAACTGCATGCAAAAAACTTCCCCTGCAGGAATGTCAAGAAGGTTATGAAGTCAAACATTTGGGACTTGGGAAATATCAGCTTTCCCAGAACACCTTTTCTTCCGCATACACATGTGCAATGAAATGCTGTATTTTTCCACAGGACCGCTGCCTGATTTTTAGCCCAAGATGGAGGCAAAGGGGAGCAGAATCCAAATGTGAATAGTTACTTACAGCATTTTCTAACATTCAACTACAGCATTTTATAACATTCAACTAATGGACTTTGCAAGTGCAGGAGCCTTCTTTTACAATTTGTATGTGTCAGTATGTTGATGCACACATATAGCCGGACACACAAGGTAGATTTTCAGCCACCACCAGTCCACAGAGCACTGCTGGGAACAGGGAAATCATGCAGGTTGCTTAAGCCAAGACAGAAACTCCAGAGCAGAGACATAACACTTCTCCCACACAGAGCAGCACTACACCTATCAGCTGGGTCACAGAGGTTAGGTACCCAGGCAACTGTATGAATTGTTTTGCTCTGCTGTGGTTTCTGGGAGGCCTGGGAAGAGGCAGCACAATTACACCAGACACAAGAAAGCAGCAGCACTTCTGCCATCTTCCTAAGCCTTTTCAAATGAGTGGTTTGGGTCAGTTATCTCTTCACCAACCCACCGATACGTCCTCTCAATCCATGCACTGATTTAGCAGACAAGAAACGAGCTTTCCCTCCTGCTCTGCATGCTTAAAGAGAGGGTAGCATTGGCCAGAAGCATATTACCCAACAAGACTAGATACTTGTCATGCCCCAGCCTCTGGCAGACTGCAGCCTCCCAGGTTTACAGATACTTTTCCTGGTTTTAGGGAAGGACTGCCAACAGTTTGTTGCAAATATCCTCTCCAGTAGCAACCGGCCACCCAAGTCCCATGGCAGTGTTAATTGCCAGCCTGGTTAAACATGAATATTGTAATCACGAGAAAGTTTTGCAAAGGCCCTTGGTGGCTTCCACTGCCTAGGGACAGGAGGCAAATAAGCTGTGACTACAAGTATTGTACAGACCATTTTCAGCTTTTCCTCTCTGGGCCACACAGACCTTTGCCTGAGGCACTGCTGCTTTAAAAAAAAAAAAAAAAAAAAACCAAAAAAAAACAAAACAAGCCAAACTTAAGCTGTTTGGCAGATTTGTTGGCAAGATATGGATCTTACAGTTAATTCTGTCTGAATACTTGTTAGACATACTTATGTACATGCATGTTTTTGTTTACAGAAGGCTGGCACACCCATGTCTGGCTCACTTCAGAGCCTTTGTTCCAGAGACCTGGCAGGGCTTTCTGAAAACAGGATCCCATGTTAAAACCTATTATTCCATTTGCAAATAATGAGGTTTAATTTTGCTTTCAGTAAGTATCCAGAGGAGTAAATCTTGACTGAGCGTTCACAGCGCATGAACGAAAGAGAGGTGTGAACACAGATAAAGCAAGCATGTTTTTAAGTCAAAGCAAATACTCACAGAAAAAGTACTGCATTCTTCCAGCCTGGTAACCAGAGAGTGTGCTGGGCTGCTCTCTTTACACTGGAAAGGAGTGACTCCCATCTGTGCAAGAGTTAGACAGAGGCTCATAGAACTGACCAAGTTATTTGTCACAAATAATTTTAGAGATTTCAGCCTTCGCCAGTTCACAGTTTGTTTGCAGGCAAGGTTCTTTTCTAAACAAACCTCTTTTGTATTCATACCTATTTGGCAAACACTCCAGACAAACATATTTCAGCCTCCCGATTGTTTGCAGGCTGTGTCCACTTGCTATTATTAGTTCTGTTGCAGAGTGGTGGATTCCAAGTTCCTGCATGAGAAGGAAGAGTTCCCCCTGGGCTAGGCAGAAGTAGGCAACCCAGCCTTGATTAACAATGCCCTGGTGGAAAGCACACCCTGCCTGGACAAAAGTACATATCCACCACCTTCTCCACTATAAAACTACCAGTTAACAGGTCTCCTGTAAAGTCCAAGACACTCAGGAGCAACTGGTGCTATTGTGATAGGTGTTTATGATATTTTCCGCTGGTGAATCATTTATTTGCCAGAAATTTAAAAAAAAAAAATAAAAAACCACAAAAAAACCTGTTTCAGGGAGGCCAACGCTATTTGTAAATCAAGGCAGCTCCACTCTGCGTGGAGTATTTGAACGTTTAGCAAGCCAGAGACAGGCAGACTGAGGGCTAACTGTTCCACTTGCTGCTGATTGAGGTGAAAAAGTTACCACTCCCAAGCACACTTCACGGTCCCAGTCTTTCCCCACACTAAGGCTAGTTATCACATTCACTTTTTTTACCTAGTTGAAACAGTTTGTTTGATTACTTCCAAACTCAAACCTGTAAACTCTCCAGCTTAATAATAATAAAAAAAAACTAAGAACATACTACTATTAAAAATATTTTAAAATATTTCACAGACCTTTAATCATTGCACAATTGACAGAAAGTTACACAGATATAGTAAAGTTACAGAGCGGTAGGACCTGATGATGAGGACATGGGAAGAAAGTTATGACAACCAACTGGGGATCGAGAGGAGACAACAAGTAATCTGAACCAAGAGCTGGAACAGGTCATCAAGTCAACAGCTGGAACAGGGATTCAAAGGGAGAGCAGGCAAATTCACGGAAGATAAATACCTTGGGTGTTACTAATACATAGAAACTGCATTTGATTCAGGAAATACTGGAAGATAGTTGAAGTCTGGGAGCACACTCAGGAAATGCAAGCTTGACATGCTTGAAGTCTCCCCCAGGCACCCACATCTGGCCACTGCTGAAAGCAGGACACAGCACTAGAAATATCATTGGTCTGCACTAGAGACATACTTGACACCTGGCTAGGCAGATGCAGCAGGCAGTCTACACACCTGAGGAGCTGAACAGCTTAGTTCAAATCTCTGCTTCAATTCTTGCTGAGAAAGTCTGATGAAGAGACTGTTCATTCAGGTAGTAATGATGTGGGGCCAGACTGTGGGAAGAAGAGGGGGAAGGTGGTAATGGGCCCTGAGCAATATCTGCTGAAGATCTGCTCATTGTATAGTCAAACAGTGCTTTTTTTAAGGGTCCTTAAAAACCATGAAGCAAGGGCAGATCACTGTGAGAACAAGTGATGCCAATGTATGAGGAATATAAGCTGGTAATAGGTCTGTTTTCTACATCTCCTACCAAGGATACAGATGTCCCTGTGATCAAGTAGCATTTACTAATAAGTTCTTCCAATGAAGCACTTTACTAGCCCTTAGAACCTCTCCTAAGAGTTTTAGAAGAGTAATATTGCCTCCACTTTTTAAGGTCAAAAAGAGTCTTTTTTTTAACAAATGCTGTTGGAGCAAGTGGGATAAGTGACAGCATATGATCTGCATCATTAATACCGACTTCGAATGAAGGCAGTTCGCACGGGGCAGGTGACAGGATCAAATATATTGTTTAAGTGGGTACAAGAAGAATAACCATCCATCTTTCTTGCATCCTGAAGCTCTCCAGAGCATGTAAATGACAACACTTTCATGTCACTAGATCAGCCAGTTGGAACAGTCCTGGGACCACTTCTTTCAGCAGTTAGTATGGCTCACAAACAATCTCGCTGCAGGGGAAGCACAAGGTCTTTTTCTAGACATGCTAAAAGAACTAAAATCTCACCTCTCAGAAATACTGCAGTGACCTGGGTAGATTTACTTACACTATTGGCCCCTGCTGGGCAAATTTAGGCTAGTGAAATGTGTGTTGTGGGCCACACATTATAGGCCAACAAAATATGTTCTCCCATGGCACAGTGGAATAGAGTTTCTGGAGTATCAGGAGTATGTTGAGCCCTTGATGTCATGTTTAACTTTGGCACTGGCAAACCTTTAAACATATTTAGCACATATGTGAGGGCACAGACGAGAGGTGAAAGTTTTGGTAGAAACCTCAGATAAATCTCAGTATGTGTTCAAGTCACAGAGTTTTAGCTTTTGAAAGATATTCAGGACTTGCACAGGCAAACTTCGAGGGATCTGCAACTTGCACTGAACTACTGAAAGCCAGGTATCACGCCAAGACATGAACTGGACAAACCCCATACCTCAGTCACTGGTCCTGGGAGTAGTCTGCCAAGTCAGCCTCCTATCCATCCTTTCCAAGATATCTGAGTTCACTGGCCATTGCAAAACTGCTGCTCAAAGCCATTAGGAATGCCTGTCTTAATGGAGAGAGCTGTAAGCCCCACAATTTGTGTTGTGATTTCTATAGGAGAACTGCATATTTCTTCCCATGCAAGTTGCTGCAGGCCCTTCCTGAGGGTCTTTGCCTAGGAATTGTACCCAGAGGTGAATTGACAAGGACTGGCATAGCAAAAGAGGTGTCTACCCAGCACCTGTCCAGAAAACTCCACTGTTCTCCAGACATGGGATTTTCCCTTACATTGCATGCTGAGGATTTGAAAACTTCCTCTCTTCAGATCTGATTTTTCTTCACTAATCAATGTCCAAAGCAAGGCATAATACTGACCCTTTCTCCCCTATGGTGGTATGGAAGCCCATGGGCAAAGAGCTGTACAGCCTGTACCCTCTTGCTTGCTTCAGGGAATGGGCAAAACTACACTCTTCGTTCCTAGGAGGACCAGCCCTGCTGGTGGCAAGAGCCCTTCATGCAGATGTTGTGAGCAAGTTCCTTCTGCAACAGTATTAATGGTGAGCCTTGCTCCTGGGAATCCCAACTACTTTGGTGCATGTCAGCCTCTGCACCTCATTCAGTAAGAATTCATTAATCTATAGGGTAGCTTTTCCAGTCAGAAACCCTAACAGCTAGAGACAAATTAAACTGGAATTGGAGCTGGACCAAGAACATTTGAGTAATCCATCCAGCCTAAGCAAGATCCCCCAAGACAGGAAATCTCACTGAGAGCCTAGAAAGGGATTATAAAAAAAAATAAGCCCAGGCACTGCAGTCGTGCTGGTGGGACAGACCAGAAGAAATGAGAACACATTAGAGCCTGTAAAGCCCTCCGCCCATACAGGCTGCTATAAACACGAGTCAAAGCATAAGAGAACTTCAGCTGTGACCAGAAGTTATTTTGGAGAGACAAAAATGTCATCCTTCAGGACCTATGGTTTATTTTTGTGGCTCTGTCCTACAGTATCTTCTGCTGTTGCCTTTTCCTGAGTACCTGTGAGAGAATGGGAGAGGAAAGCTAATAAATCTGTGCATAAAAGTGCATGCTTAGGTTGAGCTGCAGCATGTCAGGCGTAGTTCCTTCTTACCACAGAATACACTAACACCATACCTCTCCTCAGAGGGAAAAGTACAGGCAAAAAGATACACTGGTATGGTCTAGAGGTACATCCTGAAGTTGGAGAGCCCAGAGACCCTTGCAGCAGTGCTTCTCACAGCCTAAAACCACATTACAGGTGCCTGATCAGGGTGGCAGGGAGTTCCGTCAGGTAGAAGTGCTGGGATTTTATGGGCCATTTCTCAACTCAGCCCTGCTTCTTCTCTTGTGCAATAATGATGCTCCTGAGGGCAGAAGTTTTATCTTTACCATGTACCTCCACTGACATGACTGTCCTGCCACTCACTTCAGGTTATTTCCACATTGAGCAGTGCACCTCACTGAGGACAAGGGCTGGCCAAGACATTTTCATCTCTCCCAGAGGCATCACTGGCTAACAGTGTGCAGTGAGCTTCCCATCACAAATCCCCCAAAGCATCAGAGCAGCATTCCTCCTGCTCGCAGCCATATCCCAGCTTTATGCAGTGGTGACACAGAACAAGTAAATTTCTAGCAAAAATATAATTAGCTGTCCGTACTAGGGGCACTGCCTTAAGGCTCAGTGAGGCTCTGGGATATAGGAAGGTGGGTAAGCAGAGGAAGCATGAGGAATCTGAGCACAGACAAAGGGGACTTGTATCAGAAGTAAGTGGGAGAGGATAAGGATTGCCAAGCTTTTAAGAGGAATTGGAATTTAATGAAGTGATTGAACAAAGAAATTGAAAGCCTTCTTTGCTTCCTGCAAGGGTCGAATGGATCTGAGCAATACTTGGCTTGGCTGCATTACAGAGTTGTTATTTAATTTTAAATAGCTTGGAAGCTTTCTATGTACTTCATAATTCTATTGACATTTATGATTTGAGATACTTAATCTTGAAAACACAAACACAACACTGATCTGTCTCTCACCCAAGAGAGTTGGGAATCAGTGCCTGCAGCTCTTTAGTGCAGTAGATCTAGGCCCAGCTTGCCATGTTGCTGATACCAGATAGGGACCTTAGACTTTGCGGAGCTGAATTATTCAATCCTGAATAATTTGATACCTTTAAAATTAGCTTATTTCATACTTACCTTCACCAGGATGCGACTCTGGTCTTGCTCCTGGAGAAAGTCCTCACCCCTCCCACACTGTGCTCAGGCTCGAGTCCTTCCTCCCATAAATCCAGATGAAATGAGTGAAGCCATGGCCACATCATCTGTACATCAACAGCAAAGCTCATGCAGCTTCTTCTTGTTAGACTCCTGACTGCATGGGGGAACCAAGGACTCAACATCCTAGGCTATCCCCTGGGTACCTCAGGGCATCTGTAAAGCTACATCTGACCCTGTGGTTGTGTTGGGGTGTGTGCATGTGATATTGTACAACAGAAACTGGCTGGCTTCTTTTGGGTCGTTCTCCCTCCCCTGGCAAAGGATCCCACAGAAACCAATGAGAAATGTTGGTATATTAAGTCTCATATTAGGACCAATATCCAATTCATATATTTCAAAGCTCAGGTCTATTCACATGTGAGGGCAGATGTTGCCAGTAATCATGTGTCGTCAAATGGAAGAATATATGTGGCAAGCCTGAAATTAATTAGGGTCTGATTCTGTTCTCATTACCGGGCATGCAATTCCCATTGACTAAACAAGATGTTGAACCCTTAGAACAGACTTTGGTCCTTAATTTTCACACCACGAAATCGGTGCCGTTTCAAAGGCATTACAGTAGCAGAAAGCTTGACCCTTGGTCTTTCCTACCAAATGTATTTTAAGAGTATGACCAATTTGTAAAGCCTAACATTATACTCATTAGTTAGTGAATGAAGAGCACTTTGAAGATCAAAAGTGCTATTATTATTTCCATATTTTTGCCAAACAAAAGCTTCCATGCCGAAACCATGTGTGTCAAATGTAAAGCATTACCTCCAATGCTTTCTTTCTGAGCAGACCCTCCCCATGTGTCCTCGTTGTTCTGCCTCCATCTGTGGTTTCAATATTATTTTGTGAATATGCAGTCAACAACATGGCAGTACTGCAGGGACAGTGGAAGGAGCATCTGGACAGAATGGCAAAGCAAGATCTGATTTGGATTTCACACCATGTTAGGGAGCAGTAACCTAACAGCCATCTCAGGTGTCAGCAGAAATAGAGGATGTGCTGGAGATGGGGCAGGGGATCGCCACTGCTCTGGGATGGCAGGCTTGAGGTGAGGAGGGGGGGGGGAGACCAGGGAGCAACCAAAGGTGAGAGAAAAAAGGCAGACCAAGAAAAAACATACTCTCAACTGCTTTACACTCAGCCCTGAGCCTGGCTGGTGGCATGTTATAATGTGTGTGCAAGCATGGGAAAGCAGATGAATCGCAGATTTGGACCAAGTGGAAAACTCAAGAGCCTCACGCTTCGCACAGCGAAACAAGGCTCCCTTTTGTGAGCGGCTTTGCCGAAAATCCCCCCCTCCGAGCTCCCACAGCCACCCTGCATGCCCGTACAGCCAAAGGGACATAGCCAGATTGGAGCTGGAAATAATCTAGAGAACAGCACAGCCCGTGGGAATTTTTGCATTGATTTTAGTGGACTTTCGATCAGACCCTGAGTGAAGCAGAACTTGTGTGTTTGATACCAAATACTGGTCTGGCTCCAGAGAGAAGGAGGAGGGTCGGGTAGAAAGATAGGAGGTGGAGCTGCCTCTCATTTTCTTCTCTTCTGTAAAGCTTCTGTTGTTTCATGAACTAGTGGGTACAGAGGAGAAGGGAGTCAAAAAGGGCCAAATCACTATGTGAAGGAAGAATTTGCAGTGCTGACATGGGGAAAGTCTGCCCTTTGTGAGATAGTATTTCTGATCTGCAGGCACATAAAGCCTTCATAATTGCTGGAGTCATTATTTGCTGTAGATGGCAGAGAGACATGACAGGTACTGTAGGACACATAATAAGCCGGAATGAGCAGTGATGTTAATCCAATACCATCAAAGATTGGGCTCATCACAGGATCCCATTTAGAGTCCACAACAGCAGCCCTGATATCACTAAGGAATATGTTTCATCTAAGTGCAGATCTCACTCGGTATAGGCTTCAGTCCACAGCTGTACTTTTGTTATCTCCTCCTCTGCTCCCAGATGCCGCAGCTACAATCTCTCCACCCCAATGTACCTCAACCACGTATCTGACCCACCATTTGTGAGAGTCTGGCCACTTGCATTTTATTTCACTAGCTAAACTATCTCCAGTAATGAGGAGGCTGGACAACCTTAAACAGAATATGTAAAAATTCACTTATCTTTCAGCCCAGCTTCCGAGGCTGCAGGTGCTGTGTTGTTCTCATGCACTTAGGGGCTGTAAGCTGAGTTTCAGCTCTCAGACATTTTCTATTTATCATGATTCCCAGATGCAGCATCAGTGAACACCCCAGCATACCTCCTCGCTTCCACAGCATGCCAGGTAAGGAGAATATGTCTAGACAGAAGGCAATGCTGAAGCTAGGGATAATTTTTCCTCCAGAAGCCCCTTGACAGCTTTCAGCACAGGAATGACAGCTACGGATTTATGGCTCGGTTGCCGAGCCCAAGCAGACAAATACCTTACTCAGGTGCTTTTGTGGGGCTGGGAGACATAGGAGACAGTTGCTGAAACAGCATGGTGTGCGAGGATGTGTTTAGTCAGAGCTTTGTGAAGCACATACCTGAATGTTTAATAAATTCAAATTTGACTGCACAATTTATGGCCACTAAGCTGGATACAAGCGTTCCTGCAGATAGACATGCGCAAGAACTGAGGCTGAGCTGCACTTGACTTCAGTGAAAATTATGCCCAATGTCTTGAGCATTTGGCCTTGTTATTTATTTTTAGCACTTGAATTTTGCACTGTGGTCTCTCTCTGAACTTTACTACTTTGATAGTAAGCAGAGTGCTCCATGTGAACAAAACAAGAGAATAAAGCAACTACAACTTTTAACTACCACTGCAGGGGAAGCTGCAAGACACAGCAAAAAGCACATATGAATTTATACCAAAAAGAACCTCATTAGCTGACTAGTTATTTAGAAACTGCAGCAGCGTGACCTAACTGCCCTGGTATCCAAAGATTCTGTAGCAGAGGCCTGGTTTGGGTATACAAATATAGTATGGAACTATAAAACCAAAATGGGACTTGTTTTATTATATTTCTGGAATATAATGCCTTTTCCTCCACTTCTAAATAAGCAGAGAGTGCCAAATTTCAATGACTGCAATTAGCCTCCCATCTTAGTTTTGTGGCTCTTCTGTTTATTGGTTCTTTTCAAGGAAAACCTGCTCAACAAGCGCTCCACTCTGGCATGAAAACTTCATTAACTTCTACAGGAGACATTAATATAGCCTGGATAACCAAGGACAGAGAGGGCATAACTGGAAGGCAACCAAAGAACACAGAGAAAAACAGCTGTAAAGGACAGCTATTTGTAGTAGGGAAGTACAAGCCACACCTTGATGTGCAGATACCAGCTCCCTCCTTCAGCTGCAAACTGGGACTCAACCTCCTTACCTATGATTAATGCATTCACACTTTTAAAAACTTGCAGCACTTTGAGTTTGAAGTGAATTTTCACAAGATTTACAACAATATCCATTGAATGCTTTGTGTTAAAAATATAGACTGGGTCTCTATGATACTTAGCACTTCTGCCGGTCCTCTGTTCAACATTCCCGTACAGTTAAACTCTTGTGTGCCCAGACTGTATTTGAAGACATTAGTTTGTAACTAAGCCAAGCTGGTAACAATTTATATAAGTCTATATAAGATTATCTAGACTACTGGCAGGGTCCATTCAACAGATCAGTCATTTCCACAGCTGCCTGATAGTTTGTGCACCCAGTATCAGTGGCAATGCTGTCTCAGCAACACTGGATGATAACACGCCATGGCCTATGGTCAGAGCACCAGTGGTAATCAAAGGGCACTCAGTCTTTTGAGGCTTATTAGCTCCACCTGCACCCAGTCTAAATTAAGTGCCTATGTTTTCTCTAGGAGCAATGGAGAGAGAAAATGACACTTCCAAGAGGCAGTTCATCTCTTCTGACTTACTGTAGGACAGCTCTCTCCAGAGGCAGCTCACCTTACAGATCTGCACTAATTAGAGAATTACTTAAGACAACAAAACTGAACGCGTTGCTTTTATCTAGCTCCATGCATAGGCAAGACATGCTTGGGATTGCCACCAATACAGCAGGAACTTTCAGGTAACACAAAATGGTCTTAAGCCAGGTGTACCCTCCTTCACATTGCTCTGCTTTGCTGTTGAATTCACTGTCTGAGGCAAGCATTCCAGTCTGCCAGAAAAAAAAATGGCTATGCAGGTGAAATAAAGAAGATTTGCAACTCATTGCATTAACTTGAGGGTTAGGAGATCCCTGAGGCGTTGCTCTGTTTGTGCTCAAAACCATCTTACATCCCTTTCAAATGTTGCCTAACCCCTAGACTAGCAAGACTCCCTTTCTGCTGGCTGTAACTTGCAGAGAGGCTACCATACGCTTACACTGGAGCCATACCAGCAAAACAAGAAGGCACCGGAGCTTTTATGGCTCCAGATCAATTTTTTTGCTTACTGATTTAAATTTCCTTTGCAGGGCAAAGTTCATTTTTCCTGACAGATTTAACCTGTGTCTTTCTTGCAGTAACATATAAAGATTTCTTCCAAATGTCCCTGGCATGCTTTTTATCATTGAATTGATGAAATAAACACTCCACCTTAAAGGAATTTGAATTCCTTCAGGTAAGAGAAACTGAACATTTATTCAGTGATAGCAGTATCATTGCCCCTGCAATTAGAAGTCGTCTTCAGTCTGTTAGATCATCAGAACAATAATATTCTGCATGATTTCAGATAAAAGCCTGTGATGTGCTCTAATTTCCAGGAAATTAGTTATCTTTATTAGAAATATTTCCTCAGGTCAGTGTTCAAGACTTGAAGGATGGCTTGCATTGCCAAGACTAATGTGTGCATTTAAATCTGTTAGCAGATTTAGCATTCCTCTTCCAAATAGCAAAATCTTTCTGCCTGACCCCTTCCACACCAGTAAATCTCATGTGTCTCAGAGCTCATGTGTCACTCTGTGAAAGGTGGGAAAAATCAGTAGCCTCAAATAGAGACTCAGAGGCTTCAGCCACGTACGCATGTAGTTGTTATCACTCTCAGGGGAGAGGGAGGTATAAAAATAGGATCCCTTACATTTCTTCAGACTCACCCAGAGAGTCCAATACAGCATGTTCCGTGGAGCATCCATTGAAAAGACCTTCTCTGCCATCCTCATGAAGTGCTGTCCATGAATTCTGGAGTCAGTGGGGGCCAGCCCTTTATATTTTGGGTAGACATGGAGAACCAAGTGAATATTATCACTTGGCAGTGACCAAAATCTACCCATGGTTTCTGAAAGTCACATATAAGCACTGAGTCCTAACGGTTAAAGCTGTCCTAGTCCCCCTTCCTTCTGACCCTAGCACCTGCTAAAATGCTCAGGAAAATAGGATCAGAGTTCATATAAACAATCCATACAATGCCCAGGAACTCACCCTTTCCACTCCAAACCACCCAGGCTCCAAAGGATTTCATAAATCCCTGGCCATACCATCTCAACCGGCATCTCTAATAAAAGCTCTGCATACCATCCCAGTGCTAATAGACTCAGATTCCTGCCTGGTAAGCAGGGACACTGGCTTAAAACATGAAGGTCAGTCAATTGAGCAAGAGCCATTTACACCAGAAGGTTACTAATTTGAACAGCATTGGACCACGCTGTCCAGATGTCAACTTGGAGGCTCCTGCTTCCACTGCTTGAACAGTGAGGAAGGGGCTCTCCCCTGCCTCCCCCAGACACACCAAGCTCTGATCCCGAGGACCCCAGCCTGCCACCCCTGCCCACCTCCACCCCGCCAGCAGTGCAGTGCAGTGCAGTTTTCGTTTTGTTTTTTCTTTAATAACCTCCTTTATGTGAGCCATATACCAGTGTGGCCTCTGGAGCTGAATGGCATGGGAGGGCAAACCACATCTCCTGTCAGCCCTGGAGAGTGATGGTGGGAAAGCCTCTTGCATGGTGAACAGGTTAAAACACTCCCTCAAAAAAGCAACAGCAGCAGGAGAGAGGCATTAAGAAAGAGAGGAAGGACTGAGGAGGGATAGGTTAAAACTGGTACTGAATTACGTTAGGAAGTTGAAGTCCAGGTCCTCCTATTGTACAGGTGTTCACATTTCTCCTTAAAACCTTTACTTTTTACCTGCATACACATAAAAAATAGCCAATGCATAACAAACCTTGCCAGAAAGTTCAGTTTTGGGAAGAGCAGAAGCATTGTGAAATTCAGTCTAAATTTAATTGTTTCAAGTCCCACAAGGGGAGCAAATTTTTTTTTCCAGTGTTGAAACATTTACTTTCAACTTAAGAAGTATTTAATTCCTTTCAACACTTCTTTTTGAGATGGCATTTTTCATTTATAAAGTATCACAAGTTACAAGCAAAAAGGCTAGACACACCAAAATAAATATTTTCTAAATAAAAAGTTACAGGTCAACCCCAAAATATTTTTTCTGATTTTCTACTTTCCCAGAGAGCCTATTAAAAAACCTTTGGATTTTGATTTAAAATCCAAATTCTTCTAGCCCAGCCAATGCCCAGGTGAACTCTTTATTTTCCAAGCTCTACTTGCACAGGATTTTTTCATCATCAGATCTGCATTTAGTGCTACCAGCTTCTCAGGTTTTATCACATGTAAGGTGCTTTTATCCTGGAACACAAGGAACGCCATCAATTTTTTGACTGCTCAACACGTAGCCCTCATACTGGCTGCAGAAGAAGTCACAACTACTGTGGGAGATGGGGAGAGCCGAGAGGAGATCACGTACAGGATGCACGGCAAAGGAAACAACCAGTATTTTCAGAAGCAGGGAGACAAAAGCATAAAGCTCAGTCAAACTAAGTCTGTGGGTGCTTTGTGTCACCAGAAGCTGTAGAGGGTCCACCAGAAGCCTGCTGGACCTTCTAGTGAGGGCAAATGTGACTGACTTTGCCACCACCTCGAGAGCACCTTTTCCACCCACACACTCCCATGCAATACACATGCCAGACTTTTCTGACTCAGTGATGTTTTGTTTTGTTTTTTTTTTTTTTATCCTGAGTTCTCAGATATCACATTCATGGGAGGAAGAAGGGGGGTGTGTGTGCTAATTGCATTTCTTTAAAAAATTAGGAAGTTAAGCTTATCTCTCTGCCTGCATATGGGGAGCTGTATGTCCTGGATGAGTGAGCTGACGTGAGATGGTTTCTAGGCAATTTCTGCAAGTCATGTTGGAACAGGAATAGGAATTAAAATTAAAAACAAAACCCAGGCAAGTCAAACAAAACAACTAGCAGCTACTCCACACAAAACCAGTTTTGACTGACTCATAAGGTTCATGCAAGATCTTTTGTGGGATGGATATTGCTTTACTGTTAAGGAGAGAAAAACTGGCACCCCTGTGCCAGCATCTATTGTGAGAGATGTGATAAGCATGTTTATGTGGATAACACACATAACTTGTTTGTGATAAGAGGCCTGTCATGCCATGTCCATGAGATGATACTAGTAGATGGTTGAAATGTCACAACCCAAGTGTTCCAGGAATGCTAACTTTAGTACATCTAGGGGCTGGAAAATGATGTCATTAACTCCGGTTCTTTCCTCTTTCCCAAAGAATTTTGCTTTCTATTGTCTAATTATACATCTTTTTTTCAAGGGAATGGTAAACTTTAGGCAAAAAAAGTATTGTTCTTGGGAGCTGCCTTTGTTTCTTTTCTATGTAGTACAGAAATGAGGAGGACATCTCATCTGCTTAGGTTTTTCAGCAGTATTAGGAATTGATCGCTGTACTATTTTAGTCGCAACACAAGTTTTCAGGATTAAGGTGAGGTGATCTCCTTCCCCTCAAAATGTATTCTTCCAACATCTTCCCCAATTTATTGAACTACAAAGGTCTCAGACAGAACATAACCTCACCCATATAAATCCAGAGCTGTGTCATTTTTTCAGTGTCAGAGTAAAATTTAGTCTTTAGTGCCACAACTGAAAATTAATGGTTTCATACCCCACACTGTCAATTTTGTTTCTGAGCCAGTGTAGCAAGGAGTATTGGATGCACTGTTTACAGCCTTCCCTTAAGTCGTGGAGGGCAAGGAATGCCTTCCAGGGATTTTAATTATCAGGATCCCATTCTGCTCCTGCATTCGCCAGCATAAATGAAAAGCAACTCCCAAAGTCTGAACTTGACTGAGATCAGGGAATTTACATTGTCAATAAAGTTGCTAGCAGGTGTTTTAAAAGCCAGAATCATAATCATTATTTGAAAGTCTGTGTTCAGGGGAGATACCAAAATCAAGTGAAGTGATCAATAACCAGGCCTCCAGAGAAGTTTAATTTACAAACCATCTTTTTTTTTTTTTTTTTTCTTAAAGGTTGCATGGCACTATTTGTCTGAGAGTAAGAGAGTTTCTTTTCCCTTCAAGAAAGTAGTTATAAGGAGTGATACTTAAATTTTGTTGTTCGTATGAAGTCAGAGCAAATCAAGTTTATAGTTAGAAAATAAAATCTTTAAGCCTAACTCAAGCTTTTCTCTGAGCTCTAAAGAAATCATCGATGAGCAAAACTGCTGGACTTTCTTCCAATGGTAAGTTATATATGGATCCAACACTGGCTTCATCAGTGGTGTGTTTTCTTTGCTCAAGAACCCAGAGCAGCATCCCAGATAATTCAAATTGCTCCACGTTATCCAGCTCCTGATTCTTTACAGGTTCTGTGAACACTCCTGGGCTGCTGATGGAAGTGGACTTGCCTCTGGGGACTGGCCTGTGCTGGCCAATAACTCTGGTGGTGACACACTCTGGCTGCATCATCTCTTGCTAGCAAGAGGGCTAGGCTTTCCTGTCTTACACATCCTGTGCAGCAGGATCCTGCTGGTTGTTTCCGTTGCTGCTCCTGTCGATGCTGGCTGGAGTTTGTAAACCCAGATTTAATCACACTAGCACTTTATTCCCATGCTTCAGTTTCTGGAGTTAGCCAGTCCTTAGCACTGCTGGGTGACCATACACGGACTTGCTTTTTTAATCCCTCACACTTTTCTTCGTGGCTGCTTTCTTCAGAATACCCATGACCCATTCAGACCTCTAAGACTTTGGTAGGCTCAGCTGACAGTTCTGCTCCCTTCAGTAAATACTGTTGCCTGCTGCCATCACTGGAAAGCTCACTGTCCGCCTTGCCTGTGGACAGAAAGGGGCCTACATAATAAAATAAGGAGGAAAAATTAACATCAAGGCTATGCTGTGACACTGATAGCAGAGGCATCCATGGTGTAATTCAGAGTGACACAGCTGCTCCCCTGTCAGGCTCTGGCCCTGTCAGAGACATAAACCCCTGCAACTACGCAAAACGACTCAGTGTTGAGACTAAAGCACTTGTCTTCTGCAGAGGCGACTCCACACCTCACCTTTTAACTTTTACCAGGTCTCCACCATCCAGAAGATACACCAAGGACTATTTTAGGGGAGGTCTTGGATTAATCAGAGAGATTGCATCAGAACAAGGAAAAGGAATTTCTCCTCTCAGGGATTCAAGATATTGCCTCAGGAAGACTGACAAACAGACCTCGGAAACCCAGGACAGGAAAAACACAAAAACTAGATGTTGTTTATTGTAGTTCTAACTCAGAATGTAGGACACCAACTGGGTTTGCAGTGCATTATCATTATTATAATTATTATTAATTATTATTATTATTACTGCTATTCATAATGCGGAGTGAGAATGCAGGTGGTACCCAACACTGCTCACATATTAGAAAATTTAAGTGCTGTCCTGCATTACCTTTCGGGATTTTAGTGTTTTCCAAAGACACCAGCTTAGCCACAAGTGAAATTCTAGCAGCAGAGCTGATGGAGCTACAGTTGTTCCAGCCTGCACCCTTCCCTTTCCCCCCATGCTCTGCTTGATGCAGGACTGAAGCACTAGATCGCACAGCATGATCACCCAGTTGCATGACTATAGAGGTTCCCTTTGTGCATCTTGGCTGCTCTCACCCCTGTCAGCACAAGAGGAAATCTGGAATGAGGTAACACTGGGAGATGCTCTTTGGAAAGCTGAAGTGGAAAATTTGTGTTTTGCAAAATTAAACCTCAAACCATGGATGACTCAAATATAGGTCCCGTCATATCTGCACCCCAACAGTCTGCCAGGGGAAGAGGATCCATAAAGAAGTTTTAGTTTACCTCTCCTATGTAAAAATATGTATGAACAAGTGTCTCAGCAGTGGCTAGGCGTGTTTTGGAAACTTTTGGTGGGTTTAGGAATTTAAAAGACTGGTCACCCATGAAAGGCCTTTTCCACACCCTTCAATAAGCTATCCAGAGCTTTGTCATTTCTGTTCCATGAAGGAGCTGTCTCACCCAAAGGCATGGTGGTGCCGAATGGGTCTCACCTTTTCAAGGATTTTCAGAGAAGAAGATGGCTGAGGTTCACTCATTAGGTTTATTGGTCACCAATAAAATTTTCAGGATTCTGTTATAAGTGCAATTCTTTCACTGCAGATTAGAAACTACCACGTAGAAGGATTTTGGATTAAATGTATACCGTTCATTCATGCCCTTTTCAGGAATACTGACAATCGATCTTTGAAGTAATTTCTCTTCTGCATCTTCGCAGTTCATCTTTTTTAGAGATCTGAGGACATTGCAAGATACAGGCACATCTGTTTCCTGAACCCAAACTTACAGGTAGTGACAGCTTGCTCTGTCTAATGGCGTGTGTGAGTTTGTGGGCAGTAAAAATGCAGTTGTGTTATGCACACACATATACACACAGAATATGCTGTTGGTGGCTTAAGATGAAGGCTTAAATCAAAACACCAGAGGTATCAGAATCACAGTTCTGCAGGCTCACCTTGCACGAATTTTCAGCATAATTTTACAATGTCCTGGCTTACAGGTTGTTCTTGATAGCACTTTTCTAAAGGGAAATTGAGAGTAAGGTACAGTAGACAAGGGCTTGATTAGCTTCTGGAATCTGGTGCCAAATTTTCAGCAAAGTCTGAGTCAAAATAGCAGGAGAGGAAAGATGAAGATTTTTCATCATGCTTGCTGTTACAACTTAGTGGTGGGACGCTCAGGGCTGTGTCATAGCACAAGCACTTCAGCACATGGTACAAGTTAAACAGCATGGAGCAATGGGTGTAACTGCCTGCAGAGTTATCTGATCATCAGAATAAATGCACAGCTGTGGTGTGAAGCACACTGCAGAAGTCCACAGCGCTTGGTGTACCCTGCCATATCCCAGGAAACAGCCAAGCTTGTCTCTGCATAAAATAGCTCAGTCCACGTGTAATGCCTGCAACAATTAACTTTTACATGTTAATTACCCAGCTTTTCTGTCATCAATCTAGTCATTAAAGGCCACTGCTCTGATTTTCATTGCTCATGTCATAGTAAGCCACATACTCTTCTTCTTGTCGTTGAGGAAAAAGTTAAGTAGCACTCTTGGCCGCTTAGAGCATGCATTAGGCAAGGAGTCCCAGGGGGGATTAATGCTTTGCACTGTGGTGCAAATCTCCACTGAGAGATAAAGATGACCAGAAGTTCACACAAAAAGAACCCATCATTATATGATGTTTTGAGCAAGTAAACCTCAAAAGGTCTGCAAAACACTCCCAAGTGAGTTACAGATGAGTGACCATACTGTTACCTCAGAGAGATGTTGAGCTGTTCGGTGTCATTTTCTGAGGTACCTCAGACTGCAAGAGAGAAATTCCTGTAACAATGTGGATAGTGATTGATTAGATATCTTTTTGACCAGCCATTTGAAACCAATATGAGATTCCTGAACATTTTTTTAGGCTGAAGGACAGGGGTGACTAATCAGCATAAAAATATATTGCTTTTAAAATGCTTCATTTCCATTATATGTGGATTTTTCTAGAGGAATTCCATTGAAATCCACTAAAATATGCTACTCCAGGTTTACAGCACTGGGATCAAAATCTCGTCCCCCTCTATAAGGAGGGCCCATTAAGGCATCTACAATCCAGCAATGTGAGGGGACTTAAGAATTCCTTATTAGCAGCATTTTGAAGCCTTCCAAAGACCTGAAAGAAGACCAGAGCTGCCTGGAGCTGCACAAGGAAGCCAAACTCATGGTCCCGTCTTGTCTCAAAGTCTATTGCTTCTCCCTAGTAAAGCATCCATGTTCTCACTTAGAGTAAAGGCATCTGCATATAAATTGCTCTCTGCTCAGTCTAATGGACCAATTTCTGCTTTCATTTCTGAGAATATAAATCTTAGGCTCACCTTTCTGACAACACAGGACATTTCAGTGTAAGAAATTTCACCCAACAACCTCAAAACCCTGAACAGTTTCCTTGCTTGTTTTTTTTGTTTTTTTGGGGGGGGTTTTTTGAGTCCTACAGTTTATTCTTAGTATGAAAACAGCATACCAAGAGGCACAGCAACCTTACTGCAGATGTCAGCAGCTTATCCACACAGACGTTTCCAGCAGACATTTCAAAATGGAGGGTGCAACACACCAGTGTCATCCATCTTCAGCCTGGCTCTGCCGTTGGCATTGCACAGTCAGCTGAAGAGCAATGATGGACCCAAAATGTAAGGGTTTGGTGCAGGGCACAAAAGAGGAAAAAAAGTGAAGACTGAAAAACATTTATCATGTGGGCTTCTGTGTTTAGCATCTGCAAAAGAACATTGTTTTTCTAACAGCTGCTTTTTGCAAAAGGCTCTTACTGCAAACAAAGTATGAAATTTAAAAAGCTCATAATGAAGCAGTTTCAGTAGTAAAACAGACCACCTCAGGAAGGGAAAATACTTACTTTATTGTTTCTGTCCCCTGCTTCTGCCTCTGCTCTGGTGACTGACATTCTACAAGTGTGCAGGAGGAGCACCACCATCAGAACAAATGCTGTGCTTTCTGAGAAACACAATCACTGTTGTTTTCCCCTGCAGGAGAGCTATATGCATAGATATATGCAAGGACAGAGGGTTTGATCTCTACTGCTGGTTCAGTAAGAAAAATGTGTGGCAAAGAAGAGACCAAAAATTAAGCAGAAGGCTAGCAGGAGGTGCAGAAGCCATCCAGTGATACCTGTGCAAAGTGCTGCTCTTTACCCAGGATGGATGGCCACTGTTGGAAATTCCTGGGTTTTAAAGGGGTGGCTTACTTCGCGTTCTGTGTTTCTCTGTTCACTGACCTTGATACTGGAAGGAGGGCAGAGTGATTAACCAGTGTTTCACACTGTGGTATTTGCCAAATAAGTAGCAAGTGAAAAGTAGTTCTTAAAAAGGCACCTGGAGTGGGGCTGGGGGCAAAGGAAGGTACATTAGCAGGGTGTTCAAGAGTCTTGCATCGGATAGATCAGTCAAAGCTAAATTCATAGGCAGATGTTTAAAGACTAAAATAGTTTAAGAGATCAAGTCCTGAATTTTTAGCATCTAACGTAAGACACTTGCATGAAGACCCTCTATGAGCAATCTAGAAATCTTCATTATTGAAAAGGAAAAGGAGAGCTATCCCCTCTTCATCAACTGCTGAGGAAGCTCCCAGGACTGCCCCCCTAACAGAGTACTCTCATCTGAATGCTTGAGGCTAGATGTTGGGAACAGAGGCCATGATCAGTAACTTGGCTGTACTATTCAGGCTTGAGTTTAGACAAAAACTCAATTATAGGCCTCACTGCTCCATTGATGGTGCAGCAGGAGTCTGGCTGCTGTGCAGATATGGAGCCTCTCTCCTGTTTCCTGGTGCTCTGCAATGTGCATGGTGGTTATCTGCAGAAGAAGGAGCTGCTCACCTGTAGGAATGGAAATATGATAGTGGTAACCAGAAAGTAACTGAAGCAAACACAGCCAGTGCAAGACAGTGGTCAGCATTGCCAGCCCTCAAGTCATGCAGTGAGTCTCAGTCCAGCTGTCAAGGCACCAAGGTGTCCCTTGCAGAGACCTTCACAGTCAGTGATGCTGAAATGAGAGGGCCATTCCCCGTTACAGTGCCTCTTTCTGAGATGTCTTTCAGCTCTACAGATGTGCCCATACATGCTGTCACGGAGGAGAAGACCGCAAGTTCATAAAGGCACCCTGTGAACAGCAGAGACTGGTCTTGTTGACACCTGTCCTTCCAAACTCTCACTCACACTGTGCTTTTTTCAAGCATATTTAAAATTCCCTTTCATGTAATTGGCAATTTCCCTTCCCTCCCTCATACAGGTTAGGTTAAAAGGGGCAGGAGGTCCTCTTCCATATTGATTTGTTTTCCTGACCTTTGAGATACATGCAGAGAAGATCAGCAAAAAAGCGCTGGAAAAGGAGCAGAACAAAAGCACAGTGCTTGCTCTCATTTAAAGAAGTAAGACAAACACGAGACTTCACATTGAATAGAAAATAAACTGTCCGCTGAGGAAAAGAAAGAAGCTGCCCGTATGGAGAAGGGACTGTGAGGAGCACCACTTTGCACTGCAACACCTGTGGAGCGGGCTGTGACAATGGAGAGTCAGCCTTCAGAGATCAGTCATCATCTCAGAGGTTTTTCCTTTTTAATATTCTTTTAATTTTTACTTCCAAATAAAAGGAAATCAGATAAATTATTTTTAATCCTTGATATTTACACCCTGCTATTAAGCCACTCCCCACCACAGTGCACTGTGTGTGGTACCGTTATATGTGCTGTGGGTTTGGTTAGACATAAAGCAGATGCCCTGATTGCTAAAGCTCCCCTGACATTTTCTTGTGAGTGCATCATGGTGGTTTGACCAAATTCTAGGCTGGGTAGTAACATTTTTTCCTTGCTTAATTCCTCCCATGCATTTAATAAGATTTGATATTCATCTTCCCTCCCATATCTTGTAGCACAGCTTTGCCTTGCTGTATTCCACACTAAAAGCAGAAATAGCACAGCAATGAATGAAGTGATTGTTACAAAGCCTTTACCAACCTCACAGGGACATGGTGAGGATTAATTAATTGCTTATTCAGAGGTTTTATATCCTAAGATTAAAAATAGTATAATCATAATAAACACAGAATCCGACATTATCAAAATCAGTTACTAAAATCCCCAGTAAAGTCAAGACAAGTTTCCTACTAAAAAAATTTCAGGACTGTATTCCAGTCTCACCTCTGCTAGGAAACACAAAAAAATTCATGTAGACTAACTTTTATGGTCAGTAAGTTATATCTCATTAAAGACCTGTATAACTTCCCTTTCACAATTATGCTGAAATAAATTAGGACCATTTCAACTCTGAAGAGAAGAATTTAAGAAATCTATCCATTTATGTGGCATTGCTAATCCACTTTCAGTTCACACATTGAGTTAATTCAGTTTTCCTCAGCAAATCCTCACTCTGAAGAAACCACCTCCCATCACAAATACTCAGCAGCTTTCACAAGTTCAGTAACCTTGTGGATTTACGTGTTTGGACATGGGTGATGGTTTCTTCAAAGCCTCAAACCTCTGGGACTCAGATCTGAGCAACAGAGAAGTGAGGAAAATGGAGAGGATATTCCCGTAGCCCGTCGCTCGAGATGTGACCCACGGCTGTTCCAAACCACACTGCAGATGCAGTAACCTTTGAGGGCTGTTAAG
Organism: Athene noctua; assembly: GCF_965140245.1. NCBI lineage: Eukaryota > Metazoa > Chordata > Aves > Strigiformes > Strigidae > Athene > Athene noctua. The sequence goes on from NC_134038.1 coordinate 152,751,668, forward strand.
CAGCCAAGAGCAGACGGGTTGATGGTCCTCTGGTGCCATACCCTCTCATGCTTCATTTATCGCTGGTGCTCAAAGGCAGCTGAGATCCGTCTTTCCATGTCAAATTTACCCCTTTAGGTGCAATGCCCATCCTAAAGGAATTCTTCGTGGAGCACTTGTGTTCATATGGTCAGAATGAGATTTAGGATGGAAACTTCTGGGTCCAATTTTTGTACCATGAATACCTGCCAGGGCTTCAGGACGTCACTGCAGGCATAACTTCATTGTTTTAGAGAGAGAAATACTCTGTCAAGTTTCAAACCCTCTGAAAGATGGCACTAATCCACTCCACTGTTACACTGCTACCAGGGAGGTCTGCTGAAAGACACCACCACGAGGGCAAAATGCCCACAAATGGGAAGCTGAAGCGGAGTACCCTGACATGCAAAGAACGAACGCTCAATTCAAAACAACCAAAACAATTCTTTCCTTGTGCCCCGAGGCACTGAAATTCTCTCTTAGAGTGACATTCTTTTAAAAGAAGAGTAATCAAATATAAATGCTTTTCAGTGCTGAAGCTGATGCCTGCACCCACGATGCGCAGGGACAAATGAACCTGTGAAGAAAATGCCTTTGTTCCTTTCAGGCTCACATCAGGGCAATGTGCTGTAGATGGCTGCAACTCCTCTAGCTGAATGTAGAGGCGATGCCCTAAAAAAAGAAAACAACATTATTTTTGTGTACAGTTAAATCTGGTTTGCCACCAGGGATTCGTTTAAGATACAGGGGTCCTGAGGCTACATGCCACTGATGTATTTTGAAGTTAGGACAGATCTATTCATTGCTAAGCAAACCTTTACAAATATGTTAGCGTACCCTGCATAAGCCATGGGAGGTGTTTAGGAGACTACAGAGGAATGTTCATTAGAGCCTCTCAGCAGTGAGGAACTGGAGCACAAATGCATTTTGCTGAGAGAGGAACAAACGCACTGCTCAGAACAGGTTTGCAGATATGTACACCATTATAAAGGGCTCTTACTGCAGTGTTGTGTCCTTTTCAGCTTCTTTGTTCTAGCTTTTCTTGTGTTTTCTCCGTATTTCTGCATCTTCCCAATTGCTCCTTTGCTTCGCTGTTTTCCCTCTCTCCTTACCATCTCCAGCTGTGAGGCCACTCTTCCTCCCAGGTCTGAGCAGTCCCAGCAATGCAACAGCAGCTCCTCTGACACTTCTCTATCTCTATAGCCCTCCCTGGCAGGACCTGAACACTTTCAGGCACACAGACCTGGGTGCACATCAACTCAACACATTATCTGAACTTTGCGTTACTGACGGGTCACCCTAGGAGATCTATTTTTTTTCTTCCAAGACAGAAAAAGAGCTCCTGCAGGGTGGTTCATCCCATTCTCATCTCCTTCTGGAGTGGTCTCACTTGCACTGGCTTATCTTATGTACTTAGATGATACTCTTGAAGCACCTCAGTTGGATTTCCCTTTGTCTCAGGGTGGCCAGGGTGAATCTGGGCTTCAAACCCTTCCAGACTGATGTACCTTTTGCAGTAGGCTTGGGGTTGATGTATTTTTTTGCCAACTCAGGCTAAGGATAAATAATAAATCTGGATTCACTAAAGCTGTATGAATACAGTCTGCACTGGGTTCAGTCCTTTTCTAACTGCAGAGAAGCTCAAAGCCACCATCAGATGCACAAACAATATATGAATTCATAATCTGTGAATTTCAGAGGATGGGGAACAATTACTGTACAATGGTGCACATGTATTATTCAAGCTCCTGAAGCCTCCCAGCTGGCAAGACAACAAAAGAACAAACGTTTTGCAATAAAGTTCATTTTAATTGAAAGACCAAAGAGTCACGTGTGCCTCTCCTTTTAGCCTTTAGGACAGCAGTAAAACTAATGTCATTTTCAGAGCCACTGCTATTAAAAAGGGGGTGAGGGAGGGCTTTGTTTTCTAACTATCAGAAGCCATATTCACTTTTAATGCCTATCTATTCTACTCTACCGTTACACAGGTGAGACCATGGTCACATATAATTTGCTTTTTATGGATTGTATGGCCCGTCACATCAAATGTTAATCTAGATATTACCAAAGAAGGGATAAACACAATAAAGATCTGGTTCTGTAAACTCAGCCCATATTCATGACACTAGTGTACAAAATCAGTGTGGGATGGGAAGCTCGTTGGTTTGTTATTCTTGGCATAAGGAACAGCTCAAACCAAAATTAACTTAGATTCTCTGCAATAGAGACAAGTGTGGCTGTCTTCGGGACAAACTCACGCACCATGCTACGTGTCAGGATGGTGACATTTCTTTTTTGTTATTAGTTAACAAATCACTAAGGTTAGTTTTTCACGGTTCACATCTGCAGTTTTGCACAACTCAAGGTTGAAGTCCCAAAGTGACTGAAACCACTGGTACAGTCTGTTCCAAGCACACATATTTATGAGGACAAAGCTTGTGAGATCAGAAAGAGAGATCCAGATGAATCCAGTCTCTGGATAACTAACTGCTGCATCCCTCGATGTGCAAACCTGTATGCTGTATGTTTCATCTTCCTCATAAATTCTCCTAGAGTGACCTGCTGCTATTAATAGCTTGCTACCATCAGAGTCCAGTGTGGCGTATCAGAGAGAAGGAATTTTCTCCTTTTTGGAAAAGGCAGACAGCTACATTGTTCCCTGCCCAGTTTCTCTGAGCTGCTCACTATGCTGTACTCTATCCACGTAAGGGCAAATTTCGTGGCCCCCTTCGTTGGTTCAAAAGCATACGCAGCAGATGAGTTAGGTAGAAGTAAAATGTGGATTCACTGTAGTGGGACAGTTGTAGTACAGACTTTCACACCTGCTGCAAATGGATATTCTCCTGGGCAGCAGCAGTTGCTGGGAAACTGCTCTCCTGAAGCAGGGAAAAGGGTATTCCATGCAGAAATGGGCTCTGACTTCTTGCCAGGACAACAGGATCTGCTTGATTAGACAGAGGTGTTTTGCCCATACACTATAGGACAGCACATCTGCTTTGCTGGGAACCTAAGCCCTTTATTTAGGGCTGAACCTTGTTTGACCAAGTCAAAAGTCCCACTTGCATAAGATCAAAAGTTAAAAGTCCCAAATAGCACAGGGCCAGACTCTTAATCTTTCAACACATTCAGGAGCACAGAGTTCAGTGAATTTCAGTCTTTTACTGAAACCTCTGGCTAGGGAACCGTGGTTTGCTCCATCCTGAGCTCCCTGCAGCACTTTATTTCAGACCTCCAAAAATTCTCACCAAATTTAAAGTTGCCCAGATTCCTTTTCATTTTCTTTTTTAAAGGGTGGAAGTTTTCTGTTTGTTTGTTTTAGCTTAGGAAATTGATTGTTTCTAAATAGCTGATTGCAGCATTGATTCCTCCCTTTCTATCATGCAGAGTGAATATAGATACTTTAATAATGCTCAAGACTGCCTGCCCCGTACCGGAAACTACTCTTTAGTTTTGTTCTGCAAAACATATATGCATTGCTTACTGTTTGTTGGCCTCTGGTCAAAGGAAATAATAACTGAGCACAATAAATTTAAGAGATGGGAGAACAGAGACATTTTGGATGTGAAAACACCACTGCTAGCAATTTCAAAACCTCTTGCCCCAGCCCCTCCAAACTCTGTCCCCCTCCTGCCTTCCAGGATATCATCAGTCCTGGAGCTGGGGAGAAGCCAAACAAATGACAGCTGCTGAATTCCAGCTTCTGCAAACAGTCCAAGGACAATCTGCTCCTTTCCAGACCACTTGGGGGGGAAAAAATTTACCCTTCCACTTTTTCAGCATACATTTTGTATTTAAAAGACCACACACAGTCCAGAGCTTTGAAATGATACTGTGGGATTCAAAAGGATAATTTCTGGCCATAATGATTTATGGTGCTGCATCAGAGCCGTCTTTGAAGAACCGAGGTGAAGCCAAGTGGCTTTGGCAGGAAGGGAAATGGCCATCCAATGATATACCCAGACATCAGGTTTAAAACAAATAAAGATGCAAGCATCACGGCAGGATGTTGCAAAGACCAGAATTACAAATGGGTTAAAAAAGGGATTAGACAAATTTGTGGAGACTGTGCCCACTGGCAGCTATTAAATATGGGTATCTGGCTGCAGTCTCTGGCTTGTGAAGTTCCCTAATTCCCTGATTGCCAGCAACTGCTAGATTTTATTGAAGAAAGATGTCTCTACGTGCCCTGTCATTGTAGCCTTTCCTCAGCTGTCACCAGGAAAAGGCAGTGTGCTGATAGAGCTCTGGGCCTCATGCAGGAATGGGAAGTTCTGGTTTGCTCTGCTGAGTTACACCGGGCTGTGCGGATGAGTGCTGCCAGCTGCACAGGGGGTCTCTCATCAACTGAACGTACAGAGGTTTTCAGTGGACGATAAATGCAGAGCAGGAGGGAGGAAGCATCCTCTGCCACGCTCGCTCAGGAGCAGGGTGGGTATGTGCATCCTAATGCAGCTCCCAGGAGGTTGACAGCTACAAGAAAATGCATTCGTTAGGTTTCCTGCAGGACTTCTGGAAAAAAACACACACACCTCAGTAAAGTCTTTAACACTGAACACAAACACTGCAGTATAGTCAGCAGGAATCCCCTCCGCAAATCCAAAATACAGTCCGGGATTGAGAGATTATCCAACAATATCCTGACTCGGACAAGTGGAAAAAAAGCCCAGGGAGAGTCTCCGAGGTTGCAGTCCGTAGAGGGGAAGCTGTGCTCTGGGGAAAAGCTTCCCCCAGGCTCTCCAGCAACATCCCCAGGTCTCCATACCTCACTGAAGAACAACCCAGATGCATTTTCAGAAAAAATGCAATTGAGATCAGACTTTGAAAATTCCCACTAGCTTCTGTAAAACAGAAATCCTTGCCATGAGCAGCTCCCCACATGATGTAAAGCTCTCAGTAGTGGTGAAGACCCTGACTTGAGGTTACCTACCCAAGCAAGAAGGGGCATCTCCTCAAAGTCTAGCCCCCTTCTCAAGCAAACAACATTTGAAAATCTGTATTCTTGCTCAAAAAATCCACTGACTGATCTCTGCATTTTAATAACATGACATAGCAGAGTCATACTGCATTTTGAGCAGTTTGGGTTTTTTTCCAAGTAAATGTTACCTCCCTAATACCTGTAAGCAGATTTTGTCTGTAAGCAGACTAATATCTGTAAGCAGACTTTAACGCCAATCCTGTATAGCACCTGTAAGCCATCTGGAAGATGAACAGCTACACAGACACAAGCAGCCTACCCCAAAGTTATGGCAATGAGAGATAATGATCCTGGCTGCAAAGGCAGAGACAGAGCACAATTCTGAATGCCATCTTTTTAAAGCCTTCTCTCAGCCGTAACTCTTCTTCTGGAGCAGTCACACCAAGCCTGGTCTAATTCTCCTCGTGTTTATACAGATGTAAACCCAGGAATATATTTATTACAGTTGCGAGTGGGGATTTTCCTCCTTTCTCAAGCATTAGAGTGGTATTTTACCAAATCGGTGTCAGGGTCACTTTGTTAGCTAGCAGAAAAAATAAAAATCACTTGCTGAACTCTGTGAGATTGTGCTTTGGCCTGCACATCTTCCAGCGCCCAGCACTAAATGTCACCACAGAGGGCAAGGACAGGGAACAGTCAGATAGTCCCCAAATCAGCACGTTAGCGTGGTGCTGGTGGCAAACAGCTAGAACACAGACAGCCCTCTTACTCACCCCCTCCTTTACTGCTACAGCTTGTACCCAACCGTAAAAACACCAAGCACTGACTGCATGTGAGGCAGCAAAGCCTTAAGGTAAGGTGCAGAGAGGAAAAAAATGATGCGATGACTAAAACAGGCACCAGGGACTCCAGGGATGTGGGTGCTGTGTGACACCAGGCAGCTCAGCCCCTGGTTCTGCATGCCTTCCCGCACCGCAGCGGTGGTGGCGGCTTAATGAGCGCTTGGGAATCCAGCAACTTTTTTTTAATTACATTGTGCTGCACTGTGAGCTTTTGCTGAAACAGGTCTGGCTGAAATACCATGCACTACGATCTGCTCAAAAGTCACCTCAGCATTAAAAATGATTGGAAAAAACACATCTAGAATTCATTTTAATGTGCATATTTTTCTCTCCATCCTATTCCAACTCCCCCTTTTTTTCCTATCCCTCCTCTCACTTTTTATTTCAGCACAGCCTGTAAAAGGCTGGTCCAGGTCTTTGACTTCTGATTCCTGTAGGTCTTATGTTCAAACCCCCAAGTGGCAACAGCAGGTGGAATAGAGGCAGATGACCTCTTCAAATTTTTAGGATTTTAAAATGGTCATTGAACCATTTATGGAAGAGATTATATGCTTTTTCTTCCAGTCCAAAGGACCTTTTAGAAGCAAGAAGTAGCTGAAGGAAGGGAAAGACTTTTATTTAAATGAAGCAAAGCTTTAAACAAATTATGGTTTCCCAAGGAAATGAGACTTGCAGACTGATTCCTCAGATGTCTTTCAGGCTGGCTGGTCAGGCTCAGCCAGATTCGCCAAATGGGCAGACACCTCATATTTCTGTGAGTTTCGAGGCAGTCCACAGAGAAAAAAAGTGTCACGTTAGGTCATCCACTATGTTGATAACTATGAATGCTGTCACTGTTTCTCCTGTCTCCCCATCCAAGTGGGGATGTGAACAGGCAGGAAGAGGAAGGAAGCAGCCAGGAGCACCATGGCTCCTGGGGGGGGGGGGATGTAGGGGGCACAGTTAGGAACATGAGGATGCTGCAGCAAGGCTTTAGCAGCCCTTTGGGGAATCAGCTATAGCTCCAATAGCCAGCTGGAGAGCACCGGGCCTGATTGTGTCTGTCAGGGGGCCAGGAAGCACTGTGCTGGTGTTTCTTTTTTAGATAACAACAGGACCAGTAAGAGCTAGTAGGGCTGTCAGAAGGCGGCTGCTGCAAAGGCCAGGGATGTTCTCCAGTCTCACAAAATCTATCCCAATGAGATCAAATAGGATTCATCTCACTATTCACATCACAACATAGAAGTCTTCTACTAAGCTGATCATCCCTGTCTCTATAGAAAAAGGGGAAGAACAACACAGTTTTAGGGTGCCATGACCTAATTTAGGATAAGAAGGAGAAGATCCAAGACTATGTTAGTTATGTGTATGCTGACTGTAATGGAAACCTAGGGTCACTGCTGCAGAATCTGGAATGGAGAAAACCTTCTTCAGGTTTGTAAGTCCCATCTAGTAGTTGCTCTAACCTCTTTTTCTTGAGTCTGCCATCCAAAAAGAAATTACACCCCCCACAAGCAGGTATTTTCAGCAGAGAGGGTATCCATAAACCCCAGGTCAACTCGCTCAAAGCCCTGTACCCTAAATACAGAGAAGCGCTCTCCTGCGCCCAGTGCTCCTTTAGCAAATCCTCTCTACAGCACCAGCCAATTCCCCATCTTTCAGCCAGGGAGAAGGCACGAGAGCAGGGGAGCAAGCACACAACTAGGCTACAATCATAAGCACAAGGGAGGGACCAAACAGCACTTTCTACAGAGGGAGCTCCCAGCTACATGCTAGCCGCCTGCCAGCCACACCGAGCCGTGCAGCGGCATGTCTAACTGGTAGCACCGCACCCCCAGAGACCTAATTTGCAGAGGCTGCAAATAATGAAGAATACCTCAAAGAAAAAAAAAAAAAATCCTATTAAAAACTTCTCTTTTGGAAGGATTTCTACAGTCATCTTGCTTCATGTCTTCAACCATGGGATATGAGCCATTCTGTTGCCCAGGCATCCTCCATGTCAGTAAATCCCCTGCAGGCTCTTTCTGAACTGCCTCTTTCTGCAGCTCCTGCACAGCACAAGCAGATCTGAACGCCCAACAGCAAATCCACCAGACCTCACTCCTATTGTCATCCCCAAGACTTCATCTGTCATCCTCCTCCACCAACAGCTAACTATCTTTGCCATGAGACCCCATCCTGTGTTACTCAGCAGGATGGATTTCTTTAACCAGGAAGTCTGCCTTTCCACACGATCTTTTGCCCTCACCTTGCCAAGTAGCAGACAAGGTCTTCAGGTGCCTCTGGAAAGGAACAACCAGGGAAAGCAGCAAAGGAGCCGCTGAGCCAGTTCTCAGTCTGCTGCAGGCTCCAGAAGGGTCTGGGGAGATGCACAAGATGAAGGAAAGCCTATGCACTAATGGTCTCATGTGCTAGGACTAAAATAACTGCCTGCTCCTCCTGAGCACAACTCCTACATGCCTGGCTTTAATAACATAGCACATACCTTTGCAGCTTTGCAGCAGTCATGAAGACACAGTCTGACCTTGGAGCCAAGGCTCTTCCAGACCTGGACCTGCCACTCAGGTTTGCAGTGGAGTGAACTGTGGAACCTTGCCAATGTTCCTTGCCTCTCCGCTGTAGGTTCAATGGAGATGTCGTGCAATGCACTGAGTCAGATGCCAGACCCCATCCCTCTGAGAGCTCAAAAGACACAACCCCAGAGAGACTTCCAGCTGGAAACAGACAAGGAGGGGAAAAAGCATGCCACAGATACCCCTTTTTTTCCCCACCATGCCTCTTCAACCTCTGTATGTGACACATACAGCTAATCATGATTGCTCCCTGTGATAGTGATTTGCATCTTTTTGGTAGCTATCCCATCACCTGCACAGAGCAGATAATTCAGTGGGCCTGCTAGTGCCATTCAGCAGCATGTTCCCAGGTTATAAAGTAAAGCGGTGATTGGAACATTTTAATGACTAGGGGCTGGTGAAATCTTAAATTGATGGCAATATATGGTGAAGTCTCTTAAATAATGTGAAATGCCCTTTTGGCTGGAAAGGGCTGGATGAACCTGTGGTTGATAAGTTGTTAAATTACACCCCATGGCTGGCTGCTTGCCTTGGGAAGGTACTGAATGATAAGTGCGCAAATTATCGTTACTGCACGGAGCAAAACTATTTCCAGCAGAGATGATTTGATAAAAGAGAAGTTATTTATCATGATTAAAACCAGCACATTTGTACTTCTCCATATTGAACAGATCCTGAACTGGCAATCATCTTCCGAAAAGGTACCTGAGCCTGATTTAAAGGGCTTTATGACTGTTTTAAAGGATGGGTTTTTCTCTTATGGAGAAAGAAGATTTTAATACCTAAATTGCTATGTTTCTTGGAATTATTTCCTTGTTCATCACATGCAGCTTGATTTCATTTTTTTTCACACCCTTTTGTCATATTTGAGTTTTCCTTAAAAAAAACAAACTCTTGCAAACAAGAAGAAAAAGCTTCTACATGCAATGGTAGCAGAGAGTTGTGTCTTCTACACCCTCATTTTGGGCCCTGCAGAGACAGGCAAGGCTTAAATTAATTTTCAGTGGTTGGCTGCTCAGTGATGGAGGGGATTAGGTGATAGAGTCAGTTTTGTCGCAAGAGACAGAGTCACTTCAGTTTGCTTTAACTACCACAGCTGGAAACTAACCGTTAGCCACTGCTTGTGGCCTCTTCAACCTCTCAGAAGACAACTCAAATGAATTTGATATGAGTTCCTATGAGCTATCATATCAAATACAAGCTTTCCATACAGCTCTACAGGGTACCAAAGCCATGCTGGGCAAGGTGAAGCTGGCAACATTCGGTAAGTTTAATGGATAAAGGAAGGGTGTTATTCTCCAGTACCATTATTGCAGGATCCTTTAGCTCAGGTCAGTTACATGAAACAGTTAGGTGGAACTACCTGTAGAGAACTATGCCACATGGAGCCGATGAGAGCCATCAGTAGCACCAATATACAAGTAGCTCTTGGATGGGAAGAGCGCCATCATATTCCCAAACCATTTCCTTTTCCATCCCCAAGGTCACAGGGGACTTGGCTATTTTTTCTTCCTTGAAACATCATGCAAACCCTACTTCATGACAATGTTAAGCTGACAGTCCACCAAGGTAGCTAAACATGTCTGGGCCAAAAGACAAAATAAAAGCTATGACTTTAGTGGGACTGACTCACGTGCACAGAGGACGTGAATTCTAATTTGCTGAACTAAAAGCTCTTTATAGTATTTCTTGAGGTCTTCTGAGGAAAATGTCATTGTTGACATTTTGGCATTAACTTACAAGCCTGCTGTCTCCTATTAGTACAGTAGTAGCTGGTTTAGGTTTGATTATCAAACCACCTAACCTAACCTTCCATCTAATATGGGCCACAGGCTAATATAGGTGAGATATTTACCCTCCTGCAGTTCAACCAAGCTTACCTGCATCTGACCACATTGCCCCTTTCAACACAGTCCCTTGACCTAAAGTCTTCCAGAGAGATGATTCAGTGTAGTTGTCTCAAACAAAAGTACCTTTGAAAAAGGGGGAAAAAATTCCACCCATAACTATATAATGATAATATTGCAGTACCTAGAGCACCAGTGCTTTCCAAAGCCTTGCTAATGCCATCACCAAAGGGGAGAAAACGTCACCTTGCACTGACATGATCCCTTCTGGCCAGATCCATATCCCAGGACTTTGTAGTTTTTTCTCCTCTTGGAGTTGAAATGCTATTACAGATTACTCCTTTCAGTATTTTTTACTTTCTTTCTCTGTTTATTTATTTATTTATATTTGATAAAACTCTATCCCCATGAAAGTCAGACATTCTTTGAGGTTTTCTGATGCTCCAAACAGGTAAAGCCCCAATAATAGTTAATTCACAAGGAGTGTATTCAACAAAGCAAGCTTAAAAGAAGAGTTGGAATTAAAGATCAGTTGAAGGACCGAAACATTGTTCTTTAAATCTGCATGCTTGCCAGCCAAACAAGCACAGGATGGCAGTACGATTTCTTAACTAGGTTCTCACAGGGCTCCTCATGCTGCCCTGACAGGAGACAGCATCAAATATTTTTCTTCAGCTGCACTTCAGTATTAAATTCAGCTCCATCACACCTCAGCAGAGTTGTATCCTCTCAAATCAGGAACAAATTTGGCCAAGAAGCTTCAGTGAGAGCAGCACATAGATAGCCCCGAGCAAAAGTCAGTCCTGTCAAAATGTCTGTTTTCCATCTCCATTAAAAAAAACACCCCAGCGTATAATCACACAACTGGCAAAATATGGATCTCCTTTAGCATGCAATTCATCTGAGACCCGCTCCTTCTGTCTTGACTTCTTTTATTTTCAGTGAAAGACCAAATCTCTCAGCTCACCCTTGGCACACCCGGTCTTGTGCAGGAGTGCAGCCTCATCACTGAGAGCTTTCTATGTTACATGGACCAAAGGACAAAGTGGTATCCATGCCCTCACTACCCTTACTGACCCCACCAGGAAACAGGCCAGATGCTAAGAGCAGAAATTGCAGAAGGACATTTTTGGTGACTTCTTTGCTTTGCTGAAGTCCAAATTACTTTCCACAAGAAAAGTTTCATGAGAGAGAAAATACTAGGATGCTGTCACAGAGTGGATTAACCTCTGGTGTGCAACAAAGATTGTCATGTAGCAGTGAATAAAAAAGTGGGTTAGCTACCATATTCAGTGTACATCAAAAGAGGGCAAATTCTATATTGCCTAAATCAGGTGTGGAGCAGCATCTCTTAGCTTCAACTATGCCTTTGGGAAGGGAAGGAAAACCCAGGGTCTTCCACAGCTCTGTACAGGAGTCAATAACCCAGCAACCCTGCTGTCCTCCTGTGCCCCTGTTGGGCACCTTCTCATCCACTACATTGCCATGATGGATTGGAAGAATGAAAACAAATGGCAAAACTCAGAAGCTGATCCAAAATTGGAATTATCCTCCTCCAACTGACTTCATTAACCGGCACTTTATTAGAGTCTGGATTCCTTACAAAGACATGACAGTCTTGGAAATATTGAAGTAACTCCAGCTGTTTAATTTCTAACAGTGCTTTGAAAATTCACCCAGGTCCAGTTGAGCAAAGCATTCCCCTACTTGCTCAGCTTGAATTGTGCTTAGAGGAGTGGGCCTGGATTAAAGCAAATGCTTAAAATAACACATATGAATAATTGGTTTGTTAATTTGGGTTTTTAAAGTTGAAAATATCCTCTTATAAAGTCAGGGAGGAGATACGATTCTGATTTTCAACAGCCTCACTAAGTGTAATTGCTGTCAGATGTTTATGTATAGTGAATATATGTGCAGCAGATAACCTAAAACTGCATTGACTCAAACTATACACCATGAGTAATTGTTTTAGTGCTCATGCACTAATAGCATGCTCCATTTATGTTTCTGCTCCCCAGTGTCTCCCTTGTAGTAACCTAGGGCAGTGATGAAAACAAGCTAATATCCACCCCAGTTTGCCAGGATTCCCTTTTCAAAGCCCCAGAGCAACAGGGCAAGCTCTTAGTGGCATTCTGCACGAGTAATTCTGCCCCTACAGGGGATGAAATGAATTATCATCGTCTTGACTTGCACAGATGGAGAGCAAGGGTCTTGATCTCTGCTCAGGCATCTATAGTGCTACCTGCAGCAGAGAGAACGCCGCAAAGCCAGAAGCACTGGGGATGCAACAGTAGACCCTAAAATGGATTAAGAAAGGCCACATTGCATCAAAACAAGGGTTTGTCTAGCTCAGTAGCCTCTCTCTGAGAGTGGTCAGAAGCAGATGTTTAGAAAGAGCAGAAATAGGGTTTATGTACAAAGATCCTTCCCTGATACGACCTCTCAGCTTCTACCTGCCAGTAGTTTAGGCATCTCTGGGTCTCAGGTTGCATTTTAGTTACCAGTTGATCCATCCTCCCCATTTCTGCCCAGAATTTTGCTAAAACCATTTACGCTTAGGGCTGCCACAGGTATCTGTGGCTGTAGCTCTGACAAACCATTTCTGTTGTCAGTGAGGTTTTGGCATGCAGAACTGGGGACTTGTTCTGCTGTTTTGGGGAATCCAAAAGGACCAAGTTTGTGGACTTGATGTATCTGATCAAGAATGGGCCAAACAAAAGGTTCTTGCTACTTAGCTTGTCAATTTGTTACCTCTCCATTCTGCCAATGGACCTTTGCTGAGCAGCCACATTATGCTGATGCCCATGTTCCTCCATGCCCTTCCCGTCCCCTACAGCATCTGGTGTCAGCCTGCAAGGTCCTGAGGGTAGACAGCAACATAGTTTTACTCTGAGGAGTCTAACAAGCTCCTGGTAACTGGAAAATATAATTACTTATAGCCCTATTTAGTCTATGCTATTAAAGTATGCACAGCTGGCTAAACTCACCCATATTCTGCTAGGCAATTTACTTGAGATGGTTGACAACCAACACATAAATGACAAAGCTACTTTGTTGTAGAGGAAAAGCATGTGGGTACTTAAGATATTGATGAACTGGACTATAAGCGGATTATCACAACACTATGAGTAGAGACTAATTTCCCAGTAGAAAAAGCCTTTTGAAATACAAGACAAAATGTCAATCCATTTACTAGTAACACATATTTAAAACATTTCTCTTGTTTTGCTCCCTGCTACCAGTTCTCAGCCTTCAAATGATACAGAACTGAGAGAAATGTCCAGCATTTAAACACCACATAACTTTCAGATGATCTGGATCTCAAGATATGGAAATTTGGGATTTGGTGGAAATATAAAAAGTTCATACAGCTCCACAGTCTATCCAAATTGCCTCCAGAGTCTAAAAACACAAACACATAGATTTTCCTTGGAGATGACTGCTGCAGGGCAGGAGAATTTCTCCTGTGGACTGGTAGAGTAATCCAGGACCTTCTAGCTATAACTTCAGGGCCTCTTCCAGTCCCTGTTTTAGTCACATGCAAAATTCCCTTTGATTTTTGTGTGACAAAGAGAACATACAGAATGAAACCCCTATTGGAGAGACACCACTACTTTCAGTTGAAATACAATGGCCAAAAGAAAAAAAAGAAAATGAAACTGGAAGGAAGCTGTGGAGAAACCCTGGTGCATATTGTAAAAATACCTAAGTCTCTATAAGACATGTCTCGTTAACATTTGGTGGAGAAAGAGGAACTACCTCTTCTTTGGGCAAATCACAGCTCACCCGTGGTAATCTCTGGATGGATCACCCAAGCTATGGATTCAGCATCTCTTAGGGTACATAAGCCCAGTGCCATGCCATTCACACTTGCTACTCAGATCGGGTTCTACCCTTCCCAAAACCCTGCTGCTGAGCAAAGAAAATTTCAGCATTCAGGGCCAAAGAGAGCACGTGGCTCTGTAATCTCTAATTGCAATATTTTCCTGAGAGGAAGAAGGCCTGGGATAGAGTTCCTGGTGTTAGAACTGGTTTTGTGTTTTAGAAAGTGACCCTTTAACTTAAAAAACAGGTCCAGAAGAAGGACCCATGGTACCATACTCTATGACAGTGGCACAGCCACTGACAAGCAGGAGCCAGGTGCCCTGGGGCTGCCGTCAGCTGAGAGCCAGAAGCTGCTGGGAGTGGGCTGAAATTGGGCAGGGAGGGATGAGCAGAGGAAAGTCCAACCCGGGGTCGGGGGGGGGGGGGGGGGGCTGTTAATGGCACAGTTTAAAAGTGCTTCTCCAAATTTAACTGAAGACATGGGGAATATTTCCACCCATGTCTTTGGGTTATGATTTGGGATCCATTTCAGGAAAATGCATCAGCACATGATAAATCCAACTGAAGATGATGACATTTAATCACATCCTTAATTCTGACCTCACACGTACATACGTACCTGTGTAGGAGGCTGACAGCAGCACTCCCATTAACTTCCACTTTTCAGACTTCCCAGCAGATCAGATCCTTACATCACCAGGGTCCCCTAACTCAGCTGGAACAATGCACAGGTCACCTGTCTAGACATAAATCTATTTCTGAAAAAAAAAAAAAAAAAAAAGAAAGAAAAAAAAAAGAGGGGAAGAGGAAAGAATGAAATTCTTTTAAGTCATTTTCATATCCCAGACCTTCAAACAATGCAATTTCACAGCCAATTTTGGGTCCTGGTTTTGGTTTTGCCTACAAAAGCAGATATATGATTTTTAAAGCCATTGAAAGTGTCCCACTGAGGCAAAACTCAAACTCCTGTGCCTGGCTGCCATCCTGCAGGATCAGGCCCAACAGCAGAGCAGGTGGCGTGTGGGTCACCCGCGCCTGTGTGACAAACTGTGATAATTGGATTGTTTGGGGAGCGGGGGAGGGATGCGACCGCTGTGTACAAACCTCAGGAGGGAATTAAAAGCGAGTCTGCATCCTGGTTAATAGCGCTCTATAAAAATGCAAAGTGGCTAATGATAAGCAAAGGAAGTTCCATTAAGCCATGTGCCTGGCGCGAAGGGGCACCATTGACCCCACGAAGGATATTTGCTGGGAATGGTCAGGCAGCAGAAACAGGTGCAGAAATAAAAGCAAACCAACAGCTCATTTTAAACTCCCCAATCTGCAATGTTAATGAACCCGAGGGCCAGAGAGAGCCAAAAAGACTAAAGTAGTCAGACTGTAATTTTTTATACCCATTAAAGTCTCAGGCATGCTCAAAACCAGAGGAAAATCTGGAAATGATTTGCCTAACACTGGCCATCCATTAGTCCTGCACAGCGGTATGCCGCACCGAGAGCTTGCAGAGGTTATTTGGGGTGGAGTGGGATGGAGGGCAAGGAAGGAGCATGAGGAAAAAGTTCCCCTCAGCTCCAAGCACCCGCCAAGCTACGATATGGTCAGTAAGGAAAGGAACTCTCATCGGGCCGATAATGAGCTGTCCTCATTATAAGATTAGATGCCGGAGTGAACAACACCCTCTTAATAATGCACACATCACTATGACAACCACGGAGTTTGATACCCGAGGACAACTTTATTGTGCTTGTGAAATTTCTTTATTTTAAAAACACTATTTATAGTTATCAGACATCTATTCGCCATATCCACCCTCCTCCTCGTCTCTTCGCCTTCCTTGTTTCCAAGGCAGGATCGGCCAAAGTGTTTATGTGCTGCTCCTGAGGTTAGCAAACTGCTGTCAAGTATCAGCGCCAGAGTCTGCTGACATAATTATCCTGCTAGCCCATACATAATTAGTAAAGCTAAGCCCAAACTATATTAATACCAGGATTAATTACGGTGGAAGCATAAACAAGGATATTAATGCTATGAAAGTAGCAGTACGGATATTCAACAGCCCATATGCTTGTCTGTAGGACCACTAGGGATTGTGTTGAATCGGGAGCTGTGTGGTGCCCTGACTGTAATGAGAAATGAGAAAACTGCTGAAAAATTGATGCCGCCTGCAGATTGCACAATCCGCTGAACAGCAGGGGGTCGGCTTCTTACATCTCCCACTCTCGGTACAATATGCTAATTTCTGCATGCATACGAGTGTAAAAGGAAAGAAGAAAAGATTTCACAAAAGGAAAAAAATGCAAATGACAACCACAAAGATCACTGCAGAGAAATCCATGAGCTTTATATGGATTAACTGTGTTGGAGCTAGTGCTCGTCTGAGTTTAACCCTTTCTGTCCTAGACCCTTTGGCAGGTCCTTTTTGTGGTACAGAGGAATACTTGCGGCTCCTTTGTGGGAAGGGAGGGAGCGAGGGGAGGGTAGAGGGGAGCTGAAAGGATGGAAAGGATCTTTTTTGCTCTTTTCCATGACTGCACCCCTCTTGCTTTAACATTGACAAGGAGGCAAGGGTCTGGAAGGGGGGAAAAAGGGGCTGGGAGGGGAGTTGAGAAAAGGAGGCTAACTAAATGTTGGTAGCGTTTGAGAGAAGTCCTCTACGGCCCAGCCTGGTTCAGCTTTAACTGGGGAGGACTGGCAACAGACCCTCCCTAGTCCTGCAAGAGCTCCTCTAATTCCCTATGCTCCTTAGAGCGTGATTTTGCAGCATGTGGCCAGCAAGGTCCTCCTAATAATGTGCTACAAAATCCTCATCAAGAAGACAATTACTCCATGATTATTTTCTACTCCCGATTCACCACCTCTTCCTCCCAGGCAAAAGAAACAGATGTGCTGGCTTGATGACAAGCCCATCTCTTCGCTGGAGACGGCCGATGTGCCGGTGGTCCTGTGGTTCCCTGGTGCACCCAGAATCTGCAGCACGCCTGCAGACAAGTGGGCTCCAGCAGTGCCCAGACAATTCTGCTGCCATTTGCATTTGCCTTGCTTCCAGAGGGAGCCTAACCCTGACCTCAGCCTGCCCCTCTCTGCTGCCCATGGGACCTGAGGGAATCGCTTCTATCACAGCTCCAGGGAGCAAACCAGCCCCTCTGCCTTGCATATAGTGCTGCTAGTCTGGGATAAACCCCCCAGATGCCAACTCATGTATAGATAGCAGAGGGATGGGTGTCCGTACAACCCCTCTCTTCCTTCAGGTGCTGCCGGTGGGAGCCACTCACCCAATGGTTTAAGCCTCTCTTGCAGCAGACAAGGAAGGCAAAAAGCATCTCCTCCCCAGCCTGCAGGGGGGAAATACCTATGTTTCTGCAATAAGACAAATCAAAGCCTTAATTCTTCTCCAATAATTAAAGAGATTAGTTGCTCTCTCTTTAGTAGCAGCAGGAGCAGCAGCAGGTGCTGTTATGCTTGGTCCAATGTATGCATAATGCATGTTCTGTATGCAATCACTGTGTCCGAGCGTGAACAGAAATCTTAGAAATATTTGTCATTAAAAAGTTGCCACTGGGCTTGTGTAATAGAGTAAGTGCTTAGCAAAAAGAAATTGTTTGCTTGTTTGTTTTAAATAGTTTTGGAAATAATTTAGCACTCCTGGAAAAAATATTAGTGCTCTGGCAGCCCAGAGCAAAAAGACCAAAATTCCTGTCTCACACCCAGCATGGAGAGAGATGTGCATCTTAGCATGCCCCAACCTGGACAGACACGTGCAGTGAACAGGAGAGGTGGCAGAAGAGAAAAATACGAAGAAGTCCATCCTGCCTCCCTATCTGAATGTGGCAGAGACTGTGAGAAAGAAGGAGGACAAATGTTTTGAGGTATTTTGTGGCATAAATTTGCCACCAGAAACTGGCACAACAAGCAGTGACAACCCTGCAGGTTTCACTACCGATGTGAGTCTTCAACTCACAAATGAAAAACATTTGTATCCCACTGGAAAATCTCCAATCACCTTCTGAGTGTCCTCCCATCCACTAACCTTCTTCCTCAAATATATCATCTCCCCTCCTCCTCCAAGCCTCTTTTACCCTCAGCACTGCTTACATTCATTGCTGATTTTTAAGGAGTTTTTTTCCTGATTGTGACTTACAATTTGATTTTTTGTATCTCTGATTGCTTGTACACACCCTTCTTCCCCTGCTGAGTATTCTTCCCACCAAATGATATCGAGTCTTTTCCCTGGTCTCATGCTGGAATCTGTAAAAGCAGGTGAGTTCTCACCTGGGAGATCTTCACAGCACATCCTTCTTCCTGATAGTTGTAAAATGCCTTATAGAACCTGATTCAGAGCATCACCTAACTACAGCAGGTCAGAACGGCTCTGGCCCAGGCCACACATGCAATGATCATACCCTGCCCAAACCCTTCTGACTCTACAGCAATAACAGATGAAGAAGAGCAGTTGGTAAACAAGAAATAACGGGCATTTCTTGCCTCTTCTCAAATACTTTTGCATGCAGATGAACAGGGGCATAGGTACAAAGAACAGCCAGTCCCCTGATATTTGTGCAAGAAAAGTCCCTTTAGGTAGACATTTAAACAGTAAACAAAAAAGTAAACGAAGTAAGGGTTGTTATTGAGTAGCCATCATTTGGAATAGCAATGAATATTTGAAAACAACCTTTCTACTGTATTTGATCAGTTCTGCCATTCCAATAACCATCCTGAGGCTACACAGAAAGTCTAGGGTGGCACTAAAATTTCTTTTTGTTCTATCGCTCTGTTAGCACCAGCCTGACAGACTAAGAATATGAATGCTGTGCTTAACCTTGTTGGAGTTAAAAGGTGTTTGGGGAAAAGGAGAAGCAGTGTGTTTATAGCAGAAAGATTGTCGCCCTAAATGACAGAGTAGCACAAGGAGACACAGTTATGAATATCACAGGAAGAAAAACTCACAACTCAGGTGAAAGAATATCTTGTTGGTAGTAATTTAGAGCTGCTATGTTTCAGGAATAAGCTGCCCACTCCTGAAATCCCTCTATCCAAAGCTGTTAGCCAGAGCCAGCCAGCTGGAGAAAATTTGGAGAGCAAACACCAAGTCAAATGGGGCAAGTGAGGACCCCCCCACCATCCAGGCATCCTTGCAGCAGCTGAGGGGCACGCATCCACACAAGACACCATCACCCAGGGGCACATGGGTGCCGCAGGGGGTTACAGCATGCTGCCAGATCTCATCCCCCAGGCAGCACAGCAGTACCCGTGCCAAATCCACCACAATCAGGCAAACTACGTCAGATTAAACCAGCTCATTAAAGTGGCCTCTTGGATTAATAATGAAGGCTTCTCCTTTATATAAGCTAAACTGGTACCCCTGGACTATACACGCATTTGATTCGAAACAGAAATAATGCCTAATTCTCCTAGTCTGCATTTGCGTGGCTGATGAGCAGTTTAATTTTGGCTCCCACTGCAATTTAACACTATGGTTGCAAATTTCAGTTTAAGTAATTTTTATTCCTCTTCTCTCTGATTTTTTGCATCCCTGCATCATCTCTGAGTAAAATTGTTTGCACTGTAAAACCAGCCCTGCCTTTTTTTGTTATTTAAACCTGGATGAGGTCATTGATACAGTGAAAAGCCCATCACCACAAGCAATCCGATCGACTTTGCTGAAGGAGAAGCACAGAGGCAGGAACAGAAGCCCTTACATCAGGATTGTCACAGAAAAGGAAGTACAAGGAGACACACACCATCAGAGTCTTCTAGAAACACCAAATGCTGTTTCCACCAGGGAAACTAGCATTTTGAAATCTATGGCAGAGCAATGCAGTTTCATCAGGGCATGTTCATTTGAATTTGTGCTGAGCTCAGAAGGACCAGGTGAGTTTGCATAATTAACAGCCTGACCTTGCAACCCAAATGCAAACACAGTTCCCAGTGAAGTCAACAGATTGCTGTGTGTGAAGAAACCAAGGCTCATGTATGTTTCTTATATGGCAGTGATGAATTCACCCATTAAAATGTTTATATGGTGGCGATATTTCTTTCCTTTTTTTTTAGAGAACTTGTAAGGAATTTGTGGTGGCAGTGAAGTACAGAAAGGCAGTGACCATTCCCACAACAACACCTTCCTGCTGGTGCAAAAAACCCACATAAATTAGGCTTAGCAGAGTACTTGTGCTGCCACAAGCTCCACTGAAGACTTCAGAGAGGGCAATTGCTAAGGAGAAAAGTAGTGAGGCAATGGCAAGATCCTTTTCCAGAGGCTGTGGCAAACACGGTGAGCCATGTGGAGACACATGAGCCCTACCTCAGATGTGCTAATGCTCTGGCTCCCATCCAGGGAAGCCATCGCACCACCAAGCCTCCCCTACCCTCCCTCTTGCCCAGAAAGTTGTGTAGAGCTGCTGTGCGCGCTGTTAGACAGATGCCCCTCGCCGCTCCAGCCCAGGGGAGCCCCGCACGGCATGGGGATGCGTAGATGTGCACAATATGCTTCTGCCTGTTACTTGGCTGTGGCGGCGCTTTGAGTTGTGGGGGGTTTTTTTCTGGATAAAAGGGGTTGTGTGAACATAAGTCCTGATTGCCACCCTGGGTTGCGTGCAAGCCCTCTGAGCGGGACTGATCTGTCACGGTGGGCAGTTCTCTGTCTGATGTGACCTGAAGTAATTAAAAGTGGCCCAGCAGGCCGGTGCCTCCCTCCCCCATCTCTCCTCTCACTCTGCTGGCATTTACCCAAAACAACAGTGACTGGCGGCTCCAAGAGGGCTGTCGCTGCTTTCCCTGCCATGATACAGCCACTGATATGGCAGCATTCACCAATTTATCAACACTTACTCTAATTCCCTGCCTCCAGGTTTGGTTTTTTTTCCTTCCTTTTCCCCCCACGTGATAATTGCTGCAAAGGAGAATTCCCTTTTGACCAGCCTGATGAGATGTAATTACCCATGTCAGCGCTCAACCTTGGGAGTGCTCGTGACCACACACTGACCTTAATTGAGGATGTTCAGTCCACTGTTGGGGCAGAGCAGATAGACAGTCATTTTAACTCAACTCCTGACTGCCCCTCCACTTTGGATCTATCACTAGTAACCTGATGTTAATTCATGGTACAGACCTAAGTAGAGGACTCTGTGTGTTTCTCCTCTTTCTCCCCAACCCTCCCCACCTACAAGGCATGGGAAAGAACCACATCAACCACCAAGATGGAGTTATACTCTAGAATTGTAATAATTGCACCAAAAGTCTATTATCAAGATCTTGGATGTGGCCTTCTTGCAAAGCACAAATGAACTCCAGATCAAGGAGCACCTGCTGTAGCTTCAGAGGTGTGAAGTGGGTCTGCCCAGGGTGTGTAAAAGAGTGTGAGCAACTCCCTGTGAATTTGCACAGTAGTCAAGCAATCTTTGTCATCAGAGCAAAAAGAATAACCACCGGCATTGATACACTGCCTTTCACATGGTGGGTTCATTATAAATGAAGCCTTAGATCTGCAAGTTACATGAGCGGTATAAAAAACTTGGTATGAATTGGCCTGGCTCCAAAGGACTTAATACAGCTCCATGAGAACCACTGGAACTTCTGTGGACCAACAGCACCTGGGGGATGCAGGACCCACAGACAACATCAGTAGGGATGTCAGCCTGTTTTTGACGATGTCCAAGAGTACCCTTTTTCCTCTCCTCCCTGTTAGTGAATGATATTTTTTATATCAATATTTCACCATGGTTTTAAAGTCAGTGCTGGGCCAGACTAACCAGAAACTCCATAACATTTTCGTTTTCCTTTTTTTAATTCCTATTTTTTACTTTTCTCTTGGCATCTATTTTCAGATGGAGGTGTGCACACACAAAGCAAAGTGATCCCTCTTTCATGTCTTGTAGGTACATGGGTGACTGCTCCACCAGTTACCTCACTGGCCACTTGCACATCCTGGGATGCAACCGGTAGGCTCACTAGCAAGCTGATCCTCTTCCACATCGCAGAGTGCCAGCCTGCCCAAACTGGTCTTACACACTGCCATGCACCCACCGCTGGTAATCACATCCATGAGCTCCTCTGCCCTAAGGAGAAGGAATGACTTTTACCTCCTCCCTAAACATCTAGAAAACTCTTTTGGTCCAGGTCTTTCTTTGCTCAGTCTTCACTCATACATACGATTAGTCAATCAACTTAATCTGAAAACATCTGACCTTACCAACCACAGGCATTCAAATATCATCAACCGGATATTCAACCATCTTGAGAGGACCTTAAACATGCTGGGATTTGGGTGAAATATTGTGAGACCAGTTTGATACCTTTAGAAGCTCCTTTTTTTCCAGCAGGGAGGAGAATCAGGGTGCTTGGCACTGTCTCCTCTGCGGTTTTCAGGTCTCTCTCCTGCCCTGTGGTCCAGCACGGAGCAGAGGGAAGGAGGCAAGGATACATCTAGCTGCCATGCTTCAGCCTCGCTGGGGGTTTTCACCAAGCACCATATGCAGCAGCACCAGATGCACTTGGGAGCTGCATGTGGCCTATCAGCTGCACTTTCATCATCCTGCGTGACAGCTCATGTGGAAAGGAAACATCAGCTGTGCCGTTTTTATCTTGGGCCCAAGAATGCCCCGTGAAATCCAGAACTCATGTTTCATCCAGATGCACCACTGCTGCTGCTGAGGCAGGCATGGCAGACACAACCCCCAGGAGGCTGACAAGACCCCACAGGCACCCCACTGGCTCCAGACTGGCAGACCTGAACTACAGCTCACCACCTGGGGCTGGGGAGCGGGTTGAGCACAGATGAGTTGGAAAGGCAGACTGCTCTTCAAGTGCAACATGGAAGTCCTGACCAGCACCACCCTCTGATGAGGTTTTTCATGAAATTTTGAATTTTGAAGCAAGTATATAGAGATATATATAAAGAAGATGCAGGAGAGAAATTAATTTTCTTTACCATTTTTGCTGCAGGGTGATCAGACATGAAAGAGCCTTTCCTCTGCTGGTGGGTTGTGGGTATTTTATTCAAATATCTGGATGGTCCAACTTTTGGAGGTCTAAGGAGCACTGTGCTGTCATATTCTTCAGCCTTCAGTCAAAGCATTGACCAAGTTTTTGTTGAATCTTTACGACCACTTTCTCCTTTCTGTGTGTTTTGGCTCTTAAGACTAAACTGACCTACACGCAGACAGTCACCAAAAGAGGAGGAGGGTCCTGCCCTTAGCCCAGTGTCCTTGTTGCCTCCTTTCTGCTAGCACGTGTGGTGGCAAGGTCACCTGGAGTGAGGACCTAATCCACCTGGACACTACTCCTACCAAAAAAATAGTGATGGCTTTTCAATCAGATGAAGATCCTGTTTGACAGGATCCCTTGGGAGACAGTCCTGAAGGGTATAGGGGTCCAGGAAGACTGGACACTCTTTAAGAAGGAAGTGTTAATGGCTCAGAAGCAGGTGGTCCCCAGGTGCTGTAAGAGAAGATGGCATCAGAGACCACCCTGGCTGAACAGGGAGCTTTGGCTGCAACTCAGGGAGAAAAGGAGAGTTTACAGCCTTTGGAAGAAGGGACTAGCCACTCACAATGATTGCAAAGATGCTGTGAGGCTGTGCAGGGTGGAAATCAGGAGGTCTAAAGCCCAGCTAGAAATTAATCTGGCTTCAGCAATCAAGGACAACACGAAATGTTTCTATAAGTATGTGAGCAGGAAAAGACCAGAGAGAGCCTCCATTCCCTGCTAGACGCAGGAGGAAACATGGTAACAAATGATGAGAAAAAGGCTGAGGTGCTTAATGACTTCTTGCCTCAGTCTTTAATAGCAAGACCAGTTGTACTGACGGAATCCAGCCTCCTCAGCCAGAAGACAGAGACTGGGAGAACAACACCCCCCACAATCCAGGAGGAGACAGTCAGTGACCTGCTGCATCACATAGACACACACATCTATGGGACCAGATGGGATACACCCGAGGGTGCTGGAGGAGCTGGCTGGGGTGCTCGCCAGGCCACTTTCCATCATTTACCAGCAGTCCTGGCTGACCGGGGAGGTCCCGACAGATTGGAAACTGGCCAATGTCACGCCCATCTATAAGAAGGGTCGGAAGGATGATCCGGGAAATTACAGGCCTGTCAGCTTGACTTCGGTGCCCAGGAAGCTGATGGAGCAGCTCATCCTGAGTACCATCACACAACACATGTGGGACAGCCAGATGATCAGGCCCAGTCAGCATGGGTTTATGAAACGCAGGTCCTGCCTGACAAACCTGAGCAACTTCTACGACAGGTCGACCTGCTTATTGGATGAGGGAAAGGCTGTGGATGTTGTTTACCTCGACTTTAGCAAGCCCTTTGACACCATTTCCCACAGCATTCTCCTGGTGAAACTGGCTGCTCGAGGCCTGGATGGGCACACGCTTTGCTGGGTAAAAAACTGTCTGGATGGCCGGGCCCAAAGAGTTGTGGTGAACGGAGTTAAATCCAGTTGGCGGCCCGTCACGAGTGGTGTCCCCCAGGGCTTGGTGTTGGGGCCACTCCTGTTCAACATCTTTATTGATGATCTGGATGAGGGGATCGAGTGCACCCTCAGTCAGTTTGCAGATGACACCCAGTTGGGTGGGAGTGTTGATCTGCTCGAGGGTAGGGAGGCTCTGCAGAGAGACCTGGACAGGCTGGAGCCATGGGCTGAGGCAAGCTGGAGGAGTTTCAATAAGGGCAAATTCCGGGGGCTGCCCTTGGGCCACAACAACCCCCAGCAGCGCTACAGGCTTGGGGAGGAGTGGCTGGAGAGCTGCCAGTCAGAGAGGGACCTGGGGGTGCTGATCGACAGCCGGCTGAACAGGAGCCAGCAGTGTGCCCAGGTGGCCAAGAAGGCCAATGGCATCCTGGCTTGTGTCAGCAATAGCGTGGCCAGCAGGGACAGGGAAGGGATCTGACCCCTGTACTCGGCACTGGTGAGGCCGCCCCTCGATGACTGGGTTCAGTTTTGGGCCCCTCACTACAAAAAGGACATTGAATGACTCGAGCGTGTCCAGAGAAGGGCAACGGAGCTGGTGCAGGGTCTGGAGCACAGGTCATACAGGGAGAGGCTGAGGGAACTGGGGGTGTTTAGTCTGGAGAAGAGGAGGCTGAGGGGAGACCTCATCGCCCTCTACAGCTCCCTGAAAGGAGGGTGCAGAGAGCTGGGGATGAGTCTCTTGACCCAAGTAATAAGTGATAGGACAAGAGGGAATGGCCTCAAGTTGCACCAGAGAAGGTTTAGACTAGACATTAGGGAGAATTTAGACTAGATATTAGGAAGCATTTCTTTGCAGAAGGGGTTGTTGGGCGTTGGAATGGGCTGCCCAGGGAGGTGGTGGAGTCCCCATCCCTGGAGGCGTTTAAGAGTCAAGTCGACTTAGCACTGAGGGATATGGTGTATTTGGGAACTGTCAATGTTAGGTTAATGGTTGGACTGGATGATCTTCAAGGTCTTTTTCAACATAGATGATTCTGTGATTCTGTGATCAGTCCTCTCCTTGGGCAGACTGCACAGTCACTCTTATGCTGCTTTCAAATGGCTGTGAAAGTGTGCACAGCCCATTTCTCAGCTATCAGAGCAAAGTACACCATAACATCAGTGGCAGTCGCGGTGTCACTCTCATGAAGGAAAACTTCACGTGCTGGGAAATTAAATTAGAGTGAGCAGTTTGACAGCAACATTTCTTCCTCATCCCAAATGCATATTGCTATAGAGGTGCAGAGACAGGGAGAGTGTGGCAAAATATTCCACATGCACAACTTAGAAGACAGGGAAGCAAAGACCTTTTAAAGAAGTCTAGACCTAATTACCTAAATATTTCCTTTTTTAATTACTACCCTTTCACAATCTAACCACTTAAGTGGTAAATGTGTTTGTTAAGATTACTTGTGTGATCCCCTTATTTAGGTATCACCAGTGTCCAAAAGATGGCATCAGTTTCACCGGGGGAAAAATAAATCTTCAATTTATTTTCTATGGCTGCGGCAGAAGCTGTATTTTTTATAAAGTTCTTGAGTTTTTGGAGACATCCCCAGTCTGGTGAGATTACAAAGAAAACACTTTGTTCAGAGCCACAGGAACTCTGCTGACTCCCAGAAAATAACATGGTAATAATGAATAGCAAATGGAGGTCAGATGCTTGGCTAAGAAAAATGGGCATCGCTCGTCAGTCCCCAACAGAGTTCAGGTGGTTTACACCAGCGAAGGACCAGGGTTTCTTGCTCTACCTGAGGATATCTATAGAGGTTTCCTTATTTGCTAGGGTGGCATAAAGCTGTTACTGACATGAATTTGGGATGCGTGCTCCACTCATGATTAATGAGGCCACAAGTGAGTTATATTAGTCACCCTGGCATGACTGACACGGATTTTTACTGTGCCACACCACTGCCTCTTGTTTACACCAAAGGATTTACAGGCATAAACCCTAACTCCGAGACTTTATTAAAGTCTGCTTTCTTAATCCCTCTACCTATGCTGCTAATTTGCCTTAGCAGAGACCTAGGAGGGAAAAAGAAATATAAATGGTGCATTTTAAAATGTCTAAGCAACTCCCTAAACCAGCAGTTCTGTCAGTCAGTGTCATGATTTTAAAATCTTGTTTTTCCAATCTGCCACGGTTGGAAACACTTGCTGTATTACTCTGGAAAGGAGGATTTCTCAGCCATCCGGTAGCAGAAAGCCTTCCTTTCAAGCACTCATAATGATATATATTGATATTTGTTTCTTACAACTGTCATTGTTTGGGGGACTGAATATTGTACATACAGCAAAACCAGCCGGCAGACTAATTGATTGATGGGATGGTTGATTTTTGAGTGGAAGCAGGATTTTGTATTTGAAAAGGAAATTTCTGCTCTTGGTCAATGTGGAAAAGCTTAGAGGAAATTGGCTAAAGTATGAAATCTCAGATATACATTCTCGCTTACAAATAGATATATTTGTTCTAATTGGAGTTGAGATTTCCAACTACGTAATCTCAGGGGAATTCACAACCAAGAAGTTGTTCTCAAGGAAAAGTCTTCTTAAGCCACCAAGGCCAAAGACTGAGGTGATCAAAGGTGAAAGTTAGATTAAGTACAAGTTAGCACCTGCTTTGGCAGCTTACCACACAGGTATATGATCACCTTATAGGGTATAAATATTTGCATGCGTGCATATTAGATACAGATATAAATCTGGGCATAAATTCACTTTAATATGTAAAAGCTTGGCTCTACAGGAAAATTACACTTCTACAAACTAAAGTGTGAATCTAATCTCATATAGCTACTCAGGCACTGTCCTCTGTGGATACCCTTACTCTGGACTCAGCCGTGTACTGCGGCACAGGCAGCTGATAAGATTTTCTGCCGCAGTCAGTTCCTAACTCTACCTCAGCTGTAAAAGACAGCTTAAGTGATCTAAACCACAGGCACAAAATATCTATTTATTTACACTAGCTGCTTCATTTCCACCGCTACATGGAGTTAGTTAAGGCTGAATTGAAAAAGCAACCACCGATATCTATGGAGATAGTTCAATAAACGTATATTGCACCCACAGCCACAAACTTGTTTTCACTCAGGATATGAATATGCCCAGGCAAGTGAGTCTAAGAACAGTCTTGACATTTTCATTATGCTGAATAAAGGGAGAGGCTGAAGAGAGAGGTCGAAAAGCCCGAGGAGGTGGAAGTCATGTAAAAGCTGCTTTCAACTGTGTTGGTTAGTGACTACAGTGTCATAACAGTTCAACACTGAGTTGGCAGCGTATGTGCTCCTGTATGCCAGTTTCTCATGGGGCAAAGGACAGCTTTCCTTGAATTGTGAAGCCTGCTCCAGTGATCAGATATTATTGAAGAGGTGACAAGGGCTGGGTCTGGCAGGGCTGGTTTGTTTTCAGGGGTATTAGAGGTATTACATTCAGTTCCAAGTTAGTGACATCTGCTTGGACTCAGATCCTCATGAGGCTCTTACTCCTGTATATTATTTACAGCGTACTTCTCTTCCAGGGGCAAATGTCTAAAGATTTTGTAGTTGACTTTTTTTGTAGAGAAACAGCTCTAGCATATAGAATAATCTCAGTGAAATGAAGGATGGAAATAGAGGTGGGAAGGGTCAGAAGAAGAGCAGCTAGGAAAATATCAAACTTAGCTAATAATAAAACAAAGTGTCCAGATTATTTCTTTCATTTCTTACACTGGTGCCTTTTGCCAACAGTTAAATATCAAAAAAGGAGATGGACCAAAACCTGTGATATGAACAGCTCCTCCTTGCTCCTCTACTAAACTTCTGGGAAGTTCCGCTCCAAACTTTGTAGCTTTCTCCTGTTTGATATTAAATAAAAAATCCTAGCATTTGCCAATGATTACATTCCTCAGCAAATCCATCTGCTGCTGTGCTGTTTCCATGGAGGTTGAGCTCATCAGTTTTTGCACTATTTTGATGCCAATGCATGTTTCCAGTCAACCTGAAGGCACACCTGAGAAACTGTAAGCCCCCTTTCTTCGGGAAATATTTTGTAGTTTGATACCTTCACCCTACAAAGTTCACTGCAAGGCCAAGTCCCAAATCAGTAGCTTCAGCTAGAAAAGAAGGGCCGTGCCAAGGTGGAGTTTACTAAGGAACCTATCCTTTGTTAACATGCAAACACACCGTGAATTTAGGAAAGAAATTCTAAATCTGTATACTTCCCACCTACTCTTGTTACCAGGAGAGTACAGAAGCCTTGAGATGCCAAAAAACTGATGTGTGCTGTCCCTCCCCAGGTTTCTTTATTGTGTGCTTTAGGGCATGGTCAGCCTACTGTCCTGGCCACTGGCACCCCTGTGCTGCTCTGCTCAGCCCCCTCCAGAGCTCACTTCCCCCTCAATTTTATCAGCATAATTGCACATGAAAGGCCTCTCTAACCCAACTGTTGAAGTGATGAGAGCTACAAAAATAAATGTAGTACTGGAAGTGTTGAGGCTGACCCAGATTACTGTGACAGAATTGGGTTAGAGAGCACCTCCAACCTGCAGTTATACTGGCAAATACGAAGCAGGGATAATGTTTAGCAGGGTGGAAAAGGACAGCTGGGGCATGGGGGTGCTCTGAAACTAGGTTCATCTAAGGCCAGAAGAGTACATTAACCCCTGCTTTAAACAGCACCCGCTGTTCAAGAGAGCATCTCATTTCTTAGCTGTGTGAACTCTTGCCTACAGTACAAGCACTCAGAAGGCTTTTCAGTGACGATGGCAGTGAAGCTAAAAGAAGCAATGAAGAGAAAGAGGGACAGGGTGAGAAGCTGATAAGAGGTGAAGGCTGTCCTTGCTCTAGGGTCTAGTCAAAAGATTCCTCTGAATTACATGCAAGAGAAAAGCCCTCTTCTTTTGCCAAAATTTTAGAAGGGGATAGGTTTTTTTCAAACCAACAGAAGCTCCAGGCTAGAGATGAACTCTGCCATCGCAGCGAACACCTCTGAACAGAAGTCCATCCTTCCTTCAACATTAGCATTTCCCCTTCTCTTAGCACTTGCTACAGCAGCCACTTGAGTCAGTGAATGTCAGATTCTTTCACGTCTCTGCAGCCTGACTCCAGTTACATGTTAGAAAAGACTATTATAAAGACAGGAACAATAAGGTTCCATTTTCTTGGAAACCCTCTTCTGTGGCAGGTTGTTAATCAAATGCTATCACAAGTAAACATTTTTACACAGAAATGGAGAAAAGAACAAAGCTCTGCACTTCTCATTTGGGATAGGGCTGGGTGAAAAGTATGAAAACTGGGAGTGGAAAGTAACCAGACATCCACCAAGGTAATACTATATGTCTTTGTAGAGAGAGGGCCTATGTCAAGTCTGTCCCAGGTGGTCAAGCTTGGGAGAGGATGAGAAGATATGGAAGAAAGAGCAGAAAGGCTAGCTCTGTTTTTCAAGACTACCTGGAGCTTTCCTGGCAGGGGGCTTCTGGTGAGAGAGGTGTCCTGCTCAGAGACCCCCATTCAAGAGAAGTCACCACAGACAGGCGATGTTGACCACAAAAAAAATCTTCATCAGGACTGGAACAGAATTAAGACATGATATTAAGGGGAAGCTGTTTGCATTTGGTAAACAAGTTGTATTATCTTAACAAAACCCTGCAATTATGCTACATATTCTGGACATCACCCACTGATGACCTCTCTGTATGCCTCATGAATAATGTGTATATATGGTGATATAAAACAGTCCTTTAATAGCAACTTGAGACCAGTTTGAGGGTGTTGGTTTTGTAGTAACCACTGGAAAGACTGGGGTCTGGGTCACATTCTAACAGAGCCACTAGCCTGTAACTGATTAAAAGCACCTCTTATTCTTAGCAGCACTCCCTCAGGTCTCGACTTCACAATATGATTCAGGTAATGAGAGCAAGGTGATCAGAGATATTAATAGACATCACATCTAGCTGGAAGATAGGAAGCTGAGTGCTAATGTGAACACCCCCCTTAAGTGAGTTTTGTCTGTGAGCTTGGTGAAAGGATTGAAGTACAAGAGAGAGAGTCATTGTCATTTCCAGTAATATTTTATTGATTTACTTCACATAATGCAGTTCAATAACTCATCCCCCAAATAGATGAAACTTCAGCTCCATATAAATAGGTATTAATGTCAAGTAAATTACTGATGAGTCTTAATTATGCAATAAGATAGAACAGCCCATATAGCTGGGCTGATTAATGGGACACCCTGGACACGCACCAAAGCACAGGGCAAAATAAAGGACTTCCAGTCCACCTGTGGCGTGCAATTGATCAGCACCAATTGATAACTCCAAACCCACCCTCAGGGTATTGGCATAGTCAAGGGCCTGACTGTTGCCCTAGCCATGACCATGCAACTTCCAACAGTTTGTTTAGAAGAAAATATGACAGAAGCCAAGTCCCTCAGATTCTTCCAAAGCAGCAGGCCATATGATTGCATTGCTGTTTGCTGTCTACTGTTCTTACACATCCAAATAAAACTCAACAGTAAGAGCAGCAGAAGCACAGGAGAAGGTGGATAATGCAAGAAACTCACCAAGTATAGAGATGTCTTTGCAAATCCCTGGAATACGCTATGGTCTTCAGTGCGAGCTGTAAACAATTCTGCACATTTCAGAGGGCATCGTTCCGATTTTGTTTATGGTGCTGTAAATTAGGAGAGACCCCACGGAGGTCAACAGAACTAAAAGAGTGTGAAATTGATGCAAGGGAGAGAACAGGGGGAAAAATGCTCCATATGTTTCTCTTCTTGCATACTAGCATCAGAGTCTGCTGCCTGGTTTATCAAAGTATGCTATAGCCCTTTCTATTTCCCTCTAGAGAAGTAGACTATTAGCATACAGCTGCACCTCTTAGGAGAGCAAAACAGAAAGAACTGGAGTTTTGGTGGAGTGTTTTTCTGTTGGTCTTTTTTTTTTTTTACAACAGGCAATATAAAACACTGAGAAGAGGGAGACATGACAAAGCAGGTTCTCAGCTACCGTAATTCAGTGCAGCTTCATTGTAGTCAGTGGAATTACACTGATTTACAGTAGATGGTTAATTTATATCACTTTCCCCCCACTCTCTCCACCTGGGTCCAGAGAGGTTGGAAGCAAACACTGAAGAGAAAACAACATATACAGCCAAAAAAATTCAAGTGGCAGAGAACCTTGCAGAATGAGAATGACCCAATATTTAACAATGTAAAGAACCAATATTTAACAATGTAAAGACTATGTGCCAGAGAGGGAAAAGGGAGACAGAGGTCATTCCCAGGAAAATGTGAAAAGTTTCCAGTGGAAAAGGCATTGCATCTGGATGGTCCTGAACTTCTAGTACCACCTCTGAGCCTCTTCTGAGAAGGGGGAAAAGTATGTTTAAGTGAGTAAATGGACTCCCACTCTACTCTACACAATGAGATTACATGTTCATAATTACGGGAGTCTACTGATTACAGGTTCCCACTACCTCCTTGCTCAGGGTCTTCCTAAGTCTCCTTCATCCTGAGGCTCTGCATGCCTCCATTCCCACTGTTCTCCCTCTGACTCCCTAGGATTCCTCCCTCTTACCACCACAGGACCTGCCTGATGTGTCCTTTTGTCTTTTTTCTCCTTTCCTCCTATGTCCCTTCACCACTGATTTTGTGGGCTCCACTTTCATTAAGGCAGGAGGAAGGTGAAGAAAAGAGCCATTGGCCATTGATTATTAGCACTAAGGACTTCAACCCCAAGGATAACTGTCCTTGCTGATTAAAGTACTGACTGTGGCTATCAAACCACTTTCTGGCTTAATAGTACTCTTCCTGAGTGCTCTATCCACCCTTCCAATCCAATTGGGAAAGTCCAAAGCAGGCTGGAAGCTTTGACAAAGAAAATTAGATCTTTTACAAGACTGTTACGAATAAAGCATTTGTTGGAAACAATTTATTTGAATCAAATTAATATGGTAAGTTGTTACCTGGGGCAGCTGAGGAACAACCCGGTCAGTTGGTCTATCACAGCCTGCTTCTGACAGCAATAAGCTCTGGCTGAGATGAGGTGGACAGACAGAAGTCAGCAACCTCTTCAGCTACTTCCACTGAATCCAACAGACAGCATGAGTCAGATGATCTTGAACACGTCAGGATGCCCTGCTAATTTTTCTCCATACTTCAGCATTTTGGGGTTTTTCTCTCAAACAACAGAATAATCAATTGCATGTTAGACCTCCTTTTTCTTTCACTATTCACTCTGCACTTCAGCTACCCTCTGTACACACATGCACAGACACACACCCCTCCCATGTGAGCTACTGGTAGTCCAGCTATATCCATCCTAGCAAAGCCCTCTAGGGCAGATGTAAGTAATACCAGCCAAAAGCGCTTTGGGTAGTGTACCTTTTCGTCTGGTTCACTGATGTAAATGAACTCTGGCAGGGAAAAAAAATGTTTGTTTTTATGCTTGATGTTGGTTTAACTGCAGCTGCCATAAACACATAGCTGGAAATGTCACAGCAGAATCACACCCTGACTGACAATGAAATACCAGTCAACATTTCTAGCATAAATCTTGCATAAAGTACCAAGGTTTAATTTCTAGGGCAAAGGGAAGCAGGCAGACCCAGCAGGCAAGAATTTTAAAGGAAAGAAGAAAGACACCTTAGGAGAAAATAATTCTATTATTAAATAGATATTAATTCATGTACATTAGCAGATAGTGCTGCATCCCATTAGCAGTTACAACAGTAAGAATTTTTCTGTCTGTTTAAGGCCTCTGGATAAAGCTGCCAGTTGTTGAATGGAAAAAGTTCCAATGAAAATATTTAGTTTTGGCGGAGACAAGGCCACCTACGAGGCTTTCCATTTCCCTTTTTTTCTCCTTGTTCTCCCTCTCCCAGCCCCCTTGCAGCCATTAATTTACTAGCAGCAGCTGTGATTGTCTGCGATATGCAGAGAAGCATAAGACCATTCTGTGCCTCATGCCAATGCTGTTAGTTCAGGAATATTACAGGATTATTTTTTAAGATGTTCCTCCAGTTGTATGCAAGGCTGGAATTGAAAAAAAAAGAACTTAAGAGGATTTTCATGCAGTGTGTTTGTTATTCATTTTGTTGTTGCCACAGCATGTGGGATTTGTGTGCATTTAAGATATCAACTTAACTATGTTCCCTTCACTTCATTGCTTGTGTTTGCCAGCTGATGGGATGCCAAGGTGAAGTAATGGAATCAAAGCAGATTTAAAGTAAATACCATTTAGAATATGGGGCAAACAATGTAATACTAGTGAGGTGACTAGAGAAGGGGGAGAGGAGGGGAGGAAAAGGGGTATCATGTGCCATTTTAATAAAAAGTACCTCTCCAAAAGACTAACGAGAGGAGAAACCAGCTGTCCCTACAAAAATAATCTCAAACGTTGCCAGAGACTTCTGTTGTCATCTGTCCCTTCTTTCAAAGGACTGATGCACTCAGGTTTTATTTGGCGATGTCTTTTACTGTGTTCTGAAAAGCGTTCCAATCATTAGTTATCCTTAGGAGGATAACTACAAATAAACAACTTCATTGTGCTGTAGATTGTTTTTGTCCCATTTACACTGTTTCTTTACCAGATAGGCCTTATCAGTGTATGCCCAACTGATCAGGCCTTCCATCTTTTCATTCTCAGATTTTTTCTTTACAGGTACCAAGAAGGTAAAGACTAAAAACTAGACACTTGGTGTACAAGCACTGGCTACATGCTCTACCTCCTTTTTTTTGAAGAGCCCTATTGAATTAGATCATGTGTTATTCACATGGTAGAGCTTTGCCCAAGGGGCAAGCATGTGCCATTACCTTCACTGTTTTCTAGTCAGGAAGGTAAAATCTACTATCACGACCTATCTAAAATTTCACTTTTCAAGGAAAGTGGCAGTGGTCAGTAGGAGATGTTTTAGAGAAAGGAATGAGACTTCCTGTTCTTGAAAATAATGAAATAACTTGGATCTTGAAGAACTGGCTTCTATCAGAAACTCTCACTACCTGCACTTAAGGCACTTCAAGGTTAGTGTCACTTATTTTCACTCTTTAAACAGCAAAAGAATATCTTGTCTAGGCAACACACTAGTGAGAAACATTCAGAAAAATTATCTTTATACCTGTCTCTCTCCTTCATCCAGATTTTGAAAATGAGAACATTTATTAATGGTGGCAAATTGGAAAAGATATGGCCCAGTGAAGGGGAAAAGTAATTGTTACTCCTTGCGAAAATCTTTTTCTAACAGCTTCAAAACTCATGGACCTGCCAAGATAGCCTTCATTTGAAAGGAAAGGAATCAGGGCTTCTAGGATCAGATAAATGTCACGTAAAGCAAGAAGAGCCAATGGCTGAATTACCATGCAAAGGCCTGATTTCAAAAGGGCTCACTCAGTGCCCTTCAAGCCTTGCTGCCTTCTGAGTAGCTGTTCATAATAATGGGTTTAGCCGTAAAATGGCATCAGGAAAGTGAGACCTCTGACCCCCATTTTACAGCAGGGGGGGGCAGATAGCACGGAGGCTCAGAGCAGGGAGGAGATGGATGCAGAAGTGCTTAGTCAGTGTCTCAACCACAAGTGATACTCCATCCCCAAGACCCCTTTGAGTGGCACATGTCACTCGATAGTCCCAGCTGTCATCGTGCCAGCATGCCGCCGGCTGTGCCCAGACTGCAACTGTGCCCGTAGCACATGCCAGCGTACCTGCCTTTCTGCCGGCAAGGGTAACAATGGCAGGGAAAACAGGGGCAGCGGGGGGCTTTGGCACATATTAGGAATCAAATCACATAACCAGGATCCCTGGAGTGTTTGTATGTTGGTTGCTAGCAAGTGTTTGAGCCCCGGCAGTAACACAGGCACAGCTGCTGTCGCCCACACTACTCAGAGTAATGTAGGACATGATACAATCACACCTTTGCTCTTCTCTGAGGCTTTTGGTCATCGCTCTTGAGTCACAGCCCAGGGGCACTGGACAAGATGTTAGGAGACCTGACCACACATGGCTTGAGACAGGTCATTCCACTTCTGTGCCTCTATTTCTCAAGGTTTTACAGCCCTAATAATTATTCCTATGCTATCGTTGAGTCTTTTTGTTCTCCTGTTTCAGTACAGCTTACAAGGATACCGCGTTCCACTCTCATGTAGTTTTACTTTTTTAACCTCCATTGTTTACAAAACCCCACTTAAAAGGCTGAAAATAAAATTTCTCTATTGATTTCTTTTCTTTTTCCATTTGGCGAACATTGATTTTTTTTCCTTGTGTTTTTAATGGAGCTTGAAATTAACATGAATCTGTTTGTTCAGATCCCTGTTTGAATTAGTGCAGTTTTAGTAATAAAGTTAGGTAGCTGTTACCTTGGAAACAGAGCTTTGTTTTAGCAAACACTTTAACAAACATTAGGGCCTACACAAACAAAAGTAGTAAAACCAAATTCCTAAATAAGAGATTGGTGGATGTTGGTATCAGCCAGTACCTTCAGCAAGAACAGGCTGCAGGCCTGATGGCGATTTTATAAAGAGCGTGTTAACTCAGGGGCTTTGGCTGTTTCACAGCGTTCAAGTTTTTGCAAGTGCTTCTTTTCCCTTTTCATTGAGTAGTGCCATGTTGTCAGTCAGCATTAAGGACTCGCTGCTTTTCACTATCCCTTAATTGCCAAGCTAATCTGAACTACTTGGCTTAGCTGTGTGATCCTGTAAAGGTGCAGGCATACTGCATGTACCTCTGATTCCACAGGAGTATAATATCCAAGGTACTGGGCACAATTGTCACGGCAAGATGGCCACAGGGAGCTGATGATTAGTTGCAGGGATATACTGTGCTGTTACAAATATGCGGGTTTGAACAGTAGCCCACATACTCAGAAATGTATTAGGCCTTATCTTTCACAGAAGTGCAGGAGAGAGCCTCGAGACAAAAATACTGAAATGTATGTG
This sequence comes from Athene noctua, assembly GCF_965140245.1. Lineage (NCBI taxonomy): Eukaryota > Metazoa > Chordata > Aves > Strigiformes > Strigidae > Athene > Athene noctua. Next base: position 152,788,026 of record NC_134038.1, read on the forward strand.
ACAGTTCAGAGACCGGTGGTACAAACACAGAGGCAGAATATATCCCACAGCTGGAATTGAAAAGCAGTTGTCCATATACAACAGCTTCACTGGACAGAACAAGAGACAGAACAGACTAAGCCAGCTGTGTTAAGCTTTATCACCTGAAAATTGCTATTTATATCCATTAGATAAGGTTCATTTTTCTCAGTTTCTTTAGTTTCCAGTAACATCCAACTGGTGCAAGCAGGACAGGACCACCCCTGAAAGAGGAAGCATTTAACGAAGTCCAAAAAACCTCCAGAACAGCAGAATTGTTTCAACACCTCTTTTGAGAGATATGATTCATGTATGCCCGACTTTCTTTGACCATGAGGCTAAAGGTGTCTCAGCCATGCTTGCTCAGATTCCAATTAAAAATAAATAAAAATAAAATGCTGAAGGAGAGATGACATGCTGTTCTGCTGAGGTTTGTTGTTTTTTTGATTGTTTCTGGCTTCCAATATCACCTTCAAAAAATAAAACTTGCAGCTTTGCAAAACACCAACTGGCTGGTTACTTATTTAGCTACTTGTATCTTTTGTGGACAGGCAGCAGAACAAAAAAAAAAGGAAGGATAATGCTTAGTGTAACCTCAGCATTAACGCATACAGCATAATAGATGAGTAGCCACTGCATTTGAAGAGCAGTTCATGAAGCAAAGTAAAAATGATGAGTGTGCAGGATATAATTACAGCAGTAATGTAATAACATCCCATGTTAGATTATTAGGGGTCTATTCTGCCCTTGACATGCCTACATAACTCCCATTAATGTTAATTGAGGTTATGCATGTGAATCAGCAGCTGAGCAAATCACTAAATTAATTACATATAAAGTACCTGTTTCATTTTTTTAAGTCCACTGATACGTTTGGCCAGTGCAAATGCTTATAGTCCAGGAATGAACTACCACAGGGTGGAGGAGAAGGGATGTGGAAAAGACTACGCAGATTTAAAAACCCCATTAAACAAAATTAAGTTTTGACAAATAGGCAAGGGATAGTGGGAATATTAATTCCTGGACAGGGCTTCCTGTACATTCTTCAGAAACCCTGGGGCTCTATTTGAATAAGCCAGGAGAGAGACTCTTGCTTTTCTGTAGCACCTCCTGCAGAGGAGGTTATCTGGAGCTTTTGTAAACAAAGGTGTTAAATACTGGCTCTGCAGGCAAAGGCGGCACCTATTGTGAGTGCAGCCATGAGAGCAACGACAGGCTTGGATAAGGCATACAGCTACTATTTTTTTCTGCTTGGCAATCACAACCCCCACTTTCTGTCCAGGAACGCTTTGATCAAGCAGATGTGATGACAAGGATCAGTGTGATGACAAAGTCTTTGCATGTGGTGGGAGAAGTTTCGGCTTGAAATTCAAAGCGTGTGTTTCACTGAAGGGTCTCGTTCTGCAAACACTTATCCTGGAGTTTGAAGGGTGGAGATTGTTATACAAGAAACTGAATCAACCTTCTCTCACTCTTTCTTTGTTTCATTTTTGGTTTAAGCACCAGGAGCTCTTGAGCTTTCAGTACTCCTGAGCTGCTAAAACTGGGTGCAAACAACAGACAGAAAGTGCTTCCTGGAGAAAGGAGGGGGGCAGCAAATACCCTCCATCATCTGCACCTCTAATATTGCCTCCGTCCGATGCTATAAGTGGAGCAGAGCTGGGTTGTCAGCCTTTTCCACAGCAGGAACCCCCTGGAATCCCCTTCTCAGCTGGGCAGGATCTGGAAGGGATTCCCCCACCCGTTCAGCAACCTGAGAAGGCCTGGATGGTCATAAAACCCTGGCACCTGTTTGTGATCCCCCACTGGGAGGGGGGACAACTGCCCCACATTCAGACTTCCTGAAATAGAGCAACATCCATGAAATGACCAGCAAGAGCCCCCCTCGCTATAGATTAGAAAGGATGCCTGAGCTTTTTAAGCCTTTATTTTGCACGGAGTAAACAGCCTCTCTGGTTTCATCTGGACCTCTCTGAAAGAGCAGCTTCTGGAGTGGCTTTAGTTACAGTGAGCTCCGCTGCCCCCACAGATAGTTTGTGGCCCAGCTCCCCGTGTGTGTGTGCCTGGTGGCACTGGAGCATGTTGGACGTGCTTGGCCATGTAAAGAGGCCCGGCTTCAAAGAGTTATGCTTATAGGCTCACTGCGACCTGACAGGCAAAGAGGAACTTAACTTTCCCCTCGAGATAGTGGGGACACAGCTGCCAAAGTAAAGTGAAGCTAACTCTGGTCAGCTGCACTGCAGATGGGGTTGACAATTTAATTACTGGTAGCATTACTTTCTGTAATTCTTAATAGATATTTATACCTATTTATTCATAATAATTTGCACCTAGGAGTCCCGTGTCGTCACTGGGGGTATAAAGAGGGCCAACTGGCAGTATAAGCAAGGTGAGCAGTCACCCAGGTGAAAGGAGAGCAGTAAAATTGCAGCTTTAAGTGCAATCTCACTGCAGTGGCCCTGGCATCATCCCTGTCTTGCACTGGTTCAGTGGCAACAGCACAGTTATTCCCACAGGTCTGATTCTTCTCAGGCAGAGCAGTGATGTCTCTCCTGCCTTGGTATCTGACTTACCGCTGTCTCCTTCCCTCACAGATGAAGACAAACAGCCTACACAGAAATTGCACTTCCTTGTGGCAGGGAAATGAAGGTCAGACAGAATAAAGGAGTCTAGAGACAAGACCATGTCTCTTCCTCCCCTCTCCCTGCTCTCTGGTGTGTATCTCAATGTTGTCTTGGTGGAACCCCATCAGCAGGACCATAGCAGCCAGCTGTGGGCTGCGCTCAATGCCTCAAAACGCTCAAAAGAGATGGTGCTTAAAGCAATTGCTCTGCCGCAGCAAAGGGAGCCCAGTGCAGGTGAGGCGGTCTCTTTTACCTTCCTCACACCCTGCACTGCATATGCTGCTGAGAAATTGGAAGCTGTCATGGAGAAAAGACTGGCCTCTGCCTCAGAAAGCTAAAAAGCCACCACCTACAAAAAGATGAGACTACAGAGAATAGATATTCAGATGCCAAATAAGAATTTTTAACTCAGATGTTCATGTTTAATAATATAGATGTATGTATTTGCTTGAGAAGCAAAATGGCTTGTCCATCCTTCGGTTTTATTCAGTTAAGCCTACAGAGATCTCCAAAAATCATCCAAGGTTATGGAATTGGTATTTTAAGAAGGTGGACCTTGTGGACATAGGACTGGCTTTCCACCTCTGTCTACATTCCTGTGTTTGGCTCAAAATCTCAGTTGCTGCCCATTGCTATTTAAAAATACAATTACAAAACAGAGAGAAAACAGCATGTGAAAATGCTCACAAGCAGGTTTCATCATGTTTTTAAAAGGACAGCTATCTCGCTGTCCTCATTTCAAAAAGGAGGGGACTGGCACTCAGGAGAAGCTGTGAGTAGTCAGTCAGCCACCAAATGGCAGATTCATTTAAATGAGCTCCTGTCCCATATTGTATTGTGCACGTTTCATCACTTGACGTGTGCATGGATCCTATTCCCATAACAGGTCAGAATTCAGAGAGATTAGAAAACCTAACTCACTTCCAGAATTACTTTCACGTCTCCAGCACACAGTGCCTTTCTAAGACATCATCTATGCACATAGGCTCGATGTAAGTATACAAGGTCTAATGATTAAATATACCTGTATCCAACATCTAGTCGTTGGAAATTTTACTCTTCAAATCCACAAATATTGATTAATTGACCTGAATTCTTCTGCACTTCATGACATATTAGAAATCATACCTTACTGGGGCCTCTCCTTTTGCATTACAGATTGCACTTCAGTCTGCAACAGTCAAATCCAGTTTATTTTGCTTAATAAAGTTCTGGGCACATCTGTCCTGGGAGGTACGTGATAAATAACATGAATAGATGGCAGGTCAAGCACTTCAAATAAAGCCAGCCAAATCAAATAGAACTTGCAAGATTCAGACATTGATGATACTGAAGTTTCACCACTGGCACACAGAGGTGAGCTATGCCTCCCTCACACCCCACGGGGTTGTTACAGAGACTGTCAGTGAAGCCAGTTGAGACTTTTCACATATCTAAGTTACTGCCTCTGTGTATAATGATTGCAAGATACAGGCCATAACCAGTGCCCTATGTCAGAAAGAGGAATCTTTTCCACTGTTTTTTCTTCACTGAATTTTAAGGCTGTCTTGCTAAGCCCTATTCTGGGTCTTTTTTTGGGTGTTCCACAGGCAGTCCCCCATACATACATAAACCCCACAGGCGTTGCCCATCAATTAGGCCGCTAATCCTGGAGCACGGTGGTCAGTAGCCAGAGCAGCGCACAAGCCCTGGTGTGCCTCACCCTTGTCCCCATCCTCACCCCGCGGCCAGCCAGTCTTAGGCACCCCCGCGGGGCTCCCGCTTGCCCACGGTGGCACAGTGCACGGCAGGAGTCAGCGCGGTAGCCAGGAGCACCGGAGAGGGAGCGGTGGGCACCGGGGGCACGGTGGGTGCCCACAGAGCAGCCCCCACCGAGCTGCCAACCCAAGAAACAGCTTCCATCGGAGGCTGGCATCGCTGCATCTTACGGTACTTTGTTCCTCGCTCATCCCAAATTAAATACACATCCGAGCAGCAGGTGTTTCCCTAGCTATGCAGGAGAGGGAAAAGGGAAGACGGGAGGGGGGAATGGATAAGGAAAAAACAAACAACAACCAAAACCCCAAACCCCCCCGGCCCTGCGCCATGCAACTCCTGCGCCGCCAGCCCTCAGGAAACCGCGCTGCCTCCCAGCCAGGCCCCCCGCCGCGATGAAAGCTCGGGCGGGGAAGGGCGGCGGGGCGCAGGCTCCGGCGCGGGTCCTGCGGGCCGGCAGCGCCGCCGAGCCGCGCTCTGGGAGCGCCAGATGCCGGGCTCGGTGCGGAGCGGCGGGGCCGGCCATAGCCCCCGGCAACACAGCCCCGGCCCCGCCCCGCGCCGCCACCGCCTCCCGCCTCGCTGCCTGAGGCGCGGCCGCCCCCTGCCGGCCCGCCGCCGCCTTACAGCCGCCCGCCGCCGCCCGGCCCGCGACCCCCCGGCGGGGAGGGGCGGCCGGCGCCGTGCGCGGGGGGGAGTGCGGCGGAGGAAGCCGTTCCGCGGAGGGCGGCCGGGCCCGCCGGAGCAGCCGGAGGGCCTCGGCCCTCGGCCCTGGGTCGGCCCCCGCTGAGCGCGGGGCCCGCTCGTCTGACAACCCAGGGGACGAGGCCCGCGCGGGCCCCCCAGAACGGCTTCGGTGTGGGGTCCGGGGAGCACCGTGGCCCCCGCGCAGGGGGCTGCCTGAGGCTGGCGGGGCACCAGCGGCCTCCTCCTTCTCACTCCGGCATTTCCTTTCCAAATCCTGTGAAAGAACCAGCTGGTTGAGGCGAAGCAAAATTTAGGTCTGACGTTCTGTTAGCCCCCGGCTGATTTCAGGCGTAAATGAAGGCAGAATCCTGCTACAAGCGAGTGCCTTTGAGCAAGAGAAGCCCGAAACGCCACAAATGGCACCAAGGATCAGTAGGGAGTTGCAGGAACTGGCCAGTGGAACAGGCCAGGAATAGGGCAAACCTCACCACCTTTTGCTATTCTTTTCCCTCTCCTTTGCTTTTAATGTGCCGATAATACCCGTTTTGCAGACTGATCCCGGGCTGATGTAAATCTCACCACATCATCGTAATATCCCTTCACATCCTCTCTCTGAAACGCTGTAGCCACTGCCATTCCGAAGCAGATGTCAAGCCCCTTCAAGTAGGGATTTATTTCTTCTCCAGTGCTTTCGGGGTAATAAATTGATTACGGACAAATAATCATCACCACTGCGGTCAAAGAGTAGGCACAGGTGGTGATGAGTGAGCGACTGCTGAGCGAGCGACTGCTGAGCTGAAGCATGGGAAGAGCCAAGACCAGGAGAGAAGTTTCTCTCGTGATCTTTCTTTGGTAACAAGATGCAAATACTCTTGCCTCTCCACTTTGTTCACACATAGAGCAGTCAGGATACAGTCCTGTGGGTTTTAGAAAAAAGAAATAATGCTAGAGAGGATGCTTACGTGGTTAGAAAATATTTATTTCTCTGTACCTGTATTGATTACCTTCAGGTATGAATAGCAGTGGCATTCTTATCCTCCAAATGTTCAGTCTAGTCAATAACAAAATTAATTTGTATACCAACAAATCTGTAGCTATCCAGGAGGGAAATGAGCTCAGTGTATAACAGAGGGGAGCGTTCTGGCAAAAGGGAGAGTGTAGAAAGAAGCCTGCTTATAAGAATTATTGATAAAAGAATTATATGTTTATAGAATCCAATTCTGTATCTTGAAGCATTTTATACACTCAGTCCTCAGCGATAACTGCAACCATTTCAATAATCGCTGTTTGCTGAAGAAAATTGATTTTAAAATCTCCCTGATTCCTTTACAAATTACTATTATTTTTTTTTACTGAACTAGCACCCCAGAGTCTCTGGCACAGATTAGGGCTCCTCTGGGATAGGTGCTGCTTAGACTCATAATACAGCAGTGTTGTCCCTTAGAACCACCAGCCAGGAACTGGCTTTCTAAACAGCACAGCTCAACAAGAGCCATGGGTATGTATTTGTGTGTGTGGTACTGAATGACTGCACTAAAGCTGACACCTGAGATAAAAGCATTTATTTATTAGAGCCTACACAGGCTCTCAAGTACTGAAAAGTGCCTTAAAAAAGCTAGCATCCACACATAAACATCTCTGACTTGCTCAACCCCCAAATCCAGCTGGTGTTGCAGCCACTGGGGACCCTCTGAACTCCTTAGAGGTGCTGGGGGAATGGTGGAGTGCCATTCCCAGGCACTCTGGGCCTCTGCCTGTGCAAACCCAAAGCTGAGGGCAAAGAGAGCAACACAGGAGGTTTGCAGAGGTGCGATGGGATGCAAACACCTTACCTCACTGAATCTGAGAGACAGTCTCGCAGGGCAAATGCTCAGGCTGGTTCTGCCCAGGAGGTGCAGTGAACAGGCCTCTTTCCTCCCTGTGTGGAGGATTTGCTGGGTGACATGTTAGCCTCAGTGCTGGAGCAGCAGGAGGTAAGAAGAACTAAAGAGCAAGTGGCCTAAGAGGTATGAGGAAAAATGCATTGGGGCACTTAATCCAAAAAGTTTGCCACCATATGTAAATAGGCAAGTTACACACAAAAGTGGTAGGAAAAAAGTATTATTCTCCTCATGCTGTTGTATATGGTGAATTGCTAATATGGGAAAACAAGACATTAAGAAGCAGTATCACCCAGGAAACGTGTGACAGGAGCAGGAAATGACTGCAGTGTCCAAATAGCAAGGTTTCAGTTCCTCTCAATCTCAGCGTTAACCAGTGGGCAAAATTAATGCATCTGCATCTCAGGGTCAGACTGCCACAGACTGCACCCACAGGGGAGAGGAGATGAGTGTTTTGACCAATGCAAATCACAGAGTAGAAACAAGTGACGTGAGGGAAATCTGCCCTCAGACAAAAGCCTGTGCTGAGCCCATGCATCTTAAGTTGAAACTTAGGGGGTACCTGGGTTCTGGAGCACTGACCTGGAGGTACACTTCATCCCCCACGTACACAACCACAGCAGAAGCTGGGGAATATGCACAAAGAGTGCACAGCAAAAGACAAGGAAGGTAGCTGTGATCTGGACACACCAGACTATCTGCATTGTTTGTCCATCTATCTCCAAAACATGTGAAAGACAGATCTTGAGCAAAACGGATGAGCAAACATGGCAAAAGCTGTTCTTGACTCTAATCCAAAGCCCACAGCAATCAAGGGAAGTCCTCTACAGCAAACCACATGCAGTACCCACAGCTTCAGTGAATGTGGTCAGTCTGTAACAAGGAAATATCAAAGATACATAGAGAAAAGGGTGACCTACAGCATCCTGACCAGCATTTCACCATTATGAAAAACAACTGATAGTATCCTTTTCTCTGCTGGATGCAGTAAAACAATTTAATGGCCAAATATCCAGTCATAATGTTACCAGATTTCATGGTATATGTTGAATTTTTTCAAGTCTCAGCATCTGGAAGCATTATGTGATTATGTGAAAAGCCCGGTTTTATTCTGTTTTTATTTTTACTTTGGTTTCTAATTATTCATGTAGCAGTAGAGAAAAGTTCGAAAGCCGTAAAAGCTGAAGGGCCAAATTCAAACTCAAATCAAATATGTAATATATACATACATACACACACACACACACACACGTGTGTATGTATATATATTGTAACCCCACTTCACGGTTTGACAGAATTTTTTGGAACCTGAGGGCTTGGCAATACTATGAGTATCAATGGCCAGACATGGCCTTTGTGGAGAAAAACATATGGGGTCATATTGCTGAACACTAAGGTACTACCAGTCACAAAAGTGACAGTGCCAAATTCTTGGCTGCTCGAAACTGGCATAGTTCCACTGAGTTACATAAATCAGCAGCTGGGTCATGAACTAAAACCTGAAATCTGAGAAAATTACAAAATTTTGGGAATGCAAACATTTCAGCTTGCTTCACACCCCCACATCTTTTGTTAAAGTTTTTTAGGGTTTTTTTTTTTGGCATTTGCACAGAAAACATGCCAGTGTGTCTTTTATAGCACTCCGAGGAAGAAAATTCAAGCTGCTCTGCCTGATATTAAAAGATGTGGCATTTGGTAATATTTGGATGCAATCCAATTGCTAAACTGCTGAACCGCAGTTTGTAACACAAGCACATCTTGAAGGGAAAGCAGCAAAAGACAGATGCAAATTAAATTTATCAACAGGAATAAAAGAACATGTGAGCAGAAAGCAGCAGAAGGAATATCCAGTGCCTGAGAATGGAGAGAAGGGTACCAAGCACATTAACAGTGGTATTAGTGATTTAAACACAGTCACATAATGAAGCTGAGCATGAGTGTCATGATAAATTTGAGTGGAAGAATGAGCTTTGGAGTAAGTGAGTAGAAGCATAGCATGTGTCCAAATGTGTGATGGCACGCAAAATGAGAGTGACCCTACCTGGAATATGTTAGATGCTGAAGACCACTGCCAGCTATTTACTCAAATGACAAAGTGTAGGTTGCAATGTGCAAGATCAATACACGCTAGAAGAAACAGATTCTCACGCTGTTAAAAAGACCACAGTCTGGTCATAAAAGACTCACAGCTGTGTAACCTCCAAGTGTTTAGCCTTTGAACAAGTCCAACTGTGTCACATGCATTTAAGTGTTAATAGTTAAGGGTGGGATATCAACCTTAAGCTTTGGATTTTCCCAGCTATTGTCAATTTAAATCTGACTCTTGCCATCACTATAGCATGTTTTTACTTTCAAAAGGAATAGTAAGGTCCTAGGAATATCACATCAGCCTTCCTAATAAGAGAGCCTTAGAAACAGGGCTGGAAGGGACCTTACGAGGTCTAGTCCAGCCCTCTGCCCTAAGGCAGGATCAATTATACCCAAATCATTCCTGACAGATGTTTGTCTAACCTGTTCTTAAAAATGTCTGGCAATGAAGATCCCATAACCTCCCCAGGCAATCTGTTTCAGTACTTCAGTACTGTTACAGCTAGAAAGCCTGTCCTAATGTCTTCCTTAAATCTCCTTTGCTGCAATTTAAATCCATTAGTTCTTTTTGTATTCCCAGTGGACATAGAGAACAATTTATTACTTTCCTCTTTGCAGAAAGCTTTACATATCTGAAGACTGGTATCACATTCTTATTCCTCTGCATCTCCTTTCTCTAGATGTATAAACCCACTTCTTTCAATCTGTCCTCACAGGTCATGTTTTCTAGACTTGCGATCAATACCACTGCTTTCTGCTGGACTTTCCAATTGGTCTACATTTTTCTTTTTTGAAGTATAGTGCACAAAAGTAGACACATTACTCCAGCTAAGGTCTGAAGCAGAGAATAAGTAGGGTAAGATTACTTCAGATTTCTTCTCCATGACACATTATTTATAGAGCCGAAATTGCATTAGCTTTCCTCACACCATGGCCTGTGTTCCTTTTTTAATTCACAGCCGTCACAGATCCCTTCCTGCAGAATGACCATTAAGTCAGTCGTTCCCATCATTTATGTATGTCGTTGACTATTGGAATTCAGTGGCAAGATCCTGAAGTTTCCAGCGCTTAACTTCTTTGAATTTAAGCCTGTTCACCTCAGACTACATTGTTCAGGTTTAGTAAGGTGCTTGTGTATCTATCAGTGTCATTTCATTGAGAGCGAAGGAGTAACATAAGAAAATAATTTAGCCCAAGCTGCCCATCCACCATAGAAGAATTCAGCAATGGTTCTTCCCATTAGCACCATGTTTAACATATTTAGTCTTCAATAATCTGAAACACAATGTTTTTGTTTTAGAGGAGTTGGAACAGTTTAAAATACAGAAAAATAAACATCAAATAGTATAGCTCAGAGGTATCCCAATATGTTGAAAGGTCTCCAACCTACCTGTATCCTGATGGGTATAATGCCAGTGAGTGGAAGTCTTGCTCAAACACCAATAATACCCAAATTAGGATGAAATGGGAACCGTATCTTATCAGGTCCACCTTGGTTAGTTGTCCAGAAGGGCAATTCGATATCTATTCATATCTGTAATGTATGGAATTATATTTGTTTTATTATACGATCTTGAAATGTGCGATGAGAAACCAGATATTGTTTCTCCTTCTGCTCTACAGGCAGGTCCTTCTCTGTAGCAGCTGGAGTAATCTGCAGGTACAGCCTCAGGCAGAGACACAACTAGGTTCCTCACAGTAATGGGGTCTAAACAACAACCAAAAATACACTGTGGTAAGAAAAGGGCTAACTCTTCAAGTCCCTAGAACTACAAGTTACCCACCCACTGTTTATAAGCACATTAAGCAGTTAAATAAAATTCTGAAATTGCTCTGAATTTGATCCTCCTCTAATTTTGATTTTTACCAAGTATTTGAAAAAATTTGACACAATTAAGAAATAATAGTGGAATGCTCAGTAACTCAAAGGAACAGGTCTTCTAACTCCCATCAAACTTGAACATATAATTCTCACAGGTGACTTGGAAAATCCCTACTCTGAATGTTATCCACTGGATAAACAGCTCAAACATCACCAGCTTTCTACACAAACATGGTCTGCCTTCAAGAATTTATAAAAATCATAAAACTGATTTAAGCTCTTTTCAGTGCTCCATAAATTTTATTCAGCCCTTAAATTATAAAACTGCTGCTGATGCTGTGGCACTGATCAGAACAATGCTTAATCTCTTCTCTCAAGACAGTTGGCATGTCAGAGGAGAAAAGAAGAGACTCACACAGCTGAAGTGTTTGTTTCAATTTAACAGGGCAGAATAAACCAGCCTAGATGCCAGAGCTCTAGTCCCACTGAGACTGCGTGCATCAAATTTTTATTGCCAAAATAGTTGTTCTAACCTTCCCGCGCCTTTCCTTGGTTTTAAACCAGAAAATAACTTTCATTGATTTCACAAGGATACATTTTTTGCACACATCATCAGATTTGTGATACTTGAGATGTTTCCCTTCTAATTTGTAATCAGTGTGTTCCTGTTCCCAGATACATGACAACAAAATTCTGCATTTGTCCAACTGCATATTGGTGTAAAAAAACCCCTCTACAAACCTCACTACATCTTTATCAAATAGTCTTCCTCCCAGCCCAGAGCTGTACCAGAACGAATGCAGGTTTTTTTGCTTTTACTAAAATTATGACTTTTTAGGAGTGTTTGATTTTATTTTTTTTAATCTCTACCTTCTTTGACAAAAATTAAAACCATCATTTTTGGCACTGAATCTAACACAAGATGAAATTAAAGTCCTAGTACAGAGAAACTATGTTTGCATGGGCTCCTTTACGCCTAAATTTGGCCTGGTCACATATTAAAACTGCAGACTGCTTTGGCTTTACTGAGATTTTGGCTTGCGCTAGCTATCTCAGATTAAGAGCATGCTTGTTTTTCTGGTGAAGTCTTATCTGGAGTAGGCCAAAAGCAAATTGCTCAGGACATTATTAGAATCTCTCTTTTCGGTGTGTGTTTCATGCTGGGGATCCAAAGTCAGCAGCTGCTATAGTCCTTTTCTTCGCCCTGACACTTTCCAGCTCTTTTCCACTCTCCAGATAATGTTTCCTAGTCTGTCATTCAGACAGTCGTCATCTTTAAGGGATGCATTTTCAACCTTTCTACACTCATGCTTTTCTCCCACGTAACCCTGTGAGTTTCATTCTTCCTCATACGCTATGTTTTTGCTCAGAGGTATACAAACCATCTGTGCCTCTAATACAATGTTCTTAAATAGCCTCCAGGCAGATCTCTATGGTTTTTAAGTACTTCTCTTTGCCCTTCAGCCTGCTGTTAACCATTTTGCTCATAGTTTTATAATCTGCCCTTTTAAAGTTCGTTGTTACTGTGCTGTCCCTAAGGGAACAACTCTTTCATGATATCAAAACTAAAAGTGTGCAGTGATCACCGTTACCCCATGGAGGCTTGACAACACCTTCCTCTAATAACTTCTGCCTGTTACAAGGTAGCTCCCTCTTGCCCATGGCCTTAACTAATCAGGCATTGCACTGAGGGCTGCCACAGGAGCCAAGGAAAAGGAATCCTTTGCCATATGGATTGGAATGGCACCAAAGCCACTTTACATCTCCTGATAAGACAAAAAAATGCTTTTCCAGCTGTTGGATTTACCTCCAACAAAAAAATAAGAAGTGATAGCGGGGTGAACACTGTAAAATTCAATGATCTCATATAATTTTCCTGACCAGTATCCTCCATTTTCCCCAGGAGGTAATGACTTCCCAGGGGCTAGCTCTGAGATTTCATAGGTTCTCAAAATCTTTAGGAAGTCTACCAGAGGTTACAGTCACTCACATAAAGGCCTGTGGTGTTTCTCCCCTGGATTTAAAGGCTACCCTTGTGACTGCTGCCTCTGGAAGGCTCCCAAGGAGGTGGGGCAGAAGGGGAGGTCCACAACATGAGAAATCTCTCTGCAGATTAACAACTTGCTCTAGGAATGGGAATAAAGGGATGATACTGAAGAGGCAGCTGGTATACCCGCCCTTCTGTTTGCTGAATGCACAAAGGATTGATTTATGGCATCGTGCCACAGGAGAGGGCCATAGGTTATCAACCAACTTCAATGGACAAACACTTGCTGAGACCGCATATCACACCTCTTGTGCTGTAGCAAAGGTAATGACTCATCTTCAGGTATGCCTGATGTCCTTGAGAATGCAATTGGCTCTACATAGCCAAGTGAAGCATTATTTAGTTAATACACTACAGCACAAGGGAAACAATCAACTGAAACGATGACACTGCTACTTCCTGCTTCATTATAAATCTGCAGCTTCCTAACAGGATTATGTACTGAAGCACTGTAAAAAAAGACATTTAAGTCCTGTGATGAAACTTAAAAAATGTGTAATTAAAACAGCTAAATACAGGCTTCTTCTGCTCAGTGTCTGAAAAACACAGCCTTTGATCCTCCGAATAATATTTCCTGAAAAAGTGCTGGACACAAAAACTATCAGAATCGAATTCTGACTCATCCCTTCCTGTTTAGTTCAATGAAATGAACATTTGCAGTACAACAAATTTGGTTTTATATGAGAATAAAAATTATCAGACAGGCTAGAAATACAACCAAGAGCAGGAACTCCTTGGCCACCTGCCCACACGTGCATTTCCTTGCTCATTCTGTCCCATGTCCCATGTCTTTGTAATTTCAGTGTCATAATGCAGCATTCCTGATGAGTCACCTTGATTTCTATCATGCAGAGAAAGATTGTTTCTTCAAAAGAAAGGTGACAGAACACCTCACCCTCCCTTATGATATCCAAGCACCTTTGCAATGTAAAAAGCCTCCACTATAAGCATCCATTGCTGCAATGCTACTACAGTTCACCAGGTTTGTTCCAGCTTACTGCTCAGCTAAGAAGAGCGAGAACTAACACCACCACCAATAAATATTTTGAAGTCCCAATGAACCAGGAAATTTCAAGGATTTTATTAATAAAAACTGTACAAGATTCCCATATTAGGTAAGAAGCCTCAGCTACTTTCACCTTGCTCCTCCACAGCGCTTCTCTCATACTTAGCTGAGCAAACTCCAGAAGACAAAAACCCCAAACATATACATTCCCCACTACAGGAGGGGAAAAGGACTGAGGACAGGGGCAGGGAAGAGATACAGAAAGCAAGCCAGGAGAACTGTCCATTCCAGTCGTAGCCCCATGGTCCATGTACTTACTTTGGCTTCTCCTTTATTAGAAAGTTCCTGCAATTATTACTTTTCCATGGCCCATTGCTTAAGGCAGGTGATTGCTTAAGACAGTTTCACATTTCTTTCCTAAATGAACGAGTAATTGTTCTCTTTAGTCACAGGCTTCATGGGGAGTTGATGGCGTGTGTAATTTTCCTGGTGTGTCACATTAAGAACACCGAATTTTCACATGACTACTTGACTAAAATGCTTCTGTGCATCACTCACACCCTCTTAATAAATATATCCAATTAGTTATTGTTAGGTGAACTGGGAGTGAAATACAATGAATACAAAGGTCTCCTCCTGGTCAGAGCACTACAAATCACAGTCAGAATAAAGGAAAGAAACTGGGTTTCCTTATCCACCTTTCTTTCCCCTGCTGTGTTGCCCGAAGAACAACATACCTTTCATTGTATTATTTGAAGTAAACCCATTTAATTTATTTGCATTCCAGACATCTGTCATGAAGTCGTAGGGCAAGGAGCATGATTAAGCAAAAGTACTGCACCCAATATTTTGAGGTAACCCTCTTTTTAGTGGACTTCAGTCCCCCAAGCCTTTCACTAGAAACAGTAATTTCTGTTTAAACAGAATTACTAATCAGATTCAAACAAGACCTCAATCTTATTTTGAACATGCCAAATCAGCTGCATATTTGGGAGGCCCTCTCTAATTTTAAGGCAAATCCAAATTCCCTCTGATCCTTGGCAAGCATTTATCTCTTGATAGCCATGTCTCCTAAACTGCCTCATAGCTAAAGTTAAGAGCTTTCAGGCTGTGCAAGAAAAACATAAGCAAGTATATTTTTGTGCTGACAAACGGAACCAGAAAAGTTTAAGTAAGCAGTCAATGGTTAATTCATTCTTTCAGATGAGTCTCAGCAAATCAGAGTATTTACTAAGTTGTTGAAATATGCTCAAATATTCCTTTAGTACACTGTAATGCCACAAGAGTTATCATGGGTGTATATATATATTTTTGATGTTTTCAAACAAGTTTTAAGTATACAAAATAAATAGAAAGATTAATCCCTGGGAACCTTTGATTCTGTATTTCTTCTTCCTACACTTGATTTTCTTTTTTATATATGCAGAATACAGACAAATTATGTATTTACAAATGTAACTTGTCCTCATGGAAATATTCAGGTTGTCACACTGCACCTCTCTGGCAGTTCTAATATTAGGCCACTGATACAACAAGACTTTAATATCCATTTATAGGTCTGGTTTTAATTTTCTGAAAGGACAACAAGTCTATTTATTTTCAAAATCAGGGTAACATGCACTCACACAATTAGTGTGAGCTGATACACAGACTTGCACCTGATTTTATGCTGCAGGAAGTCGGTGTGTATGGAGACAGGTAGCAGTCATAAGAGGCTTCATTATCAGGTGACAAAAAAATCCCATTTTATGTACTGAAATTTTCATCCAACTATCTTTGGACCATTTAAAGAAAACAAGATTTATTGTTTAATACCAGATTAACAAACTAAAACCAGCTGTTCAACACAGCAACATCAAATTTGCTCCTCAGTGAAGCTTTACAGCCCAAATAATTTCAAATGTCCTGTCACACAGCAGAAGAATTGGTTTCATTGCCTTGTATTCTGTAATTCTGCAGCAGTCTCAGGTCTTGCTTATATATGGTTACAAAACGCATCATATTTCCAAATAATTTCAAAGTCACTAGTCACATTTCCATCAGCTCCCCAATCCCTTCAGCTCTCAGTGTTATTTTGCGTTTCAGCACATCCTGTTACATTCATGGTACAGAAATGGTCACTTTCTGTGTATGGTACATGGGCAACTGAAAAATGGTAAAACTTTATACAACAGCTATAACATTTCTTGATTTAAATTTCCTGTTTACAATTTCCTATTGAGGAAAACCAAAATAACGCTTTTCACAGTGTAAAGTTTAAATGTATTTTTTTAAAAATAAGCTGTTTGAGATCCCAAATAATTATGAACACATAGGTAGCCAACTGGAACAAATATACTTCAAAAAACTCAAAAACCACCACCAAACCACTGAGCTCATCAGTGTGATAACCAAGGTGCACAATTCCCAAGAGTTTAAGCATCCTTCTTTTGCATTAGTTGATACCATCAACTAATGTTGTATCTTGCTAGCACAATCAATTCATATGAATTTGATGCTTCTTAGAATGCATTCACCAAAGACATGAATTTAGCCACTGCAGACTCACTTAGTGCAAGGGCTCTGCAAAGAACTAATCCACCAAACCACATGTACAAAAGTTGTGCCAACTTCTGTCAAGCTGAGACAGAAAACTTTGCTCCCTGTTCCACAGCACTGAACTCTGTCTCTTTTCAATGTTGTCAACAGTAACAGGAAAAAATACACAACTGTCAACTAAGGCCAGTAAATAGAGAGGAAATATATTTTTAGCAGTGGAGGCCATTTTAAAATTTATTGATTGAAAAATGTATGTAAGCTGGATATGTACAGGTATATTTTGCTACCTATTTGTGACCTCAAATAGCTTTTACATACGTGGTTACATTTTTTTAAAAGAAAGACATGACATACTGTTCATACAGTTCTCTCTGAACTGCAAAGACAATTCTTCCTAGTTTTACACTATGCTTCTCTATTTGGACTCCTACAAAGTAAGAGAAGACTCAGATATCATGCTTCAGTTTCTAGGAAAACCCTCAAATCTTACTCAGATCCCCAGAAGAATAAGTAAAATATAAAAAAATACCACTCCTAATCATCATTTTCCTCATCATCAAATGAGAGAAGACTGCTATTTTTTACTTGCTTAGCTGTACTCTGAGGAGTAGTTGCTTCTCTCTTAGTTTTCTTTGCCTCTTTCATCTTCTTACTTGAACTTACATTGAAGTCCAGAGACTTCTCTGATGAACGTTTTGCTGGTTTCCTGAACATAATTTTTCCATCAGCAGGTTCTGGTTCACCATCTGTAACAAAGAGAATAAAATCAGAACTCATCTGTCTATGTTCACACACACATACAGACCTTCACAATTGTATTTTCTTTTCCCCCAGGACCAAGATCAGTGAGACCTCTGATAGAATCAATAATCATGAAAATTTATTTTTTTTAGCCACAAAGTCTGTATCGATGAATAAGCTTCATGCACACACATCTGTTCCATGGCAACCAGCCCTTGAAGACAGTTCTGCAGTTCCTATGAGAAATGGGTTCTCACTAACCAGAGCTTTAACTTAGAAGAGACTGTGAGCAGGAGAGCTTTTCCCACACAATCCAGCCGCATCCACTTATCAAAATGGAGAGGACAACTTTATAGGATCCTCTAATTCCACTTCAATATTTGTAAAATCCATGACAACAGATGGACTTATTTCAGAATTATGATATCTCCTTAAAGAACAAAATGGCACATATACAAGAGAAAGCTTTTCTTTTTTTCTAATATACCCTGTCCTGCTGAGACAGCTAAAAAGACCACATGGTCATAAACCTGCCTTTTATTATCATAAAGGATGAAAGTTTTAGGGTTTCTTAATATCTGCAAAATCACCAACTATTCTAATTGACTAATTCTGCTCTTCTGCATGTACTGGAGCAAATAACAATTTTAAAAACAAGAGAAGTCTCTTCCAGGATTTTCAGGCAGAGGAGGAAAGCTACTGCAGAAGTAACAGCATCAAGGCAGTATTTCTAGGGAAAAAAAAAAAGTGTAATTGTAAAGTCATGAATCAGACACAAAGGCTCATGCTGCAGTAATTTGCAATTTTTATAATGTATATATGACAGGATGTTAAAGAACCATAGGTTCTGTGCTAGATATTCTTCCCAAAGTTCTTTTTTGATATTCATTATTCAACAGAAATTTCCTAACAATATGCATGTGTTTGAGAAGATTATGTGCTATTTAATTATAACCAATAAATATCTTTTGTCTTTAGCACAAATTCCTTCCTTTGTATATAAGCGTTATGGCAGAAGACTAAAATTTCAGTGTTATCATACACAGCACTGGCTGAAACACTCTTCAGTGCATACTCCAAACAATACAACCATTAAATCTAGTGTCTTCGGGATGTGTGGTACAAATGAAGACATCAGCTTCATTAGAAAACTTCACTTAGAATTCCTCAAGTTTCAGAGACCCATTTTAAGACGAAACCTAGCTCAAAAAAATAAGCACCAATTCTGCCAATGACTTCTACAGAATGCATGCTTCTGCAATAGTTTATGAGAGAGTAATACTATGCAGAAAATAACTAACCAGGTTTGGGGAAAATATTTCAGTACTGGCCTATTGAAAAGCACTGCAGTTACAAAGAATTACCAGCAATAATAAACCATAGATATGAAAAGTGTAATTCTCAATGGATCCGTTGTGAATTCTCCATGGAAAGATTAGGTGTTTAGGTGATGTACATGTGATACAGAAGTTTAGGAAGTGCCTGCAGTAAATTCTGTTTCTATTTCTGAAAACATACCACACCCAACCAATCAAAATGCACTAAGTAACATTTCTTCTCAGAAGCTGGCTCTCCATTTTTGGACTCGGAAGTTTACTGCCAAATAATTTCCATTAGTAATTACTGCTTAACTATAATGTTTCTTTGGAAACCCAGATCTTCTAACTTAAACAAGATCTGAGGCACGATATAAGCCAAATTCTGGGGAAAAAAAAAGTGGCGCATATATAAGATGAATTTCACTTATGAGCAGATTCAACTGTGTATGTACTTGAGCTAGTCAGCATCCAGACTGCATACCGTACCAGTACAGCTGTGGAAGCAGGACAACCAGCTACTGTGTAAGTATGAGGTGTATCAAAAAAAATCCTCATTGGACACTCTTTTAAAGAGTGATTACTACATTTTCTTAGAATGGTAAATTGAAAAAACAACCCCCTAAAAACATAATAAAAGCATATCCACAAAATAAAACAGATAAACAGCTATGTACTCGTACTCCATGGAAAAATGGAAGTCAGAAATTTCAATTTTACTCCTAATTTTCCTGCTACCCGCATTGTGAACTGCACAAAATAGTTTCATCTTGTCTACCAGATGGAGAAGCTGACAAGTATCTTTGCAATATGAATTTAAATGCTTAATAAGCAAAGTGCATAAACAGAGCAAAGCTCAAAATCACCAAAATGGCAACCAGCTGAGCTCTGACCTGCAGGGTCTCAGTACTATTTGCGGATCATTCTGCATCAAAGGAAAAGATAACTCTTTCCATAACTCTTGGCCTGGTTAAACACTGTCAAAATTTCATTATATGCTCAAGGACATTCCTTTCAGCAGGAAGCCCAGGCCAGCTTCAGAGAGCTATGGTTTGTTGGCAGTGCTTGACAAATGAAGCAGATGAGGAAACACACTAGGCCTAGCCTTACCTTAGCAACTTGTGGAAACAAGGAGAACAGACTATGCTTTTTGAAAGAATGATGTAGCAGTTCAAGAAATTTGTGTTGATTTGTTAAGACTGTCTTTTCCAGCTGGTAAAAAAAGCTTCACTTCATCCTTTCTAATTTTACCAGACATTTACGTGTCAGCTTTGTTGTTTGTATCAATGAACTCCAAAAACTAACTTGTATTAAGCAATGCAAAGAAGAGACTGAAGAATCAATCTCAGTGCTGGTAGTTTTTAAAACAGAGCCCTGATAAAAGACAGTATCAGTGTAACAAATGATGGAAAGCACAATTTCTGATAAACACGCTGAAAAACACAAAGTAAAACACAACCAGCATAAAAGCATTACAGGAGAAATAATAAAAT
This sequence comes from Athene noctua, assembly GCF_965140245.1. Lineage (NCBI taxonomy): Eukaryota > Metazoa > Chordata > Aves > Strigiformes > Strigidae > Athene > Athene noctua. Next base: position 152,808,041 of record NC_134038.1, read on the forward strand.
ACACTTCAAATAAGAGAGTCAAAAAAATACACTAGCAGTTCAAATTCTGACTGTTCTTAGTCCCTGCTGCTTTTACCTGAATCACAAACCTTTACATTGGTTGACTAAGAGGGCCACAATCAGACAGAGCTGAAAACTCACTGCACAACTGACATCCATTTAAGCAGCCACAAATTCAGAAATTTTTTTCTTCTCTATTAATTGCACGTTATATATTACAAGAGAAGTAGAAACGAGGACCTGAAAAAGAAACACTGCTCTGCAGTTTACTGTATTTTTTAATTTAGTAGTCATGTGCATAGTTAGCAGCACCATTTTTCAGCAGTCCCATGTCCACATGGGTCAACAAGGCAACAACAGGAAACACAAATGCCACTAAACTGGCAGGAACAACAAAATTTCTTAATGGTCTAAGGTTAGAAGTTCAGGTCAGCCATTTCAGATGCTCTTCCTAGTACTTTCTGGCCACCTATGCATGCCTTTGGAAGCATTTACTACAGGAATTCCACAAACTGGTATCATGAAGATAAAAAGGCCAGTCTTGTTCAGATATTTCAGTCTCAATCGCTCATGAGGACATCTGGGCAAGTTTTGCTTACTTAAATACTGTAAAATTAGCTTTGATTTAGATTCCTGCTGTTCACATGATGAAGAGCAGCATGAACTCTTGATATGTATCTGATATAACAGCTGCTTAAGCTAAGGAAAGAGCTCTGATACCCATGACAGCATGACTTTATTCTCCTTGCCCCACCTCTCTCTTGTGCTCCCCCAAGACCAGCATACAGAATGAGACAAGAATAGTATTAAAAAAGACTTTAAATGAGTAAAGACATCTTCTGCCAAATTTGGTCATCTGCATGTATCAGTGTCCCAGAGGCCAGATGAACTAGAAAAGGAGTAGAAAAATCAATTCCATAGACTATAATGAATGCTGGGATAAAGCATCTTGCAGTAATTGCCATCTTTTCTTTTGTGCAAATTTCTCATAAGACCATTTTAATTTGTCTCTGAACCAACAGAAACAATTTGTAAAATGCTGCATAAAAATACTAAGCAAAATTACTGTTGATAAACAAATAATTTATTTTTAAAAAGCCTCTAAGTCAGTCATTCATAAAGTAAAATATTTTAATATGGAAGGGCATTTTCTCATATAGGAAAGGTTCAGTCCTAAATAAAAAAGTTCCCTGTGACTATACTTGCAAAATGCAATGTACATGCTTCACTAAATTTGTTGTGCCTTAAGAGGCAACTAAGTGCAGCTAGGACATTAATCAACTGGTTTTGCCAAATTAATGCAAAAGTATTACTCATCTGTAAGAGACAATGCCGGTCATGGGAACTGATGATGCTTGAAATAAAAAAGGTGTAGCTGTGTCAAACTGGTTATAGAAGAAAATTAAGGTGAAAGGATGTAAATGAGATATGGAAAATCCTAGAATAATATCCCAAACCAAAGCCTGAAGACAAGGACCTTCAAATGAAGACAATCACTACAGATATAAAAGAGGAGAGGACAGAACCTCCAAACTTACTTTCCGTGTTCTGAAAAACTAACAGTTTTTATTCACAACAGATTGTTAGCAGCACTTTACCTATGATCTGTCAAAGTGCCTCAGCACTGATGCATGGGGGAAAGGAAGATTTATCAGTTGGGAAATTTACTTCCCTGCTACCTTTTCAGCTTCACGTAATTTCACTAATGATCTGGTTTGAGACTATATATTATGGTCTAGTGGCCATTAAATTAAATTCACTTTCAACTCTGGGATAAAAATCAAAGCTACAAGAAACATAATCAAATCGTGTGGCATCAAACTTTATACTTCCCATTTTCAGAACTGACAATTATCCAAAAAAAGAAAAGAAATTCACACATTATTCAAAACTCTCTTTATTAAACTGTAAGTAACCCGCTGTCTAAATACCTGCCTCTGACTACGAATCAGAATTTAAGTCTAGAGGTCAGACTGACAGTGCAAAGATGGCCAAAGACTCAAAAAAGCCTTCAGCAAGCTGTAGCACTGTTACCCACACCTTCACTGAAAATTTCACGTCGAGTCCCTTCTATAGCAGGGAAACAGAGGAGTGCTTACCCATTTTATTCCCATAAGCCAAAAAAAAGGAAAAGGAGGCCAAGACCTCATATTAACAGCAAAAGCAGATAAATAAACAGTGAGACAATAATGTAGAACAGAGGGCAGCAGTCCCCAGAGCACAGTGATTTAACACTCCTGCTACCTACTACTGTGGATTTTTTCCTCCAAATGCAAGTTATTACTGAAGGGCTGAAGGGGTAATAAGCAGAGGTGTCAAAGTCCTACAGGGACTCAATACTACCACCCTCACTACATACAATTATGTCTTAGGAATGTCTTTTTCCACCAAAGTTCAGTTACTCTATTCAAATACACTTCCAGTTCATACTGTGTATTCAGCTTGGTAGCTCTTTTGGACTTTTTTCACAGCATGGACTCCACCTCAATAGATTCACATGGACAACTACTTCTTTTTGCCCAGCCTTACAAAATCATTTTTCCTCCTACTGTGATCATTCAAAATTCAAGTTGGTTGTATGAAAAGGAAACCAACGCTCAGAAAGAATCATGCCATTTCTTTCCAATAGGTTGAAATTTCTCCCAATACTAGGAGGGTGATCCCACTTTTGAAAAGAAATCATGCAGTAACTTTACAAACTGCAACACTAAGCACGTGCATTGCACTTCAATAACAAGGAGACCAAGCGGTAAGCTCGAAGTTGAACACATTTTCTCAGAGGAGTTCAAATTATATAAACACAGTCCACTATCTGGTTGCACCTAAGATATACCTATCTACCTGCAGAAACAAATCAGATGCAGTTTTATTTAGTTTCAAGCTAACCTACATTATAAAAATTAAAAATTTTTCATCAATTTGCTTTTCAAAAATTTAACATTCCCAATGTATTTTCTCCCACTACTATATCTGACTTCTCCATTTCTACCACTTAAATCTTAACACATACTCCTATACAGGGACAGCACAAATCTGAATTTGTTAATCGAAATGAAAAAAGATGGAAAAAGACAAAACCTAAGGATGTCATGTGCTAGCCTCTCAATCTGCTCTGAACTCAGTCTTTTTAAATAGCCACAATGGCTAACCAAGTAAAAGGTCCATAACTTCTACGAATAACCCTTCTATTTTATATTTCTAAGGTTCCAGTTCTATATTATTACTTAGTCAAGACATTTCCACTAGAAACAGTAATAGCTACCTTTAATCTGTCAAGTCTTCTGTCAGCAAAAAATAAAAATAAAGCTACATTTCATTACACCTTGTGTGATGATGGACGTTTCTGGACTCTCAAAGCCATATCTGAATGATGAATACTGACAGAAATTCTTAACATAACTGTATTCATCAGCTGTATTTTTATGTCTTTATTGTCTGACTGCAGCAACCTCTCCCACTTCCACCTTTCCATTCTTGAAAAGTCTGTTAAATAATTTAAAGCTTTCTAATCCTTTTACCAAAGAAACATTTTTTTTTTCTATACCTGGCTGTTTGTTGTCTCTATTGAATCATCTGTTATTTTCAACTAATCAATCTAGTTTTGCATAATATATTTGCAAGTCACAACACATACTGGGGATCATTTTAAGCAAGTAATAACATGGCCAGTCGTTAAGTGAACACATTACCGAGCTTACACACCTGCCATTCTTTCCACTGAAGCACTACCATGAGTTTCCTCCTTCTGCCCAGACACTTTATTTCATAAACTTATACAATTACCTTTAAGACATCCAGTCCACCATCAAATCTGGCTGAACTAATTAATGAGTTCAAAAATTATCACAGGCGATGTCAAAAGACTGTGTACCAGGACAATGACACACCATAACAAAAAAACAAAACCCAAAAAATTTACGGTGGTATTTGGAGGTAGGATGATGCACAATCAAGAAGCACAGAACTGCAAGACTACAAAAAGCCAAAGATCTTGCATATGTACTCAACAACTTCAGATTAGGAATCACAAGAGCAAATTATTTAGCTGAAAAATTCAAAACAACTTATCAAAGGTAATGTTAAATGGTAAAAAAATGAGCAAATATCAAGCTCCCTTGTATGGGTTATTTCTCTTTAGCTATACAAAGGAAGAAATCAGTAGTTTGAAATTCACCTGATTCATTTGACTTTAAGGCCTCTTTGATCTGCTGTTTGATTTTCATTGCTTCTTCGGCAGTCAAGTCCCCTTTTTTCAGTGTTACTACTTGAGGCTGCTCATCTTCCTTGTCACTGCCATTCTCACTATCACCATCAGCAAGTGGAAGCTGCTCTCTCTAGACAGGAGAAAAATAAAAGCAGTTCTGATCACCACACCAAATCACAACTTCTAAGGGGGGGCTAGTTCTCTTTGGTTTCACTTTTGCAGTAAGGTTAATAAAGAGACTTTGCACAGCTGTCAGTGCCCGGCCCTCCCAACACATGTTGTCCAAATGACACTCCAATTCTATCACTGAGACATATCATCCCCTAGATAAAAACAGTATGGACTTTTTCAATTAGAGGCCAAAACAGTAAGAAGGGTAAGAAATTAATTGCTTTTGTTCCATTACCTTTACTGTACAAGCATTGTCTGCCACGCAACACTGAGAAAATCTTAAATGCATGGGTCCAAATTTGAATCTTCATTGCTGTACTCAAAGTGCAACGGAAGAGGGAGTCCATGGTAGCTTTGTTATTAAAGCTGCCTAACCAAATCCCTGTGAACCTTATGGACACAAGGAAGATCATGTCCCTGTTTCCACTCTCTCAAACTTGTGGTCACAGACAGAAGAATCATTTGGGACAAATTTTTATAAAAATAAACTTTCTGGCACGATAAGGAAATGTATAGATAGTATTACCATAATTGATTGAATTTACAAAGAAATAGACAAAATCAAATTTCCTCAGGAAGTGAAACAGTTAATACTAAATTTACTAAAGGAATACTTTTATGTCAAATTCCAACTTACCACAAATTTCTTCTTTTAACAAATCACTGTGACTATTACTTTACTGACCAGTCTGGAGAGGTTAGGTATTCTGTAAAACCTTAGTTCACAGAAAACACGGAAAAGCATATTCAAAACAGAAAAACACAGTGCCCTCAGAAAAGGCTGTCTTTTAACAAGCTGGCTCAAACCCTACTGCCAGTACCCCTGATGCACAGAAACAGACTCTCCAATTCAGAGAGTTATAAAGCAGGTATGTTTATTCTGGCACTGGGGTGCAAGGGGATTTCTCCACAAAGCTTGCACACTAACAGCACATTTTACCAGAGTGTAAATATACATATTCATAGAGTCACACAATACATATGTATTAATAAGGTGGAGTTAGTTCAGAAGGCTTGCGTCAGCAGTCTATGTTATCTTTATGCCTGTGCACTTCCTCCTAGTGGTCGTCCTCGGGGGTCTTCTGGAGGAAGGCTCACACTCTTCCTCACCTTGAACTTTTCACCCTGTTCCTCGGAGCATGCGCAGATTCTCCTAAATAATTTCTTGCACAAGAGTGGTCCCGGCCAGTTTACTCCCTCTACCTTATATAAAAGCACTTAGCATACTAGTTTCTATTGTCCAGACATGGCTATTTGTACTCTGCAAAGACTCGGCTTGTTACAACACATCTGCTTCCCAAGGACATGTCTCTTGTTTTTGACGAACACAGTAGTTCTTAGTAAGTTTCCAGAGAACAGCCAAGGCAAGCAGGATTATTAAGCAATATTCAGAAATTATTATAAGTAGCTATAAGTTGCACAGGAGGTGATAATTTCCCTGTATCACCCTGCCTTCCTGGCCATCACAGCAGTTTGCATCTGCTGACCTGTGTTAAGATGACGTTAACTGCTTTACAATATAGCTTTACAGCTATAATACAGCTCTTAAAACTTTTCTTGTTTCCTGCCTGTGCTTTATAAGGCCAGTTAAAACTTGGGACACCATTGCTGTTTCCCTCGTTGCCCCCACAGACCCCTTGGGCACTGACAGCTCTGCAAAGGGCAACCATGATCACAGCTGCCATTATTAGCAACAGCAAGGGGAAAGGCACTGCCATTTGTTGTTGTTTTGCATCTCCAACACAGAAGCAAAAGCAAGTTACAAAGTCAGGTTCAGTTATTTTTAAGCGGGTAACTACTGTTCCCCCGTGTCCTACAGAGACAAAGCCCCGAAGCGCTGCTCCCCCACTACCTCCTATGGGGCCTCTCCTCCGCCTTCCGTTTTAGGCCCGAAGCGGGGAATCGTAGCACGGGAGACCCCACGAAGGGAGTGCTGCCCCTTCTCGCCCCCGGGGAGGGGACGACCGCGCGGTGGGAAGGGAACCAGAGCCCCGACACAAGCTTAGGGGCAGCGGCAGCCCGGGGCGGGAAGGGCCGCGCTACCGAGCGCAGGGCCAGGCCGTTACCTTGGTTTCCACCGTGGGCCCCTCCCGATACCCGACCTGCCGCTTGAAGCGGCTGAGAAAAGCGGGCTCGGCCGGCCGCACGTAGGAGACCTGGTTCCGTTTGCTCATGGCCGCTGCCCGCCTCCTCTCCCACTTCCGCGCCGAGTAGGTGCGAGAGGACGGCGGCCTTAGTGGGACAGAGCTAATGCGTCTCCTCCCGCCGTGTCACTCTCTGTCACGTGAAGGGGGAGAAGGCACTTTCAGCCAATAGCAGGAGAGAAGCCGGAGCGGGGAAGGAGGATATAGAGCGAAATGGCCGCGCCCACCCTGGCTTCGAAGAGGGGGCGGAGTCAAGTGGATTGCGACTCTTAGCGCTAAATTCAAACGTTCCGCCATTTTGGAGAGGCGGTGGGGGAGAGGTGCTGGGCTTGGCGGGGCGGCTGAAGACCATGCCTCCCGGCCTGAGAGGTGAGGAGCGATGGGGCGGCTCATGGAGCGGCTCATGGAGCGGCTTATGTGGCTCTGTGACTGCGAAGGGGCTGAGAGATGCTTCCCCCCCTGTGTGGGGAGCAGACGGGGACTGGGGCGGCTCGGTGAGGGAGGCCGGCTGCGGGCCGAACGAGGGAGGGGTTTGTCCTGTAGGGCCAACAACCTCCAGGTGTAACAACGAACGGGGTCAGGAAAAGGTGTGGCTGTGTTGTCTGGGCTGCGTTGCCCTACAGAGAGGCCGAGGCCCAAGGGGTGCGTTACAGAGTGTCCGCAGGACAGCCGCGCTGCCCCCGGTAGGGTCGGGGAAGGGCGATGGGGTTGGAGCAACGCTACGGAGAGGGGGGGTGACCCTCAGCGCTTCCAGAACTGCTTCTGGCACCGATATCCCCTGGGGCTTCTCGTGGCTGATACGTGTAAGCCGCCTTCCTAAGTAGGAAGTCTTTACAAATCTGCTTGCTCTTAGCCCTCCCGCGTTTATTCGGCTTGTGTTAATACTACAGAGTTTTTATTAGCTGTGACGTTTGTAACTATAGTCTCTTACAAACGTTCAAGGGAAGGCAGCTCTTTAAAATGGGAGCTAAGGACGGTTAGTTTAGAGTCGGTCATTTCCCAAGGTACAGGTTGTGTAAATATCTGTGAGTCTTAACTTCAGTTTTAAATTGCACTGCTTTTCTTGTACCAACGCGTTTTGATACCTTGTGCATTTGAAGAATAACTGAATTAGAAGCTATCACGTTTCTCAAATGTTATTGCGTGAATCAAAGCAAGGTTTGCATAGCAGCAGCAGAATTTTTGTAGTATGAATGTTAATGAGGTTGGTACCTTTATTAAATCTGCTTTTAAAGGGATCCTCTTACAATAAAACCTGTGCACTTTTAGAGACTTTATAAGGTCTTTATTATTGGAATATTTTGGTAAATATTTTTTCATTGTCATTTTATTTATTTTTAGAATTTGATTATGCTACTTAGTTAATATTTTGACTAACCTGTGTGAAATAATTTCATGTCACATTCACCTTAAATAAATAATAAGTTACTCTATCTACCTATGGGATAATTTGTGCCATATTCTTGCAATGTGAAGCTGTGCAAAAGGATGCTCATGTATGCAGGAGAGATTTATGCATTCCAGAGTGCTCAATATTACTTCATAAAAGTAAAAGTAATATACCTACTTAGTTGTGCAGGTTTGGGAAATGGAGTTTTTGCAGTCGTGTCAGTAAAACTATTCTATGTTATACTGTTGTTTTATCTGCAGTGAGTTAGCAATTTCAAAAATATAATGGCAATATATAATACTACTAACATTTATGTTCCTAATTCTCCAAAACACTTGCAAAACCCTGCATGCATTAAGAGACTTCTCACTGCACATACATTTACAAGTATGTGCACACTCACAATGCAGGACTAGAGATTTCTCTACCTTTGCAAGAAACTTCAACTTTCTGACAAAGGAAGGTAGATAACTGAGTATTTTTGTGCAGTACTGATTCATGCATGAAACGGATATTTATAAAGCTCTCCGTTTATCTCCCTCAATACTGCTTACAGTAATTTCTATTTAAATGGGGACTTTTGAGCAATAATTTTATCTTGTTTAATTTATGTGTGTGTGTTTCACTTTTATAGGAGATTTGCGTGACTCCGCCTTAGCTCTGAACTCACCCAGGTAAAGTAGTATCAGCCAGTTCCCATGTATGAATAATCACTTTGCACAAAAAATGCAAACAAACCTAGTATAACTTTGAGAAATAATTTAAAGTTTTTTCTTTCAATGTTCTCCTGCACAAGATTGTTGCCTTTCTCTCCTAACTTCCTTATAAGTTTAAAAAAAAAAAATTGATCTCTTACTAAAAGTGATGTTCCAAGGTGTTAGATTCTTCCTGGAATGCTGCCATGCAGTAAATTCTCATTTGTTCCCTAACTGCAGCTGGACTCAAGAGATATTCCATGAAAAATTTCAATTCTGTGAGGAAGTCCTAAACTAAAACAAAAAGTTCTTCTCCAAATATAAATAGCTCATAACTCAGAGTAATATTATTAATGAAAACATATTTGGCAAGTTAGTGTGGTGTGTCTTAAGTCCAGTATAACATCTTTCCTTTCTCAGCTGCTTCCTGTTCTTTTTTTTCCCTTTCCTCTGCCACTCCCCAACCTCACATTTCAGGCATGAAGTCCTTCCCCCACTTCTAAAACTATTCTGTTCCTTTCACTTGTTTACCAGAAGTAAAAGTCAATAACAGTTATAACACTTCCGTGCTATAACCTCCCTTTGGGAAAGAATGAAGTAAAGTAAATTCAAGTTTGCTACCACTTCATTTAAGAATTTAATTCTTTACTATTATATCAGTATATTGGTATTTATGTCAGAATTCCTCAAAGCTTTAATATAATAGTGATGCACAGTTACTTATTCAAGCTAGATTTACTGGTGCATCCACTGACAAATGTGATGAAATAGGTTAAGGAGCTTTGATGTAGGTGCTGCTATACTTTATTGGACTTACGGATCAAGAATTGATTGCACTTTCCCTTGTGAGCAGCAAAGAAAAAAGCTGGTAACTTTCTTGATGGAATGTAGCATCATCTGCTTCATAGGTAAAGTCTTTTATAACTTCCAATAGTAAGAAGGATGTCTGAAGCCCATAGTCTTAGAAACCACTGAAACCTTTATTATAACACTAGTTTTATATATGTCAAGTTCACTGTGAAATGTGTTCTTTTAGAGCTAAAGCTGCATGAACAGCAGTAAATTCCAGTAACTTAATGTTCTCTGTTTTTAAATCTGCCACACTGTTACCTTTAATAAATCTGTGGCTTGTAGTGAATTGATGATGTGTACACTAGTAGTAGTGTATTTTCAGGAGAGACCTTTGTATGACTTCACATGCTTAATTTGATTCTCGTGATTTAATTTTTTCAAACAGCTGATTTACTTCAAAGTAATCTAACGTATAAATATTAATTTAGTGTTGAAGGTGATGCTATCAAAGTTTATGTAAGGGTACGTCCCCCTTCAGAGGGAACTGCATTAACCGATGGAGATCAAGGCTTGTGTTTATCTGTTCTTTCATCAAATACCATCCGTCTGCATTCGAAGCCCGAACCAAAGATTTTCACTTTTGATTATGTTGCAAATATGGAATCAACACAGGTAATAAATTCCAAAATTTTATAATGGTATTGCTGGTTTTTCCTAAATGTTGGCAACTGCTACACTCAACCTTAAAATAAACCTTAGGTCTTAGTTTTGCAGTGGTCAGGCTGGTAATATGTAGTTATACTACAGAAATGTTGCACTAAATTCTGCTCTCTAATAGTTTTAACGTATGTTTTTAACTGTTAATTTCTTTAAAGTTTGCATTAAAATCGAATTTTCTATTTGTATATGTTACAGCAACACCATAGACAGAAAATAAACACCCCCTCTTGAGAGAAACATAAAAATAGCTGGCAGACAGTAGCTGATATTAAAGATGTGATTTGTGTTTTAGGAACTTAGGAGTTTATATTCTATTTGTTATATTTCCTTCTTATGCATTTGCCTTTTAAACAGACATGTTGTTCATCTGGGACAGCTAATGCTGCAAGGAAAATATTTCAATTTAATTTTATCATATTGTGTTTGAAATTCTGAACATAATTTTAATTACTTCAATTCCCTTTAATTTCTGTTTAAAAAACCAAGCACCCCCCCACCAAAACCCTACCCACTGTAGGCTGTTATTTGTAACTCGTCTCTTCTTGCAGATCTAAGAATTATGTGAAAATAGATGAGGCTAACACTTGTGCAGATTTGGTGAATATGCCACTGTGCAGTGGCAAATGTTGAAAGCTAACTAGACCTGATAACTGTCATGGCCTCAGTTTTTACCTACTGATGGTATAAACCACATAAAATCAAAAACACTGGACCATATTAATATAATATGTATTTGAAAGCTGTTACTATGATGGTGATTTTATTATTTTTTCTTTCAGTTTATCAAGGAATAAAAATGTTTTCAGAGGGAGTGATTTATGTCGCAAAGGCTTAGGATGTATTGTTTTGCTGTGAGAACTCCAGGGGTCATGATACATGTCCAACCTTATTTTATACATTATGAAGTTATGACATAGAAAACACTGATAAGAGATACTTAAATGAGTGGTGCCAAGTACCTTCTCTTTTCCTTGTCCCTAGGAGTCAGTGTTCTCAAGTGTGGCCAAAAACATTGTTGAATCTTGTATGAATGGCTACAATGGAACCATCTTTGCTTAGTAAGTCATTTAATGGTATTTCATAGCAACTGCAACATTTGAAGAGATTGTGTTAATGAGTAGTTGTGGACTTAAATGCCAGAACCCGCCGTATGTTACAGTAACCTTTGAAAGTGCTTCCTTAGTACAGCACAACATAGGAAATGTTCTTGCAGTACTGAAGCATACTTCTTATTCCTCTTTTGGAGGAATCTATTTGTAGGTGTTATGCTTCTAATACTTAAGTCCAATAACGTGGATTGTAAACTCACTTCAATTTTACTATTGTTTGTCTAAAATCTAGAAGTTTTACTGTACTATTAAAGAGAAAGCTAGTTGGTTTTAATATGTCCATAGTAAAATGGAATGAAAACTGCTTTAACTTGTTATTTGGCCAGCTCAACTCTTTGAGTCTTAACTGCCTGTGGGAAAGCTCATGAATGATAATTTTAACTTCAAAATGTTTTCACAGTAGAAATATATCCATGAATAGTAGCATGAATATCACTATATTAACTCTCAGTATTTTTTCATTTTGAAAACTGAGTAAGCACTTTGGTCAAAAATGCTAACTTGAAGGACTGATCTCATCAAAACCTTACTGGGTTTTTCAGCCTAGCAAAGCATTCACAAAACTGAAGTCTACTTTGTTACAACATACAAATGTGGAAAAATGAAGTGGAATTGCCCTGAAGTTTCTCTAGCATGGTTTAAAAAAAGGATATATTCATCTTAAAACTATTTTTCTCATTTTGGGTTTATGTATACTATTAAATGACACAAAACCCAAAAGATTGACCCAAAAGTTAGTTTGATGTCTACATTTGAAAGCCTTCATTTTATTGCTAAGTTCCACTATTTCTCTTTCCAACTAAAATAAGGGAGAAAATGGTGGGTAGCAGGGAGAGAAAAGGCAATTTATCTAACAGAATTTCATGGTCAAATTTGCTGTTCTATTTTTATACCTTTTTAGCTGACTGATTTCTTAGCTTTTATCTGTCTCTTTATATTTAGTTTAAATACTTTTTTTCATTTTAAACTGTGAGTTCTCATTAAAAGATATGCAGATTAATGAAAAATTCAGAGCCAGAATAAAGCTTTTATCTGAACCTTTTTTTTTTGTTTGTTAGTGGCCAGACTGGGTCAGGAAAAACCTTTACTATGATGGGTAAGTGCATGTGAGAGTTTAATCCTTCAGTGATTTCTTAATGTTTTTTGCCTTGAGTTGAAATTCTTGCTTTGTCAAACACCAGGGATGATTTAGATTTTTGTCTTCCTGCAGATAACTTTTAAGGTTTAAGAAATGGTGTAGTGCTCAGTGCAGTTGTTCATGCTTTATATCAAAACAGTGAAGTGTATATACTCTCTTCTATCTTTTTGAAGATGTCGATTTTTTTCTGTTTTTAAGAAGCTTTTCAGTTAAACAGAGTAAATGTTGTCCAAAATGAGTATTCTACTGGTTTCCCTTTTTGGCTGATATTCCTTGCATTTATAGAAAAATATTCTAGTATGCAAGGGTCTTCCTTATTAAAATATATTGAGGTTTTCAGAATAACTGCTTTCTATCCAACTAGGAATTTAAGGACTCTGTATACAAAGGAATCCCCTTGTAATCTTGTTCTTCATACAGTGGTGATTTTAAATGCATTAATACTGTACTTGACATTAGAAAGTTACGAAAATAATCAACACTACTTTGGACAACATGTTTTCAAGGACTACATAGAAATTACCTAAACATGGGGAAAGATCCACTCCATCTTTCTGGTTCTTCATATCAGGATTAAGGTAGCTGTACTGGCATCCCTCCACATCTGTACCTGCTTTCTATGGAAGTCCAAGTATTTTATACTATTTTAGGCTTAGGTAACCTATAGACAGGTAAAGTAAGATGCTTTCACAAGCATCATTTAGACTACATATAAATCTGAGTATGGAATATTACCTTAGATCTTGAAAGTTGATTTTATTGCATTTCTTCTGTGGTTTTGCCATAAACTGGCTCAAACCTGGTTGCTGAAATCTTCTGTGATGACATGTTGAAAAGATCCGCCATTACTCTTGAGTAGTACTAATTAATTTTTTAATTAAAAATCTCTTTAGGACCATCTGATTCTGATAATTTCACTCACAGTCTGAGAGGAGTAATTCCACGGAGCTTTGAATACTTATTTTTTCTAATTGAACGTGAAAAAGAAAAGGTACATTTATTTTATACTTACTGAAGTGAAAGTAATGTCTCACATTAAAGATTAGCTAAGGCTGTTTGGCAAGCCAGGTGTGTAGCAGTTAAATTTCCAGGATTATTGCCATCTTGCATCAATTTTGTTGATGACAAATGCTTATATCTAGTACTCTACCAAATTATAGTACACTTTCTTCAGACATAAGTGTACTTATATTTTGAGACTAAAAATGCATCTAGGTTTCTGGATGTTAGTTGTCATCTGGGCATCAGAAATGTATAGTATGCAGAATATGTATGCAGACTAGTAGCTTTAGATATGTGTAAAAAGAGACTCACTGCCATACAATGCCAGACTTGATAAAATCCATGTGTTTATAGTGTAAATTACTGTGTTTTTCAGGCCGGCAATGGAAAGAGTTTTCTGTGCAAATGCTCATTTATTGAAATATACAATGAACAGATATTTGACTTGCTAGATTCTGCTTCAGCTGGACTCCTTCTCAGAGAACACATCAAGAAGGGAGTCTTTGTTGATGGTGCTGTTGAACAGGTGTTGTCATCTGCTGCTGAAGCATACCAGGTATTTTTTTTGTCACTTTTTAATGTTGGACTATTTATCTTGATGCTTAGTTGGTAAATACTCCTCTTTGTTTAAAGCACATAGTTTTTGCACAGTGTCTATGACATACACTGTTTTTTGAAGGATGGAGATAGGGAAAGAGTAAAAAGCTGTTTCTAGGCAATGCTTCCTGACTATCCCACACATGTAAGTAATTGTATAGTTTTGGAGTTTGGAATATATGAAATGCAATTGCAGTAATCTTTCACTAATGCTTGCCCTACGCATCTCTGAAATAGCAACAGAAAACTGCATCTCCTGCTAATTAGGCAGCATGTGTGTTCCAGAAATTTGTCAGGTTTATTTCTCCATGAATGAGGCATACACATAGTACTTCAGTGAATTTAAATGTTTTTTTTCTTGTGTACTGCTAACATACACCGGTGTTGGGTATGTTATGCTTTCAAACAGTAATGGCACTCCTGGAGGAAAGAATTGAATATTATAATTAGTGTTTTTATTAAGCTTGACTGTAGTTATATATTTTTTTTAATTTTTAAAGTAGTTCTATTAGAAGAAAGTAAAGAAGTCCTTGTCCTTGAGATTTTTGAAAGGTGTTGCACTGAAATATACTTACTACTGTTTATCACATGTATGAAAATACAATCTGAGATACTTGATATTATTTTTGTCTTTTGCATGCTTAGGTATTAACTATGGGCTGGAGAAACCGTCGTGTAGCATCCACCTCAATGAACAGAGAATCCTCAAGATCACATGCAGTTTTCACTATCACAGTGGAATCCATGGAGAAAAACAATGAGATTGTTAATATTCGGTCTTCCCTGATCAACCTGGTAGACTTAGCAGGATCTGAGAGACAGAAAGACACCCATACAGAAGGACTGAGGTTAAAGGTTAGTTCTGTAATATCTGTGGAATCTTTCTCCTTTCAGGTGTACTGCCCTGTTCCATCTGCCAAATCTGTTCACCTTTGTTCTCTTTTTTTAGGAAGCAGGTAACATAAATCGATCACTAAGTTGCCTGGGTCAAGTAATCACAGCACTTGTTGATGTGGGCAATGGAAAACAGAGACACATTTGTTACCGGGATTCCAAGCTCACTTTTCTGTTACGGGTAATATATATATACACTCTGTATTTTATATACTACTCGAGATGTAGACAAACTATGTTTGGGTTGTTTTTTTAACTGTAAAAAGCTGAACTCGGGTATTGTTTCAATATCGGGCAGGTGGAAAAACATTTGAAAAATTTCTTTTTACCTAAACAGATTTCCAGTCGATTTATTGCTGTTAACTGAAGACAAATTTATTTATGCTCATAATGTCCTATTACATATCTGCAAGTTTTAAAGAAAAAAAGCATATGTTTTGATCCCCGTAGTTTGGGAAATACTGTGTGTTGCAATGTAATATTTAGAGATGTGTTGAAACGTTGGACAGGACTTCCAGAATTAGCTTGTGTGTGCTAAGTGTTGGCATCATGTTAAGAATTAGATAAATTCAGTTTCCTATCTGAGAGCTTATGGGTTCTTTTCAAGATGAACAGAAAACAAAGATGGAAGCAGCCAAACATTTGTTGGATGCCAGCACTCCCCAAAATTCTGTGATCAGTAATGAATAATATCTGTAACTTATTTTTGTATTATAATATAGTACTTGTACATAATACAGTATTGTGATCGCAGCAAAATTTTCCAATCATTCCATCCCTGATCCATGTGTATCTTAGAATCATGAACCTCTGAAGAACTGTGTTCTTCAATGCAACCCAAAATAGATAGAAATTGGAAGAGAATTGCAACTCTGAGCTGTTACTTTCTTAAGTGATTATTTTTTTAGGTGGCTGTACTGCAAAGTCATCCACAAATGTGACCCTCTCTGCTAGAGAGAGAGAATTCCATTGAGGCTTGTGGGCTATTTTATAGTACTAGACTTTTAGTCTTAGGTATAACTACTGCCTTCTCCAGAGATTTGAGAGCTACTTGTTAAACAACACAGAAATATCTGAAGAAATGCATGTAAAAGGGAGAGGTTCTTTTTATATCCTTGGTCAAGATTCTGTTGGTTGGATTTTTTTTGTTTGTTTGTGTTTCTTTGGCAATAGCCACCAGAAGATAGATTGGAAAATCAACAGGCTAGATGGTGTTCAAGATAGCCTGAATACCAATCTGCTAATTACCAAGATTAAAATGAAATATCTACTTTATTCCCTGATTTTTTTTTTTTTTCTCCCCCTGCTGTTCAGGTGTAAAAAAAAAAAAAAAAAAAAAAAAAAGTTGATGAGTAATAGAGAGTTAGGGTTTTGAAAACCCAAATAAAGTCTTTATTTACAGTCATATCCTTTATCCCCATGTTTGAAATAAAATTTCAGAAATTTTGCTAGCATGGGGATTTGCTAGATAAAACCCTTCCTGCTGCAATTTGTTCAAAATGATACATGGTAGCTGTTAGGTGATGGCTTACTGTAGTCACCGAAACCATGCAAATAAGATTAACTTCCATGTTTTTAAATAGGATTCCCTTGGTGGTAATGCAAAAACATGTATAATAGCAAATGTTCATCCAGGATCCAGGTGTTTTGGTGAAACGCTGTCCACTCTTAATTTTGCTCAGCGAGCAAAGTTGATAAAAAACAAGGTAAGAGAGTTACTCAATGTCGTTGTTCCAACAAACTATCAAACTATTTCTTGTCACTTAAACTGCCATCTGTAAACAGGGTAGCTTTGTTGAAATACTCCTGTGCTTTCACTAATTTACGTTAATATAACTTACTTTAAAATACTAAATTTGATTTCCTAAATGTGCTTTATGACAAATGATTTTTGAAAGGGACTTGTTTGCTTTTGATTATGAATAGAGTACAACAGCTGGGGACTAGGTAATGGCTGATAACAGTGTATTTGTTGGTTGTTCTCAAGCACTTCATTAGAGAAAGTAAAAAGTAAATCTGTACTAAAAGTTAGAATAGTCATTAAAAAATGAAGATTCAATGGTATTTCCGTGCACTTGGTTTTTTATATGCTAATATCCAAAATATAATTTCTTATGAGTGGGTCTTGCAAGCATGTTGGCATCTTGAAAGTATGTTGGCAGCTTGAAAACTGCTGTCTTCAATGTATGCTGCTTTGTTGGTCAAAAAACTCCAGACAAAATTCTGCAAAAAACATTACCTTACCAATACTTTTATATTAAATATATTATATTTTATATTAAGTGCAACTGGTTTCTCAGTAAATGGAACTTTGCTTTTCCCATGAGTTCTTCCTTTCCTAAGATGGAAAGACTTCTCAGTGGTTTTGCTGCTTTGCAGTCTGAGTTTTATCCTAAAAAATATAAGATTTTTATTTGTACCTTTCCTATTTTTCTCTTAACATATTTATGAAAGGCTGTGATAAATGAAGACACACAAGGAAATGTGAGCCAGTTGCAAGCTGAAGTCAAGAAGTTGAAAGAGCAGCTCGCTAAACTTAATTCTGTGCGTGACATTTCTGTATCAAACGGTAAGAGCTGAGGGTGAGGGGAGTGAGAACTTGCTACTTTTGCAGCCCAGAGTGTTGGAACCTTGTGTAATTCATTGGGCTTCTGAACAATTAATGTTTTTCTAGGAACTGATATACAGAGGTTGTATTTGTCTTATTGATCCCATCATGGCCTGTATTTGTGTCTAGTATTTTGCAGAAATGGTTAATGTGATTTTATATTCTTCTTCTTCTAAGTTTGTGTACTGGGCTATGGTTTTATTTTATAATACATGGAATACTCTTCCAGTTCATAAGAGGTATGCTGCTTAATCATTTAAGTTACCAAAAATTTGCATGTGATTGCTTGTACATTTAGGTCAGAGGAAGGGCACAAAGGTGTTGATAATGCTTCATTCTTTTGAAGCTCAGGACTGGATCTTTTTCCCCTTTTCCCTTTTTGTCCCTTCAGGAAAACCCTAAGGAGGATGTTTACCCTTTCAATAAAAGATCAGTTTCAGTGTGAGATGGTAAAGGGGTTATGTAATTCTTTAATTCCAGCAGCTTTTCCCTAGACTATTATACCTGCAATATATATCTCATCATAGCTTTATACAATGTATACTTCTCACTGAAATACACTAGCTTATAATGTTTGTTTACCAGGTAGTAAATTTGGTCTTGTAGCTCTTACTGTGTTTAACTATTTCCTGACCTTGCTAAGAAATAGATGATACAGCAATAGAATTCTTTCCAACTTTCATAGTAACTTCTATAATATCAAGTAACTGTGGTTGAATTTTCCTAAGGAAGAAGTACTTCTCTGTAAGTGTACACATTTAACCAGTAAAAACAAGTCGGTGATTCTGCGGGACACTGAATCACTGTCCATGAATACACAAATATTAACAAATGGCTCAGAAATATTTAGATGTGCGGTAGAGTTCTGAGGGAAAGCAAGTGATGCTTCAACACTGAAAAGAGGTTTTATGCAGAACCTGGTATATTAGAGCTGTGTTTAGTCTATGCAGTTAAATTATGTTTGTAATATTCAATCACACAAATATGAAATTTTGCTATCTACTTTAAAAACAGGATGACTTTTAAAATACATTAAATTACTGTAGTGTGTTAGTTATGCACCTAGATACTGTGGTGATTAGTATTCTATAAACAGTATTGTCTGCATGAAGATGTTTAGGAAAGCTATTTTGAATTAATTTCTGAAGTGGATTAGTTAAGCCCTTTTAATCCCTTGTGTGGACACTTTTCTTCAAGATTAAATCACTAATTGTCCACTTCATTCATGCTTATTTTACTGAATTTCCTTTTCATAAACAAGTCCACTTTTAAAATGTACAAACTGTAGTAATAATGCAAATAATGGCTTAGTGTTATCAAATTAATTTCAGAGGGGTTTTGCATTTTATAGTTATACTCAGCTGAACAGACTGGTTCTTTTATTTTAATAAAAATTCATCGTTAAGCTATTTAATGCTTGAACAACTTTGTTAATTATACAATTATTTATACTGACTCTATTCTTTATCAGCACTTGCAGGTGACTAGACTTACTGTCTAAACTTCTTTGCTCTGGGTATGGCACGTGATCTTTGTAGAAGATTTTTACTGTTAGAAGAATGTATTTAAATTTTCTTTACACAACTGTCATGTTATGTAGGAAAACCTGGTTAACTGGTATTTTAATAAATATGGCATTTGCTTTTTTGACTTGCCCTACAGGTGCTGTTGAAAGAGGGAAGGACAACATAAATTACATGAACAACTTTATTGAAGCAATGTTGTTCTGGGAGAAATCAGAAGGTGAAAAGAAGGTAAGAAAGCACTAATATTTCAAAGTGTGCTCTCTGACAGACCAGTGAGCATATTGAAACTGACTCTCATCATTATTTTTCTTTGGCTTTGAATAAAAATACTCTGCCCAAAGATAATAGGGTTTGGTAACAAGGAAACTTGTCAAATGACATTTAAGATGAAATCTGTAGGAGGACTACAAGGATGTCATGAGGTTATGCAGGAAGAAAACTACAAGGGCCAAAACCCAAACAGAACTTAATCTGACTGCTTCTTTAAAAGATGTTTAAAAATGTTTCTATAAATACATTGACAACAAAAGGAGGGCTAAGGAGAATCTCCATCCTTTCTTGGATGCAGGAGGAAACATAGTGACAAAGGATGAGGAAAAGGCTGAGGTGCTTAATGTCTTCTTTGCCTTAGTCTTCAATAGTAAGATCAGCTATTCTCAGTACCCAGTCCCCTGAGCTGGAAGACAGGGACAGGGAGCAGAATGAAGCCCCCATAATCCAAGGGAAAGGGGTTAGCAACCTGCTACACCACTGAGACACACACAAGTCTCTGGGGCCAGATGGGATCCACCCAAAGGTACTGAGGGAGCTGGCAGAAATGCTCACCAAGCCACTTTCAATCACTTATCAGCAGTCCTGGCTAACCGGGGAGGTCCCAGTTGGCTGGAGGTTTGCAAATGTGACACCCATCTACAAGAAGGGCCTGAAGGAGGATCCAGGGAGCTACAGGCCTGTCAGTCTGACCTTGGTGCCAGGGAAGGTCTTGGAGCAGATCATCTTGAGTGCCATTACATAGCACATATGGTACAACCAGGTGATCAGGCCTAGTCAGCATGGGTTTGTGAAAGGCAGGTCCTGCTTGACAAACCTGATCTTCTGTGACAAGGTCACCTGCTTATTGGATGAGGGGAAGGCTGTGGATGTTGCCTACCTGGACTTTAGTAAGGCCTTTGACACAGTTTCCTACAGTATTCTCCTGGCAGAACTGACTGCTTGTGGCTTGGATGGGCACACACTTTGGGTAAAAAACTGGCTGGATGGTCGGGCCCAAAGAGTTGTGGTGAACGGAGTTAAACCCAGTTAGTGCTGGTCACAAGTGGTGTTCCTCAGGGCTCAGTATTGGGGCCAGTTTGGCTTAATATTTTTATCAGTGATCTGGATGAAGGGATCAAGTGCACCCTCAGTAAGTTTCCGGATGACACCAAGTTGGGTGGGAGTGTTGATCTGCTCGAGGGTAGGAGGCACTGCAGAGAGACCTGGACAGGCTGGAGCGATGGGCTAAGGCCAACTGGAGGAGTTTCAATAAGGCCAAAAGCCAGGGGCTGCACTTGGGCCACAACAGCCCCACTCAACACTGCAGGCTTAGGGCAGAGTGGCTGGAAAGTTTCCTGGCAGAAAAGGACCTGGGGGTGTTTGTTGGCAGCCGGATGAATATGAGTCAGCAGTATGCCCAAGTAGCCAGTGTGGCTAATAGCATCCTGGCTTGCATCATAAATAGTGGCCAGCAGGACTAGGACAGTGATTGTCCCCCTGCACTCAGCACTGGTGAGGCTGCACCTTGAATGCTCTGTTCAGTTTTGGGCCCATCGCTACAAGAAAGATGTTGTTGTGTGTCCAAAGAAAGGCAACAAAACTAATGAAGGGTCTAGATCGCAGGTCTTATGAGGAGTGTCTGAGAGAAGTAGGAGTGTTTAGCCTGGAGAGGAGACTCAGGGGAGACCTTATTGCTTTCTGCAACTACCAGAAAGGAGGCTGCTGTGGTTGTCAGTCCCTTCTCCTGAGTAAGAAGCAACAGGGCAAGAGAAAATGGCCTCAAGTTGTGCCAGGGGAGATTTAGATGGGATGTTAAGAAAAGTTTCTTCACAGAAAGGGTTGTCAAGCATTGGAACAGGCTGCCCAGGGAAGTGGTTGAGTCACCATCCCTGGAGTTATTTAAAAGATGCATAGACATGGCACTGAGGGACATGGTTTAGTGGTGGACCTGGCAGGCTTAGGTTAACGGTTGAACTTGATCTTTTCCAACTTAAATGATTTAATGATTCTGTTCTATCTTTTAAATTCAGACATGACATAGGATAGATTTCATAGTATGTTTAGTTTTAGGGAGTAGATTTTTATTATATTTTTTTTTTAATAGAATAGAAGAACAAACTTCTGGTTTACTTAATTTTGAGCACATCTTTGAGTGTTTGGATCAACAGTATGTGTTTTGAAGCAAACTTCCCAGTCATCCCTATTTTATTGTGCTTTGGCTCATGTCATGGCTGCAGTATTGAACTAGCCAAAATTAATTATTTTAAGAAAATGGACTGCAACAGGTAATGTAAGGGCACATCTGATGTGCTTAACTGAATATTTAGTCTACCAGATCATACTGGAGTTTCTAAGTAAAGTTTCTGGAATCTAATGTAATTTGGGTTCTTGGTATGAACTGTTGCTCTCTACAAACCTGCTGCAAGTGATAGTCTGTGTATTCACAAAATTACTGTTAACTGAGTTTTGCATGATTTATCTATGTGTGCATATGTATGTGGTATGTGTACCTTAAACATTCATCTAGTGTAACCATCATTTTCATCAATGTGTATATGTACTTTCTAAGAACTTATTAGAAAAAATTGCTCAACTAGAAGATCTGTGTGCCAAGAAGGAGAAATTTATTCAGTCCAATAAAATGATAGTTAAATTCCGTGAAGACCATATTGTTCGCTTGGAGAGATTACATAAAGAGGGTGGTGGAAGTTTGTTGCCAAAAGAGCAAGATGATCTCCTCAGTGAATTGAGGAAGGAATTGCAGACACTCAGAGAACAGGTAAGTCTTTGGTTTTTCTTCTTTAGAACAGTTTTCTTTTGTGAGAACAGCTCATGTGGTGGGTGGATACAGGCTTTTTAGCGAAGACGGGCAGGAAAGAAAAGGATGTGTGGTGTATTCTTTTATAGAAGCACCTCAAATGCATGGAGTTTCCCTGTGGAAGGGACAATGGGTGGGTTTAGAGCTTGTGAGTTCGCATGAGAGGAGAGGCTAGTAAAGGTGATGTCATGGTGGGAGCTTGCTACAGGCCACCTGACCTGAGTTAGGTGGAGGACTAAGTCTCCTTTAAGCAACTCAAGGAAGTCTCCAAATCACAAATCCTCATTCTTAATGGAGACTTTAATGGACACTTCTTAATGGACACCTGCTGAAAGCAAGAGACAGGAGGATACAAGTAATACAGCAGGTTGCTGAAGAATAATAACACAAATGCTAAATGGCCCATCAGGAGTGATGTGGTCCTGGAGCTGTTTGAGGAAGGCAAGTAGCAAAGTACATACCTGTGGCTTCAGGAGAGGCATCTCCAGGTTATTCAGGTATCTGGTAGGTGTATTGTTTGTGAGGCAGTTTTGAAGCACAAAGAAGCTCAAGAGAGAAGGCAGATTCTTTAAAAGCTATTTCCTCTGAGCACAAGTAGGAAAAATGAATACATATATTAGAAGACCAGCTTGAATTTCTAGCTCATAACTGAGCTCCAGAGTGAAGGGGGGCAAAGTACAGAAGTCAGGACAGTTATTAAAGGATTATGGAAACATTACTATGGCATGCAGGGACAGTGTTAAGAAAGGCAAAGCTCAAGGTTGAAACTGAAAAGGGATGTCAAGAGCAGTGAGAAAAGCTTCTACTGCTTTATTACAAGTAAAGTAAACACATAAAATGTAAGCCCACTGGTTTTTTTTGAGAGCAGCTTCCAAGGGAGTAAGAAAACTAACAAAAAAAAATTGGGACAGTTTTAACCACTGTAGGTAATAGCTTTATTTTTTTTCTTCCATTACAATTTAATGCTTCCTGAAGGTAATAGGGCAACAGCTAGGTATGTATAACATTGTCTGGAAAATAAACTGTTGACTAAAATACTGCTTATCACAGATGGAACAACACCCACGAATTGCAAAGTATGCCATGGAGAATCATAACCTCAGAGAGGAGAATAAAAAACTTCGTTCTTTACAGTCAGTTAAAAAGGCTCAAGAGATTGATGCTCAGACCATCACAGAACTAGAAAAAGCTTTTTTGGAAGCTTCAGCCACAGAGAAAAATACTGGAGGTAAAAATATTCTAATGTTTTTCAGCTAAATAAACTTACTGTACTTCTGCTGTGTGCAATGTAGTGTTGAACGTGTTGTCTGTCTTGATGTATTTTTGCATTCTTCAAAGGGATACCTGAAGACTGATTAACTAGGTTTACTTCATTTTATTCACGTTGGCCTTCAAGCAAATACAGCAATAGAGAATTTGGATTCTTGGGTATCTTGTGAGCACCATCCATAATCTCATTTTGTTGTCCGTAGTGGTCATGAAGAGTGCAGTAACATTGTTCTACTGGTTTTCATGTGGATTGTCGCTAATACTAATTTTCTTCAATCTTAATTGCTGTTATGCTGTTCAAAAGCCTGAAAATGCTTTTAGTTTAGTAAAACTTAAGATATTTGAGCTACTTTGTGATTTCAGAGAGTATATGTTTGTTCTTTAGGTCATCATTTATATTCCACCACCATATCTGTGGAAGGCAACTCATTGGCATCTATTGAAAGGCTGAAAGCACGCCTGCTACAGACTCAGAGTGAACTGGCAAGTTCCAAACAAGAATATGAAGAATTTGAAGAGCTAACCAAGTGAGACAAAACAGTATAAAAATGTCTTTATTTAAATGTCTTTAATCATTGATTTCTAAAATTTAGTCTCAGATCCTGAACATACAGTCTTAGTATGCTCTTTCCATGTAAGAGGAACAGGTTAAGAAAATGGCACACACAGAGAATACATTCCTGTTGAACTCCATTACTCCCAGACTAGGAACAACTGTGATGCAAGGCATGTCTGCACTTTTGCAGATTTCTTTGTCTTTCCACAAGCTGCTCTTTATGCTAAGATGCAGAAGAGTGCTTCATAACATGCAGGAGATGCCCATACTCTGAATTTCTGACAGTCACCTGCTTAACAGGACAGGGAGAGTTCGGCTTAGTTTCCATTTTGAACAAGTATTTTTCAGTAACTGAAATATTACAGATGGTAGCAGCGACAGGAACTAAGAGCTGATGGGATTTAAGGGGCGGTATTTTGGGGGTGGTTTTTGTTTTGATGCAACATGGTCTTTAATATAACCTCTTTAAGATTGTGAGTTTGAATCACCATAAATGTAGAATTCAAGCACCCCAGAAAACTTTGGCTAACCTGTTGGTTAATTTTTTTGTATCCACTTCAAAGATTTTTAAGAAGGTAATAATAAGCCATCTTGAGACTTGTTATAGGAATATTTAGTGCAAATTAAAGCAAAGACACTTTGTCAGTAGTTCATTCTTGTGCATTTGCTTTGGCATCTAAACAGAAGATGGGGGTCTACTTTGTCCTTACCAAGGAAGTGAAGAATTTACTGTCATTGTTCTCCTTGAGGGCAGCACAAGATAATGTGAAAGGCCTGAGTAATACCTTCAGTGTGTATATATTCATATGCAAGCAAATGATACATGGCTGAACTTGATCAACCCCATTTCTGAAAAGTTCAGGTCCTGTTACTGGAGATACAAGAAAAATAACTATGTTTTCAGTAAGTGTAATGTAAATCTGAATGGCAAAGGGGACCTGATTTTTTTAAATCTATATTTATTTTTAGCTTGTACTTAACATTGTTGCTTTTTATTGATTTCAGTGAATCTCGAGTGTAATTCTAGAAGCACAAGATAATTTCTGCCTCCCCACTTTTTTCTTTGCAAAGTAGCTTTGTAATGTCCTTTTCAGTCATTCAGGCAACTGTAGAAATCTGTTTTCTTAGATTTCCGTGTAGTAAATTCTGTCATAATGTTGCGATCTACTGAATTCATCAATTCAGCAATCCATCTGTTGTCCTGTATCATTAGTTACAGGGTTTATTTATACCTTCATATATTAATTATTTTCCTGCCCATCCAATGTATTCCTGTTTTACGTATTCCATGTTTTGTGCATGTCTTACTTGCTTGATAACGTGTATGAATTTTTATTATCAATTACTGACACTTTCTTTAGTGGAGTGCAGTCAAACAGAGGTGTGCTTTTGAGCCTCTGGATTTTCACTAAATTTTAAACTTGTTTCCAGTTTCAGAGTAACTGGATGCTTAATTTTACATGCAAATGTAACTGTGTCCTGTAACTGAATAAGCGGAGTATAATTTAACAATTTCACAAAATCAATGTATACTAACTTTTTGTTCAATGCGGTGGACAGAGGAAGCAAGCAGTCGATTCAATGTGAATGATAAAGCAAGCTTCCACTTTATTGAAAGAAATCACACCTTATATAAACACTAACTATAATTATGCACACTAATCATAAATCTATTGGATACATCTAAAAGTCTACATTATAATATCCCAACCCCTTGTGGCATTTCAGGTATGTCACAACATCCTCCTTCTGGCTTGCTTTTTTTTTCCCAAGGTTGTTTACCATCATAATCAAGGCCTCTGTGTACCTCAGTTTCTCCCTTTGTTAGCATAACAGTCCTTTGTCAGCATAACTGTGCCCTGAATCTCCTTCCTTGTTAGTATAACTGTACCCTGGGTTTTTTTCCTTTGTTTACCTCAGATGGCTGCAATCAGCTCCTGCACAGACCCATGGCCTTGCTCTGCAAGCCATTCTCCAACAGTTCAACAGCAGTCAGAACAAAAGTTCTACTGTTTCATAGGTTTTGTTGCAGATGCTAAAAACGAGAGAAGATGATAGCATTAAACTGCCAAAAGATGAAATAGTATATTTCCTTTTGTCTGTAGACTTTGACCCTACAATTATGTCAGTAAGACCAACTATCACAGTGACAGCATGTAATTCTGCAAAACACCTAATGAAAATTATTCCTAAATTTCTGTTCAACTTTTGTATTTCGGTTAAAGTACTCTCGGGGGCAAAATAATCTTAACAGAACAGCACTTCCAAAAAAAAAAAAATCTTTAAAGGATTTTCTTTAATCCTGACAAGCACCAGTTCAGACTTCTCTTATAACTGGATAACATTCTTAAAGCTCAGAACTGTATTGGTATGGGTGATATCACTTTCTCATAAAAGGAATTGCAGAGCTCTCAGCTTATTTCTTACTGTGTAATGGATTTTTTCCAACACGTTTAGTTATCCATCTGCTTGCTTCATTATGTAAGCACAAATAAGCTTCTTAGCTTTTTAATTTTTTTTTTTTTACTTTTTAATACAGCAGTGGTGGCTTTCTTCTCAAAATGTATTTCAGTGTTTGGGCAAGAGTTCAGCTTCAGTTTGCTTGCTGGCAATACTGCAGCTTATTCTTACTGATGGGAGGGTGTACTGATGGAGTAGTTTTGACAGTAGTGAAATACTTCCTAAACAGGAAAAAGCATATGGAACTGGAATCAGAGCTTCAGTCCCTTCGGAAAGCAAACAAACATCTTGAAAACATTCTGGAGGCCACCAAAGCACACAAGCGCCGAGAAGTCTCTCAGTTACATAAGCTACATAGAGAAACTCTTAAGGTATGAGAATAAGTTTGTTTAAAACCACACATACTTACTCCTGAGTTATGTGAGAACAGAGACTTTCATTTCTATGATCCCTTAACCTAACTTGTGTTCTGGCATGTAATCTATATGTGATAATGTAGATACGATGCTTTTTTATTCTGAAATACTGAATGACTGCTACTATAATCAGATGACAAATCTGAAAAAGTGGTTTAGAACATTTTATTTCATTATTCTGCTTATAGATCCATGAAATACAATACCAGACAGTTTTAATTCCATTTTACAGTTAAATATTACAAAGCAGCCTTTATTTTATAACAGAACATAACCACTCCAACAAAAGCTTACCAGCTAAGATCTCGCCTAGTGCCACGAATAAGCCCAGAAATCTTAGATTATCGTTCTGAAGATTTTCAGTGTTCTGAAGAGATGATGGATGATATTTTGAAGGAGCCAGTTCCCCCAGAGATGAATGAACAAGCATGTGAGGCCATTGCTGAGGAGCTCAAAGTGGCACAGGTGAATGTTCTGAATAAAAACTGAAGTGTATGTGTAACTTTATTGTAAAGCAGGTTTTGGCACAAAATACTTCCCTCTCATCAAATATATTTTAATTTGCATGGGAAGCTGAAGCATTTGGTGAATACTTAAGGTGTCACTGAGAAGTTCTCTAATTTTACATTGTATTTGAGAGGATTCACAATGAAAATACTGGAAGGGATTTGATAGCTGAGTATCTTAAGTAGTTTAAGATACACAGGGCATTTAAAATTTTACTATTTTAACCTGATAATTTGTCTATGAGAACTTCTTTATATCAGACCCTAGTGACAGCTAGATTTAGAACAATACCCAGGAGTAATATATAATACTGCATTATTTGAAGAAAGCTGCCAAATAATGCTTGTCCACTATTTACCTTAATTGTTTTGTATCTTTCATAAAGGTCTTTCTTAAAGGGGGGGAATTTTTTTAAAGAGTGCTATGAGGTTATCTGAACTACTCTATAGAAGTTGGAACTAACTTCAGTGCCTGTAAAACCCTGGCAAAACAGCCAAAATCCCTCTTTAATGCTTAACATAGTGCAGAGATCCTGTAAGGAATTTAGCTAGTGTATATTTTGAATAACTTATTTTTATAGCCTTATTTCTCCAAGGTAACTGTCTGAAAACGGTTTATTGGGTTCAGTCCTTGTATTCCCTGACAGATTTTCTTGTGTTCTGTCAGTTTAATTAGCAAAAGGAGAAACTGGCTACTTAAGACACCAGTTTATTTTTGAATGTTCTGTTTTCTGTTGATTCAGGTCATAAAAAGAGAAAGTAGTTGACATTCCTATATTTAATATGCACAGACTGCCATATGGCATGTGAGTAACTGAAAGATGGGTGCTCTAATTTTGAGTGTCTGTTTTGTCACAGGAGCAATTGAGCACAATGCAGACAAAGCTGGATGAAGAGGAAAGCAAGAATATAAAACTCCAGCAGCATATTAGTAAACTGGAGCATCATTCTGCGCAAATACAGGAGGTGAGAGAATAATATAATACAGGGCTGCGGTGGATGGAGGAAGCAAGCAGTTGATTTAATATGAATGATAAAGCAAGCTTCCACTTTATTGAAAGAAATCACACCTTATATAAACACTAACTATAATTATGCACACTAATCATAAATCTATTGGATACATCTAAAAGTCTACATTATAATATCCCAACCCCTTGTGGCATTTCAGGTATCTCACAACATCCTCCTTCTGGCTTGCTTTTTTTTTCCCAAGGTTGTTTACCATCATAATCAAGGCCGCTCTGTACCTCAGTTTCTCCCTTTGTTAGCATAACTGTCCCCTGGGTTTTTTCCTTTGTTTACCTCAGATGGCTGTAATCAGCTCCTGCACAGACCCATGGCCTTGTTCTGCAAGCCGTTCTCCAACACAGGGCTATATGTGAGTGTGTGTATGTGGCAGTGATATCTACCACGCACATAATACTGTGTTGTCTAGTGAGGTCTGGTGTTACTTGCATTTTCAATTTCGAAAAACTTACATAGCATCACAGCTCAGGGCTGTGCAGGAAGACAAGGACTTCATTTAACTCTGCAGGTTTGGGTTTTTTTGGTTTTAAATGTGATTCTGAGCCTGCTTGATTTTAAATATAAGCAAATAGTTACTCAAGATGTCTGTTCTGGCCAACTTCATGATTTCTGGAAAACAGCAATAGTCAGAGAAATTTTACACTTTGAAATGCTGTAAATACTACTTGTCTCAGTTGGAACTGACCTGAAACATCCTTACTCTGTAAAATAGTAAAATATTTATAAGTCTTTCTTAAGTGCTACTTTTGATTTAACATAGAAAAGGAAATAAGGCCTGTGTTCTTCGCGGATCAATCTCATTTCTGATAGCTCTGAAGTAGATCTCAGCTCCTAAGCCATGGCTTGCTTTCAAATGAACTTTTTAGATAGGCAATATCTTCAGTTATATCAATTTTTTTTTCTATGGATTTCAGATTTGCCCAGCATTGAAGTTAAAGAAAAATGCATCTTGTATTTATAATTAGCTGATTAAGTGCTCTAATATATTAATAAATTACTGTTACAGCTCTGACTTAGCCACTCCTACATTTACTTCCATTTAAAAATTTTGCTTTTCTTCTCAAGCTTCTTTCATCCGAAAGGAATGACTGGAGTAAAGAACGCCAGGATCTCCTTGAACAGATAAAATCGCTTGAAAAGCAATTTCAAGACAGTCAAAGCAAGAGTGACAGTAAGTCTGTGACACTGGTACTCCATATGAGGTTTTGAGGTGTCTTAATGTTTTGAATCAACAGTAGCACATGCTGAGTAACTATTTGGGTTGTTAGTCATACTGGTTTTATTTTTTTAATCTTTTTTTTTAAAGAAAGAAAATCTCTAATACTTGCAGAATAGCTTTTCTTTGCCCAGTCTTGCACAGTATACAATATTCAAAATTGTGCTCTGTTTACCCTGAATTTGAAGAGAGTACAGGATATAGTATTTTAAAAAGAAAATATTAGCTAAAAAAGAGAAAATACTCCATTTATGGGAATGAAGTGATACTGTCTGGAATGTTTTTGATTCTGCCTGTACTGTTCGGTTCTTAAAGTCAATGTTTCATTGACGTTTTCCATTTACAAATCCTCTTTGTGTGTAACCTTCAAGGCTAATTCCACTGAAAATGTGTAAAGTTTTGTGAGACTTTCATAGGGCATTCTGTTGTGTTACATGTCCTGTATCTAGCACAGTTTTCCAAATAACATGTAAAATATTTGTTTGGTTTTTGACAGTATTAAAAAGTGAAGTCTATGACTTGCGCATTGTCCTGCAGTCTGCAGACAAGGAGCTGTCTGCCGTAAAACTGGACTATAGTGCCTTTAGGGAAAAGCAAGAGAAAGAAATGAGTCAGCTTTCTGGTAGACATATGGATGTGCAGTTCCAGCTGGACAGCATCAGGTATGCTGGCAGTTTGGTAAAATGTCGTAACCTCCTTCCTGGATGCATCCAGTGATTTAGTTCTCTTCTGCATGTGAACTTGCACTTTACATCTCTTAAAGTTGTTATTTTGTGCTTATGTCCTTTGCTTATTTTTTTGCTCAATTCTTTCCATGCCTATTTCAGAGCCATGAGGGGAAACATGGTGAAATTAGCGGAAAGAAAATAAAAGGCTTCCTTAATTTTGGTTTGCTATAGCATTTTCCCATTAAGTAGTATATATACCTATAAACTTACTGATCTCCGAAAGTTAAGTAGCTGAAGAGGCATAGTTTGGGGTTTTTTTCCCATTTAGTCTTAAAAATAAACTGTTATTTCTCAGTCCGGTCACATGAAGCAGGTGACATAATGATGCTGCTCTAAAAATACAAGCTGAAAGAAACCATAAGAATAAACTGAAGTTTGACTGTTGGAGCCTGAAAACCTCACTACATTGTATGCAATAATTGCCATTATTATTGGCAGATGAAAATCAGTGAGGCTTTTAATCATTAGTGTGACTTAGTTATGTTGGGTTTTGTTGTTTGTTTTTGTCTTGCTGCGTTTTATTTTTGTGAGGTATTTCTTTTCCTGGAAAGCTTAACTACATTATTGCATTATAGTGAGTCATGTCTTTACTGAAGTCACTTTGAGTGATGCATTGTGAGACTGGGAACCTGCATTTGAAACTAAACATTGTGGCTTTATTTATGCCTTCTGTGTTAGTGGAAGTACTGACTGTTTGGAGGGTATTCTTTCTATAGGGCCTCCATTAACAACATGATTCATAACACTTTTATAGCAGCTTTTTACCCCTCTTTGCTTTTCACTTTTGTGAAAAATGAAATATGTTTTCAGGGCAACAGTTTAGAGGAAAATAACCCAGACTTGCCCAGAATATATGAAGATTTTATATGGGAAAATAACCTAGATGTCAACTGAGCAGATGTAGGTACTGAGGGTCATTCAATCAGTTTTTTGTGCATCAACAGGCTAAAAAAAAATGTAAAAAGAAAAATGGGTGAACACTATTATCAAGACACAATGACTGAAATTTCTATAGAACTTTGTAAGGAGAAAATTATTTCTAGGGATCAGAAAGAGTACTTTGCCTTCTCTGCCAATGCCACTTAAATTTCCTGTGCCCTTCATAACTTTGGGGTTTCTGACTTGAAAAAAAGTTACCATTTATGTCAGTCACTTCTTTCTAAAATAACTATTCTGTGTATAATATGAAGCATATAAAAATAATCAATTGTATCTTAGAATGAAACGAACCCTTTTCTTAATATTGAGGGTGGGTTTGATTGCTTTCTTTATAAAGGTTAGAACATGAAAAGATTCTTGAAGAAAAAGCATGCCTGCAGGATGACTATGACAACTTGCAGGAAGTAGCCAAGTTTGAGACAGATCAACTGAAGCAACAACTTGAAGACAGAAAACAAGAAGCAGAAGCAATGAAAACCGAGCTTTGTGTAAGACAGTTAAGCATTTTAAATGACTTTATATAGTTAGTCTTGTAACCAGAGGGTTTAATTCCTGTTATTATATTGCTGATAATAGATTCCACAGTACTAATAGGTTTCCTGGTGATTTCATTTGGAAGATGTACCCAGGACCTTTTTTAAAACTTAGGCTACCAGAAATATGCAATAGCATGATGAAGTAGTAGGTTTTTTAGCTGAAGAAATTGCTGTGGAAATGTTGAGGGAGATGGGTTAATTAGTAAAGATATGAGAAACTGATTTGGAAAAGAATCCTGGCATTGAAATGTTGGTGATCTTTCATCTCAGTGCTAGTGAAGACTACCTTACTTATTCTATCTTTACAAGGCAGTTTCTTAAAAATTTTCATAGTGGATGTGATCTTGTCAAAATGATCTATGGTTTTTTGTGGTGGATCACTGTCCTGCAATTTAGTTGATGCTGTCCTTGAAAGCCAGTCAGACTGCAGTTACAAAACAGCACTAAGGTTGCTCAAGGGCTTTTGCAAATGATTTTGCCTGCTTTTCTGCAGTGTACGCTGTGTCTGCTCAGCATGTTTACTCTAAGTTTTCCTTTTTATTGTTTAAAGGAAAACTGACATATTGAAAATTATTATTTAAACTCATTATAGTCTAGTATGTTGAACTGCTGATTAGAATTAGAAAAATCCATGCAAATTAGCCTACAGTTGAAAATTCTAACTTCTCCCTTTATAGCCTTGGATACTGAGGAACATTATAGCTATATGAAATTATTATCAATGGCAAGTGAAGAACTGATTGCTTAATCTGAATAAGAGTTTACGTTTGAATTTGTCCAGGACAGAGCTAAAGATCTTTGTTTCCATTTAAGGTTTGTGGGGAGGGGGGGTGTCTTAAGAGTTTTAGATGTTTATTTTGGCTTAAATTATTCTTAAGACCGTATATTGTTATAACAACATATATTTTGATCCCCTAGAACCTTTTGAAACTCCTGAAAACAGAAAAAGAACATAACGAAAAACTAACATTACAATTACAAGAAGACAAAGAAAACAATTCAAAGTAAGTCTTAATTAGCGGTGGGGTTTATTTTCATATGACTTCATTGGTTTTATCCTATGCTAGGTTTTGTATTGAGGTGGAGATCCTGTTTGTAGAGGAGTTTTCCCCAGCTGGGTGGAGATAATTACCAATTTTTATTTTACCAGCTTAGAACAACACTTCATTTTAATATATTCAATTAACATGACAAATGTAACTTCATTGCAAGTATAGTTCTTCATGTTAGAGATAAAGTTCCACTACTGATAGCAGTGTATGGCTAATAACTAAACTACTAGTCTTTTGTATAGCACAAAGAATGTGCTATTCCAAAAAATTAAGTGCAAATAAGAATAAACTTATATGACTTGATTCTTGTTAAAGTTCTCTTATGTACTGATTGTATTTATCACTAGAAATATGTTTTCTTCTCCAGAGAGCTCTTGAAAGTACTTGAAAAAGCACAGGTGGAGAAACCATCCTCTGAAATGGTGACACAGTGTGAGCAGCAGGTACAGCAGCAGAATTTAATGTCTATATTGTCTGTTCACAGATTTCCTTGTGCATTAATAGCAATTTTATTGTGCACTGACTGTTCTGTTGATTACCAGCAAAATTAAACATAGAGTTCTCAGGTTTCAGATTGTTTTGTTAATCTACTGCTTATTTTTTCTGGAAAAGTAACTTGGTTCCTTCCATTTTTTTCATGGCTTTGTGCTTTACAGAACCTACTTCAGAAATAATTATCTCCTTCACAATTATTATTTCTTCTAGAAAGCAAAATTGCAGAAATTGGAACAGGACCTGGCCACTGCTGAAGAGATTATTGTTTCTTTGAAGAAGACAAATGATACAGATAAGGTTTGATCTTATTTCTGTTACTGATACCCAGTTTTGCAGGTAACTACGTTCTGTAGTAGAGTTGAAAGCCCAGAGCGTTTCTATGATACTCAGTAATTCTGTGCAGCTAGGCAATCCTGGCTGTGTATCTAGATAAAACAAATCCTACCTTTTACTGGCATGGAGTTTGTAGGGTGGTAGGAAACTGGTATGCACTCGGAGAAAACACAAGATGACTGAAGGTTAAACAAAAAAATCAAGGTAAACTATCTACTGGACAAAACATTCAATGCATAAACAATGCATAATTGCCCTCATGATTAATAGGGCCTTCTGGTCAGTGCCATGTTGTAATGAGCTAATAGAAATAAGAAAGGTGATGTAAAAATGTGACTGTAGATATCTTTATTAATAAAATCAAAGAACTTTTACAGGAAAAGACTGCTTGAGTGTTTTGAAAGCTTAAGTTCCATAGTACAAGCATTTATGCTGTACGTAAAACAGGCATGAGAAATCACACAGTATGTTTACTATCCATGATACAATGACAAGTCTTGCTTTTTCAATGCCAAAAATTTGAAATGTATAAGGTCAGAAGAATTGGTATTGTCAGTGCAGCAGTGTTTCTTGAATGTGCCTTTTTCCATTATGAAACCTTATTCTATAGTACAATGAAGAAGAAACAAATTAATTTGAAGAAACAAATGAAACCTTAATCTATAGTACTTCTGTTCTCCTATTAGAAACCCATTACAACCTATGACCAAATCAGAGGGCTAGTCTTTTCCAATAAACACAGCAGGTTATTTAATTCTTTATGTAAGTGCTTAGAACAAAAGACAATGATCTGATAAATTTCCTGTTATTCCTTTACATGTGCATACTGAGGCCTCATTTTCAAATGATTGTTTGAAATTTGGGATCGACAAATTATACACCAAAGAAAGACCAGTAATAAAATATATATAAAATATATATATAATGTATCAGCATTATTTTTTTTTTTATGTTGCAGGAAGTTGTAACTGACTTGATGAGACAGATCCAGGAGCTGAGGTCTTCAATTAATCATAAAACTGAGTCCATAGATGCGCTGACAAGAGAGCTCGAGGATATAAATGTATGTTCTGTCATTTTGAAGGACATAGTACAGTTCTTCAGAAATGGAAGGCAGTGACATGTCTTATCATGGGTCTCAAACAGCATGACTTGCTGTAGCGTTTTAGAAGGAAACTTCTTTGTTTTGACATGTTGAAATCTTCTGAACATTTTATGCCTAAGGCTGTCTTGAAAACTGAACTCTTCCCACATAGTGGGTAAAGAGCAGTGTCTCTAAAGGGACCTATTCACATCCTGTAAACTACACTCAGCTGACAGTCACATTTTCTCAGAAATTGGCAATTTAAGACCTCAACAATTCAAGCTGTTGTAAATTCATTTTTGAGGGAGTGAATTTTTATCTTGCTGATCTTGCCATGTTCTACATCTGAAAACAAGTATAAAGAGCTAAAACTATGTATTCGAATAATTGTGCATAAATAAGATGCATCTGCTTTATTAAAATAGATCTAGTTTACAAACTGGTAGAGCAACCCACAGAATGCTTTAGATAATGTGTTTGTATGAACTATGAATTCACAAGGTCCGAAATGTTGATGAGACAGATTTCTACATATGGTTATTTGTTTTTTAATAATGGTTTTAGTGTTCAATATATATTGTGGTGAATAATACATATTAAATTA
This sequence comes from Athene noctua, assembly GCF_965140245.1. Taxonomy (NCBI): domain Eukaryota; kingdom Metazoa; phylum Chordata; class Aves; order Strigiformes; family Strigidae; genus Athene; species Athene noctua. The sequence goes on from NC_134038.1 coordinate 152,843,324, forward strand.
GTAATTATTTTCCATTGTTCTGACAACTCATTTCTAATAACATAGTTTGTACAATTTAGCAAGTATATCATTCTGATTTTACTCATTGACACTGAGATTTTAAACGTTTGTAGTTGTTATCACAGATCTGTGATATATATTTATTTGTATTATGTTTGCCAACTTTCTTTGATAACATTTTCCTAAAATATTGTAAAATGTAACTTAATATTTTCCATAGTGCAAATATAATCTTGTTCTGGCTGCAAAAGAAGAAAGCAAAGGAATCATAGAGGATCAGGAAAAGAAGATTGAAGAACTGAGGGAAGCCTTAGAGAGAAGACAAATAGCCGATAACATTGAGGTAAAATCATTAATGTTGGTTTATTATTTGTTCAACAGACCAATTGGATGTGGTTTTGCTTAAAATACTTGTGTAACACTTAACCTCCTTTTAGTTCAAACTATAGCTAGTTAAGCTGTTCTTAAAGGAATTTTTCATGAGATACCTGACAAATTCTGTTAAATTATCATATTACTTGACATAAATATTTTATAAGCTACTTCATAAAAACTTATGCTAAAAGCCTGGTTTAATTTTGTTAAGGCCACCAAGGAATCATCAGCTGAATTTAATGGCAGCATTAGATGATGCAGCTGAGAAATTAAAATAGGTAGAAGAATATATTATGTTTAACATTCTCTTCCCCCACTGCTACTATATTCAGTTACATATTTTCTTTACTCATAATTTTAACTAAAAGCTCCACCTGCTGGAAACAGATTTAGGATGCATTGTTGATTCAGTTGCAGTTTTTGCTTTTTAAAATGGTATCTTAACTCTTTCCTGTTACTACTGTCACCATTATTTTGTGAATGTCTTTCCCTCAAAACCACTAGCTTGTCCTTACATGTAATTTCTACAAGATCATCTGTCATATTAGATATGCTTAGTCCAATAATACAGTGCCAATAAAGTCTTCCAGAGTGGTGTTTGCTTCTCAAAAACAATTCTTAAATAGATTTCCATTATGTTTAATAGACAGGCTATCTTCATTAACAATCATATCTAAATTTGACATTTTGAAACCCAAAACTGAGTCACCTGCCAAATGGATCACTTTGGTGGTTGGTTTAAACTGAAATACCAATTCTTGCTACAATGTTATCCTTGGGTATATCTGGCTCCTGATTAAATCATAGAGTTTCTTCTTCTTTGACTGTACATAATTTACTAATTTCCTTCATGCTTTCTTGACTGGACAAGAACTAATCCAAGGTGTCATTTAAAATACTAAGTACTGTTTCTCCTAGATTAACACACCTTGTGTAGGTAACATACCCTATCAGGGTGGGAATCTGGTGCCTAGAATAAATCCAGAGGTATCTACAGAATAGCAGTGCACTGGACAGCTATAATTACTAATTCAGCATGGATTAAAATCTGTACATTCTTTTCTGGCTTCTTATTTAAAGAATTATATCTCTTTTTAAGTGTACACTATACTTTAAAACAGTGGTTGATTTCCCGATATCTCCCACAAGTATCTTAACTGTAACTATACTGTTTCTTTTTTTTTTTCCTGCAACCAAGAAAATAGATATGGAAAACATGCTAAGATTTTCAGCTTACAGATGAATGCTTGCTACAGTTCATTATGAAAAAGTGGAAGGAAAAGGGTGGTGCTTGTAGCTGTTAGCACTCTTTACAACAATGACAAAACATCTTGAAACAACTGCTTTAGAGTAATAACTTTAACATTTCTTTCTTTATGCATCCAATGACTTAAAATAGAGAGAACTTCTGTGTGAAGATTTGCATCATACCACTGATCAGCTGACAAGACTGACAGAGGCCTCTAAGAAACATGATTTGTTGCTTCAGTGTGCACAGGAAGACATAACAAAGAAAGAAGCTCTAATTCAGGAACTCAGGGAACAGGTAAAACAAGGAAATTCTGATAATTAGCTCCTTGGGAGGCAGCTGTGGTTAATTGTACTTTCTGCAAAAGGTTTTACTTGTAACTTTAAAGCATCTTGTACACAGTACTCTTGGTGAAAAGCAAAGTAGTAGTTCAAAAGCTTCTGAATAAAGGCTAGATAACTTTTAAATACTTTGGAAATGGTGTCTAGAGATCATGAAAATGCTTACTCTGAAAGCAGAATAATAAAATCAGTACCTGTAATAAGAGCAACCTGAGGCTATAAGAAGTGTAACCTAGGGGATTAGTTTTCCCTTTGCTTAACACTTATCCACAAACGATATCATTATGGAATGGAGGTAACTGTTGAGCTCTAAATTATGCTGTCTGGGACTGGTTTGGAGCTTTTGCAGCCCAAATAGTTATGTTAAGCCTTTGTCTACATTTTAGCTCTAGTTGTCACAGCTGTCATAGTGCTAAATAATATATTTGTGTTGGCAAAAACTCTGATAAGCTAAGTTATTTTGGAAGGAAGAGTTCTTTTGTCATGTTAGCATAGTCTCTTTGAGGAAACTGATTAAATCTCTACTGGTAAAATCTTTGTATTAAATCATGTTTTGACAGGTAATGTTTGCCAAGAAAGTTCGTAATAGTTTTTCTGTGCTAGCAAGCCCTTTGAAAGGTAGATTGTGTTAGCAAGTTGAAAAAAATTAAATACCAACAAGAACAAAATTAACTACAGAGTATACAGTAGATAATGTATATATGCTTTCAAAGAATACTTGTTAGATGCAGCTATTGAATAATTAACAGTTATTATGTAAATATAGAAAACAGGTGTGAAAGTGAAGTCTAAGGTAATCTAAACTTGTGTACTTAAACTTGCTCAAACTAGAGATCTGGCTGCTGTTTATTTTTTGTGTATTATGAGCTAATTTAATTCTAATTGGGGTTTCTAATAGTTGGACAAAATGACAGAAGAACTGGAGAAGAGAAAGAATGAATATGAACTAAAAATGAAGCAAATAGATTGCTTTGTGGACTCATCTTCAGTAATGTTTCCTCAGGTATGGCATTAGTGAGAGAAACGCTTTCATAGTAATGACTGTTAAAATTCATTGAAAAGGACAAATAAACTTTACAGGCTTCAGACTGGGACCAGAAATGACAATGTTTCAGGAATGGTTAAATCCTATTCACCTTGTTTGTAACTTAAATGTATTATTGATGATTTGTATGCCAGGAATTTATTAACATATGTCTCTGATTAAGTGCTAAAACATGTAACCAATGCATAGGGGAAAAAGTTCTGTACTAAGAGTTTGTGGGTTTTGTTTCTTTTAACTTGCCAGTGTCCAAAAACTCCCCCTAATTTTGATGTGAATTTGGTAAAGCTCTTGGAAACTCATGAGCAAGAAATAGCTGATCGGAGGGCTTCTGCAATAAATCTGGAGCACCTTGTACATGAACTGAATGAAGAACGAAGAGCTAAAAATGATGAAATTCTAAGGCTGAAGGTATTATGAGTTAACCTCTACAGGCAATTTGTAAAATTAAAACAAGACAGAACACAGAGTTTAGACTTCTAATGAGCTCGGCGTAGTAGTCTGTCCATTAAAGCAGAAAGGCAGTTCTTGGTCTTCTCTTTACCTAGGCTGGTAACAAATGGTGACAACTTGCTTGAGAGATCCATATATCTTGTTTTCCCAAGGACTCTGTTGTTTTGTGTTCATGGATATCAAATGGTAACATAATTCTTGCTGATGAAACTGTTCTAACTTATTCTAAATCAAGTTTCTAATGAAACTGTAAATGGAAGGATGATGCAGATCTCTGCTGGAGAACTGCTTGTTTTCTGAGAAATAGTTGTCTCTTACTCAAAAACATGTTCAACTGGAAATGAAAACAGGAACTGCAATTTCATCTTCAAATAAAATGTTTCAAATTTCACTCGCTTAGGAACAATTAAATGACTTGGAGAACTTGCGTCTGGAAATGCAGATATTGGTGGAGAACAACAGGAATTTACAGAGCATTGTAGAAGCTCAGAGACTAAGCAAGAACAGGTAAAGTAAAATAAAATGAAAACCTGTTGTAACTTGAAGCAATTAAGATAAACTTACTGGTTTTATTTGAAATACAATCTTACATATTGTTTATAGAATTAGAGATTGACTCAGCCTTTTCTACAAAAGTTTACTGGCTTGTAAACTTTATTGCCTTCAAATCGCAAATTCTTAAATACAACAAAGTTTTATAAAGGAAATGGAAATAAAATGTAAAATAATTACATGCATAGACTTTTCTATGTATTATATATTGCCATTTCAATTGTGTAATTACGGGTTCAGTAGATAAGAAATGACCGAACAAGTTCAACACATGTTTTAACAGACATAAATGGAACCAGTGTTTCATCTTGTGTTTCTGAGGGTAAGCAACAAACTTCCTTTGAAAAGATGGTACACTACTGTATACCTCAGACTAGAGATATCCTGAGGTTTGGTTCAAACTGTAAGATGTATAGCTTAGTTTTGGACAGAAAATAGTACGTTCCATGGCTTACCTTTTTTGGTTTGTATTTGTTTTCAATATTGTAAAGAATTAAGTAATCTGCTGGTTTACCTCTTGTGGAAAGAAATCTTAACTGGCAGCAAATAATTCTGTTGATGTTTAACGACAATTCAGTTTTAAGGGGCAATTTAGTAGATAGCAACTTCATGCTAAGTAAGAGGGGGTTTTTTTGCCTATTAAATGTACTAAAAAAAAAAAATTTTTCCAGAACTCTTTTCTCTATTCAATGAAGTATCAGTGTTGTCAGTTTTAGAACTGACTTTTTGTTAAGATGAGTATTTAATGTAAAAGAACCCTATTAAACTTGCAAAATTAAGTATTCTGATTAGAAGATGCTATAATTGCAGGTGTCTGTGCAACTCTAATCTGTCCTTGCATTATGTGTATTATACAGTAATCTCCAATTATGGAGGTAGACATTTGTGGAAAACATTCTGTGCAAAGGTGGGACAGTTCAGGTGGGATATTGAATGAAGATGTCTGTAGGATCTTCTGCTTAGCTTGCAACAGACATTTGAAAGTGTGTTGTGAACTGAAATGGGAATCATGGAAAAACAAGAAGCAGTTACCTTGCCATGTAAAACTGGATTCTGTGGCTTTGTTTTTCACACAGTTTAGGGAGTAGGTTACTTGGACCAAATTTCTCACAAAAAAGCATTACTTTTATGTTGTTCATTTGCTGGATTTTGGGACCTTGGGATATAATTTGGATATGCATTAACAATTCCCAGCTGCTGTTAGTTGGTAAGAGTTGTGGACTGAACAGATCGAAGGCTAACAGTATATTGCATGCTCTCTGAAAAATCAAGTTGAGATCTCAGGTGGGGTTACTCACAGCAGATCCATCCCTTGTACTTTATGGGAGTAGCTGACAGCAGCAGCAGATAGCAATCTTTTGTGTGGCCCAGTGATAGAGAGCAGAATGATTTGATCATTGGTGTCACATGGGACAAAGTAATGAGATGTGACATCTTGGACTGCATTGGAGGATGTTTGAGAATACAAAATGAGACCAAGTGCCTGCTCTCTTTCAGTGTTTAGTGTTAGGGCAGGGAAGAGTGAGCTGTGCAGGAAAGATCAGCTTTGACCTCTAATGCTAAGCTGGAGCAGGCTCAGCTCACTCCTCTGGAGCTGGTACAGGCTAATCAGTACTAGAATTTGGAAGGCTCGAGCATAACCAATGATTTTAAACTTGGAGATTTTAAAGTTCATGCAAGTATCCACTGAGAATAAGTAAACAAAGTATTGTCCATTTATAAACTGATGAATTTGGGTGGATTTTGGAAGTGGGTGGTAGTAAAATATAACAAGGAAAATATTATTTTTTAGTTCTCAGAAATTGTTAGACTTTTTAAGCTGGCATTTAATTAACATAAACACCCACACATACACACACTCTCTTAGACTGAGGCTGTTTATACCAGATATGAGAAATAAATCACCCTAGCTAGCTACGTTGACAAAGATTTTAAGTTACTGAATATAGTGATCATCTATAAATTGCATCAAATTACAATTAACTGTTAACCAATGAAGTTCATTTTACGGCACGCTATAAGAATGAAGTGGTCCCAATGGTGTGTTCGTTTGGGGGTTATTTTAATTTTATGGTGTTTTCTTACTTCCATCCAATGTCACGTTTACTAAAAACTAACAAAATAAACAGTTAAAAGATTTTTGTATTCATAAGACTTTTAACCTTCTTCACTTGGCAAGACCTCTGAGCAGTAATCTGACTGCTTTCTGCAGTCTATATGTATGTGAACATCATGAACTGATAAAACATTTACCTCAACCCCAAAGCTATCTAACATAGAGTTCCATAGTTATTACATTTTTGTTTTCCTTAAAACATTAGTTTCTCTATACTCTAACAAAGGAAAATTATGTTCTTGGAATATAAAAGTTTAAACCCTTCCTGAGTTGGTTCGTGATCTTTTGTATTTTGAGTATGAACATGCGTCAAGACAGCTACACACATTCACTGGTATAATCTGGATGAAATGCTTTTACAACTAGTTTCCTCTGTTTGTGAGAAACTTTCTTTATTCTTGGATTTCCTAGTGACCAGAAACATCCTGATGTTGAGTACCTCAAAGAGAAAGAGGAGGAGATTGCTGAAGAACGACTTGCCAAGGTACATTACCCTTCTCATGTCAGTTGCTGTTTCCCTGCTGTGAAGTATTAACATGTGGTCTTCTATTTCATGGCAGTGAAACAAACACTCATTTCTAGTGAATTCTAACAGACACGGCCTGATTTCTTATCTCTTTAACATTTCTATCTTGGTCTAACACCGACAAACTGGGTGTCAAATTGCACAATAAGCAAAACCAGGTTCAGATCACTAAATCTAACTCATCTCCAGAGTTGGAAAGTGAAGATTATGTCACTTGCTGATGTCAAGGCTCTGCCAAAGTGAAACTAATGTCACAGTGGAGGTTGTCATGGATCTCCCAGACAGAAGAACCTCCTGCTAGAGCTCTGTGTATGAATGGGTAGAGATACTTCTGTGGGTCATTTCTGTTCTGCGTATAGCAAAGAGATGAACTTACAGTGAATATTAGATGTGAGCTACTGAGTGGTAGGACAATTTTGGTAGGATGTGGAGTGAGATACGTAGCATCAATTAAGTAACAAATAATTTTATATATATGTATATTAAACATTAAGAATGTAACTAATTTTTTTTAACTTTTACAGAATAAAGCAGTGGAGGAGATGCTGCAAATCAAAGCAGAGTAAGTTTAAATATTGCTTGTTGAACTGGAGATTTGTATGCAACTCATTAATACGAAAAGGATATACTGAAGCAATAGAAATCCAAGATCTGAAACTATAAAAGATGTAATTTGGAAACGTTGTTTACATTTCTGCAAGACACATTAAGTTCTTACTCTTTCTCATCAGTAGGTGGTAGTAGCACCTATTACTAAGTTTTCTAAAAGGGTAACATTGTATCAGGACAATACTCTGTATGGTTCCACCTATTTCATAGTTTTAAACAATTCTAAATGTTCCCTCCAATATAAGTTTTTCTATGTTTTGAATTCATTTATGTGTAGTGAATTCTAAGCATTCCTTTCCAAATGAAATTGAAATACTGTTCATTTTTTATTAATAATTGTAAATATTTTATAATTTTTAACTTAATCTGATTATTTGCTTTTTTATTCTATTTGCTTATATTTTTGCACTTCATCTTGAATAATGAAAATTGTTTATTATTAGAGGATTCTTAGATTGGGTTTGCACTATTGTACGAGTAGTTCTCAAAATTCAAGTGCTTGCATCTCATAGTAGCCAAGAAAAAGTACTGAATTAGTAGGTAAAAATTAGCTTGAAAATGTTGCTCCTGCTATTCTTTTCCTGATCTGTATTTTTCAGGATTCATTGTGGTAGAATCTCCTAATATTTGAGTTATTTACATTTAATGGAATGCTTTTTATGTAGGTAACTTCTTTTAAAGATAAAGATAGTTTTTTATGCACATGGTCATTTCAAAAGTAATTTTTATTAAGTTTTAAAGAAACCCTAATCTTGATGTGGAGTTACTTTGCTTTTATTTGATGCATTGATTTTTCATACCTGTCTGGTCTCCGAAATACACTTTAGAGCAGTGCTGCAATGTCTCATACAAACAAATAATGTACAAAGAGGATAAAGATTCTTTTGTCATCAAGAAAATGTCTTGACAAATGCAGCAAATGAATACTGTTTTTATATAGTAGATCTTAAACATGAGGCTTCATTGAAACGAAACTGATGACAAAAATGTTTTAATTTAAGCAGTATTTAAATAGGCATACATACTTACTAAAGTTCATATAATCAGTAGACAGGTTGTGAAGTTTGTTGGCATGGTTTACTATTCTATGAACCTGACAGAATGAAAACATTTTCAGCAGATGAGATGTCTACCTAAAGTGCTTGTACTTTGGTTACCAGGCCAAACAAGCTCATACCATCTCTGAGCTGTTCAGAGATGTTTGAGCAATAAGGCTATTGGGGGAAAAGCCAGGTACAAACAAGCAACTTAGAGGAAACTTGAAGAGCAGCAGAGTTCATCTGACAAATTTACATGCCTTAGATAAATTAATTCTTGCAGGTGAAGCTTTTATTTCATGGGTGGAGTTGTATGTCCTGGGTTAGAAACAGCATAGTTCCCAAAAAGAAAAGCAATTCTGAAACACTGCCTAGTTAAAAGATAGTATCAAACACAAGAGCTGTGAAGCAGAATGAAATTTTTCCTTCTCTTAACACTGAGTTCTAGGGAAGATATATTGTCTCAGATGGATAATTTTAAAGGAGCCTGCCTCCATGTTCAATGCTGACTTAATTCAGTTGTATGTCATTTATGTTGGTTTTTAATATTTTATGATCCTTTTATGTTGGCAGATTAGAAGAGGCCAAAAATACCCTCAAAATCAAAGAGAATACTTGTCTTGAAATGATGCTGGAGATGGAACGAACAAGAGCTTTGGAGCTGAAAGCTTTTCATGAAAAAGAAGAAATTAGATCAAAACTAGAGGAAACATATGAAGAGAGAGAGAGAATTGGAAAGGTTATATTTTTTTTTGTTGTCTTTACAGTAGAAGCTTATTCAGCAGAGGTAGAGCTGTTGCTAATTGAACAATATTCTGAATTAATTAGCAATCAAAGACTGCTTCTGAAAATGTTTTGCCTTGCTGTTTTGTTGTATTTGCAGTGCTGTTTCCTGCACTAATGAAACTCTAGGTATGGAAATCATTGTTGCAATTCGTAATACAAATCAAATGGTGCTTTTTTTGCGCTTTGGGAGAGATCTAATGTATTACCTAAGGAGACATAAGACAAATATGTATTTCCTGAATGAACCAATTCTTGCATCACATGTTACAACAGATTTATATGTTAGTATGGTAATAGTTTGAAAGAAGCTATTTCTTCTGAAAAGCGAAGGAGGGGCTATGGTTAAGAGGTACACAATGTATTATTTATTAATTACAGGAAATGGCCTTGCTGAGGAAGCAAGTTGACTTTCTTGCTGAGGAGAATGGGAAATTACTTGGTCATCAAAACCTAAACCAGAAGATTCAGTATCTTGTGAAACTGAAGAAAGATTATGCTAAACTTGCTGAGGTAAGTTGCAGAGTAGAATACAGACAAAGTAATGGCCTGACATAGAAGAAAGCTAAGATTTGAAAACTAAAATTCCTGCTCTTCTGCTGGAGAGTGGCAGATGGAGACCTCTGATTCTATGCAGTTGTGTAAGTCATGGCTGGTCTGTCTCCTCACAGGCCCCAGACAAGCATCACCGCATTTTATTTTTTCAAGTACATAGTGTATAAAGGACATGAACAAGTGTAGATACAGCTTATATAGAAATATGAAAGTGGGTATAATTTCCTTAATACACCCATGTGTTTTCTGTTTTGCAGGAGACTGAAAAACTACGACTTGAAAATGCTTTTTTGAAAGAATTAAAAAAATATGACATGTAGACATCATGATCAGCTATAATGACACAAATGAAACTGCAGAGCTGTATTTTTAAAGTGTACAGAATAAGCAAAAAAGCAGTTGTCAATTGACTTTTGCTGGGGTCCCAGAATAATCAATTGGTTTAGTTCCTAGATTTTTTTTTTTGGTAATAGCTGGAATAAAATTCTTCACTAAGTTACATGGGCAGCTTTCAATGACATTAACACCTTCCTGTAATTTTTCAAAAACTGGTTTTGTATAGGTACTGGAAGATACTTCCTTGAAACTTTTGTACCTTGCCAAGGAAAAGCTTTCTCACTGGGAACACACCTGGATTTTTATTTCCTTTTGTGCTTTTATTCAGGTTACTACTGCTTCTGAAATGTTACAATTTTCACCAGAGCTGAATTTTAAAAAGCACCATTTCTTTGTGGTGTTTTTTTTAGTTAAGCACAGGGTCTCTTTCCTGGGTTGCTTTAAAACAATTTTCATATTGAAGTTTGTTCAATAAAACATTAATGTGAATTTAGCAATAGACTTGTAAATAGTACTATAAATATCTTTTGGTTTTGTATTCTTTTTTTATTTGAAATTAAAATGCTTTTTAAATCTTTTTTTTCCTCAGTATAAACTTACAGCAGACTTTCTGTATTAGTATTGTAGGAAATTCCAAGTATTTTGAAACCATTTTCTTATAAACAATTTCAAAATGTTAGACATCTGAAAATATGCTGGGCATTTTAGTAGTATAGCAGAAGTTCATTTAATCACACTTAAGATTTATTGCAAATAACTTTTTAGTGGAATAGAAAACACTGATTTATACTTTTTAGCTTTTTTTTTCCTCTCATTCTGGTTTTGGCTACTAAGTAGTGATACTCTTGTCTACAAGCAATAGGGAAAAAGGAAACGAGGAGAAAGATGTGTGTCGAGTGGGGAGCAGGATACCCAGTGAGTTTCTTCAGTATTTGGCTGAGGGGAAGAAGAATTTCCCCCAGCCCTACCTGAATTCTGAAGCTGCCTAATCCTGCAGATTTGTTTTCACTTGAACTTTGATGGTTAAGTATAGAACTAAAAAACTGATCTTAAACTAAGGAGGTTTTTTTTTCTTTCGTAGACAAGTAACTAACAAGTAGTTAACTACTTGCAGACAAGTCAGTAACTACTGTCAACCTAGTAGTAAGCTGCTGTCTCCTGTGGGCTTTGTTTTTGCCATGTTCTGGGTTTGCCGATGCTCCCCAGAGCAGCCCTGCTCTGTCCGGTGTGACCGTTCCTGCAGTACTTTCCAGGCGGGCAGGGGCTCCAGGCCCTCCCGGGACGGGGAGGCAGGACCGCTGCTGCGCGCTTGCTTCCTCGTGAGCCTTTCTCTGTGTTGTACGTCTATAGCAGGACATAAATTGTTTTCTTACTCCATTCTTGTTTTTTAAAAAATAAAGCCGTTGTACATAACGCAGACTGCCCACGTGCACTTCCCTTGCCCTCCTGTGGGAACCCCGCCCCGGTGCGGGGCGGTGCCGCGGCGGGCTGGGCCGGGCCGGGCCCGCCATGAGGGCCGGCGGCGGGGCGGCGGCGGCGGCCGCGGGGCTGCTGGGGGCGGCGGCGGCCGCTGCGGCAAAGCTGGCGCTGAGGCCGGGCGGGGAGGCGGCCGGCGGCTGGGTAAGGAAGGGAGGAAGGAGGAGATCAGCGCCGGGAAGCGGCTGCCATCTGCTAACGTGTGTGCTGCCTGCGGCCGCCGGCGCCATTGAGCCGTGAGGGGGGGCTGAGGGCGGGAAAGGCGCCGGTTCTTCCTCCTGCTCGCCCGGGGGGGCTCTGCCCTTCAGGCCTGCGGAGGCAGTTGCTGGGCAAGCGGCGCGGCCTCGGAGAGCCGAGCCCTGACTCACCTCTTTGAGGGAGCCTGGCCTTGTAAGCTGCTGGAGGGTTGGCTAATGCGTGGTGGTAATGTCAACAGACAGCGAGCAGGCTGAGGTAAGCCTGCTGGTATGTGGAGAGAAGAACCAGGCATGGTATGAGAATGCCTGAAGCCAAACCCAACTCAGAAACCCCAACTGCAGTGGGTTTGTGTCAGTTCTGCGATAAAAGCAGGATGTTAGTACACTTGAATATCAAACACTAGTTCTCGGCCTGCTGTTCTGCTAATAACCTTGCCCTTCTCCCTCTCTTCTGTTTTTCTCTGCTCATGACAAGAGCAGAGAGGTGGAGCACTTGCTTTCTATCGTGCAGCTCAGCTGGCGTGCTCACCTGGTGAGCTCACCCATGGGCGTTCCTGGGGGATGATCTTTATTTCGGTTGTGTTTCTCAAACTTCGTTGTGCTTAAGGTTACATGGGATTGCTGGCCTCTCACCTCAAACACACACTGTCCTTACCTACGGAAGTGAACCCTCGCACAGGCATGGTGGAGGTGGAGGCGTACACAAGATTGTGAATGGTGAGACGCTGACGTTGACAGCACATGCGTATCAAAAAACACATTGTGGAGTCTCATTTAGGTGTAGAGCGGGGGATATTATTCATATGGCAAATGTACATTTGGACTTGAAATCCAAAGGAGGACCCACAAGAGAAACTAGATCTGAAAAAATCCAGCCTTGCATCAGGAAAAAAGAAAAATCAACTTGTGTAATTATTAGAGATAGCTAAAAAAGCAAAAACCCAGTATTTGCCAATCCTGTTGATCCTTTCCAGTATATCAGAAAGGAGAATCAAAAAATTTAACTCCCAGTACTCTTCTCTGTCCCCCTAGAAAGACTGTGCCCTGCGCTGACAGGAAAGCAGAACATGGAACTACTGAGAATATTGACAGCATATTTTCAGAGTATTTTTCTCCTTTGAAATTTATATAAATATCATTTGTTGAGGGGTGGCTTGGTGGGGGGTTTTCTGAAGGTGCTATGACAGTGTGTCATTGAGGTGGAGTGTTGCCAGCAGGTCAAGGGAGGTGATCCTTCCCCTGTACTCAGCACTGGTGAGGCCACATCTGGAGTACTCGGTCCAGTTCTACGCTCTCCAGTACAAAAAAGAGATGGAGCTCCTGGAGACAGTTCAGCAAAGAGCCACAAAGGTGATGAAGGAACCAGAGCATCCCTCCTGTGCAGAGAGGCTGAGAGACCTGTGACTTCAGCCTGGAGAAGAGAATGCTCAGGGGGATCTCATCAACGTGTATAAATACTTGAAGGGAGGATGCAGAGAGGATGGAGCCAGGCGCTTTCCAGTGGTGCCTGGTGATGGGCACTAGCTGAAACACAGGAGGTTCCCCCTGAACATCAGGAAACACTTTTTCACTGTGAGGGTGACTGAGCACTGGCACAGGTTGCCCAGAGAAGTTGTGGAGATCCTCAGAGACATTAAAATGCTGTCTGGAAATGGTCCTGGGAAACCTGCTCTAGGAGTGGCAGGATTGGACCAGGTGATGTCCAGAGGTCCCTTCCAACCTCAGTTGAACTGTGATTCCATAATGGTGTTTCTTTTTTCTGGACAAATTGGTTCCTTCAGTTACTTGTTTCAGGTCTGTTCTAGGTGATAATTATGAACTAAGTGAATCAGTTCAGCTGCAAAACTAACCAAGTTTTAAGTAAATGCAGTAGTCTTCCTAGTAGCTTAAATTGTACAGGACTGTAGATGCTTAAGTGTTTCAGAGGGCTCCCTTTGAATCCTGCGCACTTGCTGCAAAGGCATTTCTACAGAGCAACCACAAGGTGACAGAGATTCAAGGAGTTTTGTATTTGAGGAAGAACTGCAGAAATCTAAAAATAAGAGAGCAGCCATCACTTGTGCAGCGTGAAAAGTGGCAGCAGATGTTAAAAGTGCATTGACGCTTCTAAGAGGTTATGACGTAGGGTAGCAGGATACTCGACGGCAGCACAAAGATGGATTTCCTGACCAGAAGAATGTGTTGTGATGGCCCAGCCTAAGAGCAGCCTGATCAGGAGAGGTCATTTTACTTGAACAAAAGTTTTCCTTTACTTTCCCCTCTCCCCTGACAAACTTTGTATAAAATTACTTCTGCCACTTCAGGAGTGATTCCGGATTATCTGAAATGTACACTGAAATTAATCTCTTAGAAAAGCAATCAGAACAGTAATCCTTGACTCACTGGGCTGGCTAGGCTGAGCCCTTGGCAGGGGAGGAATTTATACCTCCCTCCTTCCTTGTGGGGAACACCTGGGGACGTTCCTCCCTCTCTGCCTGCGTGCCATTGTGATGACCAGTCCTCTGCCCATGACGCAGGGGGGACTCAACCTCCCTCTAGAAAGCCTTCTTTCTGGGCATATGCCACCTGCAGAGCACACTGCAACTGATTTCCCTGGCTCTGCAATAGACAATCAGAAGAAGCATCCGTGGGTTCAAAGTCACTTTTGAAGATAGCATAGCTGCTGTGATGGTGGGAACCAGCTTTGCTCCACCAGTGATAGACTCGCAGGCTAATTCAAGTCGGGCAGGACCTCCAGAGGTCTCTAATCCAACCTGCAACGGGTTGATCATGACCTTCTCCAGTCAGGTTTTGAATACCTCCAAGGTTGGAGGGCCCATGACCTCTGGTCCAGTGTTTGATTACCTTTGTTTTTCCTTGTATCAGATCAAAATTTCTTTTGTTCCAACCTCTGCTTGCTGCCTCTTCTCATATCCCAGTGCATCTCAGAGAGGAGCCTGGGCTCCATCCTCTCTACACCCTTGTGCTGGTGGTTGAAGACAGTAACAAGATCTCTTTTTCTTAAGGCTTTTCTTCCCCGGCAGCATAACCTGGGTCTTTCTGATCCAGAAATATATTGAATTTAGGTGAAACACAGAGAATTGTTTTCCCCTTCCATCTCTCTACTCTCAGATCTGCCTACCCATTAGAGGTATGTGTGGATGTACACAGCTGCCCTGAGCAAGGTAAAACCGTCTGGTCACACAGGCAGAGGGTGAAGCTGGGTGGCAAACCCCATCCCACAGTGAGCTGCAGCATGGCTGAAGGTTTCTTCTTCAGAGGACTGGTAGCAGCTGGGCATGGTTGTCCCTCTTAGCCCTCTCTGCAGGGTTTGCTAGGGCAGTGGTGGGAAAGCAAGTTCTTCAGTGGCGGAAGACATTTTGAATCATTTACTGTTGCCCTGATAAAGTTGGAGACCTTTGCAAATGTGGGGCAAAATGAGGCCAAACCACATGAACCATCCCTCTCTGGAATGGGGTTAGCCTCAGAGAGCTTGCGCCAACCATCAACCAGGGATTTGATTTACAGCCTCCTTTTCCTTTTAACTTTGTCCTTGCTACATCACTTGCTTCAGAAATCCTTGTGGCCTCCCCTGGCTTGCAGTTAATAATTTCTTCTGAGTGGGAGCAGAACACGGTGGCTCCCCTTGATTTGGGCAGCTGGCAGGGGCCACAGAGCAGCCATTCCCACGGGGCAGGTGCCACCTCTCAGCTGTGTTTGTTGGTGGCTTCACACATGCATTTCTGTCTGCTTCAAGGTGGATCCCACCATGGACTGAAAGGTGACAGGCGATGAAGGCATCATTCCTACAGGCTTCAACAAAGCCTGTCTTTCATTTGCCCTCATGCTCCCTGAGTGTTTGTGAGAGTTGTGATCCGCCTGTGATCTTCTCCTTTGGTGTCTTCACATCAAGGACATGGTACCCTGGGGCTAGGGAGATGGCTGCGGCGCTAAAACAATGGGTATGGGGGGAACCTGTGCATGGTGAAGGCTTT
This sequence comes from Athene noctua, assembly GCF_965140245.1. NCBI lineage: Eukaryota > Metazoa > Chordata > Aves > Strigiformes > Strigidae > Athene > Athene noctua. Next base: position 152,858,945 of record NC_134038.1, read on the forward strand.
TCAAGTAAAGCTGTGCCCTTTTCTCAGACTGAGGCTGTTTCACATCTTGTCAGGTTGTCTAAGGAGGGTGGTCTTTCTTGAGAACCTAGCTGGCCCTTGAAGGCCCTGGAATTCACAGGTGGTTTTGTTGCCACTAGATGCTAGAGCAGAGAGCTCTCAGTAAACCTGCTCTCCAGTGAGCCTGCAAAATAAGGCATGAAGCCCCTCAGCTCTCGTGTTCCTCCCAGAAGACCCGACTCTGCCCTCACTGTGACAGTAAGGCAGGCCAGGTCATGGGAGGTGGTGAGGACTGGTGGTTTGGGTCTCAGCCCGGATTTACAACAGATGGATCCTGGACCACACACAGCACCAGCACATACGTGTTTGGTGTTTGTCTCTGGCAGGGCTGAATTGGACCCTTTTCCATACATCTAGTGAGGACTCACAGCAGGACATGCCAGGGTCACGCTCCATCCAGGGCTGTTTCCTCGCTTCTGTTTCCTTTTGTGATTTAATACATTCATTCCCACGTAATACCAGCTGTAATTCAGCTTCAGAGGCGCACACTGTTGGGTTTTTCTCCAAAGTGCCCATGAATTAGTGAGGGTAGGCGAGTGGGCAGTAAAAATCCCTTTCATCCTACAGCTGCCTGTGCTGCTTCGCATTGGCTGCGTTGGCTTGGTGTTTGCGTGCAATGCAGTGATGTGGACGGTCTTTGCAAAAGCCCTGCGACTCTCCTCTTCCTCGGCCTCTGCCTCTGTGACGATGACAGCCTCCAATTTCATCTCTTCGGTGAGTAGATCCCTTCCCCAGGTGCTGAAGCCTGGAGGAGCCCAGCAATGTGGGAATGGTCACACTGGGTATGACTGGTTGTACCTCATCTCCCAGCGTGACCGGCATCACTGGCCAGAAAAAGAGAGTTACAGGCAGACATGAAATGGTTGTATTGGGCCTCTGCTGCTCTGACAGATGTTCACAGCAGAGGCTGTAGGACTTTGCTGGGTGATGCAGGAGGAAGGGTGCACTGCACAGTGCCTTACAGCAGTCATACAGTTTACTGCATTTTTTAATTGCCAGTGAGAGTCAGAGCTGGGAGCTTTGCTTTGTTTTGCTTTTCCTTTGCAACAGCTCACCTGTGACAACCCAAAGCCACCCTAGCTGGGTGTGAAGATGCACTGCCTCTAGTGACAGCAAGAGCATTTTTGACCCGCAGGTTTTTTCTGCTCACTTTCCACTCTCAGCAGCTGCCCACCTTATTTCTGTGCTCCAGCTCATAGTCAGTTCATGGTGGTGTCCAAAACTCAAGTCAGTGAGACCCTTTTTTTATTGACTGCAGTTGCCCAGTTGACTGGAGATTTGGCTCCCGAGAGCTGCTGGGAAGACAGCAAAGCACACATGCACCTGGCAGAATCCTGCTTTGAGACCACAGTATGGCTGTGCTTCCAGCCTGTATGGTAGAGTAGGTCATCTCTGGCATCACCCACAGCAGCTGTTTCTGTTGGTGGTCCCAGCAGGAGTTTGTTCAAGCAGGGTTTTTTCCAGGGCCATCTCTCCCAGCAGAAGTCCTTGCAGCTCTCACAGCACAGGAGGCCTTGGGGTGGCTCGGCTCAGCAAAGTTTTGTCTTTGTCTTTTCCTTCAGGCTGTCCTGGGCAAGCTTCTCTTTGGGGAGACGTGGACTCCTTTGTGGTGGGTCGGCCTTGCCACGATGCTCTGCGGCCTCATGCTGCTGCACACGGCTGCACCCCGGCTGGCGCATCTCCCAGTGGAGAAGAAGGAGGCGTGATGGCTGCCAGCGGGGGCATGGCGCCATGCCACCCCTTGTCCCTTGCCAGCCCGCCTCGTGACAGCATCCCCAGCCCCCAGCTGACTCCAAACACGCCGGCCGCGGACCTGCTAACCCCTGCTCACCTGCTGATCTGCTGACTCGCATCTTTCCTGTCAGGTTGGCAGTGGTGTGGTGGCAGTGACAGCCTCAGAGGGAGCTGGTCCACTCTGAGTCAGTATTGTGGAAATCAGGGCCAGAGGCTTATCAGCCGCTCCTCCGCTTCACACCCTGCAGCTGCAGAGCTTTCCCAGTTTGGGGAAAGCTGAAAGTAAACACGGTGTCTGTGGAAGGTGGCTGTGCATCAGTACTTTTCCGTAAGAGGACCTGTCTTGAAATAGAAAATTAATCAGAAGTCAAGCATTGGAACAGGCTGCCCACAGAAGTGGTTGAGTCACCATCCCTGAAGGTATTTAAAAGACAGATGTGGCACTTAGGGACATGGTTTAGTGGTGGACATGGCCAGGTTAGGTTAATGGTTGAACTCGATGATCTTAAAGGCCTTTTCCAACCTAAATAAGTCTATAATTCTAAGTAGATGCTGAAGGCAGCTGATATTTCTGCTCTGCTGACTTTCTTCTCTGCCTCTTGAAATGGTCCCATGCCCACCACTGCCTGTAAGGCTGCGGAGCCTTTCATTAATGCCTGCAGCTTCCCATGTCAGTCACACACATATACCTTTTAACTTGCCATTTTTATCTGATGCCTGTAATTTCCTCTCGCCCATTCCTGACATGTTACTCACTGTAAGGTTGCTGCTCTTTCCTTTAAACTCTTAACCAGGATGGGGTTTTCATCACCATTCCTGCTGAGTGTAGGCCAAACTGTAATTTTGGGACAATGCAGCAGGCTGCATGTGAACAGTCAGCTACTTCCACTGGGAGTGTCTCATGTTCAACATATTCCCCCTCCACACTTAAGTTGGCAGTTGCTTTAACATTTGGTAAAATGGAGTTTCTCAAGCAACACTTTTCTTACACCTCTGGATGATGCTGGTTCCCTTTTGTGTGATGTAATCGAACGGATCACTGGTACCCACACATTTGCTAAATTTTGGGTCAGTGATTACTCTGTGTTCAAATGTCAACACTGTGCGTGTGTCAGGAACATAATTTCTAAGGTATTAACTTCTTTTCCCTGCCCATACATTCTGATTTACTTTGAGATTTTTTAGCTGCAATTCTAATCAGGGAATATAATGATGCCTATAAATGTATGCACCATGTTGGTGATGTCACTTGTTTGCTCTAGGCTTGCCAGGTTGTCTGTGTCTTCCTGTAACCACAGAAAGTGAGTGTTGTTGTTTAGGCCCAGCTGGTAGCTAAGCACCATTGCAGCTACTTGCTCACTCCTCCCTGCTGCAGTGGGATGGGGAGGAGAATTGGAAAAAAAAAGTAAAACTCACTGGTTGAGGTAAGGACAGTTTAATAACTAAAATACATAAAATATAATAACAATCACAAATAACAATTGTAATGAAAAGGGATATGACAAAAGAGAGAAATAAAACTGAAGAAAAAGAAACAAGTGATGCACAATGCAGTTGCTCACCACCCATTGATCGATACCCAGACAGTCCTTGAGCGGTGATTGGCTTCTTCCCACTGATTCCCCCCATTTTATGTACTAAGCACGATGTTCTATGGAAGGGATATGGAATATCTCTTCGGCTAGTTTGGGTCGGCTGTCGTGGCCCTGCTCCCTCCTAGCTTGTGCACCTGCTTGCTGGCAGAGCATGGGAAACTGAAAAATCCTTGACATAGGACCTAAGTACTGATTAGCAGCAACTAAAGCATCAGTGTGTTATCAGCATTATTCCCACACTAAAGCCAAAACACACTGTACAGCTACTAAAAGAAAACTAACTGTATCTCGGCCAAAACCAGGACAGTGAGTCATGTTGTGGCAAGTGGAGAAAACCTAAGGACACATTTCTGTGAGCCTCCTTATTGGAACTTGTGAGCTTTATCATGACTGGCAGATCTGCATCATGTCCAGCAGGAATGTGAAAATAGACTTGTGGGTGGAAATGCTGCTGGAGTTGGGTTCGTGCTTTTTTCCTTCTTTGTAGCAGAAACGAAAAGTTATTGTCCCCAGAAGAGGCCAAGAGCTGTTTGCTCCGTGTCCCTTGCTTCAGGAGACCATGCTAGCTCATCATGTCTGGCAGCCATGGCCCAAGAGGGGGAAAGCCTCTGCCTCTCCCCTTGGTGTGCTCATAAGTCTTCCCCTCCAAAGAGAGGTGCTGCATAAGTGGTGGGAAAGGGCAGAGTGCTCTGAGTGCCTTTCCTCCTTACCAACATGGGTCTTCGCACCCGGGGAGCTCTGGGTAGCAGCAGTGATAGAAAGAGGGGATCTGTCCAGCTGCCTGGGAAGGTGGGTTTTAGTGTGGTGACTCAGCATCCCCCATAGGTCTGTGGAGATGACAACCAGGAACTATGCATTTCTAAGTACATCGAGTCTCCTTAGACCTTTATACGTGATGGAGAAATAATGAAGGCTATAAGCCTGATTTGTTTGCCCTTGTTACTAACTCAGCCAGCTGTAAGCTGTGGCCACTCTCGTGCAAATGGCAGGAGAAGGACCAGACTTTCTGGGTAATTTGGCTGTTGCTCCTCCTCCTAACAAACCTTTTGGAAAGTTTCTTAACATGGACTATCTCAAAACTGACATTACTTTATTATAGTCATTGTTGGAGGTCAAGGTCTAGGAGATGTTTGCACAGGTGCAGAAAGTGTGGGCAGCATTTTACTTGGTGATGCTCTCTTTTAAGGAGGAAGAACATAATCTAGGGCTGTAAATTCAGTCATAAATACTTGAAGGTGGGAACAGAAATGAGTTTTCCTCCAGTTACTGTAGGAGGGAAAGATTGCCAAGCAGAGTGTGTTTTTTTGGCAGAATCCCTTTCTTCTGTACACAGGGTTTGGCCCACATCTGCCAGTGTTGCTTGTCAGCGTGGGGCCAGGGCTGCAAGGAAGGCTGCAATCGCTGTGTAGCAAAGCAGTGCACTTCTGGTAAATGGTTTGTGTGTGCTCATCCAAAATGTGGCTGAGTGCTGTCGCTTGAAAATTAAAACACTGTCCAAAGCTCAGTGGCTGAAATTTAATATTTACACGTATTTTAGACCAGACACACAAAAAAGTGATGCGAGACTTATGAGTGAGCTGTGTTTGAAGAGTGAGCAGTTCAAATGTGGTAGACCTGTATTAGGTAATTAGTGACAGACTAGGTAATTAGTGACAGAACAAGAGGGAATGGCTTTAAACTCCAACAGGGGATGTTCAGTCTGGACATAAGGAAAATATTTTTCCCAGAAAGAGTGATCAGACAGTGGAGTAGGCTGCCCAGGGAGGGGCTGGAGTCACTATCCCTGGAGGTGTTTAAGGGTCTTTTGGATGAGATTGTTGGGGGCTATGGTGTAGGGGAGAACTTGTAGAGTAGGGCTGATGGTTGGACTTGATGATTCCAAGGGTCTTTTCCAACCTGAATGATTCTGTGATTCTGTGACTTTGCAAGGTGGCTGAAGATCATGGCCAGCCATAAGACCTTGGTTTACCAGGACAGAAGATGGGTTATCCTTATGGGGGAACTACAATAGTGTGCTTGCATGGAGTTTTGCATACTTGAGCCAAGGTATTTTTAGAGAAGAGTCTCAGGTACACATTTCTGCTCAAATTCCAGAAAAATACACTTTTGTTTTCACATCTCCCAGGCGTTGGCTGTAATGAGTCTTTCCTGCATCTTCCCCTCATTCTCAAACACAATCCTAATTTTTGGGTACCTTGTTCATCAGATTTTCCTTAAGCGGAGCTCTACCATGTCACGCTTTAAACAGTAGAAGCAGCAGGTGCATGGTTAACAGTAAGGCTCACCATGTCGCTCATGAAGATGGAAGTAAATAAGCTTGAACTAATGGTGGGAAGTGTTTGAAAAATCTGTTGTATAAACAAGGTCCAAGAGTATTATATTCTAATGTAAATAATACCTTTACAGGGAACAAAGCCAAATGAAATTATAGTTGCAGTTGAACCTTAAAGCATAGTTGGACTGATTAGATAAGGAACTATACATAAAACCTGAGAAATATCCTTGTTGTCATTGAGAAGGAGCCACTGAAACTTGGTAGGTTTGTACAACATCTCGGTCACATCATATATCAAAATATCTTGAAGGACAGTGTGTTTGCCTGGGTGATAAGTAGTTGAAGTAGATGTGATAAATAAGATCAGGAGATTGTTCTGCCAAGTTTGGTCTATTTAAAATTTCCAAGGAATTTGATTCAGTGCCCTGTGTTGACTCTTCAGAGACCTTAAATACTGATCCCATGGCATGGGTATCACTCACATAGTTAATTCCACTAAAATATTGCAAGTGGTGGGGTGTTTCTGAAAACGGAAGTCATGGTGATTGAACACACCAGAAGAGTGGTGCCATGGATCTGACCTTGGCTGTCACAGAAAAAGCATGAAGTTACAAATAAATGGGTACTAATGCTGATGTGTACCTGGTGCCAAGTGCTCTGCTACCCTTCTGCAGAAGAGCCACAGCTGGCCTTTGTTTTGGGGGTCTGAGAGTTGTGTAGTGTGGGTACTTGTCCACAGCAAGTGTCGTGGTGCCTACAGCTCCCTTGGTCTCAGAGAAAAATCTGGTGTGAGCTCAAGTCAGTGGTAAAGGCCTTCCCAGTAGAGCCAGGAGTTTACCTATAAAACCAAGTGTCTGGGGTGCTGCACCACGTCACTTTTTAAAGGAAAGGATTGCAAGAAAACATTTCTGAAAATGTGGTCCTGAGGAAGAAACAAAGTATTTTAGACTGTAAAGCAACACCTTCTAGTTTCAGACAAAAGATGGTTGTTGGGCTAGGTGTTTCAATGCCTTTTCTAAGGCAAGTCTGTTTCTAGATACTTTAACACCAAAAAAAAAAGGTCAGCAACCTGCCTGTAAAATATGAAATCGGGTCTTGGGCCATGGGCAGGGTGGAAGGGGAGGCCATGGAGGTTGGGCAGGGACAGTCAGTCCCTCTCAGAGCCCTGATGTAGTCGGCGGTTATACCTGGGGTGTTGTTTCCAGTGCTGGACTCCCCAGTTCAAGATGGATACTGGGAAACTGCTCTGGCACAAGAATACCAAGATGGCGGGGACCTATGAGGAGAGGCTGAGGGATGTGGGCTTTTTGGAGCTAGGGAGGCTCAGGCTGACCTGATAGCAGCCAACATGTGCTTGGAAAGGAGTTACAGAGGCAGTGGAGCCAAGCTCCACAGAAGTGGCCAGAACAGGAGGCGACAGGCACAGGTTATGTCTTCAGACTTTGAAGCTGACCATCAGGGACAAAAATGTCACCAGGAGGTTAGTTGTCGAGTGAGGCAGCAGAGGCTCCACCCATGGAGGTTGTCGAGGCTCATCTAGACGAGACCTCAGCTTGACCCGATCCAGTGTTGGTGACCATCACATCTGGGCAGGAGGCTGAACTTCCGGTGACCTATGGACGGATCTCATGAGCAACTCCATCTATAGCAAGCTGGTTTGCCCTTTTACCTCAAGTTTGGCAATTCTCATTGCGTGTTACTGTGCCACAGAAGGGAGGTTCCTCCTTGAGGCGCCGTACAAACCTAGGCCACCAGAGGCTTGTTGACTGACAGCAGAAACCAAAATGGACACTTGTGTATGCACTCGTAGCCTGAAAACAAAGGACTGTTCTCAAAGGAGAAGGACCCCACCATACTCAGCTGCTGATAATGAAGTGCTTCATACATCTGAACCTTTGCTGGTTGAGAAGACAGCCTGCTGTGTGCAAAGCTAGAGGTGGCTCCCAGGGCAGGGTAACACTGACCAGCTGCGGCACCCCAGCATGGGGTGACCAGAGCTCCGGGAAGCCTGGACCTTGCAGTGCTCTGACCTGGAGCTGCATGCAGCACCACGGTAACTCGGGTCCACTAGCAGCGCTCGACATACACAGGACGCTTTTTGCCCTGCTGAGCAACCACCCAGCTACTCTGTTCACTCTCCAGGGAAACTTTTTGGTTTCTGCTTAATAACCCTCTTAGTTGTTTCGATTTTTCCTTGGGGTTTAAGGAAAAGTGGCTGCGAATGTCTGTACTAATTGCCAAGACTTCCGAAGCAGCTCCTGGGGCTACTGCACACCCTTGAAGTCCCAAGGGATTGCTGCTGCTGGGTTAATGCTTGAGGAGCTTCTGGGCTGGGCCCCCCACTCCCATTTTGCTGGGGGGAGATGATGCACACCCTGCTCAACCCTACATGGGACTTGCACGGCACAGAGGCTCCACTGCACCCCGCGGGGATAAAGCTGCAGCAACAGAAATCAGTGGGAGGGAAGGGCTGGAAAGAGTTGTAGTAAGTGGGGCGTGGCAGATGGTACCACCACTTTTTGGAAGAGGCACGTACGTTTTGAACCTGTTGCTCAATCTCGCTTGGCTCAGAGGTCACTACAAGCTGCGCTTTCATCCCGCCTGTGGGAGCTGGGGCTGGAGCTTGGCCACGTGAGCAGCTGGCCTCCTCCTGACAGAAGCGGAGCCTCTCTGTTTTGGGGGTCAAACAACTCTGCTTGGCACTGTGACCTGCTCTCGGCGCATGTGCAGGGTCTGAACATTCAGCCAGGTCTTTGAACCTCATTGCTTTCAGTGAGTTCAGGCAACACTTAGGGAGAAATGAGCAGTGCCCCAGGGAAGGATGAGGCATTACAAATGCCACATCTCCAGCTGCCAATCGACTTTCCTCATCAAGAGAGGAGGTATTTTGAGTGACTCGTTCCCTTCAGGACACTCCTGAGTTAGGCAACTCACAGGCACGGCTCTGCCAGGAACCAGTGCTGCATGAAAATGCTTCCTAATAAACCCTGGTGGGCACAGAGCTACTCCAGCTGCCCACCGAGGTGAGAGCATCTTGTGCTGCTGTGAAGGACCATGCCCTCAGTCAGTCCCACCAGCCCAAGGAGACTACCGCATGTGAAAATCCACATGCCCAAGGGTGGGCCAAAGCCTTTGCACCCGCCGTGCTTTGGATCTGCTCCTATACAGCGCATGGGCCAGATCCCCAGTGCTGCGTGGACTGGGACCTTCCTGCAAACCCTCCTGGTCTAGGAAGGTTCTCCCTTCGCACCACATAGTGATTTCAGTCACACTGCTGGCTGGTGGGGATGCGGTATGGCATAATCTGACCTGTAGTCTGTAGGCTGTGTACATCAATATGTGTATAGACACACACACCCACACAGACAGATGGGAGAAGCTGTTACACCACCCCTGCAGAAATAAATGTTACTTGAAGACACTGGCATGCAAGTTTCTGTTTTCTCACTTAGACACGCGCAACCAAACACATATCCTGTAGGTGGGAAGGTATTCTGTCAGTATTTTCCTTGTTCTCTGAAGCTGTTTTTATACACAGATAAATTGTTTTATCCCCAATTCAATATTTGCACTGTTGATTACCCTGCCCTTACCTTTTTTGCAGCTCTCTTTTGCTTTATTTTTCCTCGTACTTTTTCTTATTGTTTGCTTTAGGTGTAGTCTGTGGACATGTGTCCACACTGCAATCAGTCAGTGTGGTCATACATGCACACTTGAAGCCAATTCATGGGTCAGTGGCAGTAGGGTGGATACAGCCCTGGAGTAACTGCACCCACCCCGTTGGACCCTTTCCAAGCACACACTGCAGGCTGAGGGATCGCACAGCAGTGAAGGGGTCCTTCTCCCCATCTTTGGTCTCTTGATGGGGTGGGACAGAAATGTGAGGAGTGAGTTAGCAGGCCAGGACCATTCAGTGTGGAAAAGAGACGGTGGTGGTTTGTAACAGGGGCTGAGAAGACACTGAATTGCATGGGAAAAGTAAGCAGGGATAGCTGTTGGCTGTCTCCTCTACCACAAGGACAGGGGCTGCAAGGGAAGCAGGCAAGCAGCAGCTTCAAAGCCAGAGGAGCTTCCTCCTACTACGATGTGTCATTCAGCTGACACACTGCAGGACGAAGCAGAGGCTGGCGGGTTCCTCAGGTTCAAAAGGGGAGCAATTTCATTAAGAAAAAAAAAGCTGCTGTGTGAAAGAAGTGACGTGATGGAATCTTTTTTTTTTTGCAATTTCTTGGACAAAATTACAAAGGCGTGTTTTGCTGAGAAGCAGAAGTACCTTATCCTGAGTCTTTTAGTCCAATACATAACGTAATCATCTCAGCACTGGAACACACTTATTGCAGTGTTTCCAGTGAAACACTTGTACCAGAGTTGAGGGTCAAGCAGTCATAGTTTTGAAATGCCAAGTTCAGTCTTCACACATGGCTACTCTCTGTATGTAGACTGATTTTGCAGTTTTGCTTCTTGCATCTCAGCCAGTGAAGAGGAAGGAGATCTTATAAATAACCAGAAAGGATATTTTAATGTTATAGCATTTTGGCTTGCTGTTAAAGCAGCTCTATTTTTCCAATATGGCCTGGACTAAAACCTCAGTTTCCTGTGACTGACCACAGGACTTCTCTTTCAGGGCAGGGAAAGTGCTACACATGAGTGTTTTGCCTGAGTAGCCATAAGCCTATGTTTGTTATATATGTAGTTATGGTCTCTGTTTTATCTCTGTCTTTGCCTTCTTCAGGAGCAGACTCCCTGGGTGATGCTGGGTTGGGTGCAGAGTGATAATGATTTTCATTCCTTTTGGAGGTAAATGCCCAAAGCTAGTTATCTACATCCTTAACTTTAGGTCAAAAAATCCTCTTTCAAGGTTCATTGAGAAGGAAACAATGGAATTTCCTAATAATTTTACTGGCATCAATCACACCTCTGGTATTTGCCTGTGAGAAACTCATTACCAAGTAGCTGGGACCAGACAACTTGGGATAAGTTAAGATCTGGGCTTGGCCACCTTGCATCAACTCCGGACATCCAGTTGCCTGCCACAACTTGACTCATGTAAAATTAGAAGAGAATCTGCCTGCTGGAAACATGGGATGCTGTCGGAGTATAGCTGACAGGCCACTGTCACGGCCCACGGTTGGCATACATGAGTAAGAAGTGACCAGATCAACGCTCTTTCCAGCAGCACTATCATGTCAGGATCATTATGTCGACAAGATGCATCTTGCTACTAGGAAATTCCTAATGACTGAGATACAAGCTTAATGAAATGGTGAGGGGAGAACCAACATAGCACCTCGAATAAGGTCCAGCTCAAAAGAGATGGACCAGGTCTCTGTCTAGTTTTTTTTTTTTTCTCTTTTCATCCTCTCAAGACTTACTTATCGTTCCCTAGGCTGTGATTCAGGAAGGACTCAACACGTACTAGATGGTACATGTGGGAGCAGTCCTGCTGTGGTCAGTGGAAGGCACCTTCTCGCCGTGGTGCCCCTCAGGACCCAAACATGGGCTGTATGCGTGTGTACTTTGGCAGATGCACTGCCCACCCCCAGCACCTCGGAGCAACTCCATGGGGCATCTGGAAGGATGATGGCACTTTTCCAGAGTGCCAAAAAGAAAACCTGTGGTGCTTTTGTTCTGTGTTTTAATATTTTGAGTGTTACTCCAACTGGACATGGGAAAAAAAAAAAAAAAAGAACAGAAACTTGAAGCCTCAGGTGGTTATAAAAAATATAGGTCAGTACACAGCTATTATAAAAGTCAGTTTCTCCAGAACTAGACATGGGGTCGCAAGTGAATAAAACTGTAAAGTGGTTGCTCTTCATGTCATTCCTGCTTGGCATTGATATCTGTGGTCATGCTCTGGAACTTTGACTTCTTGTCGGTTTTGATACACAAAATAAACAAAACCTGAGACAAAGGACAAGCTTGTAAATAGGGGAGCAGCCCTATTTACAGGCTTGGGGGAATTCCGATTTTATTTATTTGCATTTTATTACCTTCTTATGCCAGCTAATAAGGTGACTTACTGTGAAGCAGATAGATGCAGATAAGGCTGATAGCCTCTGGTGTCTGATTTTGCAAGCTGTGAAGTGAGTCGCTGAAGTAATTGGAAATAGGCTGGAGATTGCCTGTGAAAAAGATACCATCTCTTGCTCTGTTAATTAGAAGAGTATACTTTTATGAGACAGATTGAAGTGATTAACTGTTGTAACTGTTTGGGGAAAAAAAATTGGAAGGGCTGGTATTTTTCATAGCTTCACCAAAGAGGAGGGAAAAAAGCTATGCTGCTGAACCACAGCCAGCCACTCTGGCCACTCTGACCAGCAAAGGCAAAAGGAGATTTGCCTGGAGGGAGGACAGAGATCACCAGCTGACAACACGAAACAAGACGAAACCCTGTCTTTGAAAAACATTCCTGCAGTTTAAGTTGAAATCCCCTTTCTCAGACCCTGCCAACACTGTCTCAGAGGATATTGCAGTTCAATGGCCTTTCCTGGCAGGGCAAGCTTGTACCAGCCAGGGGTGGAGCTCATGTAGGAGTGTTTGTACCATATGCCAAGTTTAGTGCCACCGAATTGAGATACTACCAGTGCATAGAAAACAATAATGCGAGCAAGCAAGACCAGCAGCTGCACAAAGTGAAAGGAGAACTGAAAGCTAGATGCTGTCTGTTGACATAAACCAAAAATTCCTGTAGACCGTGAAAAGGTCAGCTGCCTTCCAAGATGGAGTAAGTTCATGGCAGGGCAGAACCCACACCCATTTAACTTCTACAATCTTTCCTTGAACTCTGAGGTTCAAAGTGAGGGTCAGAACATGCACACTGTTGAAATCAGCCTTTTGCATAACCCTATAGGATTGGAAATGTGACTGTCCCTGGTGAACACATGCCTCCGCTACAGACCTAACAAAATTTTTTCAGGAGCAAAGTGTTACTGACATCAACCTCTTCCTGTTTGCAAAAAGTTGTAGGTTTTGCTGTAGGACTACTGTGTCAACACAATTTAAGCTGCCTCCAACCAAGCATGGAATGATATATATAGATATAGATATATAACAAGTTGAGACTGGATTAGAAAGCTACTGTCAGTGACTTCAGATCAAGTGGATTACTCTGTTGCTGCAATTAAGTAGAAACCAGTAACATACATCATCAGTGTTCAGATTACATGTATTATTGGTTGTATTATTGTACTGACATTCCAGGTATGCTTTACTTGATCCCGTGCTGTCTCTAAACAACGTCTTTCACCCTCCAGGAGGAAAGAAATGCAGAGTAAAAGCAACACTGAAAGGTAAATTGGGGTCGTGGTGTTTTTTTCAACAGTGAAATATGTAATTGCCGCACATTGCCTGATGCTGAATGGTGAGTGATGTTCTGTCTACTAAGAACGCTGGTGGGTCAGATGTTCATGCAGATGTCCTGCAAGATTATAGATGTGTACTGAACCCTTGGTGCCCTGTGATGCGCTAGTCAGGCTCTCAAGTAAGGACACCCAGCATACACCTGTCAGCAAGCAATGACATGCTCAAAGGGTGGGATCTGCTAACTCAGCATCTAGCTTGCACCAACATTTCAGCACCAGATGAAACAGTCTTCCTAAAGTAAATAACTAGCAACCTGAATTGGTGGAGAAAAGTCAGTGCCTTTGAAGGCTTCCACAGGGAGATCTTGTTTAGGGAGATTCTACATTTGAATGTGGCAGACTGAATCCTGCCTTGCTGGACCCTGGGCTGCTGCCATAAGGGAGACATCAGGGCACTGTATCAGCACGCTGAGGCTGCTCCCACTGCAGAACCACTCTTCATTTCCGGGTATTTGGGGACATGTTTGTATCTCTGGCCACTGTGCCCATGTCGCTGTTGGCCTGTGTGCCACCAGCTCTCCCCTCCATGCAGTAGATTCATCTCTCCATCTCTGGTCACCCTGAGGACCAGGGTGGCAGTGGAGCACGTGGGGTCCAGCCACCTCCTGGGCAGAGACCTTTGGTACAGCTGTCAGCAAAGAGCAGTCAGCAAACATCTCCTGATTCACCATGTTTCTTGCTTCTCCTGGACATGGCCTGTTTCTCCTCTTTCCCACCCGGTGCTCCTGCTGGGCTATCTCCCCTGGCATCTGCCTGACCCTGTGAGAAGGGGGCCAGCACCAGGGTCCTTGGGCTTTCCAACCCACATGTCTAAACGCTGGATTTTAGCCCACAATTTCAAGTGCTTCTGTCCCAAACTCAATGATAAAAATCTCATTAACTTCAAAGAAATTTAGATTGGTTCTAATGAGGAGTTTTCTTTTCCTAAGGATTAAGTGTTTGTGGGCTGCCTTGTAAAGTTAGCCCTCGATTTGGAGTCCTGGTAACCTGGATGTTAGGGCATAGGTACATTCTTGTTACTCATCTAGCCCATGATTTTACTGTTTGTCAGTGAAGGGTCTGTCCACTTGTCATCTGATTGTGCAAATCCACCTTCCACGTGAGTTGGGATTTAAGTTTCGCTGTCTTTCAGGGTCTGACTATGTGCAGAGGGAGTTGTAGTCATTTTTTTTTTTCCATGGGAACTTCCTTTCTCTAAACACCACCCCTTGGCAGTGGACCTGCTGACACCTCAGAGCGAGACACTGATATAAAGGGCAGCTTGTCTTCCTTCTCCACACTCAGAAGCCAGTGGCAGAGGCTACTCAGGAGCTGGGAAGCTGCTGGCATTGCAGGCACCTCTGGTCGAAACACCGACAAGAACCATGAGCAGCAACTCTGGTGAGTTTTTAATGCTTGATACGATAACCTGCATTAGATATGCAGTTTGGCAGGTGTCCTGCGGGGAGGATGGCAGCTCCAGTGGAGGTGAGGGGTATCTCACCTCTTTGACTGCCATGGGTGACACTCTGGGGAAAGGTGTTCTGGTGCCACCACTGTTCATGGGAGATAGGTTTGCTCTGGCTACACAAATTCTGGTTTTGACAAATCGGTAAACCAACTGAAAAATGCAACTCACTTTTCATCAACCTGTAGATAGCTGGCTCTATCAGTGATAATGGGAAAGAAATGCAGCTTTTCTAAACTTGTTCTGTGTCAAGGTGAAAGGAATTTCTTTCTTTCAGACTACTTCATTGTGTAGATTATTGCTCTTTAGTGATGGCTGATACCGTCTGACAGAAGTTTCAAAATAACTGAAGAGGGGATTTATTTAGACTTAAGCTCTGTCCTGTGGTCATCCTGCCTGCCCTATTGTCAGAAGACCCTGCACCTACCTAGAAAGGTGCCTGAGTCACTCCTGTAGCAGCAGCTGAACCACCCCCCTGGGGTTTGGGGCGCAGCTGAGCAGCTGTGGTGCAGGCTGGGTGGTGTCTGCAGTGGAGCGGGGAGCAGTTCACAGCCATCAGGAGGGGAATGATGTCCTGACACCACTCCAAGCCCCTCCATTTCACATCTCCATACTCTGGGTGTGGATGAGCTGAAATTTTCCAGGATGTCTTAGACAGCAGCATCTTTGGGATGTGTTCTCATGGCATGTGAGAGAGTGTTTGCCTGGAGGTTGCGCAAGGATGGGGAATAAATGCAGGTGTCCAGATTTTGGTCTCTCTTGCAAAACTACAATTCTCATCCCACTTCCCTCCTGTCCTGAGCAGCTCTTCTTCCCACTGAAGCCAGGTGTGCTATAAACGTTCTGCTCCGTATTAATATTTTTTTTAAACCTCTTCACCTTACTCTTATGGAAAAAAAGCCCCAGATCTTTACCAGCAAAATCCTCACGTCCCCATTTTTGTTCTGGGTGATCACTGTGCTCTGGAAGCTCTGAACATCTCCCCAGGCATGTAGCAATGTGACGGTGGCCAGTAAGTTAGTGTAGGAAGGAACTCTATGATAAATCATGGAACTAGGAGATAAAAATACTGCCTTGAATTTTTTTCTAAAAAAGGAAAAAAAAAAATCGGACTGCGTTTGGGGTTTGGGTTTGTTTCTGGCCTGCCCCAGGAGCGAGCGCAACCAGGGCTTCCTCTTGCAGCTTGAGCCTCCGTCCCATGAGCGGGCGCGTTCTTGGCACCCTCAGCTCTGCTCTAAATCATTAATTCCCGTGTTGGCAAACCAGGGTGCCTGCAGGCAGCCAGGCACAGGGTGTGTGGGCGCCCGGCCCTGTGTCCCGTGCCAAAGGCAGAGCAGGAAGACGAAAGCAGCACGTGGGGGCTGCCCGGGGAGGGCAGGTTGTGGCCGGGCCACCTCGGATGCGGTGATGGGCATGCCGCTGGCTCACTCCGTGGCATTTCTTGGCACGGGACACCGCACCAACCGGATCACAGGTTATCAGGGGTGCGTTTGCACAGGAATAAGTGCAGCACAATTGACGGGCAGCGCTGTGTGGGGACAGGTCTTTGGCACTGCGCTCTGCACTGTCAGGGCATGTTCCAAGGCTGCTGTTGTCTGTGGTTTTTCTCTGTGCATCCTCAGTGTTGGTGATGTCCGGAAACAGGGGATGGAAATGCAGTCTCTAAGTTAGAAAATGCTGGAAGGACAGATTCCCCAGGGCCCTTTTCCACAACCATCCTATACATTCAGCTCTCACACCCCTCCATAGCCCTCTTCCATCACCAGGGCTGTTTTCTGGTAGCTTCTCAGCCTGGCACCAAGGTTTCAATAAGGAACAAGGTTGAGCAGCTTTAGTGGCTGGAGATTTGTTAATACTGAGGAAGACGCATTTCCCCTTCATCCTTCTCAAAAGGGTTAAGCAATCGTAGCTGAAATTTTTTAACATACACCACCACCCCTTCCCCACTCTATTGCGCAAAACATGTCAGAGGTTAGCACCTGGCAGCCAGTCAGCAAATAAAAAGCACTCAAAAAGGAAATGTTAACAAAAGGAGATGGTCAATTTTAAATCAATTTGCTGTGCAACTGATTATTGTTATATAATTAAGATAAATATGGTTTATATAGTTACTAAGTAGAAATACACAAGGTAGTAATCTGGTGGAGGATCCATGGGCAGTCAGTTCAGTTTACTCAAGGCTGCAATCACTGCCCAGCGCAGGTGGCAGTGGGAACTGTGCCAGTGATTTCAGCCTGCCCTGGATCTGGCCTTGCCTGTCGCATCTCTCATGCCACAGCACCCACCAGCAGATTTCAGCCTCTTCAGTGTTACGGATGGCTCTTGTTGATACTCAAGTTAGCATGGTTGCCAGGTACTGTGTGAATCTGTCAAGACGTTTGAATGACTTAATCCCTTCAACCATTATGTCTTTGATTTGCTAATTTCTAACTTACGATAAACTGATTTACATTTCCTGACTCTCCTGTATCTTCATCATTGAATCATTCATGAGCCAAGTGCTTTTGAGGTATTGTTACTCCCTACTGTTTACACAGAATTTATCCTCTAAGGATGTTTAATGGGCAGGTACAAGACAGGTTAGACACTTCCAAATATAGCTCAGCCACGTTCTGGCATGCTCCAGCTTTCCCTGTCACACCTGGGCAGCCTGCCAAAGCCTGACACAGTGACCCCCAAACTCCCATCCTCATTGAAAGCTGAGGGCTTTCTCTTTGCTCAAGTGTATCACTCGGTTGTGCCTCTCAGAGCTCTGCTCCTACGCCACAGCCTGGAGCCATGAGCCACTGGGCACACAGAGGTGCTGAGGCTTTTCCCAACCCTGCTCCCATCCAGAGCCGCAGGATTGGAGAGCAGCCCAGGAGATGGTGATTTTAACTACCGTGTCTTATAAAATCATCTGCTGAGTTGGGAATGAATGGGAGTGAGGCACCTGGCACCTGGGACTCTTGCTGGACTCCAAACATGTGCTGAAGTAGGGTGACAGAAGCACCGGTTGGCATGAAGGGGGGCAGTGCTCTGTGGTAAGTGTGCTGCAGCACCCCGCCCTGAGCAGGGATGGGCTCCTGCCTTGCCCTCCAACTATTCAGCCCTGGGGCTGCTGTGGCATACCTCTGCCTCCCTTGCTGCCCAGGGAGCCTGAGGGATGTTTAACCTCTGAGGTGACCTCTGAGTATTTATTTTATAGTATAGTATAGTATATATGTGATATATGTAACATATATTATATTAGATATATAATATGATACAGTACTTTATAGTGCTCTGCCCCCCACGTTTAGCATCTCCCCTAGACGGGCAGCATCTCTGCAGCTGAGCTGGCTCTCGACCCCAGACCTTCCTTTGGTTACCTGGGTTGTAGGAGAAACCAAGTCCTTGGAAAAAAATCCCAAATCTTGCAAAGATTCACATCTGCATACTTTAATAAGAGATTGATTACTGACTGTTGTGCTATTATTTGGGACTACTTTTTGAGGCCAAAATAAAGAATCAGCTTCAGTGTCCTGAAGAGCCCCATTTCCCAGGCCCTTGGCATCCCAAACCACTGGTGATCTCAGCAACTGAGGGGAGCCAAGTTCTAGCACATGTGTTCAATGCTTATATAAGGCTAGTCTATTGACCAGAGAAGAGTACACTGAGAAGAAAGTCCACCAGTGAGGTTTAATTTTTAAGCTGCCCTGTGCTAGCTGGGGGCTGCTTGGGACCATCACCTCTGAATTGTGCCTTGGCAAGCAGAGCTTTCTTCACCTGTCTGTACCACTACTACTACTATTACTACTTGTTTTAATACCTGAAATAACAAAGAACCATTTGTAATATTCGAGGAGCTGACATTCCATGTGTTCAGTATGGCACAGATGTGACAGCAACAGGAGTTGCTGTCACAGCCTTGGCTTTGACAAGGTGCCACCAGCAAAGCAGCTGAGCAGATGGGGGCAAGGAGGAGAGGGCTCAGGGATGTGGCAGAACCATGGGCACTGCTCCCGGGGATGCTGCAGTGGTCAGGACCTTTGGTGTACTCCTGTACAAGATGCTCGTGGGAGTGGAGTTGCCTCACAGCAGCTGCAATGATGGGATGCAGATGCACTGTCTCTGCTCAACTTTTGAGGGGGAAGCAAGACTTCTGCAGAAGTAAGATTTTCAGTATTGTGACAAAAATTGCAGTCTTGTCATCTTCCTGGCCTGTGGCAGGCTGTGGAGCTGCCTCATGGCTGCTGGCCCCCATAGTCAGTGGGCCAGCAGACATGGATTGCCAAACCAGTAAGATCCCATTTGCAGATGTTTGGTTGCTGAGGAAGCAGCCCCAAGGGCTCGTGGTGGGCAGCTGCCTGTGCACAGAGGTGCTGGGGTGCCGGCTGGATGCCTGGCTGCTGGCAAGAGCAGAAAACCTCACACTGCTGACACCTCCCTCAAGCCACTCATTCCCCACTCTCTATTAGGAATTCCATTAAGAAGAAGAAAACTGTCTTTACTGAGCAATTTACCATTAATCTCTTCTTTTTTTTTTTTTTTTCTTTCCCCCTTTCTGCTAATGGCTTTTCAGGGAGCGATCTGAAGGTCACTGGGATTGACTTTCTCAAGAGCCAGAACACCCTCCTGCACCACACAGATGAGTACAATATTGAGAACCTGGTGGTGCGGCGTGGGCAGCCCTTTCTGCTGCAGCTCAGCTTCAGCAGGGAGCTGAAGGCTGCTGACAAGCTGTCACTGCGTTTCGGCATCGGTAAGTGGGCCTCCCCTCCACGGCATTCAGGCAAAGTGGGAAAGCTCCGGCACCCTCCCGCTGCCTGTTCCTGCTGCCAGGCATTGCGTGGTCATTGTAGACCCGTGCAATTCTTCCACATGTCGCATTGGGTTTGTTTCCAGGTGAGAAGCCAATGAAAACCAGGGGGACCCTGATGTCACTGAGCGTGAAGCAGGAGAAGGATCTCAGTGGGTGGCAAATCTCCATCGTCAGGAACAGCGGCAAAGAGGTAGAGCCCATGCACTGTGCTTGTGCATGAAAGGCAGCAGTGCCAAGCCTGTCAGGAGCTACAGAGCGATACCCCTCATACTCCTGTCTGGCTTTCCCTTAGCCCTATTATTTTCGGTTGTCAGCAGCTCTGCCCTGTTTAATCCATTGCTCCCACACTGCACATGCAGGATGTGCCCCATCCTGCTGCCTTCCCCTCTCTCCTGGCATGGCCACCAGCTTCGGCCCTCATACCGGTCCCATGGCACTGTAGTTGTGGCCATGGTGGAGTCTTGTCTGCAGTGTCTCCTTGTTGCCTCCCCAGTGCCTGCTGTCTGTCACCAGCTCGCCCAGGGCCCCGGTGGGAAAATACATCCTGAATGTGAAGACTGGGACTAACATTTACAAGCCCCCAAATGGTCCTATCTACCTTTTGTTCAATCCTTGGTGTAAAGGTGAGTCATCCTGCAACCAGGCATGATAATTACTGCTGCCAGGGACTGTCTCTGGTGGAACTTTTCCTCACATTTCTCCTCCTCTCTTTCCCACATACATTGCTTTTTCTCCATAAAACGCTGTAAGCAGCATCCTCACAGAGCCAGCGGGAAGCTGGACAATAGCAATGAGCCAGTTCCTCGCTGGGGAATCCCCAGTGTCAGGTTAAGGAGCATCTCTCTGTCACCCCTGTTTGCACCTCTGTATCACCCCTCTGTTCTCCCTGGGCCAGCACAAAGATTAACTGAGAGGACTGGGTTAGCTTAAAATCCAGATAAAAAAACCACTAGACAAAAAACCATGTATTGTTGGTTGGCATCAGTCCCCCAGTTCTCGCTGTTGTCTAGCTAGACCATTAAAGTGTTCAGAAATAAGTGTTTTGCTAAAATACAGTCATATAGCAACAGTGGTCATACAGTAATAATAGTGGTCACATAGCAATAGACCTACAGGAGTAAAATAAAGGTTACTTTTATAGGAAATTCTTCTGTGATAGGAAAAAAACTTGTGAGTGCTGCATGGTTATTATTTGGTGTGAATATTACAGGCCACTAGCTCCCCCAGTTTAGCTTTCTAAGGAAAAATTTGTATAGTATGTGTGAAAAACACCTAACATGAAGATTTTTTTTGCTCCAGACGATGTTGTCTTCCTGGATGATGAGGCGCAGAGAAAGGAGTACGTGCTCAATGATACAGGCTGCATCTATGTTGGGTCTGCATATCGCATATACGATAAACCCTGGAATTTCGGGCAGGTAAAACACAGCTGTCTTGTCAGTGTTATTACCCTTATTCACTCTTTCTCCCTTAGGGATTCATTTCAATGAATCAGACCTGTAAACAGATTAAGCCTGTGAGTAGCTCAGAATGCTTGAGTAATCCTGCCTGCCTCACTGGGAGGGCTCACCTGCTTAGCTCACCTGCTTAGTAATCTGCACGCTTAAGTGTTTTCCCCAGCCACAGATGGAGAACAGGGTTTAATGGCACATTTATAGGCAGATCACGAGACCCCTGGCAAAGGATGTAGAAACTGGAGAGAGAGCATTTCTGGTTGAAAAAATTCCCGTAAGGAGCCTCCCCACTCTGTAGCTGTTAGTAACCAGCCATGGAGAGGGCTGATGGGGAAAAAAAATCTGATTATTTACCTGCTGCATTATGATGAGGAAAAAATAGGGGAAAAGCACTGTCAGAGGCTGTCATCATTCAAGTGGTGCCTTCACCAACTGTGGGGTGAACTGTTGAGTGCAGGACACAATCAGCCCACCCTCTCAGGAAGGGTGTTTCTCCACGCTGCCTCTGAGATGAGTGGAACAAGTTTGCTCAGGCTAGAGATAAGAGGTGGATGTCAGAGCAGGTTTATTTGCACCCCGTAGAAAGCATACAGACACCCAGGCAGAGCATCCTGCATCCTATCCAGATAGACTTCCCCACCAAAAAATGTTGGAATCTGGGGTTTTTTGTTTGTTTTGCTTTTGTTTTGTTTTATGAGTCTTCAGTTCCGAGCTGCAGGATACAGGTAGCCCAGCAAAAGCGTTTGCACTGATGTCTTTTCCACAAAGGGTACAAAGGGCATTGTCCATAGGGCTGTTCCTATACTAATATTTATTCTGCTGTTAAGCAATGGGAATTGATATTGATATTCTGCCAAGCTTTGTTGTATGTTTGACATCTGTGAATTGGACCTCAGGGAACTTTATCAGCAATTGCTAATTGGGAATGCTGTAATAATCTGCATTTATGTATCTTTCTTTTTTTTCCCAGAGTTCATTTTGTACCTATGTCAATAGTCTGAATATCTGTAGTGCTCTTAAATTTTGATTAATTTTGTGAGTAATTTGCAGGCCTTCAGGGAGATGACGAAGGTGAATTAGGTTTACTCACAGAGGTGAAGATTGCTGGGTCAGGTTCCAACTGTGCAAGATATGTGGGATGGGTTTTTGTATTACAAAGTGGGATTTTATTTAAGTCCTTCATTGGAGAGAACAGCTTGGGGAAACCCCGTAGGCTTGAAAATTCAGTATCATAAAGGAAGTTTAGAAGTTAGGACTAGTCAAACTGTTTCCTCCAAGTACTTAGATAGACTTTGTAGCAATTGAGCAAATTCTGTTTTAGAGCAGTATATAAAACCATCTGCACTTTCTCTCCAAAACAGTTTGAGGAATTTGTCTTGGATGCCTGCATGTATCTGCTGGACAATAGCAAACTCAAGCTGAGCAATAGAAGTGATCCTGTGTCTGTGTCCCGAGTCATGTCTGCTTTGGTATGCCTCTCTCGGAGAAGTGCTTTGTCCCTCCAGCTTTCCCTCCTCCTTACTTCTTCTTTCCCTGGGGCCTTGAACACCATTTCAGGATCCATGTAAAATGGGCTCCTTTGGGAAACCACAAGGAAAGAGCCAGAGGCATTCTGTGTGGAGAGAAGAGGGAATTGAAATACAGCATCTCCCCATCTCCAAAGCTTACAGCTGCCCCAGTGGTTGTCCTTCTTCAGCAGCTGCGCTGGCAAGGCCAACACAAGGGTTGTGTTTCGGGGGGAAACTGCTCTCTGTGATGGGACCCTTCAAGATACAAATGAAGAGTGCATTTTGGCTTCCCCAAGCTGCGGTGCCACCTCCCTCTAAGATATCCAGGTGGAGGATTTCCAAGTAGGGGAGCCCCCAGCCAGCACCAGCAGCCTTGCTGGGTACCACAGGACTGTGGAATACCTGGGAAGCCACAGGGTGGGAGGAGACCCAGGGCTTTAAGCCTCATTCAGGCTCATCCCTGTATTTTTCTCCTTTGCATGTGTGTGTGGCCACAGGTTAATGCCAATGATGACAGAGGTGTCCTGGTGGGGAACTGGTCAGGGATTTACAACAGCGGGACCTCCCCTGTGGATTGGATTGGGAGTGTCTCAATTTTGCAGCAGTATTACAAAACAAAGAAGCCGGTCTGTTATGGTCAATGTTGGGTCTTTGCAGGAGTCCTCACTACAGGTAAACAATGAACTGTTTCCCTTTCCTGATATCCTATTTACTGTGCTAGTAAGCCACATTACTGTGCCTCTGAGTGCTGGATGTAGCAGTGTCTGTTGTGTAAGGAGAGGCTGAGGTAGCTAGGACTGCTCAGCCTGGCAAAGAGAAGGTGCAGGGGGTCTCATCCATGTTTATAAATACCTGATGGGAGGGAGTGGGGCAAACAGAGCCAGGGTCTCCTCAGTGATGCCGAGTGACAAGACCAGAGGTGATGGGCTCAACCTGAAACAAGGGAGGTTCTGTCTGAACATGAGAAGAAAGCTTTTTACACTGGAGGGTGGCCGAGCACTGGCACAGGTTGTGCAGAGGTTGTGGAGTCTCCATCCTTGGAGATATTCAGAAACCATCTGGACACAATCTAGGGACCCTGGCTGGGCAGAGGGGTCAGACGTGATGATCCCAAGAGGCACCCACCAACCTGAGTGATTTTGTGACTGTTTTGTCTGTCTATACCACAGTCATGCGCTGCTTGGGGATCCCATCCCGCTGCGTGAGTAACTTCAACTCAGCACATGATACAGAGGAGAACCTGACAGTTGACATTTACATGGATGAATACGGAAGAATCGAGAACGGGATATCCTTCGACTCTGTCTGGTACTGCCAAAGGGGGCTAACGCTTCCTACTCCCGCACTGCGCCACAGTGCCATGTTTCCCAGACCCAGCAATTCCTTTGAGAAGTTCCCTACTGCTTTGGGTTTTCTGCCCAGGAGAGAGAGAGAAATCATGGGGTTTCACAGGGTTACACACAAATCCCCATTAAACCTGGCCTTACTTAAGGATTAAGGGAGAAGATCTCAGCTCTCTGGCTGTAACAGCTCACTCCTTTTCTTTCCACACCAAATGCATGCAGGAACTTCCATGTGTGGAATGATGTCTGGATGAAGCGGACAGATCTGCCAGAGGGGTTTGATGGCTGGCAGGCAATCGATTCAACCCCTCAGGAGCAAAGTGGAGGTAGGATTTGCCTAGAAAAACTCTTCTGCAACTTCCAAGGGAGGCAGGGACTTTTCATATGAAAACTATGGGCCCCAGTCAGCAAAGCACATGCTCCCCATGCACATCTTCACACCCTTGGGCAGTGACATCCTAAAGCCAGAAGTTTCACTCTCAGCCTAGGATGGGAGGAATGGCGTTTCTCAGCAGGCAGAAACCCAACCTTGTAGAATGCTGTGGGGACATGAATGTCATTTCAGAGGTTAGAGTGCACAGATGGAAATCAGAGCTAATTTATCTTTCCACCATCCTCTGATTTCTTTATTGAAGTTGAGAACTCAAACCAGTCTGTAGTAAGAGGTGCCACAGCTTTCCCCAGTAAAGGTGCTTTCTGTAGAGCTTTTCTGAGGAAGTCATGAGTCTGTTCATGGGTAAGTGAGAGGAGTCACTGCCAAAATTGGTGACTACCCTCCTTGCACAGATGCAGGGAATTGGGAAGTGGGAAAGAAAACATTAATCCTCAGGGCTGTGCAGAAAGTGAGGTGCTGCCAGCAGATCAAACACAGGTGGCTGGACTTGGTTGACTCCATCACCAACCATGACTTTCAAACCTTAAAATTATTTAAGTGAGGGGAAACACTTAAAAGCTCTTACCAGACATTGTTCATCTAAAAAAAAGCCCCAACAGCTCTGAGATAAATAGGTGCTTTTGGAGTTCATCACTGAGTTGGAGGAATAATTTCTACTAAGTGTCAACAACCATAGCTACAGATTCCTGCTTGGGTGGGTCTTAGGGTGGAACAAAAATTGGAGGCTCTGTTCATAGTTGGAAAAGCAAATGGTGTTGAATGCACTTTCTAGGTATTTTCCAGTGTGGTCCATGCCCGCTGAAGGCTGTCCGAGAAGGGGATGTGTATTTGCCCTTCGATGGCAAATTTGTGTATGCAGAAGTGAATGCTGACAAAGTCTACTGGATGGTCAAAAAAGTGAATGGCAAGGATAAGTACATCAAGCTGAACACGGAGACCCAAGACATTGGTGTAAACATAAGCACAAAAGCCGTTGGGCAGGACAAGCGGGAAGACATCACTGCGCAGTACAAGTTCCCTGAAGGTGACTGCCCCTATCCTCTAAAGTAGTGCCAAAGAGGAGACCCCTGGCCATGTAGGTCACCCCCTAATGTGTGTTTTCTCCAGGACAAAACCGCAGGGGTGGCTGCAGTGGCAAAGCCAGTGTGAGGCCTGGAGACCTGGGGAAGGTGGTGTGGTTCCCGGGCAGCTTCGTGCCCACAGTGACACCCATAGGCTTCTCTTTGGGACAGGCACCAGCAAGCTGGCAGGCAGTGAAAGAAATGGGCTGAGTGGCCAACCTAGTGGTTGGACTCACTGTTGCTCCATTTCTTCATTATTCTTCTTGTCTGTCCATTCTTCAGACCACACTGGAAAGAAAAAAAAATTGCATTCCCTCCCCATGGTTCTCAGATCCAGCCACGTCGTGCTAGACCATGAAACCCTTGCCAGTGAGGAGCAGGAAAACCTTAGGCTGAAAAATTTAAGAGAATTCATCCTCTAAAAGTGTCTCCTTCAGGCAGTTCTTCCAGTCCAAAATGCTACAGTTAAATCCAGTAGTAGTGTAAATCAAGAAGGTGTCCTGAGCAGAGGCTGGAGGTTCCCTGACATCCTCTCCGCTCAGCAGCAGCATAAATAAAGGGAAGGTGCCTCTGGGTGAGGAGGCTGAGATACATCTATCGCCCATCTTTTTTCTTCACCCAGGCTCCAAAGAGGAAAGGAAGGCCATGGAAAGAGCTTTGTCCTTCATACGCCCTTCAGGACTGACACCTCGTGCACACATCTCTTCAGCTATGCCCATGGCTGGTGCAGTCTCCCAGCCTGCGGCCCTGTGTGTTTCCACCCCCAAGACTGGGGTTCATCTTGAGATAACCAATAAAGAAGCTTTGTACCCTGGCAATCCCCTTGAACTGGTTATCACAGTGAAGACCTCAACTCCTGGGACCCGGACCATCAATCTTGCTGGCTCCTGCCAGCTGCAGTCCTATACTGGGAAAGTTGAGGCCAGCCTTGGATGTATCAAGGAGACAATCAAGCTTGAAGGCAAATCTGGTAGGCACAGAAAGCTTGCTGTGTTCTATGGACTATTTACTGTGGCAGTCTGGGGTTTCACTCCAGCTGGTTCATAATAGCTCCACTACAGCTCAGTGCCTGTCTCTGTACGGCACGAAGAGCAGAAATTGCCTGCCCGCCACCCACCTCTCGTTACTGTGTTTGGGAGTCTCAGTTAGACTGAGATCCCACTGCAGTGGGAACCAAAACGTGAAGGCCCTGTCCCCCTGCTGCAGCTTCAATGAGATGGTTAGAAATACATCAGTGTGGGCAGACAGATGTTTTCATGGTGTGAGCAAGGTGCTCCAGCATCTCCCTCCCATCCTTGCTGTGTAAACAGCAAAGATGCCACTGCAGGCTTTGGGTGTGTCTGTATGGGTCAGATCCCTCACAGGATTTAGATGGCTGGAAATTTCAGTCTTTTTTTCTCCTTGTGCTTGCCACTCTAAAGTTGATCAGTGGTGGTGATGATGGTGACTGTCATTTTCTGAATTCTTCGCTCAAGCAAATTTCAACCTCATGGCTGCCTGCCTAGCTTATCCTAAGAGCTGTTTGCTGTTTATTGTGTATCTTGGAGTGACCTGGGTTGCATTTCTGATCACAGCAATGTGACTGAAATTTGCTAAACAGACTAACGAGTGATGAATAATTAACAGAACTTGCTCATTCCAAGTGTGATTCACTCTCGTAAAAAAAAAATCTTTGCTGCTAGTGATTGCTCAGTGTTTTCACACATACACTGTGACTGTCAAAATGCAGCAGGATAGGGCACAAAGGTAGCTACATACATTTAGAGAAAAGAAGAGGCTTTTTTTTTTTTATTTATTCCCAGAAACTAGGAAGCCTTGCAACTAAGGCAATGTTCAGGCTCCAGCACTGCTTACTTGGTGGCTTTTCTGAGCCACTGGAAGTTTGTCCAGGCAATTAAAGACAAAATCTGGAGAGAGAGGAAAGCCACTAATTCTATAAGAAGCAGTGCCTCAGAGAAACCCCAGGGGACATGGGCTTAAATGTACCCATCCTCATGCTCCTCTGCCTCCTCCTGAATGCCAGGGCAGCTGGGGACGAGGGGTGCCAAGACACTGGATGTGAGCCTGAGCCAGTGTTCAGCTTGGCGGGGAGATGGTGTGGGCTCAGCCACCCTTCCTGTGGGCTGCATGTGCCAGGTACCACCCACCCAGCCAGGGGACATGGCCTCAAAGGACCCCTGGGTCTAGCTGAAAGCAGGATGATCTCAGCCAAATGTGTCTCATCCCGCACCATGGGACACCCGCCACCCAAGCTGACTTTGCCACCCAATTCCTAGGCATGTGATGAAGTACCAAGTTGTGTTTTCTCTCCTACAGAGATGCAAGTCCCCCTGAAAATTCCAGCCGATACATACATGAAGACTCTGTCCTCGGTGGAAGACGAAGTGCTCATCCACATCACCGCCATTGCCGAGGTCCAGGGGACGGATTACAAACTCACCCAGGACACAACAATGAGATTTGAGTACCCTCCCATCACCATCCAGGTGAGGCAGCTGCCAGCCTGGCTCCTTGGGGACGAGGGTCACAACCCTGCTCACTGTAACACCATGCTGGTGGTAGCATTCCCAGGGCAATCTCGCAAACCGCTGCCTCCTGGGATGCTCAGTCCTTAGCGTTTTATTTGGCTATTCAACCTTTATTTGAAGGTTGAAAGCAGCCATGAAATGATTATGTTTATTGCCTCATCTAAAATGGGCAGGCAGGGGCTGCTGGAGGGGAAGGTATGGAGGAGGACAGTTTGTACAGAGCCCATCTCCAGTCCCACAGCTCTACCTCTTGATGGAAAAACATGTTAAGAAACCAGAGAAAAGAGCTGGGAAAACAGCCAGGCAGGGCAGAGCACACAGTGCTGCAAGAGGGTGGAAAGGATATGAGGGGGTTGTTTCCTACCATGGTGGTGGTGAGAAGCAAACATGCAGCAGCTCCAGCATCTTTATTAGCCCTCTGATCCCCAATATTTGGGTTTATCTCTTTCCTCCTTTTCCAGATGCCAGAAACAGCCAAACTGAACAAGGAGTTCACCTGTGCCTTCATCTTCAAGAACAACCTGAACGTGCCCCTGGACAACTGCAAGCTGCTGGTAGAGGGCTTGGGCATATTTAAGATGTCAACATTTGATGAGGGGTAAGAAGATGAGCTCAGTATGAAATTAGCT
Organism: Athene noctua; assembly: GCF_965140245.1. Classification (NCBI taxonomy): domain Eukaryota; kingdom Metazoa; phylum Chordata; class Aves; order Strigiformes; family Strigidae; genus Athene; species Athene noctua. The sequence goes on from NC_134038.1 coordinate 152,887,114, forward strand.
TGGCAGCACTCTGTTTTGTTTCTTTTAATTTCCCTTGAAGAAGCAGTTAGGGGATTTGGAGTAACAGGGCTTTTTGCAACCTGATGTCGAAACTGCGCCACATTTGGGTGCAGTCCACGCAGCAGAAAGACCCACACAGATTTTGGTGGGTTCAGGGCATTTGGGCATGACAGGAGCTCTTTCTGCACTCCTGCTGTGATGCCTGGTGCTGCCCGACCAGTGTGAACACAGCTGCTTCCTTCAGAGCTGAATTTAGTGCTTCAGCAGTACAGGGAAGCCTGGGGAAGGTCCCCAGGATCGCTGGGACCACCAGCCACAGCCACCGTGCTGAGCCCCGCTTGCTGCATGTTGGTCACAGGAAAAGGGAAACACCCACCCTAAACACACAGCAGCCATTTCTGTAAGCAAAATTATTTGAAAGAGGCAAATAAGAACCATAACTCATGCTGGGACTATTTGTTTTTTCTTTCTCTTTAGGGATGTAAAGCCTGGTAAGATCATTAAGTCTGAAATAATATGCACTCCGACAAGACTAGGAGAGAAGAAAATAATAGCCAAGCTGATCTCGACCCAGATCAAAGGGATCTCTGCAATGAAGGCCATCACCATCACTGAGTAGGACCGGTGCCTCGGCGGGGTATAAACGGTGGCCTCGCTAAATGCGCAGCACCGCGGTGTGTCGGGCGCTTCTTGCCTCCTTAATTGCTGAATAGTAATCTAGAAGTAAAGAGCAAAAATCCCATTAAGTTAAGGAAATTAAACTGACTTAAAAGGCACAGTTGCATTGATTTCAGTTAATTGTGATTCAATAAAGATTGTTAAAATCGACTGTGTGATTGGGTTGTATGACATCGCGGGGTTGGGGTGGCTCCGAACCTGCGGGGGGAGGTTCCCACCTCAGGCCAGGGACTGGAGCTCGCCAAGGTGCCAGTTTCAGCCGGTGGTGGGTGTGAGCCTGGGGGTGTTTCGCTGCCGGGGCCAGCAGTGCTGTGGTCCTACATGGGAGGCCCCCCAGTGACCTCACTGCACCACGGGCTGCTGCGCAGCTCAAGAAACGTTTTAAGCAAATCCGTCCCGGGTGATTCCCTCTCCCTCCCAGCTAGCCGGCTGGGGAATGCACTGGCATGTGCCTTTTTTTTTCTTTAGACAATAAAAAGAGCAAACTTGGCACAGTCTACCCAAACGCCACTTTTCATACATCTTCCTATCCCACCCAGTTTCATTTGGGGGTTTTCAGGCATTTTTGGCAGTACCATCCCCAGCAGCATTACCAGTGCTTCCACAGAAATGTATAACCTCTATCCTTCCACCCCGAACGCTGTTGGATTACAGGCAGGACCTTGATGGTGGTGTACATCTGGAGCTCTTCCAGCCACTGCCATGTTGTCAAAGGAGATGACAGCTGTGCACAGCTGGAGCCTGCCGCTGTGCTGCACACCCCAGCACCCCCTGAGCCCACTGGCAGCCAGAGATTGCTCTGCCCATGGCATCGCCACAACGTGGCCAGCAGCAGCCAGGTGCTGGGGTTTCCAGCATTTTGGTGAGAAAACAGGATTTTAAGCCATGCAATAGTACAAGGGCTTATTTATTTGTTTATTTGAAAGGTAAATACTCAAGCATTAGGGCTGTAGAGAGGAAAAAAGAAACGGCGACTGCACCTGGTTAGGTGCCAGCCCATAAAAAATGAGGAGGAAGGAAAGGAAGAGGAAGAAAGGTCTTGACCACTCCCTTGTGTTTCAAAGATTTGGGGAACCCCCAGAGGAGTGCCCAGGCAGCTGTTTGGCCACGAGAGGTGGTCAGGCTGCCCCAGCCCCTGTCGCCCCTCTGCCCATCAGGTCCCGGCACCCCATGGCAGCACTGAGTTCCTGCAAGGCCACCTCCTGTGGTGGCACGACAGGGAGCGGGAGCCCCTCTCCACAAGGTGCGGGGTCCGTGTGTGGGGCCTGCGGGGAAGGGAGGAGCAGGTGGTCCTTGGAGATGAAGTATTAGTTCTTTAATAAGTACAATAGCGACCGGAGGCATAAAAAGGAATTACAAACAGCAAAATATATATATTTACAACAGAAGTAAACTCTTTACTTGCATAGAAAATCTGCTGTAGAAGACACCAGATAAGAAGTACAAGTACACTTTCCCCGTCTGCCATGACCCTGTCCATCATGTATTAACACCTCAGGCCGGAGCAGGGATGGGATCTCTAGCAGACCACGTCACACTGAGCAGTGCGGGGGGAGCATCCTCCCCAGCCTGCCGCATTTGTGGCACCACAAGCGTGCTCTCAAGGAGCATCTTCCCTGGGGCCTGGTGAGCTGGCCGGGACCACAGCAGCATGACCTGAAGATGAAGGCACAATTTAACAAGGGCAAGGAGTGTGTGGAGTGAAGGAAAACAGTGGGTTTGGTTTCAATTTAATGAAAATCCCATTTGGTCTCAAGCTACCAGGTAGTCATTAAAGAAGGAGGTTTATACTAGAGCTGTGGATAAAACAGATTTTTCTGACTTGTGAAGACTTCTGCAGTTTCCGACAGTTGACACGCTATACTGAGACAGAGAGGAGTACCAAGGGGTACTGGGACTTTGAGGGGGGGAGGAAGAAGAGGGGGACGAGGGAGACTGACAGCTAGGAGATACCAGAAGAACTGATTTGCTGGATGTAGGAGGTCACCCCACCAGGTCTTGGCGGGCACCAGAGTCAGGGCTGGGTTGGCTGCCCACAGCTCTGTGTAAGGTACAGGGACATGTCCCCGTCTCTCACTCAGACTATAACCACACTGTGGGAGGAGGGGAGACAACTCTTTTAACTCTCATTGTCCTCTTCACACTGATCTTCTGATTAAGCTATTAAAAAAAACCCCAAACTTAGAAATTCCAGCACCTGAGGAACAACATGAGAGGTGGGAAACAGAAGCGAAGGACGCCTGTTCTCATGATGAGGTGAATCAGCTTTGAGAGTGGAGGAGGAAATACACTCCCTCTGTCCGTGCCCAACCAAAACCACGTCAGTGGGGTCCACGCCCTGAGAAGCATCACCGAAAGGCAGCACAAAGGGGTCTCTCCCAAGCCGATGTCCCCATGTTCCTGCCTCACGGTGATTTTCAGCCATTAACTACTTTGTGCCTCCAGGACGCCGTAGCACCATTCCCACTGCAGACACAGCACAGAGGCAGGGATGCTAACTGGATGTAGAGGCCAAGCAGCAAGCCAAACTTAGAAAATATGAGCTAAAAAGGGCACTCTTATCTGTCCTCCTTCAACATCCCTATTGCTCCCTATAGGAAATCCCTTACTGTATGTCTGTATGTCCCTCATGTCCCTTTTCTGTGGAACGCTGACAAAGAGGAATGTAGGCTGGTGCAGAAGTTGAAGAGCTTCCTCCCTCACTATCACACTGCTGCGCAGGGCAAAGACATTCAAGACCTCATGTCTAAATGACATGAGAGGACACCTCAATTCCCCCCAGGTGCAGGGTATTTCCTTTTACCTAAAAGGTTTGTATAAATACACAGTTCCTAATGATTTTTTTTGTATCTATTTTGCATTGACAAAGAGGAGACATCCAGAGCGGATAGGGGATGGGATGACTGTTTGGAAATACCCCCGGGGTTTTAGCCACGCTGTGCTTCCAACAGTCGCGGCACTCCCATTTGTTCCCAGTCCCTTTGCCAGAAAAAGGGACTGCTGTGGCAGAGGCCAAGTTCGGGAGAGAATCTCATCCTTCCACAGTAGCCCTGAATGTCATACCATTAATACATATTAAAATGCTTTTTGGGGGTAAAAAAGAAAAAATCTTGCACAAATTCCATTTGGTACTGCTGCTATAAATAACAAAAACTTCATACAGTTCTTCCACAATACCATGCTTTCATTCCCCAAATTCCTTTCTTACTTTCAAGAGGAAGCAATTATCTTTGGTCCATGTTACACGGGAGGGGGAGATAATGTCAAGCATGTTCTGTGGGGGGAAAACCAGAGGCATGTCTCTAATATACTCCAAAATTTACTGGCAATTAAGCTAATGGAGACAATGGGAAATTAAAAAAAAGCAATTGACAAACAGTCTAAATCAAAACTACACTGACATCTGGAACATGTCAAATGTTTGTAGCATATTTGAATGCAGTGGCTAATGTCACCTCTGCATGATTTTACTGCAACTATTGTCACCTGCAGTGACACCTTCCTTGAGCGATGCATGTTCCTTCTACTTGTTCACCAACATTCACCAGAAGCTGGCTGCAAAATTAGTGTAAGGAAACCCCACGTAATGGCAAGTACTAGTAGTACATTAAACCCCAATAAGATTACGAGGCATTACTCATTCTCAACTAATTCTAGCTACTAAGAGAAGAAAAAAAGTGACACATCTAAATTAGACAAGTCAAATGGACAGAGCCAGTACCTCCATCAGCAGGGTGCTCACGTCTCCCTCTCTTCTTTCACTGCAGAAACAGCCCCAGTGCCTGGCCTAGACCAGCTGCATAGTTCAGCCAGGAAGCTCCCGCTCCACACCTCCTAGGTGCTAATGAATCGCAGCCCCATGGCAAAAGCTTCCCCCCACCAGCAGCTCGACAACCCAGCCAATACTTGTCTGCTCGCAGCTACGCTGGCCACAGGCGAACACTCCTGCCAGCCCGGCACCACCACCAGCCCACTGGCTCCAATGCTGCTCAGGCAAGCCCCACCAGTCTTGGGCAGCCCCATGAGCACAGAGGGTTAAAATTTACCCCTGGAGATATTTCAGAGCCCAAAGGAATTACACGCAGGGTGAGCTCGCTTATCTGCTGTGGCCATAACCCTGTATCCCACCTCTGCTAAGACCTCAGCACCAGCAGCTTTCATAATCCAGAGGCAGCATCTATGGGATAAGCTAAAAAGGATGTCTTTTTCAAGAAAACCTTTAGAGCTGGGCTAATTTGGCCTCCCCAAAGGCTGCTAAGAACAAAAGATTCACCAGACTCCTTAGGACTGCACATTTCTGGGAGCTGGGACCAACCGATCTGATGACTATAAACTTTCCTTAAAGGCCAAGTAAGAAAAGCTCAGTAAAGCAGCTGATGCAGGTCCAAAAAGGAGCTTATGAATCTCATCACTTACACAGCTTTCTCTGGAGATTTGCATTGCTTCTGCTAGTGCTGTACCTGGCTTCCAGATAAATACTCCTGAATTTTTTAATGCACCAAAAGTATGTTAAAAAACAACCCCTTAGATCTCCAGCACAAGTAGTTATTAAAAAAAAAACCAAAACTGAAAGCTGTTCCTGACACCATGGAGGATCTTTTGCTTATTCCTGTAACATTTGGATGGCAACGTCTTGAGCGAGAAACTGCTCAATTTCTTCTTGGGTCATTATTGCAGATGCAGGAGCTGCTGCCACCACTTCAGAGGGCGCTGGGCTCTTGCAGTTCAGGTTCGAAAAAGGGTTGAACCAATTCAAGGAGAAGGCACCACCGAATGCCAGCTTCATTCCTTCCCAGCCGCTGACCTTCTGCCAGGTTGGCTTCTGATTTTTAAGACGCTCAATACCCTGCAAGAAGAGAAGAGTTTTGGGTCGTCTCACATTTATAGCAGGTATATACAGCACTGCTGTAGCACATGTAACACTGCCTACCTATATCCAGGATGTTATTCATATTTTAGTTAACCATGAAGACAGATGTGCTGCATTACTGAGAGTTTCAACCCAAATTTAAAAACAAAACCCTAAGACAAGACCAAATTCATTGACTATCTGAATCTCAGTGACATTTCGGTATCAGTGCCTATTGATTTTTATGGTGAAGAGATGCCTTCTTAAAAGCCATCCCTTTTGGAAACATGAACCTTTTCTTCCATTGCTTTTTGAATCCCTCCAAGGAGCAACAAAATACAATTAGAATTTAAGTTTTCACCTTATTTGGACATTTTCAAAATAATTCAGATACAGGCAAAATACTGCAACTTCTTCCAGTGACCAGGAATTTACTACAGCCATATCTAGGCTTGTCACTAGAAGCTGATGTAAGAACAAGCTTACGCTTTGTCAGTTAAGAGGAAATATTTAAGAACACAATTTCCATTTAACAAATCACAATGCAAGCTGGATACCCGCTGGGAGGTGAGGAAATCTGTACAGGTGGAAGGAGAGGTTTCAAAATGCAACCGGAGCCTTGGTCAGTCAATATTCTGATTCATTCTCCCTCCAAGAATATCACTTTTAATAAAACAAACATTTTGATTCTACTTAAATAACAGATCCATCAAATTTGGGTAGCGATTTTTTTTTTTCTGGTAGTATTCTCCATGTAGAAATAAGTAACTGATTTTTTTTTTTTTAAGGCTACTGCTATGTGAAATAGGGCACAATTTTTTATGCCCATCTTCTGTATCGTGTAGGAGTCAGATCTACAGCTGTGTATGATACGCTCACAATGATATACAAGTGACCATGCAGAAACTCTGTTCTTAGAGAAACAAGAATACTAGATGCAAGTTTTGAGATACTCAAGGAAAGGAAAAAAGAGCAAATTCAGTTAAAACCACTTAAAAGAGCAGTTTTAGAAGAGCTGGATGAAAAATACACTTGCCACATCCTAATTCTGCAGATTTTCCCCAAAAACCCCCAAAATATTTCAAAGCTTTGGAGGAGGGGAAATAAATACACGTAACAGCTCAGCGGCACCACAGCTGCGCTCACAGGAAGCCTTATAAATAACACGACATTTCAATGCAGCAGCAGCTTGGTTTTGCAGTAACACTGAGTCAGCACGAGCAGGCCCGGGAGAAAACACACCATAAACAGAAGAATTACGTGCAAGGCTTTTGCGAGCTTCATTCATGCCTCATTTCTCGTGCTGACTTAAGAGAAATCCAGCAGTGAATTTGCAGAAAGAAATGATGCGATACCAAAACTGAAGACTTCAGCGATGCAATTCCAGGAAAAATTCAAGCCCTGAAGGACAAACGTGTGTCTTGCCATGTTAAGCACAGGCACGTGTCCCTTCGCTCTGCTCCCAAGCTTGCAAACGTGCAGCTTCGACTGTTCCAGGGAAAATCCCTTGCAGCCTCTGTCTCTGTGGGACGTGACACTTGGTGCCATGGCAGGCAGTGCCCGTCCTTCCCTCCATGCTGGGCAGGCCAGGAGAGGAGCAGCACTCACACACGGCACAGCAGAGCCTTGGCAAAGCATTTTATAGCACTACCATGTGCTTTTCACCCAGGATACTCAGTGCCAGCACCCTGCAGCTGCACAACCAGGAGGCAGATGCTTTTGCACCTTAAAGCAGAAGACCACCTTTGGTTGGCTGTTCCTTAGTAAACTGCAGAGGTTTCTAATGAGTTAGTAACAAACCGGCACCATGACTGTAGCATTTATTAAGCGAGTATCTAGACAGAAGGAAAACAAGTAGCACAGGGCAGGAGGAGAAAACAGACACAAAGCATTTAAACCCTTCCCCGGCAGCACAAGCCAGCCCTCAGTCATGTGCATCATTTGGTTTGATCCATGATGCCTTATAGATAGGGAATAAGGATCTTGGAACACTTCTGGGCAGCAACCCCTCTCTTCCCCAGAAAATGTTGTTCACCTGCTCTGAACCGTTATCTACTAATCAAGGCGATAAGCAAGGTCAGGCTGAGGTTGTAGTAATGCCAGATTAGGCAGCAGTTAATCAGAGCAGGCAGGGGCATACTTTCTCTCCCCCAGCCTGACCTCACTAATCCCTTCAGGGCACGTATTGAAAATGAGCAGAAGGTTTAAAAAATCGTATCCTGGTCTGATTTTGGCTGATTGCCACACAGTCAGGAGGGCGTAAGGTTTTGCCTTAAAAAAAAATTTAAGGGGGGAAGAAGGAATGCACAACTGTTGAAAACATGCATTACTGTTTTATAAAACTTTTAAAAAAATATATTTACCCAAAATCTCTCACCATTTTTCTTAGAAAGTGAGAGTTTTGTATTGCAAATTAAACCAACACATTTTTCTTTTTCCCATCATGCAGCTATTTGACTTTAAAAAACAACCGTGTTCAGAAAGCATCATCTGTCACTATTCCAAATTAATAATTTTGAACAAATATTGAAAAGAGAAGACATACATAGAGAAATATAAAATACTGGACATGCCCATTTCAATAAGAGGTACAATGCTGCACACATGGGGACAGTAAGACAAGGTTGACCTGTTACCACTGCGATGCTGTAGGACAGACCCTGTTTCTGCCACTATTGAGCTTGCTATCTGCTCCTGTGCAGTACCAGGGAAAGATGCTGGGCTGCATGGCCTGCCCCAGACGGAATCTGCAGGACAGTTTTTGCGCTTTAGAAGAAATGCATTCATTTCTTTTAATACACTTTTAAAATCCAAAAGGAAAGAGCAAACAGAAGAGGCAAGTGTATTAACAATTTGTCTGGTAAGGGGAAGGCACAGGAAGTGTTGATATCAGAAATCATGATTAAGGCAGACTTTCCCTACAGCAGAATCATAGAGAATCATACAGAATGGTTTGGGTTGGAAGGGACCTTAAACATCATCTGGTTCCACCCCCCTGCCATGGGCAGGGACAGCTTCCACTAGCCCAGGCTGCTCACAGCCCCGTCCAACCTGGCCTTGAACACTGCCAGGGAGGGGGCAGCCACAGCTTCTCTGGGGAAATGAATGCAGCTCCTTGCACTCATTTCTGCTTGGAGCACCACTTAGCTTTTCAAAAAAGTTAGTACCCCACCTCCGATCAAATTTGTCCTTCAATTCCTCTAGGCCACGCTGAAACAGAACTAGCACCTCACATCAGGCAGTCCTGCCCGAGAGAATACTTTCCATGAGCAAATTGGTAAGTCTGCCTTTCTCATATTAATACTGACCCACATTTAGTATCATCCAAATTGCACCAAGTCATACAGTGCAAATAAAACTGAGGACCCCCAGTTACTGAGACACACACATGACAGGTACCAATGGAAATTTCTGCAAGCTGTGATGATGACTCTTTTAAAATGAAAACAGTTTGACTGAAAATATCAGTACTATATACTGCTTAACAATTTCCATTTGTTTGAAGCAAGAAAAACTGAGTAATTACACCTTTCTTTGCAACGGTTAAAATGCCAGAACAGCATAACCAGTCTTCCTCTAAAATGCATCATGAATAAGGGTAATTAAAATAAACCAAAACTGGAATGTGCACCAGTGGAATTTATTATCAAAACAATTTTTAAAGCAATGAACTGTACAGAGAGATGCATTCATTTGTTAACTGCCTAGGTGACTAAAGCCTCTCCCCTCGATACATCTGATTTTGCGTCAAGACAGCTTTAGGGCCAGGTTCTCCACCAGTTCAAGTTACCACCTGCACAACTCTCACTGGCTGAACTGATCCTGGACAAAGATCCAGCCCGTAAGTATTAAGCTTTGAGCATTCTCTGAAAAACGCCATTGCATACTAAAAGCAGAGTTACAGATTTATTTACAACAGCTTTCCACTATCATCAGTATCAGCACTATAAAAACAAAACGTAAGCTCTTCCTGAATTTTTCTTCTTTAAGGAAATGTGTACACAGAGGCCACATTTCCTTCACAGTCTTCCTACTCGGGCACAAGCACAGCCCGTGGCTCCCTCCTGCAGACCACAATGTACTCCTGAAGATCTAGCCCTGAGCAAGGATTGCAGAAGCAGCCCGCTTACGCAGCACAGCAGTTACTAACAGCCTCTTCCAAAGAGCAAAATAAAACCACTAATTAACAGATCAGTATATTAGCGATTAACTCATTTTTAAACTTAAAAGTTGAACGCTCAATTAACCTTTATATGCTTCTGCCTGCATGTGCAGAGAAGTGAAAGTTCAGAAAACCATTACCGATTTTTCCCAGTGTTTGAAATGAAGAAAGAAAGAAAGAACAGCAAACAAGTTTTTGGAAAAGTTTTATTGCATTTGTTTTCCATATGGAAGCATTGACAGATTGAAAAGATGCAGCATTCACGTTACTTCCAAAATGAGACATCCATTAAATTTCTCCTTCCCTGATTTCCCTCCCTTGCCCCATGGCTTTGAAGCAGTCTAAACAGGTCATTTTCAAAAAAAATACCATTTTATCTTACACCAAGGAATGAAAAGATTCCTTGGAAGTCATGGACACAGCCGATTTGTACGTTTCCATTGTTTGCAATTTATTTGATGAGACCATGGGAGTCATGATCCAAAAATATAATAAAATTCCTGCCTGAACACAAGATGTCAGTTGTAATTATGAATGGTTTAGCTCTACCCGTTTCTGGAATACCTTCTGTCCCTCCCACTTTCATCACCACACAGTTCATAACAGCATGCATGCTCCTTACCATAAATATTTCCCAATTTAAAACACACATGTATGTATGTTTACACACATACACGTGTATGCATAAATATGAGAAAAGATTTACAAAGCTCTAAACCAGGGCAATGCTAAGAATATAGAATCAATCACCCTGGTACACCTACACATCCTGTCAATATTAGTCTTTATAGTTATCTGGGCATTCATGTCAGTTTTTCACATTAACACTGTTTAGCAGGCATTGCTCTAACAAGTCATTTTCCAAGACAAACACACACAAACAAGTTGATTCTGCTATTCTAAACACTTGAAAATTAGATTTCTTTCTTTCCTGCAAGCGTAAGGCATTTAATAATCCAAAGAGTCTTCTAAATCTGCCACAGTTATCCTAAGTGGGCAACAATTTCCTGCACACAAGGGAGGGAACAGACAAAATAATGCCAGAAAGATGGAATCAGTCCTGCGGCTGGAAGGAAAAAGGAGGGTGGGGTGGGAATTGGTGTTGGCAACGTTTGTTCTAAATATTTTAACTGTATGCGATCACCAGGTCAACTGGCTCTTTTGCTGTGTTGCATTCTCGTCTTGCACCTTTAGGTTAAGTGAAGTGTCTGCTTCCCCATTCAAGTTCACTTAAGAAAGAGCAATGTGCTCCTTCAGGAAGTCCAAAGGTGTCTGTGTAGGGCTGTTGGCACTCATATGTCTTCCACAGAGCTCATCACAGTCAGGAGACAGCATGAGAATCTACTCAGAAGAGGTGGGTCACAACAGAGAAAGAGGATCCCCTTCACATTAGTTATGCCATACAGAAAGCAGAGAGAAACAAAGGCCAGTAAAGTTAACAAGATTAAAAAAAAAAAAACCACAAAAAAAAAGAAACAAGAAAGAGGAAAAAAAAAAAAGCAGCAGCAGTTTCAGCCAGAGATACAGAATTATCTAAAACTGTGGAATACAGGGCTTTTTTTTCTCTGCAATTATCAGCCATTTAATAGACATAAAAAAAGTTTATTTTGCTTTTTGTTTTAAACATTCATGGAAAATTTATAACAGTAGTGCTGTAATATGTTTCTATTTTAGTGGAAATGCTGGTCAAGAATTCCTCAGACCACATACTGGTAAGGGTCTGCTTTTCCTTGGTCTGGTGTTGCGAATGGGCTAAGCCATGCTATAGAGAACGGATGGCCAAATACTGCTTTCATGTTCATCCATTTTGTTTTTTTAGCCCATCTTCTCTCTTCCTTTTTCAACTGTTCTATTCCCTGAAAACAGAAATATCACATTTTCAGTCAAAACACTCAGATTTTGTAGTTCTGGATTTGGGGAAAGGTCTACTCTCAGTTACCCCTTATCCAAAGGATGGAGTAAGAAAATAAAAATGCATCTAGACTGCTTTTCCTTTTATTCTGATTGTTTTTATATTTTAAAAAATTATTACAGATAGGAAGTATTCCTTGGAAATAACATTACTTTCGTTTTGTTCAGGCCTAGATATTTCATAAACCTTTTAAGACCTGCCATCCAATTGCCTCTGATGTCAATTAAAAAAAAACACCACCTAAAACCAAACAAAAAATATGTGCTTTAATGGCTGAAAGTATTATGGGCTAACCAGATGGAAAAGTTTTAGAGGAAACCATCGTAAGCTTGCAGACAAAAAAAAAAACCCAACCCCAAACAACCCACAAACCCGAAGATAAACTCTATAATGCTTCCAGATTCACCAAGCAAGTTCAGGAAGTGCCCATGGCTCAGTGTAGCTGAGTCTACCTGGTGCCTCTTCATGTTTCATTAGAATCACTGCTAAAACATGCATGGGCTGACAGCAGGGAGAAAGGGTTAAATAAGATACCGATTTGAGAGAAATGATTGGCATTGTTTAGTAAAGGTTAGAGGGAGAACAAAAATAAGCCATCAAGCAATCAGCTGAAACATTCACTAGTCAATTATTAAAACAAAACAAATTATTTGTATTGTATCTAAAACCCACAAAGTGAATTTGGTCTTTCAGGAAATGCCTGGTTGCCACAGAAGCAAAACGAACAAGTGCAGTCACTGAAGAGCATTACTCTTCCACCGGGCGCAGCAGCAGGCAGATCACTCTGTTCTTTAACTTTAGATCTTTTGAAAAGTAAGCTACTCCTGACCTACGTGTGTCTCTCATGCTACGGATCACTGCACTGTAATACATCTACGTGTCTCAAATTACTGATTCTGGGAGCTCTGCAGAACACAACATGGGTCAACTGCAAGAGTTGTGCTGATCCCTGGCAAATGTCACCTCTAGAGACAAAAGCAAAATACGATGGTTCGGGGTCCCCTTCAGGCAGAAAGGAACCACCCCGGTGGGACAGCGTACACAAGATGGAGAATGAGGTCTCCCAGTGATTGGAAGAGGAAGGTGAGAAAGGGCAAGACATAGCCCTGTCTCTAAAACGTGGAATAAAGCACTGCAAGAGACCATGCCAGGAAGAATTTCACCTGGAAATACTCCTCTGCTCAAAACACGTTGCTTGCTGGACACAGCTTGTTCAATGCTAGCAAATCAACGAGGCGTTCTACAGAGCAAAATCCTTACGTACATATTAAAAAAGAAACAAAAATGAAAACCCACAACCCAACAGGGGTAGAACATATTCCATTTTAAATTGTGCCACTGTTCCTTTAACATTTATGAGTTCCCAGAAGTTGAAGGGAATGGAAAAGTGGGGGACTTATTTGGGTGCCCAGCTGTAGGAAGCAGCTTCTAAAAATTGCTGATAGGTTTCAAAGACTGAGAAATTCAGATGATGAACTCACAGGCAACATTGCTAATTTACACACTTATTGATAAACTCAAGCTCAGCAGGTTTGTTCTATATGACACTGCACTTCTTCCTGGGGCTCACCCCAGCAGAAAGAACAGCTGAAGTCTTCCCCTGAACACAGAAAAGCCACAGTGTAAACATCAGCCTCTTGCAGAAGCCAAGCTTTAAAAAAAGTGTTGCAAAAAAGATTCGGGAGCAATGGGCTCTTACAGTCAATAATGCCAGTCATAGCTCTCCAATGGCAGCAAAAGTACCTATTTTAGTTTCAACTGGCCATGGGCAAACAAGTGAAGGGGAAAGGAAGGCAGGGGAGGAAATAAGAGTTGGCACCCTTTTAAGACTCTCTCTTCTCTCCAACCACGGCAGTTAATTCAGGTATCTGAGCATGCTTGGTGAAGGCTGGCAGTATTCACAAGTGTGGGAACATCCCCAGGAGTCACCAGCTCCATCTCTACACAAGTGGGCAAATGCAGGGATATACGACGGTCTGCAACACTACTATGTAACCTCTACTGTGCCATCTCTGAACTGGGGATGACATGGTGACTCTGCAGCAGGCTGTACTCAGCAGGTTTCCATAAGCCTACTCCACTCCCTTTTCTTTTTCCCTCCAGCAAGAGTTTTTGAACTGTTTAAGAAGCAGCTAAAATTGGAAACCTTCTAGGCTAAGAAGCGTGTGTGTGTTTATATCCTTCCCACACCTACTCATCTTGGCTTTCCAGCACGTAAAGCTGTAAATAGTGACACCGGGGGACACACAGCTGAATTTCAGACAATACCAATGTAAAAGCACTTAATTAAAGGAAAAAGGTTCTCGAATCCACCGGGATAAACACTCTTTACAGAATAATCCTGGTTACCAACGCCTGCCTTATCAGAGGTACTGTCATCACAGCATCCCAGCCAATACCTAAGTGCATGCTACTTCTCACAGTAACCTTCAGAGAGCACAACCCAGCACTGTGCCAGCTCAGTTATTACCTTGGATCTTTCCTCAGAGGGGACACATACATGAACTCCCCATGCAATGAGGTAAAACCCTGTGGCCCTTCACTGTTTCTACAAATGGTGAGAGACAGGAAAAAGGAGAGAGCATGTGAGGCACCCACCGTTTCATCAGTGCAGATAGAGTGTACTTGGGTCCCAAACATAACTGAGGTGAAGATGAGAAATAGGAGAGCCTCGAAACACAAGAGGATGAGAAGAATCACTGTAGTTGGTGGAGAGAAGGAACTGCATTCTGTGAAGACAAAACAATGGAGTTGGCAGGAGAGAGATCAGGTAATGCAGCAGCTGAGAAACCTGCTAAGCCATGAGTTTCCAAAACTAAGACAGTCAAAATAAATTATATGAACAACATTCTCAAAAAAGTGCATAGGGAAGATTTGACATTCGTGAGGATATTCAACAGTGAAACGATCACTCCAAGTTTAAAAAAAAGCAAAACCAGTAAAACCCCTGCAACACTTCAAGAATGCAACTTTCTTTTCCACTTTAGTGTTTCCCCAGTACACTGGCTAGGACTTCACTCCATTTCACCTGTAGCTTCTCTTCAACTTTAATCTTAACGGATTTTCCAAAGTGATACAGTTCATTAGAAATCTCAAGCTGGTGGTCAGGACACAAGGATAATTATTTCTGTAGTACCAACATAAAAGCAGAGTATGCATCCTTTCTTAAGTATGCTCTAAGTCATAAACTAAAGAAGGGCAGGTTAAACCAAATTCTTAATTTTCGTCAAGCAAGAGCTGAAAAAAAATCTGAGAAGAAGCAGAAGAAAGGAAATAAAATGTTATTAGGGCAAAAATCACAGTGTTGAGTATTGTCAGAATATCTCCAGATTTTTCTGAAATCCAAGAATGAGTATCACCAAAAAACCATTTTTCCCATGAGATGTTAAGATTTTACAGATACACCATAATGAGGGGCTACCACAATCAGCACAAATCCAAGGCAGCTGTAACAACAGATCCATCTCTCTTAACAGCTTTGTTCTGTGACCTAAACTTGGGACAGGTGGGAAAGTGCTTTCCCCACAGATACAGGCTCTGAGAAAGGGGGCAAAGGAAACTATCTTTTGATGTATCCTTCCCCTGTGGCCCTGGCCACTGTACTCAAATCTAGATGTTCTCAGGCTGGCAGTTGTTTTACAAAGTTTTGAACTGCAGAACAACCTTGTCAAATTCAGTTCATATGTGTAAATGTACCCATCCTCTGCAGTATTATAAACTAAAACCGGTCATTATATTGAATGACACAACTAAAATTCCAAGGAAAACTAAGCTAATGATCTTCCAAAAAATCCACAAGCAGCACATACCTCTCCACACACATTCTTTTGACAGCTTGCTGTTTGTCTCAGCATTACCTGGAGGATTTCCTATATCCATTTGTGTTTTTAAAAACACATCTCAACACAACTGGCTTTGTGAAAATTTATTCATTGGCTGCTCCAGAGCAAGGGCTGGTTTTTTTAATTTGTTTGTTGGGGATTGTTTGGGTTTTTTAATGGAAAGGAATTGTTTGTTCTTGTGAGGGTAGATTTTTGGATCTGAGTTAGCATGTTTTCCTGGCAATCTTGCAAGAATGATTCACATTAATCTTTTAAAAAAAAGCATACACATTCTTATCTTGTGTTGGCATTCAGAAAATTATCTGTGTTCAAGTCAACAGTAGGTTATTGCACACATACTATCCATGTGTCTTTACATCTCAGCTTCTCCCTAGGCAGTACCAGGCTTAAGTTGAAATGGGACTTTTCAGGACAGAGATCCCAGCAGGTCAGAAGGAATTATGAAGTTCCAGGACTGATCATTAAAAAAAAATATTGAGATAGCATAGCAGAACCCTGATAGCATTCTTCTGAAACCAGCATAAAAAGGGTTGCCTTACAAGCAAACTGTAAGATCTTATTCATAGGCTATTCTGATATTTTAATGAGATATTTTGTTAGTACTCACTTGTCCAGTCTTCTTCAAAGCAATACAAGAAGTGAAATCCTACCATGATTAGAGCATGCAGAGAAATCAGTGCTATATACATCTGCAAAACAAAGAATATAATATAGGTATCAGGTAGAAGACTAAAATGCTAAATCTTCTAAACACTTCAAATAAAGCAAAGTGTTGAGACTTCAGAAAAAAAAACCCAAACCCAAACCACAAACCATATCAAAACCCAAGCCCTCCCAAGCCCCGTAAACAAGCACTCTGAAGCTGGCAAATGCCAAGACTACATGGCTTCATTCCGGCCTTACTAACAGCTCTGGGTGAACAGGAAGGAGACTCCTTAATTCGAAGCCAGCTGGCCATAAAACCCAGGCTCCTGTGCCTCAGCACCACTTTCCACAGAGCTTACTGTGCTTATCTGTGCCGACTACAGCGCAACTTTCAGAAAACAGCAACACTCTGACATCGAGATATAATGTTGTCAAAGCTTACATCCTTGCTCTTGAGAGCACTACAGGTTCCCAGAGAAACAACAGCTAATTTGTTTTAGCCACAAAATGCACTTTATCTCCTTTCTAGCATGAGTTTCAGGAAAATGTTTTTGCTTTTAATAAGTACTTTTCCCTGAGGCAGACACCAGCATGGAAAGTTCCTCTCAAGCTTTAATGCTTCACACTTAACCCTTTTTGTTTTAAATTAGGTTTTAGCTGTGTAACAAAAAGCTTTAAACTATAAGCAATGCTACACATACACTACAATTTACCCAGACAGGGCTAAAAAATATGATTCTCCTGAACCTACAGAGTCTGACAAAGATCGGCTGATATTAGAAGTGAGAGATATTTTGTTACAAGAAACCTCTGTGGAAGCAGTAAAGATGATGGGAGAGCATTTTGGTTTTCCTTTCAAGTTGAGCATGCTGACTTTCTTTCACCTCCTCAGGTCTCAAAAAGAATTACAAAGAAGAAAACTAGCAACCCTTATTTTGTTTC
Organism: Athene noctua; assembly: GCF_965140245.1. NCBI lineage: Eukaryota > Metazoa > Chordata > Aves > Strigiformes > Strigidae > Athene > Athene noctua. The sequence continues at coordinate 152,904,144 of NC_134038.1, forward strand.
TCTCAACTACATCAACTGTTTAATACAGCCTGATTGAAAGTAGATATCAGTTTTAACAGAAATCCTTTTGATAGAATTAAAACACCTAGCTCACTCCTTACAGTGAAAAAACTCTCACTCAAGGGAAGAAAACAGGATTCATTTTGTTCCGTAATCCACATCCTAACAAATCTCACCACGGAACAGTAAGCCTTTCCATTTGACTGAAAATCTCCCCCTTGTTACTTGGCAATATGAGAACATTCTTCCTCAAACCTACAGATGTCTCGAAAGATTTATTAATAAAACAGAGCATCACTAAAACTGAGCCTTGTAATCTTCACGCTACTCCCACAGAATATTTACAGTTTGCTTTGATGAAACAGATTTCAACCCTTCCAGAAATATGTAGCATTCAAGTTTGCACTCCCATTTTCTTACTCATGATGCCACAGATATAGTACAAAAAGTCAAACACCTCCTTGGTTTTCAAGTACAAAAATAAACTACTTGCAAGTAAAAGGTGGATAATTCTTGCCAAAGGGGATGCAGACTTCCTATTCCTCGCTTAAGATGTAGCCACAGCTCTTATTATATGATCCCACACAGGTACTCATACAACTACAGCATTTAGGAACCTTACATACGGCCTGGGACCCTACCAGCCACAGTATCGTGTAAAAGGATGGCCCACGCCTCAAAAAGCTCAACACCACAATAAACTACTGAAATTATGAAATAGGTGCTGAACACTATCAACACAAACCTCACAAAACCCTGGCAAATACTTCCTGTGATGCCTTTTTCCTGTTGTTGTCTAGTGTGTGTCTCCCTAATTAGTGAAACAAAAGTCTGCAACAGTTCCCCGTGAAGTTCTTCTGAAATCGGAAAGAAGAGAAAGCCAATCTTTGGAGCTGCTTCACACAGTCTACATACAGGATTTCAGCGCTGCCCACTGGACAACCTCTAACACCACTTGCAAAATACTTACTGTAAACAGTACAAAGTACTTCTGGTTATTCTCTCCTACACAGTTATTGACCCATGGGCAGTGATGGTCCATTTTCCGAATACATCTCTTGCAAACACTGAAAGAATACAGGTCTTTATTTATAGCACGTTTCATTCCAGGAACACAAGATTTCACAGGGACTTGGGGGACACAGAAATTAAAGGAAAGAATCAGAGGTGAAATTTGAACCTAAACACATCTACTGGTCACCACATTTATATTTGTGCTTTGCTCACTTGAGCAAGTCTGTTCAAAATGAATCATACCATCCCAAATCACCATTGTAAAAAAAATCAATGCCAAGTAAGACACCTTAGCGTAATACCCATATCAGTGGTTCTGCCAAAATATGGTTTGAACAATACATTCAGGCAGATGGGAAAAAATCTTAGTTTAGTTTTAACCTATTCAGTCTGTGAAAACATCCATAGATTAAAACCAAACAAAAATCCAGAAGATATGAAAAGCAGTAATAAATAAAGATATTTCTCAGAGTTGGTAATAACAGACTAAGGTTTATTTACCAACATTGGCTGGTAGCAGGAACTTGCAAAAAAAATAATTAAATAAAGCACTAGAAAAGATTCTTGACATCAAGATAAGCTACATACAAGCATAAACCAGCTGTGGCAGTCAATTAGGAAGACAGTACCACAATATACATTCAACGTAAAATTAGATGTTAAAGCACTTCACAAAACCAGACTAATAAAATCAAAATTCAAATTCTTGCCAGCATGCACATTGTGGCTAGAAGTCAAATAATTAAAAGATTATTACTTTGTCTGAACATCATTCTCTCTCAGTCAGTAAGTGCTACAACTCACATAATAAAGGAAGTCTTTTTCTCTGTTGCTTTCTCATATGATAGGAGACAAAAGGCAGTCTCCTGATACCACATTGCACAAACAAGCACAGAAATCAAATATGAAAAAACACAAAACCCCAAGACAAACAAACAATAGCCCCAGAAAGGAAACAGCCATTCCAGAAAAATTCTGGCAGAATTGAAACAGAAAATGTCAAGGGCTCTGCTAATTTTATTTTTCTTTTTCTAACAAAAAAATATTTTGGCCTTAATATAAACAATAAACTTCAACACCCAAATGCTTAAGGGGAATTCAAATGATAACAAATACATTCTTATGAGCACGTACGAATAAATAATAGAAAACTTCTCTGTAAGAACAGCCTTGCACTCACTCTGCATGATGGGAGGGGGCAATCCCCAAGGGTACATGCCATGCCTGAAAAACAAATGAGTTGCTATAGCCCTGATCCTAAATGAAAGGTTGGCCAGGCAGGCCCCAGCCTCCCAGCACCGGACCAGACCAGGAGCTGCTCCTACCAGTCCCAGGTGCAGTGGAAAACAAGTAAAGTCTCGTTTTGCTAGAATAAGCAGATTGAAATGATTTTTGAGCTAAATGAGGACTAAAATCAGCTGGCACGGTACAAACAATTTATCTGTCAGACAACGTCATACTTCATACTGATTTTATTTTTTTTTTTTAAAGGGGGGGGGGAGGGAGGCGGGGCAGGTGGTGTAAAGCAGGAAGATGCCTCCCTGTGGTTTAATTTACTGCGTGCAGAGGCACACACGTTTCCCTGGGGCTCTGAAACAGGTACCTACACAAGCAACTCCTCCAATCACTCCTGGGTCCTAGTTCCCCAGAGAGACAACCTGAAGCAGACGAGCCAAAGAAGAGCTCCATGAAGGAGGCAGCTAAGGATGAGAGGAGACTTTTTATTCCATGCATATGTACCAAAAGCAGTTGGATGACAGGCAGACCATAAAACTAGCTGGTGAAAAAGGAAACACAGAAACTAAGACTGAAAACTATAGGCAACAGGGATTATCCATACTCAAGACACTCTCCTCCTGATCAGCCACTCAGCTTCCAAATGCTGGCACGAGTAGTTTGCTGGGCATGGGGGACTCACAAAATAGCATATGAATCAAAAAGCACTCTGGCTCCTCAGACATACAACTAGCACTATCACTTTGCTGATGCACATGCACTGCCTTGATGTGTTAAATTCCAATAAATCCCCTGATCCCACAAAAAATGTTTGACTGAAGATTCTCATCAGAATCAGTGCTCAGTGGATCAGTTTCCCAAACCTTAGCGTCTAAAAAGTTATCTTAAAGCACAGAAAAAAGGACCATGGAGATTGAGGTTTTGTGTTTAGCCAAAGAGTCTTTTTCATTTACCTATGCTGTGAGTCACCAGCAAGACAGCATTTTAGATGCAAAGTTTCATTCATAATTGAAGAAGTGTCAGAGGGGATTTTACATTTAGCATTAATAAGTGATAGGCATGATCGCATTGCTCCTGCTGAATAACCAACTCCTGATTTTGATTAAAATAAAAAACAAAAAAGAAAACCATTTGCAAACTAAAACTCTGCAAATAAATATGAAAAATGCAAACAGCAGAACAAGTTTGTCCAGCTCAGTTACCACTTAATTCCCTCTCACAAGATCCCTGCATGAATTAACAATAACCCTGATACGAGTTCTCTTAGTACGTATTGTTTTTTGAGTAGGTAAGGAAGGGACACCAGTGTAAACTTGTTAACTACTTACTGGAAAGCAGGTTTGCTTGCTTTGAAAGCAGAAGAGAATTTCAGGAATTAGGGTTTTTTTTGCTCACTGCCTTTAGTACTAAAAAGCTCACTACCAGATACTCTCTTTAGGGGAAGTTTATCCTACCAGAAAAAGAAAGGACATGACAGATCAGTAGGCATACTGATCTATCACAAAGCGTGAAACAAAGTCACAGTACTCAGTGAAAACATGGAAGTCTAAACTCAAAAAATATATAGTTACCTGAACTTTAATTTTAACTTAAATAGCACTTCTAAATAGAATATAAAGTTAGACAAATGAGTCTGTGAATAAAGACAAAAATAGAAAGCTCACCGACCTTTTGAGACACATTTCATAGATTTCTATGTATTCTGGTATATAATGTCTCTTTTTAAGTCATATTTACACAAAAATTTATGTCAATTACAGTTCTGGAGTCAAGGCAGCATTCATTTTAAGAGGTTCTCAGTTTTCAAGAATTAGCCCCAGTCTGCTATAGATGAAAACTCGTCAGAAAAGGCCTGAGATTTTTTCAGAGAAGTTCAAACATGTCTGTCACTGTTGACAACAGAATTGGGATGCCAATCTCGCAGTTTAACCACTCCAGTCTCAGACTCCAGTAATAATTTAGATCAAGGACCACTGCATGATTCTTGAGGTCTTGATAAAATATCAATCCTCAGAAAAGACCTTACCTGCAGTGATGTGCTCTGTCAGGTTTGATGCTACAACACTTTGGGCACTTGTAAACCACCTGTCCTGGCTTTAGCTGTAAACTCTCAATGAACTCCTTTGTGGCATTACCTTTGGGTACAGCACCCTGCAGAAAAAAAAACAAAGAACAACAAACCAGAAGATTAACCTGTGGACATTATGAATGCCAAGAAAAATAGGATGACAGAAAACTATGGGAGGGGAGGAAGAGAAAGAAATAAAAACTTCCCTAAGATCAACAGTTTCAGGAAGAGCAAGATGATTCAGAAAAGAAATTAAAATGAGGTCATAATATACTTAAATGCAATTTTAGTGTGGGTTTTTTTTAAACATCAGCAAATCCTCACTTAAGTAATTAGTCTTTTGTAATCCTATAGTAACCTTAAAATATTTAAGAATCCTCTCTTCACATCTATCAACATATTTATCATGCCAGTGTTTCATATCACAAACTGCAAACTGCAGATATCTTGTTCCAGTAGAGCAGCTACTGTAGTAGTATCATTGTGTACACTAAGAGTTGCTGGTAAATGCCTCATATATTTATAGCTATGCTTCCATTGTGTATTTATTATTTAAATTAGGGTTTAACATTCAAACAGTGAACACTAAGAATCCTCCCACCTGAATAAGACTAGATAAAACATTCTTAGCTGTGCAGTTTCACCTTAAATTATGTGTCTTTAAACAGCTGCTGCAGGAGCCTGAGTTCAAGAGTTTCCAGCCTTTCTAGGGCCATAAATTTGCTCAAAAACCCCACCAAAACTAAAGAGAGTCATAAAATGTGTCATATGAAATCAGTGCTGGTACACTGGCAGAAATGCACCTCTGCGGATATAAGGCTTTTATATTGAAATAAAAACAGGGATGTGGTATTTTAACAGATTGCTGATGAAACAGTTCTCTTTTTAACACAATTATACAACCTCCTAACAGCAATAAACAGGAATAACACACATAAATGAGAAGTGCACACTAAACCAGTACTATAAGGCTTTCTTGAGCGGTCTTTGGGTTTTTCCACACAAACCTCCCAACAGGCTTGACCAATTCAAAAATTACCAAGACCAATGTTCTCTCTCTTTAGTATGCGACAAAGCTCAAAACCTTAGGAATGTTTTGAGCAAGAACCCACAGGAAGCAGTTCCTGAAAAGCATGACACATGCTATCAATTCTGAAGAATTCAGGTGTTCATTTTTTTATAGTAAGTATTCTATTTGTTTGCCTCAACAGTGCTTTCTGTTTCATTCTGATCCTAGACATGTCCCTGTTCCCCACATCCCGGCAGCTTCCTTCATCCCTGACTAGCGCAGTCTGCCAGATGTTGCTGTATCCCCTCACTTTATCTTCCCTCCTCCATTTTGTTTAGCTGATTTCCTCATAAAAAAAACCAACCAAAGTCCCATGGGCTCTCACCATACACACAAATAAATCCCACCACACACTAGGAAGTAAATATCTTTTCCCAATTACTCTGCATAGAGATTGTATCTGCTTCTCCAACACTGCTTGCCCAGACTGCTTCAGAATACAGCTTTTGTTTCAGAAGAGTTCCTGCTAACTCTGCAAAATAATTCCAGTTACTTGAAGGTCTCTAGGCATTAAAGCCACACAACATACACTAATTAACAACAACAAGAACCCCTAGGATACAAACTATATAACAAATTGCTGCAACCTCTAATCCCAAGTCCAATGACCAGAAGTTTCAGAACCTCAACTACTGCTTACAGTTCTGCCCAGCAGCAGCAGTGTGCAATTCATCACTCTTTACCAAATCAAGCCATTTCTGCACTGCTGTGGCTTCTCAGAGAGCTTCAAACTATGAAACAAAGATTACACTGCAGCTTTAATGGTACCTAACAAGGTTTCAAGTAGGAAGTAACATTTGGAAGGAATAATTACAAGTATCAGAGGCACACCGCCTTTCCCAACAGCACCAAGAACACCCAGGAGAAAGGGGCCAAGAGGAGTCTAAGCTTGTTTTTCCTTCCACTGACTAGTGCAGAGTCAGTTTTGAACTGAATCTACTGTCCACAGGTTATTAAGCAAAATAAACCATCACAGGCCGCTCAAAATAAGCATCATGGTGCTAAACTGTACTGTCTCACTAGCTGAAATGACAAGAAAGCAGCAAACCAGATCTCTCTCAAAGCAATGTCCTATGGAGACATAGAAGGGGGTCTTACGACTCTGATGCTCCCCACTTGCATAAGAACTGTCAGCTCTTAGCATGCTCATATGATATTTACTTCAGCATGGTCCAATACACTCAACTAAATCATTACTATGAGAGATGGTTAGCATGGCTTTTCAAAACACCACCCGTTCTGCTCCATTCTGCTGAAGCAGTACTTGCCAAGGCAGACAACTAAAACCAGCTTTTCCAGCTTTCCTGTTTGTCAAGACACGACAAGCCACAAACACGAGATCTGCCACGTGGAGAAAACAGCATCTGAGAGGAACACTCTCCTTCCCAGTGCAAAAAGAGGAGCTGCTCACACAATGGGAATCTAAAGCTGGGTCCTTGACTTTGCATCTGACTTGAGTGGGATGAGAAATTAGCATACCACATCAGCAGCCTCACTCAGCAGGCTGACACATAAAAGTTATTTAAATCTGCCACTCACTCAGCAACTGAGTTATCCAACATCTAGCAGACAAGAAAAACACCGCCTGTTTCTTTCCGAGACATACAGAGAGAGATATACTTACTGGATCTGTCAGCATAGCACGAAAATGTGAAGCCAAAGCGAGGAAAGCCAAGGTGTTGAACAGTGTGCCATTGATGACACTATAAACATAATCTCTTGATGGAACTAGCATGACAAGAAGGACTACAAAGTCGGCATAGAACACCAGCATCCAGGTAACGACAGCACATGCAATACCACAGCCATCTCGAATAAACCACATTGTTCCCAGGGAAGCGCGGCTAGGAGGTGGAACACACTTTTCTGGCTGGAGGTATTCAGGTTTCCTTTCAATATCTCTGAAGCGGTGGACTGGAGTAATCATCATAGGCTATTATGTCCATACTTGCATCTGAAAGAGAGTCAGAAACAGTGTTCACTACTTTGCAAGACATGTAGACCTCCGTTCGCATAATGGCATGGGGATCGTGTGGGAAATTCCAAACTGCAGAAAGTGAGTTGAAGAAAGTAAAAAAGATAAATAAATCAAACTCAAAACAATGGATTTGGAAACCAGACTCTTGCACTTATTAGAACACTTCTTACTCAGAAAACTAAGTGCTTTTAAGACTTGCTCAAATACACATTAAATCCACTGGTGTACCACGTCCACTTCCCCCTCAAGGAAAGGCAACAAGTGTTTTAATTAAAAGAAAGCGATCAGGTAGGTGCCAACAGGAGCTGCCACAGCAGGAACTGAAGCAAGAACCAAACACTGTCACGTGAGGAAAAAAGGAAAGACCTGGCATAGCTGGCAGGGTCCCTTTTTGCTCCCTCAGACCTGGGGAAGGGAAGGGTCTCTCCTACAGATAGTGGAAAGCTTTGCAAGTGGAAGAGGTTTCCTTTCTCCTTAGCCACTGACTCACAGCTTTGGGGTAAAAGTGCAAAAACAAACCACTGCGAAGTTACAGTGGCAGAAACTGCTGAAGAAGTAACACAGGCAAAGATCTTGACAAGAATTTATAGTCTGGGCTGGAGGATGCTCTTCCTGAACAGTGGCTGTCTTCCACTGTCACCTCCTGTGGCCTTATATCCCTTGTAAGTTTTCTGCTTTGCCATGCTTCTCTCAACATCTTTGCTCTGTCCGTCAATGGTGTTTGTTTTAATCCCCTTCAGCACTTCTAGCTAACTCCACTCCACTCTAATTAGGGCACTAACATGACATTTGCTGTCATTGCCCTGTCCTATCCATCTCTGCAGGCACCTTGTCTACCCAGAGGGTAAGGTCCATCTTGGAGCCTAAAACTGTACTACTCCAGGCATGCACAGCCCCTTCAATGTAACTCCAACCACACGTAGGCATTTCTGGAAACAAAAAAGGTGCTCGTAAGTCTTTGGCAGGGGATCAATAAATCTGCACTGTGAACATATGCCACTCAATGTTAGAGCACACCTGGAATGCTACGCTTTGAAAGCAGCTCTTTACACACCCAGCAACTTCTCCCAAAGACACTTCTTAACGGGGTATTTGCACAACGCTCTAAACACTCAAAACCAATACAATCTCTATATAAAGACCCAACTTCTACAAAAACAGATACAATAATTTTGCTACCAAATACACTGAATTGCATCTACCTAAACAGAAGGGTTCAGCACATTTCAACATGGAAGGATTATTCTCATTTCTTTGCAAAAAGAGTGCATTCCATTTTAATTCAGAGAAAGGGAGACAATGTTTGCCATTAATGATGTTTTCTGCCAAGAGTTCATACTGAACTATTTTTGTGTTTAATTGTTAAAAAAGTGACACTTTTACCTATACAAAATGGATACATTTTACAGAAAGCAGCCAGAGGATCACAAAGATACTTAAACTTCTCTCAAAACGTTTATGGCTATGTCAAGCACAAAAAGAAAGCTCTATTCTGCGTAACACCAACCTAAACTGAGATGCTAATGCACCTCCCTGGAAAGGGAAGGAGATAATAGTTTGCTTTCTAGTTGTTATTTCAAGAAGACCAAATTCATAAGAGGAGAATTAGTCTCTCACAGCCAAAGATTAAGGTTATTAACGAGCAAAATGATTAATTAAATCCAAGCACAGAAGTGATGAGCTTGTGCATGTTAGCACGAGTGATATGGAAAAGAAGTGACTGGACCTACTATTGCCGCAGTGAGAGGCAAAAGCCAGGAGCACAAAGTTTCGAGGTGTACAGCAGTAGATGAACCAGACCATTATTTGTTTTCTAACATAACTGGTATAAATAAAACAGAAAATCAGGTATTTTCTTATATTTCTGCTTTTAGCACTCAGTATTTTGCAAGTGAGAGAGTTTAAGATGTTTTATGAGTCTGAAAAAAGTCACACAAACTAATGGTAAAGTCTATCAGTCTCATATTTATACATACATCACCAGAACAGAAAAAACAAGATAAAAATGCACATGTGTGGATCTCACTTACTTTGGCAAGACAAAAACTCTCCTTCTCATTCACAAAATTCACATACCACATTGTAATTACTTTGTACTTTAACCACAGCTATAATTTAGCCTCATGACTCCTGATACTTAGGGAGACAAGCTATATAATTTTCAGAAACAGTGATTACCCAAACAATCTAGTGGTCTAAATTCAGATATATCTAGACCTACTAGTAAACCCATATGTCTTCCCAGTTTTTCACAGTTTCTGTAAGGATGCTTATGTATTCACACATTCACAAACTGAACAAGTATTTTAAAGATTCAATCTCTCCCCCAAGGAAACAGGTTAATCTTTATTGCATTATTTAATAATCTTATTAAAATTGTTATGCTGGTTTGCCAAGTCAAAATAAAGCTGACATAATTAAAGACTCATGCCTGACAAAAGTCTTTAGTTGACAGTAACATCATATTGCATTAAAAAAATAAGAAAGCAAACAATAATTTAGGTGTTGATTTTCAAATGGACGTTTTACACTTAACACATCAGGTGCAGTAACAAGCTGGAATAGTCCTGAACACACACTTTCAGGGTTTTTTGCACAGACTTTGAGCCTTTTTTTTTTTTCCCTGAGGTTTTGTTTCCCAAAGCAAAGGAATGAAACTGTCACAGGAAAAGCAAAGTCTTATTTAACTGAGGAATTAGTTTGACAAGTCACCTTAAGGTCAGTATTAGCAGAGACTGACTGAAAGCTAGACAAATACTCAGTGATTAAAACTGTGGGTTTAGTCCTGAAGAGCACACTTCAGGAGTCAAATAAAAATTCATCTCTTGGAAATGCAGGAAGTGGTTTCACTCCAGTAAGAGTTCTACAGCTCTCCCTCAGAAATATTATTGAGCTAAATTGAAAAGAAAAAACAATAGGAAAAAAAAAAAAAAAAAGTAAGCTATTGCCATGTAACTGTTTAAGGAGAAACTGGAAAGAGCTTTGAGGCACCTCAGTCTGAAAGTCTGGGGACTCTTTTCTGCAGTGAAGTAAGGAAGTGGTTAAGAGGATAGAGCACAGGCCTCCAATTCTGACTTCTGGCTAGAGGACAAATTTGTTATTTAATGCACTCTGTTATTTAATACTTGCTTTACAGGCATCATCAGGAAAAAAAAATGAAAAATCAGTGATCAGTACATAAACACCATTATTTGAGAAACAGATGTATGTTTTAGTGTACATTATCTTAACAATCATAGGAGCTTAGAGCCTCAGCTTCTCTTCTATGTGACCCAGTTAGCTGTTCTTAACATACACAAACATCTGGGTTTATGTTGTCCAACCTGGTATTTTCATGTAAACAAGAAAAAAAAAGATTGTAGTGGGGAAGAAGCAGTAACTTGCCCTAACTGGTCTGTCCTTCAATCATGCTGCATATGAACTTATTTTATAACACAGAGATGGAATATGTCAGTCCCTCCCACTCTGTAGCAAACAGTACATAAACAATGAAGGCAAAGGGCTTAAGGACTTAATCACGGTGTCAAACTACCAGAGAGGCCACTAGGTAAGTGTGAGACACAAAGACAACACACACATCAATTTAGCTAAACTACATGTCAGAGTAAAGACCTTTTCTTCTTTTTTATCTGGAAGGCATTTGGCATTACGGGAGTAAACAAACAAACAAACAAACAAAAGGTAATATACACATTAGATGTAAATAAAACAAATTAAAACCCACTTCCTGCTACAATGAACTAGTAAAATATGTTACTACACCCTACATAAATTAACTGCCTTTTGACCTGCCATAAGCCATGTCAAAAATCTATTTTTTGTGACCACCAAATAATGCATTAAGAATGAACTAATGAATGATGTGGGCCTTCACCCAATGTGTATCTGAAAGCCACCTGAGGTTCTGATGTCATAAAACTTACACCAAACAATGTCATCATCATCACCCTGCTGATTTTCATAAAATTAGTCATGCTAGTGAAGTCAGGCACATGGGTGCTTGCAAAACTACAGTATTACTATGTACATTGCAACCAGTTCCTCCATTAGAAATCCATTAACATTAAACTTTGGGAAGAGGCTACGTTTTGTCATACGAATTAAGTGAATTTCAAGTTCTGCCAATTACATGAAAACAATTCTAAAAAAAAACCCACAACCAAACCTCCCCAAAAAACCCAAACCACCCAACAAAAAAAACAGAATGAGACCAGGGCAGATTATGGGCACTTTTTGAGCTTTTCAGTTTTTATATACTTTGAAGAGATACTTTGGAAAAGCTTTTATGACACGCACAGAACTCACTGCCAGTATTTTGAGAGCTGACAAACAACACTAAAGTTAACTTTTTATCGTGATCAAAAGGAAGCAAACATACATAACCAGTCATGTTATATTCATGACAGCTAAACTAGGCGATCTAGATCCACAGGACAGGATGTCCCTTTAAATAAAACCAAACTCCAGATAGATAGATAGAAACTGCAAGAGAGGTCATTTTGAAGGTTTTTTTCATTTTTCTGTACAGCAAACTGCATTGATTAAAACACTGCATATTTAATCATCCTTTGCAACAAAAATGAGAGAAAGCGTGTTTCTAACAGGATATTTACCTGTGCTTCTCCTGCTACACTTTCACACAGCTCAAATCTAACAACAAGCCTGTCAAAACTTGCCAAAGCAAGTTTTAGCAGGGATAATAAGGAAATATCAGCATTCATATATTTTTTTCATATATTTTAGGCTCCTGCAAGGCCTAAAAAGCTTTATCTGATCAGCAGGAGTGGAACAAAACAGCCCAGCTATGCTGAGAATTTCTGGCAGTCTCCTGCAGATTCATCCAGATATCCATGAGCGGAGCAGTTTCCAACCCCGGGTTTGCAAAATCCTGGAGGGTCAATGGGACATTTCTAACAAGTCTGTGAAAGGCAGCTAAAAAAAGCAAGCCTATTATTAGCAGGCTTAAATTTTATATAAGAGCGCTGTACTTCCATTGGAATATTTTTGGGACTCCACACATGCTTAAAGAAAATCCAACCCAAACAAACAAACCCAACTCCAATCCAAACCCCCAAATAGGTCAAAAACTTCTCCTCTCCAGTTAAAATGGCAAAAGCAATAGGGAAGGATCAGGCACGGAGCTTAACGCTGCGTTTACGGGACACCCGATGACTCAGATCAAAATGTCACAAGGCAAAGTCAGTACTGCTAGCCCTACTCCAGCCACCCCAGGAGCAGGATTATGCCTAGTGCAGATAATTGTTCATCTTTCTTCTGGAAATTCAGGCCACATTAAGAAGAGTGTCAGCCTACCTACTACATTATCAGCTATGTGTTTGCTTTTAGCAAGAGGCTTAGAAAAATCTCAAATTGCCCTGAAACCTTTGGCTACTGAAGTCATGCAATTTCAACAGTTTCAGTTCACATACTAAAGAAAAATGGCATAAAGAAATCCAAATGTGAATTATATTGAATCCATTAAAAATAATCTTTACAATTAAAAGTCTTAAAACAAATTTGTGTTTTCTCAGGCTGAATGCACAGGCTTGGATTACCTGCCTTGGGAAAGGGAAAAGAGAACACAGAAAACCAGATGGTTACCCAGTTATAACACTTTTCTATACATGAAGGGAATAAACGTCTCTATTACAATGCTGCTTTATAGTCACAGTTTAGAAAACTCTCTACATTATTCACTATTTTGATGAATCATGATAAATTAACTTTTATTTTTAGTTTGTTATTTTGAAGAGGCCATGCATGAACAAGACCTTAGTAAAAATGGATCACACTACAATCATATTTTTATTATTTTTATTAGAAGCATCTTAGAGGGGAAGATTTAATTGAAGTCGTGCACTTCTGAAGAATACATTTGAACAGGAGTATGAATACATAGAGGAAACTTCTCCCTAAAGAGAGCAGGGGGAAGTGGAAATTACCCCAAAGACATCTGTCAGATCTAGAAACTCCATCCTGAGGACCTGGATCGGGCTGAGAGTGACAGGCTCAAAAGAGGTGCAGCCACATAAGGCACAAATCCCACAGTTCTCCTCTCATTTACATCGGCGTAAACAAGAAGCAACTTCAACACGGCCAAAGGAATTCTATTATTAGAACTGTAAAGAAAATAAGGCCACATTTTCTCAACTAAAACCATGGTATTTTCCCATCCTAACGTTTGTGGTACAGAATCTCTCAGGACAGATGGTAACAGCTTCCTGGTTAATGTCTATAACGTTTCTGTTTAACTAGTTGTGGTGGTGCAATTTTTACTCCTCCCCACCCCTCCTTGTTGGGCTGCTTGGTGCTAGGTGTGATTTCCCCCCCCATCCCCTAAGCTATACACCAATCTGTGGAGATAAGGACTGCTAACTTTAAAGCCCCCCCTTAATGAGCCTGGTTCCTGCCCCTCCCGATTGCTTGAAAACAGCCCATCATCTCCTAATGCCTGGCACACCTGTACCAGGGATGTGGTCAAATGGGAAAAATAACAGAGTTGCGCATTCATCAAGTTCTTGTGCAACTGCTGGAAGGCACCAGAATACTTCACTGTTCGTATCTGACAAAAGTCAATTATCTTGCACCCTATAAATTGCGACCACAAGGGAGACCCTTTGAGCTCTCCTGGATCGCAGCGGGCCTGTGACCAGCATCTCCCCTGAGCTGGAATGCCTCTCAGGTACCAAAACCCTTAAGGTGTCATCTGCTGCCAGAGCTGATGGAAGCCAGGGGCAAAGTCCACCTGCTCGAGTCTCAATTTTATTGCCTGTTGAGGAATGCCAAGGCATTGTGAGTATTTTCTCTAAACTCGAGAGAGAAATTTTTCTTTGAGCTAGCTTCTCTTTCACCCACTCATTCTCTGTTTCTTGGTGTGTGGGTACATACTTCATTCTACTGGATCCAAATACTTTTGTTTCTGTGTGTGTGTGTTTGTCCGTTTTGTGTATGTGCATGTATATATGGATAAATTAAGGTACCATTAATTAAGTTAGTGTGAATCTTGTAATTTTAGAATCTGTAAATAACTTGCTTTTCTTTCAACATTTCTGAATTATTTTGTAACGATAAATTGCTGTTAGTTAATAAATCTAGATTTCCTACTAAATCATCACCGTGTTAATATTTTCATCTGCGACACTATGGCTACGTATTGTATAAATAAGTTATAGTTCAATGAAGACTGACCTAAGAGTCCGAGTTACCTGGTGATTGCACCCCCACCTACAAGGCCTGTCAGCTGCTAGCCTGAGCACAGGAGACAAAGACAATGTAGTTACTGTCCAAGGTACATAAACACTGGGCCACTATGGGTGAGTGACAAAATCAGGGCAACATCTAGGAACAGGACACAAGGCACAAGGGCAACAGAGACTAAGATCAGACTTGGATTTGACTTGGTCTGATCGCAAAGTTAGTGATCTTAATAAGCTTTTGATGAGAGATGGAAGGTACTTTATAGAACTGTAATTAAGTATGAACCATTACAAAACAACATGCTATTTTTTTTAACTATCGGAGCTGCAAGGGCAACAGAGAAATTCTGTCACTTCAATTTTACGGTTTCCCAATAGACTAAATACACACAAGCTACTTAACCTATATAAAAAGAGAAATATTAATCCTGAACACATAAATACAAACCAGCTCTGTGGCATTCCCACCTATCTGGAGTAAGCATCGGAAGGAAAGAGCAGTCTTGCAAAGGGACTGCACTGGGAAACAGAAAACAACAAATGGGGTGTCATGCTTTCCCACAGCATTGTCATTATCCTGAATAGACAGCCTTATGAAAGACAAAACAGGAGAAGCTGTCCTGGTCTTCTAGACAGAGTTGCAATTTTGATGCTGACTCAGGACTTAAAGCAGCAAGCCAGTGGATTAAGGGAATTTAAATTCTGAATTTGCCCTGTATCAACTTTTTTTTTTTAAAAAAAGACAAAAATTAAAGGGGGAAGGTTGGTCTATACAACTGGTATTATTTTTAGCATCTATTTTAAAAACAACACTGCTTTCATGGCATAAGGAATGTATTTTCCAGACAAGCAGAAAAGAGTTGCATCTTTAAAGTTTTAACCATAGTAAGAAGCTGGCAGAACCATCTCAGTCTAAAAAAATACTCAGATTATCTTTCAAGGCAGAAAATCACTTTAACTATCAGACATACCTCTTCACTCAGATGGTCTAACCTCTGATTCAGCTCTCACCTGTTCCTGCTACAGCCACTACCTTCACAAGCATGAACAAGTCAGTCAGTCTCTCTGTATTTTATTCCCTGCCTTGCAGTCCACACTTCTTCCCTACCATGTAGGGGTAGCAAAGACAGAGGTATGAAGGCTGTAGGCATTTAGATTTTAAATCTAAATACTACACCTAAGGATGTATCTAAACCAAATACAACAGAGGGCATCTAATAAAACAGGGACCAAAAAATTATCACCTCTATCCTGAAAAGGACCCACCTTCGTGATGACAAGAGTTAGCCTAGACGAAACCTATGTTCCTACTTCAGAGAACTAGAAAAACCTTCAGGTTCAAAGTTGCTGCATGTTAAAGCTTTTGAAATGTAGTGAAGAACTCCTGATGTGACAAACTATTTCTTGGTTTGCCCACTGTTGCATTAGCAAGCACAAGGGATCACTGTCTCCGTAAAAAATACAGTTTCTATGTGTAAACATTCATTTTGTTATCCTTCAAAATACTGAGAGTTGGAGACCAGGCTAAGTGCAACACATAGTATATTGCTTATCTATTCTATGCTGTATTGGACATCAGTAATTCAAGTAGTCACTGCAAAGAACAGAGATGTATATCACATTACTATCTCCCTTTATTGCCTGCTCTAGCCTTCCCTGTATCTACTGCATTGTACTACTGCCTTCCCACTAGGACTGCATATGTTTCACTGTCTTTTTGTTTTAAATAGCATAGTACTTCACACTGCCCTTGTTCACTCTTACTGTTTCAACTTGAGCCCATTTGTTTTAACTTCTGCATGCCGCACCACGTTTAAGATTGGTTGCCCCTGTCAGTTCTGCATTATTGCAAAACTCACAGCTGAACTTCACAAACACGCCATGCACCACCACCATCCACCACAGGTCTAGCAGCAAAAACATCAACAAGGGCCTTGCACTTCCTCCCATTCAACATTCCTCTCTTATCCAAGGGTATTAACACTGAGTTTTTTGTGTCCTTGTTTTACTTGCTATTACACCTGCTGGAACAGCGATTCCCAACATTTTTCTAGCTCAACTCTGCTGCCGTGGCCTTTCTTCTCATTTCCTTACTTTCCCATCCCTATCCTTTTCTTTTTTTTTTATTTTCTCCTTGCACTCCTTCTCCCGTATGAGCACCAGTTCTGTATGGGCACCTCGTAACCTGGTGGGGTGAAGAGATACAGGGCTATAAGCCCAGATAAAAGTCTCCAGAAGCACTCCCAAGCACCCCCCACCCTGGGGGCACAGCCAAAAGCAGGCAAAAGGAGTATGCGTGCCAGTGCTCCTGTGGAGTTAAGAGCCAGTACCTAGCTGCACCTTGCCTGTAACACCTTGCACCTCACTAGATGGGAACTACCGCTATATGAGGAGGTCTTTGGCACCCATAGCCTGCAGAGGCAAGCTGGCTTGCTCTTTTGGACTCCCTCTCAAAAGGACAATGTGTAAAGTGTTACTGGCAGACTTGCTGCACTGCAGTTCCAGTCAAGTTACAGGCTTTTCTTCTTATTGTCTGCACAACCCAGGAAACACGCAGCTCTAATTGGGAAAGCTTTAACTTCTCATTTTCTCTAACCAAACCTTGAGTTTCAGATTAGTTACATGCACAAGTCAAATACGATGTTCCAGGTACCATCATTCCCATACAGTTTGCTTCAACTGGCTAAGCACAGGAGGGAAAATAAAAACTGGTAACAAGCTTTTCTATTTTGTCATATTTTACACTGCCTGCTGTCTTCTCTCAGGAAGACAGAAAAACTGCAGAATACTGCCCTAAGAAAAAGGTCACATCTACACTGCAGAAGGACCAGAAAAAACCTTAAGCTCAGTCAATTAACATCTGCAGAGACCGGCTGAGCTACAGCCAAGACATTTTCAGCCTGACACCACTGTGGGTGCCCATCACCTACCCTGTAGTCTCTCTACAGGAGAGAGAACCTATTATAGATGCATGGGAAATGCCCGTATGAGCAAGCTTCATGGCCACACGAGCAAGCTTCCCTGAAACAACGGGTTTAAACTGCATCGACTATGTGACGCTGCTAGCTCCAGTTCTGCTGGAGATGCACAGCAGCCCACCCATCAAAAGTAAATTCACATTAGGTAAGAGATTCACTGAAAGTGAGCTACCATTGCCCAGGCTACACACGTTCTCCTGAAGACTATCAGTTACCCCCCTTTGCTGACACAAAGGAAACTGCCCAGAAAAGATATATAACGACCTGGGCACAGCAGACCTGCATCTGCTGAGGAATGAAGCATTCATCTTCTTGCAACCTGCTCCCAGTAGTTGGATCAAATTGTATTTTTGTCTACTGCCAAACAAGCAATTTCAAACCAGAATATGCACTCTGCCTGTAACTACACCACCTGAAATGAAAAAAACTAAAAAGGAAGCAGAAACATACAAAAAAATACCCAATAGGTATTACATGTTGCAACAGACATTTGAGCTTTTAGCCAGACCTTACATGTGTCCTTTTATAAACCTGTAACCACACAAAACTTCTGGGTCACACCTTCCAAATCTCAATGAGCCTTGTCAGACACAACTTACAACCACAAGCAGCTCCCATTGGTATGACAAACAGTATTGTGTGAGTGAGAGAGCTACACTGACAGTCGTAGTATTTGACAGACCAGATCTTTATTGCACTGGGGGATGCATTTTTAAAGACATGTGAATCAATGTGTGGCTCCCCTTACAATGACTCTTATCACTGAAATGCCTATAACACTACACAAAAGACTTATTTGTTGCTTTCACTAAGCGAAGAAAAACACGGTACTCTCTAAAGCCTTGCTATCTACACCAGCAGGCATGGGAGGTAATGACTCCCAGCACCCGGCCAGTCCCTTCTCTGGGATTCCACCGTATCAAAACGACCACCCAAACGTGGGCTCCTTTCCTACAGATCCGACGTTGCGCACCTCCGCCGTGTCAGGAGTCTGGCACACGATCTCTCGTTCACATGCTGAAAAACATAGCTTTTCTGAATCAGCATCAAAGGAGAGAAATCCAAGCAAGCTCTGGTGTGCACCCGGCATCCCTCGGTGGCATGCAGGCAGCGAGAGGGCACAACAGAGACCAGGCTGCTGCTTCCTCCTCCCCCGGGCCTATGTTTTCTTGAAGACTGTTTTCTAACGAGCCATTACAAGCTCTTCCTTCTTCTTACAAATTACTTTTCGCTAGTACTCCAGTAATACTTAGCAGCTGCTGTTTAAAACCAGCCCGGATTACTTTCTACAACTCCCCACCCGTTTCGACCAAACCCGCCACAGCACAGCGCCATGGTTTCAGCACCGATTCCTCCCGGGGCTCAAGTCGTGACTGCCCTGCGGTGCCCTCAGGGAGCCGCAGTTCGGCGCCGGGTGCCCACGGCCACCTCCGAAGGGTGAGGGTCTGCCCCGCCGGCCGCCGCGTTAGCAGGTTAGAGGCCGCCGTTTCAGCACCGCGATCCCGTAAACGATCACAGGACCCGACGGCATTGCTGCAGGCTCCCAGTTTCAATTTCCTGCCGAGGGGACGCCGCGCTGCTCCGGACGGCCCCGGGAGCAGAGCTCGGTCCCGGACGCGGCCCAGCGTTCCTTAACGTTTCCCCGCGCAGTATTTCAAGCCCGGCGCTGAAAGCCGGCGAAGGCCGACCGGGAGCTCACCTCCCGCCTCCCGCCTCCCGCCCGAAGCCAGCAGCCCCAGGAGACGCACGCCCAGGCGCTGCCCGGGGCCCCGGCGGAGGGAAGCGGGGCACGGAGCGGCCCTTCACCGGCCGCGCCGCGCCACCCCCAGGGCTCCCCGCACTGCCGAGGGGCTGAGCGAGGAAGGATGGGATGGGATGGGATGGGATGGGCCGCTCCGCGACGGCGGCGGCCCGCTCCCGCCCCCTCCGCCACCGCGCACCTGCCCGCACGGGCCGCCCCCCCGCGCTGTCATTACCCACCTACCCCGCAGGCCGCCGCCGCCGCCGGCCCGGCGCGCGCCCCGCCGCCCCCACGCCGCGCGCGCACGCCGCCAACGCCGCCACGCAGCGCCGCGCCGCGCCCCGCCGGCCGAGGCTGCCCCGCGCGCCGCCGTGAGCCCCATCCGCCCCGCGGAGCCCGCGCCCGGCGGCGGCACGGCCCCCCCGCCCGTCCCCGCCGCCGCCCCTTACGCTGGCTCGGCGGGGAGGTGGGGCGGCCGCCGGGAGGAACCAGGAAGTGAGCGGCGGCGGAGAGAGGCAGCGCACCCCCGGCCCGTCCCCGCCCTGCCGCCGGGCGCGGCGCGCGGGGCTCCCCGGCCCACGGGCGGGCACCGGCGCCGCGCCCGGCGGGGCTCGGCGGGGCTCGGCTCGGCTCGGCCCAGCCGCCTGGGTGCCGCAGGGCCCCGTGCGGCCGCGGCGCGCCTCTGCCGAGCGCGCCTATACGTCTCGGGCGTGCGCGGCGGGGCGGGGCGGGGAGGAGGAGGAGGAGGAGGAGGAGGGGAAATGCGGGTTTTGGGAGGAAAAAAGAACCTTTTCAATTTTTTTTTTTTTTTTTTTCTTCCATGGGGAACAGGTGGGCTTCACCGCGCACCTCCGAGCTCCAGAGCAGTCGTTCGGGTGGTTTCGGTTTGCGGGGATCGCGGATCGTGCGGCATCCCCGAGGGCAGAGCGCAGGGCTGCAGGTGTGGTGTCCGCCGGCGGGGCAGCCCCGGGGAAAGTTTTCTCGACGCTCTCCATCCCGAGCCGCCGCTTCCAGCGTCAGGCACGCCGTGCCAGTTTCTGTTTCCCGGTTCCCTCGGGCTGGCTTTATTGCAGCCAACGCGTGTCATCCATTTACCGTAATGAGGTCAGAGGAAGAGACGTTGCTTTGCCCTTGTTAAAAAACCAACCAAACAAAACAAAAAAACAACCCACAACAAACAATTGGCATCTTTTTTGTCTGATAACTTTCATTGTTGCCTTGCGTTGGAGGAGGGAATTTGAATGCAATAAGAAGCGCTCTTTAGAGCGAGGGGATGCCTTCTGCCAGCCGCCAGGAAAAAAGAGCCAGACCTGGCCTGCTCCAGCCTTTGGAAAACCGCTGTCTGTCTGCAAACAAAATTTGCTGTCTGAGCCTCCGGACTGTGCAAAATTTGACTCGCATTAGGCAGATTCTGAGCAAGAATGGCAGAAGGGGTGGAAAAAAAAATAAAAATCACTCTTTCCTTGCAATTAGAACTGTTAGCTGCTGTGAGCTAAGCCACGAGACCGGCAGGACTGGGAGCCAGAATATCTGCCTGTGCTCCCAGAGGGAATCACAGGGTGCACCTGCATTAACGCTTTATTTCAGATCAGGAATTCACTTTTACAAGGGAGTTTCTAATTTCTCCTTGCTATAGTTTGGCTCATGCTGCAGAACATGAGGACACAAAAATGGCACTGCGGGGTCAGATGAAGGGTCTGTCTGTGCTGGGCAGCAGCACGGGCTGATGCTGTGTAGGGAGAACATACAAACCAGGCCCCTTTCCTGTGTGAGCGCTGCCTGGGCCTGGCCCTGCTCACCCCAAGGAACCCACACCCCGTCTTCCAGACCAGTCAGGCTCCACCTGCTGAGAAGCAGTAAGCAATCCCCACACAATCCTGACATGTGGAGACTTGACTCCTTTTGGATGTAGGGAACCCCTGGGATGCATCTGAGCAACGCATCCGCTCTCTGCTCCAAATAATGGTTGTGCCACCTGCTAATGGGAGCGGACCAGCGCTAGCCCAAAGTAAAACCACCAAAACATCTCTCACTCATCAGGTCTGCTCCCGCTGCATCGTGCCACTTGCTCAAATAGGCACAGCCAGAAATGCTCTGTGCATTTGACTGAGCAAGGAGTATTGGAGAGCTAGAAACACCTGGATAAATTCCAGCAGCGTGCTGTGTAACCCTTGTGAGCCATGGGTCAATCTCTCCTAAGCATCAGCATGAAGTCAACAACTTTTAAAATCATTTGAAAATTAGACACAAGCCATGCAAAAAAGTATGAAACTTACATGAAGTTCTTATGCAGCTTCCAATTAAGGCTATCCAAAAAAACCCTTAATTATTAATATAAAGTATGAGATTTAATTGATTTCTCATGCTGTTTTCCCAGGGATATCTGGCACAGGACCAACAGCACTCTCCTAACAAGAGCATTTTGTTTCTTCCCTGCCCCAACCTGGCCTATGCTCCACACCTCGCTCAGACCTTCCTGAGGTAAAAACCTCTGTGCTTCCCCATTTTTCTTGCGGGGTTTATCACGATGCGAGCCTTTCCCGAGCACTGGGGTATTTCCACAGTCTCTTTCAGGAGCTTTTACCCTGGCACCAGGCAGGCAGAGAGCGGGTGCTGCCCCTTTGGTTTACCACAAGCGTCAGCTTCTCGGAGGGGGCGTTTCTCGGGCAGCGGGGTGCTCAGCCGGCACCACCTCCAGAGCGCTACGCCTATCCCCTGCGGGAGCCTTCTGCGGGGAGTTTAAGGGCTGCACACGCCGCTCTGCCCCTAGGAAAGGCGACACGCCGGCCTGAGGCCACGGCTCGGCCCTTCCCGCCGCTCGGGCGCGCGGGAGCGGGGCAGTGCGCAGGCGCGATCCCCGCCCCCAGCGCCGCGCGTCACGCGGGGCGGGGCGGGGCGGGGCGGGGCGGGAGGGGAGGGGAGGGGAGGGGAGGGGAGGGGCGCGCGCCCCGCCCCCCTCTCGCCCTCTGCCCCTGGTGGGGCGGCGGCGGCGCGCGGGCGCCGGAAGCGGAAGAGCGGCCCGGGGTGCGGGCCCGGCGTGCGGGCCATGGCCTCCGTGGTGCTGAGCGAGGCGGAGAAGCTCTACATCGTGCATGGCGTCCAGGTTACGGCGGCGGCAGGCGCCTTGCGGGGAGGTCCCGCTAGCTCGGGGCGGCGGGGAGGTGGCGGCCGAGACATGCGGGCCAGCTCGGGGCGGCCTGGCCCGGCCGCGCCTGGGGCTGGTGGTAGCGTTGGTCTGTGAGGCGTGGGGCAGGGCCCTTCCCCGCCCCCCTGGGCTTGCTCCCTGTGAGCAGGTGTGGGGCGGGGACAGGCTGGGGAGGAGGGAGGGACGGAACTTGAATTTACCTGGTGTCTAGGGGAGAAATCTCTGGGGTAATAATCATCCAGGCACACTGAGAACAGGGCATCAGGACGGAAGGCAGCCTCAGAACAGGGTGTGGGTTTGTTTTTTCATTTCTTGTCCTCCTCTCTCCTCTTGCTTTTTCTCGAATTTTTGCCGTTGTGTAGAGTTTTAGCGTGTCACTAAGCTAAGGAACAGTGAGAGGACCAAGGTGGAGGAGTGAAGGACGTGTGGGCAGAAATGCCAAAGATGAAAGGACTGTACTGTCTGCAAAGTCCAGAAACTGTATTTTACTGCAGAGAAAACCGCTATAGGGATGAGCTGCATAGTATCTGAGAGTACGTAACATCGTTTTTTGAAGCACAAACAGATGAAACCATTGGGAAGGCTGTCAGGTTATTTTTGTCTGCTGCATCCTAATTGTGTATATAAAAGTACAGAATGTGAGTATCCCAAGAAAGACCCGTGTTGTGTTAAGTAATGTTCCTTTTGAAGCCAAGACGTTTACACTTTTGCAGTCTGAAGCTGCCTTTTGGAATGGGAAGGATTTAGTGCAGGAGTTCATGTCTGTCTACAGAGAGCTTGTGGCAAGCTCTAGAGAAATGAGAGGTAAATGGAAAAGCATGGTTGTTTCTGTTGTACTCAAGTGAAAGTTAGCGATGAGACTCTGAGCTTTTGCTTTTATATCCTTTTTACTGTGGTGTTTGGCTTAGGACAAGGAAACTTTAAAATCGCAGATTCTTTTTTTTTTACTTTCCATTGCTGATTCCCTTACACACAATATATTGATTGTCATACTTAGGAGGACCTTCGTGTAGATGGTCGTGGCTGTGAAGACTACAGATGTGCAGAAGTAGAAACAGATGTTGTATCAAACACAAGTGGATCTGCAAGAGTAAAGCTGGTAGGTAAATTTCTTAGGGATTGTGTACCTTGCTGATGAAATTTCTGGTTTATGTGAATAGCTTTAAGAGAAGTTGAGGCTATTTGTAGATGAGTTTCTGTGTGCGTGTAATAACGTGTGTGTGTATAGCACTAGCTGAAACTATGGGTTAAGGAAGTACTGACAGGATACAGAATTTGTTCAGGCTGCCTTAACCTGCTTGAGCTAGATTTACTGTGAAGTACCTGGACAGCCTTCAATCTGAACTAATCTAACATTTAATCTTGAAAATTTATACCACTGTTGTGCCTAATCCCTGGAAAAAAAGATTTCTCCTCCTTTAGAGTGAAGCAAAACTATTTCTGGCACATGTTGACTGTGAAGAAGATAAATATACTGTGCAGTATTATAAAGGTTCTGCAGAAATAGCTGCTTCCAGAACCAAAATGATAGAAATAGTCATGGATGTTAAGAGTGTTGTTTTAACCTGGAGAAAGCTAATATGTATGGTAATTATTTGAAGAATCTTCTTAGGCTTAACATTGTCCTTCTAAAGCCTTTCTTTTTAAAAAAACCCCTAATGTTAGTTTAAGTTCACTCTGATAGAATGATCAGTGCAGATAACTGAAAGGTAGAAATGACAGCTTACCATAGGCATTTAATTTAAAGGGGTAGTTCTGTGACAACTAATTCCAGCTGTGCAATATGTTTTTTTGCTTTAACAGGGACACACTGATATCTTGGTAGGTGTAAAAGCTGAAATGGGGACACCGAAGTTAGAGAAACCAGATGAAGGTTACCTGGAATTCTTTGTTGACTGGTTAGTATATGAGAAGTGAAGGAAATGGGTCTAATATTTGGAATAAAGGACTGATCAGATCTTACCATTCTTTTGAGGTTTATACTTTCATTCCACTAACCTCCTATAAGGCTCTGAGTAATAGAAACGAGTTATTTTACTGTTTCAACAGTGGTGAATGTTCAGAAACTTTCTTCTGGTTCTGCAGACTCAAAATAAACAAAACAACAGGAGTTAAAGAGTGAAAACAGGTTAAGTAAAACAATCCCAAATTGCATAGCATCGCTGCAGCTGGAGAAGAGCAGTGGTTCAGTTAAACATGCATTTAACATAACTTCGTGACTACAATGTCAGTTGTCTTTTTTACAATAGTAGAATAGAGAAAATCGCTCTCAGAAATTAAGTATTCCAGAAGAAAAGAATTGACTGATACAGACTGTGCTTTAACTGTACTTAAAGGTTGGCTTACATTGTCTGTGAAAGCAGTGGAAAAAGATTGAAGTGCATTTTTTACGTATCCATTTGTTTAAAAAAAGAAACATTCTCACTGTAAACTTCAGATGCAAAAGTTAATTAGAAAATTAACTATATTTAACAGTGAATCAGTATTTCATTAACTAAAATGGTATTTGTTTTTAATCATATTCCTGTCTTTGAGCTACAAATGGACTATTGTTTAGTCTTACAGTCTTCATAGTGCTCGAATTATGAAGGAAGCTAGAAGAAAACTGAGAGCTCTTGTTTTCAGGTTGCTCTGAGATAGCATAGTGATATCTCTGTATCATTACAGACTGTCTGCTGTCTGAAACGACAGTATCCGTGTCTTGTAGACTTCCTACAACTGTTCATTATAAAGTAATGTGCTTTGGGAACCTCTCATAAAAGCCTTGGCGCCATCAAGTTAGCTGTTTCGTGTGTGACCTTCTTTTTTATTTTTATTAAAAGGAAAAAGTGTTGCTACTCTGACATTAAAGCTAAGGTATGAGAGCGAGTAAGTGAGTGTGTATCTCATAATCTGTCTGACCTAACTGGCTATATGTGCCTTAACGTTTGTGTTTCTCTCATGTTATGCAGCCTTACCTCAGACTGCCTCTCTATGTCACAATGTACTAGTTAACTGTGGAAACTTAGGCTTTGTAGAGAGAAAGACTCATCTACGAATTAATGGTTTGTCTAGGATTACTGTTCAAAAAATATCAGATAGGAAGATGATCTTCTCCAGTGGGGTCCTGCCATTGAAGCGGATCTGAGCTTGACTGCTTTATAACACTCATGGATGAAATATCCTAAATAGTATCTGCTTTGTTCTGGTGGTTTCTATGTGAAGAAAGTACAGCAGCAGGCACATTTTCTTCCTAAAATAAGTGGTCTGTGGGGCTGTTGCAATTCTGTGACACTTCTTTCATATGTAAATAAGTGTTAGAAAAACTTCAACTCATTAGATCATGTTAGCTGTATTTTCTAACTGTTAATCTTTGCCTCAGAAGAAGATGGGAGGGATATGTGCAGCAATATTGTGCAAGATGGATCTTGTCAGTTCTAGAAATAGGTAATCCTTACTTTCTGTGACAACACAGACCGAAAGCCTAAATTTTAGAGAAGGGTAGTCACTTCTCGCATGCTTCTGCCACCAGGGAAAATTGACCTCCAGCCTCCAGAAGGATCCAAAAGACAAAAAGTGAACTGTAGGCAACTTGTTCCATGTAAAGGGAAGTGAGATGCTGTCAGTACTCTGATGTTTTTCCCTACTGCCGCTGGGTGGTAGTAACGGAGCATAGTTTGACACACTGAATCTCCTGATGAAGCTCCTGTATGTTCTACTTTGCTTTTATATTGTTGAAATTAATAAGAAAAACAGACTGCAGTGTTTGCTATTTTAAAAATGCTTATTTTCTGAAACACTCAATGTTTCTTGTACTGATGAAGATAATAACTTGCTGGATCACATATATAATTTTCTGCCCCAAAATTCCATTTCATTCTGCTCTGAGTCCTTAACCTAGAATCTGAGAAGCATGTTTAGTCCCATTTTGAGATGAACTTCAGTGCAAGTGTCTGGAAGAGGTGATTTTTGGAGCATTGCTTTGTGATAATAGAAACGAATTACTGTAGAACAAGTCCATGTCCTATGTGGTATCTGTACTGCTCATCAGCACTGGAGAAGACAGTCATCCTGGCCATTGATGTTGAAAGACTGCTGTGTCTGCTTTTCCATGCTTGAGTTTCGGGGCTGTTATAATACTGACTTGTTAAGGGTTTTTTTGGGTTTTGTTTTTTTTGACTGAAGAAAAGATCTATCGTGTGAGCTTGAATATCATGGTAATCACATTAACACAGTTAGACAGCATCTGGACCTGAATTCAGGTCTATCAGTTTCTGTGACTGCCTTTGTGGTCCAGATATATCATATATGTGATGTCTTCTGGCTGCTTTCTGGAAGAGTGGAATGTTAGTGAGATGGTTAACTTACTGCTGATTCTAAAACAGTGGAGCTGCCTTCTTGTTTCAAATGACTATGTTTCTTTTGGTGCAAGAACAGAAATCTGGTATTGGTTGCTTAAAGTAAATACGGCTTTAAGTAAAGAATATCCTCTGTGTAATGATACCGTTGTATACCAGGACAATAGCTGCAAGCTTTTGTTTAATTAACTCTTGTCATTGTAGATTATAGTATAGTAATGGCCTGAGCAATGGATAGGAATTACTTAACTACTGTGAGGAAGATTTTGACTGGTAACAGCAAGGGTTTTGAAATTCAGTAGAGGTCTATGGTAGAAGCATCCTTGGGCTTTAGGAGGGGTCTTGATTGTTACACAATGTGACTCTGAAATGTTTTGAAAGTCTTTAAAATTACATTTAGTTTGCAAATAGAAATACTGTGCTCCGCCTGGCCAACTACGTTCTTTCTCTGCTCCATAAAAGAAGTTTTTTGGCATTTTCTCTTACTAGTGTGCTAGAGAACTCCTTTTCAAATTTTTGCCCAGTGTAAATTACTGCAGTAGTCTGTGAGCATTAGGTGGCAGTGTTTACCATATAGTTACTATAATAATACCCTGCTAACTTTTTTATTTCACTTGGATTGCAAGGAACTTAAGTGTTAAAATAATAATGGAATTAAGATGCATTGAAACTTTCAATGATACTCCAGTTGAGTCTTATGTTCTTCCTACTCCCTGTCAAAGAAAGCAGCCATTTATAATTAAAGCATGCAACATTTGATAAAACTTTGTTTAGAAGTAATAATGAGGTATAGATTGAGGTTTGTATAATTCTTTTCAGCTTATCATAGGAATCATAATGCTTGCATAACCATATTTTAAACAGAAGGATCTGGTTCACTTGCATAAAAGCTGCTTCTGTGGATAAGGGCTTGTTTAGTAGAACCTGAAGACTTAACTCAGCATATTTCCAGAATGAAGTTATACTTGGATATGGTCCTATCTTACAAAATTGGTGTCTAATATTAATGCAACTGTGAGTAATATTGTGTGTTACACTTGCAATGCTTATTCATGTGGCAATTGTAGTCTGGAAACATAGGTCAGGGCTTGATTTGAAGTAATTTTTTTTTTTTAAGGGCATATAGTGCTGTCTGTTTACAGAAGCAGCAAATAACTTCTATAAAATCCGGTAGCTCTTTCTGGCATTCTGAGTTTTCATCAGTTCTGCAAAAGAACAAGTTGGGAGAATTACTGTGAGGTAATTCTGATAAATAATAATAATAATAATGGGTAATAATATGTAAGCTTCTAGACTCTGCAGTCTTATTGATGCAGCTCACTGGATGGTTTAAGTCATATCTAGATGATGTGGATCTTTCTTGTTTTGTTTTGTTTTTTTAAAGGTGAAGGGACTATATTCCAAGACTTTGTTTTCCACTGTATGTTTGTATTCCTGTGGTGTGCCTGTTGGAAGAGCTAAGAGTTTGTATCATAATATAAACATGAAACAGACATGAGAAACTGGCACTGGGAGCTGCTCAGCCAGGATAATACAAGCTATTAAAGATTTTGAACATACTGAAACCAATTCTGTGGAATCGCCTCTTTTCGTGTGTTCTGTAATAAGAAATGAATTTGGGGGAGGTCTGACTAGTTTATTTAAAAACAAGATCTGCCATGTGGGCCATGCATCTACTGCTTGAGAATGCTTTTTCCCTCTAGAAACCAGAAGTTAGGTTCAGAATACGTTTGTTATTTTTCCGTATATGCATCTCTGGACATTTCTGCTCTATTTCATTTTGATTTGGAGGTGGTTTGTTTTTTGTTGGGGGGGATGTGTGTTTGGTTTTGTAGGCCTGTTTTCTTTTATTGTTAGAATTTTGTTCTTAGGCATGTACAGAGCCCCAGCACCCAAGGACTTTCTTGCACGACTGCTTGTAAACAAAGTTTGTTATGTTGGAATCAGGGGCGTGAAGACCACACACTTTTGTCAGATCCTTTCTGAAAAAAATGTTCTTTAGTTGCTGCTCTCCATAAGCTGCAGCTGGTGAAAGTAATGAGCTACTGTCTGTAAGTGGCTTGATAGCAGAGAGTACACTGAGTAAAGAAATTACCAATTAAGGTCAGGCAGTCATGTCACTTTTTTTTTTTTTAAGAAAGAGCATATTCTACTTGTCATAGTGTCACATCTTTCTCTTCTTAGTAACTCTTATTAATAACAAGGCTGTCTTGTTAGCTGTTCTGAACGTAGTACAGACTTCTCTCACTTTTTTATTTTTGATAGAGTTGAGGTGATAGAAGATGAGAGTGCTTAAGAAATAATCCCTGAGAGAATTCATCAACTTTAATATTGTAATTTGGGAACTGAAGATAGTAGTGGAATTTAATTAGTATCAGAATTTGTTGCAAAATGTAGGTACATTATCTGCATCAAGACATTTTCTTATGCAAAACTGAAATAATTCCTTTACAGATAGGATGCTTATTCTTGTACAAATAAATCCATAGATATTTCTAATGCTCTTTGGGTATTGGCTGCTTCAGAAGTGAAAGTATTTTTTCTTTCTTTATCTAGTTCTGCAAATGCCACTCCTGAATTTGAAGGCCGGGGAGGAGAAGAACTTGGCACAGAGATAGCAAATACACTCTACAGAGTGTTTAGCAGCGAGAGCAGTGTAGACTTGAAATCCCTTTGTATTAATCCCAGAGAGCACTGCTGGGTTCTCTATGTTGATGTATTGGTAAGTAAGAAAATGAAACTAAGATTCGAGGAGGTTTTTCAAGGCACTGACTAACTTAGCATAACTGTGTATTTTCATGTTATAAAAGCCGCTCATAATGCGATACAATGCTTCACAGCATGGATGGTCATTTTCTTGTGAATCTCCCTGTAATAGTTAATCACTACTTCCACCTTGCTTTTTTTCTACTGTTCTTGATGCCACTGCTCCACTGCAGAGCTAATAAAACACTGAATACTTCAAATCTGTCTCAGATAAAAATCGGTGATCAAGGAAATTCCTGCTGAAGAAGGCTAACTTTTTTCAAGCTAGATATAACAACAAATTTTTCATTGTAGTGAATGTAACTTAGCATGGACGAATGTTAGCCCTAACATAACTGTCCATCCTGTCTACCTCTTTGCACTATTATCACTGCTAATTCAGTAAGGTAATATTTGGCATAGGCACTTCTTGATGAAAGTTGTATGCATATATTGATGTAGAAGAGAAACTGAGTATTTGCTCCCATTAAAAAATGGAAACTGAATTTTGTGCATATAAGTCTTGTGCATGCATCAACTCAGTTTCCAAACTATGCTGTATTTAAAGCACTCTGTCATGGGAATTTAATAGAAGTCTGCAAGTCAGACTCTCCTGAGCATTATTTCCAATTCTGGCTGGTCCAAAATTGAGTTTCTATTTGTCAGATTTGTAACTGAGAATATTTTGAGGGATCTTCCTCACATAAATCCAAGCATGTCTATGAAATGATTTGCAAAATGTTAAGCTGTATTGCCAAAAAAATTAAATACAGGGTTTTGTTAAACAAAACGGGATCATTTAGACTAAGACCTAAATAAATGTGAAAATTAGTCCTTTATGTGTTTAAAATCAGTAGAATTAGCCTAATTATAGTAGATATGGTACATACTGTGACTTAGTCTGCATACAGAATGATCAAATATGCACCACTGCTGAGTGCTTTAACAGTCCTAGTCACCAGCTTATTGGAGCTTGGCATAGTTTAATAGAGAATGAAGTGCTAGTTCTGAGAAATCACACTGGGGCCTTTAGTTACTAGGTAATTACAAGTAGAGGTACAGAGTATTAAATGCTGTACTTATTTAAGCAATGTACTACCTAACATTGCATAAACACTGCATAAACAAAGACTTTCATAAAGCTGACTGCTGCAGAAGTAGTCCTGTATATTTTTTTGTATGAGGTATAACTGGTCATTTGATTTTTCCTGGACAAAATTTTTGATTGTACACAGCTACAAACAGCCTTGGTATTTGTATGCTTTTTAATGTCATGTTCTGCAGGGGTTTTGTGTGTGAGCCACTGAAGAGCTGCTGGTAGTTAGAACAAGATATCATTAACATTTGTCTCTTATTCTGTTCCCCCACTTTTTTCTTTTTCCCCCTCCACCCCAGGCCTCTGTATTTTCACATTGGTGAGGTATTTGTACTATTTGCTTTTCTAAACAGAAGACATGTATATCACATGAGAGTTTATACTTGATGTAGGTGCTTGATACCTACAGATTTTCCTGGAGCTGCTCTTGCTGAATCATTCCTATAGAATTCTATTTTTAATAGTACATGGTGGAAGTATGACACTTGTGCTAATATAAGGTACGAGTTGTATTATTCATCATTTGAGGGAGGCAGATTCTATATATAATAACAATGCTTACTGAGAGTCTTCTGGATGATGTTTTCCTTCAGAATTCCTGGAAATTGTTCACACTGGTGTTTGTGTTGCATAGTTAAGTTGGAGGGAAAATAAGCCTTAAATCTGTTGTAAGCCTGAAAATGCTGATACCTTGTGGTCAACTGGGAAGGTACTTGCTTTCAAGTCTCATTTCAAAAGACAAAGACCTATGCAGAATGTTACAAACCATTTGCTATGTAATTTATCCATGCATGCTTTGGTTGAAGCATCTGTATTCAGCTCCTATCTGTAAACAAAATTTGAGATATGGAGCCTCAAAAGAGAAAATAGTATATTTTGCATAGCCATGCAGCTTACTGATTAAAAACATCTCAAATGTTTTTTAGTGGTCAGCATACTTGGGAGGTGCTATAGTTGTGTACAGTCAGACTGCAAAGATAAAACTTCAACTATACATGCCACAAAGATGCAGACATACGGACACATACATAGATACATAGTGTCAAAGGTCAAGAATATATACCTTGACCTTTTAAAATATATGCATTCTTTCTTAATAATGGAAGGCCTTCCACTTCCAGAGAGTGACTCATGAGCGTGGAGATACACAGTACTGCAAAACTATAAGCCTATTCTCACCCTTGCTGTCTTTCTCTCGATTTCTTTCCCCTTCTAAGTCACTGATATCAGAAATAAGCTTTTAGGCATTTTTGAGGGTGTTTTTGATACATGTATAGCCTTCTCCACATAATTTGCCTCAGCAGCCTGCTGTGCTGAGAGCCAGGAGAACCCAAGTGTGCAATCCCTTCATTCCCTACCCAGTCACAGCACCTTGTGTGTTGGTGGGAGTGCATTTGGTTCTGTTAGCAATTCGTTACTCAGCATCCCTCAGAGGATTTCCTCATTTTTTTTCTATTGCCCCTCCAGTTTGGAAAAAAAACATTAGATATCTGTCCTTTGGGAGGAAAAACTTACTTCAGTAAGGCAAGGTCTGCAATATTTTTCTCTTTTTTTCTCACCCCCAACAACTTTTTCATTTGCATATCAGTAAATTAGCCCTTTCTAAGGACTCCTTTACTTCCCACACACAACTCAGTTGTGCAGACTTTTAGTCCTTAAAAAAAAAAATAAAAAAAAAATATGGAGGAATCTCAGTACAAGGTGCTTCAGCTGAGAAGAGAGCGTTCATTTCTTTTTGGAGGAACTGTTGCACCACGCTTGACACAGGCCATGTTCCTAGCCTGTAGGTGCCACTGTAATATAGATAAGGCTTTAGAATAGCAGCCTGAACATAAGCCTAGCAACAGTACAGGCACATCCCATTACTGTGTTTTAGTAATAAAGATACTGTGGGGCTTATTGTTTTATCCAGTAAAATCCAATAATGACTGAAAGTGGCAGGTTAACCTCTCTGTATCCAGCAGCTGTTTGCAAAGAAATAATCTGATCACCTTTGTATTTAGCTTTCTATCCCAACTTTTTGTTGTTCTTTTTACACAGTTCAGTCTGTCTTCATAAAAATAAACTGTCTTTCCAGAATATCTGATTTATTATTTGCTCCCATTG
The DNA here is from genome assembly GCF_965140245.1 of Athene noctua. Lineage (NCBI taxonomy): Eukaryota > Metazoa > Chordata > Aves > Strigiformes > Strigidae > Athene > Athene noctua. Next base: position 152,936,853 of record NC_134038.1, read on the forward strand.
TGGGAGTTTATCTCATTCTTAAATAGATTTTTGAAGAACAATCAATGCAATCAGTGTTGCAAAACTGGTTTTGCTCTTATCATACAGCATAGATTGATGTAATGGAGAAGCCTCCATATGTTCTCACTGAAGTACTTCCAAATGCTTGCAGGGGATGTGTATATTCGTAGAATAGTACTGGCAGCTGAGAGCAGAGCTTCTCAGAGAACGAGCACTAGACTATGGCCAAATACGTCTTGGAATTGTCTGTCAGCCTATAGAAGGTATTAGTGGTTATGGGAGCCCTGCCTTTTTAGCTGGTATTCAGTGCTGTTCTTCTCTTTGACTGTTCTTCTGATCTTCATGGGGAAAAAGCTAAGATAGACTTCCTCCACACACTTTAATTCAGATGGTAGTGTAATCAACAAGTAGACTTTGACATCAGGATTTCCTTAGATCTTTTTCAGCTACAAGACAAACCTGCTGCTGACTCCTTTTCCATAAACAATAGAGAATAAATCATGATGTACCTTCATAACGATACCTTTTATAATTATATTTTCTCAACATGTTCTTGGTGACAGTTTGTGTTGCTTTGAAAACAATTCTACGAATTGAATTTGTCCAGCTGATATTTTAAAAAAGACTCCTCTTTGAAATAAAGAAAAGGGATTGACTTGATTTAACATTAAAGAATGAACGTGGTGAGTTTATAAAAAGTGCTCTGGTCATAGTCTAGTTCAGAGCCTTAGCACAAGAAGAGTAAGAACAGTGGGGGTTTCATTTCAGGTTCTAATATTAAATTGTATAATTTATTTTATTATGAAGTGCGTTAACTCTTCCATTTTGCATGTATAATACTGTTAGCTGTAATCTTAATTTCCTATCTGCTGTTTCTTTTCATAGATAGGTTTTAAAGACAACTTTTTTTTTTAAAAAAAAAACAAACCCTGTTCTGGTTCTTAGTTTTGTGCCTTTTCAAGTAGATTTAAATAAAATAAAGCCTTGGTTTAAAGGCACTAGCCTGATTTTTCTTTTAAAGAGCTTCTTTTTTTTCCTCTCCAGTTATTGGAATGTGGTGGGAACCTCTTTGATGCAATCTCTATTGCAGTGAAGGCAGCTCTCTTTAACACAAGGTAAAGCAGAAATGTCATTTCATGTGAGTGAAAAAGGCATGGGAGGTGAAAGAGAAGTACTCTCTGGCAGCTAAATGTTTTTAATGTTTAATTATTTAAATACTATCCAAAGCAACTTTCATTCAGATACAGGGCAGTACATTTGCTTGCAAGTAACATGAACTAATATCTTTAATTCAGTTTCTAATAATCGAGTGTCATATTGCATTATATGCACACTCAGGCTCACAATATAACTTCTGTTCTGTAGCCAGATCCAGAAAAAAATTGCCTTGACCATGTGGTTTTGTTGCAAGTAGTTGGAGGCCCTTGTTGATGCCTAGTGGGTTTAAAATAAGTATTTACTGATAAGTGATGCTCCTGAATAAGAAGCCCTCTGTCAGTGTGACTACCGATTTGTAACTAGCCCTAATTTCCCACTTCTGACGTTCTTTCTCATTAACTGTTAGTCTAGAGGGTTTGTGTTTTTTTTAAACTAAGAAGAAATGGTGGTGAGAGATTGTGGGGAGGGGGAAATAATGTGTCTTTAAAAGAATTTTACCTTGTGCATTTTAATTTAAAGAATGGAAGAACAAAATCTAGTAGAATGAATGATGTGAGTGCTCTGTGTGTGTGTTAATGATAATTTTCAATACTATTTTTTTCTAATGTTTTTATCTTCTTTATCTATGTGGAAAGGGAATACAGAGTTTTGTAGCACCCTTGAGAAAGAAACTAGGTGAATGGCTCTGCTAAAAAATGTTTATAGAAAAATTAGCTGGAAGAGGTACAAAAGATTTTTACAGGCATAAATGTTCTACAAATGGATCTTTAAAAGATCAATCTCAAATTGTTCTTCAGCTGTAAATTGGAGATCTGCTAGTCACTGGTATAGTTCTGGCTTACTCATCAGGGAGTCAGCACACCGTACTAGTGCTGGAGAAGTATGTGCAAGAAGAGACAGAAAATATGGTTTTGAAGACAGGCAGTATGTCAAGTTATAAACACTTGAAAAGGGGATAAGAGGAGAATCCATCTGAGACTACAGCTTGTATATATTGCTGAGAAATTTCCCATGTTAATCGAGTTCTCAACTAACTTTTAACAGTAGATTGTATCTGTAGCATTAAGAAATACTGTCACAAACGTAATGGCTCACAAAAGATTGGACAGTACACTAAAGGGAAGAAATGCCTATGTCTCTGTGAGCTGCCAGGGTGCAAAAGTCATATAGTTAATACAGTTGCTCCCATGTGAATTGTTTTGCAGATCTAAGGCATGTACTTTATTTACAAGATAACTAGGTCTGTCTTCTTATTTCAGCTAGAATCCTGGTTCTGAGTAAAGAGAGAAGATGATATAAAAAATAATTAAAATAAATAAAAGAAAATCTGTTGCTTTGGGATCTTGGGCAACATGGAGGGTGTAATTGTATTAATGATGCTGTTTTATTTTGATTTTTCTGACAACTGTATCATTCATGGGATCTTTAATCTGTGGGCTAGCATCCACGGTCTTGTGGAAGTCAGGTATCAAATCAAAATGTGGTACACTACGGCATAATGCAGAGTCTGTTGATTTTTTTTTACCTGTGAAAACCCTGTCTATTGATTTGAGCAGGGAATTCTGGTACATCTAATCTCATACAGGCTCAAAGTCAAGAGGTGAAATTCAGATTGAAAACCTGTTGTCCTCATTCACTGTTCCTCTCCTTTTCCCTTGGTACGTACTAAGTTTTCTTTGGATTGACACAAGGTTGTTTAGAGTAGCTGCCCACTCTCCATAAAATATTACTGTCCAAGCAAGACATTGGTTTGAAGATGACTTCAGATTAAGTGTTCCGAACTTTGCTTGACATGTATTGCTCCAAGTCTTACTTGCCTTTCATAATCTGTTTACAGCCACATTTTTGTTATGTTTTCAGATCTTTGTCAGACTTGACTGCAGCCTTAGAACAAAGAGCAGGGAGCTCAAGCTGCTGGTTTTTTTCTTTGAAGCTACAAATTTTTAGATATTCAAATAGGCATTTGAAAACCTCAGCTTCATCCTTAAAATCTTGCTCTTAATTATTTTTATAAAACCTATGGACATATTTTTCTTTAGGGCTAAATAAATTCAAAATTGTAACTTAAGGAATTTTGCGTAAGAATTAGGGGATTTAAATCCTTTGTATGTCTGACCTGACTCATCGTATCCCCTTCAGGCATGGAACAATGACAATATGACTGTTTTAAGGGGAACATTTACTCCTCGGGGGGTTGTATTGTTCGTTGTGTTCTAAAAACTATATCAAGGTCATGTGTAAAAGATTGCAGATACCAAACTTTCTTCTTAACAGTGTCTCCAGGGTGCTTAAGGCTGTTTTTATCCATGATGGAAGTAGGTATTGTAAAATGTGCAAGTCTTAGCATTAAATTTGATCCTGTGGAATGTGCCTACTTGCAACCGGGGTAATAGAAACTAGGCAACTTTAAAAAGCTACAGAGTTTATAACACAGTAGTCTTGCAGATGTCATGTTTTTTTGCTGGGCAGCATGATCGAGGCAGAACGATGCCTGCTTGGAAGGGTAGAACTGGTTTTTCAGTTGTGAAATCTGGGTCTGCAGCACACAGAACAGAGCATTGTTTCTTATGTGATTAAGTCTTGCTGTACAGATTTCTACCCTGATTAGTTACAGGAATCAAAATAGAAAAATAAAAAGTTGCAGAGTAAACATGTACAGCTAGTTCTTAAGATAAACCTTCACAAACAGGGAGAGGAAATCTCCAGCTTTCTGGAAATGCTTTGTGCTGTACTCTGCCTAGTTTTTGTGTGTGTATACCCCCTTTTTACGCAACTATGATGCTTGTGTCTGATCAACTGTCTTTTTGCCTCAGCAATAGTCCTAATTTGTACCTCTCTCATGATCTTGGCCAGAACAGCTCCATGCAGGCATTTTTCAGGTATTAATTCTGACAACTTTTTCTTGCAGACCAAATATTGCTCTGGCTTCATAGCTGATTTAGGGTGACATTCAAAATTGCTTAATCTCACAAATTTTCTCGAAATTTTCCTTCTTTTTTAAATACTGCTCTGACACATATGCTTCTTGTCTAGGCTGTTGTCCATAGTCCTATGTGGCTTGCGGGTTGGTCACCTTGTGACTTTATTCCATCAATTTTTAATGGAATATTTTTAACTCAGAAACAGGATTTGATGCATTTCCAATGAGTTGCAAAGCATTCTGAGTTTCATTTCAGGAGAAAGTACACATCACGGTTATTGTGCTTACTGAAAGTTTTTGTTTTATCTTGATTCAGGCCAATGTTCTTGCAGGGAATTTGTTCTTACTGAAGCAGGGTTAGCTGTTGTGTAGTACTTGCCTCCAGGACTCTTAGCCACAAATAACTAGAATACTCTTCCAGGGAACAACAAAAAACACTCTGCGTTGGTGGGGGAAATGCTCGCTAAATCAGTCCCTATCTCCTCCTCTTTTTACAGAGATTTGGTACAGAATGCCTAAAAGAATGTAACCTCCAGAGTCTAGTTATAAAGCACAGTGCTGCTGTAAAAGCACTAATATAAAACCAGATTGTGGTTACATTCCACATGGTTAGCTTTCTAGGGACATCTTGAAATACTTTATGTTCTCAATTGCAAATGTATAAAAGAGAGTAGCATGGTTGAGCTGTGTGGGGGTTTTACTGGCCAGTGAAGCAAAGTCTCTGAGTCAGTATTCCATCCTATTGGGCACCTGGATAAATGATGGTATATAAGATGCTGATGTTCTTGACAGCTTGAGATACCATCTTCTACTAAATTGTTTTAAATTACTTTATTCGTTATGCTAAGAAAACGGCATTAAATCATCCTGTAAAGCTCCCATTAAATGGCTATCACAAATACCAGTGACAAAGGAGTCTGTCTAAGCTCACTTGTGAGAGAGCTTTTCACTCACAATTGAGAAGAAAGCATTTCTTGGATTTCTGGCTGGGTTTTTATCCCTGGTTCTATTGTTCTAAAGACAGATACACAAAAACAACAATCTTCTGGCTTCTCAAAGAAATGAAACTATCTTGCAATGTTCCCATCTTGCTAAAGAGAAAGGATTTTACTCATGTCTTTTTTTCCCTTTACCCCAAGTCTCATTAGTTAGTGTCGTTCTTTCCTGAACAACTTTACTACTTGTATTTGCTGCTGATGTCACAGCTTTGTCAAGCACTGTAATTGCTGTACTTCTGACAACTTTATTGTTGTCTGCAAGGTTGGGAACCACAGTACAAAAGAATTCAGTGTTGGTCACTTCTCTCCTGTGCATCCAGGCAGATGTATAGAGTATTGTTTAGAACTGACTTGTGCAATTCAAAAAGAATGTCTCCCCCCATACATTAGTATAAAAACCAGCTCAAATTCTAACAGTTTGAGTAAATATGATGACCTTAGACTAAATATGTTCCCACTTACAATGTTTTCTTCCTAGTCGCAGTGAGTTGTTAAAACTTTGATAACATTCAGGATGTTTTTCTAAACTTTTAGCCTCATTTAGAGGAAAGGGCACTTCCTGGTGTTGAGACTGTTACTACAACTGTATTCATTATCTGTTCTGGCAATGATTTTGCTAATTTTGTTTCCACAGAATACCTAAAGTACGAGTTCTGGAGGACGAAGAAGGCTCTAAAGAGATTGAGCTGTCTGATGACCCTTATGATTGTATTCGACTTAATGTGGATGATGTGCCCTGCATCGTCACACTAAGCAAAGTAAGCCTGACAAATTTCTGACCTTCTACCTAGAGACTTCAGTTTCTGTTAACTTCACCTGCCATTTATTTTTTTCCCTAGATATAAAATTTGTGTTACAGAAATGGTCAGTGACCACTATGTGTTTATATTTGTTCATCTTTGGCCTCCTAATTAAGACATTTTAGTGAATAAGGGGTTTTTTCCCACCTCTGACTTGCAGGTTTCTACTTGATGCATTCTTAAAATGAATCTTCTCGCATGCGGAAGAGTTGTTTATTATTTTTCATCTAGTCTTTGCTCAACATCCACAGCAGCAGATACTTCAGTATGTTAAAACAAATGGCCATTGTTGTGAGGTGCAGAGTTTGTGTGATCTGCCTGGAATTACACAAGTATTTGTGGTAGGGGACAAAACTCTGTTTCCATGGGTGCAATACTGTCCTTTCCTTTCAAACAGGTTTTTGTTTTCCACATATAGCACATAGCTAACACAGTTGATAAGGGATGCTACATTTGCCATTGCAAGAGTTAGTGATTCACTTAGTTATCTGACAGTTTGTCTGATGTTTCTTTTAAGCAAGTTGCATAAATAGTAGAAAGGCTGTCACTGAAGTAGGGGCTCACCTGAGTCTCAGGATGTGTAATTTTCACCTAGGTGGGAGGACAGTCCATTCTTGGAGTTGGGAGGGAAAGGGGAATATGGAGTTTCATATAGATGAAAGGATGGTCAGAGAGGAAAACAGCATGAAATAGTGACGTGCTTGTCTTATCTCTCTTATGTATGTACACACAGTTTGGGGTCGGAGGCTGTTTAAATACTGTGCTGTAAAGTCAGTCTCTGACCACTACCAGAGGCCACATGATATTAGGATGAGAGGCTGCAGGTAACTATCTGAGCTAACACTCACAGTTTAACTTTTATTAATAAAGAGCCTAGAAAACTGCAAACTAATATGTCATTTTGTGACTAACTTACAGATTGGATATAGGCATGTGGTAGATGCTACCCTTCAGGAGGAAGCCTGTTCTTTGGCCAGCCTGCTTATTTCTGTGACCAGTAAAGGTGCCCTCACTTCTATGAAGAAAGTGGGGAAAGGTAGCCTGGATCCTGAGAGTATTTTTGAAATGATGGAGGTAAGGAGTTTGGAGTAGTTACTGTCTTGGGTGGTGCTGCATGAGTTGGAACTTGGGTATATGAAAAGCTGCAGTAAGGACTTAAGAGCAGAGATCTTGGTGCTTTTATTAGATGCACAAGGGACTTGCTGAAGGTCACAGAGAGTTCCTTTGAAACAGAAACTAGTATGAATGGATGTTATCTAAAACTTTTAGATGCCTGAAATGTATGGTACTCAAATTTGTTTCAGTCAGGTACTTCACAACTGTAAGACTGTGAAGCTCCAGCTGATAAACTTTGGGACTGTTTTTAAAGACCAGTTCTGTCTCTTGTTTTATCCTTTAAAAACCGAAAGAACAAAACTTGTCACGTGGTAAAGTCCTTATAGAACTAGAGATGGTACTTTGAATTGATAGTACATGATATTCTCTTCTAGCACAACTCATTTGTTTTGTGATAAGCTTACTGTTCTCACTTTACTGTTGGTTTTTCTTTGCTTCTTTACTGGGTTTTTGATCTGCCCTTACTCTTTTAAAATACTAGTATCTGGATATTGTTCACATCCACATAAGAATTGCATTTTAAACCTTTCTTGAGGCTCTTCTTAAATCTGTCCTCCAGTATAAATTCTGATGCCTGGGTTTGGCCTTAAGCGTGAGACAGAAATGGCTTTTGAACTTGGAGTCAGAATGAAAATTCAGTTTTTCAAACTGGCTCTGTTTCTTAGAGATCCAGAACTAATTTCAGCATGGCTGTACTACGGAATGCAGAAATTGCGGCCAAGTTTGAAAACACTTGGTCTCAAGTGGAAATTCCATGCCGAGTATATGTGACACCTCACTATTTTATGATGTCAGTCCAGAGTGCTAATCTTGGTGGTACCAGTGGGCTTTCTGTTTGCATTCCAAGATGTCACTTATTCCCCTTATCTGTGTAGAGGAGTGTTATTGCTAATCTGGCATCGTAAAGAAATTAAACTTCCTGTGGACATCTGACGTGTCTTCCTTGATGAATTTTTAGTCCAGTTCTGATTAAATGTCATAGGAGACCTGAGGGTTTGGGTCTCGGGCTGTTACAAAGAGATGAGTGCCTAAGTCGCATACAGGTTCATGGTAGAAGCTCGCCTCCATGCACATTATCTGCACAAATCTTTGATCTGAGCCTTTGATTAATTTGATCACTGATTTCATTCTACATTGAACCCTGAATAGGAAATGAACTTCTGCAGTTCCATTGTATAGCCTACCCCCAAAGGCTGTGCTTGAGATTATATAATGCTCCTCTAAACACTAGTCAGAGATGCATATGGAAGGTAACCATGGGTAATCTTCAAACTGTCCTACTCTTCTTATGACCTTGAGTGAGCTTGTCCCTACTTGTTGGTGCAAGGAGCTAAAAGCTTAAGCTAATCACTCAGTGAGTGTGCTGTCTCTCAGTTGCTTTGGAAGAAGTCTTCCCTCTTGAGTGGTGAGCAGTTTGAAGTCATGAGGGATAAAGCTGATCAGAAGAAACCAAGGTGTTTTCTGGGAAATCAGGTATTATCAGTTTGGTCCTGTCTCAAACTCAGCAGCCTCATCAGGATACCAAAAAACCCAAAGAGGCCTGGAAATGTCTAGTGGAGGAGCTGCCTAACTCTTGCTTGACACCTCTGTTCTCTAATGATTTGCCTGCAGGTCAGACAGTGTTCAGCTTTCCCTGCCTGGTAGAGAAGACATATCTCTTAAGAAGGCAGCTTCATGGGAAAGTTTTGGGCAGCTGCCAGCATTAGGCTTTTTTTACTGAGTTTATGATCTGATCCATAAGAGAAGCAAGCAGGAATAAGGTGGCAACAGTGTTGGGTCAATACCAAAGCTCTGCACACTTCCCATTTGCTTTGACCTGGTATGAGTGATGTTGTCCTGCATTTGAGGAGAAGAATTCGCAAAGTGTATCACCCCTCAGGACTCCAGCCTGCCGCTGTGATGTTTGTCCCAGTGCAGAGCTGTAACGATTCATGTGTGTGCCCCCCTTTATTTAGCATGACTCGTAGTGTCTAGGATCGACAGCCATCCTGCTGCATCAAAGCTCTTGGCAAATGCCCTTTGGTACTATGTGTTATGTTCTGTCACCTGGTTCTTCTGTTAGAAATGTACATTATTTTAATGTTTGTGTGCCCACAGTCTTGGCAGTTGTCATCAACAGGTGAAAGAGAGCTTTGTGGTCAGCTGTATGGCAGGCATAGGCTTTGTTGCATAGATCAGGAGCTAATAAACTCAGCTTAACATACCTGTCTTTGGCTCTCTAGAGACGGGTGGGCTCTCTTCATCTCTGGATGGAGTCAGTATTTCAGATCATTTAGAGAAACCTGGAAACGCTCTAATAAGCAGCACTGCCTTAAGATCTTTATTTCAGCATCGCCCAATGATTCCCTGTCCTGTAGCTTCCACAGATCAATTGTGCATGTGGGAAGAGTAGAGACTGACATTGGAGCTAATCCTGGTGGTCTTCCACTGCTGGAATTTATTTCTGTAAAGAAAACCTTCTGTTAACTCCTTTAAGGTCCTTGGACAGTACAGAGTAGCAAATCATGATGAAGAATCTGCCCACAGACTGATTTGGTTATGCAGCCAGTGTGCATTTTGGGCATCTCTGGCCACATAACAGGGTATTGAGCTGGTCTAAATTCACTCTGCTGATTCTGAGCACATTCGGAATAGTTTACTGAACTTTGTATTAGTAGGCTGCTTTGCTGGTCAGGTAACTCTTGTCTTCTGGTGTTTTGCGTCATATTGCGTGTGCTGGCTAATTTGAATGTGTGCTTGTGGCTGATGTGAATTTAATTTGTATTCCTGGGTGATCCAGCAGTGCACAGATCTGGTATTAATGATCACGGAACGCTTCTCTGATGAATGGGAGCACTGCCTTTATGTGTACATTTTTTGAAAACTTAATGAAATTAAAATGAAACTTCCACCACTGTTATTTTTCTTAATTAAAAGCATATTTTTATTGTACCAGCTGGTGTATATGAATCATTAAAGGGAAAATATTTGTCAAAAGGAAGTGTTCCATGAGAGTTGCCTTCCGTTAATAAGCTTATGTCTTAAATTTGTTTTGTTTTCTTTGCATTACAGATGGGAAAAAGAGTAGGCAAGTCATTGCACATAGCCCTTCAGAAGATTTTGGATGAAGAAGAGAGTTTGGGGACCTCACGGCAGAAAGTTGGTTTTCTAGGATGAGTTTTTATTAAATGTTCAAAACTGGTTTTAATTGATTGTGCAATCTTGTCAATTTGTATATAGAAAAAGGAAATTTTTTTGTTCCAGTACTGTTATCCTTCTGGCTAAGAAGCTTCTAAAATGTTACTAAGCGTAAAAAAGCTACAGTTAAATGCAAATAAGCAGATTTGAGATGCTTTCCATGTCAGTAACTGTCCACACCTAGGAAGTGCATTAGCAGCAATTGATGCAATTGCTTGGGAAGTCTTGAGTCTGTTTTCAAGAGTGACTGGTGTAGGTTCCTCTTAATTCTGTTGTCATGTGTTCCACTTCTGCAGACCAGCTGCTGTGTTCTCAAGCATATATGGGATTGTCCTTGGTACAGCACAAGACAGGTTTTGGGCCTCTTGAAATTTTTTTTTTTTTTGTTCACCAGCCGGATGAGACCAGCACTTGGTGGAAGTCTTCGTTCAAATCATTGTTATTTTCTTTGAATAAAATGTGGTTAGATTTTACTGTAAATACATTATGATCCCAAGTTTCCAATTCATGTTTTAAACCAAGATTTCTCTGCTCACTAGAGCTCTGCTTATCCCTTTTGCCAACAGGTACAATAGTAACCTAGCCGAAACCTCTCATGGTGCCTAAGGTAGAAGGGAAAATAATTTAAGTTTTAAGAGTTTAGTAATTCAGCTGGAAAAGCATAGTGGCTGTCAGTAATGATCTGTTACAGAGAAAGACAGAAGACGGCAGATAAGGTATGCAATCAAGTTGTATCACCAGGTCTTCAAAGCAGTGGATTCCCTCCCTACATCAGTCGGCTGACCCAGCAAAGAGTAACAGCTGTTTACTTGGCAGGATAGGAAGAGAAAACAGATGGAAGAAGTCAGAGGAAAAATCTGATTTTCAATAAGTTGGTATTTCAGCTGCAAGTGTTTGAAGGATCATTTTGAACAAACATTATGGCAAATATTACTACAATAATCCAGGAATCATTTAGCTCTTACTTAAGCAGCATTTTCTGAATTCCCTGTTTTAATTTCCTAATATCAGATTAAGAACATTCTCTTAACTGGAACATGTCTGGTGGGGAGAAGGGAAGGTTTTTGCTGAAGAAGAGCTGTAGATGTAGGACAAAACATACTATGGCTCAAACTAGTAACCATGATCACATTAAAATATATGGTGTACATAAGGTTTCCAAATCTCTTCAGCCCTTTTCCTAGAGCTCACAATCATTCAAGGTGACTGCATGCCACTGTGTATTTCAGATATGTGTAGCCACTACTATAACAAGCAGGCAGGTTTAAAAAAAAAAAAAAGAAGAAATTGTCCCACAAAATTTGCCCAAGATGTCTATTTTGAAGAGGTGGGACTTTTTTCAGTACCTTAAGTAATGGGTTAGGTAGGTTATGATAGTGCTACATAGTAATACAGCCAAGAAGTGACAGTGATTATACGTATCATCTTAATCACTCCAGTAGTGTTACTCTGTGTGAGGGAAAGACTAAGCTGACATTGGGTATACAGTATCTGTGATCCATTCCTTGCCACTCAAAGCTACTTGTAAGAATGTAGAAAGAAAGAAAACTGAAGGGAGAAAAACCATTTACAGTATCTTAGACTTGTCACAGACAGTTTTTCTTTGGTCATGTGTTCTTTAATGTTTCAGAAAATGGTTAATGTAAATGAGGATTGCAAGTCTTAAACCACAGTCATTCTCTGAATAGCTGTTGCCTAGTTTATTACAGATTTGTGGTTGGATACCAAAAGGCTGCCCAGAGTTACTTCCAGGGTGAATTTTGTAACATGGTAATAATAGTGTATTTCTGCACAGCCTTCCAGCTGAAGGATCTCCAAGCGTTTTGCAAGTTACATCATTTAAGATGCTTCTTGCCTGTTCTCCAGATGCTTTTAATTTTAAATTGATTTTTGGGGGGGTGGGAGGACAGAAACCTCACTGTGTTTTCAAGCATGTTAACTGACACCTCTGCGGAGGTGAATATGTGTGTGTTCCTTCTCCACTTCTTACTAAGGATGGCAAATATTTAGCCCATCGGAGATCTAGGCTATGTGCTCAAGACATTTAAAAAACAAACTCTTGGTACCTGGGCATCTCTGTCTGCTGCCAGCACAGGGAAACCTGTGGAGCAGCCGTGTATACAAAAATGGCTACCTCAGTCACAAAACACTTGGTACCAAGCACTTCCTGAGAGCGTCACTGTAAATTAACATGATGCAGGTCTCTGCAGTGCCTCCTCTAACCACGTGTGTCCTCTCCCCCAGGTCTTCTGTAGCTGTGTAAGCAGGCACAGAATGAAATGAAGGTCTTCAAGGGGTCCCATTCGTTCCGCATTCACTACCTCCCATCTGTTGGCATGGCAAAGCATGGGGTGGAGTGTGACCCCAGCTCAGACTGGGGCTGCTTCTACCCCTGAGATATAAATAATGAGTCCAGCCAAAAGTATTACACAGCTGCTAGTTGGTCTCAGCTGCTCCTGGAGGCTTGCTGCTACCAGCTCATGTCCCAGATGGATAAACAAAGCTCTGACAGGGGTAAAAGAGCCTACAGCTCTCCCAGCTGATGCAACATCTGCCAAGAAATCTTTGAGATGGTGGTTCTCAGGCATACTAAGCGCTATGCTGCCCATTTCTATTTTCTTAGCTCTCTTTAACTCCTCCTTTCCATCCCAAACAAAAATAGCAGTTAGATTTTTTAGTAGAGACTTTAACTGAGACTGCTCCTGTTCCCATCTGGGCTGGTGGAAAGTTCCATGTGTTGCTGTGCAGATATTGCCACGTTTTCATTGACTCAAGTCCAGTAGAGCTAAGAGGAAACATCTGCAGAGTGGGATAGCTGTGTTTGTCCCAGAAATTAATTGCTTCTGCTGGGAGTGTCAAGAGGCTGAAAGCTGTTCTACTAGACATGAGGAGTCTAGCAGCTCCTGATAGGCTTCTATTTGTGTTGCCTAAATTTAAAAAGCACTCGGCTGCAATTTACTCCTTTTTTTTTTTTTTTCCCCCCCCCCATGTATCTCAGCTTAAAGGTCTAAAGGTTTGACAGGGACAGCCCCCTTGAAGCAGGAGAGGGCTAGGCTGTAGGTCAGTGGGCCTGACTCATTTGGTTCTCGTGTTCCTCCAGATCTGTGTTTACGCTCAGGGTGATGCACAGCAGATTTACCAAGCCCAGGAATCCCATAAGCCAACACTTTGATAGCAGTCCAACATTGTAATTGTGTAGTTTGGGGAGGAGAGGGGAGCTCGTTCTGCCTAGGGGTGGGCATGGAGGCAGTGGGGAGGAGAGGGGCTGTGCCACCCACAGTCAGGCCTTATGAAAACTTGACTCAGCACAGCCTGTTGTAAAGAGAAGTTCATGTGAGCCAGAGCTTATGGCTCCTGTGAGACTGGCATATGCAAGTCTCTCTTCAAGGGGCTCAACACCTTGATTTGATGTAGATAATAAGGAACTTCTGCTTTTTCTCTATAAACAGGAATTAACTGGGATTTTCTACCTTCTGCTAGGGCTGCTTCCAGCTTTTCTTTTAATCTTCAGCAGATGCCACTGCCCTCCTCAGCAGCGGGATGTTCTCCAGCCTTGCTGTGGCACTGGTTTACTTTGCCTGTAGTAAGCAGCCACTGAGACCTAGAGGAGGAAGAAGTGGCTGTGACTGGTGAGACCCAAGTGCTTTCAATCCTTACCCAAGCCTTGTTCCCTCCTATTCCTTTAACGCACTTGAGCAAAGTGCAAGAGCAGGTCTGCAGGCTGGGACTGAAGCTCCTCAGCCATCATCCTCCATGCTGTTCTTCCCTGCTCCCCAACCCCTTGTACATTCCTGCCAGAGTGAGGCAGAGGCAGAACACGGGAGCTCCTGTGAGCTGTGCCACACAGAGGCAGGTGTCACCTGCCTGGTCACTGCTGTCAGGGAGGCAGCTGCCAGGGGCTGGTTTGGGGCTGAAATGTCTGGTCGCTCAGTCCTTTTGCTTTGGTGAAGTCCCAGGCTCACAGTGAGAGTGCTCGGCCACAGCAGGGCACTTTGCTACCCCTCTCCCCGCAGAGACTGCACTGCCTTGCTTTTCCCTTGGATCAGCTGCATTTCAAGCTATTAAGTAACAAAGACTTTTTTGCTGTTCCTGCAAAACAACATCAGGATCTCAAACATGCACCTGTTAATGACTCCCTGGTGATGGTTTCCAACCTCAGTTTCATCAACTGGAACACTCTTTAATAAGGTTGTGGTTATCTTACGGGCTCTGTGAACATCTTTGTTGTTACCCTGTTCTCAAGATAAGGGTAAGAGAGCAGCACAGGACACGTGAGTTTTCACATCACACCATTTCCAGATCAAATCTGATGTCCCTGATTTAGACTTGAGAATATCATAGTTACTCCAGCCCCTTAGCTCATACCTTTGGAGGGGAAAAAAGGAAATGAAATCTCAGCTGCTTTCTGATATACAGCAGCCCTCCTGCACCCTGCTGGCATGGCAGGGACTTGCAACCAGGCAAGCTGTGCTCGGGTGTTGGAGGTGCTCAGAGCCACCAGCATGCAGGCTCTCCCAGAGGAGCACTCTCACTACATGTTCTCACTGTGTTTTGGCAATTGGTAAGCCTTGTTACTTCCAGGGTTGGAAACCTATGGGTTGAAAAGTCACGACTTATGTCCTACCTCTCTTCTTTACCTCCAGAGAGAGACCAGCTTTAATCTGATGAGGCTTTACCTGCTGTCTGATCATGCAAACCTTTCTCTAAATTCAAAAAATTAAGGAACTAATGAGGCTGACACTGAAATTCTCTTAAAATCTAATTCAACATCCACCACCGTATGAAATCAAACCATCGCTCAAAGGTGAGTGACATACAACAAGATCATAAGCTGGCAGAACTGCCATCTGCCAGTCCTAAAATACTGACTAATTTCAACAGTGACTTCACTTGTGCTGATGCTGAGACATGCAGTTTCATGCAGCCTGCTTAGCGAACCTACACAATTAGGAATTTCTCCAGAGTTTTGGTGTTAGACACTTGACTATAGTTTTCTTTGGGGTGTGACAGGCAGAAAAGCAAAGCGGTGAAGACAGCCAGATTTACCCTAGCCCACAGGAGCTGCGTGCTCCAAAAGAAGGGAGGGTGAGACCTTTGGTGCAGCTCCTTTTGGAAACGAGGATTTTGAGCAGCTGATAGCACTTGAACTCAGGTTCTCCATGTTCGGGTCTGGTTTAAGGCCTGAGGATCTCCTTTAGCACAGATCCTTCTGTCCTGTGTGACCCTTGATGATCATGGGGTAGGGATGTGAGCTGTGCTTGCTATGGGATGTGGTGGGAAGGCTCCCTCCGGAGGCTCAGAGCCAATTTCCTAAGGCTGGTGCTGGGAATAACGTTTTGGCAAAGTGCTGACTCCTTGGTTTTCCTCATCATTGTCCTTATGAAAACCGCCCTTTCCTGAACTATTACCGCATTTCTTCTCGATTGGTCTCAAAAACAATGATCCACAGATTTGTCTCTTTAACCTGTTCTGATGTTGTTTATGCTGATGGAAATCAGGAATGATGCCAGCACGAGTTTGGGCAGCAGCTAATTAATGTCAGAGATTTTCTTCTGTTAGCCCCACTTTCTTTCTGTTAGCCCCACTTCCTCGCAGCGCAGTTTTTACTGTCCACTGCTGTTTTTCTCCTTTTGAGGTTATTCTGGTGTTGCTTAGACACGGATCCTCCCCCTGCAGAGTGGATTTGGCCAAGGCAGCAGAGGTATGAAACTCAGTATGCTGCCCCAGCCATGGCTTGAGCCACCAAGTTGCACGGGCCCACATGTAAAGGTGCTTTTGGGTCTCTCCTTTGCTTTCCTGCTGTCAGTGCCAGCGGGGGAGGCAGGAGCCAGTCAAAGGGAAGCATCATTCAGCATTGTGGTAGCCTGTCTTTGAACTGGTAACTTAGCCTTGAAAAGCCAGGTCTGGTAATTGCTGATTTTGATAATAACCATGTGAATACTGTTATCTAGTCCACCCTTCCACTTTCCAGCCATTGTGCAGCGGTGCTGCCTCATTTCTTGGCTTGGCAATACCTGCTCATTTCCTAGGACCTGAATCAAAATAGCCTCTGATCTTGCTGCCCATTTCCTCGCCTAGCTGGGCACGAAATCACAGGTCTGCATCACTGCCAGGAGCATCCATCTTCCTTTCGTGAGCTTGTTCCAGCCACTGTTTTGCTAACTGAAAGCCTTCCAAATTCAGCATTGCAGCCTATTTACTGGGTTTCCCAAAGCCACGTAAACTTTTCTGACTGCTTCCCTGCAGCCCTGGGACAGTTTCCATAAGTATAGGTTCTTCTGCACTCTCTTTTCGTCTTGAACCGGTTTCCTTACAAGCTAGCAGGATCTACTCTCTCTCTGACCAGGAGACTGGGATTGAAGCCAGGGAGTAAAATGCTTTTACTGGGAAGTAAAATCCATAATTGCATAGATTTAAAAAATCATAGACCAAAACCTCGTTTCTTGGCATAATCATAGTCTTTCTACTTCTCATTAACCCTTCCATGAATTAACTGTTGTGCCCTTTCCCCCAGTGCCTGCTCCCTTTCTCTCCGATGGGCTGTGTGTGCCTAACAAGCCTCCCAGCTGTTTCTCCTCAGCTCTGACCTTCGCTGCTTTTCTTTCAGCCCCAAAGGGGCAGGGTTTGTGGGGCCAAAACCTCACCACTGTCTTCCAGTTCTGTTAGTTCATCTAATAAAAAGGATTACCTCTACCCACCTCCCACGCCTCCCTTACATAAGAAGTGTGAATCATCAGGATCTCAAAACCATGATGCCTGCCCAAAGATCCAACTTACAAAGGACCGCTGGTAGCCCTGTTATTTGACTGGAACTGCAACCTCGGGCTTCAGCAGGAGCCCAGGCAGGGGATGCGCTGGGTATGGGCAAGGGCCTTTCAGGTTTTAGTGGCCGTTGCTCATAGCATCCCCCTTCTGGACCCACTGCAGCAACACTTCAGCTTGCTCATGTCAGGTCAGTTCATGGGGGTTTATGAGCTCTTATAATGTCAAGTTTTGGGGTTTTTTTCAGTCTGCATAGGACAGAACTGGGGCAAAGCCCCCTGTGAATAGGTGTTACAGCCAGAGACAAGTTTTTTGAATCTACTTATTTTCATTTTTCTCTTTTTAAAGAAATACAGTGGTGGCATCCAGCACAGGACCTGCTGGCTGGTGCAGACAGATGCACCCTTCATTACAGACCTGTCCTTCAGGGGCTAATGGAAAGTCACCCTGCCCTTCTCCTTTCAGCTGGGGAGTCAGACAAATGCAATGCTCCAGCGGGTCCCAGCCACCCAGAAACCTGTTGTTAGGGATTGCTGTCAGACTCCACACCAGAGCCATCTGTTTCATGCACAGCAAAGAGAGCATTTCATTTTTTCCCCAGCGTGGAAAGACATGAATCAAAGCAACGGCAGGCGAGCAAATCTGGAGCCAAGGAAAACTGGGAGGTGCTGAATTGCCACAAGTACTTTGGATAGGTAAATGCTACTCAAGTGTCAAGAGAAGGGAAAGTGTATGTGTATGTAGGTGTCTGGCATCTCTTGGTTTCCATACGATTTTGGGATAGTCCAGACAGGAGAACGGTAAATCCCCAAAATACATGTTCTCTGGCTTAAATTTGAGTGGGGAGGGGGGGGTGTGGTAAAGGAGAGTGAAAATCAAACCCATTCCTCCTTGGATTCAAAAGCTTGAACTGCAAAGGAGCTCTGTTCAGGTAGGACATAAGGGCAGTGTTTTCCTTAGTCAGCAAAAGCAGGGTGAGGCAGGGTTCCACAGTTGTGGCCAAACTAAATCAACGGCAGCTCTTTTTCCGACCTCACCCCTGTTTATCTCAGACCTTTTATGTTCCTATGACTCCAGTGGTTCACATCGTGCTGGGTGGCATCTTAACATTAAATCTTTTCTCAAAAATTAAGTCAAGGGCCAATGTCTGGAGCACTTTGTTCTCCAAAATGCCCGTCCCTCGTCTTTTCTCTGTACATGAATTTTCTTCACTTACTCAGATTGTTCCTGCTCCTCCTGCAGGAAAAGCTCACTTGCTTGTGCTGTAGCTGCTGAACAACCCAGCAACCAAAAAATCAGGTGGTGGTCTTGGTTTAGGCTGCAGGGCTGCTCAGCACAGCACAGATGCTCCAAGAAGTCTGGCTGGGACTCTGCAGAGGGGTCTCAGGAAGAATCAATTTTTGTTAAATGTGCTCCCTCATCCTGAGTGCAGCTCATCCTGGTTGTCTGTTACAGTTCTGGGGGTATTTAGAAGCCTGACTGTTCCCAAAACTGAGTGAAACCCCAAATTTCTAAGTTTTTTTAGCCACCTAACCACCAGGGAAGGCCCCTGCCATGTACATAGCCTGACTCTGGGGCTGGGCATGTGAAGCATCAACCAGCTTTTCAGAGCCACCATGCCTCGTGAAGCAGCTCACCGCTTCAGATTATTGACCCTGGCACATGCCAGATTTCCTAAGTGCAAAGTGCACCTGTAGATTTTGACTCAAAACGTGTGAGCACTGCCAGAGGAGGAAGGGAAGCAGTCCAGCGCCAGGCAGTTGCAATGCACTTGGTGTGGAGAGGGAGCAGCCTTCCTCTTAGTGGGACATCTGCGTAGCAGATCAAACATCTTCCCAGCTTTCTTAATCCATGCTTTTGCCCAGGCCTGCCGAAACACTGTCCTGTTTCAGATCACTTTCAGGGAAAAAGGTGTAGAGGCTCAGATCTCCCTTCTGGCTTGACCGGTGGGGTGAGACAGAGCCAAAACACCTCCAGCTCCCAGCCAGGGCAATGGAAAGGGATAGAGCGCGACACAATGAGCAGCCCTCCAGTTTGGTTAAAACCTCTGGAGCTGTTGTTTGGTTTCCTATCCTACAGAACTGAAAGCAGTTTTGGAAAATGAAAAGCATGTGAAGCCTCGGCATGGTCTGGTGGTGGGGATGCCTTTGTCGCCTAAGGAGTCTTGCTCCCCTGGGAGGTGCCACCCAGGTGCCTCTGAGGTCCCAGTGTGATGCTGCTGCCAGGCAGCCCCACAGCACTGACCTCCCTGTCCTTGCAAAATTGCCATAGGAGTAGGGTGCAGTATGACCAGCGCAGCTGTCCTCACCCCTGAGAATGGAAATCACCGTGAGGAGAACGATTTATGCTGGAATTGCCCCAGAACCAGCAATTTGAGCCTAGGGTCAGGAGCCACCCTCTGTCTCCAGCCATCGGTGTAAGGAAAAGGGAGGCAAACTCCAGGTTGGCTCCTGCTGCCCCTCAGTCCCAGGCAGGTCCCACAGCCAAAGGGGGGTGCCACCAAGCCTACCTGCATGGGCACAGACTGAAGCCTTATCCTGCAACCTAAATTTGGGAGCTGGACAAGAGCAAAGGCACAGCCACACACACTGCGGGGCTGCTGTGCACATCACCCCCCTTTTGGAGGAGGAGTGTCCCAAAAATAGAGGTCCAAACCTATTGCATGGGAAGCTGCCTTCAACTGTGGCTGTCTAAGGGCAAACAAGAGATCACTGCCAGGGCAGAGGGGAGAAAGCAGCTGGCTCTCATGGGATGGCTCTGCCCACAGCAGGCAGGGCTGCCCGCAACTGCCTCCCATCCCCACAGTGATCAGGGAAATGGGTGACCCCCACAGCAAGGGTCATCCTCCAGAGGGGACCCTGTTCAGAGCTGGGAAGAGGCAGGCATGAGGCATCAGCCTCATCTCTCATGGAGAATCCCACCAAGGCCATGGCGGGACTGTTTTTTTGAGGTGTAAGAGTTGTCCTACACTTTGAGCAAGGACTACGCTAGAAAAAAAAAAAAAGCCCTCTGCTCACCCCTCCCAAGCTGCATTCAGTCTGGGGGGTCACAGCAGTCCCTTGCAGTGGGGATAAACCAGAAATCTCCATGCAGGGCCTTGCATCATTCTATGTCGGGGACTGGGGTGCTCAGTGTCCCCACGGGCTCCCTCCACCTCTGTTGGTGCTCACAGCAGCCCTTGCAGGCAGCCCTGCCGAGGGGTTGCCTGGGCAGGCTGGCCCCTCTCTATTCCCTCAGCTACCCAAATGCAGTTTCATACCTCATGTCCTTGCCATCGCTGACACATGAGATCAAACTTGTGGCATTTTGCTAAAAGCCGTAGGAAATCATTCCAGCTACACTCACAGCCTTTCCTTATGTTTAGTTTAGCAGACTTTCAGTACATTCATTCCCATCTTTTTTTTTTTTTTTTTTCCAAACAAAAACAAGCAGTCTGCTAAGAAATGCAAACCCGCTGGGATGTTTTCAGCCTTGGCCAGAGCCGCCTGAGCCCCCCCCGGGGCCGGGAGGCTGCCTCTGGCCGGGGCTCAGCGGGCGGCTTTCTGGGACAGCCATTTCTGATTCCAAGCCGGTGTTAAGCCAGCTGTCTGAGGGCAGAGCGGAGTCACTCCACCTCTGCTCGGCACCGAACGGCAGCAGCATGGTGCTCCGGGGAGCCTGCATCCTTCTCCTTTGCCTTCTCTCCCTCACCCAGGTCTCCAGCCAGCAAAACGCCAAAGTCCGACAAAAACCAGTGGCTGCCAAGAAAGGTAAGGAGCAGTGGCACCTTCCCTGCAAAGAAACTTCGAGGGGTCTGGGGGGGATGCAATTAGCCCAGTCGTTTGGGCATTGAACAGTGTTTTAATGAAATTTCTAACAAAAGCATTAAAAACCTAATAACTTGTATTTTTTGCCCCCCTATGGGAATATTTCTGTAGCCCTTCTGTAAAATGGTGAGGAGACTGAAATATTTTTGGTGGGTTGCTATTCTGAATAAATTTGATGGGACAGCTTGGTCTGAATTTCAGAGGGCAACGCATTTTCCATGTTATCTCTAAGGTTTGCCCCAAACTTTTCCTCTACTAAAATCTCTGTTTCTATGACCTCCATCCCTTCTCATTCACTTTTCAGAAGCAAGTGGTAGATGACAGACTGCTGTTGTAGATTTGGAGACGTGTAGGTAGATAATATGTATTCCATTAAATATCAACATGGACCTTTATTTTAAAACACCTTGCCCTGGGTGTATATGAAGCCAATGAACGAGCTCTGACTAGTCAGGTTTACCAGAGGGCAATGCACACAAAAAGGTGCCTAAATTTTTTTTTTTTTTCCTTAGTGCTCTTTTTTTTTCCCTTCTCCTTTTTTGCTACCGTCCCATCCTTTCTCCCTCTGATTCAATGCACATTAATTGCAGGAGAAGGCAGGTAAGGAAGCGGCTTGTGTTGCAGCCCGGTGGCGTGTGAGCCTGCCTGTCTGATGTGTCCGACTGCAGTCGTGTGGGCTTGGACCGCTTCTGGCAGGCGCTTTCCTGGTTGGAACGAAGCAGGGAGTGAGGAAGAAGCATCCCAGGAATTCACTTGGCCAAGCTGCTCTCTATGCTCACCCGGTGGCTATTTTCATCAGATCCCACCCTTGAGAAGTTTTTCCTTTTTCTCGCATTAGATCTTTCTATGAAATCATGGCATAGCTGCTTATTCCACATCTCTAGTCTGTGGCTATTTTCTAGAGCAAAAGATACCCCCTTAGGCTTGTATAGGGTACATATGTGCATTTCACTCACTGGAGGCACCCACAGAGAGAGATACATTTCTTAGAGAAAACTTACTTTTCTCTCTGCATCACTTCAACTGCTAGTTGTAACCGATTGGTTTCAAGAAGGTAGGAGAAAAATCACCTTTGTGATAGAAAAATTGGGCTCTGATTTAAAAACTTTTGAGGGGGGTGTCCTGAAAATCAAGCCACCTGGAACAGCTGGTGCCAGTTTTTGCTGAGAGTTTGAGAGTTTCTTCTCAAAGGAGAGGTCAAGTTTTCTGTGGGGAAAAAGAAAAAAACCAACAACTTGGCATTTTTTGGCCAGCCACATCCAACCCCATGGCAGGTCAACTGCCCTGCCTTTACTGCAAACTTCCAGCATGTCTTACTTAAACTTTTTCTGATTTTTATCAACATCAGGGGCGTAGAAAGAGGGAGGAAAGTGCTAAAAATCCCCTGCGGGGCTCCTCTTCGCTCCCAGCCCCTCACCACATGCAAGCCTGCCCACCCCCCACAGGGGCCAGGGCTCTGAGCGAGCGCAGGATGGACCCATCCCCATCCCAGGCCCCCAGCGCCTCTGTCCCGGCTCACCCCCTGCCCTTTGCTGGGGAGGGTCGGGCAGGGTGAAGCCGCTGGAGGGTTGGGGTGTTTGGCTAGATTTATTTATTTTAAATCTGTGCAGCCAAACCACAGATGTTAGATAAGAAAACGATGATTTGAGCCAAGCTTTTTCTATTTTTTTTACTTTTACTTTGTTTCTTGTTTTGTTTTCTTTTTTCTTCTGTTTTGTAATTATTGCCTACATTTGGATCTGCTTCCCAACAAAAACGGTGCTGTTTCAACATGAAAAAAGCCAAACCATAGCATTTAGAAAATGCTGAGACAGCACATTTGCTTTGCCTGCTGTTGTTTTTTCCCCCCGCCTCAAATTGCTCCCCAGTGATATTTCCAGATGCAGCGGTTCAGCAAACTGTCCTTGAACCCTGATGTCTTGGGGAGCAGGCGCGATTTGCCCTCCTCTGGTGGCCCCGGGGGTCTTGCTGAGAAGGGTGCCCCGGGGAGGTGGGTGATGACACCACTGCCTGGGGTCGATGGCACCCTCCGGCTTGGGGGTACAGGCTGGGTACCCACCACCCTGGGGAGGGGGCCCTCCCCTTGGTCACAGCTGAAGCGGGGTGCTGGGGGCACAGGAGGGAACATCTTTGCGTAGCTCTCACATATATTTTTAAGGTAATTTGAGATGGAAATTTGAGTCCAGATGCTTAAATCAGTGGATGGGGACTGATTTGGGCTCCACTCCTGATGTTGCCCAAAACTGCAGTGTAATCTTGTAGTCTGGGTGCTCTTCCCTGAAAATGTCTGTGAACATTTACACTGATATAAACCAGTTGTTGTGGTTTATGCTCAGAGGGCAACTGAGCACCATGGAGCTGTTCATTCTCCCTTTCTCCCCCAGTGCTGAGTAGGGGAAAATAAAGCAAAAGGCTCAGGAATCAAGGTAAGGGCAGGGAGAGGTGACGCACCTGTTATGGTCATGGGCAAAAGACAGACTCATTAGGGGAGGAAAAAAATAACATAAATTTAATACAGTCACTAACAACAACAACACTTAACAGACAGAGTAGGACCATAAGAAGCATTACCACGTCTTAAAAACACCTTCCCCCCACCCCTCCCTTCTTCCCGGGCTCAACTTTGCTCCCAATATCTCTACCTGCTCCCCTCCAGCAGCACAGGGGGCAGGGAATGGGGGGTGCAGTCAGTCCTGCCACTTCTTCCACCTCGGGGAGGGGGGAACTCCTGGCATTCCTCCCCTGTTCCAGCGCCGTCCCCCTCTCACAGGAGACAGTCCTCCACAAGCCAGCTCTGACATGAGTCTCTCCCACGGGCTGCAGTGTTTCCTGGGCTGCTCCAGCGTGGGTCACCCCACTACGTTGCAATCTTCCCAGAGCTGACCTACAACAGCGGGTGCTTCTTTTCTCCTCAGAGTCCCGGCCTCCTTCGGTTGCAGCCACCTGATCTGGTGTGAGGTTCTCCACAGGCTGCAGGTTGTCATCCGCGCCACCGTAGACATCCATGTGTGGCGGGGGGCAGCCCTGCCCTCTCACCATCGGATACAGGGGTGCTCTGCTCTGGCACACTTTCCCCCCTTCCTCCTCCTTCCTTCTACTGACCTCGATGTTTGCATAGGTGTCCTCGTCAAAACTCTTCCTCACAACTCCAACTCCTCCTCCCAGATTCCCCTTCTTAAATATGTTATCACAGAGGTGCAGTCACTATTGCTAATTAGCCTGGCCTTGGTGCAGAGGCAGGTTCAACTTGGAGCCAGGGAAGCTTTGAGAAGCTTCTCACAGGGGGCCACCTCTGTAGACCCCTCCCCTGCTACCAAAACCACCACCACTCACTCAAACCCAGGACGCTATTGCAGGTGTGTTTGGTCCCCTCCTCTGGCCCAGGGAACAGACTGCAATATGCGACCCAACTTTTCCAGCTGGGACATTTGTGGAAATGCCTGGTGTCAGACATTGCAAACCAGAGGGATGCTTGCCCCCCTGGGGGAGAGAAGCTTGTTCAGATGGAAACAAACCAGATGATGACTGCCCAGACAAAGCTAAGCAACCCAGATATAGATCCAGATTTCATATAGGGATAGTTCAGTAATGAAAATTAAGTACAGAGGGATTTGTTTGTTATTCAGCATATAATTAGAACAAGGGAAAATGCGTGAGAGCTCCCATTTGCAGCATCAAATACATTACTGGCCAGGCTTTCAAACCAGCAGACTATTGCAAACCACATCCTTCTGTGAGTCTCCTTTTCATCTCACCTATGCCCGCGCTTAATCCTGCTGCTCGCAGTTAGCTGCGCAAGGACCCACTCCAGCTCCCACAGGCAGCATTGGCAACCCTTACGCTGGCTTCAATCGCAGCAGACCCAAGTTGTAAAAGCCTTGGTCACAGGCTTCAGGAGCTGAGCCTTGAGGAAATGACAGCACAGTGACAAAAACCTCTGGTAATAAAATAGAAAACTCGATGTCTGTTGATGTAGCTGTGGTACCTGCTTTGTAGCTGAAGTGCAGATTAACCGCTCCCAGTTCTCATCACGACATCCTGGTGAATCTGCTACTGTAAGAATATCTTGTGGCCCAGGATTTGGAAATGAGGTGGTGAAAAAGGACAGGGCACGTAGGTAGTTATCAAGGAGACATGTCACCTTGCATGGCAGGGACCCTCTAGATGGGAACCCAGCAGCAAACCCGGCTGAAGCAACGTGAGGCGCTGCCCCAGCCAGACTCATTGGCAGTGTCCTGCTATGGCTCTCGGGTGTTACTTAAACCTAAGTGACATTTGTTCTGCTGCAAGACAGACTTGCATGGAAAAAAACCCCAGCATTAATTAGCTGTTTCCCACAAAGTATTTTTATCAAAGGCAGCAAAATAATAACTAGTGCCTCAGTGTTAAGTGAACCCATTAAAATTAATTGAGCAATGAGTAAAAGAGCTTAATGCCCTCCTCCTGATGTAACTGGTTTTTCATATTCATGGTAATCTTTGGGCTAGTGGTTTTGGTCTGCATCCAACCTGCTTCCTGACTTGCCTGGCTTGGTGCCTTGGCTTCCCATCTCATTGACCTTCAAGGACGTCCATCCTACTGCATTCATGGGCAAATTGTCCCCTTTCCTCTCACCCCACATGGACTACCAGATGCTTGCAAGGTAAAGCAGTTGGAGCAGCAGAGATCACGTTATCAATACAAATGCCTCGATGTTCGATCTCCCACCACCTCCAAGGCATAATGGTCCTGTTGCTCCTAGACAGGAGAAATCCAAGTACCAATTAATAGCTGGTTGGAGCTGTTGCGGAAGCAATGCACCTAGCAAGACATAGGCTTTAGTAGCAGGCTGCAACCAACTCCCTGGCCGAGGAGGTGTCTTCTCATGGCAGGAGAGCAGCTCTGGCCAATTTTTGGGTACCTGCACCAGGGGTGCTGATGGCAGAGGCAGCTGTGAGGGCCTGAGGGATGGCATGGTTGGTGGCCTGAGGGATGGGGTGGCTGGTGGTGCAGGGACAGATCTGGTGGAAGTACTGCAGCCCTTACAGCCCTTCCTGTTGAGCATCAGCCTGGTGAGCGAAGTGCTTTCTTGCCAACACACCCATAAGAGCAGACTAATGTGGGGACACAGCAAGGAGCGCATAGAGAGAAGATCATGTGTTAGGGGGTTTAAGGGAAGTCAGGAGGGTGTGCTGTGAATAGAGAGAGGGAGGGCATGTTTTTGAGGATGAAAAAAACCATCCTATTCATCAGTAGCTTTAAGTTCCCCACACAACACTCATGTGTGGTAGGACTCATGTTCAGGAGAGGCAGCATCAGATACTGCCCTCCTGTATTTTGAGAACTTGACCCCAGTGCAGCACCACCCCAGGCGAGTGCCCTACACTGGGGCTCCAGAGACAAGCCTGCACCTTGTGATGCTCATGGATGCGACACCCCCCCAACACCAGCACTGTAGAGGCAGCTCAAGGGGAGACCCACCACCCCACAAAGCCCCACGAGGAGAGAAGCCCCAAAACCCAAAATGGTAAAACAGAGTTGGTGGTGGAAGCAGGCTAGCAAGCAAATGCTCACTCTGATGGATGTGCAAGGGGATGGACAGTGACTTTGCAAATCCCTTTTGTTTGTCTTTCTCTAAAGGCAGAGAAATGGGGAGTTCTGATGATAGGAACAGCTTCAGCTGCCTCCTTGGGGGACACAGCCCATGTTTATGCTCCTCCCTTGTTTTTTCCCACAGATGGTGTGAGCCTGAAAATGATTGAAGACTTAAAGGCCATGATTGACAACATCTCTCAGGAGGTTGCTCTACTGAAGGAAAAGCAAGCACTCCAGACAGGTAAATGACTCGCTGAAGAAGGCATGGCTTTTGCTTTGAGAGAGGAGCTGCTTATAAAGCAGCTACAAATGCTCCACACATTTTGACAAGAGATGCCCAAGTGCCTTGTGACAAGGAGTCCATCATGGGGAGAGGGGTTGGGGATCAAAGCAAAATGTGGTCTTGCTGCAATTCTTCCGGGCAGCTGAAGCTCCTCAGGCAGTTAATGACATGAGTTGTGTAGCGTATGGCCTCCCTCTTTATGTGCTAGAGCTTCCCATTTGTAAAGCTATGGATATTTCTATGACACTAAGCCAGACGTTCATTTTCCTTTATGAGTTAGAGGGATGGGTAATGGATTGGTCTGCACTTCAGTCAAATGTAGCTTACTCTTTTGTCTGAAATCCAATAAAATGGTGAACCTGGTCTCTTATACATATCATGATATTGCACAGGGAACCTCATGGAGGTCAGTCCCACCATGCTTCATTGAACACATACAGAGGACAGTCCCAAAATGTTCATCTTCCAGCCATGTCCCACAGTTATTCTGTGCAAACTCCACCAACATATGTAAGAGAGGGATTTTCAGAACACAAAATAGAAATTAGATGAAAAAGCAAGTTAAGGAGAATTTTTTCCTTAAAAGAAAAGGAACACAAGCAAAATCAAGGCTTTAGATCCAAGCTCACGTTCATTGGTTTGGATATTAATGCATGGCTCTGATTAGTTATTGTTTGGCTAGAGTACCCTGCAGTCTCAGGGTTTAGATCTTAAAAAAAAAAAAAAATAAATTGCTATTCTTAACAATAAAATTAGAGGCAAGTAGAAATTTCCTCTGAAGACCTCAAGCTGTGCAAGCACAACACTTCTGATCAAAGCCTATTAAAAAAGACATTTTTCTCATGCTTGCATAATTAAGATGATTGAATTGAAATTGCAGACTTTTCCCAAAACACTCCAACACCACGGCAGCATCTACAACCAACCCTGCCTCTAAAAAACTTTCAGAGAAACCGTAGCAGCAGCTGGGGAAGAGCAAGGCCAGGGGAAGGGGCAGAAGGACCACACAGAGGTAATCTGACAGCAACAGAGACCAAGAGGGTGGCAGAGGTACCCCGAGATACATTTTTCCCTATGGTTTGAAGACAGGGAGGGCATGTCCCCACAGCCGTGCCCTGCGTAGGAGGGAGAGGGCCCCTGGGACTCCCCTGCTGCTGAGGATGGCCCTGCGGATTGCCGCGCAGCCTAAGAAATGAAGCTCATAGTTCAGCCGCTGTGTTTGCTGCTGCTGCCTCTTCCTGGGTGATGTTTTTAAAATTAATTCCCTTTCTGTCTTTTTGTTCTGTTTGTGTGGCAACCTCTCAGTTTGCCTGAAAGGCACCAAAATTCACCTAAAATGCTTTCTTGCATTTTCGGAGACCAAGACGTACCACGAGGCCAGCGAAAACTGCATCTCGCAGGGCGGCACGCTCAGCACCCCCCAGAGCGGGGAGGAGAACGATGCTCTCTACGACTACATGCGCAAGAGCATCGGCTCTGAAGCGGAGATCTGGCTGGGCCTCAACGACATGGCGGCGGAGGGCAAGTGGGTCGACATGACGGGCGGTCCTGTCCGCTACAAGAACTGGGAGACTGAAATCACCACCCAGCCTGACGGTGGCAAGCTGGAAAACTGCGCAGCTTTGTCAGGGGCTGCGATCGGCAAGTGGTTCGACAAGAGGTGCAAAGACCAGCTGCCCTACGTCTGCCAATTCATGATCGTGTAGCGGCGGGGCCTTCCCCCACCCGCCCACAACCTGGGTCTTCCCCCTTGGCAGCAGGATTATAAAGCTATAGGTATGTGTACGTGTCCATGTACGTATGCACGCACACGCACACATGTTCAAGTAGAGTCACTCTTTGCAACGAGAATCGTCACAGCTCAGTGTCGGATTAGAGACCATTAGAGCATTTCAATTTGGCCACATCCAGCCCCATTAGCAGCTGCATCGTTCTTACTAAGGCATGATTTATAGATAATTTTTTTTACACAGGGAATTTATGAGGATGGCCTGGTTGTTTTGGCAAAGAACTGCTGCAGCAGTCCAGCCTGGCAAACAGCTGCCTTGGCTGCCCAGGGCCTTTCCCATCTTGTTGAGCTTTGTTGGGACACCAGCATAGCTAGCTCCTGCTTTCTTCCCCTGTTTTGCTCCCCCACGAGCCCTGGCAGCGATCTGTGGGAGCTCCTTGTTCTTCACAGTGCCCTGATTCCGTCTCCTAGGGATCAAGGTTCGGTCTTGACAAGCAGAGGGAGTTACTCCTGCTTTGCATTGAGAGATACAATCGGGCTTGCTGGCCGAGTACCAGCAGCTCAACGGGTTGTCCGACTAGTCCAGTGATGTGTATGAATGAATTAACAAGTAACAGGCATGGGTTGACTTACTGAGAAGGCGGGTGTCCTTTCCAGAAGCATTCCTCGCTTTGTTGGTCATTTTCTCATCAGCCAGAAGCCAGTTTCACTGATTTCAGTGGGAGAGTGAGACCCACTTCCAGATCTTTTAGAAAAAAAAAAAAAAAAATCCCATCAGAAGCTTTATTTATGCTCCAGCATCACAGGGGAAGCAGGGATGACTTGCAGCATAGTCAGTCAAATATATTCCTGGAAATAGAAGATGAAAATATTACATAAATAACACAAAGTAATGCTAGGATGGAATATGCTGCCATGTAAAAAACAACTGTGTATCAAAAATGAACCCCAGAACAACTCACTTCAGCAGCTTCAGGAAACATCTGACCTGTTTAAAGGATTGAAACCCAGCTGATAGTACAGTCTTTGTTGATCCAGGCACAGTCCTCAGCAAACATAAATTTGCTGAGTACTGTTTGTGCCTATTAAGTCATGCCCAGCTGAAGGTCTGGCCTCAGTAATTCTTGGCTGAAAAAAAGGTTAAAGAAAAAAAAAAAATTGTAATAAACAGCAATGATGGGAAAGAAGTGCAGGCTGTTGGCTGAAAGGTATCAGCCGTTCTTTTGTTGTCCGGTGCTTGGTTTGGGTCACATCCCCTGCGCTGTCAGGTTGGGCATGTCAAGAACTGATGCACATGGGGAGCCCATGGAAGAGGTATTTCAATTTGCTGCCTTGTTTAAAAACAGCATGATGGTGGGTATTCCAAGATGTCTAGTGGGAGTCAGGCTGGAGGGATTGAAACACAGACACACACAAATGCAGGGTGCACGCTTCCGAGGCTGTCACTATTGCCAAACTCTCTGCTGTTCAAACGACTATAAAATAAAAAATATATATATAGCTTGCTGAAGGAATGAAGCGTCAATGTGATTCGAGGGCTCTCTTCTTGCATTTCTCTTTAGATCAGCTCCAGGTATCTGTCAGAAGGTCAGAGATATCAAAGGCAGAGGGGAAAAGCAGAAAGCAAGAGCCTCTTGCCCTGTGATATGGTTTATAGGATCCCCCCCTCCCGTTATCATCCCAGTCACATGCTCTAAGTAGGATATAGGCAGGGAATCCTTTTATAGGAAAATAAGATTTCCTTCCTTCCCTCCCCTTGGTGTGGGAAATTTTACTCTGAAATACCAACCCAGAAGAAAGGTCCTTCCGTCACCCCCGTTTGGCAGCGGTAGCAGTGCCGGGGGAGGTGGCACCTTGGGTCCCAATGTGGAGCCAGCACTTTCCAGACTGCCTCCTACCTCCTCTGCAACGAGCAGAGCTGTAGCAGCACTGAGCATCCTTCTCCTTCCCCCACTGAGGTGGTGATGACTTCTCCCTCCTCCTCCTCCTCCTTCTCCTCAGCATCCCGTGAAGGAG
Organism: Athene noctua; assembly: GCF_965140245.1. NCBI lineage: Eukaryota > Metazoa > Chordata > Aves > Strigiformes > Strigidae > Athene > Athene noctua. The sequence goes on from NC_134038.1 coordinate 152,967,192, forward strand.
AGAAGACCATACATGAGAAGACAGTGCTCCACACCAGTCTGGGAGGTTTCAACTGCTGCAGAACTGCACGTGAAATTATGTGTCTTGCACAAGAGGACAGCCCTTCACAGAGCTTTACTTTGGAACCCTGATCCTGAAGGTTGCTAAGGCTCTTTGCTGTAGGTCATGGTTACGCCCTACAAGCCAGCTTGTCTCAATATAAACCCTCTAGTTCTCTTGGCAGATGATCCCTTCATGTTTTTAGATACACATGAATGCAAAGCAGCAAAGCTGGAAGCGTTGCTGGCTTTGATCCTGACTGGCCATAAACCACAAGGTCTTAAAACACGAATGTGTGGTCAGAGAAATAAACAGAGGGCTTTTATGAGAGCCCAGGAACTAAAGACGGGTGATGTGAAAGCCATGGACCCTGGTTATGCTGAGCTTTGGGGAAGATGTGGGTGCTGTAGCCAGACCATCTCTGCGTGGAGTGCAAATCTGAAAAACAGCCATGGAGATGGATGCCAAAGGATATTCCCAGAGAGGACATTAAAGAGTCAATCTGTCAAAATCTAGAGAATAATAAGTTGCTCTCGGCAGATTTCTTGCTTGTAGCTCGCTTGCTCTCTATATTCACATAGCTACACCCCTGCCAGCACCATTTTTCATAGCTGTTTTTCTCTTCTGAAGCTGGGAGGAGCACAGGGAAGGGTGGCTTTGCTCCTGCTGTAGTTGTTGGACCAAGGAGGCAAAAATTGACCTTGCAGTTTCAGAGCTGCATTTGTGAATTTAATATTATTCTATGTGCTACATCTTATTGTACCTTATGAACTACAATTTTTCTTTTAAAAGCCAAAGAAAAAGAAATTCTAGAAGAATCCTCATCCTTGCTTACCACAGCAGTCTCGTTTGTTTGTTTGCGGCCAACCTCATGTTTTGCACTCCCATTGAATGCCAGGGTGGAGGGGTTGATCGGCTGGCTGCCTCTATTCCAGGGGGGCCTGATGGGAACTGCCTAGAGCAGATGTGGTCCAGCTGCTGGGGGCTGGGACAAGCATAATTTTTTTGATCTTCCATTAAATCTTTTTGGCACTCAAGCCAGAGAGGAACATCTGCTGTCCACAAACTGTGGTCTCAACCAAAGGCATGCAGACTAATGGAAAGAAACCTCAGCTCTTCCCCAAGAGAAAGAAATGTGAAAAGTGCTCATGTCTGAACCAACATATTGTGATGCCTGCAATCTCAAATGAACCTCATGTTATTAAAATAGAAGATGTTGTGTAAGATCTTGTGCCAGTGATGCCGCTTCTCAGCTGGCTGTGGCTCTGTAACACAGCAGAAGAAAGATGAAGCATGAAATTTGCATATATTTCTATGAACAAAAGAAGTTACTGGGTGAACACAAAGAAGACATTACCCCAGCACTATGCCATCCACAGCTATGTTAATCTGCTTGACCCCAGTTCACCAGTGTCCTGAAGTACAGGCAAAGGACCAAATGGTTAAAAGTGAAATGGTTAACCATAGAACGGGTAATGCTTTTCTGAAGTATCCCTTTGAGCAAGGGCCAGAACAGCCACACTGTTAACACACATCAGTGGCCTGAGCACCCAGGTTGCTTTTGGCTTCTGTCAATAAAAGGGCCAGGTAGGCAAAGGTGGGTAAGAATTTGCGACTCACAAGCCAAAAGCTTGTTTTGAGCCTTGAACACTTTTGTGGGACTTGGTCCTTAGCAGTCCTGGGTGAATTCAGATCAAGAGAGTTTGGTGACATGGGAAAAGGATCCAAGCAAAGAGAAGGCGAAGATTCACATTGAGAACAAGCAACCCAACCGCACATCTCTCCTCCTTGTGCCTGTCCACTCAGTCTGGGGGTTACTCAGATCAGAGGCTCTCCCCAGATCAGGTGTACCCTCTCCCCATCAATCTTTAGCATGGAACAGCTCCCAAACAACTCTGCTCCTGTCTGCCACAAGGGGAAGGCACTTTCCACCTCTGGCTGTGGGATGAGACCATTGGTAGGATGCACTTCAAAAGGGAAGGAGCACCTCCACCCCTGCACCACTGAGCCTTGTTATTCCTATAGGCTCTACTGTTTGGTCCCACTGCTACATAGGCACTAAACACCACTTTGGTACCCATCTCTCCTTTTGCAAATAAAATAAAAAAACTAAATTAATTTACATTTCTCCAGCTCAGAAGCCATCACAGCCAGGGAAGAAACACAGATCTGTGAGGATCAGCAAACAAAGGTAAGCCAAATGACCACTGGGAGCATAAGTATAAAATAGTTGGGGGTCACTACACTGATAAAAATAATCTCCTTGGGGGTAGAAGATAAAGCAGAGCATGAGAGAATATCAGACTGTGGTGTGCAAAGCAAAAAAAGAATCCTTTATCCCCATGTCTCTAGTATAGAAGTACCTGGAGGGAGCCCAAAGGTAATAGCTGGGGACTGTTGCAAATACAGCTAAAAAGAAAATCACAAATATCTTAGCTGTGACTCGCACCCAGCAGCCTCACCGCTCTGTCCTGCTCTATGCAAACATGTCAGTGGCTGCATCACCTCCTTGCAACCTCCCTCACAGACACTTGGTGCTAGAGGCTTGGGCCATCGGTACTGGCAGTGACCATAAGGCTCCCAGTGCGTGCAGCCTGGGTGCTCGCTAACCAGCACCATGCCCTCAGCATCCAGCCTCACCCCAGGAAGGAAACAAAAACCCACAGATGGCTGCACTGCCAAGAGGTGAGGCCAACTTCTAATCGCAGAAAATATTTGCTTTTGCTTCAACCCTGTTAGAAAACTAACCCTGAGCTCGTTGAAGAGAACAAAACACACAGGCCGCTTGCCAGCCTCGCAGGCTGGCAACGAAGAACACGTCTCAAGGAGCTATGTTTAAAAAACACTGTTTGGGAAGCACTACATCTTATAAAAGAAAATGCAAGAGGGGAAATAAAACCTACACCACCTACTGCTTTGCAGAAATGCCCTGGGGCCAGCTTAGTTTCCCACTGCAGTAACAGGAATGCTTCTTATTTCTGTCACACACATCAACAGGAATCCCAAAAACAAGGTCTCTGGTGTTCAATACTGTATCTTGTTTCTGTGTTTCTCAGGACTAATGAGGTCGTATCTGGAGTGCCAGGTCCAGTTCTGGGCTCCCCAGTACAGGGGGAACATGGACTTACTGAAGTGAGTGCAGTGAAGGGCCACAAAGACGATAAAGGGATTGGGGCAGCTGTTATGTAAGGAGAGAGTAAGAGCTGAGACTGCTCAGCCTGGAGAAAAGAAGCCTCAGGGGGTCGTATCCATGTGGCAAATGTCTGATGGGGGCAAGTGGAGAAGACAGAGCCATACGCATGAACTGAAATACAGGAAATTCTGCTTAAACAGAAGCAAACCCTTCTTCTCTGTGAGGGTGGTCAGACCCTGGCACAGGTTGCCCAGAGAGGCTATAGACTGTCCACCCTTGGAGATACTCAAAACCTGACTGGACACAGCCCTGGACAACCCATTCCAGGGGACCTTGCTCTGAGCAGAAGGTGGAACCAGGTGATCTCTGGAGGTCCCTGCCAACCTCAGCTAGTCTGTGCAGACACAGACACTGAGATCCTACCTACACAACTGGTTCCTCTTCTACAGTCACAGGAGAAAAACAGGCATTCCAGGGGGAGGCTGATGACCTCAGGCACCTGATGCATGAGCTGTCATGTAAAAACCTTCCAACAGAGAAAAGTTATCAAGAAAATCAATAAAATAATCTGTCATGGGATGTGGTTTCTACACTGTAATGTTGCCAGAGCTCTAGCTACTAGGTCTTGCTGCACTGCCAAGCATGGTCAGAAGAGCAAGAGTTGAAACTTTGTGTAGCTATTCAACCAAAAGGAAACTGAAAAAACTCCACCAAAGCGCCAAAAAGCAAATGACATGTATTTTTATATTAAATGATCAGCCCTAACACACAATTCATGAGCAGGTATATGCAGTTGTGAAGGGCACAGTGACAGATTTACTTTACTGTTAGAGCAGAATGGTCCATGGGCAGCTTGAATTTCATCCAGATTCATATGCAACATGGACACTGCTCCATTGCTGGGAAGGCTTGGATCTAAACCCCCTGATACGGGGGATCCAAACCCTGGGAGATGGGCGATGGCACAGGTCCCACCTGTCTGTGCACCAGCACAGAGGTGCTGCAACACACACCCATGGAGGCTGGCTCTTGCACTTTGTTCTATGATATGTCAGAGCAGAAAGCCAAACCCTCAAGCGGGTAGACCTTAAACCAGTCAACTTTTAGGAAACGCTCCAGAAATAGCAGTGGTTATAAATACAGTTAAACAATTGGCTCCATTGAAGAGCGAGGACTTAGAAGGAGCTGTGTGGGTGGGGTGCTATGTACCTACAGTGAGTGACTGACAGTTTTCTACACAGCCTAGAAACTGAACTTGCTTTGAAGAATGAAGCAAAACAACAATCAGCATTTTTTATTCCTAGATTAAAATGTAGGCACCAAAAAGGGATGCAAACACAGCGAGTAATTGTAGCGTATTGCTGGAGAAAGATAAGTAATCCTGAAAGCATGGTACTGGGGGGGTGGGGGGGTGTGTGTGGGGAAATCTTACATATAAAATGTGGAAAGCTTGAAAAAAAATAATTATTTTCACTGAGAATTTTTCCTCCTTTTAAACATTTGCAGGAATTGTTATGCTAGACTATGCGAGTAGCCTATTTTTAAGCCTGCTGGAGCTGCAGCTGTAGGTGGTGTCCATAGCCAGATATAAAACCACCTCGTGACTTTTATCAGGTGACAAATGCCCGTTAGAAAGAGGCCAAACTGCAGGGAGCAGTGCATGCATCCAAAAGCAAAGATTCAGCCTTTGATTCATGGGCTAGTCAGGGAACCTGGATGACCCTGGAGGTTCATAGAAAATCGGAGTCTCGAGTCTCAGGACTGGCTGCATCAGGTAAAGCAGAGATCATGGTGCTGAGATACTGCTTTGTGAGCATCCATGTGCTCTCACATTCCCTTGTGGAGAAGCAGTGTCTGCCAGCTGCAAGGCTGAGGACACCACTCCTTTCCTGCTCTCCTTCCCCTTTCCCAGTGGCCTGAATTCACACTCCCTGGGGATTAAAGTTGGTTGTTCCGGGCACAGGGACTTGCAGTTGCATAAGAATTGCCTCTTAAAAAACCCCACCACATAATCTGACAATTCCCCAGTCTGCATCCTAGTTATCCGTCCACAGGAACGGTCACATGTCAGAGCTTATCTGGACGCGTTGTATTTGCAGTAAATTCATTACTTCCTCAGCTGCATCCCCACAGCATGGAGAAGCTGGGATACTTAGCATAGCGTTGCGGTGCACAAGCACAGCACTGGGACTTCAGCTAACCGAAGCAATGACAAATTACACATGCCTGGAGTCTTAAGCCATACTCAGTCCAGGAATACAGTTCTCAGTTAAATTCAAGCCTTCCCAGGCAGATAAAACAGCTAGCCCCTCTCACCCCTGCTCATCTCACATGCAAGTTCCCATTGACTCACTCCCCAGCTGCTCTTAGCAGGGAAAATCCAGCTTTGTCAGAGGAGAAGGAAAATTTAAAAGTCATAACTTTTATGTTCTGGCCCTTTGGCATGGTCACATCCCAGAGAAACAGTGTGTTTTATTAATCAGGAAAGGCACCCAGGTGGTGTGAGCATTGCTCTGGGGAGCTGGTTTAGAGGCACAGGCTGAGTCAAGGCAGGACTCCTGGGCACCCAGAGGTGTCTGCTTTAGGCTGTGATCATGATGCATTATGGACATTGCAGTTATGGGACTTGAGGTTTGAATTCTGCACAATGAAAGACCACATGCACACACAAATTAAGAGACATTAAAGTGGTGAAGCTCTGGACCTTAAAAGAAAATAATCAAAAAAAAAAAAAAAAGAAAATTAAGGTTGCCTGCAAACCTTGATTCAACACCCTTCTTCCGTTATATTATCAGATGTTAGCTGTGCCAGTAATTTCATAGCAGGGTTAATATATTTACTGCAAGCATAACAACAGCACTAACCTCAGCAAATGCTATCATAGCAGTAGCTTTACAGAAAAGGATGAAACTTAAGCACCCAGGCAGATATGGACCCTCCCACTGGGCAGGGGAGGTCCTCCTCCCTCCCTCTCTTCCCCTGACTGTGACCTAGATGTGAGCAGTTCTTGGCCAAACCCAAAGGGTGGGTTAAGGCCCACTATCAATGTTGACCAAGGTACTATCTCATGTTCCTACTGTTGTATAAAGTTATCTAAATATATTCTGCTAGCAAGGGTTAGCACAGAATAGTGATTTAACTAAATATCATGGCTAGAAGTGGAGACTCAATAGACAGAGGGGTACTACCTTCAACTAATACCACCCAAACTAATTGCTGGTTTGGGAATGCACAAGGACGACACACTCTGTTCTCATCATCCCCAAAAGCCCAGCACAGCCTGCCTACCTGCTGCATCTGCAGGACATTAGCAGGAAATAAAGGTGGTTGTGATTTTTCCAGGAACAGAGAAAGCTTCATTCACAGCTCCTGCCACAGCAAACGTAATCGTCCTCTTGTGTCTGCATCCTCACAATGATGATTTGCAACAACACAAAGTTTGGCCTGCATTATTGATAGTTAACAATAAGAAACACCAGAATGAGGTGAAATTACCCCAGAAGAAAACGTACAGGAAAATACCTACCCTCAGAATTAGCAATAAGTTCCACTGTGATGATTAAAGTTAAAATTGGTATCTGAGCCTTCAAGAACAAAGAGATGCATTATTCTCATCATCTTTTTCTACTCTGAGGTAGCAGGAAGGGGAACAGCTCCTCTGTTTTGTTCCTTGGTGACAGAAAGTCGGAGTCATCACCACTGCATAACCTAAAGCAAAGTGTGAGTTGTCAGAGACACTTTTACTATGGCAAATGTTAGTGAAGCAATTACAGATTTTGTAAAGTGTACCTTGGAAAGAGGTTACTAGTCACAACATGATTTTTTGCACTGCTCATGGACCTGGCTTATTGTTCTGCACGCTTCCATCTAATTTGGTGTCTAATGAGGTATTACTCATAAAAGAGGTCATTCATGTCAGGAGGAGCAATAGTTTCCAGAATAATCTGAGTTTTTTCTACACATATTAACATTTTCCCAAGTACTACTCCAGCTATTTGAGATGTAAACAACTATTTCAAGTACTGCCACTTCATTCAATGCTGAAGCAGCTTTGTGGCAGCAAAATCTGGGGATCTTACTGTAGCAAACCTCAGCTTTGCTGTAATCCAAGAAGAATCAGATGTGGTTAGAATAAGAAATAAGTTGTAGACAAAGGTTAAAAGTATTTCACCCCAGCATTGGCTGCTGGCTGTAAATCTCAGAATATTCACCAAAAAATGGTTTCTGGAGACTTCTGTCTTGAATTTGACTGATTGTGAGTGTGGGAAGAAAGGAAGACATGACATGAAAATACTGCAGTAGGAAAAGAAAGGGGGGAAATGACAAAAATCTGTCTTTCAGCAGTGCTTGGAGCAACTTCGATGATACATGGTTAAACCCCTCCAGGCTGTCTTACCACCAGCAGTGCTACCTTCCCAGCTATAACCCAGGCACAGATTCCTTAAGACTCATGTTCCACAAGTACTGGAAAGCGTTGTCACAGAAATCCAGCATCTCCTCTCAGCTGAAGCTGCATCTTGTGCTTTAATCCAGATGGGTGGTCACAAAAACCTTAGGAGAACCTGTAGGAGTTTCATCTGCAGAAATGATCAGCCAAAACACAAATGTCCGTATACACAAGTATATAGTAAATTGCTCATTTCCCTCAGATGTTTGAAGAGCAAGGAAAAATACTAAATTGTCTTCTGGGATATTAGACATATGCATGAACCTGTATGCTTTGCTAGCCTGGTTTAAGATATTTAGAAACTTCTTCTCTGTTAACCTGAATAAAAAATTAAGCAAGGGAGATCTAATGGCTTGCTGCCTTTTTTTTTTTTTTTTTAATTGCTCTGAAAGACTAAGCTATAAAGTGTTCACCAAACAATCATGCCAGAAGATTTCATTAAGCCTGTACATACTTTTTATAAACTGTCATTAACTTAAGGAAACAAATTAATGGAAAACATATGAACCTTTTCAAGCTTTGAATGGGTGAAGCATTAAGCTGTGAAAGTAATTAACAAGTACCTGAACAGGCTTGATCTGGCATAAAGTAAAACAAGTTTTAATTTACTGTGGAAACATGAAATCTATAAAGATTCAAACTTTTGGGTTTGCATCTTACTAAGATGATTATTCTTACACAAAAACATTTATCTTTAAAGCTCTCACTTTTGAGGGCATCAGAAAATGCATTACTTTTCTAAGTAGCATAACTCTGATAGTTATGGTGAGGAGACACCGGTGGATGTGAAGGTCTTTGAAGTTGAAAGCTTCATGCAATCATGCCCTGAAGTGCAAATGTGCAGTTTAATATGAACAAAACTCTACTTAGCAGCTTAAACTGTAAAGCAGTCATTTTTTGCCTTTGTAGTTAACTGTATGTTACCGAACGCCATCTATGCATATTTGTTTTCTGGTTACTTTTTCCAGAATCCAGCAATTAAATAAAAGTAGTGGTTTGAGAGGAGAAACACCATTAATTTGCTTAATTTAAAAAAAACAAACAACCCAACCTTTTAAATAAAAAGCATTTGCAATGATGAATTTGAAACAGATGCTAAAACAATTGGACTCAGGAACCTGCAGTGCTTACTCCTGAGACCAAGTGGTAAATCTCATTTAAGGACAGGGTTATTCTGTGCAGAAAACTAGGTTTATACACACATACTTAAAAGATGCATTGTGATTAATCTCACATAGGGAGAAAGCTGTCTGTATGGGCTCTGTCTGTCATTTTTTGGCCCTTAAAATAAAGATCAAAGGCAGGAATAGTTCTCTCACAGTGGCAAGCGGCTAAGGTTCAGGATATTGTAACAGCACCTTCAAGCAGAACCATGCCCAGGGCTCCTGAGAAAGAGGAACACCCAGACCTGTCCCTGTCTCACTTGAGGAGGTGGCCTCTGAAATAGAAGCATCCCCTCACCTCTCCTAGTATGTACCCAAACTACCTCACTGGAGGACACAGCCTTTCTGCCCTCAGCAGGGACCGATGATAGCCTCAGTGTTCAGAAATGAGCACCCCTTTGATAAACACTGGGGAAAAGCCTGTGGGAGAGCTCTAACACCCCTTGCTACCAGGAGGCCTAAGGCTGCTCAAAACTTCTGCAGTTCTGAAGGAAAAGGTCACACGATGCCCTAACTGGCTGATGGAGACATGCCAGGCCCAGCATGTGTCAGGGAGAAATCAGTTTCAAAGTCAAGCAACTAGGTATAATTCAGCCAAGCACAGCTTGCTTTTTTTTTTTTTTTTTTAATGGAGGGGTTGTGACTGTCCAAGTGCTGTGGTAAAAAACTAGTATTTAACCTTTGCTGGGAAAAACAGCAGGTACGTCAAAGTTGTTGCAGAGACCATTACGTACATGGAAACTCTTTTTGCACCTTTCACAAGCTTGCCCTCATTTCCTACATTTGAAAAAAAGAAAAAACATGGGAAAACACATGCAAAAAAGGACAAAATTAAAAGAAAAAAGAAAAAAGCACCTCAGAAGAAATTAAACACATCCAGGAGACCCATAAATGCCTTTTGCTCGCTAAGGCTCAGCTCCCTTGAAAACAGTCACATAGAGCAAACTTTGTCCCTCCTGCAGTCTTTTTCGTTGCTTCTCTCCCCTAATGGGAGGAAAGGCATGTGGTACTCTCCTCCATCCCTCCAACAGACCACCATGCCCTTCAAAATAAAACAACAAAAAAAGGGGAGTACATACTTTACATGGAACATTTTGTTTATTCTAAGTTACACTTTCTGAAATCAAATCCTTTCCAGTTAGAAAAAAATATAATAGTTTCGCTGCAAAGATGACAGGACATCATCAGAACTTTTCTCCACATTTTCTTCTGAGAAAACACCTTTCAGAAAGTGAGGCCATTTTCCTAGCCTCAAGTCTAAAAAGGTGCTATGTGTGGATGGAGTATTGCTCTGTTACAGCATCTTTGATGGGATGCATCAGGCACTCTTTCTAGAGTTGAGGGACTGTAGCAGTTGTACCAGGATACACAGATCTATATATAAAATATACACTCACACAAATGTAGCAATTAACAAAGCAGTTCCTCCAGTTTTTGAAGATTCATCTTGCCCAGGAGCATTAAGTCTGACTTGTGTGCACCAGCGTAGCAATTCTTTAATACAAGAGATGGACACAAAACCCCCAAAAAACTTCTGTATGTTAGGAATGTTGCAATTTGCCATGCTTCATTTATGTTGTTGGAACAACATGACAGAAGTTTCTAAGTCCCTGTAAAAAGACTATCCTTTCCTCTAGACTGGATCAGGTTTCCACACCAGAATTCCTAAGTTTCAAATAAAATTAAGTAATCCATGCTTACTTAATTGCTGGGAAGTTATGCTTTATGAAAAATAAAATAATAACTAAGTGGGATATAGAAAGCCATTTATACTAAAGGAATGAATCCTGTAATTTTTCTTAAGTTTCTAGCTTCAAAATTTTCAGGGAGATAGATTTATATTCAGGTCAGGAGTTTCTGAACTGCTGTCCCCTCCCCTGTGGACCCCCACCTTTCAATTAATGGTTAACCAGACTTAGAAAAATTTCCAAATGATAAGTACTTTCATTTACATTCATATTAAGTGGCAGTTTTGGGGATGGCCTAGGGACTGGATGATCCTTGCTGAGCTTCCTATGCCTTCCAAGAGTAGATCTGACTAATTCAGCCTAGGGTCCATTCCCATCAACTACTGTGATCCTCAGTAGTGAGGATTTCAAACATCATTTTCTATGTGCATTAAACTTGCCTCAAAATCAATAAAAACAAACCAAAAAAGCAATCAGTAGGTACTGTTTCTGTGCATTTCAATTTAGAACAAAAAAGGTCTTCGTGTATTTTCATAAAGGCCTCTTCTGGGTTGGAGTACTCATAAAATGTACATTTACGCTGTTAACCCTGAAAAGAAATTAATTTGGTATGCGTCAGTTGGGCGTGAATAAATTACAATCATCACAACCCTACCAAGAAGCCACTGAACCATTTATTTTTATATGAAAGCTTCAAATATTTTACAACCCTTCTCCCCAAAGATCTAAACACGTGCCTTTAAAAGCAGCAATTAATAGCATATCACTGGCTATACGAGAAAAAGGACACTCAGTCAGCAGTATATTATCCCAGCAAACTAGATTCTCTAAAAACCCATTTCTGTTGTCTAGGGCAATGGCATAGCTACCAATACTCAAGGCTGAGTTCACACACACACGAAAACTGTACACTAGTTACTCCAGCTGGTAATATTGTTATATTTTATTTATTTTTTAAAAAAATTAAGTTACAACTTTCTCTTAATGAAAAGCAAACTGGAATTTGTCTGAACTCTTACTCTAAATGTACCAAAATAAGCAGTGAAAGTCAACCGTAGACTGCAAACAACTGTAAACTAAGATTTATATTGTTGTACCAAAAGCTGAGTTAAAATAGAACAAATAAAAACACCAGACAACATGCATCATATTCTTCCTTCAAAGATCAAGATGTGAACAAAAGCTTGACCTCCATTATGTTTTCTTCAGTTGGTTAGAAAGAACATGAACTAAAAAATTTAATCTAAGCAACTGCAGAAATTGAGCTAGAAGGATGAGGCAGCCTTGAATTTCTTACAGACTTCTCACTTCTCTTTTTATTGAAAGGGAATGAGAAATATGGACCAGATGAATACACAACTGGACTATTCCGATAAAAATGTATTGTGGCAATTCAGTTACCTGAGAAAATAGTTATCAGTATTGCAGAAATCTTTAAGTTCTCAAATGACATTAAAACAACTTAGTACACTTTGAAATATGTGATCCCAGTGACTAACCAGAGACCTAGGAATACTCATCTCTATATTAAAACTGAAAAACATAAGAAGAAAAATACCTGAAACAATTAAAAGGCACTTTTAGCTGGCATGTGTTTTGTTACATGTTACAGAAAACTGAGTCAGATATGACATTATACTGAATCTTATAGTGGTCCAAGCAGTATAATCGTATACACTGTTAAATACACACACGATCGTATAAATAGTCAATTTGCAATGCCAGCATAGTTAACAGGAAGAAATTCTCCTTTTTTTAAACTTAAACAGTCAGGTTTCTAGTAAAGACATTTAAATTTTAGACATTATTATAATGTTTAACATTATTGTATGCAACACTGTCTAAAAGTTTTATAGCACCTCCACGTATCGCTAGGCAAGAAACAGTCCTGGTAAAACAGTTGGAGAGAAATTCTCAAGTCATCAAGTCTACTGTTGCACGCGAAATTGCAAACATCCTCAGTAACTGCACACCTGGACAAGCCAGATGTTTGTATATAAAATGCAACTTTATTTATATACCCATAGTCCTCTGCACAAAGATCCAACCCTCAAGTTTTAAAACACACAGACGCTGAGGGGCATGCTAATGACAGACTTAAAAATGAGACCTATTTACCTGATTTCAAGAGGTGCCTTTCAAAGCCAGCTAGACAACTGAAGTGTAAATCCCACCAGAAATCAAGAGCTGTTCCCACCATTTGGACATGATTGTTGAATTCAGACTGATAAAAAAAAAAAATCAGATTAAAAATCTAGGCTTTCCCTATGGATTTACTCTCATTCTTTACATTTCAGGGAAACTGCCTGCTAGAAATAATCTGTCATCTTTACCCCTTTCTTTAATCCTTATTAAATAACCAAGCATCTCTAACAGGGACAGTGAAAAGCATTAGTAAACAGCTGGATGGCCACAGCATCATTTCTTCACCGAATCCTTACTCTTTTGAACCAAAAGCATAAGATATTAGTAAACTGTGAATCTACAGGCTTCCAAACAGATGTGCAAATTGGTTTAGACATTTGAAACTGTTTTTGTAAAAAATTAAAGAAAATACCGTCTTTGGTGTAAGCTCACACAGTGCTATCAAGTATAACAACATCAACTGGAAATTAGAGAAAACCCGTAACTTTACTTTCAAACAACTAGAAGAGCCCAAGCTCAAGCATTCACACTGATTTACACCCATGGAGCTCTTCCAGGCAGCACACGTGGTCTTTCACTACACTTACATGCTAAATATGATGAGTTTTCAAGCAGCAAGTGGTGAAAATGACAGTGTCTCCTCCTTTGCTCAGACATCAGCAGATCGTTTAGACACCTGTGCAACCTGGAGCTGCCTTGAGATGATGATGTAGCCTACACCTTCCAAGAGTTACCAACCAACACTCAGGAACAAATGACTTGTGAGGAGGAACTACTGGACAAAACACTCTCTCTATTAATTGCCACAGTTTCAGGCTGGCAGTTAGAAATTCATTTTCCTGATATCTTCATAATAAAAAGCAGGAGTGTACCTTTGCCGCCTGTTTCATAACCAAAAGCGCATCTAGTGTTGGAGCATCTCAAGCGGTTTTGAGTGTGCTAGATGTTCACTCTAAAACTGAAAGCTATCAACAGTGGAAGTTTAAAAAAAAAACCAAAAAACAAATGAACAACACACATACAAAACAACAAAACACATTTAAAAATAACACTCGTCTTCAGGTTTTTTTCCTAGACCCCTGTCCTTACACCTGTATTTCCACAGGAAACTGCTATATTTGGTGTAAAATTACTCTGCTAAACCATCCTGTTCTTTATTTTCCAGCAAAGACATGCTTATATCTCCATTATTCTTTTCATTTTTATCTCCATTGTCCTCCAATTGCTCCGATTTCTGATGAGCAAATGTGTAAGTGTCATGGTCCGTGTCTGTCAGAGACGGAGGTTCCTCAGTGTTAGAAGAGCATTTAATGTCTTTTCTGAAGGAGAACGGAGGTGGAGAAGGTGGCAAGCTACCAATGGGTCCATCAAAAGGCCGGTACACGTCAACTTCTGGAGCAACAGAGCCATTGGATTCCTTCAGCAAGTGCCCATAGACCATAGCATCATCAATAACTGCATAGACATGAGACTCATTGTTTTTCCTCCCTTTTGTGAATAAGCCTTGTTTTCCAGGCACCTGGGTATTTACGTTGGCATTGTACACTCCCACCATGGGATTCTGGCTTTTCTTCTTCCTGTTACAGTTGAAATTGTTAACAGGTCAGAAACAACACATGGCTGGTACGTTTGGACTCAATAAAACCAGCTTGTTTACCCATCCCAGCCACCCAGTGTCAAGCAGTCTACCTGGATGGAAGGCTCTACTTCCAGTCTTAGGAAAAATAACTCTTGAGTCTAGACATGCTTTTCTAACAGAGCAGAAGATAACTTCATGCTATTTGGTTACCTACTACTGCTCTGCTGACCCTGAAGTTTCAAAAATTAACTCCAATCGCCTCCCAGGCATGGAGGTTCCGGCTTTGCAGTGTACCATGTCTCCCAACATCCACAGACATTAATAGGACCTAGAGGCCATCAGGTCCTCACAAAACAAGGCTGAGCATTACTGAAGACGAGTGAGATAGAGGGTCCTCTATGAAAGTCGAATGAACTTTTCTTGGTTGCACTTTCTGGAGTGACTGTCCCCAAAGTGGAAAGACCAAAGGCTAAACTGAAGATTTTTAAGCCTATATTTGTCAAGTCTTTCCTGCGTGGCAGAGAAGTGAGCTCATGGCTGCTCTAGTCATCACATTGCACAAATTCATTCCAGCTCTACAGCTTCAGGACCCAATCACCTTGGCAGCACTGATCAGACATGTATCAGAAATCCCAAACTATTGATGACTTCAACTCCGTTTGCATGAATAATGCTATGCACGTTGTCTTTGCACAACCTAGTTCTCTCCGCAAGGGCTCATCGCATAGAAAAATGCTCCTACTTGATGTGCAAACTCCAAGAGAAGTTGCTGGAGGTTGCATAGATGAACAATAGCTCCTAGTATATCTGGGTGAATTTACAGCTTGTTTGAATAAAATCTTGTCTAGAGTCACACGTGCAGCAGCCACGTTCATTGCAATTTCATTTCACAGGAATTGCTGATGAAGTCCAACCAATACCTTACTTATAGCACAGGCTTCTGGCTGTACTAAAGGCCAAGGTAGACAATGCACTGTGGACTGAAGTAATGCAACTCGAGGAATGCTGCTCTAAGCCTTAAGTTAGTCAATTTAGTGTAAAGCAGCATTCCTGGACTCACATTAATTCCACCACTACTGCCTACATCATGCTTCAGAACCTTATTCAAGGGATCTATATCAACACATGAAACAGAGGGCCCAGCACTACTCCCAAAATGCCTTCTTGAACTGCTAAGCTACACATGCCAAACTATTAACTTACTTCTTCTTAACACAGAACACAGTCAGTCCAATCGCTGCAAGAACTCCGGCCCCGGCCACAACAGCAAGTACCACTCCTAGGTCTGCAAACAGACAAGGTACAAGGACACTTACCAAGAGACACAACATCCAGCTTTCTCCTTAAAGCTGTCTGGGTCTGAACCTTCTCAAGAGTTTCTAAGCATAGCAGCTGCCTGCAGAGCAGGAGTTTCCAAGCTGTGCTCACTGTGGGGCAACATAAGCCATTTCCACGAGGTTGGAGGCCAAGCAATAACAAACTCCTGCTGCTAGCAGTGGAGCACAACCAAAAAAACCCAACCAACCCACCACCTCCAAGAGTTCAGCTCATGTGCTGCTAAACTTAACCCACAGCATCTCACATGCCTCTGGCTGAACAGGCAGGGAAGAGAAGAAAGTGCACAGGGAGACAGAGAGGGATTCAACAGAGGAAACAGTGACATTTCACCAACTTCCCCTCAATACCATCCTTTCCTCTGAAATGCAAAAGTTCTCCAGACCTGGGCTTTTCTAGGAGTCATAAAATTGATCTGGAAAGTCCATGTATAAGCAAAGAAAAATGCCACATGTTTTAAAAGGAATATACATTACACAAAAGACTAAAAACTAAAAATTAATTTGATAGTGTTTCAGTTCTAGCCTGCGTAGCCAATACTTCTGCACACAGTAGTCTCCCACAGGTGAAGATGAAGTGCAAATGTGAAGTAAGTTTGCATATGCAAAAGCTACCCTAAAAATACACCCCTCATTCCCCGCTTTTTTTTTTTTTTTTTTTTGACTACTTATGTTTCAGGGAGATAAAAGACAACAAGAATACAGTTTTTGCTGTTAGTGTCACTGTTCATATGAGCAAGAAATCATCCCTGGGACAGGTCTCACCATATAGTGCAGAGTGCTCTGATGACTAATTGAACTGCTAACAGGAAGTAAGGACTACTTGGATGAATAAGTTGGCACAACCAAATACCAAGTCATTCACCAGGTCTGTGACCTTGGGAGGGTAAAAATATCACATCCAGAATGTTTAAGATCAGGTGATCTTCAACTTAAAAAGCTAAATTTAAAAAAAAAATAAATCTAGTCTTACTTCCTCCAAGACCTGCAATCCTGCATCTCAAAAAAACCTCCTAAAAACCACAAAAAGACCCGCATTATGTTAAAACTCCTCCTTTCTCCCCAGCTGTAACTCTCAGAGGTTTTTGAGGGACAGCTATTTCCAAGGGTAGGGATCCCATAAAACCTACACCCAAGGAGAACCAGCATCCATTATTACTCCCCCAGGGAAAAGAAAGGAAACAAGCAGAAAGCAAACCCCTACAACCACCTTACAGGACTCACCTATCTGCTTGTCAGCAAAAGTCACCCAGAACTGCAAGGTCAGCTGTGTCTTATCCACGGGTTTACAGTTGGAGACATTTACCCAGAAGTCGTGATACATGTTTCGGGGCTCGGGCAGCTGCTCGTCCTCACGGCACACGGTCTCCTCCGCCCCCAGTGTCTCTTCCTTTATGTTGACATAGGCACGGCCTGTCTCACAAATGATGCCCATGCGATTCTTGGAGAACCCAAGGCGGGCAACTTGCTTGCTGGGCACAATGATGTACCAGGATATGGAGACATAAGGAGGTAGACCATAAGGCCAGTTGGGAGTCTGCAAGTAAACTTTAGCTTTTGCATCTGGACTCACAGTGAAAGCACACTCATCTGTAGCAAAGGAAAAAGAATAAAGGAATGAGAACTTAGTTTTGATATTTCTTTTTAAAGCCTTCTCTTTCAGCATGTAAAATTATCTGGGTTTTCTTCATAACAAAAAAGCACCACTTATACCTGTGATCAGCAAATTTATACAGTCAATTGCATCTCAGTATCAGCAACAAAACTCACCTATTGTCCCCTCTCCCATCAATAATTATCACAATTAGCACAGATATATATGCAGAATTTCCCAAAACCAACTATCTACCACCTGGAGTACAAAGTTCCTTTCATCTTCCAGGAATAATCTACCTCACCGATTTAGATAAAGATTGATGCTAGCAATGGCTCCAGGACTAGACTCTACAGAATTGAACTCTTATTTATATTTGTTCGTATGTGCTCTAAGAAGCGTATCGAGAGATCCAACACTGCACAACAAAGTGGTACAAAATGCTACCTTACCTTTAATATGTGGCACAAAAGACATTTTCAGATCCTGATGGTTAGACTCATTAAGGAATCCTTTACCAAATGTTTTTAAGGATATGGTGATATTATTCCTCAACTGAATCTTTTCAATGGATCCACCAGGACAGAATACACCAACATTCAACTCTGCCTCTGGGGTGGCACTAACAATACTGTAACTGTAGCTTGTGTTGCACCTCTGCTCTGGGACGTGTTGCTGAAGTTTCAAGGACGGAGACATAATTTCTATGTTGATCAGATCAGGAGCCAAGAGCTTCCAAATAAACTTATGCAGTCGAATTGGCAATTGGGTAATAGTCTTGGGCACCGAAAGGGAATAGATCTTCCTCTGACACCACCGAAGATCGACACAGCCTGCAATCACAAAAAACAAGTCCCAAGGGTTGTATTTTTCTTGCAGAGGAAATAGCTAGGAAAAGTAAGTTTTCCTGTGTACCAGAGTACACACACACACAGAGTACTGTTGGTTTTGTGTTACAGACCCAGATAAGCATCTGCCTAAGACAATTTTTTTAATAGAAATGACACGTTTGAGTAAAGAGCTTTCCTTAAAATGGTGCACGACACCAAAGAAACCAACAGATACAAACATATTCAAAATCCCTCAAATCAAGATACTACTTTCGCTGTAACACTTGCTGATTGGGACACTGTTGCAGACTAGCCAAGGTCCAGATATATACTTAAAAACTCTTTCTCTGCTGGTAGTTGAAAGTATTTGGGAATATCCTACACCAAGTGGATATGCAAGAGGCACAAGACGCATTCCTGATGGCCACCTTGGTCCTGCATTTTCATAGGCAGATTTATGGTTCCCCTGCTCTGTTTCCATATTTTGCAGTTTTCAGTGTGAAGATTCTTAGGTGCCTTCTGTCCTTTCCCTTTTAGGAATAGCTACACAGTTTCTATTTTTAAAGGTAGAATGAGGTAATGAACACGGTCATCTCCAGATTCATTGTACCCATCTCCCAGCTGGCCAACGCCTGGTTTCTAACCACTCTATTTAAAGCCCAAGTGAGAGAAGGTTTGTTTGACCCCTGAGGAAAAGCATGCAAAAGCATTCTCTAGGAAACAACGTTAAGCCACTTTTGTCATACTTATGCCTTTTTCAGCTGTGATCCTCAGATGGGACAAGTCCTTGCATAGAAAGGAGATCTTGTAAATGGCTCCAGACACCAAAGTCAAGACGCGGTCACAGGTGCGAGGATCCTTGCAGATCAGGCATATCGGTTCAGACATGAGCGGGATGCGGCTGGGCCACCCTTCAAAGTGTATTGTTACAGTCATATTCCACTCCTTGCTCAGGTCGACCAGATGGGTGACATCTGCAATGAAAAACATCCCACAGCAATTACTGGCAAGAAGCATGGTGTGAAGCAGAACTTTCTCCATCTTCTCACCCTGTTAAGACGAGCAGCTGTCATAGCCATTTCTTTATGAGCTAAGAAAACATTATTTACTTCTTTGCATCAGCGTAATACGAACTTAGGCAGTATCCTATCGCCTTCCTAATTTAGAGGTTTGATCCTTTCCACACACAAATCCCATTCCCCTACTACTTGCCAGCTCTAACAGTGTAACACGCATGCTAGCCCCTTTTGAACAGGTTAGGCTATAACGTAAGGAATTCAGCCAACTATGTTGGAATTGTTTTCCCTAAGAGGTTTCTTGCATTTCTTTTAAAGTCAATTCTACCGATCACACAACAGTTGATCAGAAAAGGCATCAACAGAAGGCTAAGCAATGCGTGTCTCTCTCTCCCCCTCTGCTAAAGCACTGGTGAGGCATCTGCAAGTGCTGGGTCAAGTTTTGAGCTCCCCAGCACAAGAGACACATGGATGTACTGGAGTAAAGCCAGCAAGGAGCCACAAAGATGCTCAAGGGATAGAAGGATCTCTAATAGGAGAAGAGAATGAGAGCTGGGCCTGTTTAGCCTGAAGGTGGTGGCTCAGGGGGATGTGGGCATGTGTAAATGATATGGTGCCAGACTCTTCTCAGTGGTGCCCAGTGACAGGGCAAAAGGCACAAATTGAAATATAGGAAATTCTGCTTAAACATTAAAAAAAAGCCAGGTTGGTTAAACACTGAAACAGGCTACCCAGAGAAGTTGTGAAGTCTTTGGAGATACTCCAAACCCAACTAGACACAGTGCTAGGCAACCTGTTCTAGCTGACCCTGCCTGAGCAGGGGCGTTTGACTAGATGATCTCAAGAGGTCCCTGCCAACCTCAGCCATTTCTGTGAGTCTGATATCCTAGATGACTGATAGAAACCATATCTACTCCAATCTAACTGAAAAATCATGAGCCCTTCTAAGACCTACTTCCATGAGTCTCTTAAGCGTGCTCCATAAGAGCAACTCTTGCACAATACAAAAAATAGACATATTAAAGAGGAAAGGGTTATGATTTTTTTCTGACTTTCCCTAACCAACTGGCTTCAAGGCCTTGTCTTCCATCATGTACTATCTGGGGCAGCTACAGCAAGTTGGAACAACAAGGGTAAGCAGGGATGACAAAAACCTTCTCCCGCATAAGCTAATGGCAGTTACAAATAGTCAGAACATCTGGAATGGGGAAGATAGGGAAAGAGGAAAAAAATCCCAAATCACAGCCTAGTTTAAAGATTAACTATCACATGGAAAGATCGATATTGGATCCACACAGTATCCTTACACTGTTAACAAGGCATGTGTCTCTGATGTCAAAAGAAAGCAACTTGATTAGTGGAAGGTGTTCCTGCCCATGGCAGGGGGGTTAGAACGAGATGATCTTTAAGGTCCCTTTCAACACAAGACATTCTGTGATTCTATGATTCTATAAAGAAGATTAAAAACCAAATCTATACATATACACTATTATTACTCTTAATTTTCTGGTTTTAGCTATGGATCTCAAAGTCATAAACAAAAGGGGAATAAAATAGCTCTCTCCTGTGTGGAAAACCAGACACACAAAAAGGCAAGAGGTCAGATGAAATTCTCCAAGTCACTGGCACAACCAAGCACAGAACCAAGAATTTCTACCACAAGGTAACTCTTTCTTCAGAATGTTGTGGGGTTTTTTGTAGCAGCTAAACACAGAGAGGGTTAGATCAAGAAGTTATTTCGACTGGAAAGAGCTATATTCTCCTCTGATTTAATGACAAGTACCACAGACAGCTGTGGAATACCCAAATATTTGGGAAGCTTTGAGAATATGCAGATACCAATACATTTTTAATAAGAGCCATGTTTAACTTGCACACTGCAGATGGCATTTCTTGGTTTGGGGTTTTGTTTGTTTGTTTTTTAAATTAAAGTTTCAATACTGTCCTGAGGGCTGAATTTGAATCTTTGATGGGACTTACATAAGTACAAAATCACTCATGAAATCCTACAAAACCCCTAGAGAAACCACCGTTGTCTCTTAAATCCAAGTGGTGTATTACTTGCATTTCACTCAGTAAATGACAATCTGTTTTTAATTTTTTAGGTGATTATCGTCTTGTCTACTGACCAAAAATACATTAAAATTACTCTTTGTTTTCCAAAGTAGAAGGGAAATAAAGCTGATTAACCGAATACAGTGTTTTCACTCTGTCCAGCTTCCAAGATGCAACACACAATAAATGTAAGCAAATGTGATTTAGTTAACAATTTCAGGAGGATTTGCTGTTCATGAATGGAGCCAGGCTAGACAGACAAAGAACTCAGGATTACAGTGGTGAGATGTTACAGACCCTTTCTGGATACGTGGACTTCAAGGTACAGGCCATTCAAACTTTATGCCCTCTAAAATTACTTCGAAGGCCTTCAAGTAGCTCCTGCTGCAGGGGGCCTTCCTCCAGACCGTGGACTTTCCTCCACCTGCTCCTCTGCAGTGAGGGTACCTTGATTATTGACCTCCACCAAGAACTGAGGTCAGAGCTAAGAAGCCAGAGGATAAATCACTAACTTCATAGCTCATTACCTAGCCAGGCCTTTTATTTCTGTTTTTAGATAAATGCTCTGGTATTACAAATCATTGTGTTAAGCCATCTGATTTTGAGGCAAGTAAACAGAAAAAAAATTTCTTAGCGTAGCAACAAGTAGCAAGAAACCTAAAGAACATCCAAATGTGCTGAGAATATTATCACTGACATTTTCCATGTCTAGTGTGACTTCTTCACACTAGATGATGTTCAGGCTTCCCTAGGAAGCAAAATAAAACTCAGAGGAAAGAAGAAAGGAAGGTAAGAAATGCATACTGGTGCCATTAATAGTATGAAGACATCTCCAGTTTCACCAGTTCAGGCTAGGGATCATGATCAGCCATGACAGCAGGTTTCACCTGGCTAAGCACAACTGCTTACATCCAGAGCAGAAACATGGGCTCACATTTTAAGAATTATCTTTAAACTGTTGAATCTTACAGATAAAAATAAAACTGTATGAATAAGCTTAAACTTTATTTCTGTATTGAAGAACAGGCAGCAACATGTGAGTCTGGACAATTCCAATCAAGTAGCTGCAGCCCCTGCCCAATAGCTGGATCAGGCCCCCAGAGGGAACACAGTCACAAGGAAGGGCTAGCTGGTGCTTAGCTTTGCTTATACAACATGCAAGACCTGATACTGCAGGCATTAAAGGTATTTTTCAATTACATGATGCAGGTACTAGAAAAGGAGAGGAATCTCCATTTTCAAGCTACAGTGTAAAATCTACAAAGGAGCTTTATGCTCCATTGCAAATTGCAAATTTTAGCACCACTGTCTGCCTTGCCATAATGATGGCCAGTGGTAACCCAGGCAGTAAAACAGGCCTCCGTGTTGCTTGGCAACCCACCTCCTTAAACTCAAGGAAGATCTAAGGAAAATGACAAAAACCTCAGTATTTCTCTTTCTTGCGATGCTCAGCCCAGGCATCTGTAAGCAAAAGCAACAGAAGGAGCAGACAGGTACTTACTCTCATCGACCTGCGGGTGCTGAACGACAACTTGGAAGAGCAAGCGGAGAATGCCGGGGTTCTGGGCATCCTGATCACAGCCCTGCAGGGATAGGTTGAAACTGCCAGCAATATTGGCAGGCTGACTGTCGCTCAGCTTAAACACCTCTGGATTGCTGAGGGAGCCAGGGATGTAGTACTCCACCCTCTCTTCTTTCCTTTCACAGTTGGAGAGGCTGTAGTTGTGGAAAAACACGCTTGCTCTCATGTTGGAAGGAACCACAAACTGCCATGTCATGAGCTCGTCTTCGGGAAAGCCCAGTGGGTAGTTTGGGGACATCAAGGTGATTGAAGATTCTCCCTTCAAAATTGATTCAATAATGCATAACCCTAAAACGGGGCGGGGGGGAAAACCCATACAAAACAAGTTGCAATTAATGAAGACACACTGACATATCTAGCACCCCAGCAGCAAATTTTTATTTTGACAGTGAGATCATCCACTTCATCTACAGGTTATTACAAAACCCTCAGACTAAAACATACACTCGAGTTGATGATTTGGTCTTCAATTACAGAAAAAGTAATGGAAATACTAATGTTGTATTTTCAGCTTACTGGGTTCACCTTTCAAGCACATGGACAGAGAAGCCTTTATTTTTTGGACAGGAAAGATCCAAGTTCCTACTTCTGACCCTGGCTTTACAAGAGCAAACACACAACCTGATAACTCCTGCTTCACTGGGTTTTGGGAAACAAAAGATGTAAACTTTTATACTAGCACAGAGCTCTCGGTCCGAAAACCTCCCAGATCTAAGAAGAGCATGCCAGCAAAGAGCCTCATGATAAAGCATGAGTGCGAACCCCAGAGGCTGTGCAAGACACTTCATGCTTGGATGACTCTTGTCAGTGTGAAGAGATCATGGTCCCACTCTAGGAATCCAGCAACCACGTGCAACTGTGAGGAGTGCCAGGAGTTACAGAAACTTGTGCTCTAGAAGCTCAAACATGGACCAGGTTTCTTTTATAGCTGATGGCAACAACTGCAGAGTTCAAGTACAGAGGAAGAACATCCCCCAAGGAGGGTTTGTCATGAGATCAAAGTAACCAATGGATTGCTATGTAATATCACAGGTATTTTAAGAAGATGACTACACTATGTTTTATGTTACCGTGCAGGTTGAAACACATAGCGTATCTGAGCAGGCTCAGGACCTTTCCAGGTGCTGCTTCCCCTTTTCCTACCTTCCTCTCCTGAAGAGAGGCATAGGATTGAGGCTCCAGAAGTTAAGGAAGCCTTATTTATACACACGGCAACCAGCAAATAATTCTCTTGGCTCATTCTAATTATGATATCTAGTCTCACCTAGCTGAAAACACAAAACCAACAAAGCAGGTATGTTTAAGTTTTAGGAAGTTTAACGAATTTGAAAACAAGTAATGTGCACCAAAAGCAGCAACACAACAGTGTTCATCATTATTAGCCAAACTAAGATATTCTGACCCCAGAAGAGCACCAGCTACCAAACTAAAAACCATACAACGACAGCTTTCAGAAAAGATGAAGTGGAAAGGAGTTAGAGATAACAGACCAAAACTAGAAGGTTACCTGAGAAGAAAGGTTTAAATAATTCTGCTGCAATCTGCACAAAGTGATTACAGGTGAGGAAACACTACTCCTTACTTACGTTTTATGGAAGCCCTGTTAGCTATGCTGAAGCCTGAGGTGGTGAGAGGCGAGTCCCACGGGAGGTGCAGAGACATGACAACTCCTCCCAGCAGCTTGACACGAGACACCGAGCCATTCCTGCAGAAGGTGCCAATGTTGACTATGGCTGTATCGATACAGCTGTTGATGTTGTAGCTAACAAAATCTGGGCATGTCTCTCCTGGTTCAATCTGTCTTAGCCACGGGGTTGAAAATTTCAGTTCAAGTCCAGCCTTTGTACTCGCCTTCACGTCCCAGACGAAAGTCCTGTTAAGGCGAGGTAGCCCCGGTGGGTAAAGATGAACATCTCCAAAGGGACACAGGCCTGATACACAGTCTAAATGCAGAGAGAGAACAGCCATAATACATTCTGGATATCACTGAAGTAAACAAGGAGTTTGACACTTTCCCCTTCATTGCTATTTTCGCAATTTTTAGGTTGCACTTAATGTGCCTTCTACATGCATTAAAAGATACTCCTACAACACAGTCACCTGGTGTATCTAAACAGGACTCCTAGCCCATAAGGTAGACAGGATAAACCTGCTTTAGTCAGGCTGACTAACAGAAGTGATTCATTGTCTCCAGTATTCCTGCCTTGTTTGCTGAAGAATTTAGAAGGTATTTAGTGAATAGGGTAGAGTACTGAATGGGCAAAAGGGAGAAATTCAATATCAGGAGAGCTAGAAATTACAGATCTAAAGAACTGATTTTGTTCCATCTTGCTCAGAGAATTCCTGGCAAATCATTCATCTTTAAATTTTCCACTGCTTGCCATGAACTGTATCTTCCTTTCCTTGGTGCCCTGATGAACAATCTGGGCCCTGCACTTTGCAGAAGTGGTAAATAACAACAACTGCCACTGCAGAATTCTGGAGAGAACTTAGAAAGTTTTTATCTGAAAAATCCAAATTATCGATATTTCAATCTGGACACTGAAAATAAGGACACTTTAATCTACGTTTAGGCTCCAACTTAGAAGAAATACCACAAACACATCTTACAAATATATCACGAAATGTTGTGACCGTTACTATTTGCATGAATTATATAAATAAAACTGCAAAACAGGAAGAGAACTATCCTTGAACACCACCCCGAAAATAAAGATGTTACCAAAGACTGAATGCCCAGTGAAGTTTGGGATCTTGTTGAGAAGTAGCACATGTTCATGACATTAAAGAGTACATTAACATACATACACCAGGGATAACACCTAAACCAAACAAAGCTTTAGTTACAACACTTCCAAATCTTTAGTTTCTTGACTTCAATAATGTTCACTAAATATAGGGAAACATGTGCATGTCTTCAAAGTTTGTGGCCCTTATAGGCACAATCAAGCTGTCAAAACAAATAATGTGGGTAATATATCATTATTAGTGTTTAGAAGCTTTTGACAGGAAAAAAGATTCTTTGATGGGTTTATAAACCATGGGAAAAGGGAAAGAGGCAAGGAAGTGAAGCAACAAACTACCATTTAACTGTTTCCAGAACAGCCAACCTAACATTAATTCTGCTAGCCATAATACAGACTTCATTAATTTGCATAGTTTTAGTAATTCAGGGTTATTTATCCGTGTTCAAAGACTTCTTCTTACCCAAGACTATAAGGGATACCTTAATGCAGTAACAAGAAAAAAAAAAAAAAAACATGTGGTTTTCCTACAGGAACATTACCATTGGGGGAAAAAATTAAAAACCTGTATCTTACCAATATTTTTCTGAATTTCCATGATAAAATACTTCTCTGGAGTACTACAAGTGAAGGTAAAAGTCACGTTGTCCCCTGGTTTTATCTTGAGTTCAGACCTGATGACATTTTTAACACGAATTTGACACCTTGGTAAAACACCAGGTCTCAGTTTAATCATAACTGTGATGTTGTCCACTGTACGAAGAGAGATCATAAAAGCAGCTAAGAAAAAAAAAAAAAAAAAGATGTGTTTTGTTACTAGTAGGTACAAATATCAGCAGCCTCTCCACACTTCCTCACAGATGCCACATTGTCAGAACAAATATTCACATCCATGTTCTCGGAAGTCTCTGGTGTTGGACCAACAGAAAACTCTGCTTTTCCAGTCCGATGCAGACAACACAGAAATCCACTTGCTGCACACACTCAGAGAGAGGTATACATGGAATCTCCGTGGGACCAGTTCTGCTCCGGTTTACCTTCAGCAGTGTTATTTATTTCACATTTAAAAAGTAGCTCAGCTATTCCTTTCAAATTTCTGTTGTCCCAGTTTGGGGTTTTGTTCTGTTATGCCCATCATACAGCCTGCTTCATTTCTGAAGGCACCCATGAAGTCAGCTTGGGAAGTTTATTCAGCACCAAACAACAAAGCAAGCATCAACTTCAATTGCACATGATGGTAACGGGTGAATCTCTGGCTATACCTCAACAATTACTGCAGACCAGATGAGGTATTCTGGTGATACCAAAAGCACGTACCAACAGACATTTACACGTGTGGTCGTGGTCCACTCCCACCCTCCCCACCCTTTACAACTCATTCCCTGAAGGTACAGGACATCTACGCAATGATCCTGAGCAGCACAGAAGGCATCTGTGGCCTGGGATGGACCGTGTGTGCTTGGGTATCTCCTCTCCATCCTTGACATGACCATCATAGACTTACAGCTTTCGGAGAATACATAAAAGCCTCAACAGTCTTCACAGATTTCAACCCATCCTCAAGCACTACTGAATGAAGGAGCAGCTCTCACAGGAAATACTGGAGCCACAGAATAAACTGCTTGTTCAATATTTTTATTTTATGGGTCTGTTTATCAACAAATGGACCAGACCTGACTGTCTTCTAAAAATATACATGCATTATAAGACAGCAAGAAGCACTGTCTGGACATTCAAGATGACTAGAAAAGTTATTAGCATCAGCTTAGCAAAGATTAAAGCCCAGCCCTGCCTGTAGTGAGTAAAGTTTGTACTGAAGTCAACCGTATCCCAGCCCCAGGTGAAAATCTGAGAACAGGTCAGTTGTTAAGTTTTCTGGTATTTGTTTTCACTGCTCTCCCTTTCTTATTTCAGTGTATGGAAGATAAATCAGTGTCTACAGCATTTGTGCTTTTAGTGTTTATAGAAAAAAGAATAATTTATGTATATAAAAAAGAAATATAACAGATCTAGAAATAAGCGTGCCCCAACTTTTGTTCAAAAAGGTCTTGTCCTTGAGTGGGACATCATGCAGGGCTGCACGACAAAGCGCTGCCCATACGCCAGGTTGGGAATCCTCTTGGTTTGTAACCCTAAAGAGATTTACCCTAGCAAACCCAGCAGCGCAGCCCCCCAGGAGAGCCCCCGCAGCCATTCCCATCGCCAGGCAGTGTGCCAGCAAGGCTCGGGAGAACAGCTGGCTCAGAAACACACATCTGCAAGATGCCCCAGGCTGTGCCCAAATGCTCATCTAAGCATCCCTTGAGCATCTAAGCATCCAGTCTGGTCCGTGACAGCTGCTATTGTCGCAGTGGTAAGGACACAGAGTCCTGGGGGCTTACCTGGTGAGGGTTGTGGGGAGCAAGGCTGAGCACACCACAGGAACCCTTGATCGGCAGAGCCCTCTCGTGGCAGATGAGCACACCAGAGACCCTCAACCAACCTACCCACCCAACTCAAAACTTCAGTCATTGCAGCTGCAGGGAAAAGCGTATTGTATTAGTGACTCAATTTCCCATAAAACCCACCTGTCATATTTTTAAGCCTCCCATTTAAAATATCCTGATTTTTACAGCAATCTCATGGTTCTACAGGGCCCGACTTCCGCTGCAATGTTTTGCAAAAGCCCTGGGGATGGAGCAATCACATGGGCTACTGTCCTTCCCTGCCACTGGGAACACAGCAGCTCCAGGTTTGCAAACACAAGGCATCAAAAATCTCACTGCTAGGGGGAGTAGGGCAGAGAAGAGTTCTCAGAGATACCTCATTGTGCTTTTATTTAAGTTTTGTTGGTCTTGAGCCTTCTTCCAGCCTTTCTGGCTTTTCTACACAATCTCATAATCAAGAGACTTAGCAAGCCCTTGAAACTGCCTTATCTATTTGCCTCCAGGATCAAAAGCTTTAAATGAAAACCTCAACCACCACAAGGCTTGCCGAATTTCTGCACATACTTATAATGACAAGTTTACCAACCCTCTAATACCATTAGTGAGAACCTGGTCACTGAGTAACTTTCCTACAGCTTTTAAGTGATGGGACAGTCCTCTCACCCAAGAGCCTACACTGAATTCCCTTGCCTCTTCCAATGGCTGGCACTACTCAACATCTACATTGTTGCCATAGAAATGCTTTCACAAAGATTTTCAATCCGAGTTTTCCCAAGGGAAAGAAAAAAAGTGACCAGATAAACTAGGAACTGCCTTGTAGGAACTGCCTTGTGCAATAACCTTCCAAGAACACAGGAGACAATTTCAGGGGCAATGTCCACAGGGTGGAGAAAAGAGCAAATGCAGAGCCAGCAACTAGGGCTGCTCCTCCTCATTCTTTTGAAGGAAGCAGAAGAGAAAGTGAAACAACTACTCCCAGCCTAGCCCAGAGTTTTGTCTTCCACATTACTGGATGATTTTTGGGTTCTTTTGGGGTTTTTATTTATCATGCTTAGTACACAAAATACCCTTTGACCATGGTGATCATCATTTTTCTGATGTTTATATCATCCAGATATGAAGTGTTAATAGCATAATACCATTAATTAATAACTATGAACAAAAGAGACTTCTTTCTTGCACACAGTAATTGCCATTCTCATCTGCAGTTTAAGTATTACTGAAAAGTCCGTTTCCCATCCCTGGGACAGCACAGCCACATGGCCAACCTAACAGGATGGAGAAACACACCAGTGCCACTACCAGCCAGCAGTTCTGCACCAAACGCTCGCACATGGCTCTAACACCATTTTTAGTCATGAGGATTAAGTATAAGCATAACCTTAAGCACATGCCCAGTTTTGAAACAAAACAAATACATGCCCTGAGCTCAAATCAAGGAACAGAAATGTTCAACATTTTGAAAGAAACAAAATGTTTCTACAAGGGTTAAAACAAAGCATTGTCTTCCCCAGCCTTTGAAAGGCCTGAATTCTGCTGCCTGTCCCCCCTGTCCCATCCCTCCCCCCCGGCCTTTTCCAGACTTCATGACCATGTAGCCATTCATCTGGTCAACCTGCAAGAAGATCAAATCCTTGTCAGCTCAGTATCACTTCCTAGCATGGACAATGGCCCATGCCTCAGCTTTCCAAAACAGGATCTGCCCAGAATCACAGAAGTGCTGCAATTACCAATATATCAGCATCCCCCTAGGCAGCAAGGATGCAGATCTATACCCAATTAGGCAAAGCTGTCTGCTAGAAGCCCACACAAGGACACACACCTAGATTAGTGCATAAACAAACAGCTTGCTAAAATGAAACTCCACAGATAATCATTTTGGCCAAGAAATGAGAGCACAGTGCTGTTATGTCAACAGCAGGCAGCTGCTAGGGACGTGATAAGATACATTAGACTATCAAATCTAATTTTCATAGGAAAAATGGAGAAAGAATCATGTGGAAAATATATCCAGTGATCCCAAAGTCACTAAAAAAATTAACCCCCCCAAAACTATAGCCACACACATGCTGCACAATAGAGAGACTACTTAAAAAGCACCTTTACTGCAGAGCTTTTATAAACATGAGTGAGTCTCTTCGTGACTCACACTAATCTGTCTTTGTCTGTGACTCTCACTGCATGCCTTATTAGGATTACCAGTAACTGTACACATTTCTTGTAAAGAAGGAATTTCCACGCCTTGTTGATGCTGCACAGGGATGACACACAGGATATCTAAACCAACAAAGCATCACCAAGCTGGATCTAGTCTCTGTCTACACAACAATGAAATTGCTGGGCTAGAAGATGTCAGAGGTAAAGCCTCCAGCCCTGAGCCGGTTCACAGGCTAACAGGAACATCTGATCTCACCCTAAATTTTTTTCCTCTAAGCAATTAGTTTTGCAGCTTCCTTTGGCTCTTTCTTCAACCACTCCAATCTAAATCTATATCTTCCCTGCCACAACTGGGTTTCACTACTGCTCATCCTTGTTTAAGACTGCGCCTTCATGACAGTTGTCTCGTCACAGCATCCCTTTATCACTAATGTTCCTTTCTGCATAAACGCACCTTGGCTAACTTTCTCAACAGTATTTTTCCAAACTCTTCACCAATTTTATTGCTCCAAGCTCTCCAACTTGAATTAGAAACAAACTGCTTAGTGTAAACCAAGCCAGACTACTCCACAGAGTTTAGCCTAAATTTATCTACTATGGTTGCATCTGACACTAATATCCTAGTATTTTTTAATATGTATATATGAATGTCAAAAGGACATTTTTCTTGTATGAGAAGGGAGTGCAATGTAAAAGACAGCTGGAGAATAGTAGAGCCAGTGGCACTCACAGAGTGTGCATATGTACGTACAAGGAATGAACTTGGCAGGACAGTGATTTTTATGGCTATGTACAGTGCCTTGCTAAACAAAGCAGGAGTTAGAACAAAGTCCAACTAGTTTTGGCTAGAGGGCTGTGTTTTATTGCAGCAATTTATCCATAAGGATCTATGGATCGTTTAATGTGACCACTGGATGGATCAAAATGAGAAAAGCCCTAAACAGACCAAGAAACCAAAACCCACAAGAATCACCACCAAAAAAACCCAGATGTTAATTTATCACAAAATAACATACAGAAACCATTGGTTTGCTTGTTCTGGTTAAGTCATGGGCTTGTCCCACTACAGCCATTTTTAATAAAAAACAGTTTCATGGGGCTGACTCAGACACCATTCACGAGGCAGTGGCAGCTGAAGGAGACAGGCTGCTGCAGAAGATGAGCAGCAGCAACACTGGCCCCGGATATGAAGTACCTGGAACCAAATCCTTGTTCTGCCTGAGGGTGTTCTGAACCCACACAATCAACACACCTCTCCAGAGAATGGGCTCGTCCACCACAGCATGTTGTGCCACCGCCTCGGGACAGGGATAGCGCCACAATGCTGCCTGCTTCTACAGCTCAGTAGGCTCTCCTGGAAGGCTCCCCACTTCTTCTGAGCCCTTGCAGGGATGCTGGCCCACAGACACACTCCTGGCCTGCTGAGGTTGTTCCACTACACATAATCTACTGCAAGGGTCATGGCAACACGGCAGGAAACAAGGGGTATGACCCAATAACACAGTAACATGGCCATACGCTGGATTACTTCAGCTTCAAGACATACAAACTCTTCTCCATGACCTAATGGACAGCCTTTGTGCACAGGACAGCAGCATTAGCAGGACACATTCAGGCCAATCCATCCAAAACACGCCACACCTAGTGAGGGGACCTCAAGGCTGTCTCCTGTGTGATGAGGATTGCAGGCTCCAGCTCCCATATCCCAAGCAAATGCCCCAACGGCTCAGCTAACAGGCACACCAACAGCTGTACCTGATCATCCATTTCCCCATCTCCTCCAACACTATTCACTGCAGAGTTGGCTCAAATTTGCCAACAACTGATCAAAGAATATTTAAAAGACTGTATGTCTCCCTGCTTTGCTGACTTGAATGTTTTGTACCTGCCTTACTGAATCTTTCCTTGTCAATTTGAGTCCAACTCTCCAGTTTAACTACAGCACCCAAGTATTACCCACTCCTCCTATTCCACCTGCAATGCCCATCCAGGTAATCACCTTCACATTCTTCAAGCCCTCAAAGTCAGCCAGGGAATACACACCATCTATACTCTTCTCACCTACTAAATGGTGCTGTAAGCAGCAAACTGAGATCATGAGCACAAACACAAATTATAGCCAACCCTGCTTGTTGCAAGCTGCCTGAAATTCTGTTGGACTTTTATAAAGCAAACAGGTTTTCTGTTTATAGTTAAAACAAACTAACCACTCTTAACATTGCTCAATGATTTCTTTCTATTTGGACTTCCAACATCACACTTGCTTAGGATACGAGGTCTATATTTTATCAAAGGATTGCTTTCAGTAAATCACTGAGAAAAGTAAAGCTTAAAATCTGCCAAATTTGTAAACTCTTACAGATAGATGCTGCCAATAACTATTCTACCAGGGTAACCACCCATATCTCAGGAATATACCTGGGGGAGAATATCCATTCCTCAGCCACCACAGCAGGGCCCCCTAATATTCACCGATGGTTTAAACTGATAGCAGGATGGGGCTGCAAAGCAGGTGAGATGTCACACATCCAGTTCTCCTCATCAGGGAGGAAGGGTGGACACTTCTGGGGAAGTGATGTTACAAGCCATCCCAGCACAACTCACCAGAGAAGGTCTGTCAGTATCCCTAGGTCAACAAAGCTGCTCACTCAAAAGTTGTTAATTCATTAAATTTGTAATGCCTAGCAGGAATAACATACCTTCAGATTTAAATTAGCTTTTAAAAAATTATAAATTTCAAAGGTGTATTTACCCTTTCTCTAGAACCTTTTTGGAAGATTATTAAGACACTCATATAGCTTGTGTAAATGACATTTTTGAAAGAAGCTTTTTTCACCAAAAGTGGCAAAAATAGACGCTTTGTGATTTGGCAAGCTTAGCTGTAATTACAGAAAGGAGAATGTTGACTCTGAGCTGCCTTTTCTTAATTCTTATTTTACAGATATGAAGTTTTGTTGCTTCTGTAGAAGTGAGAGGCAGAGCTCAGCAAATGCTGTCTGCAAGCTGACTGCCAACTTGCCCACAACATACAAAATGTACTATAGATGGGTCTGCACAACTTGACGAGAAAATGTCACGCTGGCACAAGGAACACTAAGACACCACACAAGTTGCTGCAGGAGCCTCCCTTGATCAAAGGGGTGTTTTCTTGAAGTTTATCCCTACCTTGATGTAAGCTAACAAGACGACAGCATCTTGGAGCATGTCTGAACAGCTCTTCGGTCTTGGCTCTGGTTAACGAAGGTGGAAAAGCGCATTTCACAATCAGGGGTCCCTCCCATTCCAAACATCCTGCTGGCAGCTCTTTGTCTCTCACTTCTGACAAATTTCAGATCATCCCTCTTCACCCCTCACAGTTTGCTGTCTCCATATGGTAACCTCTCAGCTCCACCCACAGACCCAGAAAAGCCAGGGCCAACTCCAAAATGCCAGTGTGATCATACCTCTCAAAATAAGAGTTTGCTCTGACAGTGAGTAACCACGCTCACTTTGTTCCCCAAGAAATCAAAATGCACAGATCAATGCAGGCTGTCCCATGGCACCCTTGAGGATGGTTGTTAAAAGGTGTCCAGTGAAACAGGCAAAGTTGAGACTTTTTCCCCCCCGTATAGGAGATAGGTAAAAAAAATAATCTGTTTTCCCCTAGTATTGGCAGCCTGGGCACTCATAAGCAGACTAGACCTTACTAACGTGTGAAAACTACATCTACCAGATGGGATGGCAAGATTCTTCAGCTGCCTCTTCCTGAAGGTCTTCCAGGAGGTCCCATCAATACTATCTACACTGGGCAGGCTGAGCTAGAGGCAGCCAACCCTTGCCTCTGACACCAGCTAACGCAGAAACACTAAGGTTTGCTCTGACATAACAGCCAGAAGTCAACAGTTAACTAAGCACAGCACAACTCACGGCCTTTCCTTCACTCCCTGGCACACAAACAGATGTTGAGCAAGAGGAACCTGTATGGCCACACCTGTCAGGTTTGAAAAGTTTGAGTTGAGGGATGGTGACCAGCCTCTATTGGCTGAATCCTACTAAGAACCACCAAAAGTTACCAGGTGCTCTACAGGAACTGGTTAATGGTTTAGCTCCAACAAATCAACCCATGCTGCAGCAGGTGTGGTGTCTGCTCCAGAGCTGAGGTTTGACAGGAATACCTGAGCAGCATCACTGAGATGGCTGATGTCCCAGAAACTGCTGGAAGTTCTGCGTTAAGGTAACATCTTTAGTCTTTCCCCCAGCTGGACAAAGGCTTATAAATTATAAAAATTATTAAATATGTAGAATTGTGAAAAGATTTTAAGTTAAATTTAAGAAAAGCAAGGTGAGCAGATATGGGATTACCCAAAAAGAGCCCAGTTAGATCAAAACCAGCATCCAAGGCCCATTTTTCCCATATCCTCCAGCCTAACACACACTTTGCTGCTGCAGCTGAGCCTTTCTAGATGCTCTTGCATGGAAACCAAGGCCAGAAAGCATCCAAAGGGAGACCTCAGAGGAACACCCAGAAGACAGTAGGAGGACTTGGACACAGCAAGAAAATCGCTGGTCAGCTCAGTTCAGTGGAACAGTCCACTCATGAGAGTGGTGAGCAACACCCAGCTTCCCCCAGCACAGCCCCAGCACTAACCTGCCACCACCAGCAGCCCCGTGCCAGCCACAACACAAAGGGGTGCAACTCCACACACACACACACTGCTCTCAGGTTGTGTTCATCTGTCCCTGCCCAGGACCTGAAGAAGGTGGAATGTTTTGCCACCAGCAATTACAAAAAGCAAATGAAAAATCTAATCAATACAGTGAAACTGGTGAAGAAGGAAAAGAGTCACCCACTTGTTATTTACACTAATTTGCAAGCACACCATATCCCTGTCACACACAGCTGTAGCAGTCGACACAGGTAAAGTCAAAAGTGTATTTTCTTCTCAGAAAAGGGTGACTCCTCTTATGAAATATTTCTGGAATGAACTAAGGGCAAAGTTGCTCAGTCTCTACCCAAGACTGAGGATTTAACAGATGTGGATTCCAAAGCTTTTTATTTAACATACATACATGTATAAGTATCAGTTAAGCTGGGTGATAAGGGCTATACCAATAAACTATGCTTCAGCGATATTTGAGAAAATACTGTTACTACATATTTCAAGAAGTCAAAACTTTTTTTTCCAGTAGCTTTCCTCCTACTTTCTTTCTATCCCAATATTATTTATAGGTAAGATTAATTCATTTAAATAATAAAGACGACTGAACACAACTGACCCAAAGGATATGTGATATCAGGTAGGGGAAAGGTTCTTACCTTGTTTCATAAAGCAAGCCCTGGTTTCTCTCTAGAAACTGCTGTTACAGTGTAGCAAAACAACGCACACCAGTCATTATAAAAACGAAAGGAGAGCAATCTTCTAGCTAAAGAATAATCTTCTCCATGCCACAGGTCCATAGTGGTACCCTGGACATGAGCTCCAGCAGCCTCCAGCCCTTCCATCCCGTTTCTCCCTTGGCCAGTCCTTCAAGCCAATACCAAAAAAGAATCCTTTTCAGCCCGCTCCTCCTTAATTATTTTTTGGCTGATGAGCCACCGCAGCTCATCAAATGACAACCCCAGGCACAAAAGACTTGCCAGCCGTGTAAAGAGCCAGGCTCAGGAGCTGGTCTACCACATTACATTTCTTCTCTCCTGGGGCACTTCTTACCAAATGGCTGCTATTGGCTGGTGCTTTCAGTTCTGCATACGAGTAACACCATGACCATGAGTACGGCTGTTAGAGAAACTTCATTCACACATGAGACCACGACCTATCTGAGGATCTCTGGTGGGGGCACTCAAATTGGTGGTCATTTGTGCTGCTATGGACAAGTTCAATTCAGTGTATTAATTCTCAAACATTTCCATATTTCCACCACCTCACATTTCCTCTACACCCTTTCAGACTTAAAGACAAACAAATGCAAAACAGACACAGACAAGACTCACCTGTTAAAAACACACACCTCAAACCTGCAAAAATTTGAAATTGAGAGGAAAAAAAACATATTTTCTGGCAGAAAATATAAGGTACTAGCACCAAAGCCAAGACACATAATAAGTAACTTACTACACACGTTATTTTCTAGAGAGTAAAAACTAAGCATTCCAGATGATTAATGGCATGAGACAAGCAAAAAAAAAAAAGGTACAACCGAATACTCATGCACATCAGTTGTGGTCTTAAAAGGAGAGGTTTCGATTGAGTGAGCAAACAGCAATTCAGAATGGAAATAATCCAGCTTCCACAGACTTTCAGAGGAGCACAAAACAGGCCAATTATTTACATTGTGTCAGAACAGCAGAAAAACCCTGCTAAGAGCTTGGGGTTTTTTAAATTTTATTAAAAGAAGCATCTTTAAATGTTAAGAAACATGTGACTCAAATCAGGCAGTTGCCAAGGAAAAGTTAACTGGAGGGTAGAGTAAGAAACAACGCAGCGTTATCTGCAAATTCCCTTATAACAATGTCACTTTAAAGACGAACCCCAAAATACATATAAGGATACTTTAAATCTGAAGTATTTGTTTGTTTCATAGACATCACAAAAATCTGATTAACTTTATTATTAGTACTTCAAAGAAACACGGTTTTAATTGGAAAACACATTTTCAAAGGTCAGACACGCAGTACTTCATTCACACTCCCACATCTATGCACAGCTATTGCACCAAATACTTTCTTCTGTAGTTCTCCACCTATGAGTTAACAAATGTTTCATTTGATAATTTACTTTATGCGTAAAGCTGCTTTTGAAGAAAACCCACAAGCTCTTCTGAAGACAATGTGGCCAGCCATGCTCGACCTACACGTTCCTACAGGACAGTAAGGACAGCACCGTAACACCGTGCCTCCTGGGAAAGGGTGGAGGGAGAAAGCAAGAGAAGAAAGGATGTCATCAAGAATGACAAGAGACAGCTTTAGGGATAGGTGCACCAGATTTGTAGCCGTCCCACCAGAGTCACTAGTCCCTGAGAAGAGGCACACATGCCTCACACCCACCTCATGCACGGCTCTGCACACCCAGCCTAAACCTGCCCTTGCTGAAAGGGAGATTGCTGCAACTTGCAGCCAAAACGCAGCAACAAGCAGAGCCAGTACCAACACCAGCACCAGGGCAAAGGGAACCCCTTAAAAATTACAAACTACATAGGGGTGTGGGGGAAAATCTTAATCTGAACTATCTTGGGTTTTCAGGACAAACCTTGGCTCAAGGAAACATTCCAGCTCCAGTTTTGGTTGTGCAAAAACAAAAGCAGCTCCCACTGGGATGAAGGGCGTACAAGGCACATGAGAACTGCCAACAAAGGGCACCATTCCCCTCTCCGGTCCTGCTCACACCATCGCAACCTTCAGCCTACCAACCCACACCACTAATGCAGTCGAGACTGAGCTACCTCTTTTCAGGGTGAGCTGGGGATCCACAAAGAACAGGAAGGCACCAAGTTAGAGACTCTGACAGGATGACAGAGGACCTGGCACACAGGAGCAGGGATGCTTGTGCAGGAGAGGAACAAGCAGGCAGAAGCATACAGTTGGAAAGGAAGGGACTGAAGAAGGTAGGAAGAGAGAACACCATCAGTGGCAGCAAACCGCAGGGTGCACCAGTGGTGTTTTGTGCAACTTCACTGTAGCCAACTTTGCTTTACAGAGCAACTTCACAGTTTGCCTGAGGGCAAAGTCAGCGGCTGGGGAGCTGTCTCTCCCCAGTTCCTCTAGATTAAGCTAAGAAAGCCCACACGGACATCTTGTTTGTGGGGAAGGTTTGCACAATAAGGATTGACTAGACATAATTTGTCAGACTCACCACCTTCCTTCCACTTCCTGCACCTTCCCACCTGATTTGGTTTTGTCACCTTCCAGACAAGAGCTATTACAATCACACGTGAAGGAGACTTGCTTGGTTCTCCAGGGACACAGCCTGCATTCCCTGCCACCACACAGTTGGTATCCTGCTCACTCCTACACTCAACCAAAACAATGGTATGGGCTCAACTTTGCATAAAACAGGTATAAACTTTTTTTCTAAATGCTGACGCAAATGCATAATTCATTTGGATGCTTGAAACATGACAGAAGGGAAGAAAGTTGGAGTAGACGATGACAATAATCAAAAATCAAAGACACTGTCTCAAAAAGAGCTGTACTATGCCTCAAAAGAAAGCCCATGAAGTTTAATGTGAGACATGAAAAAGATTTGGGGGGATAAAAGGAACAAAGGATTTTGATAACACAGTTTGACCAGAGGGTGAGGAATAACGTGCAAATGCATGATTAATACGCTGCTGCATCTCCCAGTGAAGGTCTAGACCTATGTATGAAAAAATATGCAACTGATGATTTTTTAATTTGCTACTTCAATAATACAAGACCTTTGGAAAGTCTAACTCCTCTCCTTCTAACACTGATCCAACCTAAGCCTTCAAAAGTTAGTTTCCTTTGAAAACAACACACAATTAACCACAGTATAACAGTTTTTCTTTTTCCTTTGAAAATACTTAGAGAGGCAAATAGCTGTCATTCACTCTACTCAGAGGCAATACATTAAATGCAAATATTTAGAAAACTACACAGCTTGAAACTTGAACCTCAGTGCTGTCCAGTTTCACACTCAATGTTTAGACTGCATTGTTTATAACAATAGCCATGAGTCCACACTTCAGCATAAACATTGAACTAAAAGGTAACAAACATTAAAAAGGCACAAATTTAATGTCAGACTCTTTAGGTTATTATAGTCACTGCAAATAACTCAGCAGTTATTTTGTATAGAAGGACTCATACTTCAAGAGTCTTTAACAGGACTAATGGCTATAAACCAGACTGTTTAGATTTGAGGATGGGCATTTTTTGCAATCAAGCAACTTTGGAAATTGAGGAAAACCCCACACACTGTCTCTGTGTTCATAACTGGAATTCTTTTGGGGTTGCAGGCAGGATTTAAGAAAATTATTCACAGGTTATACACATGCGATTGCATCAAGCACCCCAGAATTTCAAGAGACACAGTGTTGGTAGTGAGCGGCAGCCTCCCATTGAACTATCTGACCCGGGCAGGCATACGAGCCATTCCGTGTCCCTGCACGTACTGTTCATCCATCGCTCCTTAGGAAAAATATCATTCTCTTTGCTCGAAAGCTGACACAGCGGCACGGTCCGACACAGAGCACGGCCCTGCAAGCTCCTGCTCCTGACGGATAACTCGGTGCCTCTCCGGCACGCAGGGGAAGGACTCTGTGAAGTTACTTGCTTAATCAATATTCCAGCCAGCGAGGATGTAGAGATCAAATAATTTGATCTTGCTAGTATTTGTTTCACCGAGGAAGAAAAAAGGAAGGTTCAAACGACGGGCGCTGAAAGTGGATGTCCCTGCCGCGCCGTCCCTTTCTGAGCGACGCCCGACCCCACGCCTCAGCCGGCCGCCCCCCCGGCCGAGGAGCCCGACTTCCCCCCGGGAAGGAGAGCGGCCACCCCCGGGCAAACCCCGGCCCTCACCCCCGCCCGCCGCCGCAGGACGACCCGCACACGCCCCGGGGGCCCGGGCTGCCGTAAGGCACCGTATTAAATGAGCAGAGCACACGGAGATGCACACGGAGATAAACACGGAGTCACCGGTCTCCCGCCTACAGTGCAGCCAAGAAAAGCGAGGCAGGGCTCAGCCGCGCCCCGGGCAGCGCCGCCGGGTGACCCGTGGCCGAGGGACAGTCGCCTCGCCTCGCCTCGCCCCGCTCCGCCCCGTCCCGTCCCTACCGTCCCGCTGGAGGAGCTGCGCCGAGACGGCGAGGAGGACGGCGAGGAGCGCGGCCAGCGCCCGGCCCGCCGCCATCTCCCCGCACGGGCCCGGCGCCGAGGCGGGCGCGGGTCCCCTCCGGCGCCACCGCCGCTTCCGGCTCCACCTCGCACCTGGCGGGGCGGGGCGGGGCGGGTGAAGCTCCGCCCCCCCGCCGGGGCCCCGCCCCCGGCGCGCCGTCGGGGAGGGGCGGGGCCGTCGGGGCGGTAGGAGAAGGGGCGATGGTCGGGAACTGAAGGAGGGTAGATTCGGACCAGGTATAAGGGAAAAAACCTATTACATTGGGGGCGGCGAACACTGGAACAGGTGCCCAGAGGGGTGGTAGGTGCCCCGTCCCTGGAAACATTCAAGGCCAGGCTGGACGGGGCTCTGAGCAACCTGATTGAGTTGAAGATGTCCCTGCCCATTGCAGGGGAGTTGGACTAGATGACCTTTAATGGTCCCTTCCAGCCCAAACCATTCTGTGATTCTGTGTTTGGAAGGGCCACGTTTCACACAGTTCCTCTTATAGGTTCTTGTACCTTGTATTCTGCTCTGAAATGTTTGGGAACTTTGCGATGAAAAAAACCTCTGAGCAGAAACCATCGTGACGTGGTCAAGAGTAGATGTTTGCCCAGTGAGTAAATACCTTACTAATATCAGACAGCTCATCTTCTAGTAATTCCACACAGTTGCTTTGGAGCATTTGTCTTTTTGACAACACCATTACAAAAACGCAGTACGTTTATACTAGCCCACAACATCACCTGGGTATTCCAGAAATGTACACAGGAATATTCACATTCAAAGAAGAAGAAAATCAAAATGGTGTCAGAAGTTCATGATCTTTTACATATTTAAGGCCAAGCTTTAGAGAAGACTGAAGACCCTTCGCTCTTGCTAATTTCAGCTGGAAACAAGGATACTCATCTCTCCTGAGAGATCTTGACACCTCTTTTATAATAAATCTATTGTTCAGTGGTCTTCTGCATAATACAACTTTTTACTCATCTTAATGAAGAAGGTGCAGTTAAAAGAAAATGTGTATGGCAAAACAAAAATCGGTCTTCAGAAATGAACACTTTTAATAAGAAAGCAATTAACTGGTTATATGACTGCAGAGAAATGAACGGGTAGGAGTTTTGCAGACATATGAGGAGGAACAGAATGATTTCTTAGGGGGTCAAATCAGTTCTGATGCTGATTCATTAACATAATAAAATAAGGAAAGGCTGGGGGTTTTATTTTCTCCTACTGGAGAATTAGGAAAGCTTTTGGCCAAGGCACAGCTTTTACTTTATTTCGGTTGTGTCTTACCAAGTTTCACATCTTCATAAAATTCAGTACTTTCCCACTGAAAGTAACTCTTATGTCAGCTTTATACTACCTTACGATTCCTCTTATCATTTTTCCAGATCAAAACATGGAAAAAGCATGGTAGACTTCCTAAAATGGATGTGGGTTTTCATTTGTTATGATTCTTAGCACTATTCTGCTCTTTGTGATTCTGATGTAGGAACACAGAACCAGAAATCACCCACTGTCTGGCTGCTCTTACGTTCTCCTCAGTCACCCCTCTGGTCACCAGCATTTCCAAACGAGCACATCATCATCTAATTCCATTTGTAAGTTCTATAAGCATTAACTAGCCAGGGTAACATTACATTTTGTGAGACAGCTTTCAGTTGCCTCTGATTCGGAGATGATGGACCGAGGGACAGACAGTCCGTGAGACTGTCCATGTCACAAGAGAGTTGAGTGCTCATCCGTAGTGCTGAGAGGGCTGTGTAGTGATGGACTGGCTAGCTATGAGAGTCACTTCCTAGTGGATTTGTACATCTACTGTTGCATAAAGAGTTTAGATAGCTGGATTAAGATGTTTAAAATATTTGGCATGGGAAAGCATGCAGAAACGGCCACTTCAAATCAAAAAACATTGACTGTCTGTACACATAATTCCATGGAGGAAAAAACACCAACACAAAGTGAAGCCATTTTCCATTGACTTTATTAAGGCTTGCACAGCTAATGCACTTCCTTACAGCCGTAGCAATCCTGGTTGTAGTATCAGCTCCAGTGAAGGAGTTAACCTCCATCAACACCTTCTGTCTAGGCATGCCAGGATGCTATAGCAGAGTCCTGGGTGTTGGCAGGGCTAAAGAGTTGTTCCATGTGTCTACCCCAAAACACCCTGATCCCCAGAGTACAGTGCAAATGGAGGTGTACCACTCTCTGTGATGATGCTCCAGCATTTAGGAGGTAAGAAAGCATGCTCTGAAGGTGAATACTGTTAAATAGGTACCCTGCTAAAATCAGACCTTTCTCCTCTGTCTGCAAAGAGTGAGGACTAGAGGTGAAGAATTGTCACTCCAGTCACAAGAGTTGATCTGCTAAGCACAAAAGTACCTAAATCTGCTTTGCTATGACTTTAATTGTCTCAATTTTGTTTTTAAAATGAAGAAAGAAGGAAAATTGGAGGAAGAGTAAGAGACCCTCCCACTTTCACACGTCTTTTTATCAAAATTTCCCTTGAAATAGCTATCGACTTTCACTTCAGTGTATTTTCTTGAGAAAGTGTGATACTCTTGTGATAGTGTGAATTTGTCCATGTGTCTATTTTGGCTGGTGCAGCTGATGAACAATTCCCTCAGTCAGTCTTTTTATTGAAGACAAAGAATTTCTTTTTAGTTGTTCCATCTTCTCTTTTTTTTTGTGCTTAAGATATTTCTGGTTTTCTTTCCTTTTTGGTTATGCTTATATATTAACAGTAATGGGAAGGATCCTGATTTGGTCCCAATGTGTGTTAAATGTGAAAGTGTTTGTAAGCATCCCTACCATCTCAGGCT
This sequence comes from Athene noctua, assembly GCF_965140245.1. Classification (NCBI taxonomy): domain Eukaryota; kingdom Metazoa; phylum Chordata; class Aves; order Strigiformes; family Strigidae; genus Athene; species Athene noctua. The sequence goes on from NC_134038.1 coordinate 153,009,761, forward strand.
GGAGACAAGCAAGAACAGCACGTATCATTTTACATTCCTCCTCCCTGCCCTACAGTCATTTCCTCAGACAAGAGTCAGCCAGGTCAGATCTGGGGGCCAGCCTTACTGGAACAGCTTAATGTGGTATGCAAGTCTATGGATTGAAGCTCCCACGGATTGAGAAATAATTGCATCTGCATTTAGAGCGTGCCCACACACAATGAAAGCTCCATCAAAACTGGCTAATTTGGCCTTAAGCTCTCATTAGCTTAATGGACAGTGCCCTGGTCCAGCTGGAAATTGTGTAGAAAATCAGAGGGTTTAATCCTTGTTAACATTATTTGTCACTTTCATAGTATTCTTCTGCAAGACTTGAAGTGCTTTGCAGCAGCCGTTTCACATGGGCCATGTATCATTGTTCAGTGATGAGTTTAACTGAATGGGTGACCACAGTAACGTCGATACACTTCGGAGAAAGAGCTGGGATTAATCATCTTGGGAATGTGAGTTTAGAAAGCGAATCCAGGGAAAAGATACTAATGGGATAAAATGAGAAAAAACATGTATATACTGGCTAGTCAAATATATTCCTCTCCTTTGTCTATAGGAATTGTATCCTTTGCATGGAAATGCCCTATAAATTACACAAAGCAAGTTACAAGAAAACACTGAAAAGCTATAAATGGAAGCACATGAACTCTAAACCATACTACTTTTGAGGAGCAGATCTCCCACTTCAGCTTCTTTACCCCCACATTCAGTGTGTGTAATATAGCTAAATGAACACACCAAGACTAAGCCAGTGTTGTTCCTACCAATAGCTGTCAATGAGAGATTCCGCTCCATACTTTTTTTCACCTAGAATGAAATTATTAAAGTGATAACCATACAGGCACATGGGCACAGACTCCCAGTCAGCCCGGGGGAAATTCTGCTGAGGAAATATCCAATAACCTCACACTGACATAGACACATGTAAACGTGCTCTTTGTCCTAATGAGAAAAAGTTCACCTGAGTGATTTTCAGGTTGGTGGTTTCTACCGTGCTCTGATTCTCAACAGCAAAACAAACTCAGCAAATCCTGAAACAACCGAGTGTGTATTTAGTGCAGACGTCCATGAAGCAGGTGGTAGAAGAGCCGATGCAGTCTCAAAGAGACTAATCAATATGCAGGTCATCATGCTTGAAACACAGCTGCTGTATGAGATAGCATTTGCTTTCACTGTGTAAACCAAAACAGCTTTCAGCCCAGCTGCATGACACTCATCCAGCTGCCCAAAGAGCACCAGACGAGTACTCACCCGCACTGGTGAGAAGTAGGGCACTCACTGGGTGTTCTAGCTGAATTTCCAATTATTTCATGTCCTCTTTTATTAAAAAGATCAGACCAAGCAGCTGCTTTACAACTATATACTGTGGTTATGCCTACAGACCATACCTAACAAGGGCAGCTTCACCCTAGGCACCATGCCAACACTGAGAGCGAGCCTTGCTCCTCGGAGCTTGCAAATACATAAGCAAAAGGTGGCAGAAGCCCATAACGGAGAAGAGGATGTGTCAGAGGGAGCAGAACCTGGGGCTGTTGGTGTCTGTATGCACCGGACAGGGGTGAGTGCAGCTATGCTTCACTGGGATCTGACGTACCAGGGCAATTGCTGTGCACTGCCTCTCCAGTTCTGCTGCAGTTGAGAACAGCAATGATGCACTGCACCTGCTTTCCCATGCTGGAAGGTCAGCATGGTTGGAGAATGTTAAAAAGTATAATACCTCTTGCAAGAGCACAGGACTAGCAAATTCCTGGCGTGTGAATGTGCTTCCTCCTGACTGAGGTAGGCATGGAAATATGTAATAGCATATTTATTTTTTAAGCTGTTTTTACTTACCGTGCTTTATGATAGCAATATCTTTCCCTTGTACAGTAGTTGCATCATCCTAGCAGACTAATTAAGACAGGGCAGATTAATATTAAGGAAAGACCAAAGAACATCCTATGTTCCCTTGACCCTGTTCAAGAGAACCAAAGTCACTGTTACCTCCACTTCAATCCTAGCAGGAATATCCAGCTATAGTAATATGGCACATCCTTCATGGCACTTCAGGGATGCAACACGTCTCTGCTGTTTGTGGCAGCTGTGTGGAGAAGAAGGAGTTGGAGTCTCTTGACTACCTCAACAAATACAGCAGGAGATGGGATTTTTATTGCCTGTCGGTGTACAGCCCCACACGATCTTCTGCGTATTTGTGAAAATACGAGCCATATGAGCACATTTCCACTCCTTTGATAACTTCTTAAAGCAATTCTTTTACTAAAATGATTCCACAGGCTAAGTCTGCCCCAGTGCCCCTCACCAGGTCTGGTGAGTCACTTCTTGGGAGATGCAAGTGACTCAAGAGAAGCAAGGGAAGAGAGCGAACATAAGAGCCAAGGTGCATCAAAGTCAGGGCCCTTCTGATAAATGCAGGTACGTACTTACATAATTTTGTAATCAGTGTGATCAATGCCATACTGACACTGGCTCTAGTCTGCTCAAGACTCTGGACACAGGATTAAGTCTATAGATAGGATAGAATAGGATTTCCCACAATAAAATAGAATTATTTGTAAATACTTAAATTCCATTGTTTCAAGTTAGGTACTTGCTTCAGGCTATTCTGGAAATAAGAGTATCCTGAGTTGAAGTGTATCTGTGCTGCAGAACACCCATTTGCTGTATTTGGGAGCTACTCTATTACAGTGTTTAACAAGAATAGACATGATGCTAAATAAGCCATACAGCTCTGCATGATCTGTCATAATATATACATTACTGATCATAAAAAAAAAAAAAAAAAAAAAGAGAAAATAATTAGGCCCAGCTACAATAATGATCCATGGCGTATTTTGGAGTCAACAAATCAATCTTCCATAGACTGAAGTCATGCAGCACATAATTTTGGTCAAAAGCTTAATTATTTCCAAGTTATTCATGGTGGTTAGATGAATTGTAGGAAGCATAGGGACTGCTTACAGCACTTGAATACAGATTCTGATGAGGTTTTTGAATACGAATGAGATTCAGTGATGTTTGAATGCAGGGCTTTGAGCCAAGGCTTGTTACCTGAAAATACACCTATAAAGCACCCCAATAGCTTAAAGAAAGCCTTCTCTTGCCAAAACATTTGAAATGTTCTTGTTGATATCTCTGATTTGACTTGGCAGGTACACTGCACAGCGAGTGCAGAAACACTTGTTACAGCTTGTTCAATGATTTTTTGCCACAAAACAAACAGCCCCTGAGCCAACCAGTTACCCTTCAGTCAATTAGTTAGCATGGGGCTTTTTTCTCATCGTAGCAGTGATGAGAAATTGATTAGACAATCAGGCTTGCTTAAAGATTGCAAGTTATACGTGCAAGGTCTTATCCTGTGATCTTTTGCCCTTTGCCCAAGACTTCACAAGTGGGGCTGGATGGAGTGGCAAAGCAGAGAGGGGATGCGAAAAGCTGTGCCCTGAGCAAAGGAGGAGGTGGGTCACAAACCGTGTGGTAACTCTGCCCCTGGCTGAACTGCTCATTCAAATAAGAGTTACTCATTCACATAAAGAAGATGAGCAGGATCTATCCCTGAGCATGCTTCAGTAAACAGATAGCTTGCAATTTTCCTGTGAATTTGGGTGTGATGAATGTGGTGCTGTTACAATATCATGGGAGAAAGATTGCTGCCCCCAGTATGTTTTGTTTGTCTTTGGGATAAAGTTATTGCTTTCTTCTTGCTCTCATTTTAAAGGGACTTTTAAAAGAAACAGAAGCAGGACTTCATGAGGGGCTGTCTGCCCCCCTTCTTCTTTGTGCTATGCAAAATACAGGGGAAGAAAAAAAAATATCAGCAAGCCACAGTGGCTATTTGGCTGGTTTGTATCCATCTGCTCCCAAATGGTGGTCAGGGGTCAGCATAAAATATTTTGCCTTACCAATGAGACATTGTGATCTGAAAGGAGGAACCTGCTTGCATAGGAAAGGAGCACTCATCATATATCAACAGACAGGCAAAGGAGACAGCAGAGAGAGTCTCGAGGCTCGGGCATTTCTGAGTCTCTGGGAAGAAACCCAATTTTTTGTCAGGGAGAAGTCATATTCCATCATCTTTATCTGTCACTAAGTGAAATCACAACAAACCAGCTTAACAGCAGGAACATTCCTCGACGCTTAAGGACTGGTTATTTATTGCATACTGTATGTATCTGTCGGTTTATATGGACATCTCTGGTACAGATGTTCAAGCTCTGATAACAAAAGATATAAATAGTATGTGTGGTAAACAACTTGTAGAATAGGATACCACTGCCAAATAACACATATGCCTATATGTACACTTAGTAGAGACAGCGTGAGGCATAACATAAGGGACTCCATGGGGAGACCATGGCTCTCATGCTGGCACGTATGTAATGGATCCTTTAAATGTGGGAACTATTATTAGTGATTTGTCTGCACTATTAGCTATTCTGATAAAAACATAGTAAAGTTGGAAAGAGCTTGAGACACTGAGGCTTTCTCCTTGAATTGCGCACATGTTCTAACATTCCCATGCCTTCATAAAGGTCTATGACTTCGTCAGGAAAGGGAATCAGGCGCCTGCTGCATAATATTCTGCCTTTAAATGGATTGTGTTAAGTGCTGAAATGATCCAACTCACACAGACACCAGTTGTGCCTAGCACTGACAGTCTTTCCATCCTGGATTTATAAAGCTCCCAGACAGAGGGGTTTCATCCCAGGATTTGATTTTCTGTTGTCAGTCATACCTGGTCCCATTCTGGCACAATATTGGCCATCTCAGGTGGACAAGGAAAAAAAAGGACTAAGTCAGTGATTAAAGACAGCTGTGGACTTTAATGAGATTTTGTCGTGATGTCTGAGGTGCAGTTGTAGCAGGTTGTCCAGGAAACTGAAGCTGAAGTTTTTGTTCTTGTGTAAAACCACTAAGACTTTCCTGGAAATATTTAATGAGGAAGAAGTGAGCATATGCTGAAGTTATTTTAAGTTATACAAAATGTACCAAAAAAGTGAGATTCTGCCCAACAGGATAATGTGAAGTGTTAAATTTTTTTTTGTTTTAGCTGAAAAGTTTGCAGTTAGATACAGTTGTCACCAAAGCCTTGAAGAGTTGGACGTGGTGCTCCAGTGATGTTGCATTTACACTTTGATTGTTCAAGCAGCTCCCAATGCTGCTGTAATAATTTCTGCAGGCTTACAGGGTGATAAGCTAAGAAGCTGTCATCTTGATTTGAATTCAGCTTTCTAGGAATCCGTAGTGTGTAGGTCCAGCATGCTAACTCAGGTTCGTAGGAACAAAGTGTGATATGTAAGTCTTTTCAGAAATGGGGACACAGCAGTCAGTCCTCATACTTGGCAGTAATTAGACATCTGCCCATCATTTCCCACCCACCCTCCCTGTGCACATCTACAGCCCTGCTTTGCCAAGCTTGCCAGCGGGGTGAGTTAACTAGGCAGAGAACTTACTGGGCTGTACTGGATTTTGTGTCACCCTCTTCAGATCCTGCTGGTTGACAGCTGCTTTGCCTTGTGCAGATGTAGTCTTAGTCTTTCTGTGCCTCAGTTGCCAAATGCTTAACAAGGAAAAATAGCAACATCTTTTTCATCAGTGATCAAATACATTCAAAACTGGGGATGGTAGGGTGATCTCTGATGCTGTGGCAATGGAGATTGTGTAAATGTTGAGAAATTTTAGTGTTGGTTGAAGTTGTGGACTTCAGTAGGTCCCTTGTTTTCAAAAGCAGCTGGAGAAGAGGCTGCTGTGCCCTCTGGGGAGAGGAGTCAGGTTTCAGAAGAGCTGAATCCCAGCCCCCAGAAAACAGGTATCCTGGATGCTGAAGGCATGGATCAGCAGAAACTTTCTGTAGAACCTGTTAATACCAAGAACATACAGTCATGGGGCAAGGTCTAACTCTGGTTCTGTGTCCACAGATGATCCGCTGCTCTTTTGGGTACTAACTTCGTAGTACATGCTGCTGTACTTCTGCCGCAGAGATGATACATTCACGAATCCCCAAGCTTCTACGTTAAAGACCAAAACTCAGGTGAAAGGCCATTACTAGAAAATCAGCATTTCTCAGAAGATAATTGCCACAGATTGCCAACGGTGATTATAAAAGTACTGTGGGATCTGCAAACCAGAATGCATTTACCTGGCACGGATGTCAGTTTTTTCAAGAGCAAATAAAGTTTCTAGCAAAGAGAACTTCTCCCCTAGGATTTTAGATCTGGACTTCAGAAAACATCTACTTTATACTAAAAAGGCTTATCGAATCCCCAGGAGGAACACAGTCTAGGTGAAAAATTACTTTGCAAAAGTCCAATATACTGGACAAGGAGAAGGCGCTAGTGACAGCAGGCAACTAAGATCCTTCTGCCTGAAAAGGTTCAACATCTTGTTCTTCCCTGATCACTGCCTGTGCATTCAAGCTCAGCAGACGGCACCAAGCCCTCCCAAATGAGCCCTTACAGACTGAGCCTGCTCCCTTCCTCCTAGCAAAGCTGTACATAAAACAGGACAGGAGCGTATTCTCTAGGACACTGCATCTGTACCATGAATTAATTGTGAAAATCAGTTGGCTCTCACTCCATATTTAGCAAAACATGAATTCACATCTTTCATCTCAAATACTCTGAGAAATGTAGGTGCAGAACTGTCTCCATTTAATTCTGTAACAAGACATAGTGTAAGCCTTTGGTGTATGCTTTAAATTATGTTCTTTGCCTTGCTTGATTTCATTTGACTTTTTCTTTGTGCTGTCAAATATTCCTGCTGTTCTACACAGGTAGAGTCAGCTGAACGCAAATGTCACCACTGCAGAGAGATCACGCACAAATCTATCCCCTGCTGGAACCTCAAGCCCTCTGTCAGCTTTTTACATCAGGGAATTTCATATTTATGGAAGAGAGCAGAGGCAAATCCTGTCACAATATTTATACCTATGTCCTGATTAAGTGCTTTAAAATTTCTTGACTTCAAATTCTGCACATTTGATTCTGCAACACATTCAAAATAGAGGTTATGGCTGATGTCCTGCAGAGCTAACATGGCTAAGAGGCACCAGGTTCTGTGCACAAGGACGTCTTGCACCCTTGAGACACCAGAGAGAACAACAGGGTAGCCAGGTATGTTCACATCAGTTTAGGAGAGGCCTTTGGTGCAGGTTTGTTGGGACAAAGAAGGAGGTGAGACACCTTTTCTGTCCCCTCATTCCCAACAATATGCAGCAAATGTAAAAAAAATCTAGGTTTAGCGCTGGGATGCCAAATCATCTGAAAATCCTAGTGAATGTCCCTAAAGCTTGGCCACTCAGGAGCATTTGTTACACAGATGATAATTGCATCCTGAAATATTCTTGAATATCCTTGTGCTGTCAGATGGCACTTTTTTTGGTGAGCTACACAACATGTTGCAGCTTACAGCATCCTTTTATATCAGTGGTACCTCCTGATCATGCAGTGATTACTTATACACTGTCCCCAGGAAATTGGTGAGACCAGCAGGTTTCTTGGAAGGGAGTAGAGACTGTCGGAGTGATTCAGTTTGATTGCTCTGCCGAATGCCGCATTCACTGTGTGGAGGCTGAGTGCCCCCCAGGTTATTTCAGCAGAATGATAACTTACACATAGAGTGATGGCTAGTTCATTTTGGAGGGAGACAGTGCTAAGTGGAAAGCCAGTTTCTCATTTCTCACTAGACAACAGCTGCAGGTAGAAAAAATTATTAGTGCCAAACATTTCACTGGGACATATGTTCCTTTGCAGAAGTCAAAAGTCTTATACAGGTAGTATAAACTGATGCTGGATCTGCCAAGGGAATAATTCTTGCATGGAGGAATAGTGCTTCTTTAATAACAGTCCCTGCTGAATATCTGAAAATATAGTGTACAGCAAGGGAAATCATCATCATCATCATCATTATTCGAAGAAACAGCTCTGTACTGTAGGAGGTACCCATAATATCATACGTGGCATTTAATGGGAGATGTGATATTCATCCATTATAGATTGGAAATGGCACCTCTAGTTAAGATTGTCTGATGCTTCCCTCTCTAAAATTGTTTTTGATTGTTTGCAAGCTTGTCATGCTCTTTGTGCTGAAATTTTTCATGCCAACTATTTACTTCAATGTGAATTCATTGAGTACATTCTAGCCAAATTTATTTCAATAAACTAATCAATTTATTATCTGTGAAAATATATGGTGACCATTTTTTTTCAAAAGATTTCTGCTGTTCACATCCTTTGGAGCAAGAATTAGAAATAGTGTGAGGGTGGTATGTCTGTCCTGGGTTTTCCAAGATTTCCAGCCGTCTGAAAGCTCTTCAGCTTCTGTTGCTGATGCTGTGTAGTTTTCAGGTGTTCCAGTTTGCTGAGCCAACAAGCTTATGGCAACAAGCTCTAGAGGTGACGTGAGAAAGGGAACAAGGGAGGAGATGGGGCAGTGCTGTTGTAAGTCAGGGTAAAATGTTCCTAGTGGTCTCAGGCTAAAGCACCAGAACCAACGTTTTTGACAAAAGTTTGTCTTACCTGAAAATTTCATCCGACTAGATCCCAAAGCAAATACCAGAGAAAATCCCAGGAGGAGATCTGCAGCATTGTCTTCAGTATAATGCCTGGTGAGGAAGGCACACAGCTTTGCCCGTCCTGGTGGGAAGAAAGCAGGAGGATGGTCTGCTGGCACCAACACGGGTACCATCCCTGCTGCTCTCTGCATTTAACACCTGCTCCAGGAAGAGGTTTGGGGAGCTCGGGGACTACCACTGCATATCGGCAGCTATCAAAAGCTGCAAGTTACACATTGAGAAGCAGAAGAATCTTAATTTATTTTTACTGCACCCTCATGGATCCCCAAAGCACGCAATGCTTCTACTTGCATATTTCTGAGGATCAAAACGGCTCACCAGGCTGCCGCAAGTTTTATTTGCAGCCACATGCACCTTCTGTAGAGAGTATATTTGCCATTTATCATCTAACCTTTCCATGGATCAAAGATTGCTTTATTTTGTGTAATTCTTTCAACCAACATTTTAATCAGTCAAGTTTTCAAAAAACATGTCTGTTGGAAAGGCTCACTAGTGCTCTGTAGAAGGGCAGAGAGAAGAGAAAACAATGAACAAGATCTTCCCAATGCACTTAGAAACGCTCCCAGACTTTTCAGTTTGTTCTCCAGTTTTGTTTACTTTGCCATTGTAAGAAGAATAAGAAAAGTTTCTTTGTGCATCATTCTTCCCTCCCTGAGACAGAAAGTTATTATCAATACTTACCGCAGCTGAGTAAATAATTAAAAATGAATAATTTATATAATTAATGCAGTCTTTTCTCCTATTTATATAATAACTGCCAGAGGATCACAAATTTCTTTTGAATTTATTCCTTAGTTAAGTTTATTTGATACATCTTAATGAACCTACTGCTCTGTAGATTGAATGTTAATTTTAAGTAATTATTCACATTCGTTAATATGCACATTGTTTTCTAGTGGCTGGTCAAATACATCAAGTGATGTCATATTTATTCCCTGGGTAAATAAATCTGCAGTCATTTCCAGTACAAATGTTCATAAATATGAATGCAATGCTTAGTTTTTCAAATAGGCATATAAACTTTGAAAATTCTCTTCCGAGTTTATTTGAATTTGGAAACCATGATTTCCCCCATATCTGCAAGCAAATGAACACAAAAGGTGTGACAGCATATCTAGAGTGAATGTATTTAAAATTCAAATGGATATTGGCTTGTGGTTTATTTGTACATCTTTTCCTAGTCCTTCAAGTGCAGCTGATGGATGCAGGCCTCTGCATCAGGCTGCTATATAAAAGACATTATTCCCTCCAGATTCTAGCATCTTTATCTAACGCGTTCTCAGGAGATAAACAGCATCCTTTTGTACCGCTGGTAGGCATTTAAGAGCTTCTTTAGCCACTCACAGCAGTAATGAGAAATAAAAATTACTTTCCTGATACTGTGTGGCTGGACCACAATGACCTGCTTTAATGTGAGCTTTTCTTTTGACTTCAGTGGCAGATGGAGCTAGTCCTGACTCCTTTTAGCAGATGGCCACTTTGCTTGGAAAATCAGCATTTCTTTAGCAGCAGTGCACAGCCTTTATCAGAGGGAGAAGTGTACCCACCTTCCCAAGGTCTCTGCTGTCTTTCTAAGAGACAGTAGCTTTTTAGTGTTGCATCAGTTCTCAAAAAAATCCCTTCTCATCGTGTCCCAAAGCTCCTGGGAATGTCACAACACCAACAGTGCCTCGAAACCTAAGGTTTAGGGTTTCTTAACAGGTGAAACATAATTATTACCACCAACCCTTGTTCTTAGTGAAAATTTCAAGTGTGGTTTTAAGTCAGTTAGATGCTTAATGTTACTAAAAAAAAAGTACAAAACCCAATATAATACAATAATGCAACCAATTTAATATAATATAAGTCCAAACCTATACCACCAGAAAACTCTTTTGATGTGAAATCTACAGGTACTGTGGATGGGGAAAGCCCTCCCTCCACACACTGAAAACCTATTTACCAGAGGAGTATCTCTGCAAAAACCATGTCCATAGCAATGCCACATATTGCCCTATTGTGAACAATGGGTATTACTGATGTGATGGGAGGCTTTGCTACTATGAAAGAGCCAGGGCAGCTACCAAATTGTTTTAATTTCATTGATTTACAGATGTAGGCTTAAGAACAGCTGGAACAGGTTCTAGCAGAGGAGCAATACACCAGGAGGTGCTACACTGGTAGGCAGACATACAAAAAGTGATGATTTTAGCTCTGATTCATGGGTTGCCATGGTTAGTGCAATCTACTGCCCAAAATGACCAGCTCAGGGGCATGCAGGCACTTTGTGTTCAAGTCAGGATCTTAAGCAAGGGCAGCGGGATGCTGAGCTCTCACATTGACTTCAGCTTCTCCTTCCCCACCAGTGCAAAGCTCTCCCCTGGCTCTGTCCCTGTCTTTCATTCTCTGCAGATTTTTGCCTTGCCACAGATATTACTCACCTGCCCAGCCTTTGTTTTCCCTTCTATTGCTAACACACTCAAATATCCACTTTACAAAGCATTTCCCCTCTGATTCGACCTTCTCCAACTTACTCACTACGTGCTGCCTATCCAAGGGTATCCAATTTAACTTAAGTGCATCCTGGGATTAATCATGGGAGATAAGCAGGACAGCCTTGCAAGGCAACATCTCCTTTGCAAGTCTGACTGTCCTGCTGTTATTTGTCCTTCTTTTTTTTAATTTGGGCTCATTATTATTTTTGCATTTGTTGTTGTGAGTGCCAAAGCTCTGTTGAGAAGGGCTTAATGCTTGTTTAAGTAGATAGACTAAAGGAGGTTTCTGTGATAATATTCAGGTATTGGTTGTTTTAACGGTCCACTTGGCAGATGAGACAGACCAGGAGCAACCTCTATTGTAACTTAGGTAGGCTGAGCCCAAGGCAGAATCTCCAACCAGCTAGAGACAAAGCTAGGGCTCAGTCCCTTCCCTGCTCATACCAAGCGATATCTGCTGCTAGGCTGAACGGATCTATTTTACCATGCACGTGACAGCAGCCATAGCAACAAGTTTATGAAAAAGTTCAAGGATAAAGTGTGTTGCCATAAATTAATCTCTAAATATCAAGACTGGTCATATGAATAAAAAACGTTATAAACATAAACCTTGTTATAGGGGAATCATTTGGTGAGCTCAGGAAAAACTCACTCAAAATACCAGACATATTTCTTGCCCATGTATAAAATGAGTAAATAACCTTGAGAAGAAAGGAAGCAACTTTTTTTTAAACAATTTTATGAAAATATCACATTAAATATTCTGCTTTGTACAAATGGATACCATTGATTTATACACAGACATCAGTTTCTCACTCTTTGGAAACATACATTTGGGACTAATTGAGATAAAACTCTTCTGTTTAGTTAAAAAGACATCAAGGAGGCTATTGGACACAGAGAGGTACTCTTTCCCCCAATGTTTTTAAACAAGAAGGATTTGCACTAGTAAGGAAATCCCTGTGCAAAGTCCTTGATGTGCATTTTCTCACTGGGGGGAGAGAAGCATTGCATTCACATGGGGAGCTGCATGCATCAGAGCACCAGCAAGCCAGGCTGTTCATATTCAGAAGCAGATTGCTATGGTCTTCATTTTTTTTCTGAAGAGGGTGCTTGTGCTGAGGGAACAATTACAGGGTTAGCAGGTCTCTAGATAATGATCTTGAAGGAAGCTTTTAGCAGAATAGATTTCCCGTTATTGTAACGCACCTATTCCATGGTTATAATTGTTCCGGATAGATCCAGTGCTTTCCATTATGCATCACTCAGATTGCTTTGATAAACAAAGCATTTGCTCATGTTGATTGTAAAGTGAGAAGGAAACTCACACCCTAATCCAATTTAAAATACAGCCAGGAGGTGGATGTTGATTACAGTGTGAATATAGCTACCATCACATCAGCGTAAGCCCAGTCACCGGATTAGAGAACAGGCACCTGGGTACCTGCAGCACTGGGGGAAAGGAGCGGTATCTGCTCCCAGTATGCCTGGGAGTCTCAGGGCTACTGATTTTCCTTAATCTCCCTTCCTTACACATTAGAAACATGCTCCTCAGTGTGTTTATGCATTCTGCTTGTTTCAGCCACGTAGGGGCAGGATGGGAAAAATTCATTTTCATTAAAATGTGAGCAGAGAGCAGGAGTCACAGTTTGTGAAAGAAGGCTGTGATTTTAACAGTTAGCCTTGCTTTGAAAAAACTCTGAGAACTGAAGGAAGGAAAAAAGAAAAGCAGGAGCATGGAAGGGAAACAGGAAATAGAGGGGGATTGGGAGGAAAGGATACAAGCAAAAGACAAGGCGAGGTATTACTGGGAGCAGCGTAAACATGAATGGGAAGTGATAATCCTAACCCCCACCAAGAACCAGGATTCCTGTTCTCAGAACAAACCTGTTAGAAATAAAAAGGCTCTACTCTCTGTTCAGTTGCTTTCATTACGACACAGAAGCAAGTGGTCTTAGTTCACTTCAGGTCTCATTTCAGTTTCCACATCAAAAAGCCACCTACACCACAAAAGTGGCCTTTTTGTTACCAGCGTAGGCACAGATGTCAGGAGCTGCAAGATCAGAGAGCCTTCATCTTGCTACAGGCTCCTTCCCGGCCCCCATCCCTGTAGTGCCTGATAATCCCATCTGACGGATAGGGAATAGAAGCAAAGCAATGCTCGAGTCCAACCAGGCAGTTCGTGCGAGAGCGGGGATTGAATCCCCCCAGCCCAAGTCCAGCCTGCCTTTCAGCCATCCCTTCTTGGTGAGGTATACATGCACTGTAGTCTTTGTGTCGACTCCTGAAGAAAATACAGATGGTCCTTCGCATAGAAAGAAAAGCACCAGGAAAAGACATGTTCGTTTCCATTGAAACGGAGTTTTACTTGGGGGGAGGGGCATAGGTTTTGAGTATTTGGATTACTGCAAACATTACGAACTTTAAGTGAACTACCTTTGTTCTCCTTAAGAAATAGGTTTTAAAAACAGTGTAGATAAGATCCCATGAGACCTACTGGCTTGACTGAAGGCCAGACTCAACTCTCTGCTGGTATAAATGGAGAATAACCCCACTGCTGTCCATAATGTCACTGGAAACTCCCTCTGAGGCGGCAGAGGACAAAATCCACTACTCTGTTTTTGCCTTTGAGTAAAGCCAAAAGGAGCACGCTTCTGAGAACATGTAATTTCCTCTGAAATCTCATGGCCAGCTACTCCAGATTTGAGCTAGACATGTCTGAAAACCGTGTTTCTATTAGATGCTTGGACTAACAAACCAGCGATAAGATTACATGCTTTTTTTTCAGGGAAATGTTAGCTTGCCTTAGTAGTGCTCTGAGCCAGGCAGAAATAATACAGCCAGGTTAGGACAGTGTTGGACCTGCACTAGCTACAGTCCCTCATAGGATGGTGCTTCTGCACTGGACTCAGCTCCACGCAGATCGCAGCTCTCCATCTTCCATCTCAGAGCTGACTCTCAGAGTGTGGGCTGAGCTGAGTCGTGTGAGGATGCAAAACTCCACAGAGATATGTTCCTGGACAAAGCACAGGAAGGAAAAGCAGAAGAAGCTTGGAAACTTTTCTTGCACCCCAGTGACTAAGACGTGTACATCAGTCTCTGTCTTCTCCCTTGCAGGTCATTACCAACATCAGAGCATGGCTGCACCAGAGGACACTGGCCAAATGAGTGCAGGTCACAAGACCGATACCTTCTGCTAGCTTCACATGGAGCAGGATACAGCCACAGAGCAAGACAATAGACTCAGGGTTTCATTTTTCCCCATAGGATTATCCTGATCTGAGATACCACGAAACAAACTGTGCTGGGGCTTAACGAGGTCCCACTGAGAAAGACCAGACAGGTTCAGTGAGCCATGGGATAAGACTCCTTGACAGACAAGGCCAGTTTGTGGCATGCGTCCCTATTCTTGGGTCTGGCGACTTCAACACTAAAGCAGATCCCCAGTGCGGTTATTTTGCTGGTACAATACTGCAGGCATGAATGGTGCTTGACTAACACCATAAAGAAATTCTTGGTCCTGAGACATTTGTAGTCCAAGACTTTGATGGCAGCAGGGAAGAAATGGGCAGGTTCCTGGCCTAAACAGATTTTGCAGCAAGGTACAAGCTGGAGAAGAGTAATGCAGGTTAACGGTGTCCATGTGAGATACTTGAGCACTTAGGGGGGAACTCTTCGGTTTTATCACACTTTGCTCACATAATCCTCTTTTCCTCAGTTTAGCCCATCCCAAAAGATCATTCCAGCCCTTGTGGCTGTGGACCTGCATTCCTCTCCTCTTGAGCACCAGTCTCATCTAGCAAGGCCTGGCTCTATTCACCTCTAACGTGGCATCCCCTTGAGTGGCTGTGGATACTGATGCTCAGAGGACTAGGAGTACCACAGTAACTACCAGATTTGCTTCTTGTATCTAGTCATGGTGTTAGGTATCATGGCTGTTTTGAGGATTTACACCAAGAAAAACAAGGGATTTGGGGGAAGAAAGTACAGAAGGGGGAGCTGACTGCAAAGTCCATCAGAATGTTGTATGAGTTATATATACATACAGAAACAAGCACACACACATGTATATAATATAAAAATCCCAAGCAGTCAAAAATGAGTAATAAAAGACTACTGAAAACTAGCAGAAGGACATTTCTGAAAGTAGGGAGACAAATGTAAGAAATGCTTAGTTATTACATACACAGACTCTTTGCAGCACAGTTCTTCACAAATCCCAAAAATAAAACTGTACCTGGAATGGAGATAAATGGAAATATTGACTGTTCTTTTATATGCTCTTTATCAGCTTCATTTTTCCAAAGTGCTCTGTATTTAAAACACAAAGGACTTGACCCCAACATTGGCTTAGTAGGATGAATCATAGAAAACCCTGTTTGTTAGCTGGCTTTGGAAATTCTCTCTTTTGTTAGAAACTGAAGGTGCAGAGAAAAGCTCTCTGTCAAAATGGTTTGGATACACTTAATTTGACTCCAAGTCCCTTTTTTCCATGTTTTTTGCTTTGGTTGGTCTGTCACATAGCATACTTTATAGCATAAAAATAACCCTGGCCAGGTAATAGTTGCTTATTTACCAAAGAGGCACAGTTCTGATTACCATCTGAAATTTCAAGTTTCCACATATTTCTCTGCAAACCACTTGGGTGAAGTAGCCAGCCTGACCTACAAGCTGTCTGTGCAAAGCTGAAAGCCACAACCCCTGTACCACATCCCTCAGAGAGCCAAGGAGCACCAGCAGCGGCTCATGGGCGAAGGATTACTACCTTATCCTTGTGTGTATCCTTGCAGCTTGCAGGACAGAGCAGGGTTGGGTGTGCCATTAGATCCAGGGGCAACCTCTTGGTGTTTGCAGCAACCTTCCTTCACACCGCCAGCAGTGTACCCCACCTTGCATGGGGACCACCCTGCTGCTAGGGTCTGGGAGTAGAGCTGTTTGGGTAGACAGCTCATGACCTATGAGCCAGCCTCCCCGGTCTAAGGTTGTCTTAGGGAAGCCAGCCTGCACCGATGGCTCACTTCTGGGCTGCTCAGAAGCCACCACTGCTGCACAATAGCTTTCTCTAGTTTCTAAATCCCAGCAGTTCTTAAAGCTTCCCTACCTGGTGGTTGTTGATAGGCAAGAGGTATCCTGCACGTGCTCCATCACTGAGGTCAATTAAATGCTATCTGCAAGCAAGCTGCTTTGAACTGAAGCCTGTGTGAAAACAGAGACCTTTGTTCTCTTCATTAGAGAATGATCTGAGATGTTGATAGAGATGAGCCTTAGTCGCAGCTTTTAATTTTCTCAAAGTAGAAAGGAGGTTTGGACAATAATTTTTAGGACTAAGCAAGGACACTGTACTTTTAAAGAGAAAGAAAATGCATCTAACATAATGTATGTCATTTGAAAGAGTAACACAGAAAAGTCTGGCCACCCTCTCCTTCTCTGCATCACCATCATCTTCATCTGATATGAGTATCACTGTTGAAGGACACCATGGTCCATGCCCATGTAAATGGTAGGTTCCCTACCTGTACCAACAGAATGAGACACATTTCTGTTCAGATTTGGGATTTACTGCAAGAGAAGGAGAAAAATAGAAGGGTTGCTAAGGTCTGAAAGAGAGAGTGAAGCACAGAAAGCACAAAGGGAAAGCAAAAGATCATGGGTAGGCTTAAAGGTAAGGTTGTTTTCTCACTGATAATAAATGTGCCAAGAAGGCTGAATTAATTTTAAAAGGTCATTGGAGAGAAGTCACATGAAAAATGTTTTGATAATTGAAATCCAAAGTTTTGTTCTTATTATTTCATCCTGGATTTCTATCAGCTCAGCCAACCAGCCTGTCTCAGAGCCAGGACGTCCTGGAGCCCTGCTGCATGCAGCTCTGCACAGCTCCATCAGGCAGACACAGCAGGCAAGGAGCATTGGACCGGCCAAAAGAGTTCAGTAACCTCAGGAACTGCTTGCCTTGGGATTGGGGAAATACGCAGAACTCAGCTAAAAAATCTGGAAGTGGGATTGTATTTGAGATTTCCCTCATTTCAAAGCCCCTGGATTTCCTTTCAGCCCAGCAGCCAGAATTTTATTTTAAAAAAATGACAATGTAATGCAAAAATTTTTTATTTTATTATTTTTTTTAGAAATTACAAAACTGGAATGTTAATGTAACATATTTTCATGCTTCATTCAATCATAGTGGGTACCTAAATTAATTTTTGTAACAAATAATTTTTTTGTCAGTGAGACACAGCTTAGGACCCACTATTCTTATTCAGGTTTCATGTTGAATTTATTGAATAATTTGGGCAGAAAAAAATATTTAGAAAATATCAGACCATTTTACTTTGAGTTTTTGATGTTTCATTCTCATGCAGCATTGAAAAGCTAAAGAAAACAGAGGAAAGCACTTGGTGGTGTCAATTCCTTCACTAGATGGGGGAGCGGCGTGGGAAAATCCGCATCTTACTACTCAGTGGATTGGAAACTAGGACCCACCTGCCCTCCACCCACTGAGCCTGTCACCACCAGGTTATGGAATTGCTGACTCAGTGTAATTTCAAGTATTTTAGAGTATTTTTAAAGAAATGCATTTTGGAGCTACAGCTTTCACCTCGAAGATTATGAAGTCCAACTTCGTCCTCCAACATCTAGGCTGTATCCCCCAAATTCTAGGCTTCTACGGGAAGGGGGAAGAAATATCATGACCATGTCAGTCTTCAGTATCCAGAACAAACAGCGTGATGCTGTACCTGAATAGAAATAATTCTGGAACTTTTTAAAGAAGCAGGAATGTCACCTTTCCTCTTGCTCCCTCCCAGCTGTGTTCCACCTCCTCCTGCTCAGGTTGCAGCAGAAGCTGCTGAAGACCTCTGTGAAATGCTTTATAAATGTTTTCATTTAACCTGAAACAGTTTCTCAGTCTTTTTCTTTTGGTGTGAAAAACAATGCTTGATATTGGGGTCACTCCAAAAGGGATCTCTCTTTATTGTATCATAACTCTACAGTAATACAGTGCATTACTTCATTCCCCCTCAAACAGCTTTCTACCAGGAAAAAATTAAACCTTTAGCCTTCCTTTGATATCTGTGCAGGCATCCTGCTGGTGATAAGAGGCAATTAGCTGTTTGTGATAGGACAGTAGCATCCTGAATGCATATCTCAGCTGGTGAACCATTTGTCTTTTGAAATCTATGGTCTGCACCTTCTGGATATAGTTGACACCCCAGCATAACACATTGGAGGAACAGGGGCTGTCTGTAGTCATACCTGCAAATACCAAATCTGCATATCAAAATGCAAAATATTTGGATCCATGGGCTTGGTTCTGGCCCAAAAAAAGCACAGACATTTTTTCCCCAGTCCTCCCCTCCCTCTGGAGGACCATTCCCAGCTTGCTGTGGCTGTCATGTAGAGCAGAAGGCATTCATGGATTCTTTCAACCAGGCCTAGTGCCTGGAAAACCACAGCAGCGTTGCCACAGGGTACTTCTTACTGACTTCCTTTCTCAGTAGTAGTTTTCAAGGGTCTTTCCTTAGTGCTGTGGAAGTCCTGACAAGTGACATGACATAGGAGACCTTCAAACTGCTGGAAAGCCAGTGTGATTTTAGAGCCAGAGTCAAGACATAGTTTGCTCCCATTTCTGGGGCTACAATCCTGCCCTAGCAGAAGTGACAAATGTTGCCCATGAGAGGAGACTGTAGTACACGAAGAACCACTGGGTAAGAAAACAAATGTCAATTATGTAAGCTAAAAAAACCCAAGTGAGTACACCGAGAAAATCACAGGCAACTGCTGAATTTTTCTGCTACTCTATCTCACTCCTTTTTATTGCTAGAGCTTCCTGTAAGAAGAGTTAAGCTACTCACATATGTAGAGATTTGATAGGGTTTTCATTTTTTCTGCTGTGCCAGAGGGGCAGGTGGCAAAGGATCCTGACAATGGTTTAATCGAGCTTTAAACTTGAAGTGGAACAATAGCATTCTGGCAAGGATGCTAAATGGGGGAGTAATTTCTCATGCAGCTTCCTTATGTTTCCCTTTTTTACGCCTCTGGACAAGCCACTTGACTGCAGTCATCTTTAGTTGCCTTATTTTTGTGTTAGAGACAGAAATATCTGTGCCACGTTTCCATGCCTACTCATATTTACAGAGTTCGTTCTGAAATCCCAAGCTGAAAAATCAAAGGAAAGGGTTGCTAATAACGCAACAGCAAAGCAGTACACCTCCTGCATCCCATGTTTTGCCCTGAGTCTTATGTCCCAGGAGAACAGTTATTCAGAAAGGGAGGTCAATAAAACCCTAAAGACAAGCTAACTGAATAGTTCGTTATTTCTTATAGTCTTTAATAATGTACAATGACATGAAATTGTTACCATGGAAACTAGTTTAACAAAGGTGTTATATGTGTTATTTTCAAGGTTCAGTCAAGGCTCCTGCCTCTACCAGTGAAGTTTGTTAGAGGAGGGGATGACTTTTCAATGTCTTCATGGGTCAAACAACAGCTATCTGAAAATCCACACTCCAGTAATTAGATGTTTGCCTGACTTCACTCAGATAGAACACGCATTGTTCCCAGCTCCTTCCTTTTCAAGTAGTCAGCATAAATTTAAGATACTATTAGTTGGAGACCCTTCGGGAAAGGCTGGAATTGAGTATAGCATGAAACTGGACCTACCAAATCAATTATTTTCTATTGCTTTGCTGCAGGCTATTTTAGCACAGAAAAGATATGATTTGGACTTTCAAGATGGAGTTCTTCACTTTTGTTAGATGCTGAGAAAACAGAACATTCTCCATTGTTAGGGGTTTGATGATGAACCTACTCTCATAGTCAAAAGATACATTTCCATGGAGCATGCTTCTGAATTCCATCTGGCATTTATAGCAGGCAATTTATTCTTCATAGAATATAATTTCTGTTATAGTCTATTCCACAGAATTATATTAAATAGCATGAAGAGAGAGGAGGCCTTTGGCAGTCAAGACTGGGAGATTTGCTCAGGCACTCCAAAACCAGCAGTGGCTACAAGGTAGGAAAAGTGGTGAGATCATGTTGTACCACGGTGAGTGCGGTACTGCAGGAAGACCACAGAAGCAGAGGTCCGCTAAACGCAAGTTGTGTAGGTATGCTATGCCTAAGAATGGACCGCCTCAGGAAGGCCAGCCTGCTGAAAAGATCCCCAAT
This sequence comes from Athene noctua, assembly GCF_965140245.1. NCBI lineage: Eukaryota > Metazoa > Chordata > Aves > Strigiformes > Strigidae > Athene > Athene noctua. Next base: position 153,029,999 of record NC_134038.1, read on the forward strand.
GACACAAATTTGAAAGCCTAGAAAATAAGACCTGCAAGGTTGTGTGGTTGTTTACCCAAAGAGAGCATGAAGGAGTGATGTAGGAAAGGTCTTTGAATACTTCAAGGGTAGCTATAACCACAAAGGGACTATCTGGTTGGGGGCAGGGTGTGTGGTGAGAGGGACAAGGAATAATGGTTTTAACTTACACATAGTGAAAATTAGATTTGGTTTTAGGGGTGGGATTGATCTAAGCCAATGCAGACATCTCCTGTGTAAATACCTCATCTAGGCTTCATCCATAACAGCGGAAAGAAATAGTCACTTGCAGAGCACAGATCATCTCACCCTAAAATAGACATCTAAAGCACTGCTTTCACAGTACCTCATGATTTTCATCTACAGCAAGGTGAACATGTTTCTTGCAGTCAGCGCTTCCAGAAACCATGCTCTCACAGCCCTAAACATTCAAGTTTGTGTACGTGGGACAGGGTGCCAGGGGCTGCTAACCCCACTTACGCTAAGTTTGCTGAGATACAGAGCAGACCCAGGAGCAGGCTGAACTGCTACAGACAATTAGTGCTGTGACCGCAAGCCCGTATTTAGCAGTTGTTGCACATCACTGTGAGTGCTAATGGCCATGTGAGAAAGACTGAATGTTTATACAGAATATAAATGTCCCTGTTTCCTGCTGTCATGTGCTGGGAATTGGTTCTGGGTCGTGCTTCCTTTCAGGAGGACAAGGGCAAGAAAGGAAAAGGGAACACCACCTTGGTGAAGGACAGGTTTTCTCTTGCAGTCCAAGCTGACGCTGTGGCACAGATTTCTGTGCAGCATCATGGTTTTGGAGATGTGGAGAATTAGTGTGTGATGACCAGGTTTGATATAATCAAAGCAAAATTATAGCTTAGGTTGTCAGAGGGTAATAAATTAAATGACTGCATCGCTCAAAATAATACCTTCCCTTCAGCAGATTGAGTTCTGTACCAGAGATGCTCCTTTTCCTTTTTATGTAATTCTTTATTCCAATATTACCCATGTGAAAGGCCAGCAGCAAAATTGTCTTTCTTGCAGTGAGCTCACACACACATGCACACACACACACATACACGCACATGTATCTGCTTCTTGTTTCTTTTCCTTTGATAGTGCCTGTGACAAAAATGCAGGGATCCTTGTAAGGGCTAATGGCAAACAGTAATAAGGGTGCACACTGATACGTTATTATTGTCTTTAAAGAAAAATCAAATTGCAACAGCTGTATCATGAGGAAAAACCATATCTCCAGCCAGAGCAAATGGAAACGTCTGTCCTTTGCCCATCTCTGTTCTAAACCACAGAACTCAAAAGGGCTAAAGGTTGGTTTTAATGATCTCTTGATGAAGTATAATGAAGGATACTTTTACTGCTCAGAAAGTCCAATCCCACGGCAGATTTTACTTACAGAAACACTCTGAATGTTGAGCCATGGATAAGCCACCCTGCCTTGGAGACTCTGGCAAGCTTTTATATATTTTATCAGATACAATAAAGAAATACCAACCAAAGGAACAAAGAAACAGGCAGGGTCAGTACAGAGAACTCAGGTCAGCACACTGGTGCTTGTAAAACACAGTAAACATATGTTACACCACCAGCACAGGCATTAAATCAATACACGAGAAGATGAGGTGTTATCAGGAGGCAAGCAGCTATAGATATCTTCTAGTTTAATTGTATTTCTGCACCTCTGTAAGCTATTAGGGGTGAGTAAATATGCCAGTGTAAAGGCTTAATGATGACTTACTCTAGCGCTTTTGTAACACTTTCCATCTTCAGAATGCCACCCATCTGACATGTAGGTAAATATTAACCCCGCTCCACAGCTGACTTATAAATAAGCTATCAGCAGGCAGTTTATGCTGGCGGGCTGCAGAGACTAATTTATAGCTCAGCCATGGGGAGTCACTTGGTTTGTTTGCACCTCAGAGTAATTTCATACTGTCACTAGTCCTTCTTCAGCCTGTGGATGGAGATTTCATTGTCGGTCATCTCCTGCGGTAGGAGGATAATGGATAGCTGGCTGCAGGAGCCTCACCGACCCCTCCTCTGGAGTTCATGGCCAGTCCCAGGCTGCTTAGGTCCAGTCTGCCAGGTCAGTTTGTCCCCTAGCTTCTTAGCAATTGCTAGGGAGAGCCAGGGACACTTTGTTTTACCTTTGGAAGAGCTTTCTCTTACTTGTCCGAGTGAAAAAGTTCCTGACCTCATCTTCCCTAGTGTAAATCAGGAGAAACAATGCTGAAACCACTGGGGCCGAAGCATTAGGGCCAGAGTGGTTAAAAGGGAATAAATTCCTTATTATTTATCGATCATGCAGAGGATCTGATTCTTGCTATGTTACAAAGAGTCAACCAGAGAAGAAAGGACATTTCATTAAAGAAATAAATGTTTGGTGCAGATTGTTCTAGAGGCTAAGAGACTGCATAAAAAATGATTTATGGCCACTTTTAACATCTTCCCTAGCAGGCTAATAGCACTGTAACACACTTACAAAATCTATCATTTCCTAACTAACTACAAAGAGTTAAAGAGCTGGTCTTTAAAGACAAATAGGTGATGCTTTCTGGACACTGGCTTATTGGCATAACTGTTCTTGCTGTCTTGGAAACAGGATGCTGCTGGTGATCGTGGATAGGTACGCAAGGGCTGTGGGCTGTATGACACCCAGCACAGCTACACGTGGGGTGCTGCCACGGGCAGCCCAGCTGTGCAGAGCGGGAAGCAGTCCACAGAGCACAGCAGGACACAGCTCTGCTCCCATGGGGGAAGAGCCATCACCAGGACTTGGTTTGCAGGCTAAAGCACACACATACTGAGGTAATAAAACTGATTTGGGTAAGACTGTTTAGCCTGTATATACTGAGATGTTAATGGTGCTTTATGCCCCTGCGCATTAATGGGACAGCTGGTGAATGCACATTTTAATTCCATTTCTGCTATTTAACTTGCCAGTGAGTCACTTTTGCTCATTGCACAGGCCAGTATTCAATAGCATCATTAGACAGTGTGATTACCTCATAAATCACACTGCTGTTAAAGCAAATCCCTAACTCTGTAGAACAAATAGAGATGTGTCCTGTGAATACCTGTATGTCTCTAAGTCTCTGTCTTCTCTGAGAGTGAAGATTGTATTTGGTCTGATTCTTCTCTGATGTACTTTAGAGAAATCACTCATTTTACTTGCAGTGGCTACCTAAACTTTTTGTTTGTTCCTTTTAACTTTCTGAATTACTTACATCCAAAATGAACCATGAGTCATGATGAGGTGAAGAGAAAAGCTATCTGCAGTAAAGGAACAAGTCCTTCCAACTTTCAGGTCTCCCATCTGAAAAACTCGAGTCCCAAGAGTCAGGTCAGGTGCACGGTATGGCCAGGAAGCCAGTAGTGAAGGATGCAGTCAGAAATCAAGCCAGATCAGGTGAAGTGGACAGGAACAGAGAAGCAGGTCAAAGCTAAGGGGTTCAGAGGCAGAAGCAGCACACAGAGCCAAAAAGCAGGAGACTGAACCAACAATCAGCAGCAAGAATCTGGAGCATAATGGCAGCCCAGAGTTAGGCCAGGCTAAGTCAGGGCATTCCAGTAGCCCCCCAAGGAGAGTCTAGGTGTGGGAAACCGACTGCAGCTCGACTGCTTGGGATCCACAGGCTGGGCTCAGAAAGCCCATGACATTTTGGTTAGTCAAAAGGCTTTGGAGGAATGGTGAGTCAGTCAGAGACCTCCAGCAGAGCAGTGCAGCAACTGCACCATGCCGCTTATGTTGCACTGTGGTGAGTTGGAAGGGTGCATCAGAGTTGAAAACTCAGCGAGGTTTCTGTGAGCAAGCATGATGATGATGCCCTGTGCTGGATATGCTTCTGGGCCACAGCCTTAGGTGTTGACTTGTGCCTCCAGCACATCAGAATGGGCCTGCTGAAGTTTGTACAAAGAGATACTCATGCTAGCATTTGCAAAGTCTGTAGTAGTCATATACTGCCCACACCCTCTCACAGTCACGGTCAATTCCACGAGAATCATGTTACCATTCAGATATTTTGTGTTCATCACAAAGGCCCAGTTTTCATTAATACTGCCTGCAATTATTATTTAAACACATGATTTTACTATCCATCTCATACATTTTTACTTTTTTTTTTCATTTCTTAATATGCAGAAGATAATCTGGTTACAATTTTGACCTTTAAACAACGCATAGCTTTTTTTTAAAAAGCTATTTTCCATATAACGTACACATAAGCATAAGCTTATTAGACAAAATTTCTGGTTATTAATGACACGAAGCATAAATATCCATGCACAAAGACTATAACTGAACACACTGCTGAATTAAAATACCAGTCATGTTAGTGCTAATCACTCAGACCTTTGGGCACAAGTAACGCTCACGTAACAGTGTTAGAGCCAGGAATGGATTCCTCTGTGACGGCTACAGCGGTGGTTGGTTTATCTTGCCTTCACCTCCCAACAGGAGCTTGGAGAAAAGAAAATTCAGGATATGCAATGAAACACATGACAAGAATACTCTTCTTCAAAACCATCGTGCATGGAGTATTCTGATATGTGGGTCAGTGAAAAGAGGAGACGGTTAAAGTTGTGGGGTCTAGAAGCCAAACCTCCAATGGGGACAAATAGCTTAGGGAAGGAAGTGTGAAACCTTGAAAATGCAAGAAGCCTGAAGTACTGGAACAGGCAATGTCAACACAAATGCCCTTCAGCCATGACATTTGGATTCCATTTGCACAGCACCTTAAGGTGCAAACAACTGAAGAAAATCTTACTCGATCGAAACGCTTTTTAAAAATTCTGGCTGCCACAAGGAGCTAACAAACTGAAGACTTTGCTTTACTGATTAATATTTGTTAAACACCCAAGGCACTCCCTGGGCAGTCTGGAGAAGAGCAAAAGTCAAGAAAGCATGACTGAGCACATGGAGTTCGTCAGAGCAGCTCTAAGTGCCTCTTTAGACCAGCCCAAACACATGGTGATTTTGCTGCTTTTTCTGAAGCAGCGCTCACACCGACAGCCACACAAGCACAATGTGGTAACTCTCATTAAACAGCCACAAGAGGAAAGCAGCTTCTCAGATATGCCCCAGCTATTTGTTTCATGGACACGTACGTGCCCACGGCTCATGGATGTGTGTCCATGGCTGTACAGTTCTGCCTCCAAAGTGGCACAGAGGTTACCTTGCAGCAGCAATAGTGACTGTTGCCCTCGGCCCCTGGCCTGCCCTCTCTCAGAACCCCAGGAGAAGGCTCAGCTGTTTCGGCTTAGCATGGTTAACTGGCTCGTACTGCAGTGCTGTGGAGTGAGTCAATATGTAGTACTTATGGAAAGCTGCACTGCTGGTACTCTGCGGTACTTTCCATCAGTAAAGCTCTTCATGTGAAAGCTCTTCATGTGATCTATTCTTTCACTACATATTTATTTTCTATACTTGCTCTGAAGTAACTCAAACCCCTATGTTTCAGTTCTCTGAAGTAACTCAAAACCCTACAGTAATGTAGAAACTTATACCCCTCAACACATTTATTAAATTCATCAAATTCTAACAATACTACAGTAATGTAGAAACTTACACTCCTCAACACATTTATTTATTAACTTCATCAAATTTTAGCAACTGTCAAAGTTTAAGTTAAAAATAGAGGAGCTGATACATCTTCCTTTCCTCACACTTTATCCAGACTGACTGTTCAGTGCAGAACTGATGAATAAAGATCAATTTCTTAAAATCATTGCAGTGAACATTGATTTCATCCTTTTCTGAAGTCATGATCCACATTTTACAGCAGGCAGCGTAAGGAAACCTCCAGCACCCTCTGTTCCTGTGCTAGCTCCAAGCCTAGAAGGATTAGTATTGCCTGTAGCAAGTTTTTGCTGAATTACTCACATATTACATTGCTTCCTAAATAACCACAACTATAAACATGCTGAGCAAAACCAGACAGTATGGCAGCTCTAGGAAAGAAAGGCAAGAATATTAAGATGGTCAATGTAAAAGAACATTCTGGACCTTTTAAATCCTAATTCTCAAGACAGACTTATAGGTAGATGAAATATGCTTATATCTTTGAGGAACTCAAGGAGTAGTTTGAAAATATTTTATGCGCATTGTCATGAGTAATTGGTTTTACCTTGAATGTGGGATTGGAAGATAGCAGGAAATAGCTAAGCATAACTATTATTTGCCAAGTAATAGCAGACAACACATGCTTGGGAACTTGCTGTGAATGCTTTCTGTTGCTACAGTCAATCTGTAGTCCTCAACACTGAGGATTCTGATATTTTAAATATATTACAGAAATGCATTAACTCTTTGATGTTTTCCAGCTTATGAGCTCTCTGAATATCATTGTTAGAAGGATTTAACTGGGATTTTTAGCAGTTTTTCGGTCAGAAACATCATTAACATTATTCATCATCACAGGTTTCTCACTATCTTTTTATATGTAACAGAAGAAAGACGGCAATAGAGACAAGTTCATAGCCATGCAGATTCTAAAGATAGTGCAGTTATCAGCTGAATCACACGTAATTTGATGAAATTAATTAGGAAATTTTCAAAAAGTGATCCTATTCCTGTCACTATGGTAAAAGACCTTCCAATCACAGTTACGCTGGGGCTGTTCTCATGGCAATCAGCAGAGGTTACATGCACAGAAAATGGTTCTTGGTTTTGTTTTTGAAGAACTGGATCATTCAGCATCTGTGCTTCAGGGGGTTTGTTTTTCTTACACAGGTAAAGCCACTGATTTCTGCTTCACTGTGCTCTGCACATGTAGGAAAACAGATTAGCCAATGTTGTTTTGCTTTCTGTACTTTGTGTGTGGGAGGAGAGTAAATCTCTCTGACCCATTCCACCCACAACACTTCAGTTAGCATTGGGCAGCATCATTATCAATCTCACCAGCTGAATTCAGGGAACTCAAAATTGTCACAGGCATGAAATATTCCAGTTGTAGGAGAAAGAAAAGAGTTGTCTTCTTATGTCTTAACCCAGCATGGGCTGGTGCCTGTAAGTGTTACGATGGCATTATCATGGGGAGAGGATATGAGTTTATGTTTCAGAACTGGAGATAAGTAAGTGACATTTTAGAGGATGAGTTTTGTCATGTGCCATCCACTCTCACATCAGGGCAGCTAAAGCAAAGCCTATGGAATTACATTTTATATGAAGGGCAAAGAAGCATTCCCAGGTAATATCTACAACAATTCCTAGTCAAACTCTGAAAAAAATAATAAAGCAAACCAAAAAAAGACCTGTGAAAGTCTGAGTGTACATTAAAACCACCAGTACATGGCTCATATAGTGCACAGACACTCCTGAATAGATCAGTTAACTATCTTTTCTGCTCGAAATGGCTTTCAGGCTAAAGCCTCATTCATTTCCTAAATTCTGAATGTGTTTGTTCAGCTGCCCCACATGGACCTATAAGGAAGTCATAGCTGTGGAGCACTCCACAGGCATGGACTGCAGTCAGCTGAGGGCAAGAGGAAAAAGAATTCTTCTGGCAGTGGTCCTCTCCAGAAACTGCTACCACTACATCTGTATTATTTTTTGTGAGAAACTGCTGTTTGTGTGGGCCTGCTGTAAATTTATTCACAGTAATATCCACCATAACTGTGCTTCCAGGACAGAGAGAAAGGTCATGTGTGGCTGGGGTAGAGCGCAGAGGCATAAGATATCTGTCTTCATGTTCCTAGCCTCTAAATGATCCTACAAATTGATAGTGAGGATTAGGATGCCATGGGAAATCCCGTTTTGGGGAAAGGATGGGGTCTTGCATGTAAACCTCATGCCCCAAAAGTGGGTTTCTCTGGGTTAAGAAACAATGTGACCCTGCATCATTAAGTGCTTTACATGTCTTTGAGGAAATGAAAAAATCTTAAGAATTCATAGTAAGTATTGCCTGAAGAAAGTAGTTTCCAGTTTCCATTTAGGAGAAACTACATTGCTGGCGTAATTAGGCACAGCTCACATTCCCCAGAGAAAATGTGATGAAACACACAGTGCAAGAAAATAAATGAAATAGCCCCATGATTAAATCTCCACCAGCTACCTCCATAACAATTTTTTCATATATTCCCCTCCTAGAAAATACTTCTTACACCTTGGGGGATTCTTTCATATACTTTTGGATTAATGAGAATCTCTTCCAGTAACATTCATCACTTAGTAATGATTCGTTTTTAATATATCAGCTCACAGCAGCACCTTTCAATGGGAAAAGCATTTCCAGAGTACAGCTATTGCCTGGTTAAATTGTGGACAAAATTGTGCAGAATACCTTAATTTAACAACATGAGGCTCAAACCATGCCCTTAAGTGCAAAACAAGAACAGAGAAGGAATAAAATCATGTTCATGTTTTGCATTTTTATTGTGCTTCACATGCTCAAAATGCCATATGGGATTTAGCACATAATCCCTTCACTACCAGTATGAGAAGAGTAAATATTAATTCCTCCACAGCTAGAGAGATACAGTCGGACATGTTGTTTTCAGAAGGCTTGAGCCTCACAAACTCCAGTGCGAGCTGTACATATTTTATCATCTTATAGAAGCAGGGCTGTAGTGAGTTGGCCTGGCCACTCAGACATTTACTAGGAAAGCCAGGATGCAACTAGACCAGCACTTGAAAAAATCTGTCAGGGCCTCTACTCGTACAACTTTTCCATGTGCCATCATCCAGGCAAGGGCCTTCAATTTCTGCAGAATCCAAGATTTAATTGAAAAGCAATGGTTTTGACTCTGTAGTTTCATACTTGAGCTGAGTTCAACTTTAAATGCTGATCCATTCCTAAGTGAGATCACTGCTCCTCTGGATGTGCAGAACTTCCCCAAGGTGTGAGACATCTACCTTCGGTTAGAGGAGAAGGCGGGGTGAGACACATCCTAACATTTCAACTGAGGATACGTGGGAAAGGTGAAATGTGAGGGCTCCCACGATTCACGAGATAGGGTTTGGGGCAGGTGCATGAGTAGAGGATTATTCAGAGACAGGATTTTGAGGAATTAAGGAGGAAGGAAGCTCTTCAAATGGGTCCACTTCTCATTTACCAGAAGAAGACACAGTAACTTAGGGCTCCTGCTCAGTGTCTGGGGCAGAAGTGTGGAAGAAGTCCTGTGACCACAGGACTGGTGGGAGAGACAACGTTGCACTTGGGCTTTGTCCTCAAGGTTTCCTGTTCATCTTTGTCTTGTAAATGTCACAGACCAAAGGCATGAGAAGTATGGTCTGAATGGGTGGGAAGCAGAGTGGAAACGCAAAAGAAAATAACAGCAGTTAGGGAGATAGTAAGAAACAACAAATCTTAAAAATTATTACTTTTCAATGACAGAAAGCAAATGGAGTGAAGCTTTGGAGACAACGAAGATAGAAAGTATTGGCAATATAGATCAGAATGCTATAAACAGCATACCAGCACGTAGTCTTGTCAACAGCAGTGGCCCAGTCTGGGAAATACAGTCACACCAGCATTACTTCAGTTCAGGTGAAAAGCTTTAATACAGTTATGATGAATATTCTTGCGCTGGACAATGAGAAACGTCTGTTTGACATGGATCAAAGCAAGACACGATGGAAGAACCATATCTGTTCTATAAAAACAACTTTTAACATGTTTCCCTTACAACCTCAGAGAATATCAGAAGCAAAATTAGGGTACACGGTATATGCAAGAGATTGCCTTGTCATTTCATTGTTTGATTTCCAGCAATATGTAGTGATTTCTTTTCTCTTTTTATTTACGGTATGGTGGTTCCACTCCTCATTTTTCTCAAGCCTCCCATTTCTTCCCAGGCTCTCATTCTCTTTTGCCATCACTTTTGCCATTTCAGGCCAAACCTGCAATCAATTATTCAAGCAAAGCCCTGAAAAATTTGACCGAATATGAAGTATGGAATCAAGTTCCTAATTCATTTTGTATCAGCTTTTTTTTTTTCCCTCTATGATCGTAACCACTGTTTTTTTCCCAGTTGATACTTTGCAACTTCTTTGCAGAATGTGCTGGCACCTTTACTCTCTTTTGTTCCTTTTCTATGTCTTTTGTTTCCTTTATTTCTCCATGCTCTTCTTCTGTATCTCCATTTTAACCACTTCTATGTTGCTTAGCAACACCCAGAATGACAACAAGGTAAGGCCCCACTGCTTCTAGCAAGTCTCACCTTACAAGGAACAAAAATGTAATTTAACTTCACATTCCCAGTAAATTCACTTCCTCAGAATGGCATTGGTCTCAAATTCATGTCTCATTAATCAGATGGTTTTTTAGAAAGCTAAGAACAAGTCAAACACACAGAAACACAAGAGTGTTTCGTAGGATACTTGGATCTTCCAGTTTTGTTCTGACATAGTTAATCTGTTGAGATAATAAGAAAGCTAAAATGAGAGGTAAGGTTTTAGATCCTGGCTTTCCCAACATGCCGATCCAGAGATTCTGACTGTCATATAAAGGATGAAACTGCTACACTCAGTTATGAATCCAAACTTTAGAAAAAGTTGGAAGATGTTTGGATTTTGAAACTTAGTCCAGGCACAAATCTAATTAAACACCATTCAGTCATTTCCAGTAAACATCTTTAATATCCCCAGTTTTACACCAGGCTGCTTTTTCCCTCGGCATAATAGGACAAAACCAAAATGAATGGGCTAAGCTACTTTTTTTTTTTTTTTAAATTTACAATTGTTTTGGACAACTTAGTTAACCAGAATTATTATGAAGATGGGACAAGAAATGTCATTTATCTGTCACAAGCTGTTATCAATTCCCAACCACAGATGAGACTTTTTACCCCCCCAAAATCACTTTTGCAAGAGGAAGCACCTAAATGTACTTCTGATCTTCACTGAAATGATCTACTTTTGAGGAGAAAAATGGAAACTGATGTTTTTGTTTAAAAAATGTTTTTAAAGATCAGTTACTAGTTTAAAAGATTTTTTAATGTTTTGAAATCTGAATATGTTTGGGATTTGATATTTACACATTTTCCCAGAATAATTAAAAATGTTTGTTGAAAAATCAAGGCTTTTCCCTGAAATAGGTTGAAAAAAATTACATTTATTCAGTAAAATTATTTGAAAAATAACTGGCATTTTCAAACTCGCTTCAGAAAGAAGTTAATTTCTAAACTAGCAAGGCTCTATCTACACTGGACTGAGAAATCCTGTCTTTGGATTTATAAACTATGCATATAAAAACCAGAGAGGAACAAGAATATAATACCTACTCTCATATCTAAATATCTATCTTTAAAATAGATTCTTTGATCTTCAGTAATACAAAACTTCAGTTAGCGGCTTTTGTTCAGCCCCTGGGATCATGCAATGTCAGCCCTGCAGATACTTCTATTCAGCAAACAGAGGTCACAATGAATAATACTTATTCAGCCAACTAAGGTTTTAATTAGTTTTTTTTAGGGCCTGGTTCAGTAGCCCTTACTCATATTGAGTAATATTCACTGCACAAATAGGACTGCTGTAGCAGTTGTATTAATCATCAAAAGCACTGGTGAACTAAGCCTTGAATAAATAACAAGTCTTACATTTATCCAAGTATGGCAGTTTTGCCCGAAATATCCATGTAACTCCTGACATACAAAAATGTTCTCGATTACTGATGGCCTATTGAACAACATCATGCTTACATAATATATAATTATCATTATATTGTACTATATTTTTATTATGGGAATCAATGTGGCACCAAGTAACAGCAAAACTGTGTCCATGATAAAACTACATACTTGTCTGTATACTTCTGCTTCTAATACATCTATAAAACGTAACCAAGAAAATATGCGAGGGAGAGTGAATCAGTTCTGAGGTCTGAATATACAGCAAAAAATGTACCAGTCTAACACTAACATACAAGCCTAGTAGCTTCTAACACTGAATCTCTCTCTGAAGAGATTTCCTGGAATGAAAAAAATTAATTGTAATATAGTTGAATTACATAAAAAGGAAATCAAGAAACTACCTCTGTTTCTAGCTATCCCTTGCTTTCCAACAAACACACGTACATAAACAAAGTCAGGATAACTCACCAGGAAACACAATCCAACAAATAGTGAAGGAAAACCAGTATTACTTGTTCAGTATTATTTGTTTCTCACCATCCTTTTTCTCCCTTGTGTTTTAACTTTCTATTCTACACAGTAAGTCCTCATGTATAGACACGTGTATATATGCATATATATGCCCCCCCTGAGTATATGAAGGATTATATATGGTGACTAATCTGCTCTCGTGCTGATCCTGCTACCGTTTTTAAAATGAATAAAAATGGCTTAGAATCACCCCCAGTCAAGTTCCACTGCCAGTGAAAAAGAAAATAGATACTTCAGTGTCTAAAGTTGGAATCTAAACCTAGCTGGTGTGCAGATGTATCGTTTCACATCGCTCTGGGCTTGACTCTTTGGGTTTGATTCAGATGAAATTCCCATGGATGCAGGTGAAAGCTACATGTACCTTTTGTTACTCAAAATTATCAGTTACTTAAGAGTCACAATAGCAGCCACTATGGGGAGCGAGGTTATTGACATGAGATGTAACAGCAACCGAAGGAAGCCCACAGTCTGCATAATGCGTTTTCATTCTCTGTTCTTTACAGGAGAAACCTTGCTGCCACCTCACTGAAACCTGAGGGTTCGGGGAGTTAAATCCAGGCTAAACCCTGTACAGCAGGTAATCTCTGTGCTGTCCTGCCACTGTGCCTTAAATTCATCTCTAAGGCACAGAGACATGGACTGCCCTCTCTCATGCCTACCTCGATGGTTACTGTGATCTAAGGAAACACCTTCCCCTAACACAGAAGTGCTCTCTGCACATTGTGTGAGATCAGTACTCCCTGAAAATGTTGCCAGTTTTTTTGTATTCTGGACAAGATTTGCCTTTTGGGTTTGGTTGGTTGGTTGGTTAATGCCATCCCTGTGTTTTCAACATTTCATGTTTTAGCAGATTTTAAATAGTAGCTCCACTTACAAGCATATTTGTAGAACTACGAGCAAATTGCTCTCTTCTATCACGCTTTTTAGCAGCAAAATTCTGAGTGTGGCACTGCCTGTTCACAAGGTTTGTATTCAAGCTATTGGTAGAAGTTAGGAGACACAAACCAGTTTCAGTATACCACCTGGTAGGTGCCTGCAAGAACTGCAGATAATAAACCTTTAATAACTGACGCCGCCTGTTTCAGGCAGTAACATTGTTCTCTTGCTTATGTTGATGCAATTCAGAAGAAAAACAACAGCACATCACTGGTGAAACCTGGGTGAGAAACAGATTCCAACCTTGAGTTTAAGCGCAGGCACAGGCTCCCTGGATGACAGTGAGTACTACGCATCATGCACTACAAAGCCAGCAAAATTTCCAACACAAGTTGCTAACTCTCTACCTAACTGTATCTCGTTCAGAAGAAGAAACTCTCCGCCTAAGTGCATCTTCATTTAAAAGAAGAAATTCTTCCCTGGCACGCCAACTCTTCTGAGGTTTATTCGACATGTAGAGCATTTCTTTTTCGGGAGGGTGTTAACTTTGTGTTCCCTTGCTGGCTTTGCCTTTCAGTACAAAGAGGCTTCTTCTCCGTCACACGGGGCAAATAACTCCTCTCTAGCATGTCGCATGTCTGCGCACAAAAGAATTTGCACAAGGCAGAAACGACACCACGTTTTTCGCATCAAGGAAAGAAAAGCGAGGCTCTGTAAACTAAGCAGACAGGGGAAGGTGTCCTTTGGATCAACAGGTCAAATGTTCATTTCTCACAGTGACTGGATACTCTACTTCCTGAAAACAACACTACTGCTATGTTTACTTAAGTGACTTGCCCGTTAAAATCAATAGGAGAAACAGTGGGTGTAGAGGCAGCCCAGTAACATGGAACATTTTAAAACCCTGGTTTATTTCTGCTGTTTGTCAATCTTCTCTCTGCATTTTTTTTCCCAGAGAGTATACACATAGAGCATGCATTTATTTTATTTTGTTGTCAATTAAAAAAAAAAAAAAGAATCCTAAGAATTTAATCCTTCCAGACTTTTCATCTAATCATTTCCACTAAACCATAGGGAAGAAAACATTACAAAAAACCCAAATTAGCCCCGAGTGAGTTCACGTGTTCCTAACAAATTAAATACATTGATTAACAAGAATTCCTATTGTAAATCTTTCTCACTTAGCTCACATTTTGGTTTTAGAAACTTCAGCCGGACTAATCATGTCTAAGGCAAATGAAACTTCTTGGAAGGCTAAACATTTGGAACTACACAACAAATGGTATTTCAGGCTATGCAACTGTCTGCTCGAAGAAGAAATCTTGCACATCTTTCTTCTTTGCATGCTTACACAGTGGCAGCCGTAATCTAGTCCTGGCCCAGCAGCTCCTGCATTCTCTCCACCCCACAGGCTTTCTGTGAGCAACCCTGCGGACTGGTAGATGAAAAAGAGGCACGATATTACCATCCCTCTAACAAATACACTGCGGCCAAGTTGTTTTTGAGGAATGCACTTTGTGGAAGTCAGACACTTGCCCCCAAGCTGCTTTCAACACATCTCAAAGAGTGAGCCTCACCTTCCCAGGACTCAAACCACCCAACATCAAACCAAGGAGAAAGTCTGTGGAACGGTGTGAAGTAAAATCACCTTGGAAGATCTCTGGCACAGACATGCTCCCCATCCCACTCCACCCAACCCCGGTGTAGGCATATGGACCTACATCTACTGTACAGACAGGGCAAACAGCATTCAGAAAGGGTTTGGGAATCCCCTTTTTCCACCACCAACCCTGGTAACACCATCTCACGGGGAAAGAGGCGCTTCTCGGCCGGTTTGCAGACGGGGAGGCCAGCCAAACCCTCCGTTCCACCCTGGCGGAAACAGACCAACAAAAGGCTACGGTGGCTCCAGAAAGAAAACCTCTGTATTAAAAGCCAAATAACGCGGAGCTACAATAATAAATACACATTATCTCAACTGGGAAATACAGTGTAAAAGGTTCGTTAAAGTTCAGCTTCAGCAATAACAATATATATACTGCTTCAGTTCTCGATCCTGCCAAAAAGAGACTTCCCTTTTCTGTAAATAAAGAGGAAACCCGCTCAAACTGTATTCATATACAAAAAAGCTACTCCAACTACAACAAATGCGGTTGAATGGGACGGTCTTTTATTTCCTGCGTTGATTAGGGGGAGGGGGCTTTTTTTTTTTTTTTTTTCTTCTTTTTTACCAAAAGGTTCGTTTCAAACGGGTATTAAAGATACAAAACGGGCCCACAGGCTTCGGTGGTGTCCGGCGGCGGGGCGGGGCCGCTCCCCTCAGGGCGGGGCCGCTCCCCTCGGGGCCGGGCAGGGCCGGGCGGGCCCTGAGGCGGCCCCGCGCGCCCCGTCCCGCCGCGCGCCCGTGACACGCTTTAAACGAGAAAAACACGCGAGAGTCCGGCCGGGCGGGAGGCGGCCGCCCGCGTCCCTCCACACCACACGACGAAAAGAAGGGGGAAAGGGGTGTCACCGGGAGAGGCTACTTGGCGGCGGCGGCGGCGGCGGCGGTGCCGGCGGCGGTGCTGCGGCGCTGCTCCATGCCGTTGGGCAGGAAGCCGGCGATGATGGGCACCGGCCAGATGAGGGCGGCCACGCTCCACACGATGATGACCAGAGTCATGAAACAAGCCACCAAGGTGGACTCGATGGGCTTGCGGTTCATCCGCCAGCCCGGCTCCCCCTTCAGCTCCTCCAGGCTGAAATCCAGGCAGCAGAAATTCAGCGGCTCCCCTTGCAGCCAGTACTGGCCGGGCTCCGCCGCCGGCGGGTAGGAGAGCGAGGAGGAGGAGGAGGAGGAAGAAGAGGAGGCGGCGGCGGCGGCCTGGGGCGCGGCGCCCCGCAGGCGCCCGACCCGCCTTCCCCGCACCCAGCTGCAGCCCACGCAGAGGCGCAAGTCCTGCTGGGCTCCGCCGGCCGCCAGCCCCAGGTGCTCGATGAGCAGCGGCGGCCCCACGCGGTGGAAGGCGGCGGAGAAGAAGGCCCGCCCGTGGCTGTTGGTGGAGAAGAGCAGGAGGTCGCACTGGATGCCCAGCGGGCGGCTCCAGCGCACCAGCAGCGAGCTCAGCATCTGCCGCTGCACGCTGATATTGCAGTGCGGGTCCTCGGCGGGCTGCGGCTGCCCCTGCGGCTGGGGACGCTGCTGCTGCTGCTGTTGCTGCTGCCCGGAGGAGGTGGGAGCGGAAGGGAAAGGCTCTTGGCTAGCGGCAGCCGGCGTGCCCGGGCTGGCGGAGCTGCCTTCCTCCTTGCTTGCTGCCCCGTCGAGGTCCATCTCGAGGCTGGCCAAGGAGCGGGAGGAGGAGTTGACAGGGGGCAAGAAGAGCTCTTGCTCCTGCTCCTCCTGCCCGCTGGCAGCCGCCGAGGGGCTCCAGCCCTGGCAGGGCGGCAGGCAGGCGGCCAGCAGTGCCGGGAGGAGCAGCGGCAGCATGGCATTAACTTAGAGCCGGAGAAGAGGGAGAGGAGGAGGAGGAACGGGAGGCTGCATGGCGCTGCCGGCTGCCATCTGGGAAGGCAGGCACACCGCTCTCGCCGAGAGAGCGAGAGAAAGGGAAGGAGGGTGGGGGCAGGCGAGGGGGTGGGAGCGGGGCTGGGGCTGCCGCGGCGGCGAGGCGAGCGAGCCGGGAGCCTGGGTGACGGCAGCGGCTCCCCCCTTCCCCGCCTCCTCCGCCCCCGGCCCGGCCCGGCCCGGCAGCGCCCCGCTCGTGGGAGGAGCCGCGCCTTGAGGGGCCGGCCCGCCCCGCTCCGCTCCGGGACAGCTGCCCCCTCCCCTGGGGCCGCGGCGGCGGCGGCCGCTCTCCCGTGCCGCCCGCCGCCACGACGCCGGTTCCTCCCCCCTCCTCCTTCTCCTCCCGGCGGGGGGAAGAGCCGACGCCTCCCAGCTCCGCCGCCGCACCGGCGGGGGCTCCGCGGCAGTTGCGTGTCTCCCTCCTCGGGGGGCAGGGGCGAGGGGCTGGCTGCGGGCAGCGCCCTCCCGCCCCGCCTCGGGCTGGGCTGGGGGAAGAGCATCCAGGGACCGGCTGCACCCACTTTTCGATTTTATCGGGAGGGAAAGCGGCTGGGGAGACGCGGAGGAAGGGAGTTTAAACTGGCGGGTGGGGCGCACGGGCTTGGCCCTTCCAGCGGGGCTCTGCGAGTCCCGGCTCGGCCCCAGGAGCTGCTGCTCCCAAGCCTGGCCTGGGCTGAGGCGCAGAGCATCCCGCAGGCGGGCACTCTCGGTCTCTGTAGCAAAGATTTTAACGTCAAAGCTTATTACAAGGAGCCCAGAGCTACCAAGTGTGGTAGCTGTGAGACTTGGCTGCATTTTTCGAAAGACTGCGTTATAAGCATGAGTGTTAATAATCAAGCTAGATACACCAGCTCGTTTCATGACCCTGTGCTGGCTATACTATTACTCTTGACACAGGTTGTTGCAGTCTGGCACTTGGAGCCCCCGGAAAGGACAGAACTGGATGACACAAATGATGAACATTTCTTAGTCTTTACCTTGGGCAGAGGGTGGGATAGAGTTACATTTTCCTGGCAAGCATCCAGAACTGAGATTCTCTTCTTTGCCTTTGCAGCCCTTTTTTGACACATAGAGACGCAAAAGGGAGACACGAATACAAAAGCTAGACTTTCTCAAGTATATATGGTACAATTTATGTAAACGATAGAGCTGAACTCCATAAGGTGCTCCTTTGAAGCTGGCATTGGTCCCGTGTCAGGCATGGTCCCACGTCAAAGTGACACATGGACACCTTCTCACTTGGAGAACGAGTTACTGTAACATCACTCTCGAGTCTCGGATGAGTGAGGGTAGTGAATGATGGTAGAGAGTAAATTTTAGATTTGCTATAATTCAACATGAATGAAGGCAGTGAAACAGATTTCTTTCAAAACCCTTGCCTCAGTGTATCAAGATAAAACACAGAGTTGTTTGCCTTCTATTCAAAGGAGACCCAAGCACCAAAATGCAGTTGTGTTCGGTCCCAAATTAGCCCAAAGGGTATTGTCTACCAGATGTCTGTAGTTTGGCTAGGTTCTTAGTTTGGCTTATTACAGAGAAACACGCCTTATGAAGCATTCAAAGCAAGCTGTCTGGTTCCAGTTCTGGGTTTTTGCTCAGATGTTACACTACAGTTAATACATTTTTCAGCACTATTTTGATGTCTCATATTAAGAGTTCTCTGATACGAATGTGTCTCTACATGTGTCTCCTGGTGTCCTTTGTCATATCCACAGTCCCATGCATTTGTGTGACTGTAATTTTTTCTGTTGTAGTGAGTCTATAGACCCAAAACCAGATTAAGAAAAGGCTAGTGTGTGGCAAAAAATGCCAAAACTGTGTGACCACTCGTGTGCACGAATCACGTTGCACTGGGATTTTGGCACAAAGGACTGGAAGTGAAACTAAGCCTCATAAATAAGATTTAGCTCCTGAACACTGTTGCAGTATGTGGGTGGCAAATGTTCTCAGGCAGAGCTTCAGTTCTTTTGGTCTCAACTCCCAGCTGAAGGCAGTCGGGTATTTGCAAAGAAGTTTGGGGAGGAAGAGTTAAGTTTCTTTTCCTTCAAGGAAAGATAACCTGCCACAGGAAGGTTAAATGCATTTAGCATCATTTAGACTGCCACGGCAAAGAACTAAGAGGGCAATTTATTTCAGGCTGGAGATGCATGGGTGCTTCATTATCTGTTCCTCTTCGTCAACGAATAATGGAGCAAGTGGGTAGAAGCAGCAGAAAGTATGTTAGGCCATTGGTTGATTGCCACTGTCCAGCAGTGCCCTTTACAGATTATTTCATTTATAGGTCTATCACATATAATTAATCTCTCCATGGATTCAGTCATTCAAAGAGGTTGCAGCACACTTGAAAACTCTTTGTAAGTAGTATTAATATATAGCTCTGTTCTGTGGTTTTCAGACATAAATCTCAAAGAACAAAGTAGGTTTATGGCTGGGGAGGCTGAAGCATAAAGAAATCAGGGGCCAGCCAAAGGTGACCTACAAATCACAGACAGATCAAGATGTAGATTTTGCAGATTTGATTCTATAGATATAACTAGAACTATAATATGCACCATAGGTCACAGTAGCATTTGTCAGTGTGGTAGAGGAGGTGTGAAGTGGGCTATAATGATAAAATTTTAGAAGGGAATAATGAGGTAACAAGACAGTAGGAGTTTCATGAGACAGACTGTAGAGCTGTTGAGAGGATGAAGACTAATGATAAAGGACAATCAGAATCTTTGAGAGTTGTTTTAATGACATTTTAACTAAACATTTTTAGTAAAGTATCGCTTGCGAAATGCTTCAAGTAAGATGAAATCAAGAATTTCTGCCCAAGTGCCATTAAAATTGCATCTCATGAGGGTGCTGTTTTACAGCCTGAAATCTCATTGCAGCTAGTGAAACAGACCCTAAGCAGGTACAGACTCCAGAAGGAAATCGTAATTGCATTCAGGTCAGAAGCTTGTGATCCTCAGGCAGCATTTGTCAATTTGGCAAATTTATGTTGATCTGCACTGAGGAAAGGGAATAACTGTAGAACTTTTCTTGATGGAGGATGTGCTTTTGAGGTTGTAATTTCTGAAAGGAGTTGCATGTGGGAGAGAAGATGGAAAAGTAGCAGAGTAAGATATTGGATACCCAACTATAACTTCACAGAGATACTCTTCTGTGGAAAGCCACCTACTGTCAATTACAGGAAAAAAGATGATAAGAGCGAGTATGTATAGCAATGCGTTACCGATGTCTGTAAAAGTGCCAGGTAAATAAGGAGAATTTCACAGTCAACAGCTGAAGAGGGAGGCAAGGTCAGGAGAAAGAAGTTGGTACTTGACTTCTCTCAGAAAAGAGCAGTTTCAATTCTGTGCAAGGAGTAGGATCCAATCATACTGAGGATTGTTCTGAGAGTGATATTTATTCCCAGCTGAGGAAAAATGTTTCTGTGATATAATTTAGGCGGCTTGGTTGACTAATGGTTTCACAGCTGATGTGAGGGGAGACTCTCAGAGTAATGTAAGGAAGTGAGCTGATCATATGACAGCTGTAGAATATGCTCTTTGAAGAGTCATTGATAATCAGTGGTTGCTGGTTGAAGAAGGAGCTAAGGGATGTTTCATACTACCGCTGACTTGTTGCTTTGATTGTGAGCCCAGTGATCAGAACCTTCACTCTCCTCCTCCTCGCTTGGTATTCCTGTGGATTTTTCGGAAATTATTCGTGATGAAACACTTAAAGGCCACTGAAGCGTCTGAAACAGATGATAGAAGCTAGTTGGATTAAGGGGCTTGCTACTGCTACATAATGTCAGAAGGATTTATCTGCAGTGAACAGGGATCATGCGCTGCACAGAACAAGCCAGGGTTTTGTACCACTCTTTATATGAATATCAGAAGCCCAGACAAAGGGAACAGCTAGTTGGCAAGCAGGCTGAGATCAAGGGCATAATATCTCCAGAGAAGTCAACACACCTATCTCAGCAAAGACACTAAGCTCATTGCTTGACATGCATTTCTGTCAGCAGCAGATACTGCTTCCACACCTTCCTCTCAAGTTACACAAACAGATGTCCCTGAAGCCATAAAATGACCCACATCACAGAGCTGGGGCAGATGACTGTTATTTTTGAATACTTGTCATATACATGCTCTTTTTCATGAAAATATCATTAACGTTTTCAGCCCAGCCTTAACCCCAATCTTTAACCCCTTAGCCAGATCACTACATACTCCTGCAAAAAGCTGCACCTGCGTAGCTGAGGGAGCGAGGCAAGACGGCAGGGAAGGTAGGAGGGTTTGAGCAGTGGGGTCCAGACTAGGGCTGTTTAGCCACTGCATGTCAAGATGGGCTCTGGTGGGGCTCCCACGGTCTGCAAACCACACAGCTGCTGGAGTGTGGACCAAGAGAAAGCAACTGCCATCAGGAATCCAAAAGGAGAGTTATCCATGGCAATTACTACAGAGGCTAATCCAGCTGCAAAAATGATTGGTAGAAATCAGGAAAACCTTGTTCAGAGTGTCAGGTGGTATCAGTAAAGATGGAGGGCCTGCAGGATGAGGGCTGTGGGAGCTTTGGGGACGACTTAGGAGCTCATGTCCAGAATTCCATTAGACTCTGTGTTGTACTAGCACACACTAAAAAAGCCTGCTTCAAATCTAAATATAAGTGTGAAATATATGCAGAGAATGCTAAAGGGAATGTATTAATAGACTTTCAGAGCTTTTTTTTTTTTTTTTTTTTTTGTAGCATGCTTTATGTAGGTTGAGGCTTTTAGACAAAGATCAGAAAGAATCAACAGGAAAAGAAGAATCTGTGGGAATGGGTGTAAGAGAGAAGTAGTCCAAAGAACAAAATTTGCACCTCACAGCTGAAGATGATCTTAGAACAAGGCAGGCTGGCTTGAGGTAATAGCAAAATATAAAAAACTATAATATAAGTTGGTTAGATCTAGTTGGCCTACAAAGAGTGATAAATGCAGTACTTTCATGTATTCCATTTATACAATGACATTTTTAAGATAGGTTTTGACCTGAAGCAGTGTTCCAGGAAGACTGGATTATTTTTCTTGCCTAGGTTCCCACTTGCAGGTTGAATAAGATCATCACTCATGTGGGATTTCCTCCCAACTGAACTTCTGAAGCTTAGGCAAGATTCAGCCGTGAACTATATTTCTTTTGTCTTGTAACTACCACGCTTGCTTATGCTTTATTGGCCAGGAGCCTGACTATAGCTATAACCTATTTTCCCTCATATTTATTTCACCAGTAAACCTATCCAATGCTGGAGTTTGTCTGAAACTAGCAAGTTTAGGATCTGGTATGTTGATAAAGATAGTGAATCCAACTTAAATGGTCTATGCAGGCAGAATTGAGAGATGGGCAATCTGAGTAATTTTTAAGAAACATCCGATAGGGTTAAAGGGCAGCATAACACCTTTGTTCCCATCAGAGTATATGCACTGCAGGACTCAGGACTACTTTCTACCAGTTTGCTAAAGGCCATTGTAGGGTGGGTTTGACCGGGTGTCAAGCTTTGTACATTCATGAAGCCCAAATGTTCTGAACATCTGAATGATCCCTGGGGTTCTGGGTAAGCCCTGACATGTCACAGCCATTCTTGAAGGAAAAGAGATGTCAGCTAAAGCAGTAGTTGTTTAATGCCGATGCTGTGGAGGTACTAGGAATGCAAAAACATCTTTGTGTGATTACATATTAAATTGTTCTGCAAAGTATTTGTAGATAAAATAGCATTCCTTAATGACTGTTTTATGAGTTTGTCTTTGGAAAAATCTAAACATTTACTACAACAATACATTGAAAAATAGCTCCCTGGAAAGCATTTAGTTCTGCAAATACCTTGAGTGTTTCCCAGTCTGTTCTGAACATGGCCCTAGGGCTTGCCTGTACTGTTATTTATCTCTGTATAGAAAAGAGAGACAGGTGCAGAAATCTGGTATTATTATGCACTAAGCAGATATGAGTTTGGCACTCCCATGAACTTCCAGTGTGGCCTCAGTCTCTTTGTGGCTTTAAAACCCAGCTATAAAATATAAAATCCTGCTTCCCTAGGAAGTTGCAAGACACTCGGACTGTGAAGCAGTCGTGTTCCACAGGAGAGGAAGATAAGCTAGTTCACAGGTCACTTAAGAGTTGTTTTGCCATACTACACAGAAGACACGCAAACACAAGACATTGTCAGTGACAGTCTGTATCGTAAAAAACTTTTGCAGAAAACCTGTGGATGAGAATCAGAGTTCAAAGGAGAGGGTGTGATATAGATCCTGTGTGCTGCTTCTTAGCCAGCCTGCAGTTCTGACCATCCTCTGCCTTGCTGTTATTAGCTGATGCTTCAGTGCTATGAGATACATGACAGACATTGTAAAGGAGTCTACAGCAGGGACTTTACTGGTTTCACTGCAGGTTTTTGTTCTCATTCATGAAGGGAAGTGTAGATTCGAGAAGCCAAAATGAAGGCTGCAATCAACAAAGTGAGGGTGGATGAAAGGATAACAAATACCAAGCCTGGTATGAAGCAGGATTGAATGGTGAAGGGCTTTGAAAGTGAGAACAAGGAGTTTGCATTTGGAGCAGTGAAAGAGGAGAGATGACAGAGAATGGTGGAAAACTCAAAGTGATGTGCCCAAATGTATGAACCTGAGACAGTTCCAGCTGCTGTAGCCAGAGAGATTACAATAGGGAAGATGCACAGGCCCAGGCTAGGACTTTTGGCAGAGAAAGCTGAGACAAATTGTGATACTTTGGAGATGCTGTGTGAAACAAATCAGTGATATTTAAAGCACAGAAGTATCAACATCATCAGTAAAATTAGCAGTAAAATGTGAACTCCTCCCTGCCTCCAGACTGTGGATCAACACCTTAGATTGGGGGTCCCAGAGCTGCTGTCGCTGTTGGTGTGCAGAACAGAGACCCTTGAGTTCTCAAGCAGCATTTGGGTACCATTGCAGTGGTCTGCATACTAGTCGTATGCATGCCCCTGTTTGGGAACCCTTTCCTGCTGTCCCTTCTCCGGTTAGACACTTCTGCTGTAGATCAAAACAGGAAAAGAGATTCATCTGCCTCCGTGAGTCAGCAGAACCACATTAACTCTTTCCAGAAGTGTCAATGCCAGTGAGTGGGGCTGAGTCATCCAAGCAGACACAGCTAGCCTGATGCCCACCCTTTCCTTCATCTGGGAAGCAGTCCTAAGGTGTCAAAGAGAAGGTGGTTACATTTCCCATTCCACTCATCAGTCCAGCATCATAATTATTTGCAAAACGACAGACAGTCTGAGTTTCAACTGGCAGCTTCAAAAAGCTGTCAGCTGTTTCTGGGTTAGATAGGAACCAGATTTGAAAGAAAACAAAATGTTCTTCATCCCTAGGGAACTTGCTAGCTCACACTCCTTAGTTTCCCAGCAATGACCACAACCAGTATGACATTGCAACAATTGTCTGAGCCATAATTAGGCACTCAAACTCCACGACTAGACTAGTGCTCAGACATCTCTGTTACACCTTTGCTAAACTGGAGTAGCTTCATGGAAGTCAAGGAAGTCAGAGTTTCAATTCCTAACTTATAAAGCACTCTTGTCCTAATCCAGCAAAATCAGCACATGAACAAGGCAACTGATTGCTTTCAGCAGGACCATTGCACTCAGAAATGCTATTCTGTATGATATCAAGGACCGAGTCCTTAGTGCGAGGGTACACAAGTAAGAACAAATGCAGCTTTCAGCCTTTAAACCTGATGCATTGAACAAGCAGCAGAGGAACATGGGCTCCTCAGAAAGAAAAATTTTCTATTTTCATGCAAATGTTACCAATGTTCTGAAGCAGAAGGAGATGCTTAGAAAATATATGCGGTACAAACAGCTTGCTCTCTAAGAGATGTTCACTCAGCATTACCTGCTCTTTCCATGAACTCGTAATCATAAAACAAGTAGGGAATATAGCCTCTGATGTTATGTGCCTGGTTCTTCACTGAACTGACCAGGTTTAGAAGGTGTGCCTGGATTTTTACTGTGTCTTGGCTTGATTCTGCAGATTAAAGAGGGACACATATCAGCCCTAATATGTGTATCTTAAATTAGTCTGTGGTATTTCTTGCTCAAACCATCACGTCAAATGTTACCATTTCTAATATTATATGTGGATCCATCAACCAAATCATTTAATTTGCCCTTGGCCGTTTTTACCGTGTCACTGTAAAGCACCCAGAGTTGACAATTGCCCTTTTATCAGAAAGACTGGTAGGTGGTAATCTGTCATAACCATATTCAGGCTCCTCTTCTCGAGTTCTAGCTATGAATGAATGTTCTCTTCTCACCTGTACACATACGCTATGGTCTATCCAGACTAATCGTGCTGCAATCAACAAACTGCGCTGGTAGAAATTCCATGGTCCTCTGGTTTCCAGGCTCTGGTACACACGTCTCAAACCCTAGAGGAAGACATAGGCATGCGCTTTTGGTCACATCTTATCTATTGTAGCGAGATAAAACTGTGGAGGTAAAAATAAGTTTTAAAAATAATCCCATGTATTCTTACTGCAAGTCAGGAAAATTTAATTAGTCTCCATTGGATTTCCACGTGCAATGACAATCAGGGATGCTGACATCAGTGGACCGCTAGAATAAAGAGAGTAATCTGATAGAGAGTTTATAATACTTTAATTAGCCGAATGCCTTACAAGAATATATTTTCTATTGTATTGTCTGCGTGTCTGAATACTGAATTAGCTTTCATCCCTGACGTAAAATACTGTCTACATTTTCTTCCTCATGCAAGATCTATAGCTTCTGCAAGCAGCAGGTTTGGTCAGAATCTGTTTTCCCAGCTTTGCTGCATATGTGCAAGTACAATGGCAGAAGAGCAAGGAGTATCTCCCAATGCAGGGAAGCAGTCTGCTCAGAAAACTGATTCAGGATTACCTGGATATCCTGTTTTAGAAGTTCTTCAATTTCTTTTCTGTTAACTTTTGTTCGTGTTTTTGCCATTTGATTTTGGTTTATATCTCTCGACACTGATGTCTGCTGATACGCGTGTTCCTTCCTACAGTTAAACAGATGGCTTCTCTGTGCTACAAAGTGATGATAGATGCTAATCCACTGATCATGGCTTTCTTCTGAGGTATTTTTGAATTGATGTTGGAGCCTTCAAGTTTTATGTACAAAGCCATGTAATATATACAATATAAGAATACAACTTTTAAAAAAAACATTATTCATCTTAGACTTTCATCTCTCTTTTCTACTTTGGTTTGTTGTCTGTGTATAGCTTTTGTTTTCTACTATGCTGATATCAAGTCCTTGCTCAGAAGGCTGGATCCTGACTCGCATGCTTAGAGGTTACAGAACTTTCCCCAAGCAGCACGGGTTTTCTGCCTGCAGTATCTGAACCCCTGCTCCAAGTCCTCCTCTTCTATGATTTGTACCTATCAGTTCTGAAACAGTCTAACTGGGAATCCAAGTTAGATGTCTCTCACTATGTAAAATGGTCTGTATAGTTTATTTTCACTTTCTGCCAGCAACTCTGCTGAAATGGACATACTGGATGGCTGGACCCAGGAGACAAGGACCACAATTTCTTTTTAGACATTTTTATCTCACTTCTATTCTCCCTGCTTCTAGCCTACAAATAGGAAGACAGATTTGGTATGTCGGCAGTGATAAGAAGGAAGACACAGAAATGTTGAGTGAAGAAGGTAGTTGCTTGTTAAACTGGTAATTGCATAAAAGTAAATACAGAGCTTAGTGTCACATGTTAACCAAAAAAAAAATTAAAAATCAACACATTGGTGTCTTACAGAGAAAATCACGTTATAGGGACAAAATTAGGAAGAAGTATGGAGCATAAGCCTTAGTCACTTTGCCAGAATTTTGGGGTTTTATGTGGTTGGAGGAGGTGGGTATTAGACTCTCCAGCTGTTCTCCCTGTTGTCAAGTACACCGGTAGCTGGTTTTCTCTAGAGATTTTACAAATGCTGATGCTATTTTTGTTCCATGATTTTATACTCTTGAGCACACACATAAGGAAGAAAAATGAGTTTAATAAACAGGACTCACTGAGGCTCTGCTGATTAGTGAAGATGAATATGGTTAATTATTTAGCATTATTTTCTTATTCAAAATAGTGTCTTTAGCATCAAACATTGACATGATATGCTATAAAGATTTTCCCGGTGATAAAATGAAATTGTATCATTTAAGCAAAATTGTCCACGTAACTCGAATCTGAGGCTTAACTGACACAGGCCTTGTGACAGTCCTTTGTACTGGAAAGAAATCTGACACGAGGGCAGAGCTGGGATTTCTTGTGTCACTATTGAAAAGAGGAGCTTGAGGTGTGCTTGAAAGTGGCATCTTCAAAGGCCAGGTCCAAAACAGTTTCAAGACAGTGGAGCTTCCTTTGTGAAAATTCTTATTTACTATAATCAGAACTGGTTTGGACTGAGGTCTCTTCCACAGAAAATTCTGACATTAAATAAATGAATATAAAATCATTCTGAAGTAGAACTGAAAAGTGAAATTCCTCAGGAAATTAAAATTCTAAAGAAATCTGTTTTCAAGCTATTATTATGTGGTTTTTAAAGAGTTGGCTTACTACTATCATGTCAATAACAGGAACTGCTTTTTGCTGGCTGTACTGTCTTGATTAATTTTCCTTAGACTTTTCACCAAATTAATGTCTCAGATGTCACATATTTGCAATAATACATTTATATATTATCTAATATTATTTAATACAAAATACGGAAGGTAATACATACAAAAGCCAATATCAAGCAATAACATCAAAAGCAGTTGTATTTTATTAAACTAGACATTTCAACAAGATCACAACAAAACTAAAAGGGTAAGAGGGTTACATCATTGAAAACTGAACTGGAAAGTGGCAAGCTGTCACAGAATAGTTTGATCTCAAAGCTACATTTTGTGCCAACTTTGGAGACCAGGCCTTGGGCTCATTTACACACCTAACACTGCCCTAACAATTAGCACTGTTAGAAAAATACTTTGTAGAGATTTTACTCCTGGTCACTCACAGATGGTCAGATTCTTTTAGCCCTCCTAATGTACCATTTCCAATGGTACAAAGAGGTATGGATATGAATACTAAACAATTCATTCAAAAGACCAAGTTTTATTCTGAATCCAGGGTTTACATCAACATCATCCTGTTGATTTTGACAGAGTTATTTCTGATTAAGACACATAAGAGTGGAGAGGCTTGAGACCCTGTATTTGATTGCAATATGGCCTGGCACCTGCTGAAATAATGGTGTTCTCCATGATTTCAGCAGTAATGTTTTGAGTCAGGTTTTTCAGCTACCAGAAACTGCTTTTGAAGTCAAATCCATTGAAAAAGTATTTTCTTCACAGAAAGTATTTGCTCCTGAGTCTCACAGGGACTGTCAGCAGTGAATGAACAGCTCCAGGAGCTCAGCACTGAGGACGCTCATTGTTTGTATGAACCTGTAGTATTACTACACTTGGATCCATTCAGATCACTGGAAAACAGTTACAAAAGGCACTAAGAAAATGTGTGGATGAAGACTTTGGCAGTGCTCTTATATATAGGTAGTCCATGAAACTATATTGAAAGCCTATACCTGAAGCAGGATGACCACATATATACATATACACACATATATATATCATATATAGATAATATTATGTTCACATGAAAACTTTTTCCCGCTGAGTTTTTTATAAAAGCCAGACTGAGACAAGCACTGAGCAGTGTTGAAGCCCCTGGTAACAACTGAGGTCCCATTGGGAGGCAGTTCCTGACCCTCCATATTCTGTCCTCAGCATGGTCTAGTGAATGGGCCATCAGAATAGGCCCTGGAGTGAATCCTAATTCTTTAATCAACCTGTCTTGTAACTGGATGGAACAGGGTGCTTCGCTCTGCCACTGCTTCCTCCAGCATCAGCCTGTCACTGCAAGCACCTGGGAATATGTCCTGCATTTTGCTCTGTATAAGTGTACAGAAGAACAGAGTAGCTTGAGCTAGAAGGGACCATTGGACACTTGGTCCAACCCTCCTGCTCTAATCTGGGTCCAACTAGAGCAGGTGGTTCAGGACCATGTCTGGTCAGGTTTTGAGTATTTCCAAGGATGGAGACACCACAACCTCTCTGGGCAACTGTTGGGATTCTAGGGGGCTTTCTGCGAGAGAATGGCCATGTGAGCAATCCTGCGTGAGAACAAGAGTGATAAGAGCCTCAGCCGAGCAAGAATGCGATAAGGATGTGACCCTGAATGAGGGGGGAGAAACTCGACGAGACAAACAACCCCCGGAAGGGGTTGGGACGGAAGAGGAAGTTACCCAAGGCAGGAAGCCTGGCAAGGCTGATGTGGCACCTTTTATCCAATCGTAAGAAGGTTTAAAGCGCGGGCTAAGTTAACTGTCCAAACTTGAGGACTTGTACTGCAAGTTACTCACATGTGCGGGAGAACAGTATAAAAGGGCTTTCTTAGTTGTAATAAACGGGCATTGCTTGGTCACATTGGTCGTGTGCGTGCTCAGCTCTCCCGCAGGCAACCTATACCAGTCTTTGACCACCCATATTTAAAGGGAATTACCTACCACAATAAGAACAAGTCTTGGTGGTGCCTGTAGGTGCCCCTGTAGTCCAAAAAAACCTTAGAGAGTAACAGTTATGAAGGATTTCCCTCCCCAGCACTCCCAGAGGCTTCCAGTACTTCTTAATTAAATGGAATAAATAATTCATTTAACACCACAGACATTGCTCAAGATGAGCTTAGTGTTGATGGAGTGGGAACTAGGAGTATCACCACACAAGAACAGTGTGAACCTCCTCGGTTGCTGGAGCTCCTGTGCAGCCAGAAGGGAGGCAGGGAGAGAAGAACAGAGCGAGCCTCAGGCACTGGAGTAACAACACCCGCGGGGGGCAGGAGACAAGTTCTGCTGGTCATGTGCAGCCCACTTTGGGAGCCGGAGGCTCTGCAGTGTGGGTGGGCTCAGTATTCCTCTCTCCCCATCCTTTGCCTGAAGTTTGCCATAAAGGCGAAACGAAGCCTTACTTGTCAGGAAAGAAATGATCCCGAAGGTTAGCAAAGTACTCAGAGACCCTTTGGGTAGAAAAATGCTACGTAAATAGAAGCTGATTCCTACAGGTTATTAATAGATGTATCTGCAAAAGTAATGTGCAAACTACAAAGGAAAGATCATTCTGAATAAAATTACCATAATTTTTTTCATTGCTGTCTCTTTTCAGGAGACCTGGATAATACTGCTAACAATGACAGGTTGAATAAGAGACAGGGTTTGTGTGGGCCAGAGGTGGGAACAGAGAAGGAGACTAATTATATCTTTTTTAACCTTTGCATGCATCTGGGCAGGATAAAAATGAATTACACAACCAGCAACTGAGCTGTTATCCCAGTGGAGGCTGCAAAACGGTGCCCAGGTCATCCAGAAACATGATCTAAGCTGTCCCATTTCTGCTGAATCTAACTACTTTACAAATCATTAAATAAAGTGGGTATTTCCTCCATGCTTCACCTAAGGTTCATGTAATTATCCTGTGGACAAAACAAAACAAATTTATCTTACTTGCTCTTACCTCAACAATGCCGAGGATGAAGGGCAAGCACTGATGTGGTATGGGAGAGCTAGAAGTAGCATTCTTCAGTGTATCTTTTGAAACCTCCTGGGTGTAGTAGGTTAAAGATGATGACACTGCTTTTACAGTCACTCAGATGTCTCATGTAATGTGTTGTATTTATTCCACTTTTAATGCATTTTGTGACATGAAGCTTTATTCAAAGTTTAGAGATGGACGGAAAGGTGTAGAGGGGACTTTAATCCCTGTACTGCTCAGCAAAGTAGCAGGTGTCTGACCAGAAAGGGAAAGAACCTCTTTGCAGGCAGCAATTATGGAGAAATTGAGGAATACATTCTTATGAAGTAAGAACTCTTTTCTCTCTACTCCTGGACTTTCCTCCCTAACATTCAATTCAAACTACAATTTAAGCTATGTGGTTTATTACTGATACCCTGTAGCTCTACCACTTTAAAGGGCTTTTGGCATAAATTGGAGTCATATCCCAAGCAAAGAATTTGACCCTTCAGTCTTGAATTTTTCTGAACTCTATTCCCAGCATTTTGCAGTGTCATCTGTGCCCCACGCCAAATTAAAGCTGTCTGTATCATACAAAGGGCTTGTTATCAACAGAGCTTTTTATGTTGCTCCATAATGCTTCAGCCAGTTAGCCCTTTCCTGGCTGAGCTTATCAGAATTGAACTCTGAAAGCTGAATGAAGTGTCTTTGAGAATCTGAACCCAAACTTCTCTCAGTTTTGTATTAGTTCCCTGTCTCTAATTTGGTCCAGTACAGTATTTATTAACTGAGTGACCCAGGATGCTAAAAGGCTTTAAAACTTGCAGCCTGAGACAATTTACCTAATTCAAGAATTTTGGCTTCTTTTTATTTTCACCCTTTGTTGTCTGAAGGAAATAGCATCAGCTATGTCTGTGTTTTGAAAAGAGGGTAGAGAATACGTTGTATTTGATTGCTATTGATTTACAGAACAGAAAGGAGCAATATTTCACTGGAATAGCTGCGCCTGCTGGAGTATAAAAGATTGTTAGTTTAAATCTTCTTGTGAATAACCTGATACCTCAAAGATATGTCATTTCTTTGTCTTAAGTAGTGTAAAAAGCCAGAAAATGAAGTGGAAATACTATACCGAGTAAGATGCAAGACAAATTCTCTTCCTGGAATGTCACATTTTACTGAATTGAGATTTCTCCCCCTTCTTCCCTTTTATAATCTGTGGCACCTTCTGTATTTAGAGTCAAAAACTTGGGATTTTATATTTGAACACAAAATGCTAGGTAACCTACTGCCACCTGAGTGACTGAATGCGTCTTCACTAAACTGCTAATTATGACCCAATTAAGCAGTAGTCTGTGCCAGTATCTGTAAGAAGGCCAAGTCCATTTTTGTAAGACATTCCAGTATAGCAGATCTGTTGATAATTTGGATATAGTGTATAACATTAATGCTTGTGTTAGGAATTCACCAGTCCTAATATCACTGCTGCTTCTCTAGAGTCATCCACTTGTCAATTACCTGCTGACATGGCCATCAGAAGACAACCCTTTCTGGAGCCCTCATCTGTACACACAGGCATCTGTGACAGTGAGGAACAGTGTCCAGGACCCATGTCTCCTGGATTTGGCCTTAGGCCTCATAGTTTGTGTCCTCCTAGCATGTTTAGTACAGTGAACAGAATGCGAATGGAACTCCTGAGTTTGTGAAGATCCAGCAGATTAAATAGCTATAGCTTATGTGTCAGACCAAGCAAGTGAATACAGTCCAATGCTGCACTCACTTATGACACCTTGTGAGAGGTGAACACAACATTTCAGTTCCTATTTTTAAACCTCCATTGGACTGCTCTTGCTTCAGAAACAACCATGAAACCTTCTGTGATAGCAGTGTTCTGCTGGATATGGAACCAGTAAGCCTCAAGGGATGGGAAGGCTTGTGAATGCAACTGCCTCCTCATGATGTGAAGGGATTTGCAGGTATGCATTGCACACCTATGGCCAGTAGTGCATACATTCCTACATGTCCTGATTTCAGCTGGGATAGAGTGAATTTTCTTCCTAGTAGCTGGTACAGTACTGTATTTTGGATTTAGAGTGAGAGTACCGTTGGTAACACACTGATGTTTTAGTTGTTGCTAAGCAGTGTTTGCACTAAGTCAAGGACTTTTCAGCTTCTCACCCCACCCCACCAGCGAGTAGGCTGCGGGTACCCAAGAAGCTGGGAGGAGACACAGCTGGGACAGTTGAGCCCGACTGGCCAAAGGGATATTCCATATCACATGACGTCACGCTCAGCGTATACACCAGGGGGAAGGCTGGCTGGTGGCCGCTGCTCAGGAATGGGCTGGGCATCTGTCAGCGGATGGTGAGCAATTGCATTGTGCATCACTTGTTTTGTAGATTTCAATTCTTTTATCATTACTTTTTTTCCTTTCCTTTTCTGTCCTATTAAACTGTCTTTATCTCAACCCACAAATTTAACGGGGTTTTTCCTTCCAATTTCCTCCCCCATCCCACTGCAGGGAGGAGTGAGCAAGGAGCTGTGTGGTGTTCAGCTGCCTGCCAGGTTAAACCATGACACTAGGCAAAGGAAGAGCCAATGCAATAAGCATTTTTATCACAAGCATAATCACTAGTGCCCACAGGGAGCAAAGTTTATTAAGTATATAAGCAGAAGGAATCAATATAGGAATGAGCGTCACATCCTGAATGCCCTGGAAGGTTACCAGCAATCCTGCCCCAGTAGAGAGGAGTACTGACTGTTTGCATTATCTGGAAGAAACAGATGATAGCAGCAAAGCAGATTTAGGACAGAAGTCGCTGAAAACTTTCTGAGGGACTAAGGAATTGGAATGTATTTGACATTCTTGAAAGAAAAAAATAGCAGTTGTTGCCTCATATATGTTTATTTAATTTCTTCTGGGGTCTTTTGGGTAGAAGTGCTATTAAACCAGGACTTTGCTGCCCAGATGGGTGCTTGTACCACCCAGAAATGTCATGTTTATTATAAGCGAAGAAAATGATCCTCTAATCAACAAAAAATAACAAAATACATCATATTGCACATGACTTGAGCACAGAGTTGCACTGAAATGAGATCACTGGGTGCTCCCTGCAGCACAGGTGCCATCTCCAAAAATGGCTCGTTTATCCCAGAGCTTGGTGCTGGTTTCTCTGCAGCAGCCAACCTCTTGTGAAAGGACAGTTTAGACTGCCCATGGACACGAGGCCGTGACTCCAGCTGCCAATGGCGCCATGGAGCAGGAGAGGGCTATGTAGGTGGAGCTGGATGTACAAGCTGGCAAGGGAAAGAAGGGCAGAGCCATGTCTTGCAGCCTTGCCAACAGCCACTTGGTGATGTGGGGGCCACTTGTGGACCAGCACCTCTTCTCCCAGCACCTGATCAACCATCATCAATCAGTGTTCATTGGTTTTTCAACAGTGGGGGTTTTTTTCTGAATGGGAGGCACAATCAGGAATTTCTCCTTAAACTAATATAATTCCAGTGTACTGTTCCAAATCAAGACAGAGAAAGCAATATGTAGACTACATGCATACAGCTGTCCTTCGAGGAGACAGACTTTTCTGTTCTGGGCACCAACAGAGCCTTTGTACCTCAGCCATCTTCCCAGGCAGCATTTTTAATTAAAGTTGTAACTTACCCCAGGGAAGAATCCAGAAAATATCTGGATCTTTTCTTCCTTTCGCCAGTTCTCTGCCCTAGGCAAGAAGATAATGAACTAGTCACTTCAAAATAGTGCTCACTATGAGCTGATTTATTTTGTTATATTTTGGAGCCTGAGGATTAGTACATACTAGGGATTTCTCCCATAAATGACAGAGCATTTTGAGCTGACTGGAAAGGCAAGCTTGTTCTCTCCAAGTATTTAGTTCTTAAGGGGAAAGAAAGACATCAGGAGCACTGTAACATTTAGTCAATATATGTTGAATGTTTCAAGAGCTGGATGGAAAATGCAGAGGTGCGGCTGTGGTGTGCAGTCAGCGTGGTGTGCGCTCCCTCCTTTCTGCAAGAGGACATCCCTGTCAAAGTAGCAGTGAGTTGCAGCATGTGTGTGCTCTGCGTGAGCAGCTGAACAGGCTTCCCTTGCAAGCACCTCACAGGACACGCGGGAAGCAGAAATACTTGGACTTTCTCTCCTTGCTTGGCTACTTCCCCCCATTCAGGAGTAATTATCACCCCCACACAGCCCATTATGGTGCAGAATTTTAAATTCAATCAATTTGTTCCCCCTGTCAAATTATTTATCACTGCTAAACTTCCTAATCAACTCTCACGAGTTAAATTAGTTCCCATTCCTCATTTTCTTTGATGACTTAGCTGCTGCAGCAGGGTCAGATGAAAAAATCTGGGGAAAGAGCAGGGGACCTAAAGACTTTACCTGTCAAGAAAGTTATTCAGCACCTGAGACTTGCAGACTTTCAGTGGGCTCTAAGCCGTGGCTGAGGCTGCTTCCCATTTCTAGGAAATCATAAAAGGAAGGGGAAAACTGAGGGGGCTGAGGAGGTCAGAAGTAAACCAGCTCACGCTGTTGCCAGTTACTATATGTGCTTGGACTAGATCTTCTCTGCTTCTCAGTCAGGTGTGGCACCAGTAGGCATCCTCGTGTCATACTGCTGGCATGAGAGGAGGAAGAAAATAACCATGTATTGATTGAATTCTCTTTTTGCTGAAATAAAACACTTGGTAGCTGATTTCCAAGGGCTTTTTAAATACTCATGGTCTTCTGTGTCCTGTCTGATATTCTGCAGCTCAGCTTTCCACTTATTGTGCCGATAGTTGCATCTTAGGCCGGCCCTGCCTTTGCCGTGGGCTGGCTCGGAGCATCAGGACGGCACACGGGGCTGGAGGTGCCCTGGAGGTGCCCCTGCTGCCACAGGGCAAGGCACTCCAGCCACGGAGGGCACTGGGTTGGGGACAGCTTCCCAAGCACAGAGTGGGGTCAGAAATGGGCCCTGATGGAGAATAAAGCTCATGGTTGGAAGAGATATTTTTGTCACCTGGGCTGGGAGAGATGCCCTTGGAGGGGAGGGTTTATTTCCAGTTGATGACTCAGAACTTCTGCCTGCTGAAGTTAGGGGGGTTCATAGTAGAGGGAGGGTTGTTATATGACAGTGCCTAAGTATGTGACCTTAGCAGAAAGCAGACCATGAAGCCTAAATTCTGGTTTAGAAAATTCTTCAAATTTTAGCCCTTCATGGCTGATCCTTTTCCAGGTGGGTGCTGTTTGTGTTTTTCACATGAAATTCAAGGGTAGTAAGCCCCCAATTTAGAATGGTAAATGAACACATTTGCAGCATGACTTGAAGAGGACTGGTCAAGTGCTTAGAGTTACCTACTGAGGGGTCATGCTGATTTGAGACCTCAGTGGTTTTAGGTTCCTGCCTGCTTGAAAGCTTTCTTCCTCCTGGAGTCATTGGGGAGGGCACTGCAGTATTGGATTGCGTTAGAGGCACACACAGAGACATCAAGTCACGTGAGGGATGTGTTGGTCTGTGAGATGACAAGAGTCACGCACTGCAGCTGGGACATGTATGTTTTAGCAAGGCTCCTAGGGGCATGAAGCCCCACCAAGAAGCTCCCAGTGCATGTGGAGCACCAGTACTGCATTTCTCTCAGCCCAGAATGTCAGAGCAGCTGTTCCGCTGAGTGCCAAGAATGCCAACATGGGCATGCAGTACTGGGTATTGCAAAGATGGAGAAAGGCTCTGCAGCTGTGGCAATATCTGAGCCTTCATCAGAGAAGGGGGAACATGTTGCATGAGGATTGACAGATCTGGAGCAAAGAAAAGGAGACGGAAATAATCTCTTGTGGGGTGAAGACTGTGACCTCATCCCAGATCTATTTTGCCTGAAATTATTCTTATAGATGAGCTAAATAGCAATCGGTTTTCCTCAGAAACTTATCTCAAGTTTAGTTCCACTCATCTCAAGTTTAGCTCCAGATTTACAGACAGCAAGGAACCTTTCTGCTAATTGGAATCTAGCATCAGGTGGGACTAGCAGAATTTCTATGCAAGATCTTTTAAGGAAAGCAGATCTTTTAAGGAAAACCTGTACTACATCTGTGCAGTTTTTACTGGGTAAATTTTTTTGTGTGTTATTTGAAAGTATGTGAAACTCAAAAGGTGAGAGTAAACAACAGGTGTCATCTGTGATCAGTTCACTTACATTTTGTAGACTTGGGCACTTGTGGAACTGAAACTTGAAATAAAGCTTATAACGGGATGTAATCAAAGACATACAAATGCTTATAGGAATCTCATGAACAAAATGGCTTTATTAAATCTCTATTTTTGGTCTTGGAATATGGGGAGAGTTTGTGAAACATAAAGAATCTTCACTGTACTGACACTGATGTCAAACCTCCTAATGAATTCAGGGTCTTATTTCCATTCATTGATATTTTTCTTTGGATTCACTCCTAAACTTGAATCCCTTTCTACAGAGAAGGAAACTATATGTATACTAAGCACAAATTCATATCTGTTGTTGGACACACCTTGTATCCCATCAGAACCAGACATGAAGATATAATCTAACTCTTTATTTAGATTTATCTAATCTAATGTCTATATTTGTGCATTTCTTGATGGGCTCATCTAGATTTTCCTACATTGTGATTTTCCTGTTGTATATTTATATCAGATTCTCCTGTTGTATATTTATATCACACTGTAGAGTTCCCATTAACACCACCAAACTTTCAACCTTGAGTACTTACACTAACTGCACAGGACACAGCAAGGAAATCTCTCTATTTATAGTTAGGTAAATCAGAAACCTACATAGTAAGACATGTTGTAATTCAACAGTAGATTTTTAAAAATGCAAACAGCAAAACAGAGGAATCAAATCTAAAATTACATTGATTTTGGTTGAAAGGAAAAGATGGAAGGACAGGGAAATCAATGAAAGCCTGTCTGTTCAATGTAGGGAGACCTTAGTTTTTAAAAAAACCCCATGTAAATAATTATATGGTATGCTTTTTCTGAGTGGAGTATCATGCTAGATATGGTCCCTTTTTATTCAGAACCAGTGGTGTGGTGAATGCATGTTTTCTGTCTCTGTTCATAGAGAGATTGGCAGCTTGATTTAATAGATCACTATAAATGCTCCAGGTTTGAGTTGGAGAAGTTTTCCAAACAGGGTCATTACTGTTGAGTGGTCAAGATGCTGCCAACTGTACAGGGAGCTCAGTCATCTTCTGTGTCAAGGAGACCCATATTTGCCCATGACGCCGGGCAGATGTTATCTCCTGGCCCCGGCAATGCCATCTGAGGACAAAATTGATTCTGCTTGTGGCTCTCCTGGGGCTTGCAACTGCCCGTTACCTGGAGGTATCCATTTGTTTTCCCACTGCTCTGCTGTGTCAGCTCTGTCTGATCTGCTTTATGACTACTGGCTCATATTCATCCCTAAAAGCAAGATGACCACACCAACATTTTTTCCCAAGCAGGTGAGGAAGTATTTATGAGGTCCCTTCCACTGGCAGAGGTGGAGCAGTGACAACCTTCAACACAGATGTGGTGACAGGCAGCTGGGAATGGTATACTGTTTGCAAAGTGATTTTCTGTGTGTATATATGTGTATTTGTGTATGTATACTTTACGGCCTCAGCATTTCTTCTTTAGAAGAAAAATGACCCACAGTCTACAGTGAGCAGCCTCACCTCTGTTACCTAGTGAAGTGGGTGTTTCTGCCACAGTCAGAGGAAAACAATGGCCCTTTTTCTAAGGAAAACTTCTTTGAAGCCATCCCACCATGACTATACAGAAGGGTTAAGGAGCTTACTCTGATTTTCTAACCCAAGACAAAAACTTCCCTGCATGAATGACACATACCACCCCCACCAATGTCATTCTTACGGGATGTCTGAAGAATGGAAGGAGGATTGAGTGATTATTTTTAACCTGCCCATTTCCTCTGGCTGTGCTGAGTTAAAAACCTTCCTTTGTGATTTCAGTGCTGTAGGGTAACTAGTTTCCTATAATTCTCCACAAGAGAGAGAGTTGTGGTCATACCATATTCATAACTGTACTCGGGAAAACTTGCATGACCCAGAAATGTTTGCCAGCATTTATAAGGGGATTTGCTGAACACTGAATGGATCTCTATTACAATTTTGTGATGATTTTCTGCAGTCAGAATACTGCTTTTTATGCTGGTTCTTCTAGTAAGACATCTCTTTCTGCCTTCACTTCTTCCGTAGTGTGCATAAGCACTTATTTAGTGTACACATTACCAATTACTTCTTAGTCAATGATAAAATTGTTAAGTTGAATGGATTCAGTAATATTTTACCATCATATTAAGTCCTGCTTTTATTTTCATTCTCCACTCTAAGAGTACTTGGTCTACTTATTATTTTTGGCAGTACACTGAAACCTAAGTCAGTGTTACTTAATTTATAACATATCCTAGATATATCCTGGTCTATTAAACAAAGGAATGTCTTCACAACCTCTTCCGTAGACAAATTTTAGCACTATTTAAGTGTGTGCATTTGAAATGTTCTTTCACTCTAGCCCACATAGGACATTCAGTTCCTCTGATCGCACTCCCGTGTGGGATCTGGGTAGCTACGCCACAACAGTTCATCCTGTGCTTGCTTTATGGAACAAGCTTGATTTTGAACTTTAACAAATGAAAGGTGCAAATCTTTTCCTGTGTTCACAATTGCTATCTTTGGCTTGCAAAAGGAGAAACAACTGAGAAATGCCAAAAGCAGGGAAATTTGCTGGATGCCAAATGTATTACTGCCAAGAACACAAATACGTAAAAAGCAGACAATTGGATAGTCAAGGACATATTTTCATAGCTCACATAAAACCAAATTATTCCAAACATCTTTATTTTCCTATTATTAGGAGCTTGATTTGTGTAAAATAGTGTAAGAGATTAAAATGTTGTTGCTACTGAACAATGATAGGATACACATAATGATGTAAAAATCTTATTGTTTTGATAAGAATGTGTAGTAGCTATACCTTTCTATTGATATATAAGTGTTCTTATCATATATATACATAAACTTATTTTTCACTAGCTGCTGGGGCATTTCATTGTATTTCCACTCCTTTTGTAACAAACAGACATTTTCTTATTCAGTACAGGCAAGTTGCATTGGCATGCTTGTCAGAGGTTCACTTCCTTAAGGATATTTAGGCAACTCTGATGTCAAAGGGAATTTGTTACCTAAAATATCACAGAGGAGCTGGTCATAAACTCCTCATAAAATACAAGATGAAGCTATGTAGCCCTGCTTCAATTACACTAAATTTGGTGGCATTTCCCCATTTACAAATGGCATCATTTGGTCTGATAACTATTTGCCACAGTTGGTCAAAAAGGAGGGGGTGGGGGGGTGGGAAGAGAAAAAATAAAGCAGGGGTGAGGGACAGCAGAGAACAAGAGCAGAGTCCTGGAATTCCAGAAATAAGGGGAATCAGTTCTTTGAGGACTGCAGAAAGCTGAGAAAGGAGTAGAAGGAAACCCCAGACGTGGTCAAAGAACAGTCCCTACAATACTAAAGCTGAAAAATAAAATTTCAAATTTAGCAATTACTTTCAAGATGTTATCAGCCATCGCTAGTGTGTTGTCATGGGGAGAAAAAGGCGTTACAGCATCAAAGGAAACAAGGAATGTAATGAAGAAAGAAATTAGAGGAGTAATTTGCATCTATTTGGTGGTACAATCTTCAGAGGCACTTTTGTTAATTAGAAGGTTTGAGCTGCACATATTAGAGTACTGAGAGGCTGGTGGAAGTCTCCAGAGATCTTTCAAGGCAGCAATTTGGATGGTCACAGAACATTTCTATAGCTTCACAATTTATCAGCAAAATGAGTTATTTTTCTTTCAACACTTAAACCCTGACAATCAGAAGGGAAAACAACCAACCTCTTACAGAAGCCTGTTTCTGTGAGCAAATATAATACTGAAAAGTTCATCTTTTCTTCTAGAACTTTTGGTAAGATTATGGTAATGGCATACTCACTCTATCCACTGGGGTGTGACTATATTTGAGTTGTGACCATTTGTTCTTCTCTTGTACTGTGGGTTTTATTCCTTTCTTATTACACTTTTGTAAGTGTTTAGAGGTCTAGATAGCTGTTCTGAAATAAGTAAATAAATAAAAATACATAAAGGGACAAACAGAGTAATTCACTGCTCTGCTGAAGTCAATGGAGACAGAACAGCAAGCAAATTTAGCACACTTTCTGATAGTTTGTCACTGCAAGTGTTACTTAGGTGGACTTTTTTTTATCGTTAGCATCTAAAATTTCCAATGGCAAAAGTTGAGCACTTAAACCCATAAATTTTATGAATCTGTAAAAAGTGTTTGATTTTTAGAGACTTCTTTACATGTATCAGTTCCTCTGAGGCTGAGGTCTGAATGAAACCTAATTTGATTTTCTATATACTTTTTTTTAACCATAGAACTTTTCCTCCCTTACACAGAAACTTCCCCAGTCCACATGCTTTTTCCTTCCTGTCTACCTTTTATTTCCTTCATCTGGGACTTTCTGTGGTCCCCAGGTTCTCCTTTCTCTGGGTTTGTCTCCTGCTTCAGAATACACCATGTCCCTGCCCCTTCCCTTTGTGCCCAAATCCATTCATTAGGTAGTTAATTGCCTGCAGCCATTTCACCTGAAAACAATACTTTCTTCCAGTCCAATTTCTTATCCCTGCTGGAGTGAAATTGAGTCACAGGGTCTAAAATTATCCCCGAGGACAGCTCCATGGAGGTAAATACAGTGGATTTAACTCTGTTTTGCTTATATTTCAAAGATTATTTTTAAAAATTTCAGTCTAAACATACACGGTTTCAAATATATTTTCATTGCAAAGTATGAAAGGAAGAGCTTGGTCATTCCCTTTGACTAATAGCTATTCTTTTCTCACAGCAGCTGTACCAAATATAAAAATCTTTTTTAATCAAAACAAGCAGACAGCTTTCACAGCTTACTTGCTTTTCCCCTCATTACCGATCTTTTGCTGTAACCATGGATCTGTCTGTAATGCTGTGTTTTGTGTGTAGTAAACTTTGTGTTGCTGAAAAAACTCTGACCAAACTTGCCCGGGAGTCTTGGCTGAAGATTGTTCAAAGGATGTGGCTGAAACAAAAAGGTGTTTCCACCATTCCATAAATAAACCCTCCTAAGTGTAAATTGTGACCGTTCCTCTCTCCATCTGAGCACTTCAGGCTTTTCAGAAAGATCCTTTTATGTAAGATTAGAGAGCTGTCTCCATGACATGATGCTCTGCTTCTCTTCACCATTAGTTGGGCGTTAGTTGTTCTGGCTGTAAATAGACAGGCACAGATGGTACCACGACTTTCCGAGCCTCCACACATCTTGCACTGCAGGGATTTTTGTTATTCTTGTTATCTCCCTAGCAGCTCCTACTCTTTCCTAGCAGTTTGTTGAGAAGCAAAAGGGAAGGCTAAAGAACAATCAGCCCCTTTCCTCTCTAGAATTGCAGAAGGCTTTAGACAGGACAGCAGCATTCATTTTGACTTTTTTCTTTGCTATGGGAACCCAGCTATGGACTCATTAAAGAAGCAAAGTATCTGCCAGCCTCACCAGGTGAAGTCAGCCCTCCCTGAGACAGCTGAGCAGAACTAGATGCCCCAAAAGCATTAAACTGCGAGACTCAAATGGCACATCCTCCCTCAGTGCCCTGCAGCTCTTTTACCACCACAGTGAAAGAACCATGACAGATAAAAAGAGAAGCCAGTATTTGAAAGACTGCCTTGGTGCACAGGAATAGTGTTTGCAGGAAAACAGGCTGCAACAACACTGAATCTGGAGAGGGCATGGATAAGCAGGGCGTGACAGAGTCATATCCCTCCCTCCCCAAGCATCTCATGGAGGAGATAAAATGGTGCTGCTCTTTAGTCTTTCATAGAACAGAAGAATAAGATATTAACTTAAAGGCAACAAATTGAAATCTGATAAAAGGAAGTCAATTTTATAGAGAGTAC
Source organism: Athene noctua (assembly GCF_965140245.1). Taxonomy (NCBI): domain Eukaryota; kingdom Metazoa; phylum Chordata; class Aves; order Strigiformes; family Strigidae; genus Athene; species Athene noctua. The sequence continues at coordinate 153,072,109 of NC_134038.1, forward strand.
AGTTAACCTCCTACAATAACCACTGAAGCCAAGAACTTAGTGAGGCTATAAGAAGGATTAGATGTTAGTATAAATTATTAAAGTATTCGTTTAATATTTTCTCTATCCCATCTAATGTAGGTTTATAAGCTTCTGTGTCTCCAGAGAAGTCAAGTTACTAGCATAAGGGTAAGTACTCCCTTCCCTGACAGCAAGCAAATCTCCTATTTGTTTACTATTTGGTTTTTCGTCATCTTCCTCTACAGTCTTGGAGAATGGAAGAATTAGAGACATGGTAACGAGTGGACCATTCACCTGCTCCTTGTCAGCAGTTCCTGTATTTTCATCTATGACGCTACTAACGAGAAGAAAACTGGTAAAGGATACCATTGTGTTCACGAATAGCTCACCTCACCCCTGGGCCTCAGACATATAAACCTGTGTAACATTTTGAGGGGGGGGACGGGGGACAAACAACTGAGCTTTTTCAGATACACTAATGCCACAGCAGTAGACAGAGGAATAACATCTGTGGATGCAGAGCAAATCCTTCCCCTCCCCCCCAAGAAAGACATGGAAATAGCAGCAATGCAACTGCAAGCTGGCTGTGGTGAAATACAGACCCAGTCCCCTGAGTTTCATAGTCAGGGTATGGTTTCCTTCCTCTTCATCCACCTCTTCTATATGACGCCAAACAAAACGTAATGATACAACTTATGTTTACACAGGTACTACTGCAAAACAACAGAGCCCTCCTCTTACAGGGAGGTACACCCATCTACGCCAGCCATGGGTGGTCCCCAGACACCTGTGGGCAAGCAGGAGCAGTGTCAGCAGGTGCCCATAGTGGGTCTGGACCACCACCACACACAGGGCTCCTCTTCTGTGCTGCTCTGCCCTGCTCTGGGAAGCTTATCTACATCTGTGTTTATCACCCCATCACAGGCCCTATCTTAATCAAGACTGCAATATCCTGTAACAGAGGACAGGCTTGCAGGAGAGGAGAGTGTGATGAAAATATTGGGAGAAGGAACATCACAACTCAGCTCTTTTTTAATGAAAGTATTGACTGTCCATCAAAAGGGCTAGACACCTAAGTGATAGATGGATTTCCTGGAATTGCAGTGTTTCAACAAGAAAAATGAAAAGCATCTTAATATTAAATAGAAGCTATGACTGTCATGTAGAAATAAATCTATGACAATCTGAAGAGGAAGCGCTGAAGTCAAAAAAGCCCAATGAGATTATAAATAATATCATATATTACATTACACTATGGTCACACAATTTGTGTTTCCTCAGCTACTGAGTATAGACTGCTATCAGTTCACCCCTTCTCTGTTGCAGACTTTGACTATCTCTTAACTCTCCCATAAATGAGACAGTTTGGACACTGACATGTAGAAATGGGAGGTGTCTCATTTCTCTGCAGATGCCAATGTATGTGGCAAATCCAGGTGAAATCCTGACTGTGTGAATGGCTCAGGATATGCCAAAATGCATTGGAAAAGGCAAGTAGAGTTGCAGGTCTTGGCAAATGTGAAGACAAATAAATACATAATTCACTTGACCAAGTCAGTGGCAATGGCTTTAAAGTCTATGGAGCGATTATACAATTTATCCAAAGGTTTGTTCAGGCTTTTCTGCACTGTTTTTCCTGCAGGCTGCTCCCAGGGAAGCTTGCAGATGTCTGCTGCAGAACATGGAAGACAGTCGATTCTTCCATGCTTGGTGCCTTCCAATTAAAACCAGCTGCCTTCCTAGAACATGTGCATTAGCTGGACACGTGCGAGTAGGATCAATACAGAGCTGCAGAGGGAAATTTATGGACATTGGCATCCAGTGTCATGTAAAAGCAACCCTCGCAGATCTATGAGACACTCACTCTAGTCTCTTGCTTACCTGTTTGTCTCACCAGCATGTCCTAGCTTGCCTTTCAGAGTGGACTCTGCTGGAGAAAAAGCCTGTCATCTACCATCCAGTCCCACAACAGGGTGGGCCCCCAAAGAGGTTCACTTCAGAAGCTGCAATAGAGGTCTTTAATTATTCCCAGCTTTTTTCTGATTTCTGCCACTGAACACCGGGTTCTGCTGATGAATAGAGCAGAGCTTTAGAGCCAGGTACGCGTCTGCCACTTAAACCCTGAAGCTTTGCCACTGAAGTGAGCTGCTTGCAGGAGTTGCTAGGTAACTGTAACCTGCTCATAGCTTATATGAGCGAGCGAGATACTTCTGATGATGTCATGCTTCGTATTTCATCTCTTAAAAGGGTTTTCTCTCCATTCCTACAAGAACAGGTGCGTGGGGGAGTTCTTCAGTGAGGCAGAACTTCCCGGCTCCATCATGCTTATGCAGCTCAGTTTCACTCTTGCAAAACACTGTAATAAAGCAAAATTGCCCAGGCTTCTCAAAGTGTAATTTTAGGGGAGAACTTACAGCTGTTCAGGCCTCTTATTTTCTAGACACCAATTCAAAGGCCAACTCCGTGGAAACATAGACATCTTCATTGGCTATTCTGCTGCCCACATCTGAACAAAATGATGGCTTACTCAGTGGAAAGATAACCAGAATTTTGTGATTATGCTTTTCAAGAACATAAAAATCTAAATATTAGGTACCAGAAATGGACTGAAGATGGGAATTATGCCCCTTTCAATACTAACTATGTGCCTATCTTTAAGATTTATTAGTGAGAGTCTAGTTACGCCAATTTGTGACATTACAAGTGTGTGTAGCACATCTTTGACAAGACAGATGAAAAAAGCTTCTCAAGATGCTTTGAACATGTTGTGGTGAGTGTGGGATGGATGAGCAGGAATTCACAGAGTTGTGGGAAATCTAGCAAGCTTGGTCTTGAGAGACTTCAGCCCAAAACTTGGGCTGAACAAAGCCTGAAAGGTGTGTGCTCATTCCTAAGCCCAGAGAGGATGCACAGTCAAAGAATGGTTGGCTCTCTGTCCATATGGGAAGGCAGGGCGTGAAGGCAAGTGACTGGCTGAGGCTGTGTGTGTTTGACTCCCATCGGGGCTCTGCAGATGCATTTGTCATTTTTCCTGGTTTCTTCCACCAGCCTGACCTATCAGTTTCTCACTGAAAACCATCATTTTGATTGGAGGTTCTCTCTTGGATTGGAGGGTGTGCTGTCATCTCTGAACAGGCCGGTCTTGTAATCTCCTCGTCTTTTTCTTCAGTAGCCACCGAGTGCATTGGCACCAGCAGGAGCATCACACTGCAGCGGTAGCTGGTGCAAGCAAGGAGAAATCAAACCCTTTGTCTCCTGTCCTCCAGCTTGTAACACTTGTACATCATCTGGGAGCTGCTGCCTTCATCCCTGACGCTCCTAACTGTACCTACTAGTTGTTCTCTCCCTGTTTGCCTGTCTGATTTGATCTTCTTTTTCTTTATCCCTGTCTCTTGCTGTCCTTCTCCCCCACACTCTTCCCCACGTGTGCAAATTCCTAATCAATGCAGAGCCCTGGTCCCAGGCGTGTGCTGTGCCGGGCTGCTGTGGCAATTAGCTAACATTTGGAGTGCTGAGCAGCACGGTCTCCAGCTTGCTATTTTAAGATGTGCAGTCTTGATCACATATACCAGTCTACCTGGCAGGAAAGGAACTGAGGCAGAGCACACAGCTGATGTTCCCTAGGCTCCAGACGAGTGCCGGTGTTAAATGTACTGTTTAGCACAGGGAAGACCATTTTCTGCCAAGAAAGAGCAAGCAGGCACTCATTAGGACAGGCACAGTCCAGTGGGAAGGATGATAGGCCCCACTGTCAGCTAATGCCTTGGTATCTTCACCTATTCAGGGTGATTAAACAAGAACCCTCTTCCCTCCAAGATGAACTGTAGGTAACCTTTGTGCTTTGTGTCACTTCCACAGAAATCATTGGGATGATTTGCATAAATATGCAAGTGGTAATCAAACCTGGGGAGTTCAGCTGGTTTATGGTACATATTTTTGTTCATGCTGTGCATACAAAGCGAATAGATTTTCACTTTGTTTGAACTGCACAAGGTCATTGAAATGAGCAGGGACCAAAGTAATGGAAGGTGCATTTTGATTCCCTGCTTGTTCGTGTGATACCTCTCCCGGGACATAAACACAGTTGCCGTCATGGCCATAGAGCACAGCAGATCTGCTGGTTCTCTAATGATGGTCCTGTTCTTCTGCCTGCAATTTTCTAACTAGTTGAAAGCACTAAGTAAATGAGGACAATTACAACTGCTGATCCCATTAGGAGACTTCTCTTTCATGTATATTTTACATACCAAGGCACTCTGCTAAATCTAATTTACAAGCAAGAAAGAGTCTGTCAAGAATTAAGTGACTGAGATTCCTCGCTCTTGACTTTTTGTTTCGTTTCCTTTCGTTTTCTGCTCGATTTCCTGCTTGTTCTGATGTTCAGACCAGAGATTAACACACACTCCACAAAGCTTCCCAGTATTTTATAGAACGTACTCACTGCTTTTGTGTGTCTGTCCAACAATGGCAGAGCAGAGAGCTCCAGAGCTTTACAGAATGGTCAAATACATAAGTTCAGCCATGTCAGTTCACATACTGTTAAAACTGGGAACTAAAGATTTGATGATTTTTCAGAAGAAGTGAAGTAAACAAGGACCAGTGTAAGAACTGAACCAAAATGAGGGTTTAAATACCATTCTTTTAATCACCTAACATGATCCTGCCATTTTTGTTTTAATAAATTACTTAAGTGCCAGCTAAAAGAAAGCCAATTATCTAAAAATCTGGTAAACATTTATTGAGTTGTCTAAAAAACCCAGCACTTCCCAGTTACACAGTGCAATATTTATGACTTTTGACTAGTGGTGATACATTCTCAAGGCAGATGATCAGTACATAAAATAAATGAGGCATCAGTAGTTTAGGAAGGTGTCGTTAAAAGTCCACAGTTTTGAGGGACTCGTAACTTTCTGATGCAATCACTTTCAGGAATGAAGTTTTTCACTGCTTGGTCCCTTCCCAAAGACGATCCCTTTTAGATGTTCATAATCTTTCTAGCTTCATATCTACGTTTGAAGAACACATTACATCAGCATACCATTTTGTATGATTAACAGTGGTATATGCTGATAAAAAAAAAAATATGGTGATACAGAATAAGGCATGAATTTAAGAGGGGAGGTAAATTCAACATTTCAAACATTGAAGGCCAACAATAAATGCTTCACTGTACAACGTGATGATGGTAATCTGATATACTCAGAGAGGGAAAACATTTTCCACTGAAGACAATTTTTGATGCTATCTTGGTATGAATAATCTGATTTTTCTAAAAAGTGGCATGTTAATAAATGTGTAATACAATACCACAGAAATTACAAGCAGTGTTTAAAAGTACCCTTTCCTGGGATAAAAGTTGTGAAATTTTTCCCCCCAAATTTTGTATTCTGTTCTCATCTCCTCATACAGAGACGGTCTGTAGAAACAGTTATGATTTATTATGCTCTAAAGAAAACAGCTTACCCGCATGAAGGCATATTAGGATCAGTTGTTTTTTAATAGTTCAATTTGTGTTTGCATTGTGACAGTTATGTAGGAAAAGTCACGTCTGCCCTGGCCCATACAGCATGATTTTCATCATTTCCATGGCGGCTGTCCTCCAGTGCTGAGGACTCAAGTGAGATCACCTCAGGCATGGAGCAGTTCAGCCCCACTCTGTTTACCTCCAACGAGGATGGAAGCATGATGAAAGTGCTTCTCTCCAACCTGCATGTTACAAGGATGCTTTTCACTACAGAATAATGATGCTGTGAGATTAAAACAAAAGTAATTAAGTGCCCTTCATCCCAGCTCCAAACATTGCTGACAGCTGTTTATTCAATAGCAAAGCTCTTCCAAACAAAGCCTTTCCACAGGGGCAGCTGTCCCCCCTGACATACATCCCTCCAGGGGGCTGCAAAGCAGTGGCAACCAGGAGGTCCTCCTGAAGATGCCAGCAGCCACCACACAGGGCTGAGGGATGCACTCCCAAGCACCCTCCACAAAGGCAGCGTGGGCATGCCACGATGCTGCCGCGGCTGCTTGAGGCAAGAGCCGCTGCTGAAGCCGGCTACAGCCTCCAGGGAAAATGATGATCGGTTGCATTTTATTTTTATACCCTGAGCTTTCATCTTTACACTGATAAAGGAACAGCTGCCTCTAATCTTGCTTCTAAATCCCGAGCCTGGTATGGCAATCTCTCTGGCATTGTGGATGCTATCCTTAACTGGCCAATGAGACTCAAATGCCAGCTATTATCCTTATGGCAACTATGTGTGGCATTAGTTGTGGGTCTTTTTTGCTGCCTGTTCCATTTTTGCAGTAGAAGTTGGGGCTTGGGAGTCAGAGAAAAACTCTGCAGTCACTTCTCTTGCTAAACACTCAAATTCACTCACCGGAGGCGTGCGGAGGGTTGTTCAGGGTTGCTTTGACACTAAAGGTTTCATTTCCAGAGACAGTCACATGGTGATGCAAACTGCCAGGGGAATTTAAACACAGATGATTAATGCATAGTAAGGTAACCCGTGGACTAGCTGAGCTGCTATTCCTCTGGAAAGACTGCTTGTAATATCTCATTTATATAAGAGCAGTGAGACACTCTGGCCTCGGAAGTGCTGTGGTTTGAGTTCATCATTTCCATAAGAAATATGAAGGGGGGGCATAAGGCTTCTCATCAGGGAAGGCAAAATGCAGCTTTTCCCACCATAGATGAAACTCAGTAAAGGCCGTGGAGGTGAGGCTGCGAGAATGCAGTCTGCTCTGCCTGTACGCAGATCTGGTCTGGCAAAGAAAACAGTCTTCATACACATCAGCCTGTTGGTATATTTCTGCCTTTTGGAAAGTAAAGAGGCAACCTTAATTTCAAATTATGACAAGAACGTGGAAATGGATCTATTGTGTGGAAGCTCTTCCTCTATCAATTGGGGAAGAGCTCAATGGAGGTGAAAGAAAGATTATTTCCATGTTCCTTGAGATTGGTAGTTAAGTATGAAAAAGCATGCCCCCTTCTTTTCACTAACTTTTACTAAAAGTGAGAAAATCCTTCCAAAAGCTTGCCTACCACATACTTCTGTGTGGGTCAGTGGAGGCAACGCTGAGTAAACCCAATTCCTTTGGAGGATGAATAAATCCCTAGAAAAGAGATAAGAGGAAAGTATGGAGCAAGTGCAGTAGGAGAGACTGGAAAGAGGTCATTTGCTCTTTTTGTCACAGAGTTTTATAAAGAGCTTCGCAGTTGGTGCTTGTATCCAGATAGATTTAATATATATTCTTTCTGATGGTGATGAATTGCATTGGTCAGAAGAGATCCATATATGCAATACAGAAAGCTTAGATGGAATATTTTCTGTTAAAGTGACACAAGTAGCATAAAGGTGTAAGCTGACAGCATGCCTTCAGAGCTAGTGGTTTGACGATTTAATAGTCGTCTTCCAGGAAAGGTGGCATGATGAACACAGACCAGGCATCCTTCATGTTCCTGGCTGCAGGCTGTGGTTTGCTCAGGCACTGAGGGATTATTCTCATGTGTGCCTTTGCCCAGCCTTCAACCCACAGAGAATACAGTATGTTAAAATGTGAGATATCCTGGTGGTAGAAAACATTTAGAAGAGACATTCATGCTCAAAAATAATAATTCTTTTCCTGACTTAGATTCACCAGCCTTCTAGGCTGAGCCCACAGCCAGAACTGCTGAACACCAGCAATTCATTTGAAGATGGTTCTTTGATATAAGCAAATATATGCACAGATGTATGCAGGGAGACATCTACAAACGTTTGCAATTCACTGTAGTGACAGAGGACATAATTCAAACAGTATGAGGGATGCTGAAATTATTTTGCAGAGAAAGGTTGCAATAACTTTAGCCTCATACAATTTCTACATATTCCACATGGCCTCAGTTGTTTAGTAACTCGCAATATGAATAATTTTTAAAAGTTATCAGACTAGGTAACAGAAATTATAGCAGCTTCTATCCCATGTACAAGCAGGGCACCACTCCATTCCCGGTAGCATAGCCCTAAGATGTCTGGTTTTTCTCAGGGCCATGCTCCAGTGATTCATCCACCGTGTTTGGTCCATTTTACCTCCCTTCTCTGCCAGAGTCATTAGCCTTTCTGCTCTATTGCAGGCACAGAGTAACCTTCCACTCACCTACACTAAACCTAAAAAAACCCAACAGAGTCTTTGGATCATGTATTATCTGTGCTGACTATACTGATTTGCATAAATATATTTTAGTTTTATTTCCTCTGCCAGAAGATTGTGCTGCTAAAAGTTTTTAATATCTAGTATGCATGTACTAGGAGTGGTCCTGCTCACATGTGGTATCCCAAACACCTCCTGCTTTCCAGGATGGGAAAGGATACAGAGCAGAACAACGAAGGAAGAAATGTCTCAGGACCCTTTCACTAAATATAGGCTGGATTAAAAGGGCAGACACCCAACCTGCTGAAATGGAGACAGGAAAAGAAGTGAAGCTTTCCCTCTGTGGGAAACCCTGTGCTGATTTCTGTAAGGGAAGAGGTCTCAGTGTCTCCTGGCAGAGTTCTGGGGCTTCTGTCTTGACCTTCCTTTTTATCAGTGTATGCAGATTATTTTTCTTTAGACTTAAACAGTGAGGGAGGTTGGGAAGGGCAGATGGAGAGGAAAAAAAGAAGAGAGGCAAAAAAAATTAATGAGTTTTATTGTTCTTTGCTCATGGGTTTTGTCTATATTCTAGAATCACCTTAGGATTGAGTCTTTTTAGAGATATGAAGAATATTTACCTCAGACATAATTTAATCTTTTTTCCTTTTTATTGTATTAGTAAAATCCCCACATACCTTCCACTGAAAAGTAGATCACTTTGAAATGCATCACCTGGACTAATACTTTGTTTTCAACTGCAGTGATCATGCTTCAGTACTCTTTGTTCCTACTCTTCATGAGTTTGTAGTTATCAAGGAATATTAAAAGGTACATACAAAAGCCTTTTACACCAGCATTATAGTCCTGATCTCTCAGGACAGTCGAAACCTCAGTTTTATTTCTCTGCTACTTTTTTTTTTTTTCCTCAACTTGTTTGCACAACTTTTTTTTCTATAATATCCTTACAGCAAAGGCTAATCTGAAGATTTCTGTTCATAGAGCATTGCCTTTCACTAATAAGCATGTGCTATTAGAGCTGTAGTGTTCCTCTCTGTTTGTTTGATTGCCCATCTATGAAAGCTTGTAGCTGGTCCACTCAGCTTGAATAAGGTGAAAGTTGACAGGAGGCTCTTCAAGACCCTGTTCTTCTGCTGCTGTCTTGCAAGATAGTTTAGAGCTAGTAATTCACAAAAAAACTAGCTTTAATTTTGTCTCATTACTATAGTGGTTCAAGAAGGGAAAGAAACCAGAGGGCATCTAGCTGTGCCAGTGAAGAAACATCTCTGTGATTAGTGAGCAACTTGTTCATTAATTCCCAGTTCAAAACAATATTTTCATGACCCCATTTTGCTTCTGCAGCCGCAACTAGCTTAAGAAAGATTGAGCTGTTTATGTGCAACTTAAAATGGATGTCCGAGACATTGCTTTTTTAAATAATTGCTTTGTATTGCTGACTGATTTTCTACTAATCAGGCACAGTTCCTTAAATGATGCTGTGATATTCACACTTTGTCTTCTGTTCAGTTCCAGGAAATTTGTCTCATGAGGATTAGACATGCTGCCATCTGCAATACAGACATTTCTATCAGTGAATATGACCAGGAAAACCTACTGTTTGTGAGTAATTTCTTCTAAAAATAAGCACTGTCTCTTAAAAGTGAAATGAGAGAGTGACACGCAGCTTTAAAACTATTCTTCTAGTTAGTAGCAGAAAATAACCCACATCTGTGACTATTTTGTAAGACAAATACCATGGGCATGGAGCGAGGTGCTAATTCCCTCCCAACCCAAATGTAGCTGCTGAACCTCCATCCCACAACAGTGCTAGAGAAAGGAAGGATTCAAGGGTCTCCAGCCAGTGGTTCCAGCTCCATTCACTTCTAGGGGGGTGTAAACTCCCCTTTTGTTCACACTGTGGAGAGGAACTGCAATAGCAAGGGACAGGGGAAGGGCACGGACACCCAAGCAACTGAGGTGGGAAGGGAAAGCTAGCATGGGTCAGATTAAGGGCCAGGATCACACCTTCTCCTTATCCCATAGGACCAGCCTGGACAGGTACCGAAGCTTGCCTACATCCTCTGAAGGGCACAACAGACCTTCTTTTGCAAACTGCTAACCAAGGGAGTAAATCAGAGCTTACCATCAGTAAAGTATAATATGACAGCTCTTTTTGTCTCTTTCTTAGCACTAGGTCTTTTGTGCCACCAAGAAACAATTAAATTGTCACCAAATTCTTAATATGCTTGCTCTAATAACAGGACTTTCGTCACTCCTAGCTGCACCCCTGCTTTAGCTTCAGACGGGGTTGTTACCTTTGTAAATACGGCTCGGGCAGTAATGCATGAGGCACAAACAGTAACTGCCAGTTAATCATCCTTTCCCACAAAGTCACAGGGGAAGGAGATTTTTGTCCCCTCTGTTAAAGACAGGCCATAAAAAGATCACTGATTCAGTCTCTGGCACAACTGAGAGGGCAGAGACCAGTGACCAGGAGGCAGGGGGAAGAAATGGGGCAGGAACCTCTTAGAAAGGCAATAAAAAAATCAACTAGCTATAGTCTATGAAAACAATAACCAGTAAATAGGCCACCATTTAACACCCTACTTCTATGGTTGCACTTAAGTCATTAAGTCTCAGTGTGACAAATGAATGAAAACCTTCATTTGCAGAAGTACTTAGTTTCTGGTTTGTCTGAGGGAAGCAACTTGAGAGGTTTTTTCAGACTCCAGTTCGGTTTTAAGGCAGGGCCAACCTTGTCTGTAAAAACAATGGCTTTTTAACAGGGGCACCGAAGATATCTGGCAACTTGGACTTCCAGATCAGAGAAATAATTGCTACTGACACTGAAAAAAGAGAAAACATCTTCCCACACCCTGTGGCTCCCGGCCTATTGGCAAGAGTTCAAGGACAGACCATTATCCACCCTTAGTCAGGAGTCAGTGGGGCATTTCTGGATTCTTGTCCATGGAAGAAAAATAATCTTCCTGCAGTCTTAGCTAATGGGGTGAACACAACGTGAAGCATTCCTCTGCTTTCTGAGAGTAGGACTCATATAGACCAAATCAAGTTCTGTCTTCTAAACTGTGATGCTTAACCATATGCATCTCCTAGAGCCAAGCTAGTAAACAAATAGGGAAAAGTTTTTGCACCAGGACTCTGAGCAAAGCAGAGGGGAGTCTGCTGAGCAGAGGCAACCACAGAGCCAGCCAAGGGGCACTGTCCTGGTGCACTACCTGTGCTCTGCTCCAGGCACAGCACCCTCCAGGCAACTCCACTGATGAATGGGCTTTAGGGGCACGTTTTTGTTGGGTATGAGTATGAGATGGCAGCATCTGAGCTTTTAAATTAGTCTGATTTCAGACAGTTTTGATCTGGGATGCTTTTTGTAACTTGTCCCAGCTACAAAAGGCATGAAAGCAACGGGAACTTAGCTGGAGAGCGTAATCTGGAGAGCACATAGATGATGCAGTACAGGAATGAGTTGGGAGAAATTTGTGGAAAATTAGCATAAGAAAATTATGATTGGTTGTAAAAAAAAATTTCTTTACAAAGTTACTAATCAAAGAAAGTGGTAAGAAATCCTGGCCGCTTGGAGCCTACAATTACTCCAGGTGAAGAGATAAACAGTCTGCACTGGCGGGACCTGTTCTTCCTCCCAAAAGCCAGAGCTCTGGGTCAGCTCTTTCATAAATATTTTACGGCACAGCTCACTGTGCAGCCTGCAGGCTGAGGCCAGTTGTGTGGCCATTTCTGTCCCTAATGGCCTGATCCACTCCAGCTCATGTAAATCAGTGAGAAATATTCTCACGGGAAACTGGTGTCTTGAAAAACGCCCTGAAATACAGCAGATAAATCAGCAGTAGTGTTGGCATTGCATAAAGGGCAGGGAGAATAATAATAGCAACCAAGAACTCCCAGCATCCAGAAAGCGTGGCAGAGGTTAGGCCCTGACACCAAGACAGTTGTTCAGAAGAGACTGAAATGTTGCTCAGAAGGGCAATCATGCAGGGAGCTACCAAAGAGGGCTTTGTTTCAGCTGCAGTGCCCGGGTGCTAGGCGCTGCCTGAGGATGCTGCCACAGAGCACGGTCTCTTCAGCACTTCTTCATGTATCTCCAAGCATGCCCATCCCATAGTCCACCGCCCTGTTGCAGGTGGTTCAGTCCATACTGGTGGGCTGTGAAAACTGAAGCCCGCTCCCCTGCAGCCTGTTAAAAGGTGCCTCCAGCATCCTGCATTCTGGCCAGCTCTTGATCCCCTCTCCCGCAGCCACCCCAGCCATTTTCAGCTCAGTGACTCCTTTTTCTACAGAAATTCAAGCCTGGAGCTGGAAACTCCCACCATCCAACCTCACCCTCCATACTGCTGTTGCAGCAGATTGCCAGAACGTCCCTTGCAGACCCCTGCCATGTTCCCACTGGCCACTGCATTCCCAGCAAATTCTCCCTGCATCCCTTCAGGGAAGCCTTAGGGCAACACATCGCCACAGCTGCCTTCATTGTGCACTGGCGCTTTGGACTCTGGACAGACTGCAATACTCTCAAAAGTATCTGTTCTTCAAGGGATTATTTTTGAATTTCTTCAACAATTAATTCTTGGTCTGTACCCTGACTCACTGAGTGCTGTACCTCTCTTAAGTAATGCATGCTAATGATCATCTGCTCTGGATTTTAGAGCTAGTAGTGGTGAAAGATGAAAGCCCAATATTGCCTATTATACTGGGGCTACATTCAGATATTAAAAAAAAAGCAACCCTCCAAGATGACATCTGTTGTAGCCAAAGTTCATATATTCCTTCATGAAAATTCAACTACATTTGCAATAGATGGAGGATGATTCATGCTTAAATATACAGCTGAATGCCACTCAAAATTCTCTCTTTTCCCTAGTCCTTGCTGTTTTGCGAGTCCAGCCAGAGAGGAACTATGATCAGTGCTAACAAATCTGTTTTCTCACCTTGCCCTTCAGCATTTCATCAGAGGTAACAGTAAAAGCTGGTGCTCTTTTGACATCATGCAAATAGCATTCCCTTGCTCTCTTCTCTCTCCAGCCTGCTTTATCTTTCACTGCTCAGCAAATCTTCACATGAAGCTAATGTTTAGCTGCAAAAATGAAGTGTATGGAGAATATGCTTGAATACAGAAAGTAGCAGGACTGTCACTGAATGGCCCTTTTTGGAGAAACTGGCCCCATTTCAGTGGTTAGCAAACAGCTGCCTCCCAGCTGAGATTTATCAGCTAAAGAGAAGGTGATACAAAATCTAGCAAAAGCGATGGAGAGCTGTGAAAACTGGAGGCCTTCTTTCTGGCTGTACTCTGGAAGTGCCCAAGCCTGGGCATTTACATCCCAGTGAAGGATGCCTGGGTGTGTATGAGTAGCAGACCTGCTTCCAGCAGCTCCCACTGGGAAGAAATGGGCCCCTGCAGTGAAGGGATGATGCTGCTGAGTGCCAACTAGAAGAAAGCAAAGCTGAAGCCCTGAGACAAGCGCCCAGATTGATGCCTGGCACAGACTCCTGTATCGCTGAGCTGCAGAAGTAGATCAGAAACTTAAGAGAAAGACTGTAACATTTCTATCCAAGTAGCAAGTACTTCCTTGGATGATCCCCAATTTACAGCTGCTGAGTGTCTTCTTTCTCTTGGTCACTTCTGACTCTTGGTCACTTCTGTCCCTTGGTCACTTTGGCTAACATCCAAAGCCAAAACAGGTCTCCTGATCCACCTATGCAATGCCTCCAGCTGCGGTGGAAGCTGGCGAGATGGATCATGGGAGAGGTAGAATGCTACAACAGCCATTGCTGTCTTCCTTTCTGAACGCCTGCAGTAGCAAAGTGACGTGGGACTGTCCTTCCGTGGACTCATGTCTCCGATACGTGTTTCTGATGACTACAATTTGCTGTAATTCAGAATGAAATGATTGCAGTTTTGTGGGGGAAGATTAGCCTGCTAAGATGCCAGCACACCTCCAAAGCAGCCACAGCTGAATTGTCAGTAAGTTGGTGGCATGTGACACCAGGTTGCAGGAGTGAGATGGGGAACATGATATCCATGTAGGTATCCTACAGAAACCATGGAAGAAAAAAAAACGGTGCTGGGACCCCACAGACAGGAGAGCCAATGGAGAAAAGAATGCAGACATGGAAATCATTGCCCAGGCGAGTCTGGGGCTGAGCTGTGTTTTGCGCAATACAAACTTCTAACATCTTGCTTATGTTACCAGTTAAACTGCGAGGTTTTGTCTACCAGAAGCAAAGAGGCTCTACCAAACGTCTGTTTTTTTCTTATTATTATATCATTCAGCCTTCATGTGCCCCTGAGCTTCACAGCAGGGAGGATGCTTGAGCGAGATCCTGTGAGGTTCCAGCCTGGGATTGTGGTGGAGAGGGAGGCCATGTCAAATACATCACACCAGGCAAGGGAAGCAGGATGCCAGCCAGGAACCATGAAGACTACTTTGAAGTCCATTTTGGTTTCTTTTTTTTCCTTCTTTCATGTCTCAGAATGTTCTGACTTCTGAGGTTTTTATGATTGCTCTAGTAATTGAATGATTCTCTGTGGGAATAAAAATGTTATTTACAAAAATTCCTTGCAAAAAAGTGACAATTAACTGCCAGCAATTTTTGTAATGCGCACTGCAATCACAGCTACCAGAGTGCTGATTAAAACCAAGGGCCATCCCTGCAGATACATGGGGAAAATCACTCATGGTCTCTTGCAAATTGCAATTTCACATGCTGGCAACCCACCAAAGCGCCCTGGCTCAGGCCTGGCCAATAAGAGCACGAAAACAGCTTTTTCATGTTTTTCTCTACTAAAGCTTGGTGTTAATGGAACAGGGTGTTCCAATAACCTTTTAAAAGGTTGGACTAATTCAGTTGTTTGGGTTTGTGAGAGCTGAGATGCATTAGTCCAGTTATTGGGTAATAAGTGAAGGGAGGCGGCATAGAGGGGAGCGGGGCAGTGGTTCAATGTGTTTTCACGTGTCACTTGGTATAAAAAGACAAATGAGCTGACCAGTGGGGAATTTGCTTGCTGACAAGGGACCAAGGGACACTCGCAAGGTTGTTGTCTCTCCCTGGCATCACCAGTCCCTGAGCCAGGCTGCACCTGCGCATCTCCGGTACTATCATCCTGCAATGAAAGGGATATGTAGGGATGAATAATTCAGCTGCAAATCAGCTCTCTGACTGCACTGCATTTTTTTTCTGGATTGCTATTTTTAATTTAGATACTCCCACATGTGTGTGTGGTGGATTAGAGACATATGAGAAATAAGAGAAGGTGGCTGATGCAGGCAGGTAGCAGAGCCTGGGGGTGGTGAAGGTTGAACAAGCGCTGGCCTAGAGCAGGTCCAGTGCCACCTTCCCACCGAGGGCAGCACGGGGATGAGCACCTCTGAGTCCTACTTACTTCAGTGGGAGCTGAAAGCTCTCAGCACTGCTTGCTTAGATTTACACTCCTGTGTTGGCAATCACAAAGAAACAGTGGAGGTGTGCATACAGTTATAGCTGAGGCTGGATGTCAGGGGATCTGGATTCAGTTTTGAGGACTGCTACTTATCTCTTCTGCACAAAACTTGTAGATCCTCTCTCTTGTAGTTCCAGATTCATTAGTGGGAAAATAATTACCATTGCTCCCTTTGGTCTGCCCCACCTAGTTATAATGTTTGGAGAAGAAACCATCGCTGCTTGTGTATACCTATAGAAGATAACTCATGGGGAAGCCTCTTCTGTTGTAAAGTGGCATCTTCCTATCATATTTTTTTAATCACAAACTTCAGAAAGAGAAAATGTTATCAAAATAGTTTAAGAGAAGAAAGGTTTTAGCTGGAGCAGCTCAAGAAGGAAGTGAGGGATGATAGGAAACAATGAGACAGAAAAGCTGTCAATTTGGGCAAAAGCATAACTATCATTACATGCTCATCTTTGTGAGAATCCAGATTTCCAGAGGAGTCTGGCTGGCATTTTGATTTGTAAACTAGTTCCTACAGATTATAAAACCAAAGATCAAAGCATAAAGGTAGTCCTGCCATGTCTGAGGATCTCTTTTTCCCCTTACTGTGTTTACAGTGTTTTCCAATAAATTACTTCAGATGAGACCTAATACTAATAATAACTGCTTTTACAAAGTCTAGACTGCTTTTGCAAATCCCTGGCTGGTAAAGGCATTCATGTGTTCCTGCGGACTCGAGGAAAGCTTTGAAATTTAGAGTATCTTCTGTATCAATCTCTTCTTGTTAAGTTATACAGAGTCAACTCTCCAGCTGTAAGTGACTGGATATTGGGAGCCTCTTAAAAAGAGATGAGAGGGAAGCAAGTATTTGAAACCCCAAAGTGAAATAACTAATATTAGAATATCCCATAGACTACCACCAGGGTTGGGGAAAGTATCCATGTTTCTGAGGCATGGTGCACTGTGCTAACCCTTCTCAGCATCTAAATAAAGGGCTGTATGTAAGAAAAGTCCTTTGCTTCTTTCTTTATGTCTTGATCTTTGTGATCAAGAAAATTCTGGACCTATTGCTTACTTCTCAATTCTAGGTCAGGAAAATCTGCTTCTGCTCCCAAATTTGGGGGGAAAAGATGGGAAATAGAAAAGGAATCTGTAAGGATGAAGAAGCCAACACTTTACAACAGAAATTTCATGACTAATGACTCGCAAAGCCTGGTGGTGAGTTTTAACCATGTGATATCCAGGAGACTGGAACAAAAATCACTCTCAGTTACACTCAGTTCAGAAATAGGTCATTGGCCAACCAGCTAAATGTCTAATAAGCTCCATTTATCATGTGCCTTTGGCCTCCAGACTTCTGGGAAAACAATGAGCACCAACAAGTACACACCACATGGTGGCTTCTCACACCAACATTTTACAATGAGTATCTACAATTTTAAAACACAAAACAACAAGCCAGACTAAAGTTCCTCTTTCTTTCCTAAAACATTAATCTCCAAAAACTACACTTGCCTGCAGCCCCCAAACAGCAAGCTACATCACTGAAATGGAGTCTGGCTTGAGATACGGAACCCTTGGAGGCATTAAGGCAGGAACGGATTGGTTTATATCACTGGAAAGCCAAGACTGTCTACTTTCCTAGAGGATATAAAGCATTCAGCAGCTGGTACTTCACAAGACACTGAGACATAGCACTGCCCCAGAATTAGCTTTTGCATATGCACTGCGGACCATTTTAGTTTCTAAATTTTATCAAAAATGTAATTACTTTTCTACTCTCTAATGGCATGTCTCAAGGCATGATGCAGACTTTTTATACACCTTTTTACCCACATAATTCTCAGTCACTCCTTCCAGATTTTTGGAAAGTTGTTGAATGCAATTTTTTCTTTCTAGTTGGTCTCCAATTTTGCTGAAGCTCAGATGGATAGAGCGACAGCCACTAACCAGCGTTCAACCTGTGTATAAGCTGTAGTACGGTCACTCGGTAGACTTCTGTCAGGAAAACACTGACATTTGATTTCCTGCCAGCAATTTGGTAAGTCATAGACTTCTAACAGCCTGTGGTAACCATCTCCCAACACAGCTGTGCAGCCAGTGTCTGTGCTGGCTCCTAGTTCCAGGCTCCCACAGCACACAGAGAAGTTCCCTGAAACTCCACTACATTAGGAAGGTATTTTGGAGACATCACTCAGCACTTCGTCAGCATCACTCCAGGTCATGGAACTCTCTCAGTACGTTAACGTACATTAGTGACTCTGGGTGTACTGGGGTACCAACACTCATACAGGCAATGCCACGGCTCCCCAGTGCGCTCTGAGTCCCAGCATGTCCTGCAGTGCAGAAACTGCAGCTGACTGACTGCCCACGGTGTCCTGCGAGAAGCATCCTGTGTGGGATTAACACCTCAGCTGCAAGCAGGTAAGCATGGGAGAAGCCTTTAGGATGAAGAGAAGTGAGGAGTACTTCAATGGAAGCCTGAAAGTGAGCAAGAAGTACTCCTCAATTTTTCTATATACAAATGATGGGCCATTTTTTCTCCACATACAGCAAAGCACTTACTTAATAAAGAACAGGAACTAAATATCCTGGACAGGCCTTAAGAAATCTTAGCATTGAATTCATGAAAAAGCAGTGCTAATGTGGGCTGGGGATTCTAGGTGTCAAGCTACCTTCTAATCTTAACTCCTCCAGTGGGCTTTTGAATGTTAAAGAGTAGAAAACAATATTTAAATTAGCATAAGGTTAACAGTAT
This sequence comes from Athene noctua, assembly GCF_965140245.1. Lineage (NCBI taxonomy): Eukaryota > Metazoa > Chordata > Aves > Strigiformes > Strigidae > Athene > Athene noctua. The sequence continues at coordinate 153,090,426 of NC_134038.1, forward strand.
AAGTATTGGGTTTGCAAAACACATGTAAAAACTGCAAACATTACATGCTCTGCTTAGACTTAGGAATGTTAACAGGAAAAAATACATCAAAAATACCAAAATACCCCTTTAGCACTAAGAATCAAAAGTAGGAATCTGACTGTATGGGCTGTATATACAGAGTATCTGAATTGTGTTTTGGTATTTTGTTCACTTCATGCAAATTATTTTTCACAAGTTCAAGCTGAACTAAAAAAAAAAAAAAAAAAAAGATAATTTGGCTACTGAAGCAACCCTGTACTTCTCATGTAGGAAACAATGACAGGACACACTGACAGGTCACCTCAGCATCCCTGTGGGTCTGCATAGCTGCAAGCAAAACTTGCCTTGAATTCCAGAATGTAACTTGGCATTGTTGAGTTTATTTATGGCAACAGAATCTAAAATGAGCTGTACTCTCCAAAGAGACACTCTCAACTGTTAAAAGAAAGTTGCGCTCATGTAAAAAGTCTTACATTGTTGAAATATAACTACTTAACTTTTAAAATATATTTTGATTTTTTTAGATATCTAAATCTCAGACATCTATTAAGAAGCAAGATACTCCACTTTCTTAGACAGTTTTTGTGACATCTTTTCCTATAATTTCAGCTACAAAGAGAAAATGAGTGGCAGGTTTTATAACATCAAATCCTGAAAATGAGGTGTTAATTGGTATTTAGGAATTGCAGTCCAGAGCATTCAATCATCCTATTAGTTATCTAATTATTGGCAAGCAAGAGGATTTCTATCTAGTACCAATGGATCTGAATAGCATATGCATTACAGCTAACAAGACCATTCTGTGTAATGGACTTCATATCTCCATAGTATATGTGGCATTAAATATATCTGTTTGATAGCCACATTAAAAAAATAATAACAATAGCAAAAAAAGAGGCTAAAGTTGAATCATAGTAGATGATCATTAGGAAAGACTGACAGACTTCAAACAGCATCCACAATCCTTTACCAATCCTGTTTTTCTTCCTTTCCAAAGAAAATTAAAAATTCCTTTAACAGGACTCAGAGCTGAAAGTAGTGCTAACGAAGAATATAAGGTATCTGCGACTGCATGAGACAGCAGGGGATCGTAATAGTGTCATAACTTTCCCAGCTGTAATATGTGCAGTATCCTAAAGCAGCACAATAGTCTCTCTGCTGGACTGTGAGCAGGCTTCCTCTCTACCCTGTGCATACCAACCCTGACATAGTGGCTTGCTGCATCCAGTATCTAGTTGCTCTTGTGCTGGTCCTGCTTGGACTCCCCCAGTTAAACAGCCTTCACCATTCCCAGATCTGATCTGAACCCCTTTTTAGGTCCTGGGGCTCCCAGCCCAGCAGTTGTTTCCCCCATCTGCTTCACTACTGGGCTGAGAGTCTGACTTCTGATAGCAGGTTGTTAGGAACTTCATTCAATATTATTAAGACCTTCCCATTTAGCACCTCTTGCATTTGCTGATGATGGAGTCCTTACTGTGTCAGTAGAGAGCAGCATACAGGTCTGGACAAAACATCACACTCAATGTTTCATGAAATTTCTCAGGCTCAATTTATCAAGCTGTTCTTATGCACTGTTGGCTTTTCTGCAGATTTTCCTCCCTGTCCCGGCATCACGAAAAGCAGCAGATTGGTAAAAGAACATAAAATATTAATTTTAAAATGCAGACATGTCCTGCAGCTTTCACATTTTCACAACAGTCCATCAAGCCCACAGGGCACAGCTGAGCGAGGTGTTGACAAAAGCTATCCTTAGGGGAGGCCAGCTCCTTTCTTTCAGCTCTTTCTGTAGTCAGTCTCTCAACAGAGAGAGCAGGGGGTCTGACTTAGGTACCCTGTGTTGCCACTGCATGAACTTTCTCCTTTAGTACAAAGCCTTCTTCAGCTAAAACAGGCCCTGGTGAACACTGTTCCCAGCCCCATGCTCCAGGTGGGCATCACAGGGGTCTCGCACACGGCTGCTCACTGGCCCAGGACAAAGAGACTCACACAATCTGGCTACCTTAGGTATAAAATGGGCATAATGTCCTGGCACAGGAAAACAGTCTGCTTGTTCTTTGCAACACTACCTGCTTTATCAACCCAACAGTAAGTAGCTGCCATGGCTCAACTGTAAAAAAATGCTGATAGGGAACAGTGTTGAGTCACTATCCATGACCATCGTTCCTGGACTTATGTCATTCTTGAGTGAACAAGTGATTTTCTTACATCAGTAAAGTATGAATGAAGGTATATCCTGTGCTGAAATTGCATGTCCTTTGCTTGAATCTGCTTTTTGGGACAGGAAGGCACAAAACATCCTCTCCTGCCCGTCACTAGCAAGTCATTTCAATGGGAGTAAGGAATGCTGAGTGAGCTTATCCGGTACATCTGGTACGCCTGTAAGCCGTGCAGGCAGTTTTGCTGAAAAATGTGAAGAAGAACCCTCCCCCTGTCGAAATGTAAATTTTAATTTTTATTAAAGCATAATGAGTTTCAAAGGGGGAGCAGAAAGTGATTTACAGAAATGCCAACTCTGCATTACATCTATGAGACCTTCAGGTTTCCCACTGTACTGTAGGACAGATAGCACAGCTGTATCTGCCTTACTTTGCAAGCTAATTGCTAGCAAGCAAGGCTCCCATTTTAAATATTGCTTCACAAGGTAATTTAGAATTTTCCCAGGGATACAAGGACTTGGGTGACCAGTTACGGTATTTCAGGAGGCCGCCTGCATGACCAAATGTAGACCAGACCTGGCTCTCCACAGAGATCATGCCACATCTTCTTTTCTGTTAATGGGTTGAATTTTGTCCTAAAAGTTGCCAGAGTTATTGGAGGGGGGAGGCTGTTTCCACTCCTCTGGAAGGTTCTTTGAGGACCTCTCTCATCCATCAGTGAGAATCTGCTCTTGCTTTCCAGTCTAAATGTAATATGATTACTTGGGTTTTTTTATTCTTTTCCTTAAATAGCTCTTCTTTGGTCCTCTTAGAACGAAATCAGTATCCTAACATAGCCTTTATTTTTCAGACTAAGCAGCACTTTATGTCATCTCTCATATGACATGCTTTATGGTACCTCTGCACTTGTTGCAGAAGAATTCATCTTTCTTAGAGAAATGTGACAGCAGCTGTGTTGCAGATCTGCATTCATCCATGCCTTCTACAATGAAACTTTCTCTTTCTGCTGGAAATACTCGTCTGATGTATGCTATGAACATGTACACCTTCTTTGTGGCTTCATCCTATGGTCGATTCATAGTCACCATAGTAATTTTCTACAACACTCAAGAGTTCTCTCCACCCGAGACATCTCTTGTCTCCCTTACAGAAGAAATTCCTCATGAACTCTGAAGTGCACGCCCTGACATTCTACTCTAAACACTTCTTTCCATTTATTTCCCTGTCAGAGTCAGAAAGGTTTTAATACATGATAGTCTTCTTCCATGTTAGCAATGTCCCTTCAACTCTAGATTTCAAGAGCATGCTGACTTCATAAACTAATATACTTAATGAAAATATTACCAGCACTGGTCCTAAAATTGACCATTGAGGAACTCACAGTAACTTGCTTCTTGTCTCTTCTCTTTTCTTTCTCTTCCTCTGCCCTTTCCCATCAGTCAGTTCTTCCCCACCCTTCATGCCCTCTGTTAACCTCCATCTTCTTTTACTCCATTAACATTTTCCCATTTAGGAGTGTATCAAGTGCTTTGCTAAGGTCCAAATGAGATTTACCACATTTTCTATTTTGAAAAATCCATTATCTCATTTAAGGAAAGCTATCAGATTATTCTGGCACCATGTTCCCCTGTTAAACCCAGGCTCCTTTCATCTTGTTTTCTCTTTAACTAGAAAAACTAATTTAATCATTCTTTCTCCTTTGGTAATTATACTGTGTGTAGAAATACAGGAGAGAGAAAAAAAAAAAAAGAGCTAGATCATGTTTGCTTTCATCTGGGGCATATTTATATGTATGTATATAAACCACACATATATGTATGAGTATGTGCACTTTTGTTATTTGTTTATATACATACACAGACCACATACACACATACATGTAACTACGTGATACAACAGCTTCCAAGCTGCACTGAGCTTTTTTGTAAATATTAGCATCTTAACTTTTCCATACAGTAAAGATCAAGTAACCCTCGTTAATTTTAAGACTTGCAGATGTTTTCCTCCTATTCTACTCCAGTTCTTCTGGAGCCAGCTGACAGCCAGCTGACAGCCAACAAGACAAACCCAGTGTGCAGGATGATGTTACCCAGCACTCAAACTGTTTCCTGCTGTCAGATATCATTACAAAGTTTAAGTGCAATCTAGTTGTTGGATAATTGCAATGATGAAGTATGGCCGTCAATGTAAAAAGCTGTTTTAGTAGTCACAATGAATGGAAAATATCCATTCACCAGTTATTTTAAATATGAAGGCCTAGTTCTTAACGAACATGACAAGGGTTTAATTAATGAGTGTTTGTCTCGTTATTGGTTCTTGTCTGACACGGTAGCAGACACTTTTGTAATACAAAAACTTACTGTGAAAGAAGGTGGAGGAAGAGGGGCACAGCGCCTCTCTGTAAGGTGGCTGTCCAGATGGACAATCTTCTCCCCCACGTATGTATAAAGGGTATGTACCGTATCAGCGTGCCAGCCTTCGCTAACAGCCTCAAACAGCTGGAATCGCTTGCCTCTTGGCACACAACTGACCCACCATCTCAAATGACAGGCTTTGAGAAAGAGAGGACAATGAAAACCCAGGTTTCCAAAATTTGCATTCCTAGCTGTAATAAGGAGACATAACATTCCCAAACGCATCTGAGTTGCAGATAGCTTAATGACAATATTGTGTCACCATAACCAGAGTCCACCAGCTTGTAAGGATTGGGCTCTTAGCTCTGTGGCTATAAATTCAAAACTTTAAACAGTCTTACAAACAGCTTTTTTTCCAGATTAAAAACAAGAAATGCAGAGCTTTGACTGCTGCAAAGGGGTAATTTTTCTCACCACTGTGTTTAACTAGTTCCAAATAATAGCAAAATTGTTTGGAATTAGAAGATGGCCAAGATGAAAATACAGCACAGATTGCTTTGCTTGAAAACTGGACTGTTGATGAAAGGCAAAATAGTGAAGGCACATTCATCCCAATTACTTCTCCCCACCTATGTGCACACACCTACTCACAAACTTTAGTCTGAATCAGCAAGAAGCTGCTGTCACAGACACTGGTCTGATACCTTTGTGTGGTACATTGAGGATGTGCATTTTAGGTTAAATGCACCCCTCTGCAAACACCCAACACAACACAGGTGCTGCACAAAATCCCCTCGGAATAAGGTTCACCTAGGACTTAAAATGGACTCAGTTCCATGTCTCAGCTCTAGCCTTAGGGACCAACATCAGCCTGCTAAAAGAGCACTGATAAATATTATTCCACTAATTCTGGATCTCGCATATTTTCAAAACCCTTCTGTATCTTTCAGTGGTTTAATGAGTGGCACAGGGACAGGCACAGGTTCATGGATTTTCCAACCAGACAGGGCCATCCTGCTCACAGAGCACAGACCCCTGGATGGTGGGAGGGAAGTTGCTGGCTTCTTAATTTAGCTGATCTCTTCTTCCATTTGACACATTGTGTGAGTTCTTCGTTTTGCAAAACCAAGGAATAACAAACCTGTGCTGGTTTGGATGACAAGAACCTCCTCCTCTGTCATCCAGGCCAGTCCCTGGCTGGAGCGGGTGTTAACCTTTTCATGTAATACCCATTATAAGCAGGTTAAACTCCACCGCTAGTGATGTGACCAGCCTTGCCAAAATCCATTCCTTTCTATCCCAAAAGTGTAACTCTACCTCTTCTACCTGTTTCAAGAGTTTATTCTTCTATTACCACAATATTTCAGTGCTTTTTGAAATAAAATCGATTGCAAAAATGAAGCTTCTGTTGATCTTCATGGAGTCACTCAGAATTCTTACCTTTGAGATCTAGGCTTGAATGGTGGACATGGCTTTGAGAAGTTGTTGGGTTGTTGGGTTTTTTTTAATTTATTCTATTAATTTATTGCTTTTTTATATTCTCAAGTGCTATTCTTCACATCCCTGCAATCCAATCACCTGCGTTTTTTAATCTGACCTTGTGTTTTAAAGCAAAAACACTAAATACATGTATATATAAACAAAGGCAAAATGAAACTCAGAAGCAAAAGCCATTCTCAAGGAGTTTAATGGAAAAAAACAAGCAACTCTTTAATTACATGAAATGGGGCTGGGATTTGAAGTATGCAGACAATAAAAATGATTTTGTATTCCAAATGCTGGGTTTTAATCCTCTTTTTGTAGGAGGCTGGAAAAATACTAGTCATGTTGTTGATGTAGGAGCAAAAGAGCAATGCCAGGAAACTCAAGCATCAATTCTGGTAACTATCAGCAAAGGCAAAATCATACTTGTACGGAAATCTGAGAAGCATGTCTATTTAAGTGACAGAAAACTGGGGCACTTCTGCACAGGAACTAATGAATTAACTAACTAACTCCTTAAACATCTCCAGGCTCTGGCTTAACAAAAATGCTAACAAACAAGTTAGTATAAAGTCTAAAAAAGAAAATAGGGGAATATCAGCCTTACAGAAAATAGTTTAGTACCAAGGTTATTATTAAGGTAAATACAAATGTCATTATATCATTAATTTCCCATAATAAAAGGAGACTGAGCAAACGGTCCAGGTTAGCAAGTAAAACCCACAGAGGGAAGGTAGGGATCATGGGAGAGTGGGGTAGGTCCCCTGTTTGGAAAAGTCTAAGGATGCCATGTATTCATCCCGTTACAATACACCCCACCATTTTTGGGGTTCCTAGTCTGATATTTTGGCTTAAGCCCCTGGCACATACGAGTGCTCTTGAATGAAGAAATTAAAAGAAGAAAGCAGAGGCACAGTAGCCTCAAAGCTCTCTGTAATTTTGAGCAATATCTCAAGCTCCCTCTCATTTAAAACAGTGTAATTGTCCCTGATAATTTTCTCTGACTCTTTTTCCACTTGTCATATATATAGCAGATGAATTACCTTCCTTTCACAACCTGGCCAACCTTCCACCCATCCAATCATGCAGATAGGGCACAGCAAACAGGAAAATCTGACCTCCCGTTGCTGGAAGAGGAAAATAGAGACCTTAGCTGACTCGGATGAGACCACAGAAAAAAGTCAGTATCAAATTTTGGAGGAATGCTTTGGTGTGCTTTTGGCTGCCCACATCATGGGATAATCATTCATTGCCATTTCTAGGACTTACTGCTGACATGGGATCTCAGTGTTTTTAAAATGATGATGCCAAACAATTAATGCTTAATAGATAGGCAACTCACTACTATTCTTACCATGAATAAGCCAATAAACAAGCCCGAATGCCAAATATCAGTGTATATCTGCATTAGTTTTGATCCTCATGGATTATCATACTACTCAAAACACCTATGTTCTTCTTTGTTAGTACGCTCTTTCTTTCTTTCTTAGTATACTCTTTCTTAGTATGCTTCTGGTTGGTCTCAATTTTTCTCACCTAGTTTTAATTTCTGTTTGTAGATAATCTTGCACCTTGTTTAGCTTCATCTGATACTGGCTGTCTTCCTCGCTATCAGAATCCAGACAGCACAATAAGCTTCAATAAAATCAATGGGAAAGTGACACAAATTAAGAGTTCAATATATTCTTGGAGTAAGTTTCCGGTAGTATCTTGACAGAAGTCATCTTCTATATGTCCTGAAGTTACACACAATTTAAATCTGTGTCAAATGTTCTTGGCTTGTTTTTGTTAGCAGCTAATCAAAATCATATCAGCAAGTCCTCCCAGAATAAGGAATAATAGAAAATGGTATTATTTGGTTTTTAATTTTTCTCCAGTTTGTTTTTGGAAATAGTGGGTGCAAAGTGGCACCTATAGCCAAGACCTGGCACAATACTGTGCCTCAATGCATTTATAAACCCCTCTGGCGATACCCATTTCAGCCTTATCACAAGCTACATCTGACTTTACCCAAGCCTGGTTTGAGCTGTTTCATAATATGGTGAACAGAGAAGTGCTGGTGGCTCCATGTGGGCCCAAACCTAAGTGCTCCCAAGGTATGGCAGGTCTGCATTTGTGTATAGCATCAATCTAACTTCCTTGGAAGCATTTAAGATTGTGATTAATTTAGTATTATCTAAACAGATTATCCTCAGCTTCAAGCAAATGAAATACATAAGTAGATTGTCAGGATGAGAAAGCAATATTTTAGTGAAATGAATAGATTAAAAAGATAAAACAAAGGTCTGACTACTCAATCAGCTATAATCTTGATGGCAGGCCTTGAGAAATATAGGTCAATATGTTTAACATTAAATACTTCAACAGTCCAGAGATTGAAATTTATTTTTAAAATCGTAATTCTAAATTTGAGGCAGTGATTGAACTTTCAAAATGTTTTCAAGACAACATAAAACAATTCTCTTGTTATTTTGCTACCTCCGCTTACTCTGAGATCTACCGTGTTATCTCCAGTTGAGGTGACATACGAAGTAAAGAGGTTTTCGTTTGCAAGCAAGGACAGCCAGTTCTTCCACATCAGGTCCCTTCTCTTTAGAAGTGGGAAACTCCTAGGTTCCTGATCTGAACCCAACAGGAATCACAAATCACAGCTGTGAGCTTCACAGCCCACCATACAAATGAAAATGAACTTCAAAAATTGTTCATCTTAATAGGCCAGGCAGGGGTTGGATATACTTCTCGCTCACCTGCTTTTCCTTAGCGGGCTGTAACCCTTGCAGAGGGCAAGGAGCGAGCAGGGACACAAGCCCTCAAATGGCACCATGTGAATCAGGAGAGTGCCAGGGCATGGGCCAGTGTGAGGGAGATCATCCTTTGAGGTGAAAGTATGTCCCAGCCAGTCACGAGGTCTCCCTTATCCTGGGGAAGGGTCTCAGCCGAGGACTGCACTGCCTGTCCCCCCACACCACAAAACGCCCCGTCCCCCCTAGCCCAGCAGCTCAGAGAGAGATATGGAATGGGAAGGCCTGTTAGACCAAGGTCACCATCACTTGCTGAAAAGGACATCAACAGGAAAGCAAATTAAAATTATGCACACAGTTCTGATGAAACTGTGCTGGTTTATAAGCAGGGTAAGCATCAGAGCTGCTCTCAGTTAATTTTTGCAGTGAAAAAGGTTAAATTTTAAGCATACTTGACAGGTACACACAACCAAGCAGAAAGCTTATACTTGGTAAATGCTTCAGACATAAGAAGCCCCTATCTCTAGGGTACAAAAAGGTTCACAGCACTATAGACATTGCATTGCATAAACAGAATGTGTTGGTTTAAACTCCACTGGAAACACAACAGTGAAGAAAAGAGTTTAAAAGAATCAGCAGCTGCCAGCAGCAAAAACACACAGCCCACAGGAAAAAGAAAAAAGATGCATTTTTTGTTCTTTGGAGGCTACTAGAAGCCACCTGCGGTAATTGAAAACAACTCTGAACTGTACAATGTTGACAACAGGGTAAGATGTTGTTTTCCAGCCAGAGGTAGAATTAATTATGCTGCTTTAGATTGGTTTTATGGACTTCTGCTTTTTTTTCACATTAGTCCAAAAGACATCACAAAACAACTATTGTCTTTATTTCATAATTTGAGTCTCAAAAAATAAATTACAGAAGGGAAATAAAATTACTGAAGACAAAATGCTACTAAAATCTAGCCCTAAGCTACATAGTCAATTTAGAGTATCTGTGTATGCTGTGAGCGATATTAAAAAAACACGGTGCAATTTATACAGAGATTCAATCCTGGTTAATCTAACCCTTTTATTTACTGTTGATCTTCTAGGTTTGCATGTTAAGTATCTGATGTACAGTGACAGAGTGACAAATTCAGCCTCACGTTGCCCAGCACAAGATCCTTCAGACCCTCAGGAGTGCTCTTACGTGTTTCTCAAGTGACTACCTTGCTTTTCATCCTCCGTCCTCCTCACCCAACACCTACTGAAACGTTTGCAGGACTGAGGGGCCGAAGGCCTTCATTGCTACCAGGCCGCCTTTCCCCAAGGCAAAGACTGCGATCTTGGCAAACCCTTGTAACATATAAACCCAGCGTATGTACTGCCTGACGTGGGGTGCTCTCGGGCCCTCTAAAACGCATGCCTGTACCTAAACTCCATTAATTAAACGGTCGCTACTGATGTCTAGTAGGTTACTAACTGTCTATCACTGTTGAAATTCAGTTTTTGCCCTCGATTTAGGAAAGCAACTTTTCAATGCGGGCTCTGAGGGGATCCCGCCTAGGCGGGCACGGCACCTGGGGGCCCTTCGCAAAGGGCTGCCATGTCGGAGGGCCATGCTTCCCTCCCCTTCTGCGGGGCTGGGAAGCACGGCAGATATCCCGCAGGATTTGACGGCTCTCGGACCCTTTGGTCCGGGCTGAGGGGCTGCGCTGGGCTGGGCTACAACTGCCCCCCCACCTCCGCGGTGCCCCCCCGGCCGGGGGCCGGCGCGGCGCATGCGCGAGAGGCGGCACATGCGCCGTACCGGCCGCCCGCGCCGGAAACGAGGCCAAGATGGCGGCGCCCAGGGCGAGGAGCGGGAGCTGAGGGCGGGCGAGGCGCGGCAGCGGGTTCCCGCGCACAGGTAACGGTCCCCCGGCGGCGGGCGCGGGGCTCGCCTCCTGCTCGCCACAAGGGCTCTAACTGCCGCCTGTCTCCGCTCCTCCTCGCCATCACCCCCCCTGGCGGCCTTTGCCTCCCGTGCCTGCAGCCGGGCGCTCTCCGCGCATCCCCTCGCCCGCGCCGTTAGTCTCGCTGCCCCCGCCCTGCCTCTGCCGGCGGGGCAGCCGGCTCTGCCAGCGGCCCTGTGCCCCGCAGCAGCCCGCCCCGGGTCTGCCGCCCCGCCGTGACCGCTCTCGCTCTTTCCCGCCGAGGGAGCTGCCTGCCCCCGGGCCTGCTTGTCCCTCAGCGAGTCACCCCCGCAGGGCTTCTGCTAATGAACTGCAGGGGAAAAAAATGTAGGGAGATTTTTGTTGGCTCTTTTAATCCAAATTTAAGTCGCAAGGAAAGGAAGGAATTTGACTGCCTGCCTCGCTTGCTGGCCCTTACCAAGCATTTCTCAGTACCTTAATGTAGTAAAGGCCATCTGTCCTGTGTGCTTATTGCACCTTCCCAAAGCAGGGCCTCAACCTTTGTGCTTCTGCAGTCCAGCCCAGCCCCTTCCTCCTTTCTTGGCACACCTGCCCGAGTTGGACAGTTTGGGCTTGTAACCTGCTCCTTCGAAGACCCACCCAGCACTGGGCTGAGGTGCCCTGAACTGGGGTGGGGCAAGCACCTTTCTTGTCCTAGTCCCATGTGCACAATCCTGGACAGGCACAAACACTTAATGCCACGTCTTTTGCATTTGGTTAATCTCTATGCTATCTGTCCTTGCTTGGCCCATTGTGTGATTTGCTGATCATCGCATCTTGTGCACGAGCGGGTCTGGGAGCAGGAAGGAGGCTGTAGAGCTCTTTTTTATCCAGTCTGTGTGTTTAAATGACCTTTGGTCTAACGCTGTGTGACCCGAGCTGCCACCCCTTTCCCACATCCACCGCTCTGACCCCTGCTCATGTGACCTGTAGAGCCTGAAGTCACCCAAATGTGCCCTGGCAGATGTGGCACTGGCACGTCTTGAGCTGTGCGCAGGTGTGGAGCTGACATGTCTTTTCTGTCTCTCTTCAGTGAATGATTCCCATGTGCATAGCTGCTGGGTTTTAAAATGTGTATTTTGCAAATTTCAAGCAATTTCAAGTGCCCTGCCCTAAGCTCTTTTCTAAGCTAAGTGCTCCTTTCTATTATAAAATAAATTGAAGTAATAAAAAAAAGACATAAGTAATAAGGAAATAATTAATAAAGATAATTAATAAAGATAAGCAAACCTGTGAAGTAGTGAAATGTTCTTGGTAATTTTCGGTTGAGTGAGTAAGTGTACGGTTATTGAGGGGGAGAAATTAGGTGTTTCCTGAATAACTTCTGTGCACCTGCATCAGGAATCCTGCGTTCGGTCCTGGATTTGTTATTATTACAAATGAGAGAGATTTTAGAAGTTAGCAACAAAAAATCCAGTGTACCGTTGTGATGTATGTAAGTGAGAAAATGTTTAAAAGAGTCTGCTTGATAAGTAAGAGAGAGAATGTACAGTTCTGTAGATCTGTGATGAGACAGGCAATGAGGGCTTGTGCACATGTGAATGTTAAGGAACTACATCTCCCACTAACCTAATTTAGGCGGTATTGCGATTATTTCTACTGATAATGTTATCTTATGGGGAAATACATAAATAAAACTGTTTATACAGTTTCTCTGCACAGAGGTTTTATTCATGTAACTGCAAGAAAAATCATGATCTGACTGAAATAGCTTGGTACAACAGTATAGGCCAAAACTTGAAAAAAAAAAATCAACCATAGAAGGTAGGAAATATTGATGTAAATAAAGAAGTTTTTTAAAAAAAGGAATTGGGGGCGAAGATGAGGAAGAAATCTTAGGATATTTTTTTAATGCCATATTTTCTACTGTAGGAAGTAAAATCAGTAAATATCTTACTGAGACCAATCCCAAATGTGCAGATTATTTGATCTTTCTCACATCTGAGTAGTTTTATTTTAGAAGTCTCACTCTAAAGCATAAGAGGAGTTCTTTTAACTGAATTTTTAGTTGAAAGAGAACTGGATTACTTTACTTGCTTGACTTGTTAAATTATATCTTGTCTGAACAGTGTAAGTTTCTCATGCATTTCTTGCAGGAAACTGTACTGACGAGGAAGCCCTTAGCAAAATAGTCAATTTAGAATGTCTAGTTGAAATCTACTAATTATAGTCATCCTCCCCCATCTCTTCTCAGTGATGACAAATTCAGTAGTTTTACAGGATAATTTCATCCAACTTCCTCTTCTCCCTTTTTCATTCTCAATTTTTACCAACACCATGTTAGCCATGTTTTTCTGTTCAGGCAGTTGAGCTTCTTGAACCTTCAACTGACTAATCTTCCCTTTATGAGAGATTGAATGCAAGAACTGTGTCTTACTAGAGGAGGAATCTAACAGAACAGTTAATGTTCTGTGCAAGGACCACAGTTAAGTTCTCATGGCTAAAAAATAAATGCTTTTATAATTCAGACACATGGGAATAAAATGTGAGTACTGTGGAAAACAGCCAAGCAATCTAAATCAAGCTAAAATATGTTTCATAGCTACCAAATTTCTGTATAATCATAATAACTACTGAATTCCTGTTATATATTGTAGACTGAAATACTTATTTTTGTCTTTTTCAGGTATCATAACCTTAAAAATGCAGTCGGTTTGTCAGAGAGTTGGCCCTTGTTCTTCATGTTTGAAGAGACAACTAAATGGCTTCCTGGGATTAATTAAATGGCAGAGAAGACTGGTTCCTGCTTGTGTCAGAACTATTTACAGTGAGACGGGGAAATGGGAAAAAAGCTATGGGTTGGAGACAAGAAAAAGAGTTGAAAAATGGTGGCTCCCAAGAATAAAGGATCAGTTCTGCAGAATTTCAGAAACTGATGTAAGCATTTTGAGAAATTTGGAAATTACATGTTCAATATTTTTGTTTTCTCAGAATGAAATTAATTGAAACTTACTTAATATAGTTGGCATATAATGATGAGATATATATTACATTTCAGAGGAATATACTTTTGTGTGATAGTAGATTATTAGAAACAGTTGATGAGGTAGGTGGAAAAATAATTGTAAAAATCTTGAGGAAAAACATGGTGATAAGCAAAGTATGAACTTGTAAATTTAGGAAGTGTTTACATAATCAGTTATTTCTTTGTTTATTGTACCACGTTTAGAAATTAATTATTTAAAGCATTAAAAGAAATATCTTCACATTCATAACTTTTGTAAACAATTTTCTCAGGATCTTATTCCCAATGGTTATAAGAAATCTATTACACTACACACTGTGACTCATTAAAATCTATGTTAAGGGAAAATGATTTTTAAAGAAGATTTTTTGGTTTATATTGTCAGGAATAATGAGTGACTTACAGAAAAAAAAAGTTTTCCCGTGCAATAAAAGATCTTGAAAAAATGGTAATCTTGGTCTCTGCCTCTTTTTGCCTTCTCAATTATGCTCAGTCGTATAGGTATAAAAACATTTCTGTGCCCCTACACGTTTGTTCTTCTTTCCTAAAATGTGTCCCCTTTCCAACAAACAATTGATTCTATCCAAGTGTCGAAAAGAGGCTTGAATTTTCTGAGGAAGAAAACTGAGATGAAAATGGTGTGCATGCATACATATATCAGGGAAAGCAGTAATTCAGGCTTGTGCCTTTAATATCTGTCAATATGTGTATACATAGGTGTCATATATATATATCATACATATACTGTTCTAAATTGTGTTTTTAATGATACTTGTTTTATACTTACAGTTGAAGTAGATTTAATAACATCTCATATTGGGAGGCAAATAGTATGTAGTGCTGCAATAAAGTATTCAGATTATCTCTAATCTCACTGTTATTGGACAAAAGTGATAAAGAAGTAATATTTGATAAATATGAATAGAGTTTTGTTCAGAATAGTAAAAGCTGCCCATAATTTTTTTCCCCATTATTAACATAAGAAAAATAATGTAGGAACTTACCAAGCATGTATCAGTGATAAATTCAATTATAATTGAGATGTATTAGGAATAATTTGTGTGAGAGATAATGTTTGATTTCTTTATAACTTTTGTCAATTTACTCCAATCTAACTAAATGAAATTTTTACTTTCTTTTCACTGTGCAAGATGGTGCTTGTAAGATGACTTTGGATCTGAGCATACATAGTAGAACTGAACAGTTTCACTTCAGTGGATGTTCATGCAATGAACAATGATTGAGTTAGGCACTCAGTGAGTTACTGCAGTTCAGCTGACAAAAAGCAATTGGCCAGCAGCGAGCTCCATGTTTGTTGTAAATACAAAGTAAAACACTTATTTAAACTGTTATGAGGACAATTTAATCTGTCATGTTTTCATTTTTTGGTGGGACAGATTATGAGTTCATAGATAATCAGTTACAGATGCTACGTTAGGGAACGGTGATTTATTAAGCTGTAGTTATGTTAATGTATCTTTTGTTGAGTAAAAGTGGATTAAAAACCTAATTTTCAAGTGCCATATAAATATCAATATAAATTGATGGGATGGCAGCAAAGTCTGGTAAAACCTCCCCATTTACAATCCCAAAGAATTTGTTCTGATGAACTTTGTCAGTGCTCACTTGGATCAGTTCCAGCAGAACCTTGTTTATCTTCACGGTACTGTGTAATTTATAATGTGCACATGTATTTATTCAAGTGAAATGTTAACTCATGTAGTTACAACTTTCTAAAAATTTCTTTCTAGAAATCAAGACCAAAATTTTATGTGCTTTCTATGTTCCCATATCCTTCTGGAAAGCTTCACATGGGCCATGTTCGTGTCTACACCATCAGTGATGCGGTAGCTCGGTTCCAGAAAATGAGAGGAATGCAGGTAAGAAAAGATTGGCACTAACTGGGTGGGGTTTTGATGTTTTGATATCGTAACTGGTCAGGAAATTAGTATTTTTCAGAATCCATGAAGGTGAATGTTTAGTTGGAATATACGCTACAGATGCATAGATAATGACCTGTGGATCTTTGAATATTGAAATTTGAGACTTTTTA
This sequence comes from Athene noctua, assembly GCF_965140245.1. NCBI lineage: Eukaryota > Metazoa > Chordata > Aves > Strigiformes > Strigidae > Athene > Athene noctua. Next base: position 153,106,134 of record NC_134038.1, read on the forward strand.
AAAAACAGGTGGTGTTCAGAACTCACTGTTGATAACAAATTGTTAAAAGCTATCAACAGTGATACAGCTGATGCTGTGTCAGCTACCTGAATCTACTGATGTACAGCACAGTGTCAGTGAGACGTGTGGGCCACACCATTTCAATGAGAGGAGACTGAAGACCCTGCTGCTGTCTGGGTGGGACTGTGGGGAGGAGAAGGTGTAGCTAGCAAGAGAAAACTGAGACACCACAGAAGTCAACTCCTTTTACCTCTTCTGCTCCTGAGAACCGGTTGATGCCCTTTGTGAGACTCATAGGGACATCCTGCTCCTCTGTGCCAGCTGGGAGGGAAACCCTTTCTCATGACTACTACAAGTCAGATGAACAGGGTGTGTCACATGTCACATGGTGGGGGTGTAACTGTAGAAGTTTGTGTTCTGTAGCAGCTGACCTCTTGGCTTGCTTGTTTCAGCCTTGCTCACACATCCAAAATACAAATTCTGAAGGTGCAAGTCTATGAGGAAGGCTAAGATTAATTTACTTGCTGCATCTTCCCTTCTGTGTCCCTCTTTTCCAGTTCACCCTATGCCTGCCATAATTTTTCGCTCCCTCCCTTCTCTGTTTCCAGTAGGTAGAAGGTGTAGCTGAGAGCTTAGTCCCTGCAGTCTACAGGTGCCATCCTAATTGGTGTTCTGTAGTAAAGGCTGGCGGGTAGAATTTGAAGGATGTAAGGAAGGTGTGAGAGAATTGTGGCCTGAATGACAACCATATTAAGAAGGAAGAAGATGTTTGGTAGAGGGAAAATGTTGAAAATCTGGGAAACAGTAGGAAGGAGGATGGGAAGAAAATACCCGGTTTTGGGATAAGGAACAAAAAGGAATGAAAGAGCTGTAGCAGGAGTCTAGCATATGACTCAAAAAGGAATTCTCTAATGTACAAGAGACAAAGAACAGCTCAAGAATATAGGAATCAGAACCCCAAAAGAGTACAAAGAAGATGAAATGGAGAAATAAATGTTAGTTGCTGGTTGTGGTACTAAGTACAATTTCCTTGCTACAGGTGCTGTAGAAGTGTAGCATTTCCTGGATTTATCATCATCCATGAGATTCTTAAAGGTATTGTCACTGAATTATTCAGTGTGCTGCCTTTCCAAATACTGTGTATTTTATGCCAATGATGAACATACCATGCACTGAGTATGTGCTGCTGCTTTACAGAAATGCATTCTCATGCTTTTAAAATTACAGGAAAAAGAAATAACTGCCTTAGACTTTAAATGAGAAAAAAGCCCAGTGTCTGTTGTAACACTAACGTTTCCGAGTTCCTGAATGACCAGAACTTAGATCTCACTAAAACAATTGAGCTAACTAGGTTCTTGAGGGGACTTTTGATTCTTTCTTGATGTTAAGACCAGTGGAGATGTTGTTTCAGGACATAGCTCATCTCTCATAAATAACAGTGATGAGATAGTGAAGATATCCACTAAATTTCTCTTCAGAAAGGTGAAAACATGTTTCTCTTGTACATAAAGTGAAAATTGTCTACCTCTAGTAGGATGCTGTAGATGTTAGCTTTTGAATACAAGGAGAGTAAGTACCTTTAGTAGAAACCTTTGGAGAATATGAAAAGATAATTCGGTGAAATAGAAGAGCCCCTGTGAAAGCAAGTTTTTATTTCCATGATTGCCTATTTTTTTTCAGAAAAGTTTTGAAAGTCTTTTAAAGTTTTAAAATCTTGCATTTTGGCTTAGTTTTATATTTCATGTAAAAATGACTTTGAAGGATATTAGAGTGCCTGTGGAACATGCTGAATTTCTATAAATATATGTATCTTCTGTTGTGTTAACCACTTTGAACATCTATTTATGACTAAAGGTGGGCAGCCAAAGAATTTAACCTTCATGTACGATTAAGAGACATTAAAGATTTCTCAGATGATTTTCTGAGTATGTCAGACTAAGAGCTATTGTGTTAGTGATGTACGTTAACTTGATAGAAATTGTATTTACCTTAAAAAACCTTTTTATTATTAGCCATCCTAATTTCTCCATCGCTTAGAATTAAAGTCTTTATAATTGATTTTTCTCCTCAGAATTTGTCAGCCTCTAGATGTTTTCTCTGGCCATTGTCACAGTTGTACAATCTGTTAAAGATTTCTTTCTTGTGATGGTTGTAGTCTATGACATAATTATGTTTTATTATACAAGAAATTTGATATTCCCAAGAAAAATATTTTTCCCTGTATTCAGGGAATTACTGGAATTTTTCAGTACATAAAAAGGAAGAATGCTTTAGAAACAAAAAATGTTAGAATGCATAGTTTTGAACTTACTCTGTTGATCTTATTTTTTTTCTTTCTGGAAATTCAGTTTTAATATTGCATGTTTGAAAGTTCAGGGATTACTAATTTTTCCCAAGTCAAAATTCCAAATAGAACTGAATGTGTTTCAGGTGCTCAAGGCAAGTTTAGGGTAAGATTTTTGAGTAGTAATGTTTAAACTTTGCTTCCATCATTTCCAAAATAAATAATAAAAAAAAAAAAGGACGACTCATTGAAAATAATCTTAGAAACTGTATCTCTGTATATATAAATGTAGAACTGACCCTGGTTAGCAAGTCATAAAACTGCTAGAAACAGTACAGGTAGGTTTAAAGTGTTTGTAAGGCAACGAGGAGTGATGGGCTGTTACCATGAAAAATACAGACTTACAGTTCCCAGGGAAAACTTCAGACTACAATGTATATTTTTTGTCTAATAAACAGTGAGGGAAAATATCAGGGAAAATATATATGGTGTATACATAGTTGACTAGTGTATATGGTTGAGTAAGAAGGTAATGTGTGTTGAGTAAGTTGGGGATATATTTCTTAGAGAATGACTTAATGAGAAAATAGATTTCATATTGATTTAATCTGAACAGTCAAGAATTTACTTATTTGTTAGAATACTTAAATAAGGATACGCTTGAATGCCTTTACAAAGGGATTAGAGCTCCTTCAGTAAATTGGAACCATTTTTTGAATGCATGCATGTAATTTCTTCATACTGGAGGTAGTTTGAAATCTTAACTGGGAAAGTGTTAAATAATTTGGATGCTGGTTTTTTGTTTTTCTGAAATAGAACATTAGTATTTCATTTTTCTGGCTGGATAGGATCTGATTTTGTTTCAATTAAAATATTCTAGTGAGGTAATACATGCTGAAATCTACTGGTATTTGCCAGGAACTTGTACTTCATCAGCATTTTAAGTGGGAAAATAAGTATTTGTTGCTCTTTTCCCCCCTGTCTTGTTTTTGGAGGAAATACTGCTTTAGCATAAAGCTGTAGACGATATTGGTGACTAATGACACTGAAAATGAGCAGTTACCTAATGGGCAGCAGCATCTTCTGCAGTAGGTGGCTGGCTGGTCATTTATGAAATGGTGTACAGGGATGGGATTTAACGCAAGTGTAACATCACAATAGGCGATCGCTTTTTCAGTGTACTGATGAGTGATAAGCTTTGCAGAGTTTTCAGCAGGGAGTGCGTGAATGTGTGTATTGCAGCACAGAGGTAATCACCACAATTGTATCGATTTGGGGCCGGCACATTGATTGTGCTGCTGCATGATGAAGTCCCATTTGTTTTACCTGAAGATCTGACCGGCGAAGCATTGCCTTGTTCCAACACTCCTCAGGGACCTGTAGGCAGTGCATGGGAAATAAACTCTGTCATGGGCTTGGACTGGGTTGCTGGATAAATGATTTGTAGGGTACATCTGTTATAACTTGTTTACATTCTAATTACTGAAGATGGAGTTTGAAGTCTTTTCGTGAGAACTATAAACTGTACAGATTACTTAGCGTGAAGGACCAAGCTAGTCTCTTTTCAAAATGTGCTAAGGATAACATTTTTCTTGAAGTATAATTAAAACAATTTTTGTGTATGGAGAGTTCTAGTCACAGATCTTATTACAAACATATTTCTTTAAAAATGCTATGAAAAAGTAATTTATATATTTTAAATTATAAATTTGTATCTATTAATAAACCAATCCAGAACTATAATGTGCAGTTTCTGGTTGTGTTTTCTCTGCGAATCTACATGCATGCTGTGAATTCAAATGTAGGAGTTTTGTAAGAAGTTAAGAGATTCCCTACTCATTATTTGAGTGCCATGTACAAATTATAGAGATTTTAATGGTGATTTTCACCATGGCAGATTTTGAGTCTGCTGCTGCTCAGGGAAAACGTATTTACCATTGCTTTATCATGCTATCATTACCATGTCTTTGATAAATTCCAAAGTGGATAATTTTTGCCTCTCAGAGGATTGAGAAGAATTCCCTTAGCAATCAGTAAACAGAGTGATTCAGTTCAATAGCTCCTGTGATATCTTTTTAATAAAATTTTGACTTGAAATTGATACCACAGCGAGGCAGTCACATATGAGTTGTACAGAAATGAGAATGATCATTGGACAATTCAGGGTGAAATTCCTGTACACTAAGATCAGATTTCTTAATTTATACTTAAATTGCTCCTCATAGCTGAGATTGGAATATTGTCACTGATATTTCCACAAATGACTTAAAGAGAGTTTTGGTTTTATCCAGAACATCATCTTTTCTAAATTGGATGTATTTTCATTGTTTTCCCCTTTCAGCAGTGAATCTTAATGCTCTTGATATTGCAACAGTGAATGGTACTGAAGAAAGACAGGCAAGTTTTATTAAAACTTTATCATTAAGTCATCAGTAGGATGAATTATTTCAGTACAGTTCCATTTTCTGATTGTCATTAGCTGCTGTGCTCCACCGTATTATTTGTGTGAGATGGTTGTGTCCTTTTGCCAGGTTATTTTCTGTGGTATAAAACAATTGGAAAGTATTACAAGTATCCTACATGAATTGAATCTTGTTTAAATTTAGTTTTCCAGTAGCAAGCACTGAAGGTGTTAATGAGCTCACTGTTTCAGTTTGAAAGAAAAAGAGAAAATGAGGTATTATTTTAAATGCAATTATGTTAGACAAGAATGTGTGAGATTAAGGAAGTGAGAGACATCTTTGTTTTCTAAACCTTTGTGGTAGCATGTGGACACAGAATAATTTCTCATATTTTGTATCTTGTGAGAACAACATATAAATTAGAGAATTTTATAAGCAGAGTTATGTTTTGATAGAAATCTGTGTGGACTGATTATTTTTTAATTTGAAAGTGCCTATCAGAATGCTAATATGCAGCATTGTGTTGCAGAGAGGCATTGAAATAGTCCTTGCTAGAATATACACACTAGTCAAAAATTCATTATTTTGCTCTATTTCCAGGTGTGCCTTGCCTGCTTGTTTTTTTTTTGTTTGTTTGGTGGTGGTAATTTTTAGCTATTGTTTAATGGTGTTTATTACCTTACTACACTTTAAAGACCGTTTAGGCTGCATTCAGGTGGAGGTCTTGTATTTAAAATGTGTTGTCTCTGTAATGTGTTTTATCTGTAATCTGTTGAAAATCAAGTCAGATTTTCAAAATGTTCAGCCTAATTGTGGGCAGCCAGTGGAAGGATCAGCCATCCTCTCCTTTCCCCTCTCCAACCGTATGTCCTCACTGTCTCACTTGTGTGTGGTTGCACAGTTGTGAGGTCAAATGCAAGGAGGATGACAGAAAGTTGCTGCTGGAGCCACAGGTGTTTTCCGGCAGCTGGAACTCATGACCACAGATGACCTATTTTGTGAGCCTTTTTTGGTTAGTTCACGTCGAGTGTGTCATGGGGCCGTAACTAGAGACAGGAATGTAGCTGTGTTGATTCAAATCACTAATCTGTCAGCGAGCCCTTTCATTTTCATTTTTGGTTGTCTTCTCTTATCACATATTCTCTGAAATGTGTTTATTTACAGGCATTTTTGACACTGATTCGTCTGTATTTCTTAAAATTTAGAATGCGTCGATCTGGATGTAAGAAAGATACATCAACTCCCTGGTCATAGTTTTGAGACATACTGAGTGCATCAGGAGAGCAAACAAATTCTTTGTTTCCTTACAAACATTAAGGAAAATTCACTGAATCGTCTGTCCTAGTTATGTTGATGGAGGCATAGAACAGAGTGTTATGAGATCACTGTCAGCTCTGTGTTATATAGTACTTACTGATCTCGCCTACTAATGTCAGTGTGATGGGCTGATTGTTACAGCAGTGAATAGATGAAAATCATCGGAGAGGAAGAGCTGAGATCTCACAAATGAATTAATGGAGTTACTGTGTCTTCCTCTGCTTTGTCCCACAGTCACATTAAGAGCTCCAGCCATTATTAATGACAGATTTTTGACCGTGCTGTGAAATTATTTTTAAAGTAATGATTCGAGCTAATTTGAAGTCAGAGTCTTTTGGATCTAAAATGTTTTTCTTTTTAATAATCTGCTCCTGAAAAGACTGCTCAGTGTGGTAGTCACCAAGCACTTTGTTCCCCACATACTAATTAATCACTTTATTGCAACTTCATGTTCCTGTGCAGAACATACTATGTTGAGTGCTACAGAATGCCAGTCTTTCATAGCTGATCCTGCCTGATCATGTGGATTTCTAAGCCATGTAATAATCTGTATTCAAGACTAACCTATTATTTTTAACTAAGAAGAGTTGACCTGTCCACTTCGTTGTGAAGACCAGAAACACACAGCTGCCTTTGGCTTCTGCTGTCTTAAAATGACTGAAACTATAGCCTGCCTTCTTTTACGATGTATAGGCATCCTTAGACTTATGCAAGCCTCCTGTCTTACAAGATATGTTCATTATTGGTTTTTCTTTTTCCTTGTGACCTAGAGAAAATACTCTCTGTACAGAGAAGCGATGCTTGGAAGAATAGTTTCTCTAGTGAGCAGAACTGATCCCTCAGTTGCATAAGGTTTAGAGACTGCTGTCAGAAGCAATCAAGTCAGCATTCAAGAAGTGGATGACATATTTTTCTTCTGCTTGTCTGTAATGCTGGAGGGAGCAGCCATGTTTTCTGCTAGTCAGAGCCTATGACCAACCCATCTAGGAGCTACAAGGAATATCCTTTGGTCTTCAAAATTGCTTTCTTCCTCCTTTTTCTTTGTTTTGAACAGTTGAACTCTTCCTTTATTCTTTGTGCCAACTTCTGACATGTTGTATATATTTTTCTCCTCTTCCATGTCTCTTGAGATTTTTGATGCTTTTCAGAACTGTATAGTTGATCTCAGTCTTGTGTTTTATGTTGGCTGAGTTAAGGTGTAATGCCAAGTGATGCGTGGAGACTGTGGCATTTTAACTGTAGATACGTAATATACATTCCATCCAGAAGCAGCTGACCTGTTGTTTAGACAAATGCATTTCACAAACCTTTCAAATCCATTCACAGTAGGGAAGTAAAAGAGACAATAAACTTGAAATAATTTTCTAAACCACTGTGCATGTTACATTCATCTCTATAGCAACTACATAAATAGATCTATCCTGGAGATTAATTTGAGGATATTTTTAATGTCTCTTGAAATTCAGGTTTCTGATTGAAACTTGAATTAGCGTACTTCTTCAGCCCCTTAACTTGAAGAATGCTATTTGTTGTTAAATTGAACTGTCTTTTGAACATGATAAGTGAATACACTGTATGATATTTTTAATATACATGCTAGAATTGGGAAGATCTGTGTGATTAGATAATTCCTGCTAGTGCTGATGGTACAGTGATAAAATGTCTGCACATTAGCTGTCTGGAGCATCAGTCAGCCCTTTTGGGGAGTCTGTAGCTGGTAGTGAAGCTGCTCTTCCCACATGCTTTTGCTCATGAGCGTGAGAAATTAGGTTGTGCCTTGCTTTTCGCTGCCTATCTATATCCAGGAGATTTACAGAAGCCAAATTTTACAAAAATTAATCAAGAGTAGTTTTTCTAATCTCCTTAATGTGTGTCAGCTTGTAGCAAAATAAGACATTTGTAGAGATGCAAACATAGAGCACTTGTCTAAACAAAGAGGGTTTAAATAAGAGAAAAAATATATTATACGTGGAAAAAAAAAAAGGTGGTTTATTTCATCATTTCTGTCCAGAGACAGGTCATCAGCAACAGTAATGCTCAAAAAGAGCTGAGCTGCAGAAACTACTATTTTAGTATGTCCTTTAAAAATCCTGTTGAGATTTGTAGTTTATGTAAAGTTTACCTTTCTTTTTTCTCTTTTATACTAATAGTTTTGATTACTGGTGGGGAGAGGGAGAGGAGAGGAGCTGAGGTGTCCTTCAACAGGGCTTTGACAAGTGGTTTAGGCTCCAAATGAGATTTTCCATGTAATGGTTATAATGTGGGGAAGTAGGGAGTTAGGACTCAAGTTTTCTGACACTGTGATATGTGAAACGGTAATATGTCTGATAATAGGGAAAATTTGTAACACAGAATAGCATTTTGATTTCTGTTAGATTCATACATCAGAAATGTGCTGGGCATGGACCCTTACTATACTGGCTTGTGTCACAGTTGATCACTGGTTAATACCTTTGGTTTTGTTGCTGCACCAGCAAAGTAATTATATACAGCACGTTTAGTTTTAGCTCAGTATTGAAAACAAGAATGCTGAGGAGTCACATCTGTTAAATCCTTGCTTTTGCTTTTACACCGAGTTGGTGCCTAGGGCACCTTTATAAACATGTCTATAAAGTATTTTTTATGAAATATTCCATTGAAGTCAGAGGATTGGAAGTCTGTGGCAAAGAAGAATAAAAATAATTCAAACCAGTGACGAAAGCAGCTCTTATGCCTCTGAAATAAACAGATTTTTCACATGGAGACAGCTTATGAGATTAGTATTGCTGGGCTTGCTTTCTTACTGCTTGTTTGCTTCCATGCCACTAAAGAACAAGTTCTTTATATAAATATGTATTTTAAGGGGTAAAAATTTCTATTTCTTACAACCTGTAAAATGTTACTTAGGCATGTTTTGCTGTTGTTAAACTTGTATAACTTTAATCATAATTGTTAGATTTTACAGCACATTTGTAGGTGTAGAAAATGGGAATTTTTTTTCAGGTATCCGATATATAAGTGTTTAATGACAACATCTTAAGTGCTGGCCTTTCTTTCCCTGGTTATTAAACAGGGTTTTGAATATTTACTGTATTGGTACATTATTTTTCCAAATAATTCAGACATTAATAAGAAAGATATATCTCTATTTCAACAGGAATTACCTATTATATTTTGTAGTAAATTTTTTCCACCTTTATTTGTGGTCATGAAATACAATTTGTCAGACTATATTTACAAAAGATATTTTAGTAAAATTTGACTAAAACAGTTTTCCTCATCCTATTCATTTTATCTGTTGGATTTAAGGTTATCACAGGTTTTTTATCTTTTTTTTTTCCTTCAACAAAAGAAAAAGGCGACACTTCAGGTATATAAAACTTGGTTCAATTAGTTTTGCTTGCTTTCTTCTTTAGAATGAGTATTTGATTCTGTATAGCAGTAGCATCAACTGCTGATTTTGATGACCACACAAATTTACAAAAGATTGATTTTTGTCATTTTTCAACTTGGTATTGAGCATTTATTACATAATACTTTAGGCTCCCTCTAACATTGCACTATAGATAGCAAGTATGCTTCATATTCATCTTATAAAACAGACATAGCCATGGTTGGCATGTTTTGAAGAGGTTCAATTGAGACAAAGCAAATGCTGAAATGCAAAACACCATTTGTTATTTGGAGGCCTGTGTGTGTTGCTGATGCCGTTCCAGAGTTATGTAAGATTGTGTTTTTCTGGTTTTCTGACAGGTGATAAATCCAATGGGATGGGATGCATTTGGTTTACCGGCAGAAAATGCTGCAGTCGAACATGGGCTTCACCCTGCAAGCTGGACACAAAGGTAGTTTTTAATGAGTTAATATGACATTTCCACTGTGAATACCTGTATTGTGGCCCCCATAAACCCACAAAACAGAGCAAAAACAGTGTAGAAGGATGCTACAAAAAGAACCAGGATTATTTGCCAATATTTTACGGGACCGCACAGATGATTCAGTTTTGAAAAATAAATGTATCAGGATGATTTTCAAGGTTTTAATCTCAATTGCTTTTAAATTGTAAAAAGGTAGAATATTGAAAGAGTGATGTTTCCCAAACACCCAAATCAGTGAATAAGAAATAAATCAGAATGACATTATGGTGAGTTGAATCTTAGTATAGAATACACACTTGAAAATTATGAGCTATGTGGTTAGATTTGCTAACAGTTTTTGGTACCATGTGAAAGAGGAAGAAGATAGCTTTTTCATTTGAGACTGGGTCTTGGAAAGTGATAAACAGCCATTATTACTACTGATTTCCATGAAAATTTTGGGCTTTAGAATGCAGAATTGGATGTTATGTTCCCCTAATATTCTTTAAAATTAGTAGAAAGTTATATGAGTAAACATTAATTTCTATAAATGACTTGGAAACCAGTTTTCTTAAGTGAGGCTGTTTGTTGTGCTCCGGATGCAGTAATCTAGCTGTGGTATCTTTTTGGACCTTGATCCATTTCCTTCTTTGATAATGCTGTTTCTTTTAAGTTTTTTTCATGCTTCTGGTCCCATCTTAAGATACTTGATACTTTTCCAACTAAAATATGATGGCGATTGATTTCATTTAGGGAGAACACATGAGTGCACTACACACAAATTGTTTATGCTCATCTTTAAAAATTTCCCTAACATATGGTTTAGGTAAAAATATGTGTGAGAACCAGTTACCATCAAGACATAAAAATGTGGTTTTGTTCTTCTGAGCGTCTAAAAAAATCACTGTGCACAGTGTGTTGTGGGCTATCAGTTACATTGTAGTATGGTCAGTAAATTGATGGTTTCTGTCTTCTTTCATTAAGCCTACCGAAGCTCAGCTGTAAAACAAATCTACCTGTCTCTTAGATCTGAGTGCCTCGGTTTTACCTCGGATATCTTGGTGGAACCTTCACCAGATAGAGCATTACTGTGATCCTTACCTACATGACAAATGAGGTTCAGAGAAGTGAAGGCTGTGGTTTTGAGACAAGGCTTACATGAAGTACTTACTGACTGCAAAAGGGTTAGTGTTTTCCCCTTCGCCCTATTACATGGTCCCTCCTCACCTATTGTACTAGCTTTGGCACTTGTAGGGCATCTTGTTGAACTGACTTGGCTTGCCAACTCAGAAGAAAGCCATTCTGCCAACTGCTTGAGTTGAACTGGCTCAAAAGAAAAGCAGTGAGCATGTGGAGCAGAGAGACTGTGTGATAGCAAAGACCTGTATCAGCTCAGCCTGTCTCATCTTAGCAGTTTGTTTAGGTCATATCAAAAAGCAAGTGACAGGGCACACCCTGAGCTGATTCTCTTTTCTTGTAATTAGGTATGTATTGTTCCATACACTCAAAGCACTTCAGCTAGTAGTTAAAAGTACAAGAAGTTTTATACTGCAAGAAAGTTTTGCTTTGAAAATTTCCTTAGTACTGAAAAGAGTGATTTTCTATTTTCAAGAGTTAGATAACAGTATTATAACAACAAACTGAGAAAAGTTAGCACATCATAATTGGGACTGATTCTAACAACATCCAAATAGAAAAATTATTTACATACCCAGTTTTTTTGATTATGCTATGGAAGGGAGTTGATTCATCATATGGGCAGTTTAAATTCTGACCACAGAAGTAATTGCTGTCTCCTCTTTTCTCCATTGTCCCTATCCTGAATGTTTCTCATGCCTGCAGCAGGGAGGGATGACTGAACTGAACATGGAGCTGAGATTGTGTGTGAGCAACCTGATGTGTTTTAGTCATCCCTGGTGCAGAGCCAGCCACCCCTGTAGAAGGGGGCCCACCATAAGCATTTCAGCTTACTTGTTTCAGGAGTGAGCAACCAAATTTCAGAGCATCCTGATTTTCTGAACAGGTGATTTAAAATTAACTCAGAATGACCATTACTACTTACATTCTCAAAGTTAGTTACTTATACAAACACAGAGAAATTGTTGTTACTAAGAGTTAGTATATTGGCAGAAGCTTTGTGAAAATAGACTCGAATTTGAAATTTTGTATTGGTACAGTTCTTTTTGAGTGGGGCTTTAATATAAGCAATACTACTGTTTTTTCCTGGTGGAAACTGTGAGTCCATGAGACGATTTCCTGGTATACCCGTACCAGGAAAACTCCTTACCAGAAAAGTCAGACCTTCTCTAGTGTAACTGGGGCTCTGTGACTGTTAATACTGGATATTTGCATACTCGGCAGTGCAGGTTTGTTCTGGATCAGAATTAAATGCTTGGTTTCATGACTGTCAATTTAGCCACTGTGGGAGGATAACTTATCTGACGTAATGCATTTTAGTAGAAAGTTAAAAGTCCCTAAGAAATTTTAAGCAATTTTAAAATATGGATTCACACCAGATCACTAGTTAATCTTGTGTAACTGTGGGTATTTTAGTAAACTGTATTTAGTAGATTTTCAAACTAAAGCTTCACTGTATATTCTGATGTATCTTATTTTACATTTTTAATATAATCCATCTGGGACAAGGTCTAGCCCTACAGTTTTGCAGTTGACTTAAGTTTATCTGTGGCTGTTCTGCTACCAGAAGTTTAGGGGTTCCTTGTCACCTCCCAGGATATATGTTCCCACTCCTTCCTTTGTGTTGGCTCAGCTGTTTTTGCAGCCACAGTGTTGATTTAATCAGCCTGTTGATCAGAGGGAAGCCAGAAAACTGGTGGGGTATTTTTGGAAAACTTTTTGTAGGGCATGTCTTCAGCTGAATGGGTGATCCGATTCAATTCATCCTATAGCCACACGATCACCAGAGCAAAGCAAAATACATCCAGGATAGCATTGCCAAGATAGAGCAGGATTAAGCTGATAGTGAAATTGTGTCCTACTCCATCATGAAGATTTCAGAAGACCCTTTGAAAATAAAGATAATTAAAAACAATGAGAAGTGATGCTTCAGAAACATTTGCCTCAAAGTGCAGTGCCATGTTTACTTTTCAGTTTTGCTCAAATCAAGAGAAGTCAAATTGTTGTCTTGTATACACAGCTATTGAAATTGAGCCAGCATACACTAGGGAGTTTTAAAATTAATATTTAGGGTGGGTATTCTGGCAGTTCCTTGAGTTTGACTGCTAGTGAGATAATAGTATTTAAAGTTAACTAGTGCTTTTGATTTCTTAGAACATTGTAAGCACCTGATTTTGAATATGATCGTGTGATAGAAATATTTTAAGTTAATAATATTTTTCTTAATTTTACAGTAATATTCAACACATGAGAGAACAGTTTGATGCACTAGGTCTGTCTTTTACATGGGAAAGGGTAAGATTTTCTTTTTTAAGGCATGCTGCTTTACTGTATGATGGAACATCAAAAAACATGGAATTTTACCATTTTATTTATGATAATATAGAAGTCTCTGAAAGTGGCCGTTTTAAGTTGCTAAACTGCAAAATCGAACTTCTCAAGCTTTTTATCATATTTCTCTCACTTTTGATATGTGGATATCATCTGATTAATCTCAATGTTTAAGAGAATCTTTTCTTTAAAGTGATTTCAGTTTTGCATTTGGATTTTTCTCTCTGCTTTTTCAGTTCTTTCAAAGTAGCAATTTTCTGTGTTAGAAGTTAGACAATAGTCTAAATAGATATTTATGAAACAGTATGCCTTTATGTTAATGTATATATGTTTTCAGGAGTGCTTTTTTCAATGTTTATGTTTTTATAATATACTCAAGGGTTTAAAGCTTGTAACTTGAAATGGTGGTTTAGTTATGTTATTATAAATTTGAAGCATAAACCTGCCTTTTTGTAGGTGTTGGTATCTTGACTGTTTTGGAAAATATAAATTTTATTGGAAATATTAATGCTTGAGCATCAGGTGTTCAGTTTAAAAACCTTACCAGACATGATCAGACATAAGCTAATAATAGCTTAAAGATAAAAAATAAATTAATTTTTGAAGCAATTGTAAGGTTATTGCATTTACCAGTGAACTGAAAGCCACTACCTTTATATTCTCAGCAATAACTTTTGCTTATCACCTTAATATGATTCTGAATAGAGTGATAGAGATGCTAATCTTGAATTTTTATAACAGTATTGTAGATCTGAAAAGGAAAAGGATTATTTTTCTGGCAGTCTGAGACCTACCATCTGTTTTCTTCACTCTTGAAGGTGAAGTTGTTTATTTGTATGTCTTACATCTAAAAACCTGTATTTCATCATGTAATATCAATATATAGGGGAAGATTTTTCAGTATTACCCTTTTAAATAAGATTTTAGTTTTCCTGATAGCCAAAAAGTTGCTCTGAAAAGAAAAGAATTGTTGTGGAAGGTTCACTGCACACATTCTTGACAACTATTTTCTTATATTTAAAACTGTTGGTATCTCAGGGATTTTCTGTGAGTGTAATACAGCAATACTTCAAAATAGTGAAATCATACGCGTAGGCTGTATTATGAAACATGCAAGAATTGAACGTTGCAGATTGCCTTTAAAGAAAATTGAGAAAAGTCACCTCTATATGGACTTTTGTTTAACCCTTCCATTCTGAAGAAGAGATGGAGAGCTGGCAGTACTGAAAACCATGGCAGGAAATTTAAGTACAGAGGGAAAAGTAATTTGTCATCTCTGTGCCTGTTCTTTGAGGCTTACCTTCACTTTTCTAGTAACCCACATTTTGTCTAATGAACCTTCAGAAGTCTCTGAATTCTTGTGAAAGGGGCTTTCATACTCTTCAACTAAGCCCATTTGAACAGTTGTGTAATTGAAATACTTTAGAATGTTCTAGGGGCACATAGTTTGTGTTTTTGAAAGGTAAGATTTTAGAACAGCTAAAAAGTGTTCCTTGACACACAATGAATTTTGGAGTTTTCACTCCTTAGCTTATGAAATGTTTTATTTTACCTAGAAGCCTGCCTTATTAGTTGAAGTAAGAGTGACCTGAATGGTGATCATTAGAAATAGGTATGTTTATTCATTGCAAAAAATGTATGATTGCCTGAAATACATCTATATTGCTTGATTTCCAAATGTGCAGGTATTTGAGCTAGCCATGAAAGAACTACCTTTGGAAGCAGAATGGCTAAGCTGAGTGTATTTTCCAGGCTGATAAAGCCTGCTTTTCTGCAAGGCTAATTAGGCTGGGCCGAGCATTTTACTGCCTCAGCTGTACTGCTTCTGGGGTAATGCAAGCATCTTTGCACAGCAGTACACTGCTGTGCAGGTACTTACCTTAAAAGTGAGGAATATTTTTTTTTATTATTCTATACTTGTATGGCACTGAATCAGTGATGTACAAAATACTGTCATGATGCAAACAAACCCACTAGCATTAGTGACTCCTGTGAAAAATGCAAGAAACCCACTTTTTATATGGGTTAGTCTAATAAACCAAGACTATTGTACAAAACAGGAGTTTGTTTTTAATTTAATTTCATTGGTGTTGCTTAAAAGTGTTCCTTCATTATGCTAGAGCACAGTACTTAGCAAATATGTGCTGGACGGAACCCATTCTCCTACCTTAGATCCCTATTTTAGTATGCAGTGAATTGTCTTTTTAAAGTGCTAACCTTTTATGTTAACTGTCTCTGTCCTCTGTGGCCAGCTTACAGTATATACCTAGATGATGTGAAGGAAATTTAAGTAAATTTTACCATTTCACAAATGTTGAGGGAGAAGAAAGTGGGAAAATAATAAAAAATACATTTTGAATGCCTAGTGCATGTATTTGTGCTGAAGAAGCTTTTAAAGTCATGTCTGGTGTTGAAGAATGCCCTGTCCAGGAATATGAAGACTAGTTGTAGTTTTACTGCTTGGTAAAATTATTATGAACAAATCCCAGTGCACCTGGCATATTAGCAATTTCCTTTTATTTGTCTGGGTCTTTTTCATTGTTTTCTGTCTTACAAATCAAAATTTAAAAGTATTTTTATGTTGTAGCAGTCAGTGAAATTACTTAACCAGTAAGGCACCACAAATAATAAAGCATTATTAAAAGCTAATTAGATTATTTCAGAAAGCCAGGTTACAAAGAGATTTGAAAATTATTCTCCTAAACAGAAAATGCAAGCAAACTAAAAATGTAATTAAATGCATAAAATATCTCTGTAAGTACTTTGCTTTAGAATATATTTGAATACTAATAGTGATCTGATATTTTTTCCCTGAAACATGTAGGTATTTTAAGTGCCTCAAGTAATAAATGTTTATTTTTAAATCACTTTGAAAATGGTGTGATTTGGGGGAGAGATTTTTAAAGAATAAATGAGAGAGAACATTTCTGTTTGGAACATCTGTATATGTCAGATCCAGGGTTAAAAAGCTGCAGTTTGAGGACAGAAGAAATGTCTCTGAGAGACATTAAACCCACCTGGAAAATAAACCATTGTGGTTATACTATATTTTTTAAATAACAATAATTTGGGCATTCCTGGTGATTTTTATTACATATATTTCTCCAAAATACGATCCCAGACAGCATAGCAAACTGCCTGCCACTTCTTTTAAACATGATTTGCAGGGGAATTAGGCAATCTAATTTTCAAAGATTCATATCATCAGCAACAAGGGATGGAGAACATATAACATCTTTCCTTTCTTTTGCTCAGGAGTGCTGTCAGACTGAATGTTCCCAGTAAGCCATCAGTTCACCATGATATTATCAATCTGTAACTTTCTTCTAGAAGGTAGCTCATTCTGCCAACATTTTTTAGACTTTTCAATTTATGTGCTCCAAGTGACATAATTTTTTGCATAAGAGTAATGTTCCCCTTCTGCTCTGTACATTAAAAAAGCTGAAATCTTTGGTAGATTTTCTTTGTGCAGATATTTTTCTGTTTAGCTTTGAAGTTGTCATTCTTGTGTACTGCCGGAGCATGAATAAAACTGTAACAGTAGATAGAGCATTATCTATTAAATTTTCTCTTTATCAACATATCACTGATAATCAGTCACCCTACTTGTGATTAACTAAAAAAGGAAACCTACTTTTTTGCAGTAAAGATATTCATGTTCTAAAATGTAGGCACTGCGTGATGTTTGTATTTGTAGCTAATTAAGCATGAAACGAAGAACCTTTGAAATACAAATACTCAAATTAATTTAGAAATGTAACTTGGTCTCTACCAAGCTCTAAACCTCTGAAAATCAAATAATTATACCAGATAAGGTGGTACATGCCCTTTAATGCCAAAAGAGACAAATAATAGATTAAAGACTATTTAATCTTCCCAAATAGATTTTGAAAAAGTCCTTTCAGGCTTTTTCTCATCACCTTTTTAGTAAGTATCAAGTACAACATGTCTGTCTTCAGGATAGCATAAGAGAGTGCTAAAAATAAAATGGTTAGTAATAAACTGGATTACTTCTCTCTAGTTGTATGTTATTCACAAAGCCTGGTGGATCTTACAACAAATAAACACTTTTATGCAGCCTGTAAATACTACTTTTATTTAAAAAGAAAATAGCCATGAAAGTAGCTTGAAGATGTAACCTTCTACAAGACAAACAAAAAATAGTTTTAAGGTCAGAGCTACATAATAGAAAATTCTAAGAACAGAGCAGATTTAGAACAAATAATGAATTATAAAACAAGGTATTTGAAAATTAATTTTTCTTTTATTAATGGCCAAAATCTTCCATCCAGTTTGTTTGGGATTTTTTGTTTGTTTGTTTATCCAGGCTTCTTTGCTGTTGGATTTCCCATATTTTTGGTAGCTGGAGGGTTTTTTTTCAGATTTTTAAAATAATGAATGTCCCTTTAACCTTAACATGAACCAGTTGCTTCCCAAGTTGCAGTGCTGTCAAATTGTAATACTGCCATTTAGTCTGTAACTGAGAATTTATTTGCAAAAATAAATAAATTACTAACCCCTTACTCATGCTGTTTGTTAAGACCAGTTTGCTGTGCTGCAATAAAGGGATTTAGCAAGGTAGTTTTTGGTGTAAGAGTAGGGGACTTTCTCTTCTATACCTTCTCAATATCTGTTATTTTTAAAAGCAGACCACTTTTAAAGGTGGTTTGTTTTAATGAATAGGAGTAAGGAGCAGTAACAGTAACCAATGATAAAGATGCATTTTGGTGACAGTATATATACTCTTTTTAACTAGCAAGCTGACAAAAGGAAAAAGGACAATGGGTTGGAGAGAAGAGGGAGATGTTCCCATTTCATGTTAATGAAATGCTGGGATGATGGGTTATCACTAAATCTGTTACAGAGCACTGAAGAGCTCATGGACAGCTGAGCAACATATTTCGTATTTGTAAAAGGGTTCTGATTTTTAGTATGTATTTTATCTTTGGAGAAAATATGGTAATATCCTGTTTATATATATTCACTGAACTTTATGATACGGGGTGCAATACATGTGCATTATGCTAGTGCTCAGCTCACAAATGAGAGGCAGAAAGTTATGTTTTTTGGCAGGGTAGAAGGGCTCCATTGTGCTATTTTGCAAACTCTTTTCTGTATTTCTGAGTTAAGTTAGTTTTGTTAATACACTGCAAATCTTTGTCATGATCATAAAGTATAAATAGAAATGTTTTCACCTTAATTCAAGCATGATAGCAGCCTAACTGAAACTTTTTATCAGACATTATTTATTTAATCAAGATTAGTAACTGGAATACATGGAAAACCATTTTCCACCATGAGTCTTAATGTGCTAAATGGTGGAAAAAAACCCCCACATTTCGAGATTGACAAGAGGTTGCTAGCTTGTCGTCAGCAGCTTGTTTCACTTGGTAGTGATGTCATTTCACTTTCTCCATTAATTTCAAATGTTACTTCAAACCTTCAAGGTTATAAAGTTAAATGATGAGCTTGGGTGATCTTTTCGCAGCTCAATGACCACACAGCACATTTTTGTTCAGTGATACTGCCTGTTGCGTTTCTTTTTGAAAAGTGTCAGTTTACAACTTGTGAGAGAGCACAGTTCCCAGGAGTTAGCTTGTATCTTGCAGCTCAAGCTTGTGTCGTCTTTTTTTGTTCCAGTTAACACAGATCTGCTGTTCAGGGCCAAAAGGACAAATCTCAGTCCATTTTACTATTTTTATTTGAAAACTCACTTCTGTTGTCTTACCTGTTTGTCTGTTGGTCACATAATCTTACACTGTACCAAAAGGGTTTTTCTCTCTTCTTTTGTGTGTCTAATATTCCAGTAATGAAACGCTGTTGCCTGTAGTGGCATCACGCTGGCAGAACTGATGTCACTGTGTGGAGAAGCAGGGAAAAAAAAACCAAGGATGATTAAGTGGATAGTGTTTAGTTGGAGAGATGGAACTCAGGCTCCTATCAAGTGGGTTTTTTACAGTGCAAAGCACAGGGATTTAATCAAGCAACTGTTTTTCATGACTAAGTCTTCACATGCTGTGCTGAAAACCTGCCATTAAATGTCTCTGTGATCTTGAAAGCCTCTTATACACACTTTTGAGGCACATCTATTCAAAGGTCATATTAATTGTTCAAAGCAATGTTTCAGCACTGGAATATAAAGTTCAAAGCAATGTTTCAGCACTGGAATGTACAGTTGTAAAAAAAGAAAATTTTTATGCTGGAGTGTTACAGATGTCATTTGAGTAGTGGATAATATTGCTGAAGTTGTGTGTAGTGGGAAGCTTAGATGATAGGAAAGACTGGGTCAAAGACATTTCACATTTGGAGGTATTTCAGGTAATTGATAAATATTTGCAAATGGAATAAATTTTATCAGTGGCTTACCATCAACTCTGTAACTCTAAAACCAAAAGATTTTCTTGTTGATTAGAAGTTCAGCATAGGAGTCATCTTGTGCTTCAATAAGTATAAATGGTAAAACAGAAAGTTTGTAGAAATGTTTCTTCTTCAAACAAATGCAAGTTAAACAGGAAAACTGTTGAGGAGTGAAATGTGATCAGTTTATTGTTACACATTTATGATGTAATGAGAGCTTAAACATGGAGTTACACAGTTGTTGTCACTTTGGCCAAACTTTAAAACATGTGGGTGCAAGCATATGTGTTTCTCTTGTGCCTGTGATACCACTGTGTTTGTGTAAAGAAAGTTTGGAGTCTATAATCATGTAATCCTTTAGTCATCTTCACATATTAAGATGTTTATTTGAGTGCTGCTTGGGTTTTGAACATTTAAAATAGGGAATTTTTTACGCTGTTGAATTATTAGAGTTCACTAAAAACTCAGAATGTTTGTAAATTTTAAAAATGCTATCCATTATCTTGTTACTTGTTGTTCTCTTCATCCCATTCCTCCTTGTCTTTTATCTGTCTTTATTTGCCTCTTAACAATCCCCCTCGTTCATGACATCATTTCCCAGCAGCGCTACAGGCTTGGGGAGGAGTGGCTGGAGAGCTGCCAGTCAGAGAGGGACCTGGGGTGTTGATTGACAGCCGGCTGACAGGAGCCAGCAGTGTGCCCAGGTGGCCAAGAAGGCCAATGGCATCCTGGCTTGTGTCAGCAATAGCGTGGCCAGCAGGGACAGGGAAGGGATCTGACCCCTGTACTCGGCACTGGTGAGGCCGCCCCTCGATTCATGTGTTCAGTTTTGGGCCCCTCACTACAAAAAGGACATTGAATGACTCGAGCGTGTCCAGAGAAGGGCAACGAAGCTGGTGCAGGGTCTGGAGCACAGGTCATACAAGGAGCGGCTGAGGGAACTGGGGGGGGGTTTAGTGTGGAGAAGAGGAGGCTGAGGGGAGACCTCATCGCCCTCTACAGCTCCCTGAAAGGAGGGTGCAGAGAGCTGGGGATGAATCTCTTGAACCAAGTAATATGCGATAGGACAAGAGGGAATGGCCTCAAGCTGCACCAGGGAAAGTTTAGACTGGATATTAGGAAGCATTTCTTTACAGAACAGGTTGTTAGGCATTGGAAAGGGCTGTCCAGGGCAGTGGTGGAGTCCCCATCCCTGGAGGTGTTCAAGAGTAGAGTCGACATAGCACTCAAGGGTATGGTGTAGTTGGGAACTGTTAATGTTGGGTTGATGACTGGACTTTTCCAACCTAGACAGTTCTGTGATTCTGTGATCTTTTATGACTCTCATTTTTTCCATACTTTAACCTAGAGCATTCTTCTAACTTGAGCTGGCTTGCCTTTTAAAATGGTTGCTTATTTGAGCTGTGATTGTGAGATATCCTTCCCAGGTCTTTCATCTCGAAGTTTAGAGCCTTACCCCATATTCTGTCCTGTCTGCCCCACATGCTCTGTCTGTCGACAGCCGTGGTTCCTCTGTGCTGTTTTGCTGTCCTGTACCTACTGCTTCAGCTGCAGGCTCCCTGGCTCTGCTCACTTCTCTGCAGCCATCTCCCAGCTGCTTCTCAACAGTCGGCAGCTCCGGTCCTGATTTTCATTGCTGAGCAACAGAGGAGAAGGCAACCTGACTAAGATGACTTCTTTGCTAGTTCTACTTTTTTCTAGTTTTGCTGTTTCCCTGGTCAGGCAGCTGTGGTCATTTCCACTTCCTTTCTGTTCTCATATCTATCACCCTGAAATCTTACAGGGTTCTTATATTCCATGTTAACAGGGAAACTTTTGTTTGTACATCACATGCACACAAAGCACATATTCTCTGGTTGTGAGTACAGGTGAGTATCAGTCATTATAAACATTACACAGTAGGGTTTTGTACATAAATGCATATATAAATAAACATTTACGTTTTCTCTGTGTCATGTATTATACACCCCTGAGTTAATTGTTTTAAGTTAAAACACTTCAAGAAAATACTAAGACTAGTTTCAGGAATTTTTATTTTATTTCATTTCTGCAGGAAATAACTACTTGCTTACCAGAGTACTACAAATGGACACAATATGTCTTTCTTAAGCTTTTTGAAGCTGGGATGGTGTATCAAAAAGAGGTAGGTACAAACTTTGACCTTTATACTTTCCAAGTTTACTAATTCAAGTCATTCATGTCAGTGGCGTGTTTCAGGATCATCTGTTCACATTCATTAAGTGGATTATGCTCTATTGGTTTTAAATCACTGCAAACTAGAATGAATTTTATATATAACTGAATTGTATATGTAACTAAATTTTATATATAACTAACATGAATGGGTATTGTAGCAAGTCAAATCAGAAATGTTTATTGTCAGTGATTTGCACTGAAGCGCAGGATCAGAATATAGCTACTATTAGTTTATTTCATGGCTTTGATACAGAATTTTCTAGCTCTTAACTTCCCTCTTGTGAAAGCAAATAAGATAATGTGATCATTAGGAGTCTCTTCAGTAGTGAGATTATTTTAACTGTATAACATTACTGTGATACTGTCTCAGAACAGATAGGATTGGATAGGATAATTGAAAATTATGTGCCCAACCATCCAATTCCTGGACCCTATTTGTGATTTCTAAAAAATGACATAAAAATTAGATGCTATAAGACTATCACAGCTGTTTATCTGTTACCAGTACATTAAGAAATTATTTGCCTTATAATATTTTGCAAATAACATAGATCAGGATATCTGAAAAGGGAAGGGTTCGGTTAACTCTTAAGCAGGAGGTGAAACAAAGGTTTTAAATGAGCTTTCCAAAGAAATTTCTGTATAGCCAAGACAATGCAGGTCCAAAATACCTGAACAGCTGCACTTAAACAAAGCTTCAATTTAGTGAATGTTTCTAACTTAAAATGGAAACTAAGATTTCTTAAATACGCTTCGACATTTCATTTGTATTTTACAGAAACCAGGAAACCTCATAGAATATAATGAGGGATGTATTCTAATTATTCTCTGAACCCAGAGAAAGAGGTTGATGGTGAAAGGTAGCATTTGGAATGTCAAGGCGTTACTGAAATACATCTCCTATTTTCATAGGCAAGTTGTAATCAGAGACCTTAAATGACAGCGAGCAAAAATAATCAATATTTTATATGTCCTAACATGCTGGATTTGGTTTGGGTTTTTTGTGGATTTTTTTTCTGTAATTATTTTTTGTTTGTAATTAAAAAAAATTAAGTCCTTAGCTTTGCCATAACAAACAATTTTATCTGTGAATTTTTTTAGTTGACGAGTGATCTGAAAAGCACAGTGCTGCTTTGTTAGAAGCAGTAATAATAGAACAAATTTTGCATGCAGGCTCCAAGTACTGTGGGATCTTGGAGCTACTTGGGTAATAGTGATTGGATCTACTTCCCTCTTAAGAGTCAAGAATCAGTTTGAAACTTAAATCAGCATCTGTCAACCTATAGGGGATGTAATCTCTGGTGGATATGAACCAGTTGCTTTTTGGCAGGAAGCGGATGGCAGAGTTAGCCCATAACCCCGGGTCTCTGCAAACAGTCATATATACTTAAAGCATGTATTTATCCCATGTTGTCAGGTATCTGCAGTATATGTTAGGCAGTACTATTGCACAGCTTGAAGTCTTCTGCATTACAATTTCATTTTGGGTACAGGGAGATAATTCATAGCCTTTCTGTGGCAGTAAGAATAATACATGTGGAGTATTAGCCTAGTTAACACTCTGTTCCAGGAGTATGTGTGTCTGGCCAGAAATTACCCTGGTAGGGAGACACAAACTCAGTATGTCTGGGAGCTGCAATTACTTAGAATTAACAGTGTCTGCCTGGGTGCTGCAGCATCTTTATTCACTGTAGCAAAATCCTCTCTCTTCCTTCAATACTGATGTAGTCAGTATACTGTAGAAGTTACTGACCTGGCCAGGTGTGGGTGTCTTATTGAGGATGAGATTAATAGCTGCCTAGACTCTACTATTTTGACTAGATATCTGTAGACTGTAGTGGAACCATAAACACCATACCTGGAGATAGACATTTATGCTATAGATACTGAAAGTTAGAGGACATGAATCCTATCTTAAAAGCATATGGTCTACATTGTTGTAGTGAGGAGATCTAAATAACTGCTGTGCTCTATACACCTTTGCACTGTGCTCTCTTTGTATAGATGACATTTAGCAGCTTCCTGGGGCCATAGTTTCAGAGGCTGTCATTGTCGAGTAGTTGCCTGTGTGAGGTACAAGTAGGAACTAAGGATTTAATTTAATATCCAGATTCTGTATATTAGTCAAAAGGCTGGGAGAGATGGAAGGAACAAAATGCAACTTTAAAAATTCACAGACAAGACTTTTCAGCTACAGATTTCTTAAATGCATATTTGTTTTATGTTTTACATGATTTATTTAGATAAATCTTCTCGTTATGAATCATGGTAATATGTTATACTAGATAATTATACTCATATAAATTATTTCAGTTACCTTCTAAAATTTTCATCATAAATTTGATGCAGTATCATCAAAATAGAAACAGTATTTTTTTTAAACTTTGAGTCATAGCCAGTTGAATACAAGCATATGCTAATACTGCTAGATGCAAGTGGCATTTTATTGCTTCTTAATATTATCTGATTTATCTCTCATTAGGTGTTATTTTAACTCTGTAGTGGTGTGGGGTTTTTTCCAGAACTTTATAAATTAAAAGAGCATTACTTTAGAGCCAACTTCATAATGTGTTGTGTCATTACTGAAGAAGTCATGTATTCTGAAAGTCTAGAAAATAATCTGTAATAGTGCAATATATTGATTGATTTTAATTTCCCCAAAGAATTTTCAGAAGCCTTTTCTAAAAACCAGTGTGGTGTTATTGGTAGAGAACAAGTAGAAGTTAGACAAAGTGCAAAAAGTTTAAATTCCAGTGACATACTGAATTCACACAAGCTTCATTTGAAGGTGAGGTTTTTTTATCAAAGAATGACTTTCATTCATTTCAGTATAATAAATTTTGTATAAATCAGTGTAGGTAATCAGACTTTGTGGGCATGCATACACATATACCACACACTGATAACAAAACCAGCAACAGTATTCCTAAGGAAGAGGATCCATGCATCTGTCTTTCTGCTATTCTCACTAAAAGATTTGTAAAATGGTTGTGATATTTACTGTTTCTAAGAAACGTAGCATATTTAAAACTAAGAAGTATCGGTTGTTTGGAAATGGGGCATTTTAGAAGGTGGTCAGTGGTAGATAAGAAGTGTGTAATATGAGGATGAGTAGTTTTTAGATTGACATACTAAGTCCTCCCCATACCCCAAGAATGCATTTGAAATTTTCAAACAATGTTTAACGTATTAGAGTGCTATGGAGCTGGGGCTATTGTTTTTCAGTCAGGCTGATGTAACTTTGATTTAGCTCAAATACTGCATAACACTAAATGTAATGGATTACTCTTCTTTATGTCTTTGTTTTTGCTTTTTTTTTTTTTCTTTCTGTTCATTTTTTCAAGTCAGCGTCTAGCATTGAATGCCACTTCTGGAATGATCACTAGGATTCTTTTGTGGTCTTAGATCTTTTATGATGAATGATCAGCTAAATTGTTCAATGCTGGGTGGGAGGGCGAGTTTGATTTTTGCTTTCTACACTGTATGTTGTCTGGTATTTCAATTAGCCCTCAAAAAACCACGGTTTGTAGAGTTGAACACCGACATTTATTTTGCTTTAAATTTCTTTAAAGTATTTGTATTGATAAGGAAAGATGATTCCAAAAGTAATTCACACAATTAACAGAAGTTATGCGCAGGAAATACCAGCTCTTTCACTTGAAATATAGTTGATCACTCTAATACTGCTTTGTGATTCTGACCTCTCAAGTTGGAGCTCCTCAGTTATTCATCCCCTTCAGTCTGACTTGATGCTTTTGGATTAGTGGTGGACAGCTTGTAAGCACTGGTCTATGTAGTTTGCAGTATAGCCAATTGGAACACTTACCTTTTTAATATTCAAGTGTCAGCCTATCCCACTAGTGTGATTAATCAAGGCAGATGCTGCCAACTGCATTCTTGGGGGTTCTGAGTTCTGAGAAGATGAATATTCGAAACATCTTCATTTGAGTCCATGTTGCTGATTAAAATGGATGTTATAAAAATGTAGAAAACTCAGGGGCCCAAGGAATGTTTCTGGATAATTCCTTTCATGTCTGAAAAGTAAGATTCTGGTTTTGAAATAGCTGCTAAAACTATTTTTTCTTCCTGCAACTTTTTTTAGGCCTTGGTTAATTGGGATCCCGTGGATCAGACTGTTCTAGCTAATGAACAGGTGGATGACAATGGTTGCTCATGGCGTTCAGGAGCAAAAGTGGAACAGAAATACCTCAAACAGTGGTTTATCAAAACGACTGCTTATGCAAAGGTATGAGAATACAGGTTTTTGAAATTATTGGTAGCACTTAAAAGAGGTGACTTTTCATCCAGAAATATGCGTAGAGCTGAATGTGGTCTTTTATATATGCATGTTTGTGTAATACATGATTATATAATAATATACGTGATCTATCCCTGTGTATGTGTGCATATAAAAATTATTACCCCTGAAATCTTTCTGCTCACATCTTTAAGAATTCTAAGTAATTGGTGTGGGATTAAATTCTGA
The DNA here is from genome assembly GCF_965140245.1 of Athene noctua. Lineage (NCBI taxonomy): Eukaryota > Metazoa > Chordata > Aves > Strigiformes > Strigidae > Athene > Athene noctua. The sequence continues at coordinate 153,132,480 of NC_134038.1, forward strand.
AGAAATCAAAAAGCATAAATTAGAGGTGAATGATTTAATTTTGCATTCACACGTTGTCATCCCGTATTTACCATCGAGTACTTTTCTGCATATTTTGGGTGTACAGCTGTGCAGTCTTTTGAACTAGAAATTTGCCTGGTCAACCTGTTGGACTTAGGAGCATGGTCTAAGCAGTGGAGTACAGCATGTCACCTAGCATTCATTTCCACATGTGTCTGAACTATATTTCTTTATGATTAACTGCTCTTTATTGAAGATTCATGTGGGCCTTCTATTTTACTTTACTTCATACTCTACTCAATTATCTGTATTTTAAAAAATATTTTCAAGTTACTTAAACATGCTTTTTTGTTATGAGCTCAAATTTTGATTGTGATGGGACAGCATAGCTTCCACATCTAGGAATTCTTCAACAAAATTTTGGCTTTATGTTCTCTGAGATTAAAGTATTGATTTCCCGTTTTGTCTGGGTGAAGTTTTTATTTCATCCAAGTGTCCTGTGTATTGAGACTTCAAGAACAGATTGAGAATGTTATTGCCAAGAAAATATTAAAAATTCATCTTTGACCCTTTTGCTGAGCCTCAGATTCAAGAGACCGAATTTCCACGATCATCCAGGGAGAAGAAACCCAGTTCTCACTCTAGGTCCATTCATAATAAAGAGAAAAACTTTAGATATCCTGCTGATGCTTTGGTTTATCATACACAGAGAGAGTACTTGAGATGCATGCTTTCTGATCGTGCTGCCTGTTCTGGCAGTAAAGAGGGAACATTTGCTATAGCTGAAGGAAAAATAGAGCATGTCTGCACAATCACAAAATTATTACAACGTTGTGAGCTTTTTCTTGGTGCTTTTTGTCACTAGATTTCATGATCACCTTTGTGATATTTCAGAGTCTGCCCCAATTCACTGTTTCCCACAGTTTGAAGCCAAAGTTTCACTAGAGTTTCTGCCTTTACTGATGCATCTTTTGTCTTCTGTCTTTATAAAGACTGTAGGAAATAATGACTGGTATTTCTGGGCTGTGTCCATTCTTGCACCAAATCACTCTTTACTTCTCTCCCTCTAAAAGGAGTGAATCAGCCTTAAATTTTTACTCATAAAGACAAAGACAAGACTGAAGAGCTTGTCAGTAACCCTGAAAACACCCTTGGGTTACGGGTTTATTACTTCTTGCTCGCCATCCACCCTCCTCTAGGAAGGAAGATTTATCTTTTGTCTTTAGTCTCTGACCTAAGAAATGTCCTTACAAGAAAGACATCAGATCTTGCGCATCTCCCACATGTCATTCTCCAGTAAGTAGGCTCAGCTGATGACAAGAAGGAACTTCAGTCTCCACAACATCCCCTCATCTTCCCCCCAAAGATGGCACCTCAGGAGGCTACCATATCCGCTACATACATGAAGGGCAAAAGTGCAAACAACCCCATGTTCTTGAACATCTTAGTGGCATCACGAATGAGAGCTGCCTCTACTGTTCATTTGGGGATGATTGTTTATATCAGCTACAAAACCTTTATGCATTACTACAGAGGACAGTTGAGTATTCTACAGATCTCTGTAAAGGTTTCCCCAAATTTTGTTCTGTGCATGATTGATATTCTGTAGGGTCTATGCTAGCTGATAGAACCAGGTCGATGAATGATGCCATACTGCTCCCAACTCGAGTGCTTTGGCAAGCATTGCCTTCATGTGCTCCCACTTCTTGTACAGTGACAGATGCTACCAAGTATCAGCAGGTGGTTTGGATTTTCCTTTTTACTCACCCTCCACTGACTCCCGTTTTTGTTGCTGTGGTTCTGGCACATTTTAAACAGTCTCGATATGCTTCTTTTGGCAAGGGCTTTAAACATTTGGTTGTAGAGGGGGTGAAAAAATTACTTTTTTTTCCCCCAAAACTTTCAGATAAGAATAGCACATTACCAGACTCTGCTATTTTAAGTCCAGTATCTGATATTAGATGGATTTCATGCTTTGGAAAATTAAGATAAATAAATTCCCTTTTTTGGTACTTTTTTCTTTCAAGTTGCAAGAGGCTAGGTAACATAGCATGTTGTGTCTTACTTCCTGAAGAAGACTGTTTTGGCCATACAACTCTGAATGGTCCATGAAACACAAGCTGTAATTGAAGACTGTCCATCAGAGGGTGACTGTCTCTGAGCTAACACTGGCCAAGTACTTCAATCTCTTAGAGACTCTGCCTACACTGACATAACCAGGGTGCTTCACAATAGCATTTTGACAGCAGCCAAATTACAGATCTTAAATGATACAACTTTGGCTCCTCTTTCTGAATATTTTGAGTAACTATCCGCAAAACTCAACTTTGCACACATTTCTTCATTCCTTACAGTAGTCATACCAGGACTTTTCAAGGCGTGGTAAGAGACATGAGTCCTTCCTTCTAAATCTGTTTCTTTTGTACACTTTTTCTTCAGATTCAGGCTGTTGATAGTTGATCTGAATCCATATCATCCTAAATAGTGTAGTGTTGAACACCATGGTTACAAGCAATCACTCTTCCTAGCCTATTCCTCAAGCCTTCTTCCCCACCTCTTTTTAAAAGCCCTTGCCAGGACACCAGGTGTTATTGAGAGGGAGACGTTCATTTACCTTTATCATTTCCAGAGCCTTTCATCTTGGAGCAGAGGATCCAGATTTTACAGATCTAGTCCTAATAGGTGTGGAGGAAAATGACATCTCTAACTTTAAGAAGCCAAAGATCTTTAATCACTGATATGATTGTAGGATGATAACAGTAGTGGTGATAATACCTTCACTTCAGCAGGGTGAGTTACTTCATATCTCTTGATCTTGAAAACACTTATTTCCATAAAGAGATTTTCCTGGCTTACATCATGGACCAGAACCTCTACCAGTACAACTTCCTTTTCTTGAAAGTCTTTGCTGTTCAGAGACTTCAGATATCTGTGATTCTAATGATAAATGAGTATAACAATTAAGTTCTTTATGGATCTCACTTCTCTTTTTCTTCAGTTGTTTAAGGCTCTCCGTGAATCTGTGTATCGTACCTTCCCTGCAGTTACTTACAGGCACTTGAAGGCTGCAGTAGTAGACAGCATTTTTATGCAAGCTGGGCTTAGATGGTCAAGGTTACTTATGGTACTTCATATGCCAGACTCCTGTAAATGGAAAGTCTGAGAGGTCATTATAAAGATTATTCTCAATGGGACTGGAGATTTCAAATCCATGGTCAACTTTTATTGCATTAAAAAAACAATAGAAGTCAAAGTTTGGCCTTCTAGAACTTGTCTGGCCCTGAGGTCTTTATTCCCCATTTCTGAGTCAGTTGCCTGTTGAACATCTTTTGTCCAGTTCTGCTTCTTTTGAAGGTGTCCAGAAGGTTAAGGCAAGGTGGTGCCAGATTAGCGTGGCCAAAATCATTCTGATTCAAACAAAGATCTACGTTTTCTGTCAGTATAGAGTAGCTTTTAGGTCTTTGAGGCATCTGTCAGAATTTGTATCAGAACACACCTGGTCCCCTATGTCCTGTATCTCACAGCTTGGAAAAGTTCATGGGCACAGAGCAGATTTATTCCTTCCTTGTACGAGATGTTCTTACTAGGTTCGGGCAGAGGTAGAGAGCTAAATGGTTCAGGCTTACAGTGAGTTGTATGGCTAGATTTCTGTTATCCACTGAAGTGTCATTACTTCTTATTTTTAAATTAAAGAATGGGAAGCAATAAGAGGTTATCTGATAATAATTTAATCCCTGCACCCTTTGGGGAAGATTTGTATTTTTTTCCCTTTTTGGCTGCTTTAAGACTGTTAGTACTCTTTAAGTGTGTTCTGCTTCTCCCACTCATCTTTCTCCAGTGAGGCCTTAATCTGGTTTTGGTATCTCATGGGGAAAGCTATTTGATTCTGGTCACCTTCTGCTTGCACCTTCAATGGTGACTACTATTTCTTCTGAAAAATTTACAGAAATTCAAGACCAAATGTCAGAAAGCTTCACCTTTCTTGCCCTTCTTCTGCAACAAGGCTCCCTGCAAATCTGTTCCCTATTCCTTCCAGAAGTTATCTCTGAGTTTTCTTGAAGTTATCCCTGAGTTTCCTTTAAGTTGATGTAGTGGAAAAGCATGTTGAAAAAAAGCTTTATATTTGGTAAGTAACTCCTTTCCTGTGTGGTTTAGAGGAAAATGTAAGACTTTATTTCATAACTATGTTTTGTAGACAAGGTTCCATTTAAAATACCTTTAATGAATCTGCTATCCCTTAGTTCTTCATGCAAATTACCAGCTAGCAATAATAGCTGAATATATACATATACAATTTATTTCCTACTTGGAACATCAACAAATTGTTTTGTTGTAACTATTCAATCTATTTATACTGCATATTGATGATCTTTCTAGTCCTCTGTGTTCTTCTTTTTCACCCATTTATCACTTTGTTTTCTCCTGTTGTTGTCTTCTCACAACCTTAATAACAATAAATACTAGCAAGGGTGATCTTAATCTGTAATACTTAAATTACTAATCAAATAGCAGCAAGGAGTTACATGATCAGTAATGGACTGTGAAGTCATCTGGTGTGTTACAGGACTCAGTGTTTCATTCCTACACACACTATTCTTTGGATTTCAGTTGTGTCCAGAGCAATCATCTTCTGTGGATTTGCTTTGATTTCTTTATTGTTACTGCGCCAGCTCCTAGTCTTTTCTTGAAATAAAAAGCACAAACAAATGAAGCTGTGTTGGCTCACATGGCAATTTACCGTTGGCAGTGAATATTTTTCAAAGAGCAGAAATATTGACCATGCTTTAAACGCTTAGCAGAAAGCATTTTGGTTATGTAAAGTAATAAAGTAATCATGACCCATTTTTTAAACTGTGAAGTACATGTGAAATGGTCTAGCAGCTTTTATGGATTTTTAAAGAATGTTTTAATTGTCATTTTTCTTTTGACAGATTTCTTTGATAAAAATATAATGCTTTAACTGATGGCATTATTATTCAAATTGTTGTCTGTGCATTTAAGATGTTTAAGCTAAAACAGTTGCTATGGTTACCCAGATGAATCTGTAGGCAGATTCATTGGAAAAATCTATCTGTAAATGTTAGTATTTTCTGTCTGTACCTGTAAATTGCTATTACGGTTTTTTATGCACAGTCAATGAGTCCTTCAAATCAGAATCTGTAAGTTTAGTCTTTGCATAGTCCCTGTTCTAACTAAATTATTTTAAGACATTTTTTTCATATTTTACTTTTCAAAAATCATCCAAATAACTGGAAAATTATTTTGTTCAAAAAAATCTTAAATAGAAGCAACAAGTTTTGCCTTAAATCATCTGCCTTTTTTGCACAGCAATAAGAATATATTTTTAATTTAAATAGTGGGAAAAGTGACAGGGCCTACAAAATTCTGCCACTCTAATTTGTAGTTGCCATGCAGATTAGTAGTACTTTTTCTTAGTTGTTTATTTGGGGGGTTTTTTTGTACAGGTATTTAGAGATAAATCCTTCTCATATTCCGTGGAGTGCAGGAACTTAGATGTTTCGCATGGTGCTGACTGTAAAGGGAAAACGACAAACGATCTAGCGGTTCTTCTCCATCTTTTCTGTGGGTTTGTGCTGCATCTGACAGTCCCTTTGTCTGGTCTGAATAGATTTGGAATTTCACGTAATCATATTTTGCTTGATTTTTTTATTTTCTATTTTATTTCTGAGCTATTAAGCAGAATGGTAATGAAATGTAATGAAACTGAAGTACTGCATTTTAGGATGTTAGTCTTGACAGTTATTTGGATTTCATAGCATGAGGTAATGCCTCATCATTGAGGAGAATTGAAATGCTGGCTCTTTAGTTTTTCATGCTTTATGTGTGATTTTTTCACTTCCCACACTTGGGGTCTAACTTACAGTTGTGTTCTTCCAACAGAATGGGTCTGATAAACCTTGCTTTGAAACTCTTCCTCTTGAGTCAAGCTGAGAGCTCTCTCCTGGACAGGGACCAAGAGCATTGTCTCCACAGCTTGCTTAGCACTTCATTAATAAAAAAATGACACCAGTTTTATCAACTTGGCAAGACATAAAATTGTTCATGGATATCCAGACCAGGCTGATCTCCTATTAGTTTAAATGTAGCGTCTCATTTGATGCTGCAGCAATATAAACTTAAGTTCTGTTGCTGTAAGATTAATCAAAACAGTGAATACTCAGTACTACTAAAAATGATAACAAAAGTTTTAAAGAGATTTTATATTTATGGATTCAATTACTCATCCCAAAGATATGCTTCATTATATTTGAAAGGGTATATCTTCTGTTTGGTAATTGCTACAATGAGAACAGATCTGGAGAGCAAATCTGGAGAACACTGGCTTTACTTTTTGCTTTTGAGGAGTCATTTCTTTGCCTCAGTTCTGTGTAATCAAACCAGAGGTGTTTGTTGACCATAAATTATAGGGTAAGAAAGGGGAAAACTGGTGACAGTTCAGACATCTATGAGAGAGAATTTGAAGTATATGCAGTATCTGTGTTACTGCTCCATTTTAGTGTATGTTTTCAGTATACTTCACACATGGGAAATAGGAGTCAAGAGTGACCTACAATACTACAGGCAGAAACTACTGAAGGTAAAAGAAACAAAACAAGAAGACATTAAATACCAGCAGAAGCTGTACTGCATAATCACAGTTGGAACTGTGCAACAAAGTGTAAAACAGAGAGCAGCCTAACTTCAGTTTCCTTCCTGTACCTTAGTTAATATATTAAGTTGTATTAAATGATTTCATGTAATCATTAGTTTATATTTGGTTACTCTTTTGGGAGGTTGGTCAAATAAAATGAAGAATTTCATTTTAATCCAAACATGTCTTGAATATTTCTTTGACTCTTCCTCAGAAACAAAGCTTCTTAATTTTATTTTATTAGAAGACAATTTTATTTTTCTAATGAATTTAATGCCTTTGAAATGAAACCTTTTGTTGACCTTTTTGTTTTAGTCTTGTTATGTTGCAAATTTGACAAACTTCATTAAAGTGTCTTCATTGAAAAAAGAGTAAACATTCGGCTTTATAGCCAAATACTCTTTAAGTATGAAATTAGTGACAGTCATTGATCATACTAAAAACTTTAGGTCCTCAAGTCAGAGACTTCATTTTTTAGGGGCTCAGCAGAATCCTTCCTCTTTGAACTATGAGCAAGGGGACTTTTGGAGTTGAGATACTCTTGGGAAATTGTAAAGCACTTCTGCTCTTTGATTTTTATGAACTTTTTTTTGTCTGAAGATTGCTAAACTGAAGTTCTGTTTCTCTATGAATGTTCAACAGACTATAAACAGCTGGATATGTGAGATCAGTTTTCCACTTTCAAATGCTTTACTTTTAGTTTCAGATTTGGTCATCATTGTCTGATGAATTTTCAGCAAACTCATCTTGATTTTGTGACCCTCTGATTATCTGAGCTGGTTGACTTTCATATTCTAGCGATGTCAGAATTTTCTAGGTGTTCTGAAAGAATAAAGCAGTCCTGTGAAACATTAGTTTATCTTGAGTCTTCAACTTCTCCAGCACTTAAGTCAAACTTTTCCTAAAGGTGTAAGAGCCTTGAAGTCATTCTCATCCCTGAATGTAGCTTTGATTTCTTTAACTTTTTCCTGACCCTGTCTGTCTTTAGATGTGGAAGACTGCCAAAATGTATTTATGCTTTACCTTGACTTGTGTTTAATCAAGATGGGAGTAATTTCTCCTGTAATTAAACATACGCATTTGAAGTTTTCTTGTCTCTTCCCAAGACATGGAAAATTAAAGTAGAAACACTCTACCTAATGTTTCCAAGTTTCTTACTATTAAGTCATCATCAAAAATTTGAAAATGGAGTTTATTTGGTGAGCTTATCACTCTCTGTTTAGTGGATTGTAGTGCTGCTGTTGTTCTTTGTCCCTTACAGGCAGAGTCCAACATGGTTTTACTTTTGTTTATTTGCCTATGTGCTAGGAATCTTTTTGTTGATTGTCTTTTCTGTGTTACCTAGTTAACAAACTTGTGGCACAGATGACAAGGAGTTATGTACATGCCTTTAAGTGTCAAAATTTTTGATTAAGGAATCATATCAGTAATTGCAAGTTAATAATTGGAGCAGAATTCATGGGACTACTTTAATGATTGAGATGTTTCACCAAGTATGGCAGTGATTTTAAAAAAGAACATGGAAGCAAAATCCATGGAGTTAAATCTTAAATTTTCAAACACTAGCTTATAATATTCAGGAGTTTCTATGCTAGCAGTGGTCAGCTTCAATTCAAGAGTTTTGTATACCCAAACAGACTACATGTAACTTTTAAAAATTAGTAATAGTTTTAACATATATTTATAGATTTATGATTTTGCAGAGTGTAGGGCAATTGGATTTGAAAACAAAAATGTTTTCAAAAGGATTTCCCTTAAGCAGTTTTTTAAAACCTCCTAATTTGAATGGATTAATTTTGAATATACAAGTGGATTCATGTGTGTAAGTATTAATGTGTTTTTCTGCTTTCCTGTTAGTGAGTATCCTAGGTTAATTTACCATTTAGAAACTTATTAACTTGCTAGCAGTATACATACTGTATATTTTTTGCCTCTTTAACACTCTGTAAAGTGTTTGTGTTTTGCATGTTGTTCATTTTTTACTTCACCTGCTATTCGTAGCCTTGACAAGAAGCCAAAGTAGTGTGTTGAGTACAAAAACCAGAGAGTCATAATTCCATACTGAAAATTATTTTAGATTTTTCTGGTTGTGGTTTTTTTATCATGCTATACTACTGTTCGTGTGCATATTAAGATGTGATGGGTTTATGTTTGCAAACTGCTAGGCTGTGCCATCATGCAGAATAAGGTTTTTTTATCTTCATTCGGGTGGAGCTAACTGGGCTCTTACTGTATTTAGCTGCATTAAGCAATTGCATTATCAAGAGAAGTATTGGGCTAAGTCAAACTGTAGTCTATAACTCCTAATAAGGCCAACTAACCAGAGTTAAAATCATTATCACACACACGTTAAGAATCTTGATGTATTAATCCTGCAGTGAAAAAAACATCTAGAAAGTTTTGCTGGCAAGACTGTACAGACTGTACAGTTTCAGTAGAGCACATGCACATTTAGCTGCTTCTGCCAGCAAAATGTAATGTAGAGTAGGATGGATATCCAAGCAGGAGAATTTATAAAAATATGCTAATGCGTCCAGCCAGTTCTCTGTGTATTGGCACAATTTCTTTCTTTCTGAAATGCACAAAATTCCTACAAAGAATGTATCTCAATATTGTATATGTATATCTCTGTATCTATATATATATCTCCAGTTACTCGTTATTCGTTGGTAGGTGTATATGTACATGGATTATTCATGGCAGATAAAGTTTAGAAGTCTCTGGAACACTAAAATTAGTGAGAATAATGAAAATTTAGAATATAGTATACTTGCAATTGTGACCTAAAACTGATTAAAGTTAAAAACCTTCCAAAACCTTACCATTCTTTTCTTTATAAATCATTAGAAAACTAATTTGATTTTTAAGGATGTAGAAAGTAATAATCCCAATTGGTGGTGTAATATGATTTATGAAGGAGATGCCCTTTGTTGTATTTTGAATGATAGATATAGAACAGAGTATATCTAGAAAGTAATTCTTATAAAATCTTGTATGCATCTGACTTTGAAAATATTTAAGAATGTAGTTAAAACACAACAGTTGGAAAAAGAAGTAGTTGTATATTCACTAATTATCTAACTACCTACTATTTAATTTAAGAAGCACATAGTAGCTAATGTCCATCCTTGCAGGTTGTTAGCGATTAATGAGATAATAAAGAGCTTGCACGTTTGATGTTGGGAATCACAGCTGAAGGAAAAATTACTCAACACGTTGCCTTATTCTTAGAGTTTAACTCTAATTGTTCAGCATATCCACCATCTGTCTGAGTGACTCATGCCTTTGGCTTTACTTCTGCCAAAGTAAAGATTCTGGACAGTTGGAGTATTCTTAACAAAAATATGAAGTGTTAGGAAGTGAAAAATGAGATGAGTTTTGAGTTATGCATCTCTTTGTACATCTTCTCCTTTACTTTTTTATATATCTTGTTTATTAAAAACATACTGTTCAAATCATGTAGACAAATGTTAGTTGACTTGGAATAGTCTGTTATGCTTTCATGCTACACACCAGAAAGCACGTAAATACATGGATATATCTGTTGCTGAGTATAAATATCCATAAAAGTTAGAGGTTGGCTGTTGGACATTACGGCTAATGAAGGAGCCAACACTTAATTTCTTCTCTGCTGCTTAGTATAGAAACATAGAATCATTTAGGTTGGAAAAGAGCCTTAAGATCATCAACCATAAACCTAACACTGCCTAGTCCACCTGAAAACCATGTCCCTAAGTGCCGTGTCTACACATCTTTTAAATACCTTCAGGGATGGTGACTCCACCACTTCCCTGGGCAGCCTGTTCCAATGCTTGATAACCCTTCTGTGAAGAGTTTTTGCCTAATATCCCATCTAAACTCCCCTGGTTCAACTTGAGTCCGTTTCCACTCATCCTATCACTTGTTGCTTGGGAAAAGAGACCAACACCCACCTCACTACAATCTCCTTTCAGGTAGTTGTAGAGAGCCATAAGGTTTCCTCTCGGCCTCCTTTTCTCCAGACTAAACAACCCCAGTTCCCTCAGTCACTCCTCATAGGACTTGTTCTCTAGACCCTTAACCAGCTTTATTGCTGGTTGCTTCTAATAATTATATTATTACAATATATATATTTTCAATTTAATATGGAGCCCTTATTATTATGATTTGGGTTGGGTTTTTTACAGGGCAATATCACCTAAAGATTCCACTCAATTTTGCAGTCTGTTGTGCTTGGTAAAATACCATTATGAAATACAAAAAATACACGGGCAGCTGGAAAGTCTTATTTTGCCATTTAAAGTCAGACCTTGAAAATTTTAGGACATGTAAATGTCTTTTGTCTGACTGCCATCTCCAGACTATTGTCTAGAACAACTAATCCAATGTTGGCTTCATACCTGCAAGCACATCTATGTATCTGTAGTCTTGTTCTGCTCATTAGGTCACTTACACTTCCCACAAGTTACACCCATTGGGAATATTTTTTGTATTTGTTTTCACCTAAGGGCTTTGTTCTGTGTTTAAGGGTTAGTCCATTCAAAAGGAAGGCTTATTTTAACAACAACAGGGTCTCTGTTGGAAACAACATACCTTTGGTTTGCGCCATATTAATTCTGTTCTCAGAGATGAATTTGAGGCAGCAGTAGTATAAAAACACCTCTTCCTGTGTTTTTACCAGCACTTTATCATTTTGCTGTTAGTTATAATTAAACCCGTAGTCTTAATCTGTATGCTTAAAATAGCTGCATGTCCTAATTCTTTCTTTTATTGCATCAGGCTATGTTTGATGCTTTGTCCGATCTCCCTGAGTGGTATGGTATAAAAGAAATGCAAGCAAATTGGATAGGTGACTGTGTTGGATGCTGTCTTGACTTCTTGCTAAAGGTAGGTCAGAAATTTCAGTGCTGCTGTCTTTGTTGGGCTAACCACAACTCCTGAAATGTGTGATGGGAGTGGATTTTCAGATCTAAAAATCTTAAAACCTACTAAAAGAGATTATTATATGTTCATGCCCAGACCAGTACAGATTCCTGAAAACCACTTGTGGGTTGAAGGAATACTCCCTGCTATACTCTTCAGGAAAGGGTTTGTGTGTTCAAGGGCAATATTGGGTGCAAGCTGGCTGTGTGTATTTATGCCAAAATACATGCCAGCTAATAAGCATTCCTGAAAGCCAGGACATTTAGGGGGGCAGTGCCAAGAGCAGTATCAAGTGACACTGCAAAAGCCAGGTGGGATCTAGCTGAGCTTGCTCCTCTCTGCACAGCACCTTCTCTGTCAGTCCCACGCTGACCTCAGGCAAGCCATTTCACTTATATTTGTTCATTATTTCATTTACTACAAACAATAATTAAAATAATGAAAACCACACAATTAGGTAGTGATGGACCTACAGAGAAGTCTAGATAGAAAGAAAGGAGAGGAAGGGAAAAGAAACTTTATGAAAATTATGATTATCTACAGAAAGACTTCAATTTTTTTCCATTTGTCTCAAGAGATGCAAAAGGCTTGTTGAATACAGTAGAGATTTTCAGAGACCATGATGGAATTTCAACCCTTGTGCTTCAAAGCTTTATTGTGCTTATTTACTCTGGTATTTTAAAATACTGAATTTTTGGAAACTTCAAATTGAGACAGCTTAAACTTTCTTAATACCTCTGAACTGCACATGCTATAAGGTGCATTTTTGTATTTAAGTTGTTTTTATCAATTGTTTCTGAAAATGTATATCAATGCCTGTTGTAGAAAACTCTCCTAAGACCCCCATACACTCTACAGTTAATTGACCTAAAATATAAAACCTGTTGATAGTGCCATGTGGTAATTCTTAAGCACTCTTCTATTACTCATATTTTATGTCCAGTTGTTTTAATATTGTGCCACTTCTCATTATTTTATTCCTGTACGTAAGTTGCAGCATTTACTTCATCAGAGAAGCGTAGTGGAAAGCCTGGTAGCTGAGAAAATCTTAAATTCTCTTTAGATTTCAGAGATAACATCTCATTGCTGTTTCTTGCTAACAGGGCATGTATATTACAAGTGAATAGAAGGATTCCAGGTTACTTAATCTAGCTCAGCAGCACAATCTAATGTTACGTATGATTTTAGAAATTTTTGTCAATAGATATATTTGGATAAACTGAGACAAGACAGTAAAGCAACTTTCTCAAGGTCTTAAAAGTAAATTTTGTCAAGGTTTGATTCTGGAAACTCCCTATAGTGGGAATGTATCTGTTTTTGATATTTAGAACTGTAGTTCTATAGGGTGATATAAATTTGTTAGCTGCATAAAAAGGAAGGGGAATCTAAACCCACTGCACTTCCAATGAGAATTTTTCTGATCTTTTTCAGGTTAATGGTAAAGTAACAGAAGAGAAGCTATCAGCTTACACCTATACTCCTGAAGCCATTTATGGAGCTTCCCATTTATATATTTTACCGACTCACAGACTGCTGCATGGGAATAGCAGTCTCAAGGAAGTCTTTCAGAGGGAGTTCATCCCAGGGAAAGGTGATATTTTTCTCATACTGTATTTTGTTGTAGAAGAGTAACAATTTTAGAGAATGATATTCAGAATGTGTGTCAAACTGAGCAGGAGCTGTTCCTGTTGAGAGGTCTTTTGATTCTTGGTATATGTCAAACAGTATTACATCAGCCTGTCCTGGCTTCAGATGTGGTAAGAGCAGCTATGTTAGAGTTCTTCCTTTTATCATGGCTGTAACACTTCACAGTGTATGAAAGCAGTGGAACAGATTCTTGTTTTCTTATGTACCAGAAGTGAATAGTCCAACTCTGGCTATGTCAGCCCATTGGAAAATCTCCTGGCTATATGGTAATTTGTCATTAGCACAAGGACAGCAGAGCCAGCTCTTGCACCAGCCATGATATGTTCCTGTCATAGGAAATCTAAGGAGGACAATAGATGACTAACACATAGCAAAGTGGATCACTGATAGATAGGAGAATAATACTTTGCTGTGCAGATCCTTGATTAATGCAGGACTCTAATGGAGTAAATTCAGAGTATCCCCATGGCAGGCCATGGCTTGTACAGAGCATACAAATAGTGGTAGTTCTTCAATTGGCATTAACTGGTTTCCTGAATGTTCCTACCACCAATTCTGCCTGTATTTAGTATACCTGGCCTACTATTTTTTTGTCGTTTGGAAAACCTGAAAAATTACAAGAGCAAGTACAATGTATACTGAACATTTTTGTTTCCACTTGAGGCTGGTGTTCAATATTTATTGTTTTTCCTCAGTGGTAAAGATGATCTTCATTGTTTATATAACATCTGATGTCAACAGCAATGAAGCAGGAGTCTTGTGGAAAATTGTGATGGTTGCACAGGAACTGCTTTATTTTTGAGTGCTTCATTTCTATAACCTTAAAAAGTTTGCTTGCTAGCAGAAAAAAAAAGGGACCCTGAATGTGTTGAGTATGTAGAGCTCTTGTCTTGAAGCTGAGCAGAGCTTGGAGAATTTTTGTTAAGGAACAAAGGAATAAGTTTGTGGTTCTTACAGTTCAGCCAAATCAAAGCACTAACTGCAGAAACATATCCATGCACGTGCCTGTATCTTTGTTGGATTTTGTGCTTTAAGCCAAACTACACAAGTGCAAAATGTGGTTTTAATAAAGACAACAGTATATTTTTTTATATCATTTTTATGTGGAAATACTTGGAAAAGCTTTTTTGTGTCTGTTAACAATAAGCTTTACCTTTTGGTTGAGCTAAATTAAGAAACACTCATTTGGAATAGTAACAGCCATAAGTCCTTGAAAAAGAGGCACAATTCCAGAATTGTAGCTCTGCTATTGTGTATTCCTGCTACTTTTAAATATATGCATTCTTCAGTTGAAATTGGCTGATATTTCTTACTGTTTCTTGAGCATTTCAAAGGCACAGACTGGTATTTTCCAAAGAAGAGAACATAAAGGCGAGCAATTTCTACATGGACTTTCAGATTTGCATTTCAGCCATGGTACATATGGAGGGCAAACAATGGCATTTAATTAAAAAGAAATTGTGGATGGCCTTGAATAGACCATATTTTCATATTAACCAAGACTTAAAAAAATAAATCATCAGTAACATTAACATTTTAATTTAATTCTTTGTAATTGTTTCCTTTTCAACAGAGATAGTCTTGTAACTCCCTTTCTTCACTGTGTTGTCATTTAAATAATTTAGAGGCTATGTTTTTATGTTTTCTAGGAGAGAAAAAACCCCAACTGTTGTATTGGAAAGTAGTTTAAAGTTCCAATAGCTTTACTCTTGGAGTACAGTTCTGTATTTTAGGCTATTATTATTTAAATAGAGGTGAGCAACCAGTTTTTAAACCTTCAATTTTTTAGCCTAGAAAAATTTATGTTAATTTAGAATCTGGTGTAAGTCTTCTAGTTTTGACAGCATGATGTATCTGAAGTAAAGATTTGACCCTTACATTGTTCATTATCTCATTATAATACTATGCATACATTCTTTTACATTTGTAACTGTAATATCATCTCTTTACGACTATTATAATAATGATGGGAGCAAATGAGCACAAGAAAGAATGCCTTCATAAACGGGAGTTATTATTTTCGGTTCCAGCATAAAATCAAAATTATTGCTGGGAGGAAGAGAGAAGTTATTTTTAAAAGCAGACTTTACTACCCACTCAGCTTCCTGTTCATGAGGTTTTTTGGGTAGTTGCTTTTAAAGAGCGAAATTATTCCTTTTGTACTTTTTTTAAACACAGGGAGGAAAGCTATGTGCAGTGGTTCGAGTGTGGGAAATTTTCTCTTTTCTCTAGAATATGGATATCTCAGACACCTGAAATTTGAAAAAGTGATAATCAGAAATAAATAAATATATCCCTTGTGTTAAGGAGAGTCATGAGATATAGCAGCCGTATTCTCTAAAATGCTGTTACTTTATTTCAAGCAGATTTCATGCATTGCAATACAAGCCTTTCCTCAGCTTAGCTATGAAGATACGAAGGATGCTCTTAGCAGTCTGTATTTTAATTAATTATAATCAACTTAAAGGCACTGAAAAAGTTAGAAACTGGTCCAAATTGGGATCTGGGCTTTGAATCCTCAGAACCTGGATTATTCAGATTTGATTTTCTTCTTGCTGAGCCACCCAAGCTACACATTTCAGTAAATTAATTTCAGTTTATCACAGTTCTCACCCTTGATTCTCTCCTCTCTCCCCTTCCCAGTGGACACTGGGTTCCTCATCTCTAATATGAATATGAATATTCTATCTGGAAATCAATAGGTTATTTAGGTGCTTTTTTTTAACAGTGGTCAATATTTCTTATGCTTTGTAGCTCTTCTGTAAGAAAGCAAATCATAAGTGTAGGACATATGCTCCCCTTCAGTTTCATTTGAATAACTGGATTTTTTACATAATTTTGTAACAATGTATATAAGTCAGGACTTACTAGAACCGATTTATACAACTTTACAGCAGACCTGCATTTTGGCCAAGGACCCAATTTTTTTATTATAATCCAAATCTTACTCTGTTTTCATTCAGGTGTTTTTTGTAAGTATGTTTTCTAATCATGAAAATTTTACCAGTCCGACTTACTGAAGATTTTGGTACGTCTGAGCTTTTTAGAAATGTGATTAGGCTTTTCATTTTCTTTCTTTTTTAAACAAAATAATAATATAAATTTAATGCATGTTTAAGATAAACTAAGTTCTAATATTAAGTAATGTTCTTAGCATATCTTCTGTCATATTTTACTTACCGTGATTGTTACATTTGTTTTCAGACTCGCTTACTTCAGTGACAGCTGTGAATTTGCTTACCGATCAGGAGATTCCTGTAGTCATCTCAGCAAAAGACAATTTTGAGAATTTTCTTGATACTAAAATAGGTATGTGACATTTAATGTGTAAGTGGAATGGTAAAGTTTTCGGTTGCTGTGTTGGAGCATGAGATACTCTTGTGGTTAATCTTTGAACACAGTGGCTCTCTTCTGGACTTTGGAACTCTGTTCTTCATTCCTGTTCTTCATTAGTGAAGAAGGAAGGGAGAAGTAGCTATGTGGAATCTGTCTGGAGGAAGAGATTTATATGATGATTAATTTTAATGGTAATATTATAAAATTAGTACATTTAATGAGCTAAATTTGAGGATCTGCATCTCTTAAGAGGACTGATTACTTACAGTGCATGTGTATTTGGCTATCTTACCATCCTTAATCAAAACAGAACTGTACCATTGTTTGACATAAACATTTTGCAAACAACCCCAACTTCTAGCTTTTTTTGTGTCTTGTGTTTATATAAATTATGTGTATCCTTACAGAGAAACGTTTCAGACAGAAAAGCTACAAAACTTCCAAGTTTGCCTTTTATCTGATAATATTTGTGTTGAGGTCAGTAAAGTAAATCAGAATAGGTAGTACTTCTGTTCAGGTAGTCTTGGACAGTTATCTTGGAACCTTCATCCCTGAAGGAAGCAGTCCCATAATTTAAGGCATCTGACTTAGGACTGAGGATCCATAAACGGAGGGGGAAGGGTCTTGCTAGAGGATACTCTGAAGCACCTGGGGGGGGCTTCAGTTCTCCAAGCTGTCCTATGAAGCTGCCGGTCTTACTCCTTTGCTGCATAGGGAGCCTAGCCCCTCAACTTGAGCAGCTAAGTACATACAGTTAGATGATGTGACTGTCCTCATAAGTAAAATTAGAAATGGCACTAACTTTTAAAAATGGTGTCCATTTTTATCTGCACCCTCCTAATTTTTGTTTACTCTTGTGTTTTACTGTGGTCTCATCTCAGGTGCATTGAGCACACCATGTCTGTGTGAGTCCTAATAGGAAATAGTTTTCTTCCCCCTTTCTACTACCTTCCTACCTTAACTCCCTTTTACTGCCTCTGTGTTGTTGATCTTTCTTCCTGCCCTGGAGCTGCTACTTTCTTTTCTGTGCCATTGTCTATATTGGCTGTTCCTGCACAATTGGACTGGATAAAACAAGCTGACTGTGCAAAAATGTCTTGGATGACCCTCACAAGGCCGATGGAAATTATCCACTTGGGCAGTAGACCTTACTTATAACATGCCCGCATGTTACACTTTAGAAATCAATCTGTTTTTGAGAGCCAGAACCTTTCCTTTTGTAAGAGAAGCCAAATAATTGAGATACCTAATCTTGTTTTTCATTAAAAGCTTCCAGCTTGCTCACTGGCATGTACCTTGGCCTTATGTCTGTTGGAAACTGGCCAGCTCTTCCCAGGAAGTTCTGGATGCCAGCTGTTGAGCTTTGCGAATGTACATTAATAGCATCGTCTTTTCAAAAGAAGGAAGACCAAAAAGTGGGACCCACTTTTTTCCATTTGCAGAGCATATTGAGAAGCCACCTGTTGCAGGCTGCAGGGCTCTTTGACAAATTAAGATACATACATTATTCTATAACAGGGCCTTGAAATGGCAAGAGTGTACATCTGCTGGAAAGATAGAATAGCAATTCTTATTGTGCTAGTTAAGAAGTTATTTGTTACAGGGGAGTTTTGCTTGGTTTTCTTTAGTTAACAGCTTCTAAACTTCCATATATTGACAGAGTTAATGTATAGCAGGCATTTAATTGCCTGAACAAAGATGATAGTTACACTGGTTTTGAATGAAGTAGTTTGTATATTAATAGTTCTAATGTGCTCAGCAATATGTTGAGAGTTTTTGTCTGTATTTTTCAGAAACTTAATGTTGGCATTGGCTTGTCAGAATAAGTTTCTTTGCCTTTTAAAGATGACAGCAGTTGTGCAAGATTGTTCAAAATATTAAATAAGTTATTACTGAAAGGAAAAATATGCAGACAGATGTATCTGTAGAAATAATAAATCTGTTAGTATCTCAATCTAATTTTAGAACACATGTGATGATAAAGTTACGAGATTTCTTAACCCACCCTGTAAAGCAGTCCTCCAAAGTAGAACTAAGATGTATGACTGTCCCAAATAATAAGATGCAAATGGAAAGAGAACATTGGGGTCCTTAAGTACTGAGACTTCTATAACTTGAACGGGAGTAGGAATTGCTCTCAGTAGTTATATTCTGAATAGAAAATTGATGTTATTTGAATTATTTTCCTGCATTTATAAACAAATCATGTCTTTCATAAGAAGTGAAAGGGATAGTAATGTTAGAGACTGCTGTGTTGTGGTACATCTTAATAAACTGTGAAATTAGAGACTTAATTTACTATTGAAACAAGAAGCATATTTCAACTTTTGTTTCTCATATTAGCAAACAGAATTAAAATTTGTATTATTTAAATATATTTGGATAATATAACTTACATATTGAAGATTTTATTATTTATACAAATTTTGTAGCCTTATTTTTAGTCTTTTTCAGAACCCTCAAATGTTCAGCCTTTTCTGAGGTAGGACATTGATCTGGGTTACGGACAAACTGAGACAATGTGTTTGTAATTATTGCTGCTTGAATTTCACTGCTTAAAGAACGTGAAAACATTTTTATTGTTCTTAGATTTTTAAACTCCTTTGGGGAAATAAAATTCATTTTAAAAAGAGTGTTGTAGAAATAAAATCTTTTATCCTTAAACTGATGATTCATAGCCATGTTAGTCAATTCCAGAACGGATTTGGTTTTTTCTCCCCTCCTAGGAATTCCTAGTACTAGTGCAGAAGATGCTGCAGTAGCTAAGAATCTGGGTATTTCTTTCACTGAAGTCATTGAGACATTGCCAAATGGTTTGGAGAAAGTAATTAATTCTGCAGAGGTAGGTATACAAGTATGGCGTTCTCAAGAGTGCCAAATACTTTGTATGATTAAAGGGATTTTTTTTTTTTTAAGTAATCAGCTTATGATACCAAATTTCTAGGAATAATTTAATGATTAAATATGTTGGCTCTTCTGTAGCAATAAAATAAGTTTTTTCCTTTCCTACACAAGAGGAAGGTACAGTATTGGTCTGACTTTCATAATGGAAACTGAATAATTAAACCCTTGTTTAAAGTTGATTCTTATTTCATCATCTCAGATTTTAAAACATTACCTTAATAATCCATTTTTCACATATTCACTGAAATACGGTGTGAACCTTTATGGTAACTTATCTGCTTGAAGTGACAGAAATCTTATCTTTAAATAAGATATATATGGTGTTATATCTCTTGAAAAAATGCATTTGATAGCAGACAGAAAGCTTATTTTCTGTTACTTTACAGGTAGGGTCTAAGTGATTAAGATGTTCGTGAAATCCAGAATAGAAAAACCTAAAATGAACACAGGAGAAAGAAAGCTGTTTTACTGTTTTCATTTCCTCAGTCTTTACCTTGTCTTGGTGATATTTTGGAAGTTTCATTGTACAGCAATTGATTAAAAGATCAGCAGTACATGCAGATATCTGCCAATAAATGCTAAAGAGGTCTTCAAGACTCTTTCTCAGCCTTGTTCTATTCAGACCATCAAGGACATTATCCTTTGAGCAAGAGGGTTTAAATGGGTATCTTGTATGTGAATAGTCTCTTGGAGAGGAGGACGTTAAGCAGCAGGAAGGGGGATATTGATATGAGGCTCATAAACTTTGACTCTCAGAAATTGCATTTGTGCCTTTTTTTTTTTTTTGGTCTGTTCTTGCATTTTCACTGACAGCAAGTATAAATTTTTCTTTCTTCTGCTTCTCTTTTTTTTTAATCAGATCACAGGCATGACTCGGCAGGAGGCTTTAAAAGCTATTACCCACCAGGCCAAAAATAAAAGAATAGGTGGAGACCTAACAAGTGACAAATTAAGAGACTGGTTAATATCTCGACAGCGGTACTGGGGAACACCTATTCCTATCATTCACTGCCAGACATGTGGCACTGTCCCTGTACCTTATGAAGACTTACCTGTGGTGTTGCCCAATGTAACCACCTTCACAGGCAAGGGAGCTTCACCTTTAGAAACAGCTCCAGAATGGGTGAACTGTTCCTGTCCAAGGTAAGCCAATGCTGCATTTACTGCTCACTGGGAGGTAGCACTTTGTGCCTGCCTGTTTGTTACCTGTCTGTAAGCGTTGACAATTGACCACTCCAAGACAGGATACTATTCCAGACTGATGTTTAGTCTGACTCAGCATAGGCGTTTTTTTCTTATATACTCTTGTAAAACTCCCTTTTTTGCAACACCCGCTGCTATTTCTTCATAAACAAGCTCAAGCAAAGCTCTCTGTGTTTAAGTCGGAGGAAAGAAAAATTTGAAAATAATCATTTTTCTCCTTGTCCCCTATTTCTTAACAGTATTTCTTATTTCATTTACTAAATAATTTTCATTATCTTTCACCAGTGGAGTTCATATAAAGATTATAATGATTATTGAATGATATCCTTTTGTAAGGAAACTAAAGTAGTGTTCATTCTCTTAGCAATAGTGCAACAAAGTGTTTCCTCAGCTATATAATTCTTTATCATGAAGAATCACATTCAGTGTACATTACAGATAACAGCATGTATTTCAGGATGGATATAGTAAGTATATGCATCTTGTCAGTGCTGTTATCTTTACTGTTTGTAGTCCAGCTGTTTAAGAAATAAAACAGCCTAAATAGTGAGAGAGATGTCGTAAGAATCAGTTGTTTAATTTTGAGGGCTGCTTAGATACTCAGGAGTTGGCATACAGGTTCTCCAGAAGGAACTGGTAGAACATGAGGTATCCCGGAGACACTTTTCATCAGCAAGTGCAATGCAGTGCTGCTGCTAACAGACTGACCAAATGGGAAGTACATTATCAGGCTGCCAGGCAGGGAAATCAAACATTTAAATGGCGTTAGGGCTCTCATTGTTAATGCAGCAGTTTCATAACATCTAAATTCATTTTAACATTTGAAGGGTAGAATATCAGTGTGGTTTTCATTTCTAATTAGGTAGCTTATGCACAGCACTTCTGTGGTTCTCTGGGAACATGTATTTTGACCTTTGTTGATAACGTATATTTTATGTAAAACACACTTTTACTTCCATGTTTCTGCACAGAAATTTTCTTCTCAGATATGCCTATTTAAATTACATATACTAGTGCATTTTAAAGTGTGACTCTTGCAGGGAAGCCTTACTAAACAAGATCCACAGGCTTACTAAAATCCCCAGAAATGCTTTGGTCTACAATTCCTAATTTCAACGGAAAAATTTTCGTGATGTGACTGAAAGTCATTGTCTGCACTTTTGGCTTCCTCCTGACCTTAATTCAATGAATGATTTTCTTGTTTAGCAGGCAACAATGTACTTTTCATGTATAGCAAGTCCTTATGGTTTCTGTATAGTATATTGTGAGATACTGTGAATATATGTGTTAGAAGTTAGTCAGAAATAAAGGCTCACAGGATTAGTTTCTTGTGGTAGTTTGCTGAAATTAACTTTTTAAAAAATTCTCACTTTTATTTGGCTTCTTATTCTCACCTGTTTCACAGCTATCTTCAGTATTGCTCATCCATATGTATGATACAGTTTAAAATACTTTGAATTATTACTTTTGTGTGTGTATAGTCTTCCTTGGTTTTCCTTGCTCTGTTACATCATCCTTTCCTTTAGTCCTTCTCTCCATTAATAGTTTGGGTGTTTTTATTAGTTGCATTGAATATCTAGAATTAATAAGGAGAGCAAGATGGAAAGATACAGAAGTCTGTATTTGAGTGACAGTAATGTTAGCAATCTTAAATATGAGGAGATGCCCAAGTTATTCATTGTTATATATAAGTCCAGGTAATTGTGTTAGTTGTCCGGAGGTCGTCTAATGAGATTACAGTGTTGTGCCTCTAATCACAATGTTAATATAAATTGTATACTTTGTGAAAGATGCCCATGCTGTCTGTGTTAGTGAGCCACGTCCATTTAGAGTACAGGCAACATCGGAGGCATGAAGCGGGTATAATTATGGTTCAATGACTGTAAAGTATTCTTGTTTTTGACTGAAAAGCCATTCGGTTTCAATGTAATATGGCATTATTTTGCATTGGCCAAGTCTCCGCTTGTATGTACAATTGAATAAAATGCTTGTTCTGTATTAAAAAGGAGTTAGAAGTAAAATCTCTTTACTACATTACTCCCATTGAATGAAAAACTCGCTGGTAGAGAAGGAGCTGGGACAGAGTGAAGGAAAATCTTAAGTGGTGATACTCTCATAAACTTGCCTCACCAAGCCAAGCTGAAGTATCAGGCAGACAGGCCGATACATGTTGCAGCTCAGTCATCAAGCCTGACCAGAGACTACATATGCAGCTGGAAAATATTATATAGCCACTCCCCATTTATTATGTATATTTATTCCACATATACATATATTTAAATTTACATAGTTTTAAATTGCATACATTTGTTACATATAGCCAGTGGTATTTATAGACAAGTATGTCACAGGTTGCAAAGTTTTATTGACATTAGAATAATCCCACAGTTTTAACAGTATGAGTTTTAAAGAGGGATCATTTACAACAAATGGAAGTTTATTAAATGTGATTATTGGCTCCTACAAACAATTTGTATTCAGGGAGAAATTAGCAGAAAGTAACCTGAGTTTCTCAGGACTGCCAGCATAACTCCAAGCAAAAATTGATTTGCCATAATCACAAATTAAAATTGTTCTACAAGATCTAGAAGAGATTTGCTACATCTCAGTGAAAGCTGAAATTAAACTTAAGTTCATTTTTTCTAGAGATAATAAGTGGAGTCTGCAAAGACCTTTTTGTACAATCAGTGAGAGGCAACCACCTGCTCCTTCTGCTAAATGTTTATAAAATGATTTGTCTGCTCATACCTAACGAGTGTGATATATATTCAGTACCCATTAACTTATGGCAAAGTACGCTTGTCTGTGTTTTAAGACTTGCTTCGTTTCTTTTAAAATGGCACTTCTAAAAAATTCCAGGAACATATGATTGAGAGGGCTGTCTGGTGCAGTGCCATCTTCTGCTATTGCTGGATGTTATAGTTGTTCGGGCTTCTTTTTGGTTTGCATTTTGTTTGGTTTGGGAGGGAGAGGGAAGGAGAGTCAGCCCTGTTAATGGTGTTGGACTTTTTCTGAAAATGTCACTCTTCAGACTGTTCAGACCCGTTTAGTTTTCAGTCTAAATGTCTTCATGGCCACTCTGTACATGGTTGTTTTTTTCCAAGCTTGTCACTTACCTAAAAATAGCTTTTCTCCTTCTCTCTTGCTCAGGTGTAAGGCAGCAGCACGGCGAGAAGTCGATACCATGGATACATTTGTTGATTCTGCTTGGTACTACCTGAGGTACACTGACCCTCACAACACGGACAGGTGAGGGCTGCAGGCGCAGGGCCCTCCAGGGACAAACCCGCTGCACAGAGTAGGAGGGAAGGAAGAGGCCAGATGCTCTGGTGCTTCTACCATCTAACTGCCTTTGGAGAAGCTGGCTTAAACCCCTGTGATGCCCTAATTTTGTACCTGTCCTCTGACCTGAGTGCAGCACAGGGTAGACTAGGAACAGCTCCACAAATATGGCATTTTGTTGCTCCCATGCCAGGAGATCTGCAAGAGCAGGGTGTGTAGATAGAACTGTGGAAGCAGAGGAGCTACAGGGCAAGGGGCAGAAGTTTGCATGAAAGAGCATTATGGGGCAGGGCACAGAGGAAATGTTCAGCTGAGGAACTAAAGATAGTCCTCAGTGGAGGGTGCCATCAAGAACAACAGCCTACCGCGACTCTCTCTGAGACTGTGGTAAGTTGCAAGGAGTGTACCCTCCCTGGCAATACACTGATAAGAGGGATACTCTGCTGTAACATCCAGCTGTCAATAATGGCACCTCCATTTCTCTCCTTTTGAATTCTGGTAACTCTTGCTACTTCCTCATGCACAGACCTAAAGTGAAGTGGCATCACAGCAAGCTCCTGCTGTTTGGCACTTTGACTATATGCATAATTAATGAAAGGAGATTTTTCATGTGCTGTGTATTAGTGGCTGCAGCACAGAGAGTGTGGGAAGATAGATGTTGTTATTTAGCTGTTTTTTCTGCTTCACAGTCTGCCTGTAGTAGTACTGCTGATAGCGCTGGTTTTTCCAAGAGGAATTAGTGGAACAAGTCTACTGTGTAGTCTGAGGAAGATACAAGGAGATACTGATACCACATGTAGGGCTTTTAGGGGACTTACTTGTTTGTTTATTACCCAGAGCAGTGTCTGGGTACATACTACATACTGAGTGATTTACTATAGCTGGGCCGATTTTTTTTTTTTATATTCACAGCACTTGTTTAGTTAAACTAAAGAAAAATCTTCTGTGAGCACTTCTATTTCATGTTAATTTAAATTATTTTCTAGTGATAGTGTGAATTTATTATTAAGTTAGGCAGATTGCTTCCTCTCCAGCAACAGTTTGAAATATTTTTTTGTGCATGGACAAGAGGGACTTCTCCAGCAGTTGAAGAAGAAATAGTCGGATGTAGCATCCAGCTGTGGAAGTAACAGCTTAGTGTAGCTAAATCTGGTTTATATTGAAATAAGAACATTTATATGGACTTCTGCACTAGATTGCTACCTCCATTTGATTTTTTTTTTTTTTGAGCTAAGCTGTGTATATGTAAACCCTTTATTTTCATAAGCTGTATTTCACAGGTCTAGAATTTGGGAGAATTACTCTTTTGACTGTGAACAAGTTAGTTTTGATTTGTTCCACTAAAAACATGAATCCCAGATCCACGATTTGCTTCTGGGCTCATCTGTGAGGAAAAAAGGGTTGCTCTTACAAAAATACGATGGAATAATCAAACTAACTGACAAAACAAGTAGATTTGTTAGAATGGGGCCATAAAGCGTACTTTAAAGAAAAACATCTATACAAATGGTATTTTGAAACCAGGAGCCTATTACAGGAGACATAACAATATTTAATGAGGCAGTAAGCAATGCTAGGAAACCATGCAGGTGACCTCCAATGACATAGTAAATATGATGTAAATGACAAATTTACTGTAAATCTACCAAGCATCCTTCAGTTGAAGTACAATAACCCGTCAGACTCTTCAGAATGTTTTGTAGCCTTAAACTGCATCATTGCCCCCTAATGGCAACAATTCAAACCTCCGATTAAAAAATCAGCTGGTTTTGAGTTAGCATGTCTTTTGTCTTTCACTCGAATGTATTTGTTTGTAAAATTTGATAAATACTAAAATATTTAAAACCTAGCCACAGAGTATTTATAAAAAAAAATAATTTAAAGAGCAAGCAAATAGTTTCAGCAGTTTGTTAGGTAATGTATATGAAATCTTAGTTACTTGCCTAAAATATAGGAAGATAATATTTTTGTGGATCTGTGTCCCAGTGGAAATTACTTTTTTGTCTATAATTTAATAAGCATATCACTTCTTAAAAATTAAAAAGATCCGATAGCAAAATAAAAGTTTTACTGTACATGTAGTGCTCTCAGCAAACAGTGGTGTCCAGCCACGTATGATGATCTACTTTAGTAGAGCTGATCTTTCTGCTACACATTGTATTTTTTTTTCTATATTTGTGTTTTTTCAGGCCCTTTAATAGTGATTTAGCAGACTACTGGATGCCTGTGGATTTGTACATCGGAGGAAAGGAGCATGCAGTTATGCACTTATTCTATGCAAGGTTTTTCAGCCATTTTTTCCACGATATAAAGATGACAAAACACAAGTAAGCTTTATATATTTCTATAAAAATCTTTCATATATGATTTGACTAGTAAGAGTGTTAGTGGACATTGTTATGGTGGTAGAACACTGCATTAAATAAGCCTGAATTTTCCTGCTTGTCAGTCTCAGCTAACTACTTGGTTTCTCACTGTCAGTTGCATTTTCTGTATGCATACGTACATAGCATTTTTATTTCATGAGTATTAACTGGCTCAGAGCAAATAATAAAATGATGCTGTAGATTTTCAGCCTGCAAAAGCTTGCATAGACTAGTAATTTCAGGCATTCTTAGTGGTGCTGTTATTTCAGATTAGGTAACTTCCTGCCAGTAATACCATTAATTTCACTGGAACCATGCATATGTAGAAAACTAAGCACTCCTATAATTCACTGCAGTATTGGAGCTGAACAGTGCAAAACACTTCTTGATAAGCAAAAGCAGTGTATTTTTCTGCTGTCAATTTAGCTTTTATTTAATTACTTTTATGTAATAACTTTTAATTACTCTTGTTGCTGATGCTGCTGTATCCTAATTCATCATCCTCTGGTTTTGGTTAGAGGTAAAGTTTGAGGCAGGAGGGTGAGTCATCAGGGTGAGTTCTATTCTTTGTCCTCTTAGTTAGATTCCCAGCTTGACATTCCCATTTTCACTGAAATTCTGCCATTCTGTACCATAAAATACCATCACAGGAATGCCTCAACTGGGAGGATACTAGTGTCAGAGCAGTGAAATAAATACTGCCCCATGCTCAGTCTTGTTCTCTCATCAGCAGAGACATTTGAATAGATTGAGTCAAAATGGGTAATCCCATGAGAAGAACTGCTCAGTAATTTCTGAGCGGGCAACTTGTATGCATTCGTTCTTTACCAGTATCCACTCTAAAAACTTCATGTGAAAGAGGAACCTACATATATATATCACACTGAATGCTCTTGAATGCAGTAGTTTTGCTGCAAAACTAGAACTTAAGTAGCTGTGTGCTGGAAGAAGATGGACTAGTTAGTGAAGCCATCAGAATATTTCCCTGAGTTATTTCATAATCATAATGATGAAAATAGAGGATGCATTTTCATTCTTCATTCTTGCCTGCAATATAGTTTGCAGTGAAATCTGTACTTGAAATTTTGGATGTGGATGATTTGTGTACCTATGTTTCATTCTGTTGTCTCCAGCTTGCATAGCTGCAGCAGGAAGGCTGTTTCTTCTCTCAGGGAGTGGACCTCTCAAAGCAGACCCTTTCAGGGGCACTATTCCTTTAAGCAGAGAATTTCAGAGCTCTCCCTTACAAGCAATTTCAGGCTTATCAGTTCTACAAAAGACTTTACAATCCTAATCTATCAACTATCTAGAGGAGCTGTAACACACAACAGCAAAACTTTCTTTTGCTGGTCAAATTCTTCCACCTCCCAAAATAACAGTAACGATGGTGGCTTAAGTATTGTCACTATAAAGTGAGACCACAAGGAAGGGGGGAGGTTTGCTTGCAAAATACATGGTCTATTCTGGTGTGCAAGAAAATGTTGAGGCATGGAAAGAGGCCACCTTCGCTGAAAAGGGACCTCCTGAGTGAGCTCAAGCACTAAAAGAAATGCATGGAAAGTGGAAGCGAGGATGGGCTACCCTGATGAATGTGGAAGCATTGACTGTGTAGGCTAGGTAGAATTAGTGAAGGCCACAGCTTATCTAGAATTGAAAACAGTGAAGAATGAGAAGGCAGTAAGAAAGACTTCTGAAAAGAACATCAAGAACATTGAAAAGAATATCAAGGAAACCTTGGCTTGACACAAAATCAGACAAAGACCCTAGTAGCAAAGGACAATCTTTGCCTTGGCCTTTTCTGCCAAAGTCTGTGCTTAGTAGGAGAATTTGAAGGAGAGAGGTACTACTCACTTTAGAGTAGAATGGAGTTAGGGATCACTTAAGTGAACCAGACATGTACAAGTCCAGGGGATGTGGACTTGTAAACTTCTAAGTAAACCAGACATGTACAAGTTCCAGGCACATGAAAGACAAGGTGACTGGGAGTAGCCCCCATGGATTTACCAAGAGGAAATTATGCCCAACTTAATCTGCTTTCCTTCTGTGGTGAAGTGATTCTGTTTGTGGATGAGGAGAGAGCTGTGCATATCTTTTGCCATGACTTTAGCAAGGCTCTGAAGTTCTCCCATGCCATCCTTGTAGTCTGACTGGGGAGATACAGGCTGAATGGGTGGACTACAGCACGGGTGGAAAAACTGGACCACCAGGCTCAAAGGGTCAGTGCTTTAAGTCTGACTGACAGCTGTTTGCAAGTGGTATTCCTCAGGAGTTGCTGCTGAGACCAACTGTATTTAACATCTTCATCAACAGCCTGGGCAGTGCAACAAAGTGCTTCCCCTCAGCAGGTTCACTGACGACTGCGCACTGAGAAGCCATTGATACTCTGCATGACAGAGCTGCTATGCAGAGGACTTTGATGAGTTGGAGAAGCAAGTCTGAAGTGCTGACAGGAATCTGAAGTACATGGAGCAGATTACCCACAGAAATAGCTGGAGCTGTGCCGACTGTGCAGGGGGGGATTACAACCGAGAAGGGCTTTAGGGGTCCTGATGAACAGCAAGTTAGGTATGAGTCAGCAGTTGCCGTGAGAGTATTCTGTGCTGCATTAGCAAAACCATGTCCAGCAAAACCATGTCCAGCTTTGATTACCTCTGTTAATCACTCAGGAAGGTACATCTGGAATATTGTGTCTGGTTTTGAGCCCTACCCCCCCAGTGTGAGGGACATTGTCAAACTGAAGAGGATCTAATGGAGGAACACTGAGATAGTCAGGGGCTGGAGCATATGGCATACCAGGAGAGGCTAAGGGAGTTGGGCATGTTCACCATGGACAAGACTAAGGAGGGAATGTAATTGCTGTCTGCTGCTACCTAAAGGATGTTTATAGAAGAGACAGAATCAGACTCTTCTCAAAGATGTGCAGAGAAAGGAAAAGAGTAACAGTCACAGGTTGCTGCAAGGTCCACCAGGTCAGAGGGAAAATAGTTCTGACAGTGAAGGTGATCGGACTGGAGTAGTTTGACCAGAGAGGTGGTGGGATCTCCATCACTGGATATTTTCAAAACTCAGTTGGATGGGGCCCTGAGCAACCTGAAGTTAGGTCTGCTGTGAGAAAGGAGTTGGGGCAAATGACTTCCAAAGGTCCCTTCCAACCTACATTATTTTAAGACACAGTGATTCTGCAGCTGTATTAATTTGGAATGTGTCTTGTTTACATTCCACTGTGACAGAGCAGTAGTACCAAAGCTGTGTAGTGTAGACTGGTCTAAATATGCTAAATTGCAGAAGAAAACTCTAACTTCAATTAAAAAAAAATGCTTCAGCATTATGTCTAGTGACAATAGCAGAGAAGATAAAAATTTCTTTCTGTAGAAGTAGTTTGCGAGACTGTGGAGAATTCCTTTGACACCGTATACAATCTCAAGAACTGTTGCACATGTGAAGATACGTTACATTATTGCCCCTAGGATCTGTTGTTTGTACTGCTTCTACGTGTGCTCAGACTGCAAGATGACTGTAACAAATTCATCATCATGCACAAAATTGTTTGCTTGCTTTAGCTCTATGCAAGTTAAAGCATTAGGTGCTCTTAAGCCATGAAGTCAAATCGGGATTTTGTTTTGATGTGGAAATTGAAACCCCTTTATAAATATTACCATGCATTTTAAATGTTTTAGCATTTTTAGAAGCCACTTTTGCTCAGCTTTCTGTTAGACCAGCCTTTGAGCAGTGCTAAGAGATATGAAAAGGGTAGTTAGAAACAGCAAGCTTATTGTTAGGAAGCTTAAAGTCATGGTGTGGAAGTCCACAGCTCCGAGGGAAAACATTAAAATCTTAAAAAACACTGCCCCCTTGTGCATTTTTCAATCTTTCCCAAGTAACTCAGGTCTTGTTCACTGATTAAATTAGTAAAATTGTGCTATATCTCAGTTAATGAGAGCTGCCACCATTTAAATTGTTATCTAGTATCCTGACAAATTTTTATGATTCCTCTATTAATCTATAGTAATTTTTCATTTTGATAGGTTTTCTTCATGGAAATTTTCATTGTTTGGCTCCTATCCTCTGACTTCCAAATCCACCGAAATATTTTCTGATAGTCTTTAATTCTATATTAATGGCTATTAATATAATAAATTGAAAACAAAAGTTAAAAATTCTGTAGTTTAGATTTTCAGAGCAGTGTCCTCAAATATGATGTACATTACTGTTATAGAAATATTATAGGCATCATATATAAAATAGGCATTTAAAGATATCACACGTGCTTCCGTAGAAAATGCAATGTTTGTAGGCATCTAAAATTGTAAAGGTAGCAATATAATTTAAATATCTCCTGAAGATGGGCATTTTTTTTTTTGATGCATTGAACTGGAGATGGCAGGAAATGTTACTCATTTCCTCAGTAATGACAACACACAATAAATGGCACCCTCTGGGTATTGGTACATGTGATAACAGATTTAGCTCAAATTGATGTAATTTTGTGTTAGCAATCTGGTCTATAAAGTGCATCAGTTCTAGAATTAATTAACAAGCCAGTCAGCCCTCCCAGCTGTGACCACTGCTGGGAGAGGAGCCAGGTAGGCAGCTGGGACCAGCAACCTCCTCATCTGTTTCAGCTTAAATCCACCATGGCAAGTGTGTGCTGACACACTCAGTTACACCTGCTCAACTGTATTACTGCAAGTACAAGTTACACAGAATTCAGCTCTTCCCTAGGTTTAGTAATCAGTTCTGTCTGATGCATAATTGGAAATGGGATCTTGCACATTGTCCCTGAAGGGTTATAAAGCAATAAAGAAGTTTATTGTTGCCATTAAATCAGCAGATTTGACCTGATAGAGAGCAACTCTATTGAGTAAGAAGGCACTATTTTCACATAGCTGCAGTACAGAATAAAAAAAGGTATGTGTGTGACAGGAGTAGCTTATTCTGTGAAGAAAGGGTGTTAGAGCTTCTCTGCATTCATTAGGAACTTTATCACTAGTGTTGATTTTAAGTAAAGGCACTCAGCTATTGGCTGTGTAAAATCTCAAACACTCAGTATTGTTTGATGATTTCTGCCTGAAATGATCAGCTCCCACATCCTCCAATCACTCCTGTTTTGGCCTTCTACAGGATTGCTGTATTGTTGCAGCTAGATCTAACAGCAGGTTTCACAAGCACCTGAACTCAGCTGACAGTGACTGACCAAGGTCTTGTCTGCACTCTAGGGCACATCATTGGGCTCCCTCAGCCTTTCCAAAGGTGCAGGATGCAAATACATGCAGTGAGCTCCCTTGCTAGGGCTATCCCTTCTTCGAGTCTGCTATTTGTCACTGTTGCAGGCTCCACACAGTCCTTCCAGCCAGGTCATTTGTAACGGGATTGAAAGTCCTGCTGTTCACCTTGCATGGAGCAGAGCGAGGAGCACTAGGACATGGCACTGAGCAGGAGTTTCTGATCTGTCATTAACACTTGCCCATCCATCCATTGTGTGCTCCTATACAGAGAGATTGGTCTGTCATAGAGATGAACCTGTATGTGAACTTTACTGAAGGGAAAAAGATGGATTACACACTTCATGGCACAGCTCATCCTTTTCAGAGGTGTCAGGCAGACTTCCCAGGTGGGATCCCATGTGACCTACAACATGACTGAAAACTTCACACAACTAAGGCCCTAGTGCCCATACTCCATCCAACATGAGCACAGACTTACTTCATGGACTGGTGAGAGCATATCCTGTTCCAGCATCCTTACAGTCTGAAATGCGATTGAGCACCTCTTCTTTTACCGTGCTGGAAATGTCCGTCTGTCTGCACATAATTTCAGTTGTTCACAGTGGTATGGCTCAGGAGGTATTTCTGACACCAGGCCGTGCCTGGGTGCTCTAGTATTTAGGTCGGAATTGCGTCTCACCTGATGTGCTGTGGCGTCTTGTCAGTTCCCTTCTGCAGCCAGGAAACACATCGCTTTCTCTGAGGAGGAAGGTTTTAGGTGTGTGATTTTATTACTGTAAATTAAAGTGTAACTCTGCATGTGACCGTGAGATGGAGCCACCACAGCACTGGCAAAATTACTGTGCACTTCAGGAGAAATTCAGTACAGGGCTCAATTTGTTTCTGAGCCCTGTGTTTATTAGATGGGCTCTGGCTTTCTCATTTTGGGCATGTCTCCATTCTCTTGCGGTCTCCCACTAGGAACACATGGGAGTTTTTTTCCCCATACTTGGTAATGTATTTTGTATTGCATTTTTGTAGCCTCTGTCAGCATAAACAAAAATAGGAAATGCTTATTCCTTCATTGAGCTTTAATAACTTCACATATGATCTGAACTCACTCTGTCATTAAAAATATGTGTTCCTTGAAAAATCATTTCCAGTGGAGAGCCCTATCTAATTTGGATGTTCTGGCTACCTCGTTAGCTTTATTTTAGATAGCAGCAAGTGTAGCTATTTTAATACCTGTTCGAGATCTTAGACTGAAGTACTGAATGATAGGGGGAAAAATTATTTTTATTTTTCCTTACTGTGATATCTTTAGTTTGTAAAAGAAACTTACCCTGAACAGTTATCTCCTGAAGCATTTTCCCACCATTTGTTGATGATAGGATTACAAGGATTTTGTTCCTGATTTTCATCTTGTAATTCACTTGGATAATTTGAGATAATTATTTGAGATTTTAGATAGTCATTGCTTCCTATTTTTAAAATACTTGTTTGTACTGTCTAAATTTGACTTCACTTCTCATCTTAAGTTGCTTTATTTCTAAACAACAGGATTTTCAAGGCAGCTTGTGAAATAGTCTAGAAAATATTTAGAGATGCTCGAATTGCTACTCTTACTTAACACTGTTGATAAAACCAGGTGGCATGGCAGAGACTTGTACTGATTGGTGACTGAGCAATACACCACTATGCGCCAGTACTTGCACAATATTTACAAGTATACAAAATATGCAAGGAAGGAAACTCATGTTCAAACATGAATATGTTGAAGATAAAGTATGAAGCCTGTCACTTTCTCTCTCCTAGTTTAAGGCTTTTCTTTCAAATATCTCCTTAATTCAAAGTCATCAAAAGGGTTTAGAGACTAGTACTTGGAAGATATCTGCTTTAATACAGTTAAAACATGCATAACTGTTATATAATTTAATAATACCATATTATTAAATAAATTACTGTGTTTTAAATCATGTATAAAGTGTCATATAATTTATATTTCCTAATAATGTAAAATACTAAATTAATTCCTTAAAAGTGAGTAGAGTTTTGGATTATGATTTTTTTGTACACATGAAGTAAAATATGGAAGTCTGCTTTTACTGTGTCTTCTTTAGATGGATTTATTCTAGCTTTTAAAAAAATATGTAAATAGGAGTAATGCATCCTTTTTACATTAAGTTGTATTGGTAGCTATGTGGGGCTTTTTTAGGTGAAAGTGTGAAGGATTCAGATTGCTTAAAGGTGAGCACAGGTGAGCATTAGGAGGTGGTAACCAGAGCTGATTGGCACATCCTCTGAAATGATGGTCACCAATGTCTTTGTGTTGGAGGATCCAAGGAGAAGGCTGCCCAGACTGTGTATGCTTTCTGGGTCTCACTCCCTATCTCCTCCCTGACCCACTGGAGCTGCTGTTAGAACTGCCTTACTTTCCAGGCCTATTGAGTGGGCACAAAAACCTCTAGAGATTAATTTTGTTGTCTTTTTTTCAGTGAAAACAGTGACAGACATCTGACTCAATGAATTAGAAATGCAAGATCATTAAAGGAGGTGACTGCAATAATGTATCTGTCAACTAGAGCAGTGTTTACTTAGAGTTTAGTTCTTGCTGAGTGCACTACTGCCTTTAGCTTTGATGCTTTTAAGACTCTTTTTAGCTTTATCATGCACACATTTGATGAGAGTTTACTCTTCCTGACGTAAATTTTGCTAGAAAAGTTTTAATGTTCAAAATGCTAAAAAAAATGATCCGCTTGATATATGAACTTTCCAGTATTGCTACTTTACTAGTGTACTTTTTTCTTACAGCTAGGTCTTCATGGCTACTTCTACAAAGGGACAAGGCATATAGGTGCTTATGTTAGAGAAACTCTCTTTGTTTATAGAAAGAAATGTGCAGCAAGATTTTGATTTGTTCAAAATACTGTGCTCCTCTGAGAGAAGCTAGAACTAAATATTTGTAAGATATTGAGGCCAGGTGCTTGAGCGCTTTTACACATGGGGATTTATCTTGAAGTTAGTGAAATTGTGCTGTTGGCCAAGAAACTTGTGTTCGTTATCCATATGCTAATTTGGAAAGTGATAGTAGAATAACTTAGTACTAAATTGAGATGCAGAATGTGTGCAGAATACAAATAAATACTTGCCAGCTAGCCACCATGAGTAAATGCACAAAGTACTCTTTCTAAGGTGACAACCATTTATGTATAGTCAACTTGAAATTCTTGTTTCATTAAATAATTGTGCCTGATTGGCTCAACACCTGAGGCTTATCATTAAGTATGCTTTTGACAGCTCTTTTCAACAGACAAGTTTCTTTTTCCTTCCATCCTTAGGGAGCCTTTCCATAAGCTCTTGGTTCAAGGTCTTATCAAGAATCAGACATTCAGACTAACAACAGGCCAGTGTTTGAAGAGAGAGGAGGTTGATCTCACTGGTAAGAGAGACTGCATGGGAAAATCAGCATAGGTGCATCCAGAAAGTTAGGGAGTGCTTCCATGTACAAGTCTCAGTGCTGGGAAAATTTGGAAGAGAAAATGAATCCTTGTAATATTTGAACTGGAGAGCAACTTCTGTGATTTTTGGATCCATATGCACTGCTGAGTGCATGGAGACCCTACTAATCCAGCAGTTCTTAATTGCATCCAAACAGTGCTATAGTATGATTTTAGCTTCAGGATAGTCCAAAAGAGCAGAAGTCAGTTTTGTTAAGACAGTGCTCAGCAGCTTGCTGAACGGAGCTAGTAGTCCCAGCAAACAGGTGACCTACAAAAACATTGTGGCAAAGCTAACACAGATGTTGATGTATTCAGTAGATATTAGGAAAGTAGAATGGGTGTAGGAAAAAGTGCTGTTTCTCAAGTCCTTTCCAGTGCTTTCACTGTATAAGCTGGAGCGGCAAGTCCTTGGGGACCTGTAGCAACAAGAGTGGTTTGGTCATATTGCCTCCCATAATCACTCCTTTCACACAACCTTGTTTTCACTGTTCTTCTCCTGCATACAAACCCCATAAATCAAATAAAAACCAAACAAACAAAACTTACGTTTACCACTGTCTGCTATCTTACTTTCTTGCAGAAAAGCTAGGGCTTTTCTGTAGCAGGTGGTTTTGCTTGGTCACACCTTTATTGGTGTAAATGCCCCTTTCCATCTCACAGAAGGCATGTTCTTGTCAGGATAACTTACTGCAGTTGAAACCTATTAAATCTGGTGTTTGTAAAACCTAAATGCAGGTCAGAATTGTACCAAATCAATACACATATCTAGAAGGTTTTAGATGGCATGGTTATAACAATGCTTAAATCTCAAGGGCTGTCAAGGTAGCACATAGGATGAGTGCCAGATACAGCTTCCAGATAGTAGAAGGAGACTTTCTGTAAGGATGTAAAGTGGAAGCATTTGAATATTAATTGTGTTAAAACATTAGAGTAGGAAAAACCTGGGAGGGAAGCAGGTGTTTACAACGGGTGTTTTTCCTCTTTAAGCTGTTTGGAAACCAAAAACCCCCACTAGAAATAGTTGGTTTTTCTTAGGCTTAGGGAACAACATTAATTGCTGTTACAAATAAGCAAAATTTGTTTTGATACTTTCCATATGTTTTAATATTTAGGAACCGAACCAGTTCACCTAAACACTGGTGAGAAGCTCCAAGTTACTTGGGAAAAAATGAGCAAATCTAAGCACAATGGAATAGACCCTGAAAAATTAGTGAAAGAGTATGGCATTGACACCCTACGTCTTTACATTCTGTTTGCTGCTCCTCCAGAACAAGATATTTTGTGGGATGCTAAAAGTAAGTTGGATTGTTTCTGTTGGTTTGGTTTGTTTTTTTCCCAATGTGTTATATTTTAAAGACAAAATTAGTACAATTCTTCATGCCCAATTTTTGGAACATCTGAATCAAAAAAGTATAAAGAGCAGGTTTTACTGTTTGTTTCTTTTAAAAGAGAGAGGGTTACGAGGCTGTCACTGAGAGGCAGGCTTGCAAGATTATTGCAAGCAGCTTACCTCTTACAAACTAAAAGGATGTATGAAAAATATTTCTTAAGTGGTATTTTATTCTGCAGTATTTTTTATTAGCTACGATTGACTGAAAATGATTAAGATTTTTTTCTTTGTAATAAGATGCTTTTAAAATCAGATTACAGATAAATTGCAGTATTTTTTAATTTCCATTTATTTACACACATATGCAATGGCTTTTGTAAGATGGACTATGAAATATTTCTCAGAAGGATCTCACTAGAAGATAATCAGAGTTCCCAGTAACTAATATTTGTACACATAGGACATTTTTATAAGCTTATTTCTTGAATAAGTTCAGATTTACCCTCCTATGCACTTATTTACTGCCATCATGTCTGTCATACTGACAGATCTTACTGACA
Organism: Athene noctua; assembly: GCF_965140245.1. NCBI lineage: Eukaryota > Metazoa > Chordata > Aves > Strigiformes > Strigidae > Athene > Athene noctua. The sequence goes on from NC_134038.1 coordinate 153,169,366, forward strand.
TACCATCATGTTTGTCATACTGACAGATCTTAATATTTTTTTATCTTCTGTGGTTCACACATTTTAAGGTAGTCTTATGTATACAGTTAAGTCTAGCCCTCTTGTGAATAAGGCTTTAATAAAACACTCCATGCCTGGTTTAAAGGGTGTACTCCCTCGTTCTTTCTCATGTTAGCTTCTTGCTACTTACTTCAGCCTGCAATAAGCATTATTTCAGTTGGTATTTGTCAACCTTTATATTAATATGTATTCATTTATATATTATTGCACTATTGTATGTACTGGAGGAGTGGGCTTTATGACTTTTCTCAGTTGGCTTTCTGTCACCATCTAATCACAACAGTACAGAGCTAGGCATATGAAAAGGTCTCTTAAAAAAACCAAGCTGGAATCAAGCTTTAACTCCTGCATCACTAACAGTACACAGGTACATAATTTCCTCTGAAGCAGCTAATTCAGTGATGCATGATCATTTTGCTGTATGTGTCCATCTTGAAAATGGAATAATTAGTGTGAGAACAGTGGGTACAAAATCATAGCTGCAAAGTATACTAGAGCTTAGTGGTTGAACATTTTTTAAGAAAGCTAAGTATGTGCAAGTATAATGCTAGCAAAAAATGCATTAAGACATTCAAACCAACCTGTTTACCACTTGAGAAATACAAAGAAAGATTTTGGAGTCATGTCATGTCAAAAGAGTATTGGAAGATGTGGACAAAAGAAGATGTTAGCAGCCTAAAGATACTTCCAGGGGAGAAAAATGGAAAGTAGGTGAAAAGCATCTCTTACATTTTTAAGCTTGTTCTGAATTTCTTAATGATAACAAAATAACAAATCTTTAAATTGAAGAAATCAAGCAAGTTCTGGTGGGTTTGACCTTGGCTGCATGCCTGGTGCCCACAAAGCTGCTCTATCACTCTTCCCTCAGGTGGGCAGGGGGAGAAAAATATGATGAAAGGCTTATGGATTGAGATAAGGAAAGGGAGATCACTCACCAGTTACCATCATAGGCAAAACAGACACAACTCAGGAAAATGAATTTAATTTATTACCAATCAAATCAGAGTAGGGTAATGAGAAACAAAACCAAACCTTAAAACACCTTCCCCCTACCTGTCCCTTCTTTATGGGTTCAGCATCACTCCTGATTTCTCTATCTCATCCCCCTGGATGGCACAGGAATTGAGGTTGGGGTCAGTTCATCACACATTGTCTCTGCTGCTACTTCCTCCTCACACTCTTTCCCTGCTCCAGCGTGGGGTCCCTCCCACAGGAGACACTCCTCCATGAACTTCCCCAACATGAGTCCTTCCCACGGGCTGCAGTTCTTCACCAGCTGCTCCATCTTTGTTCCCTCCCACGGGGTGCAGTCCTTCAGGAGCAGACTGCTCCAGCGTGGGTCCCCCACAGGGTCACAAGTCCTGCCAGCAAACCTGCCCCAGCGTGGGCTCCTCTCTCCACGGGGCCACAGGTCCTGCCAGGAGCCTGCTCCAGTGCAGGCTTTCCACGGGGTCACAGCCTCCTTCGGGTGCATCCCCCTGCTCCGGCATGGGGTCCTCCACAGGCTGCAGGTGGAGATCTGCTCCCCCGTTAACCTCCATGGGCATCAGGGGAATCTCTGCTCCAGCAGAGATGGAGCACTTCCTCCATATTCTTCACTGACCTTGGTGTCTGCAGAGTTGGTTTTCTCCCATATTCTCATTCATCTCTCCAGCTGCAGGTTCCTGCAGAGTTTTTTTCCCTCTTCATAAGTATCACGGAGGTGCTACCACCATCACTGGTGGGTTCAGCCTTGGACAACAGTGGGTCCATCTTGGAGTCAGCTGACATTGGCTCTGTTGGACACAGGGGAAGCTTCTAGCACCTTCTCACAGAAGCCACCCCTGTGCCTCCCCACTACCAAAACCTTGCCATACAAACCCAATATAGAAAACTGTCTTATTCAGAGATGTGAGAGACAACTTGTAAAAACAGGCCTGCGAGAAACACAGACTGAGAAAAACAGCCTGAGAAAGACATAAAAGTTAGCAGGGGGAGTGGCGACCTTCCGAGCTAAGGAATGCCTCAAACGCTTGCAAGATGAAACTACAGTCACGGAGTGGATAGTGCGGAGGTCGAAGCTGATGAGGCTGCCCAAATAACACAGGATGCAGCTGGACAGGGAAGCCCTGTGGAGACAGGACGGCTCTGCTGTGGTGCACCTGGCCAGATTTCAAGGGCCATCTGTCCAGTGAATGACCTTTGCTTCGTTATCCACAAAATGCGTATTAAAGTTAATAAATGCTATCCCTGAATATGCTAACAAAGACTAACAAGATCATGCTAATTACATCATCCCATGCAATACCTTACCCCTCCCCATACATGGCATACATAGGTATGTAGGTCAACCTAGGGGATGGACCCAAGGAGTGTGTGCATAAATCAAAGGGTAGGAAAGAGGAGGGGGGGACCCAGAGAGTGGAGTGAAGTGAAGAAGACGGATGCCTCCTGGAACCCTCACTGGTGGGATTGATGCAGGAACCCAGACCAGTGATCTCTATTCCTCTATTTCTTCCATCTCCCTCCTTTCCTTTTTCCCCTTTTCCTTCACTACCATTAGGAAATGCAAGGCATACTGTATTGCTTGCCACAACTCATGTACTTAGCCAATTATCATGTGTCCAGTTAGTACATTGTGGGAAGTCAATAAATGTTTGGACTTGGACACTTGTCTCACCGTTGTCTGCTCCGTTGGGGATTTACGAATCTGAGTCACTTGCCTCCCTCGTCTGAGCAGGATGTGACAAGATACTATTAAATACAGATTTTCAGTTGCCATGATCCTTCTCTTCACTGTGTTTTGATAGCCTTTTGAGGATTGCCCTGCAGACTCGATTCCTTGTCTTTTCAGTGGTGGGCATGAAGGCAGGGCCTCATGTCATTCTCTCCCCCTCCCCCCTGGTGTGGACAAGCAGTCTTCCGGACTTTGTGGGATCAGATGTGGTCAAACTTCCCCAGCAGGTTATTACACCATTATTACAGTTCAGATAAAGACAAGCCTACCATTTCTAGATGATCTACATGCTTCTGGAATGAACAGGAGATAGACGGTTTGGAGAGAGCATCGTATTCCCAGTACCACCAATGAGAGTTCATGAGAATCATGCAGACATAGTCAATCAGGTTCTATTTTACTGTTCCCAGATGTGCAGGAAGTCTTTCATCTAGTGTAATCAGACAGATAATCCAACTGTATTGCAGTCACTCACATGTCTTGTAATTCTCTCAGCTTAGCAGTGGCCGTGGCAGTCTTTTCAAGTGCAGTTGCCAGAGCAGAGTTGGAAGCTCTTGCCAGCTGGGATGTCTTAGGATGTGTTGATACTGTGCAGTGCAATGTGATGTAGTGTTGTGCAGTCTAGTAGAAACATGACACATCTGGAAGAGAAAAGCTAAAGCCTTATCAGTGCCACACCTCAAGCCATACCTTCAGTAGTGGCCCTGCACCATACCACATGGAGGACCTGGCTGTGAGCAGCAGTAGCTTGGGGCCTCTGTGTAGCACAGTCCCTAGGTCACAGAAACGCATTCTTAGAGCCGCCATGGAGGGGGACTGATGCCTGCAGGGTCAGTGTGAGCAGCTTTATAATCTCCCCATCCCAAACTAAGCTGTGTCAAAAGATGATACCAAAGATCAGAGCCTATAGTCATTAGCACAGTAGCATTTCTGTAGCAACAAAAGTATATATCATTTCTAAAATCAAATTTTAGAAGAAACCTCTCAATTTAAAAAATGTGTGTGCATACGTGTGTGTATATATATGTATGTTTGTATTCTTCCATGAGTTTGAAAAATGAGAGCGTGTTTTGTTGTCATTAAAACACTAGGTGAGCATTCTAACATCGACATGGGTTATTTTACAGATGTAGCAAATTTCTTGCTGAATATATTTATTTTAAAGTCATTGCAGAAAGATACTTTTGTTTTATCTTAGTGATTTCTTTCCATGAAGGCAACCCAGCATTATTTGTAATGATCTTTTTAATTGCATTGACACTTTTAATTTAAAATACAGGGGGGTTGTAAAAAATCTTTAGCATTCAGTTTCCTTTCTGCTTTTCTTCAAAGTTTTGGATTGATTCATTGTAACTGAAATTTGTTTCTACGATCTTTTGTTAATCTCAGCTGATGCTATGCCAGGTGTTCAGAGATGGCAGACGCGCCTCTGGATGCTTGTAACCAAACTTATTGAAGCAAGGACTTCAGGAACCATGCCTAATCCTGAACTTCTGAATAAGAAAGAGAAGGCTGAAGCCAGAAAGATCTGGGAGCAGAAGAATCTGGTCATTTCTGAGGTTAAAAGAAACACTTATATAGTTTGTAAATATCTAAATAAGTTGCTGCTTATGCTAAAACTGTATGCTTGATTTACAGAGCCAAAAGCTTTTTCTCCAGATGAGAGGTTCATAATTTTAAAGTTAATTATTCTCTATATAAGTAGTTTCATTTACTTACAAATTCTGTGGGACAGAAATTTTTGCAAAATAGTAAGATTTTGATTGGCAAAATTTCTGTCCTCTGTGTGCCTCCTTGAAAGGATGAAATGTTATGGCATTAAAAAGTTATCAATCTGGGTTTCAGGTAACTCCGTTTCCAGTAGCAAAGCTATAGGTGAGTTATGCAGGTTATCCCTAACAGAGCTTTTTGACCTGTTTGCTTCACGCCTCATTATCATGCCTGATGTTTCATATAGAATGAAAAAAAGTTGTTGGTGAAAATATATTGGCGTATCCTAAAAAAAAATAAACAACCACTAAAGTGATTGTTCATCTCTTCTTACGTGCTGTCCACTCTGTGATTAGTGTCAATTCAATTATCCAGGACTCAGAAGGGAGACATAAATAACTACAAAATTAACTTAAAATACTTTTCTACAGATAAAAACTTTTCCTGATTGAAAGTCCATGCTGAGAGACCTTTCAAGTCTTTTAACAGACTTTAGAATTATAATCTTGCAATCTATGGACAAGCTTTCACCAACATAATAGGATTTACAAATATGAAGGCTTCTTGTGGGGCATAGGGAATATATTTTATTAAAGGAAATAGAGGGTGATTACTAATACACAGTTGTCATTGGCATTGCTTGAAGCTTTTAAAATCCTGAAACAGAGGGCAAGCTAGTCAACTGAATTTTTATATGATTATTATTTTCCCATACACACATGTGATTGCATATATGATGTGTTTGCATGCCCAAGTGATTTTCATGTAAGAGGTAAGATGGGCATATTTCACAAATTGAAATTGATTATCAATAATTCTTTTTCATTTAAAACCCTAGTATTCCATGTTTGAGAATTTAAAGTAATTAGTGATAAACTTTTTCTTCTAATACCAGGTAACAGAGTACTTCACAAAGGATCATTTGTTCAATGCAGCTATTTCCCGATTGATGAGCCTCACTAATATACTCCATGTAAGTACATGATATTAATGAAGGTATTTTTCTCTCAGACCCTGTTCCTGTAAATTTTTATACAAAGCAGGAGCTGCCTGAGCTATAGGTCTGGGTTTCCATAAGTCATTTACTGACATAAACATTGCCACTAAGTTGAGAACCTCATTGAATTATTCAGTTCAAAAGCAGCACATTCTAGTATCACCATAACACTGAAACACATATTTCTGCAGGAAGAGCTTGATGGTATTAGAGTCACTAGATCCTGATGTTTACATCTGCATCCTGTAATTTCAAAAGAATACATTTCGATTAGCTCTGTTCTTTGTTCTCTTTTGTTTTTAACCAAGTTGCATAGATAGCTAGGTATAGTAGTTTATTATAGAATTACCAAACATTCTGATTTAAAGGAAAAGGTTATTCTTTGCAAAGAAAATCACACATAATCTTACATTCCTCAGAGACAGCTTTCACCACTGAATTGTCTGCTAGAGTTTGCAAATTCCCTTCTTTAAAACAAATGTAAACATAACTTAGGTCTTTAGCATTTTTTATTTAGATTATGTTGTTTATCAGCCAGTGGCCATAGATCAAATATAATAAAGTATTATTGCTATTTTTGTTGCTACTCTTAGATCTGGTTGAGCAATCCTTCAGGCGTATAATGGTAACCTGATCTAGACCAGAAATCAAATCAAAATTTGGATTTTGCAACTTCTTTTTTGAAATACCACTTATGCCTTATGGATTCCAAGGAGATTATTGCCAAATTTAAGGAATTTAACACAAAGTTAAGTGGGATGTGCACAAGTGCTGTACTGAGATAACAAGTCTGGGATTCTGTGTGGTATTGGGAAGGTGACACACTGATTCTTTATCTCCAGCTCAGTGATTCATATGCATTTTTGGGCTGGTGGATGGTGATGAGTGAATGTTAAAAAAATATAAATAAAAATTGGTGTCCTACAGACAGATGTTTTGAACACTGACATATTTTTTGACCAAAGAAGTCAGTGCAGTATCTTTCAAGAACAAGTTTCCGTATAGCATGCTGACACTTCCTCTTTTGCTCCCATTTGAAAGGAGGAAGTGGGGAGGTGGGTGAAAGTTAAATATAGAAAGCAAGTAGTAGTTACTGAAATGTAGTCAAATCTAATTTGCACTGATCTATTAGTATCAATGATATAAGATACCATCTGACAATATTTGTGGGCTGTGTCAAATCACAGGTTTTGGACATTTTTCTAGTAGATGGGAAGGAGTGTTCATCACCAGGAGAATTACCCACCAGGTAATTCTCGTAAGCTGATGTGCATTGACATTTTTCTGTGCTGTTTCTTTAGAGGAGTGAATTAAAAAATAAAGACAGAATCTGAAGGGGGTGTAATCTCTCAAACAGGCAAAGAAAGAAAAAGTTCATCCGGTTACTTTTAGTGCTCTATCTTTTCTACTAAGATACAATAAATAGAGGAATGAAGGTTGCAATTTTGTCAGTCTAGCACCTTTTGCAAGAAATGGAAAATCTTCTGTACTAGATAAACTGAACACTTTACTAAAGCAATCTGAACATTAAACTGTAAGAGCCTGTGCTGCAGTTTTCATTCCTGAAGTTTCCTTCAGTTCTAAAGCCTCACTTTGTCACTGAATTCAGCTTTACAAAAGCCACTCTAAGATCCTGTACAACTGAACCTTATCTCAACAAAAACCATGCTGCTTTCAGCACAGTTTGACTCTCTTATACAAGCACCTCTTCTCAGATAGCTCTAGTTTTACATAAGATTGCACTTCTATAAGTGGCAGCACTCAAAATGTTTTTGAGGAACACTGTTGTCCAGATGGGTCTGTGCTCAGACTCCTGTACTAGAGCAGATCCCCAAGGGCCTGCATCAGCCTCTTCAGGATTAGCTTCCAAGTGTTAGAGAAGAGCACTCTGTGACCAAGAGTTGCAATTTTAATTCTCCAGAACTTTTGACGAATTTCCATTTTATTGTGAAATTATGCTGTCCTAAGCATAGACATTGATTTTAGGTTTTATTACTGCATTTTCTTCTTAATTTAAACTACTTACCCCCCTACCTCAGAATTTTAACGATTTAATTTCTTTTCCTTCTGTCTTTTCATTTAGCAAGCTTCTCAGCCTCTTATTCTCCACAGCACAGAATTTGAAGATGCTTTGGCTTCACTCTGCATTATGGTTGCACCTATGGCTCCGCACATTGCATCAGAGATGTGGAAAGGTATTTATAGAAGTAAACTTTTTATTGATGTTCCAGGAAAAAAGGCAAAAAGTTTTCAAAAATGTCTTTAACATAGTACATGTATCACTTATCCCTGAATTCTGCATCTGTCTTGTCACCTTCTGTCATAATTCCTAAACAAGCTTGAAACTTGTGGTGGTCCCAGATCTCTCGTTCTGCTTTGAGCTTCTTTCCCCTTGCATACAAAGGTGGATTTTTTGAGACTAGGCAGAGAAAGGGAGAAGGAAAAAAAATTCAAGACAGGACTTGCACAAGAAATTCATATGTCAGCTGCTAGCTTCTCCTGCCTATGGGCAAAGTATTAAGAGTTGAACATGAGGATAGAAACAGCCCTTTTCAAACAACTGTTTCAGAGTCTTTGAACTACAGATATTGTCTTTTAGGAATTCAGGCAAAAAGAACCATGTCAGAAGTCTGTATACTAAAAGGACTAAAGGAGTGTTCAATAAAAATCCTATTCTCATAGAATTCTCCAGAGACTGAGGGACCTTATGTTGCAAGTTAACCTTTTGTGGAGAGTGGGAATGGTAGACAGGAAATCTTTTTTAAGATCTGTCACAGTTGTAAACCATGAGGTCTGAATCCCAAGCGGGCCAAGTTGCATGGTGCTGCTACAGTTAAAGCCTGTGAAATAAGGGATGTGCAGTGCCAGAGTTCAGTGTTGCTTTTAAAGTTTATTGGGAGTCCCAAGACGTATGTGGGAAGATAGGAATATATTCTGCATTAAGACTGGCCACAAATTGCTATGTGGTTTTGGACTTAATGTTAGCTTTTGGATGTTGTTTTAACAGGTTTATTTTCAACAGTCATCCTAAAACTTTGTGCATTCAAGTGTTTACAGAGCAGAGCTACAAAATTACTTCTGTTTTAGAGTTGTGCATGGCCCTGTGATAGTGTTAACTGCCAAAGAAAGGCTGTTCTTGTTCAAAGCACTAACATAGGGGCAGAGACTCTGGAAAGAGCAAAATATTACGGAGAGTGGTTTTTTTCCTGGCTTTTTATTTGCAGTGTTTATAAGATGTCTTACTACAAGCTGAATTGTTTAGACTAAAGAGTGGCATCAGATATGATCCATCTGGAGAAAGCTACTTCTGGTCATTATTCTCTTACAACATGAAGTACCATCTAATTAAAATTAAATGGAAGTAATTGCCATGACTTTGTTTTCTTCATTGACTGAGCTGGAGGCAAAAAAGGTCCAAGCTAATTACTTAAAAACAGTGCCTTGTGAACTTGAAATTTGAATACGTATTAGGGAATACAGAATTATCAAATAAGTTTGATAAAATGAGAAAGAACTCTAGGATGTCTTAACTAACATAACTTGCCAAACATAAAGCTTAATCCTGTAACATTTTGAATGTTAGAGAAGGCCTGTCAAGGTCAGGCTGGATGGGCCTTTGAGCAACCTGATCTAGTAGAAGATGACCCTGCCTATGGCAGGGGGGTTGGAACTAATGATCCTTAAGGTTCCTTCCAACCCAAACTATTCTATGATTCTATATTCTAAGTCTTTTCTTACTACTAAAATCACTGGAGACTGATAAACATTTCCTGGGTCTCTCTCTGATGTAAGAATGAAAAGGAAACATACAAAAATTGGGAGGGTATTGTCCTCAGCTTGTGTCTGCATTTAAAGATAAAATTTTACTTGTGTGATCCAAAGACTGTGTGTTGTAATTCAGTGCAACTAGCATACAAAAACACTGTGTGGTGGTTATTGCCTGAAGAATTTTATGAATAAACAAGAAAATCATAATCTCTCTTAGCGTGGTCATCATTACATTACATCAAAGTTATTAAACAATTTTATTAGGAGAACATATGTACATTTAACTACCACATTGTGGTAAGAAGACTATGTTGTTTTGTAATAGTCAAAGTCTAGCAATTCTGTCCTGGGATTGTGTTTTCTGGTGAAAAATGTCCAACTGTAGTCTGGAGAAAGATTCCTCAAGGTCATGTTCCGAATTGCACTCTGGTTCCACCAAGTCTTGTTGATCTTCTGATGTAACAGGTGTCTTAACTTTATTATGTATAGATGATGATGCTTTCTTATTTTAAACAATTTCAGTATAAAAGTTAAGCTTTCTAAATACTCCATTTAGTTTTCTTTGTGCTTTAGTTCTCTATACACACCCAGAATTAAGTCCCTGTTTTTGTACCTTGGCTTTGCATCTGAGTATAGGGATAGTGCTGCTTCCTCTCTTGTAAATTTGTCAGGAAAAGGACTTTGTATATTATTAGCTCTATAAATAGCACCTATAGAGTGGAGCCCCACACTCTGATGAAAGCCTCTGTCTGCTATTGCAATGCCAAAAATAAACAACACATAAGCGACATATTTAAAATTAAATACTGACATTTCATGCTAAAATAACTTGTACACAACCTTTACATTTTGTGTGGTTTAGTGATTAAAACAAGGAGCATTATCTTTCTACAGGGAAAATGAAACTGGGAAATTTGAAAGCCCTGTAGTTAATATCAAACAGAATTTTGCAGTTGAGTAGGAATGTTAGTAGGAATGGTGGCTTGTCTGTACCACATCACACTTCCTTGTGTATTGAAGCTTTTTTTGAAGAAAAGGGATTTTGCTTTCTTATCATTAGAAAGTGTTTACTACATAATGAGATATGCTTAATATTAATTTTACTGTGGCCTTAAAAGAGAGAGAAGAAAAGAGCATTCTCACTAATTTTGACTGTTGCATTGTGCTTCACAGGATGAATAGTACTTTTACTGTTGCATTGCACTGTAATCTCTTTTATGCTTTTATGCTTTTCTGATCACTGATTATGGTCAGGAAACATTTAAGAAGAAATTACAATAGAATTTAAAACTAAATGTGAAATAATAACAACCAACAATAAGACCCTGACTTAATGTATTGTATTATATTAAGTTAATTCTGCCAAAGATTTGAAGAAAATTAAATCACAGAACTATAGAACTTTCTTGCTAAGCACCTGGAATGAGACTTTGTGGGGGTAATAAAATAACTTTCGACAACTGGAAGCTTTTCTGCAGGTGCAAATAGTATTTTTTCATTTTAAATGACAGGTGTTCTGGAAACTGAAAGAAAATCAGGCAACTTTTTTTCCTTTTATAGTTTTGGAATAAAAAGCTAGGCAGTAGAGGCTATAAATATTAGAATCTTGAAGGCTCTGATGTCCAAAAATAACTGATACTGTTAATTTTATTCAGTAATTACATAAAATATTCTCCTTTGCTTGAAAAAATAACATTACCTGCAAAACATGATAAATTTTAAGTATCTAACAGATTTTCTTAAATACTTAAATACTTGCAACTTAAATACTTGCATTCTGAATGCCTTTATTTAAATAGCAAAAAATGCTTTTTTTGCAGTTTGATTTCCATTTCAGTCTAAAAGCTATTTGACACAGATTGCAACGAAATGTAAGAAAAATAGAATTGCAAATCAGTGAGTTCTAATACAATAGCTTGTAAAAATTAAAACTTGGCTAAATGTATAAATACGTATGTAGGTTTCCTCTTGGGTAGCAAAGAAGTTCTTTGCAGCTGGATTTAACTGCAGATCAGTCCATCTTAATCGTTGCCAACTAATGAAAATATTAGGAAAATTCCAAAGATTATTTTAGCATGTTAATTAAAGGTGCTTTGCTTGACATTTTAAGTAATGACAAGCATCAGTGATGTAATTTTGATTGTAATAATGCTATCCTGCTTTTCAAGAGTTGCATCAGAGTTCATTTTTAGCTTTTTAGTCCACTACGTTTTCTTTGTTAGTCTGTTGATAAACTTTGCAAACTCAGAACTGCAGTTTGATATTCCAAGGATGCTTCTGATGTAATGTGCAACTTTTACGTGTAATTAAAGTAAAATTAGATAGATTCAAGGTACAGCAATTTTTGTTCTTCTGCAGCTGAAGAATTATTCTCCCATGGGGTTTAGTTTATATGTGACCATCTTGTTTTCATGCATTAGGTAGAAATGCATTGCACTGCGAGCTGGTTGAAGAGTGCACTTCAGTAGCAGCAGTAAATATTTCCAGTTTGAGTGAAGGAAAAGCTACTTGAATGCTGCTTGACAAGTGCCTTAACCTTTCAGCAGCTGAACAATAGTAACACTGTGCTTTGATATTTTGTGTGTGAAAGACTTCTTTCTCCTGCTTAGAGGAGAAACAGTTTTCAGTATTTCGGTGACTACACTGGCTTGTCGCTTAATAACACTAAAAAGCAACTGTAGCCCCTCAGTGTGGGAAGAGTTCATCCGGCTGATATCTTGGCAGTTTATGAACACTAACAGGATGAGGAAATCTGTTTCCTTCCTGAAACCTTGTATCTGAGGAATATACAGACACCATTTGAGACATTTGTTAGGGTTTTTTTTAGTTTGTTTGTAGTAGTACAGTATTTTGCTGTCCAGACAAGGATATGACACTGCTTATTGTGAGTTGTTAAATTTTTATTAGAGATGGCACATGAAAGATATATACTGATGATAAACACATCTTAAGATATATTGAAATAAAAGAGAATTACTGGAATTTGCAACGGTATAATAATTGTCTTAGCAACATTTTAACTGTCACTGTAATAGTTCTTTTGCAAGAATTTCTTTGTCTGAATTCAATCCTTGCTCAAGAAGGATTTTGTAAAGAATATTGCCGAGTAGAAGCTAATTGATGTTGCAGATTTAAATTGAAAATCTGAATGCAGAAAGTCCCCTTCACAAATTCAAGAAAAAACACGATTTGGAATTTAAAAAAATATTTTATTGCCTCCAAGAGTAATAACCTGAAGGATAGTAAGTCTGTACAAATAGAGGAAGGCAGATCATTTTCCGAAGGTTAAAAGGATTCACGTGGAGTTTGCTGAACTGGAAACACCTTCTAAAGTTAGCTTTTAGTAACCCAGGCTTTTCACAACCCACCTTGGTGCTCCACATCTGTCACTAGGGAACATATACAATTAATCCCCTAGTACAATATTGAGTAAATGTAAATTTTCTGACTTCACCCAGTTTTTCTCAGAATTGTCTGGAAACAGCTGTTACTCTGTTGCTATCATTTCCTTGAGATTGCAGAAAGTATTTCAGGTATACAACTTGCCTGAATCTATCAAATAGGAAGATTTATGAAATAGTAAAAAAGCATATCAAGAACAAAGTAACATGGTAACAATCCTGTCCTTGGAAGAGGCTGCATTGTTGAATAAGATACTGACCCAGAATGCATCTCCACTTACCCTTACACACTCCTGCTCTGAGTTTTTTAGAAACTTTATCTGATTGTCTGCTAGTGTGGTGGATTTTTACTTCGCACAGATTTCTGTTGCTCTGATTTTACTAAATCCAGAAATTATCAGCATTTGGATAACACACCCTCATAGTCAGCTTATATTGCCCCCTCTGATCTTCTTGTATCTCCTGTTAGAAAACTGCTCGTCCTAAACTCTCATACTGACGTTTCTTCAGATGCCTTCATTAACTTCCTTTGATCACCCATGAAGACTTGCCTCCTTCTTGCCTTTTCTGCTTTGTTTACCTCTCTGTGCCAGTGCTTGTCCCATGTCAGCTCTTATTCAGTTTACTCCATAATCACATCTTTTTCTCCTGCCTATATAATTTTGTGTCCAGCTGGCTGGATTTTTACAAATAAGTTTTTCTAGTGTTTTTTTTTTTTTTTCTGTAAGACTAGAATTACCTTGCTGTCCTAACTTACCTTGCTGATACACAACTACTTCTACATTTTTCTTCTTAAATAGGTTTAAAATGAGAACCTGTTCTTCCCTGCCAGATAGCACCTTAGGAGAAGTATTATGCTTATGTAATACTCATGTAATGCTAATAAAATATTGCCATGAGCTGAAATGTTGTTAGACTTGTCCAGTCCCCTCCTCTCAACTCACTCATTTACAGTAACACATGTTTAGCTTTAACTTGGGCTCCAATGCTGTGAGTTACTGGGTAAGGAAACTTTGTTCTAGTATTAGCTTGCTAGTCAGTAAAAGTCCGTTGAAGCAGATCCGATAGCAGGATCAGGGCTTCAGATTGAGCACAAGTATTGTCTTTGATCTGTCCTGTACGGCTGTACAGTTGTGTACATATAAGTAAATAGCTTATAGTAAGTACCAGTGTACTCCGCTGGTTTTCTGTCCTACATCTGCAAGAGAATCTGTAGCTGTAAAAGCAGAATACATCAAAAAATTTAAAGCAAAATAGACACTGTTTCATAAAGTGCACTTCACTAGGAACTTTCCCATACCATAAGATGGTAAAATGGGTTTTTAATGTTCTCACAATAAAAGCCTGTGAAACAGTTTTTACCTTCTCAGACAGTGCTTTTGTGTTGTGTCTCAGAATCCAATGGGAAGGCTGCTGAAGGAGGGTTCTCTCTTGGTCCTGACAAGTGGACCATCACCATTCGGGATCATGGCAGTTAAGTTTCTGGTCTTGTGTGTGTTGCATTTTGAAAATACAAACCAAATCATTGCATTTTCTATGTTCTGCAGCTCACAAAATGTGAATTAAGGCAGGAAGTCAAACAGGCAACATAGCTAAAACTTTCGTTTTGGTTTCCTGTCAAACTCTGTTTTCTGAAACTTGTTCTGTTGACTTTTGCACCTTTTTTTTTTTTAATATGGATGAGCTCATAGCTCATTTTGTAGCAAGAAAATGAACCAAAAGATTGTCATTGTACTTAGTCACACTTTATCTGCTTCAAGATATATGTTAATTTTTTTTATTAGTACATTTATTAGGACTGACAGCCTCCATGGGGATTAAAAGTGACCTGGTTTTGCTTTCATAGAAGCTCTTGACTTATATCAGAAAGTGGTTTTCAAATAGTTTGAATAATCCACTTCAACAGGAAAATAAGGAGTGGTCAGTATGCACACTTCTGCCATAAGGCATGTGATCAGTTGGAAAGAAATGAGCTCATCTGGATGTTCAAAAGCCAAATAGGGAAGAATCTAGCAGCTGTTGCATTTAAAGGCAATGTGATAATGAATCACCAATGCAAAGATTTTTTTTCTGCTTGGGTTTCTATCTTTTGCTCTTTCAGTTTCTGAGGTGCTCCAAGAGGAAAAAAACCCACACCAAACCAGCTCCATTGAAGTGTTTTAATCAATTATTTACCTAATAAAATTGTGGCTTAGTTGTTACTCTTAGGAAATGTGCACGGTCTTGCTTGCCATTAGAAATAGCTGCCATTGGTCCACCCTACTGCCCCTTTCTGAATCATTTAGCAAATAGCAAGGCTGTGTGTCATTTTAGCAAAGTGCTTTGTCTGAAAAAGCGCTGACAAAAATCTGGCGGATTTTTCTGGAGGAAGTTGCATTCTCTTTATGTCTCTGCTGTTATTCACTGTGTTAGTCTAAACAATCCAGCTGGGTAAATTCATGTATGTATTATGCCCATATGGGTTGGTTTTGCTCCTGTGTCTGCCATTGTGCTGTGATTTGAGCAGCCTCAGGTACCTCAGTCTCAACAGTGAATAATGTGTTGATGGGTTTTATGCTCTTGCTGGAGTTTCCCTAAACCAGATGAGATTTCACATACTTTTTGCAGTTCTGAGTGAAGCATGTGCTCATATAGTTTTAGTCTGTATTCATAGAGAGAACATAGAGAATGTTTTAAATTTAAAAATACCCTGGATTTGTGAGAATCACAAGAGCAATCATCATCAATATTGATCATATTTGACAGCCTCTTGTTAAGTGAAATCTTTTTATTTTGTCCTACAGCTGGAGAAAACAGCAACATAAATCCCACTCAGAAGCTTTTATTCAGTTAAAGAATGCAGCCTCAGAATGAATTGCATCCTATTCTCCTATTATTTAAACAAATCAGGAATGAGTTGTCTTGGGGCAAGCAAAGCCTATTTAATAAAAAGGGATCACTTATAGCCGTTATAGAAGGTTTTAAAATAAAATAGAAGGATAAAGTGTTTCAGAATGTACATACCACAAGAAGGACAGCAAGTTGTGCAAGGTATTCTTATGTAGCACCTATAATTTCTGAGAAAATAGACACTTCACAAAATAAGAGAAAATCTTGCAAGTAGCTTGCCTTGCAAATTTACAAACTACCCAGCATGTTACAGATGGTGAAATAATAAGCCATAATTGTTTACCATTTTGATTGAATTGTTAGTAAAATTTTAATCAAGCTGGTGGTGTTATTGAAAATAAAAAAAGACCACAGTATTATGACTGACTTCTAGAAGTAGAGGTCATCTTGTGTTGCAGTATTACATTTTAAAATAATAAACAGTGGTCTTCTATGCTTTTGGCAGAGTTATGGAGTGCTAATCCAAATATCAAATGTGCCCACATTGTTCATGTTGGCATCCCTATGCATGGTATAAAACAAGCACTTCAAAGATATCTATCTTTCTGTTTATAATGTGCTCTATGTTAATCTAAACAATGTTATTTCCTCCTAAGGGACTTGCTTTTAAAGTCAACTTTATTCTGATCTTATTGATCAAACACATTCCAAAGATCCAGTGTGCTGGTTACAGCACAGCTGAACGTTTGACTGGTTTTGTTTTCCAGGTTTGGCACATATGCAGAATAAACTTTGTACTCATCATCAGTGGAATGTTGATGTGCTGCATCATTCCTGGCCCAAAGTAGATCCAGAGTACCTTCAGCCGTTAGATGTTGTGGAGATGTCTGTTCTGGTAAAAGCATTTTCATTTCTTTTCAGTGGTGGCCAACTGATGTGTTAGGAGCTCAGAAGATGACAAAATTTCTACTCTTGTGGAAGTCAGTTCCCATCTTAGGTGGCTTAATGAAATGTCAAATAGAATAGAAGATGCAGTTACCATTGTGATGGATAATTGAAATTATTTCCTAAATGAAAAAATGGATCAAGTCTGGAAGAGAGATGATCAAAATATAAATCTTTTTGAGTGACTGCATATTAGTACCTGTGGAAATTTGACCAATGAGCAAGCTGTGGGCGAGAACAGTACAGTGAAAACTATGATCAAAATACAGGTCCCTCCAGATTTTTTGCCTGACAGTGCATTTATGAACTTAGCCCTGTACAAAAATGTGCAATTAGGTGACATTTCTTGTTGTACCTGTAGTGCTATGATTGCCTAATACAACTTATCATAAGCTGGGTTTAGTTGCTGCGATTTTTGCCAAACGATGTTTCCCATCTGCCACGGGCTGAACTTCTGGCACATTTCTGTAGAATGTATTTGCAGGAACGAGACTGAGGAAAACCAGGTATCTTTGCTTATGTTAGAACGGCATTCTGGTTTCTCTTTGAACTCTGACACTTTTGAGGTCTAGAGCTAGAGCTGGCAGTTCAGTAGAAGAGTGGACATACAACTACGTTTATTTTATTACCTGTTATTTTCCAACATGTGTATGTGCACAGGCACAGTGTAGTTTACTGTCTGTTTTCCTACATCTCTAGTTAACTAGTCTGTATTCAGCATGCTCCCAGGCATCCCGAAGCTCTGTTGTTAGATAGTGCATAGTTGCAGCAAGTGCCAGTGCAGGCCATTAGAGGGACTGCCTGGAGCCAAGGGCATGGGATCACGAGTAGTATCTCAGCTCTTCCATCGACTGGTCAGCTTGTATTCAAGTTCTTCATGCTCAGGCATTATGATAGTCTGTAATTACGTAGTTGCATACTGTTAGATCTGCAGAATTCTTGCCTTTTTCACTGTTCACCAAAGAATAACTTTTAATATACCATGCAGACATTATAAACTTAGATGTTTTAAATTAAATTAAATGTTTCAACTTAAACAGTTTTGGACATTGAAAGAGATGGAGCCTCTAGAAGAAATGACATTTGGTCTTGTAAAACTGCATGTTCTCTGTGTGTGTGTGTAAGAGAAACAGAAGCAGTGCACTTTATCTGTATTTTATTCTGTTAGCTCTTTTGAGTAGAAGTAGTAAGGCAATCGGGTTATTTTTGTTCAGCTGGGGGTTTTTTAGGAGGGAAGAGATGGGGAAGTCATGTTGCTGTAGATTTCCTTAATCAAAGTATCTTTGTAAATAATTTCATATCTTGCCAGATCTCTCAGTCAGTCCACTTCAACAGAATGAGAAATGCTGCTGAAACACTAAATTTTCTAAAGTTCAATGTACATCCTTAGCAGAGGCCACAGGAAACTTTCAATTGGCATCTTTTCCCAAAACAAGGAGAAGGACTCAAGTGTCAGCTAGGGTTAATAGCAGACTTAGCCTAATATTCCCTGTGGGTTTATTGCTTGATTGATTGATTGCTTTAAGTGATAAGCATTTATTTATACCAGCAAAAAGGTCATTTATCCACAAAAATCTTCACTGAGGTATAATCACTTTGCTCAAGCTTAAAATAAACCTTCACCTTCAAGCACAGCTAGCAAACATCTTAAATTCCAGAGTTCAGTTTATAAGGAAGTCCTGAATGAGAAATCGTGTAATTATAGAAACTTCTTTGCAGTTGTGGTTAAAGCAAACATATTATTAAATATATCTTTAAAATAAAAACTTCAGCAGTACAGGGAAAACTCTGAACTCAATGTTTTTAAGACTCTACAACAGCACATGAAAACGCCTACACATTTCACTGATATTTTTATGCTGACATTCAAATTTCTTTCTCAAAAAAAGAAACCAGAAAAATAAAAATTAGTTTTGCTTTAAACAACCATCATGAAAACTATTTTTGTTTGTTTTCCTGGTTGACTTTGCCAAAGCACCTTGTGTAGAAGTCTTGTAATAAGAGAAAAAGCAACCCCCATTTTCTCAATCATATAATGGAAGAATATGATATATGTAAACATCTTCCTTAGTTCTGAGAAAGCAAGTGACTGGAAGACCAGAGAGACAAGTTCCATTTTCAAACTGGCAATAATTCTTAAAAATAGTGCCTAGGGGGTGTGCCTGGCTTTCTACTGTAAGAGTAAGGTAAAAGGGAAATACAGAGGAGCAGGGAGAAATCATCATAAATGTGAGTATTTTAAAGTCTTGTGAACACTGTAGGTTTTTGTATGGCTGTAAAAATAAATTGCCTTCATTAAACCAAGAAACAGTCGACATAAGGAGAAACTGGTTAGCTGCAAAGAGGCAGTGTCTCTTCACAAGGCTGCACAGTCAAACTGAGTCTTTGGGCTACAGCCCTATTCTTCTCAAGACATCAAAAACTGCCTCAGGCTGCTAGGGATTTGCCTGCTGAGACATTATGGTTTTATTTCTCTTGACACAAAACACTTTATTATTTCCTGTCTGTGCTGGAGTTATATCTTTCCATATTTAACCCAAAGCAGCAAAAGCAACCAACTCATTGCATCCCTGGCTGTTACAATACAGATTGCCTACAAGAAAGACATTTAAATTCACTGGATATGCATGGTATTTGTTCCTCTAAATGTTATTGCAAAGTTGAATATTTTTAATTGTACCATATATTGTTAATGGTGTGAAAAATCAGACCTGAATGTAGTGTGCATCTCATCCTATGAACACATTAATGACTAGCATTCCTCACATTTTCTAGGGGGTGCAGAACTGATAGCAGCTATGGTCTTATAGCTCATGTTTTTATGAAGTAAAAATTAGTGTCATTTTTCTTGCATTGGTATATGAGGAAGGCCTAAAAATGCACAGATATTTTACTTTTTACTTCTCATAAGGATTATGCATCAATGGCAAAAAAATACTTGAGTTGAACTAAAAACTCTTCTCTGCAGCCTCCAGGTGCTTAGTTTTTAGTCTTTGGTGATTTCATTTCATCCTTTATAACCTCTCTAGTTCCCTCTAGCTCCCTCTAGATCCAAAATAGTCTAAAATGGCAAGTGCTTTACAAAAAGAAAAGGGAGGGGGGAAGAAAAGAAAAATCAGCAGCTTGCTTCTTCGGGGGAAGAAGGGACCCAAACCTCATTTTTTTCCCCTCTTGCAGTTTGCCATGGTTTTTAAGAGAAACGAGACAGCCAGCACCCAAATTTCTTGTGCTGGCACTTTTACCTGGAGTTGCCGAGGGTCTAGTGAGATAGAGAGAGGGAGATGGAGGCATAGCAGAAGATATTTGTCCTGCTGAGAATCTAATCCCTCAACTAAAAGAATATGTGAATAGGATGTTTGTTACACACAGTGTGTGATTAAATCTGCAGATGCTTATTTTAAGAATATTGTTAATATGTTTGACCTTGCTTTACCTACAGTATAATGAAAGCCATGCTGCACGCATGTGCTGAAATCATAACTCATTTGCTGTTTGATAGGATTTTTGGACTCAGCTCACAGTGTGGTGTGGGAAGATCAGGAGAGATGCTGTGGGAAGGTACACAGTGCCAGGTCACCCAGGCTTCTCGACCTTTCTAGGAAAACACAATTGCTAGCAGTCATTTATTTACTAAGTTGATTTAGACCGCTTGGCTTTTCTGTTGAAAACAGCACCAAATAGGCTAGTTGTGGCAAGTTTCCCCCCGCCAACATCTATCCACTGGGACATATTAATTTGCATCATGGAGGACAGTGAATGACATTTTAACTAAGCAGGCATAGTTTTGAACGGCAGGCTGTGTGTCCTAGCAGCAAGCTGACAGGCTTGCTTTATATTCTCACTAAAAAACTGTACCCATTTGGATTTTACCATTATATTCTTCCTGTGGAATGGATTTCTTCTCTGAAGTGTCCTGTCAAAAAGAACTACTTGTATTTATTTTTCACAAAAGCTTTAAAAATTAACTCTTCTGTGTTTTTCAAGAGATTTACTTTGCAGGAGGTGCTAAAGGCAAAGTTTCACACAGCCAGCCTTTTACAATACCTTATGGATGCATGTAGGAATAGTTAAAAGCCTACCTACATTATCACTGCAAATTAACATAAAGTCTAGTCAAAAAACCAGAAATGACTCATCCCAGCTGCATTTGAGACTTCATCTTGTTCCTTAAAATGCTGTCCCAACTTCCTCTCTTGGAGAATTGCACAGATTATTTTATTTTCCATAAAATACAAACTAGGTAAGTGAAGTAGATCTCTCTTATTCATGGTATGTTGCATACATGTATCCTGAATAAAATCCAGATGAAAACTAAGCTGTGTGCATTTTTGTGTCCAAGCTGTGTGAAGCAACATATGCTCCTTTTAGAAAAGGAGAAAACTCATTTTCTTTGAGAAAACTCATTACAATGATGTCTAAAGGTCAGAGATCTGCAGTACCAGCAGCAGATTTTTATGCAAGTAATTTGATTGGATTTAAAAATACAAACTATTTCATTTGCTAAAATGTGGGATTGATATTCTTTTCATTAATCTACTGAAAGTATTCATATAAATCTGGAAGCTTTTGTAATAATTTGATGCCAATTCCAGAAAAGTACTCAGGAAGGCTCTGTAGTCTTTGTCTGTTATCTGCTCTTATTGGATGACTGAAAGGATTTATAAGACCATTTTTTAAATTAAGGTGATTCCTACTGAAGGCCTTAGTTTTACCTACATTCTGCCTTGCCAATGTAAAACCAGTATGGAAGCTTCTCTGAAAACAAGCCACACACAGGAAAGCATTACGTTTGTGTAATGAGTGGTTGCTGTCTTTGTGGTCGGTGTTGGCTTGATGAGTCATGTGTAGTTAGTACAAAGGCAGCATGTAATGAGTTAAAGCCTGTTTTTCTAAAAATGAGCAATGATGAATATTTCTGATATCTTTTTAGCCACAAATATTTTTATTTTAATAAATCTTGCATTTGAATCTCTGTAAGGAATCGCTTAGCTGTAAAGAATCCAAATTGCAGCCTGGAAGTATGTACAAACCAAGATTCCCACCTGACAAACCATTCTGTTCACTCTCATTATTCAGCTTGTGTAACTATCACGTTTTTAAACTTAAAAGATCACCACATTGCATAGTCATATGCTGCTTGCTGAACTAAGACTTCCTATGGCCACTGTTTCAGTTTTCCTTGAGTATTGTGAGCCAGAGTTTCATTCTCTTGTTTTATGGTAGATGGACAGGAGATATGGAGAATTTTATTTTCTGCTTAGAAAGTTTGGTGTTGGAGAAAACATCCACTTTCCCTTCCTCCCCATTTGATGAGATGGATTGGATTCAGGAAATGAAATTGTATAAATCAGTGTAGTAACTTCTGTTTTTTCTTGTTTTCATGTCTCTCTTTTTCAGATCAATAACAAAGCTTGCGGCAAAGTTTTTGTGCCTCAGCAAGCAGCCCGCAATTTTGAAGAAGTCCACGAGCTAGTTCTTCAAAGTGAACTTGGAGTCAAGCATCTCCAGGGACGAACCATTAAAAAGGCCTTTCTGTCTCCCAGAACTGCCCTTATCAACTTCTTAGTTCAAGAATAGCAAAGGCTTTGCTGGGCTGTAAAAGAGAACTGGAATTTTTCAAGATGAAACCGATTAAAAAACTTTAAAACCAGTTATGGTTATTTAAATCTCATGTAACAATGGGTTATTAAAATCAGGTTGCTGCTAAATCTTCATTTCAACATGGAGAAATGCACAGAATTAAAGTTTCTTATGGAGACACAGTAAGGTGCTGTTTGTCCATATTCTCTGGGAGAATGAGAAAGAAGCACAGAAGAACTAAACGATTGTAACAGAATGTAAATGATAGAAAGCACATGGGTTTTAGTGTCAGCCTCAGGAATACATCCTACTGGAAAGTTGGCTTGGCTAAATGCAGAGGCATAAATATGATTCCAGGACTAATCAACTGATCTGAGTATGTGCTACACCAAGTGTTAGGTGTGCTACAGTCAGTCTTTGCTCCCTATATTACATGTTTGGGTACCCTACATTAACTAACATTTTAATAAAATGTTATTACAGAGTGTTAATTTTAAAAAGGATTTCTTTAGCACTGGCCAGTGGCCTTGGGCACAGCAGATAGCCAGAATGGGGTGGTTTGATACATTTCACATACCTTTCAGAGCCAAGCCAAGAAAAAGGTAAGATTATTTAGCCAAGCCCTGCCTTAACCAGGTTCCTCCATCCTTGCTGGCATTATTTCTGTTGGTTCATACATGAGACGTTCAATTTCAGCAAAGTGCTGGTGGTTATTTCTCCACAGAACAGAATGGAAGTTACTTCCTACACATGAGCCATCTCGGAGACTTTTGAAGGATTCAAGAAAGGGATGATTCAGCTGCTAGAAATGCAGCAGTGGGGAAGACGGTGTGCTTCTTGCTTCTACTCCTAGGTCTTGTAGTGCCTAGATCGTAAAACTTGAATCGAAATTCTTTTTTTTTCTGAGGGCTTCATTAAGTGGAAATAGCTGTCGTATTTATAAAAATCAATCAGACTTTCATAAAACACAAAGCCAGTCTCATGCCTCATTTCAACCATTTTATTTGTACCCTGCCTTGCTGTTACATCCACATGGAAATGTTTATTCTATTTAGCAAATGCTTGAATAAGTGTTTCCAAAGAAACAATGACAGGGTTCATTGTGTAAGAATGTCTTTTCTTTAACGGCCATTAAACTAAGTAGTCCGATAAACCAGCCATTTATGAGCCATTCTGACAGTTAAGAAGTCGGCAGTAACAACCAGCTAGGCAAATACAGAGGTCTGTATTAACCCTCCCACCTAGGAGTCATCCAGAAACCAACAAAAATCTCCACATAACAATAAATAAGTCCAATAGATCCTAAGCAGCTAGGATCAAGACAGATCACATTGCAGTGTGCGTACAAGCTAAGCAATACCAATATTCACTTTGGTATTATGCATTTTCAGTTCCAAATGTATAGCTACATAACAGATGCCAGGCTCAGCAAGCAGATTGGGTTCCACACGTCTCTACTTCTGCAACAAAACTCTTCTGATTTCTGCTTCCTCCTGGACCACACTCGTGCAGATTTTCTCTCCAGCAGTCCTTTGACACAAGAATGACTAAGAAATTGAATATTTATAATGAAGAGATATGTTCTTTGCAGTTTTAAGACTCCAAAAATCTCAGCCACAAAGGAATGCATTCAGACATTCAAACACAGGCCTTTAGTTACAGTTAAAATAATTTGAATTCCAGTGTCTGCCTGACATATATGTTGTTATAAATGCATAAAACTGCTGTTCAGAAGCCCCTAAAAGGACTGTGAAAGAGATCTTTTAAAGTAAGATCTGTAGCATGGCACAGTCCTGCTTTTTTTTCTGTATAAAAGTTTAACACACCCTGTGAAACCATTTTAACAGAGTTTTTCTTTGGGGGAAAGGTGACATGTTTCATGTAAATAAAAACTTCTAAAATTTACAAGCATGAAGAAAGATGTTGTAAGCCCAGCAGCCCAACGGTGCCTTTAAACAAAAGCTGCAGTCACTCCAGGGCTGAGCAGCAGCCCACAGTGTTTATTGCTGTTAGCACTGGCGGGTATTTGCTCTTGCCAGAGGAAGTGAATTGTAGATGTCACTTGGTGATTCAGGCAAAAATCAAAATAAGGAATGGACTCCTACAGACAAAAAAAGTAAAGATAGTGAACAGCAATTGCACAAAAAGTGTACGGTCAGAAGTCATGTCAGTGTGTTTACAGTAAGTTGAAATTCATTGTGGTCTAGAGGATACAAAAGCAGTGGTGAAAAAGTGAGTGAGAGAGAGAGTGCAGAAAGTCTGACAGAGTCTAATGCCTCGGTAAGTGTATGTTTGAAAGATGGCATAGGTGCCAACTGTGGAGCTATGCAGTTGTCTTGACAGCTGCTGACATTTCTTAGAAGGCTGACCTGCTCTGAAGCATGATAGTCATTTGTCTTATGGCAATTGTGACTTTGGTCTGTGCCTAGATGGACCTGCTACTCCTATACAGGCTGTAGCCTGTTACCAAGTCTTTTTAAAATCATTTATTGCAGATGCCTCTCTTTATTTAACAGTTGTTACTTGTGTCACAGTACAGACGCATCTTTATGCTGAAGGTGGTATAAAATGTTACCACAGATTGTGTGCACTTGAAGAGTTCATTAGCAAAATAGTATGGAAGTTTTAAATCTGTGAGGTGATCATTGAGAACTGTGAAGGAAGGGCGCTGACGGCTGATCAATCAAATTGCACCAGGTTCATCACACATTAAAATGTATATGGTGCCACTGTCCTTAATCTGTGAAGTGATGAGCCAAAGAAGATGAGGGAGATTTGCTACACCCAGTGGGATAAACCCAGGACAAACTACTCTAAGAAAGGAATCCACAACACAGCAGGGGCATTTTCTGCATCCTGTCTCTCAAGGTGATAGAAGAGTGGTCACAGCACTGATCCAGTCTGTATCAAATTTCTATCTTAAGTAACATAAAAGTGAAAAAAGAAATTGGCACACTTCCTACCCTAAAATTGTTCATGCAACTGAATTTCCAAACATCGATTCTGGAAAAATTGGCATGGCAAAGTCCTGAAATGTCACTAAGTACTTTTCCAGTGCCATTGATTTAATGAGAAAGGATCTCATGCTGAGGTGATGGGGGCACTGAAGCGTGCTGGAAGACACCACCATATAGAAAAATGTGTTAGTAGGCATGGGTGTTTCATAGTCATCTCCAGTGATTGCAATGATGTGGACGCGAACAATGTTACAGCTTAAGTCATTAGCTAAGGCAGTTCTCTATCCAGATTGTCGTTCCACCTGTCCTTCAAAAAACCACCTACACAAGGGCATTGCTGAACAAGCATGTATTTTTCCATGTCCTTCATCAGAATCCAAAC
This sequence comes from Athene noctua, assembly GCF_965140245.1. Classification (NCBI taxonomy): domain Eukaryota; kingdom Metazoa; phylum Chordata; class Aves; order Strigiformes; family Strigidae; genus Athene; species Athene noctua. The sequence continues at coordinate 153,194,711 of NC_134038.1, forward strand.
ATGGAAATTTGGTGCAAAATAAAATCTGTGTGCTCTCTTGTTGGCTTACCAGATTAAAGTAATGCCTCAGAGAACTGACGTGGTTAATGATGGCTTTTTCTGATCTGACTTTGTAAAAGCCTGCTTGTTTCTTTTGTAGGGAGAAATTCCACAGATAATGCAGGTCATACAGTCTCTCTTCTTTGTCTCTCCTTCCGTTTAAAGCCTCACAGAAAGCTATTCCTCTTCTCTAAACTTTTCACAATCAGCATGAACTAGAAAGAGTGTTAATTAGCACTTTGCTGGTTGTTCCTAGAGAGGTTTGCAGTATATAACATTTTTCTAAAAGTCTGGCTATAAATGAGGACAGGGGGAGAAATCACTGGGGTATTTTTCTAGTTTTGCAATACTTATTACAGTTCACAGAGAGGGGATTGGCTTTACTTACATATATTTACTGACTTGGAAGAGTACATAACACTGGTTTTGCTCGATGCTTTTTCTGCTTCTCTGTTTCTTCAGTCACCCCCTATTATGTTCTGAGCTGATTTTGTATCACAGGGCTGTGCTGTAAGAGAAGTGTTGAATGTGAAGCCAGGTCTATCCCCTGAACCCAAGTGGTGAATATACTTATTAAGTCCACTAACTTCTATCAGTCCAGGTAATGTTTGCTTTTGACTTTAGAAAATGTTGCTGGAAGTACAGCTGTGGTTTGAGTTTTTTTATGGCAGTGGGGTTTATGTCTCAAAGAAGAAGCCTGAAGCTGATCAGAGGCAGTTTTTAACATGTCCCTGACATAGCAGGAGAGCTGAACTGGAGCATGATCTCTGCACAGGAGGGGACAGGATCAGAGCTCTCATCTGCAGCCCAGATGATAAAAGAGATCTTGCCTGACATGGGGAGGAAAGGTGGGATTTTTTTTCCCCTTTCCTGAATAAAGTGTCTTTCTGGTACCACAAAGCATTTTGCAATTCACTTAACCCCATCTGTCCCAGAGAGCCCTGAGTCACACACAATCTTTGTGTCTCACGGCACTTCTCTCATTCAAGTAAGCCTTGGGATGGGTACATTCAGGTCTGGTTTTAGCCCTGAATTGTTGCAAAGCAACATCATCTTCCACACAAAGTTAGCTCTAGATTTATGTGCAGTCAGAGAGTTTGAACAGGTTTTCCTGGTTTTATAAGATGTTAGTGTCTCTGAACGAGAATATTTTTGCTTGGATGTAGTGACATGGCAGAGAGGTCTTGATGGCTTTTGTTCTATCTGCCAGCTTTTACATTGGCCATGAGAGACTAGAAACTCAGTCAAGGTCAAGCGGATGCTCGTATTTGTTGTCGGGTGAACATGGCCCAAACCTCTGAGAGATTTTGATGACAAGAATCTCATCAAAAATACCCCCCCAATATTGAACACCCAGAACATTACCTTGTATGCTCATCTGCCTGTGCCACATCAATTTGCTCTCCATTTTAGGCTGCCAAATTGCTCGCTCAGTAAATGAACATGTAAATGGGAAAAGCCTAAGTATAATGAGTTTAATATTCTCATTCTTTCTTCTTGAATTTGTGACACTCAGCCTGGGACATCTGGGGCATAAGAAGTTCTTTTATTTGAAGAGCCTGGTCTTCTTCAGTATAACTCTAAGCAGAACATGTAACATTTACATGAATGGAAATGGCGTGCCTTTGTGCTTCCTCTCATAGATACAAGCACTCTCTCTGGGCTGGCTGCAAGGAGAAGGCCCACACTTGCATCTAAGGCTCTGAACTTCCTTATCTACCAGTAGTTTTTTACACATGCCAAAACTGAGCATCAAAGGTCCAAGGTTCTCCTAGTATACCTCCCTCTGCCAGAAGAGATGCACAAGCTGCTGAGCAAGGAGGTGTTGCTCTCCAATAACTGTGCTTGGTGCCAACAATATGTGAAGCAAAATACATATAGTTATAACAGCTGTAGATGATCCAATGCACTGATCGGGAATAATAAACACAGGATGCATAATCGGGACAAAAAAGAGAGCAATTTAATAAAGGAGCGTGATGTATTACCGGCAGTGGCAGCCTGGGTTTATTTCTAATGAAGATTAAGAAAACTGGCATAACAGGAAATTGTTTTCTGCTGCAAAGGGAAATTAATTGTCTTTAAATACGCAGCAGTGTAATTAGCAAATCTTACTAATTGCTGCAAAACAGAAATACAAATGTGTGTTGCCAAGCTGGCTAAGCCAAAAAAGTATTGTGAAAAAATTGTAGAAGCTTTTAGAAATGAATATTTTTCTTAAGTACGTCTCCATCCCTGGAGATCCACATGGCTGGATGAAATAGCAAGGGTGCAATAAAAATATATACTTCCCAATTTTCCCATGTGAAAGAGCATTTAAAAACATCTGTTAGTCAGAGAGCTTCTCCTAGGACATGCACGGAGGAACGGCATGGATGCACTGACTGCATCTGGCAAGTCCATTCGAAGTCCACCAAGCCATGTGAGGTGGGTGATTGATGGCAGGATGTCGTCTGACCTGCACAGTGCTTCTAGCCCACGATTACTAAAGGCCACGTATGTTGGTTAAACAGGTCACAGTGCTGTTTGTGTTAATGCACTGATAAAGAGGCAGGGAAACGGAGCTGGAAAATTCTCCAGGCAAGTTCTTGTCCTGATAAAAGGCTCTTTTTAGTAGAAAACAGAGAAAACAAATTATTCTATATTCTTTTGAGCAAGGGTAGGCAAACCAACAAAAATGCCTCTGTTATTTTGGTGCAACTCTGCAGCCACTTAAAGCAAGTGTTTGGCCCCATGGAGTGATGGCGAAGCATCCCGGGGTCTCTGCCGCCACCCATGGCACCTGCAGAAACTGAAGAGGAAGGCAAAGGATGTTCTCTAGTCCAAGCACTTGGCACCCAGCTCCGGCTTTCCTCAGGGAGATGAAACCGCTGCAGCTCAGGGATTTGCAGCCTTTTCTCTCTCTCTCCTGCTTCCCAGGCTCCTGTTTGGGATCTCAGTGACTCCCCATGGCTCCTCTCACCTCTCCAAGGTGTACCCTGCCAGGTAACCCTTCCCCGCCCCAGTTTACCCACCTGTGAGCAGGGCCCGCAGCATCCCCACTGAACTGACACTGCAGGTGCAGGTATTTAGAAAGCCTTTCTGTGAAGCATCCGTACCACTCCACAAAGGCTCTTTGGAAAGCTGTCCCAGTGCTGCCCTGGCCCTTATGTTCCATTAGAGTTAATTAAATGACTCTTAGTCTAACTCCCTGCAGAGATCATGCCCGGTAATGGACAGTTGTACAGCAACAGAAACAAAACATCCAACTGTGGACCCATCTCTGCCCTGACCCTGGGGGCAGGTGATGCCCAAACTCAAGCTGGACGGTGGGCAGTCGGGCTGCAGGGGAGGCACTGGCCTGCCCGCCATCCCCAGCCGCCCCTGCATCTTGGGGGTTAATTGTGTCGGCAGGCGGGCAGCAGGCAGGGCAGGCCAGGCCTCCCGGAGGAATGCAGAGGCCCCTGGGGCAGCGGTGGGGAGGAACAACATCTCCCAACCCTGCCCTGCGCCTTCCTGCAAACCTTTTGGAAGGCAGAGGCTGAGGTCTGGCCTCTCCACCTCCACAGTGTCCCTTTCATCAGCCGGGCCCCGGCTTGAGCCCAGCTTTGTCGCCTGCAGGGCTCACTCACTCTGTCTCTCCCTCCACCACCCTCTTATTTCCCCTGCAGCCCTGTGCATCATCCTCGTGGTATACAGCAGCCAGCTCGTGCATTGCACGTTTATTGAAAAACTCTTTAGAAAACTGTAGGGAGTGGAATGTTCATCATTTCCCCATGCCATTCACAGTCGAGGGCTGGGGGGTGCTGCTGCACGGCCTTGAGAGCCAAGAGATGCGTTTGCTCCTGCCAGAACCAAGCCAGGCTCCATCCTGGAAATACTTCTGCCTTATAAATTGTTCACTCTGTTTATATTCTAGCACTGAAGCCTTTATTGCTTTCCTGCTAAAACACACCAGAGCATGGATCTCAGGCACTGCAGAGTGGCGTGAGTAGTCCAGGCCCTGAGGGAAACGACCTGCCTGGGACAGCTGCAGCCCCAGGGAGGCACAAGGGCAGCAGGGATTAGACCTGGAAATGTCCAGAAAGGAGCTGGTGTGCTGCCAGCCACTGGTGCCTTGTGCTAGTTTGGTTGCAAATAGGTAGCATAAGATAGTTGCTTTTGGAGAGAGATCTAGCTGTAAATTGTCACCCAGACTCCTCCTAATCATCTTTTTCCATAAAATATACAGCTCGGCACTATTGTCGTGCTTCAGAATCTGAGGGTGTTTTCTCCCAGACAGAAAAATGATCGGCGAGGGGGTAGGGGGGGGTGGATTTTTCCACATTTTCTCCATCTTCCTGCAATGTGAGCCAAGAGCCAAATGTGGCAGCAAGAAATAAAGACAGATGATCCCCTCCCTGCTCTCATTCACGCCTTCCCTGTTTGCCCGGGCAGGCCGTGATTTGCTTCAGCCTGCCAGCAGTTGTGGCACCTCGCCGGCCCCAGAGGGCTGTGCCACCCCGGCACGAGGCTGTGGTGATGTGCCCGGCACTCCCACCGACATGGGGCCAAAATCGGTGAACACCGCTCAGGGCTGCTTTTCCCCAAATTGCTGCCTCCCTCCGCCCCACAGGCAGCTGCAATTGCCACGTGGAGCAGGGCTGGGTTACAAGCTGTCAGCATTATTTTGCATGAGTAAATGCAGCATGTAAGCTTTGCCCACAGGAACAAAAACAGATTAAATGAGCAATTTTTTTTTTCCTTCCAGACATGGGGTTTAGAATAAGTCAGTTCCAGTTGGCACATAGATTTTGGTCCTGTGCTACAACAGCAATCGCGGACCCCTTAATTTCTTAATAGGCATGGGCTGTAAAACTCACAGGAACTATAAAAATGTGGGACCATATCTAATCGCAGCAGAAGGGTCTGCAAGTCAGTGTAGTATTACATCTCCAGTCTAGTAGAAAGTTCAAGTTAATCATCTGCTCGCTTGGGAATACTCCTAACCCAGGTCTCACAGAAAGAACAAAACCAAGCACGAAACTTCAAAGGCATTTTGCTGCCTAACATTCAGTGAAAGCGTTGTGAATTAAACACCAAAATGCCTCTGAATTGCTTGGCTGCAATTCCCCTTCGAAGGCGCTTGCCATCAAAGTGTCTGCTCATGCGTGCGGAGCCTGGAAGGAGGCCAAGCCCAGCGTGACGGTTCCCTATCCGAAGGGCTTCGGCAGCCTCTTCCATGTCGTCCGCGCAAGCATTGTTCTGCAGACAGCTGATTTGATCCTTTGGCATAGGAAGGAAATGTACTTTACATAGCTGGTGAAGGTCAGCAGCATCCAGAGAGGCCATTTGGCAAGAAGGCTGCTTCCCCCCCGCCCCAAGGTGGTGAGCTCCTGCAGGTCCAACTGTAAAATTACTTACAGATGTTAGATAAAAAGTAATGGCAGAAAATGTATATGTGACCCTTAAAAAAGAAAGTCAGAAAAAAAAATATGATCTGAGGGAAGTTACAGATTCTTCCTTGGTTTGTTTGTTGAAAGCTGAAAATAGAGACATCTATTTCCAAATGCTTGTGTTCTGCCAAAGGGTTTTGGTTTCCTAGAGGTTTGAAGAATCTCATCACAGTCTGTTTGATGAAAAAAACCTTAACAGACAGTGGCTCTGATATGCTGGATAGGAGCATGCCTTCGCTTGATTAACTTTACATCCTTTGGTGAGGAAGAGGGAAGAAGGTGTGAGAGCTATGTGTAATTTCCTTTGTGATCGCTTTGTCCACTAACATTGCAGGTTTCTCCTGCGAGTGAAGCAGTGGTGAGTTTACGCTCCCATCCTTATCTACCTGCTGCTTTGTTTCCTTTCTGTCATCCTCTCGGGCCATAGGAATATGGACTATGGACTCAAGCAATCCGTTGTTCAGCACAAACTTTTTTGCATATAATTTTAACTTTGGACTCTCCCAATCTTAAATAAAAGCAGTCATACTGAAAGCTTAGCATCTCAGCTAACCTGGTCTCCGAAAGCACCTGAAGCTGGCGGGGAGGAGACATCCAATGCCTCAGCCGCCTCCTGTGGTTGTCCTCATTGGCCCAGGACATGCCCAAAACCAGTTTTGCACTAGCCCTTCTCCAGGACGCTCTTTAGACATTGAAATTCAGTTTTGACTTTCACTACCCCAGCTGAGCTTAACCTTGGACTCAACAGTTTTGGACAAGTCCCTCGAAAGAGGTAGTCACTCTTGCTCTTGGTAACTCGTGGTTTGAGCCTACGTCTGGTACAAAGCAGCTGCTGGGGGCCACACCGTGGCCTCCCCCAGCCACAGAATGGGAGGCAAGTCCTTTCCACTCCAGCCAAAAGGGCTCTGGCACAGGCAGGGGCTTGATGTGCTTTGCACGATGGACATCAGACGCAAGCTAAACCCTCCTGAACTGTTGGGGCTTGTGAAAAGTGGGGTTTAGCCCCCAGGCACCCAGCTTCTCCCAAAGTGAAACAGTCCTTGTGGGGCTCAGCCTGAGGAAGCTGTGACACCCCTCCTTCCCTCGCCCCCATGGCAGAGGAATGATTGGAAAGGTTTGATAGATGAGATTGCCTGATAGATGGGACATTTTCCTGATACAGTGTCAAAGCTCCAGGACTATCAATCCCTTAAAATCTCAGCAGCCCATGATTAGTGGCAGCACGTGCTGGGGTCCCCCTTCACAGCTTCTGGGGGCTGGGGGAGCTCTACTGCTTCACTTTGCCTGACACTGGGACTCCCACCTGCCTGCCTTCCCTAGAAACCATCAAACCCCTAAACTAACCCTGTGCTATGGCTGGGCTAACTTTTGCAAATATGAAGTTTATCAGCTTATCAGCTCAAGCTCAAGCCTAAGGCTGTTACTGCAGTGATGAGCCTCTTGGCCCTTCCTGGAGCCTCTTTGGAGATCCGAACTAATTTGGAGGTTGCTTTGAAAGAAGACAGGCACCTTTCCAGGGGCTCACAGTACCACAATTGTTAAGTATATCTGACCAAAACTCGCTGGAAGAGTGAGGCTATTTTAGATCTGCCCTCTGTTACTCAGCAGTGCTTTCATAAAGGAACTGATTAAAGAGGGGAGGGGATTTGTTTGGTTTCTGACATGCTTTGGTCACAGACCAATCTGTGATTATTAAAGGCAGCAAATTTCCACGTTCCTTAACACGTGGCCCTACCTCCTCGAGCCTGGGGGAGAATTAAAACAAGTCATGAGAATACAGGACATGTGCCTGAGCCCAAAGGATCAACTGCACCAGTCGATTTACTCAGAGGCACCATGGCTCCCTACAAACCATCCTCTCCCTCAAGCTCATCAGAGATCCCGTTGCAGCCCCCTGACCTCTGGGCACCCCCGGCTGGGTTTTGCCACAGAAATTTCACAACTGGCTGGCGCCAATGGAGGAGAGAGACTGGGACACAAAGTGTAGAGTCATAGGAGTAGGTCTTCACTCACGTGCATGAGGTTGCCTGTTCACATGGGGGCAAATGTGGTTTTATACACAGTTCTTATACGCCAAATGTGGTTTTATACACAGTTCTTCTAGCCCAAATGTGGTTTTATACACAGTTCTTATATTTTTCAAGCGTTCAGGTACAACACAATTTGACCGATTGCTGTGTAACACACACGTGCCACTGTTTTCCAAAGCAGCTGTAATTTTATGAGGTCATCACTCATCTGCTTCTTTCTTTGTATAAATGACCCTGGGGTTGGTCTTGCTGCAGTTACCTGTCTATGATGCTAGATAATGGGGGGGGGGGGAGGCTCACAAAGGTGTCGGAGGGGCTGTGGTGCTGGTGGTGTTATGTTGGGCACACAGGAATACCCTTTATTTTTCAGGGTGGGGGCTGTGACTGCAACGAGCTGAGCTCCCTCAGCCAAGCATCCAGGGTCAAATCACTCAAAGAAGATTCATACAGTTTCCTACCGTTAAGACCAATTGTCACTACAGAACGAGGTCCTTCCTCGCGGTTTCCCAGGGGCTGCTTTTTCACGACGGGAGGCCGCGACTTTTTACTTTTTTTTTTTTTTTTAGCTTTTTTTTTTTTTTTCACGAGGGCCCGCCCCTTCGGGCTAAGGGGAAGGGTGGTGAGAAAAGGCGCGAAAACGCCTCCCCCCCCCCCCCCCCCGAGCTTCATCCGGGTCCTTTCTAATCACCGCGCCCCTTCCCCAAGCGTCACCCGGCGCGCGGTACGTCTGGGGACCCGCACGTGACGTCTGTGCCAGCGCCCGCGCGCCCAAACGGCCGCGCGGCGGCGGGGGCGGGCCTGAAAGGGGGAGGGCGTGGCCAGGGGGCGGGGGCGGGGGCGTACGCCCCCGCCCCCGCCCCCTGGCCACGCCCTCCCCCCTTTCAGGCCCGCCCCCGCCGGGGACGGGCGCGGCGGGAGTGAGACGGCGCGGCGGGACGGAGCGGCCGCCGCGGCTGGCAGTGGCCTGATCCCGGCGGGAAGGAGGAGAAAAGAGGAGGAAGGCGGGGGTCAGCCCGCTGAAGCCGGACGGGATGGATAAGTACGACGATCTCGGTCTGGAAGCCAGCAAGTTCATCGAAGACCTCAACATGTACGAGGCCTCCAAAGACGGGCTCTTTCGGGTGGACAAAGCTGCCGGTAACAACCCCGAGTTTGAGGAGACCAGGCGGGTCTTCGCCACCAAAATGGCCAAGATCCATCTCCAGCAGCAGCAGCAGCAGGAGGAGATGCTGATGGCAGCCCTCAACGGAGGGGCTGCCTTCAACGCCCCCCGGCCCAGCCCGACGGCGGCACGGGGTGCCAAGCCGCCCCCAGCCTCGGCTGCTGAGGGGCCGCGTGTGAGGCCATACGATGGAGGGGAGCGAGGCTTCGGCGAGAGCGGGGCCCGTGCCGAGGCCTCGGGGAGCCAGGCTGGGCGCCGGAGCTGGGAAGCGGAGACCGACAGGATCCCCAGAGCGGGAGGCTCACGGCCCGGTGTTGTGCGTGGGGAGCAGCAGGCCGGGAGCCCCGGTGACCCCCAGCCCTGCCACGGTGGGCAGGAGAACGGCAGCGAGGGCAGGCGGGGCGGTGGGGGCCGTGACCCCACGCCAGCTGGGCAGAGGTCCTCCTCGTTCTCGCATGCTCGGACCCCCCCGGCACCCCCGGTGGGGATGGAGGAGGGGGCACCAGGTGCCCTGCCGCAGCCGAGGTCCTCTTCCTTCTCGACCCCCTCGGTGCAGCCGGCCCGGGGGTTTTCAGGCCCTGCAGAGCCCTGTGGTCCCAGGACCGGCGGGGACAGCAGCCAGCTGTGGTACCAGGGCGTCCTGCTGTCCTTTCCCCCCGGCTCCGCACCCGCTGCCCCGAGCGTGGACTGCCAGCACACCGCTGCCTACCCCAGCCCAAGCGGGCACTACGTGGCCCACGGTCAAAACCACCGGCCCAACGGCAGCAGCGCAAGCCCCGAGCCGGGCTCCTCACGCCTGGCCTCGCGCGGGCTCATGGCTCCAGATGCTCCACAGCCGCTTTTCCCCGAGGGCGTGAGTGGCCCACGGCTGGATGCTGGTCACCAGGAGGGCTCCGGCACGGCGAAGGTGAAGCTGCCCTGCCAGACCCTCCTTCCGCAGCCAGAGCAAGGGCCGTCGGCGGCCGAGCTGAAGCTGGAGGCACTGACCCAGCGCCTGGAGCAGGAGATGGATGCTCGGCCGAAGGCCGATTACTTCGGTAAGGGAGGCAGTCGGCCAGTCGGTGTGAAAAGGGTTTGTTGCGAAGTGTCACTGCAGGGTTCACACCTGCAGGGTTGTGCTTGCCCATTCGCCTGCTTCATTATGCTTTATCATCTGCTCGGGGTGGGGTTTGTAATTTAACTTTTACTTATCACAGGGGCTGGAAGCTCTTCCTCCTGTGACACTTTTTTTCCTTAATCCTACCTCTTAAATTTTAAAGCGAAGGTAATTTAGCAGTTTTGGGAAGGACAGTGCTGAGAAGAAGCCGGAGCAGCATCATTTGAAGTGCCCTTCGTTGCTGACAGGGAGGCACTTAACTTTGCTTGACAGTACTCCTGGTTCTCCACGTCTTAAAAGTACACTGCCTGGCCACGTGTGGGTGGGAAGGCAGCAGCCGTCCAGCCTGCGGAGGAGTCGCGCCTCCGTACGCCACAGGCACGGAGAAGGGTACAGAGCTCGGGGGAGGCTTGGTGGTACACCCCACGGAGGTGGCCACAGCCGGGCGTCCTTGCGGGGTCTCTTGAGGAGGAGTTGCTTGGGGATGGGAAGGGTGGTGGTTTTCCAGACTTGCTAGGATTTCCCCCTACCCCCAGGTGCTGTCCCCATCAGCTGTGAAGGGATCAGTGCATCCTGAAGACAGCGGAAGAACAGGCGATAGGCATGTACCTCCCTAAATCTCGGGTCTGCGAGTAGTCCAGACCACCAAAGGTTACTGCTGGCACTTGGCAGTGAAAAGGGACAGCTTACAAGTGAGGATCTCCCAATGAGAATATTAAATGTCCTGCTGGATTGAACCGATTTACTATCCCAGGATGGCAGAAGGTCAGGGGCAAATTGAGCATTTCCTTTCCCTGCCGGGCCACTTTGCAAATGAATAGCAGATAAGATAGTTCAGCTTCTGGGGGAAGAAAACCCGAAGCTGCTGGGAAGGCTGAGAATTCCGCGGCTAATTTAATGAACGACAGGAGCAGGTCTAGTGTGTGGATTTGCCTCACTGTTTTAGACCCACGGTCACAGAAGTAGAAGCAGGGACAGATTAAACTCTTCAGCCTGGTGCTGAGGAGGGGTTTGCATCGCAGGCTGCACAGGTGCCGTTGCACGGGCTCCTGTCCGGTGGGGTCGGTGGGTGGTTTAGCGGTGGTCTGCACGCACAGGAGCAGCCATGGGCTTCAACGCCGAGCTTCGGGGACATAGCTGGAGGAACCACCGAGTGCTCCGTTGCGAATTGCATAACAAAATGTGTTTCTTGGCATAAGGCGGTGGTACTTGCCCACAGAGGGCTGTGCTGGGATTGTTTATCTTAGTATCTGAGACTGGATTCAGCCTTGCGGCAGGGCAGATGCATTTTTATTCTGTCGCAGAGAAGTGATGTGTCGAGTTGCTGTACTTGGAGCGTTTTGGCCTGAAAACATGTTTGGGCACTTTGCATCCCGTGCGGGTAGCCCGTGGTTTGAATGAGCTCAGGGAGTCTTGCCTCTTGGGGGGGGGGGGGGGGGGGGGGGGGGGCTGGCTGGACGCCGTGACAAGGAGCTGATAATGGAGAAGGGATTGGGATAACAGTCTCCTGGGAGACAGTGCTCAAAAATGGGAATATATTTTGCGGGAGGTGGCATTCAGCTCCCCTGGAGAGGTATCAAGGGCCTCTTCAACAGACCCTGCTGCGTGTGTCTCCTCTTCACGGTGCAAGTAAACCAGCTGGATCATACCTCATCCAAAATGTGCATGGAGATGGGGTGAGAAAGCAGAGGCACCGAGTCAGTGGTTAGATTTTTACATTTTTGTCACAAAACAGGAGGTAGCATCAGGGGGAGGCTTTAATCATGTGGGGAAATTTGTAGTGAAGCAGGAGTAATTCTGGCAGCATGGAGAGTCCTGGTGAGGGAGAAGAGATGGGGAGATCCTTGGTGCAGTCTTTTGACATCCTACTGGCAGGAGGTCTTACACCTGGGTGTAGTCTCTGAGAAATTCTGGAAACAGGAGAGAGAGAGAGAAAAACAAAATGATGCAGTCATGGCAGAGAAAGAAGAAAAGTTTTGTGGAACCTCAACTCTATTGGGGAAGACTCAGCAGATCTCCCCTGTGGAGGACCAAGGAGCAGGAAGGGGCAAGTACCAAGTACTGGGCCTCCTCCCCCTTTCTTTCTCACTTTTATTTTCTTTTTTGTCACACTTACTTCCTTTGGAGGAATGCAGCACCCAGCTGGTCTTCTGATATGCCCTACCTTCAAGCTAGCACACTTCAGAATGGAAAATAAATACTACTGCAACAGTGATAAGAAGGATCAACAGTTTAGTTTGTTGCAGGCTTTCCCCCAGTGAAGGGAAGTCTAATGTAGCAGCTTTGCAGTACATCAGAGCCAGGAAATGAAACCAGGACTGGTGTGCATATGACCAATTTATTTTATCTGAAATGCCTTCAGCTCTCCTAGTTTTGGATGCTGCTTTTGTAACAAGAGGATTTTTTTTTTAAGATGGATTTGTCTGTCTTGTTAACATATAGTCCTTTGGTCTGTCTCAGTTTAGACCAGATATTTATCATGAACAATTAATTCTAGTCACAGTAAAGGAGCCCGCTTATTCCTTCACTATATGAAAATGAGTATTTGTAAATGAAAGCCTAGGAAAGGATAAGCTACAGACTAGGTATAACATAGGTAGGATGCTCTGCTGAGGACTAACAGTCAATCTGGTTATCTGTCAGCACCAGCTTGCTGTACAAAATACTTTTGTCTGCTCAGGGTATGTATAATAAGTGAAAAGAAAGAAGCAAACGAAGCCAAAGCCAAGAATTTTCTTTTTTTTTTTTTTTTTTAATTGTGGCCTATGTGTGAGCAGCATGGGCTACATGTGTCCCTGGAGGAATTTGGGTTCTTCCAAGAGTGCTTTTGAAGTGCTGACTTGATTTATGTGGGCTGTCAAATAGGACATAGGGAGTCTCAGGTATCACCCAGGTCTTAAGCCTGGGGAGGGAAATCCTGAAATTGCTCCCTGGAGAGGCTGGTTTGCATGCAGCAGAGAAGGGGCCCCATGTCCCCGGGAGGTGTTGCTGGAAGGCAGTTTAAGTTGTATTCAGATTTTTGGTGTACCATTTCCAGGGAACATCCAGGAGTGAGGTGCCTGAATCCCACTGATTTTCCATGGTGTTCCTTTGGATGCAGCAGCCTTCATCTCCACTTGCTGAAGGGAAGATTAATTAAATTGGAGTGAATGGGGGAGTTGCAACTCCTCTGCTAGCACCCCCCAGTGTAACACAGATGTTTTGAGTTAGGTGAGGCAGCACCATCCTGAGGACTGGTGCCGGATGAGTTTTTAGGTGGGAGCTGGGCAGGTGCACAATCAAACTGACCATCTGCCTGCACTGCCTGGAAGGGACTTGGTAGGGGTGAGGCCTGGCTGAGGGGCTGTGGAGTCTGCAGGGAGGTTTTACCATTTATTTTAGCAGAGCCTGTGGTACTACACAGTTCCTTGGTCTGCAGGCACAGATGGGTGCTTTTAGAGGTGTCATGTGTAGCACATGTTTTCACCAGTGCTTATTTAATATAGCTAGATGGAAAACTCCATCTGATGAAGACTATCTACACCTTTACCAAGAGCTTTTTTAAAGCATTTCTTATAAATTGTTTTCTAGTTATATTTGTTAGGTGTTGAGTTCTGACTTCCTTATTATTTAGAGCAGAGCTGATGATAAGCTCCATATATTTTAGGAGAGCCTCAGGCGTCTTGTTTTGCAGTGAAACACTGGGATGCTTCCCAGCAGTCAGGCAGAGGAGATCTCAGTAGGTAAATCTCTGAACCCTGCAGAGACCTGGAACCCCAGCACCTTTGAATGGGTATGATCAACTTGAAGGCCAGCAGCGCTCTTTCAGAGTCTTGTGCATAGTGAAGTTAGTGTTTTACCACTGCTGAAACCACAATTTGTTTAACTTTTAAGGCTGTACATGCCTGCGGACTTTACCGAGCCCCACTGATGATGGTGCTCCAGGATGCTTCGGCAGCAATGATGGTAACTTCAGGGCTGCTGAGTGGAGAATTTCTGATTAAAATGAAAGTTCTTCTAAGGTGTGTATGGTACATGGGTGTTGATAACATTTCCACTGGGAATGAGCGGAGGCAACCCTTGCTGCCTGCTCCTGGGAGAACACCACAGCTGGAAGGAGATGCCTGCCTGCAGGAGAGAGGAGGGGGAGGCAGGGTGAGACGTGTCCTGGTGGAAGAAGGAAAGCTGGAAGGATCATGGCACATGGACTAGTGGGTGTGTGCAGATTTCAAAGTTTATCTCATTGCAAGGAATCAAGCAAATAAGTAGTTGCCTGGGATATGGCTCCTCAAGATTACAGCAGTATGCGCTTCTCCTCCCTTCCTCTTGGGAGCTCAGCTGGGTTTGCAAGCTAAGGAAAAATCTACCAAAAGGGAAGAAGAGGAAGGAGTTGAGGCAGAGGAGCGATAGGTCTTTCAGACAGGATACTGTGGCAGTGGGGACTGAAGGGAATAAGGACCCTCATTCACGTGGCACTGGAGTTAACATAATCTCTGACATCACTATGATGTACTTAAACTGTCACTGATGTGAGCTTGATGGCATTGTTACACTTCACTGCCAGTGTATACATGACTGTCTACAGCAAAGATGGGGGTCAAGAACATGGCATACAAAAAGGTACACAAAAATTGCATTTACCAACTCTGTGGTTCTTTGGGCAGGGAGTACCTGTACACCTTTGCTACCATTGAGTGAGAACCCAGTCACCCAGTGGTGGACGGGACCAAATTGCCAGGGTTTCCAGGTACTTGATCTCATATGGGCCTCCAGATATCCTTGAAATCAGCTCTCCAGCAAGAGCGATTGCACAGTAGTGGATAACAACATAGTGAGGCACACAGTGTGTCTAGTTTAGAGTTTGACGTAGAAATGACTTGGTTAAGGTCAGCCACGGGGAAGTGGCATCAGGTTCTGGAGAAGGTCTGAAATAAAACCTGAAGAACTGACCATCACATTGGGTATGACAGGGTGAGGTCTTTTCTCAGCAGACAGTCTTTGAAAAATGTGTGTGCAAGTGGAGGGCTTGGTTCTCCTGAAACAAACGGGTGGGTTGGAAATGCAGAAGTTGTACCTTCATGAAGGTCCTCCCCGTCAGAGTGGGAAAGGGGGACAAGTTAAGAGGGAAGCTGGTGTGTGCTCTGATGAGGGGGAACCTTTGTGAAGGTACAGCTTCTGCCAAGAAGTATTGGGGTTTACTTCTGGATTAGCCACGTGTGTGTCTGAGCGGATGGGAAAGATGATACCAGAGGTATTTTACATACAGAGGCTCTGCGGGTTTCTTTCAAATGCAACTGCTGGTTCTTCAGCATAAATCCAGCCTCCTGTAAGGGGGTGTGTGCGTGCAAAAAAGTTATGTGTGATGGAGAAGAGTCAAGGTGATCATGGAAATGTGGCTTGCATGGGGTAAGTGGAAGGGGCAGGACAGATTTACCCTTACAGGTGCTGTTTCTGGATTAGCTACGTACACAGACACATACCACAAGAACCATCGTGCCACTTCATTCCTTTTACCTGGGACCGGATTGACATGGCAAGGAAATCTCACCACTGAAGCAGCACACCATCACATTTGGCCCTCCAAAATTGTGACAACCTTAGCAAACCTAACAGGAACGTGTAGGAGGGTTTGGCTGTCCTTGGATGTTGCTGAGAAGGGGGATGCTGCTGGAAAAAAAACAAAACTCTGTTCTTGAGTTGTAGATAGATGATGTCTGGCATGTGGAAATAAATCATACCAATCAGTCCCAGAAAATGCTGCTGTTCAGCATGGTTTGCATTGAATTTTTAGCAAGCAGCTCCTTCTGGTGAGTGTGAAATAGCAACACTTAAGAGGAAAAGAAAGTCTCTAAACACTTTGAGTCTGACAGTAAATGGAAATACACTTGTTGAACTTTGAGGGTGGGACTGACATTTCAGACTGAGCACCGAGTTCATTTTAATTTCTGACAGCCCTTGAGGTCTGCATGGGACCTGTCTGACCTCGTGGTCTGAGGCTGTTCCTGACGGCAGCCCTCCTTCTGGTTTGCAGTGCCGAGATGGAGTATGGTGAGCGCCGGGAAGTGGCTTACAGGGCATGTTTTTGGTCCCAGCTCTGCCCCAAAGGTCCCTTTGTTCAGGCACTCAGCTGCAGTGCGGGCAGTTGCTTGCCACATGATGCGAAAGGGAACAGAGATCTCTTTGTTGTGCGGGGCCTGGCTGCCCTGCCAGCAGAAATTGAGCCGAAATCAGCAATTTCCATCCTTTCCCTTTCCAAATCTGGCTACCCTTCTGTCGGTGTACTCGAGCGTGAATTTACCGGTGCTGCGCATGTGTGGTGCTTCGGGCTTGTCAATCCTGGTGGCTAGAGAGAAACCTTTAATTTCACCTTAATAACATTGTCTGAGGTTAAAAGCTGTAATTTTGGAGGAGCTATCAGCTCAGATCAGCGCTTGCATAAGCACTTGTTACGTGCAGCAAAGTAACCCAGTGCAGAAATCAGGCATCTTGCTGGTCTGTGGCTACTCAGGATCATTCTGCTTTGAGCTGAGGACAACATTTTTTGCTAAAAGCTGCTCTATGGCAAGCAGGTTACCCAGAGCTGCTGACTAGTGTCAGTGGCATGTGGGGCTGGACTGATGATGCTGACATTTTAACTCTACACCCTGGCTAGCAGAAAGCACGCTCAGCACTGTTTCGGGAAATTGTGATCAGAGCTGGCGTGGAGCAGGGCACAGAGCCCGTTTCACGGCGGGATGAGGTTGGATGTGGCTTGTGTTGTGCTGCCTTCCGTCACACTGGCTTCACACACATGTTGCCAAGCTCAGTGAGTGGCTGCTGCCAGCAACAGGTATTGCTTTTTCCTTGCGTAGCCTAAGCCAAAAGAACAGGATCATTAAGGCAGCAGGGAGCAAACAGCAGAAGAAAAAAAGTGGAAAGGAAAAGATCAATGAAAACCACATTTTTTCCTCTTTCAGGCCAGGTGTGCTGAGAGTCAGAAATGAAGTCCAGAGATGGAGTGAACTCAAGTACGTTGCTTAAAATACTTCACAATATTGTATTTGGAAGAAGCAAAGACTTGTTTCTAGAGTAATTCCAATTGCTAGTGAGATTTAATTGGCTTACAGGTAAGATTTAGCAGATACAAGCATAAGCTATGCACAGATTTGTCATAATGCCATTTTCCAATTGCCAGCCTTGCCACAGGACATCTATAAATATTTATAGCATGGCTGGCTATTATGTAGTTGGGTAATTTAGCACATTATACTTTTTACAGACAATGTTGTCAATTTATTTTAAAAGCCCTTTCATTCTGTGACTTTATTTTCCATGTTTTAAGGGCCTAAATATTTAAAGAAGTGGATACAAGAATTAATCTGGGTATGAAATGGAGCATGTACTGAAAGCAAGGAGGAAGGATGGGGGGAGCAGTCAAGGGGTGGGTGATAGAGGAAGGTTTGGGTATGGATGTAGGAGCCCGGGCAGCTCCTGCAGCATCTGGCTGGACTATCATCTGTCCCATCGAGGAAACCACAGGGGCAGTGCCTACGCTCTGAAGCCTAGATGGGATGGACAAGAGACAGCAGGGGCAATTTTTGCCCTCCATGGGATTTGCATTAGGGTATTTTATAGTGGCTTTAGGTGCCTGCCAGCACCTTTACTGTGTGCTGTGCCTGCGCTCAGCTGCTGTGCCTTCTGCCTCCTGCTTCTTCTTTGCTGCTCATCCATATTCAGTATCACCCGGCTGCTTTCTGGAAAGGAGGAAATCAGAGCAAGCTGGTGATTTTTTTCTGGATCAGCTGCTCATTGGCACAGAGAAGAGGAAAATGCAGCACTTGCAGTGCAATAAATACAGTGGTTTTGTGGAAACCCTGGTGAATGTCGTGGAAATAAGGTTTCAAGCAGCAAAATCAGCAGGTTTTCTGAAAACTTTCTGCTCTGCATTGCTGTAGTTGAGAGTAAATTTTGTGATGTAGCTGTTAGCTCTTGTGTCAGACGATTGCACGGCACCTCATGTTGCCGCTGAATGTGTGAATTTCTGGGAGAACACATCCATTTGAAAAGCCAGATTTTCTTATCTTTGTCTTGTCTTTTCTGGTTTGCTTTTTTTTTTGTTTGGGGGGGGGGGTTGGTTTGTGGGTTTTTTTGTTTTTTTTTTCTGAGGCTTGTGTGATTTATCTTTTGCTTTCTTAAAATGTTTCTTTCAATAAGTGAGATAAATCTGCTTGGTTCAAAAAGAGCCAGTAAGTTTTGCTAACTTGGTGCCAATCTGCGTGCTGGGGTGGGCCTGCAGCCAAGCTAGCATTTCAGTTCAGGTCGGATTTGGACAAAACAGAGTAACTAATTATTCTCTGCAGCCTTCTCTCCAGGTTTGTGTCAGTTTGGACTCTGGCTCTGAGTGCAGTGTTGCTTGGAGCAGTGCTAGGATGGCTTTCAACGTGCTGGCTGAATGCACACAGGCAGCTGCAGCACTGAGAGCTAGGTCTGCTCTGGGAAAAAGAAGGATCTGCTTTTCAGCAACCACATGCAAAGGGCTCCTGAGCGTTTTTATCCCTGTAGTGCGAAAACTGACAGCTGCAGCTATTGGCTGCAGGAAGAAATTGTTAACCACCCTGGGAGTGCCAACGTGGTGCTGCTGCAGTTGGGAGTTACTTTTCAGCACTGTCGTAAGTATGTTGGGTTTCTTCCTAACTTTCACCAGATTTTTCTAATTACTCTGGAGCTTGCGGTGCCCTGAAAGAAGTGAAGTTTTGTTAACCACAGCATGACTAAGGATCTCCAGTAAGATGATGCTGTCCCTCTTCTTGGGCCAGTAGGAGCAAGACATGACCAACAGTGCCTGCCCCAGGGAGGTTAAGAGCTGAGGTGGATGGGACTGAGAAGTTGTGAAAGGAGAGACCTGGAGGTGAAGTCACATCTGCAAGGTCATCACAGACCAGAGACATAAGCACATCTTATGTTTGTCCTTCACATTGCCCCTTTTGGGTAAATCCGTGTTTATTATTTGCTTAAACATGGATTAACGTTGCTCATTTAGACGTAGTTAAAGGGTGATGCTGCTTTAAAACTGATCTGTCACAATCACAGGGTAATGCCTGAAGCCAACTGGCCTGATGTGTCATTTTCCTTGGACAATGACTTTCCCTCCTCAGCCACTAATAGTGGTTTTGGGTGGCTTTGCTGCGTTTCTCACTGCAAGGTGAAGGGAGCAGGTCCTGCTAGTGGATGCTGTCAAGGGTGTGAAACTCAGTTTTCACTTCTTCTTCTGTTACCAAAATAGGTTTACATCGAAATGTGGTGAGATTTGAGAGTCCCTAGATGAACACGCAACACCCTTTATGAACCTGCTGTGCTGAAGTCTCCCTGCAGTCCCTCCCCACCACCACCACTGTGTATCTGCCCCGTTGCTGCTATTCCCAGCCCCTGTCACGCAGGTCTGTGCCTGGAGGGTCCCAGAGGCTTCCTTGTGAGGTAGAAATCCTCACCCTGTGCTCTCTGCCCGGCTCAGATTTTGGGTTGGAGCCCCACATTGGGCTGCGGGTGGAAACGTACTTGGCTGTACTGGCAAGAGACTGAGCTGAACAGCCAAGTGTGATCGTCTTCTCCCTCCTCTGGAGCTCCAGAGCTGACCCTGGTCTTTAGATGATGGTGATGGCAGGAAAGCCTGGGTGTGAGAGGAGCTTGGACTTGTACTTGGGATGGCTTATAGCCAGAAGTTCACTGTGTGTGCCTCCCCTTTCTCTCCTTTGCCCCACAGGCCACCTGAGAGTCAGCCCCCCTCCACTGCTGCCACCAGCAGGTGTCCTCTCCTTAAACCTGACTTCTTTCTTGCCTTGTCCTCCAAGAAGTGAGAGGAACATCTGGGCAGGATGTGTGGTCTGTAGGTAGCACCTACGTTGGGTCTCTGTTGAGACATGGCTGACAGAGGGAAGAGAGGTAGGTGTCAGGTAGTCCTGCTCTGTTTCAGTGGGAAATCCTTAGGGCCTTAAGTAGATGTGATTGGGGTCTGCAAGCAATGAAGATTTAAAGGAAAACACACATCTTCAGTTAGCCCCTCACATCAGTTGCAACCAACAAGCTTATTTTATGCAGTAAGTAGCAGAAACTATTGGTCTGTGAATGGCCCTGAACACCATTTACTACCACCCAGGCTTTTGGGAGGGTCCTTAAGTGGTTTTAAATGTATATAAAGGTTGTGGGGAAGGATGAGAGAAGGAGATATTGCTGTAGTCAGATAGGGTTGTTCTTGTGCAGTTTACTTCTTTGCAAAAGGCTTTTGCTGTGGAGGTTTGATGACCATCGTGACCCTGTTAACACACTGTAATCTCTCAGGGCGAGTGATGCTGATGTCACTTACATCTTCTGGCTTCAGTGGACCACCTGGTCCTAAGCTGCTGAGCCACCATGCAGAATTACAGGAGTGGTCACCCAGCCGGTGACCCCAGCCACCCTGCTGGGTCCCACTTCTGACCTCTCTCCCTCTCTCTCTTCCAGGGACCTGTGTGAAGTGCAGCAAGGGGGTGTATGGAGCAAACCAGGCTTGCCAGGCCATGGGCAACCTCTACCATGACGGCTGCTTCACCTGCGGAGCCTGCAGTGAGTACCCTGTGCCTGGCCTGCCGCCAGTGCAGGGCCCTGGGGAAAACTCTTTGGGCTTAACATTTTTCTGGTGTAAAGGGGGGGAAAAAAAGAGGTGGTTATTGAATTATCTCACAGCTGGAGTCTGCCACAGCTGTATGTCTTGGTGGTGGTGGTTGCTGTTTGTTTTTGAATGGATTTTTGCAAGGCATGTAGAAAAGATATTTAGATTGTGCCCAGCCATCTGCCTTCTGGTATGGGGGAGATTGTTTTCATTCCTCTGCCTCTCAGTTATAGCCACATTTTCTTACATGTAGAGGATTTTTATTTGTCACATCAGACTTCACAGCTGCTCTGGCCTTTCAGTCTGCGGACCCCAGGGAGAGCCACTGGGTCAGCACCGTGCCAAGGGTGCAGGCAGGGTGAGAGAGTATCAGCAGCAGGCTCTGCAAGTGCTGGAAACACCTTTTCAGATAGGGCTGCTGCATGTCAGTCCAGTGATGGTGTTTTCACTGCATGCATTATTTTTACTTGCTAAAATAATTTTGCCCTTCTGAGGGACAAAGCATCTAAGTACAGGAATGACCCAGATTACACATCTTGCTTGTTCTTTCTCTGGAGAAATGGAGCTGTGCCCTGAGATGGAGGGGCATGTCTCTGCTAGCTTGCTTTCTGGTTGCAGGAAGTGAGCTAATTATTGTGCCAGAGGTATCAGGCTGGGAGCAGTGATGATCAGCCCTATGAAATCTGCCTGAGAAGTGGGGAAAATAGTTCAGCTGGCTCTGCTGAGCTCCCTGCCGCTTGTCAGACCCACATCTGAAGCTTGCTGGAGTGTACAGCATACGGCAATGTATGGATCCTCTTAAGTGGCTTTTCAAGGAGGCCTCTGATGGAGCTGGGGTGAGGAACAGGCCTCTTGATTTCAAATCCTGGCTGTGTTTGTAAGGCAGTGTTTTTTCTGTTTTGTTATGTTTAGTTTGAGGGCTAGTAGTGTATTTTTAGAAACGTAGCTGTATATGTGGTGGCAGAAAAAATAATAATCCTTCTGGTGCTTTTGGATATGTTAGTATGGTTTTCCCAGATGAATCTTAGGGTTTTTTTCTTGTGTTGTATTTAAAGTTGTAAACTCATCAGAACTGCATGTGTTTTATTTGGAGCTGTAAAGTGGGAATAAATATAGAAACATGTGTATGCTTTTTAATAATAGCTGAACCTTGAACTCTGCTCATTTCCCAGCTGTCTGACACCAGCTGCCTTGCCTCACCTATGTTTTCAGTAGACAACCTCACCGTCATCTGACTGAAGACGGGAAAACTAAAAAAAAAAAGTGATGTTTGCATATGGTGGCAGTGTCCTAAAGGCTCAGAAGTCAGCAGCTCATCTTTTGTCCCCTCTTATAAATTAATTCAAAATCTTCTGCAGAGAGGATTCCTGGCTGCAGCCAGGGCTTTGCTTCAGGGACCTCTCGCCCTCTATGGCCAGGCGGTCTCCAAATTGACCTTGCACACAGCGGTCCTGTTAAAAATAATCCAGCAGCAGGTTCGAGCTGTCTTAAATTTCTAAAATCACTACCGTGCAACTGGTGCTTCAGAAAGAAACACTTTTGATTCTCCTTTTAGAACAAATTTTACCATCTTTATTTGGAGAGCAGCAGTAGAGAGGTACTTGTGGTTGCAGTGGTACTCCTGTTTGTGTTTGGCTAAAAAATAGCTTAATCCCATTTCTAATGAGGTGGATTGGTGAGGGCTGAAAGAATAGCTATTTACTGCTTATTCTAAAAGGCAACCCTTTCGAAAACCTTTCGAAAGGTTTCCAGTGCAAGACAAAACAAAAAGGTGTGTGTGTCAGGTGAGATTTAGAAAGATGGAAAGAAGCTAAATTTAGCAAAGTGTAGCTCATTTTCTGTTTTACCCAGGCTGTAACTGAGAAATGTGCTGAGGAGATTTGCTGGGGCAAAGGATTTCAAATGGAAAGTAAAAAAAAAAAGGCAACGTCTAGTGAAAGTGATGGGGGGGGGGGGGGGGAAAGAAAGGGGGAGAGCAATAATAATATTTTTCCAAGCAGAAATACTGTATTTCCATGTGAGATTAAAAAGGGGAATGCAAGTCATGGGAGTATAAACAAGACTAATTTGGCTTGTTAAATGCAGGAGAGTAGCCACTCATGAAAGCTCAAGCCCTTCCTGCTGGGGCAGTGGCCGTACTAAGATGGAAGCCAGATGCTGTAGCAGCTGGTGCAGGTGGATGGAGAGGAGGGTGTGTGGTGGTGGGATTCCCAGCGCTCGGAGAGCAGCGCTGCCTGAGGGAAGCCCCTGCTGCAGTGGGGTTTCCCAGTCCTGCACACACCTCTGAGTGGCAAGGCTTGCAAGAACGCCCCCAGTACAGGGGGTGGTTTCCTGCGCTGCCCCTGCGTTCTGCAGGGCCTTTGTGCGCCAGCCGCTTGGGCCAGGGCTTTGCCGCCTGGCCTGCTGTGCTGCTAAAGGCGTAGCTGGGCTGACTTTGTGATTCATCAAGTCTCTTTGCATTGCAGCTGCTTAACTGATGCCTGGGGTGGTTGGTACATACTGTCCTGCCCTGCGCTCAGGGAGGAAATGTACTCGAGGGGAATCCCCCCTTTCACAGACCGAGGTCATTTCCCAGTCCCTTGGACCATCAGCTGCTACAGGAATGAAGGGTGTGCAACTCTGTTGTTCACCCAGAGAGAGTCCATGCCTCTCTGCAGGCTTTCTGTCACCTGTGTCGCTGCATTAGATATGATGAGACCATTTTATCTGCCAGAAAAAGAAATGTTTGTCCGGATGGTGTTGTCTGTCTAGCTGCAAAGCAGGTCTTGAGCAGCCTTTGTGGAAACTCTGGTTTCTAACTGAAAAGTGAGTAGTACTTTTCAGGTCAAGCAGAGTTCATCTTGGACAACATCCAGTACAAACTTGTCTTTGAGAAGTCAAGGTTGCTCATGATTTCAATCCTAAAATTTCTGCTCTGGTGGAATGCTGAATATCTCTGCTCCAATAAATAAAATATACAAAATTACCTATTAAGGTAAAGCATATTGTCCTCCAGATATTTATATCCACTGTCCTGCTGTTTTCATTTTAGGGAGGATTTCTAATTTTGCTCATAGTTGGATTTGTGTCCAAATGTGCATTGGTTTCCCAGATAAAGAAAACTTGAGAGGGTCTAAGGAGCAGGGGGTGATGTGTGTGATACCTCATAGTGCCAAATTTCCTACATCCTCTGTTTCCTGATACACATATGTTCAGAGATAAATGATAGAGCAATTTGTTGAGCAGAGCTATGCATACGTTACAGGGTTCAGTTGTCAGGAAAAAAAAAACGTGCTGGTTTATCTGATCCACTGGCATGTAATACAGAAAATTTAGCTTAGAGGTCAAAACAACAGATCTAAAATGATTACTTTGGCATAAATGTCTCATTTATCTTCTTGTTTGCTACAGGGCAGAGACACAAACAAGGCAGCTTTTTGCAGAGGGGGAGAGGAAAAAACTTCAGGCTCTCTCTGCAGGACTAGTAATAAATTATATTTGCTTTACAGGAGGGCCACGAAAGTAGGTTAAAAAAAAAAGGCCTCGAAACTCATACAGCTATTTCCGGCAAGCTCGAGGTATCTGTTTCTATCTCAGTTTGGTTTTTTTTTTTTTCAGTTTGTTGGACAGACGGTTGTAGTTACCAAATGGTTTGTTACACATTAACTATTGAGGTTAAATCACTGTTTATACCTCCTCAGAATACAAAAGATGTAGGTATTGATATTTATTATTTAGGTAGTAAGGAGACCCTATAAATTACATAGATTTAACTAGATGGTATTGCTGTAACCTATTCTGGTCTTTTAGTGTTTTAGGATCCAGCCAAGCTTGTATCTGACTGCCACAGGTTGCCGGAAAGCAGACCTTTTTAGCTCTGCTAGCAGCATAATTCAGAGCATAAGGGTCTTGTACTTGAGCCACTTGGTCCTCAGAGGAAATCTGAAAGCTAAAAAAGTGCAAGGGAAGTGTCAGAGATGACTGTGAAGGAAATCAGTAGGCAAGGAAGGAAGTCAGAAAGAAAGGACTGATTGCAAGGTAGTTTGAAGGAGGGTTTGATGTTGAACGACAGCAGAAGGGCCAAAACAAGGACCAGATTTTAGCCCCTTATTGCAAGGAGATGGAAACCTTGCATGTTTGTGAGGTTACAGAATCTGACCTTTGACATGTCAACGTTACTGCATTACTTTCTTTTTTCTTTTTTTTTTTTGGTAAATTCAGATTGATGTCTGCGTAAGGGTAACAGGCTGCGTTTCCAGTGGCAATCTGAAATCACACGAGCTGGCTGTTTCTTGCCACCCTCTGGGTATATATATATTTTATTTAATATTTCACAATGTAGTTGTGTTGAGAGGTATCAGGGGTCATTTACTAAACGAGGTAGCTAAGCTGTCGAAGCAGTGTTATCTGCGAGCGTAACCCACTGCTTGGGCTAATTAGTCTTGCTGCAGTGATTATAAAGCACGACTACTTAGAGCAATGCAGCTCTTGGTGTCTTTAGGCTAATTATGTTGAATAAGCATGTACTGTATTGGTAGGTAACCCCTGGAACAACAAGGCCATGGTTTTTATTGGTTCTGCTAAATAACTCTACAAGTAGAAAGTCACCGTTTTCTGCCAGTGTGATTTAATCCCAGACAGCAGGACAGCCAGCCTAGCCTTGCCAAGTGAATTTCCCTGCGGCGCATGTGTATATGTATGGTTATCTTCAGATGCAGAAACTGCCTGCTCTTCTAGTGGAGGCAGAATTTACTGCCTGTAACTGGATATAAACCCGCTACACCAAGTGATATGCGTGAGAAATGTGCAGATCTTCAAAGTGGAGTGTGCAAAGTGTTGCTGGTAATCCTTCCTTGGCATCCCTTTAATAAAATTATCATGCCAGATTCCATGTAGTAAACAATATATATTTTTTTTAGCAAAAGTAACGTCAGAAAAGATTCAGACATGCCTGGCTTTACAGTTTGGGAGACAGGGAAGGCATCAGTGCATGTTTCTGCTCCAGTCTAAATTGCTGCTTTGTTCTTGCTGACTTTTTGTCTTCAGTCTCTCAGCTCTCTGGTGAGAAATCCCTGCTGTTTGGCACAAGAAGTGCTTGCCATAGATGAGAAACGCCAGGGCAGCTTTCACAGTAGGATGACAGTACTTGTTCCTCTTCTAGCCAGATTTCAGGGCCGTAGTGCTTTGGGGTCTGAGCTGAAGGAGCTTTGGCATGGTCCAGGTGTCCAGTGGATACCCCCCCTGGAAAGGTGCAAGGGTTCAGCTCACACAACAGGGATGCAGTAAGGGATTTATCAATATGCTGGTGGTCTGAGTTGATTGCGTGTGTTTTAGTGCTGGCTGTAAGTCTGAAATTGTTGGGACAATGTGAGAAAAAAGGTTGAAACCTTGAATTAAATATATTTTCAGTCTTTCTGGTCTTTTTATTTTATAATGTCATCTTCAAAGTATTGTTTTTTGTTAAGAACAGGCACAGGATTAATCGTGCTGTAAAGATTTTAGGGAGTTTCTCATGATGTTTCAATGGTATCTATGAGTAATTTTCTGAGTAGTGGCTCAGAAAGCACTGGGGCCTTTCCCATACCTAGAGAAATTTAAAAATCTCTCTCGTATAATTCCAATGCAGTTACATTAACCGAGGACACAGAGACTGCCCCCTACTCCCTCTTCCCCTGAGCCTCTACGCATTCCAATGACAGTCAGTGGGTGATGGGGCAGGAGGCCAACTCCAAAGCCCGCCTGGTTTCTGTGCGTTTTGGGGAACAGGGCAACTGTCCCCAGAGCAATGCAGAGAGCGGCTGGGCACTGGTACCTCAGCAGGGACTCCCTGGGTTGTTTGTTCCAGGGTGATTATCTCACCTCTGAATTTTGAAGCTCCTAGGAGTTTTCCCTAAAAAGAAAAACATTTTAATATCTTCTTGCAATGGTTTGCCATCATCAAAGGAGATGTGTTGCTCAGTTGTATAACTTTATGTCCTTTCGCAATGTTTTCTCTGAGGAGTCATTTCTGCTTTCACCTGTGGTTGCTTTACCGTTAGAGGTGGCTGACATTTTCTTACGTGTGCCAGAGCACGCTTTTGGCTTTCAGGCATCAGATCTTTTTCTTTGAGGTTTTTTTTACCCCCTCAAATGTGTGGTGAGAGTGCAGAGGGCTTTTTTTTCAATTTTGCAATAGAGCTGGTGTAGTTGAGAAACAGACTGAACATCTTACATGATAATGGAGCTACTGTGTCCTAGCACAGTTTCTTCTAAGAGATATCCTATCCTCCTGCCCACGATTTCACCAAGACTTTGGTGTGACCTGGGGTGTCTGCTAGTTGATCACAGTCTGAGTTTATCTGACTTGGAGGATGTGCAGGCATCTAAGCGACTCTTTCATGCAGCCCCAGTTCAAGAGCAGATTGGAAATACTGACGCTTCTCTGTCAGTCTCAGTGCTGCATCCAGCTTTAACAGCAGCCAGCAGAAATGAGACAGATGGCAGAAATTAAGTAGAGCTCTCTGAGGCTTGACCTAGTCTGCTGCGCATGGTAGGACACCATATTGCCTGCCAGCAGAGTATCCACGGAGGGCTCCAAAAACGCATGTGCTGGCTGGGGACTGGTGGATCTCATGTACTGCTGAACTGTGGGCAGCAGGGACTTTTGAATGGTATGGGGGAGCCAAGGTCTCTGGGCTCTGTCTGCAGGGTGCGCACATACCAGAGCAGGTTCTTCAATCTGAACCTACTCGCAGCTTTATGTGGGGGAAATGAAAACTGGGGGAAGGACTGCAGCTTGAGCCAGAGCCTCCCAGGACTGAGGAGGAGCTTGTTTCGATCCTTAGCAGCTAGACGGATGGTGTTCCTGGCCTGCTGTCCCACCGGTGTGTCAGGAGGTTACATCCAGTAATTCCGGAAACTGAAATCCTTTTGTATTTAATCTGCTGTTAGTAATCACATGTCCAAATGTCTCTTACAGCTGTGGTGCTCTAAGGAGGACTGATTTTTGTAATGACAGAGGCCCAGGGCTGTTAGCATGGAAGGGACACAGAAGCAGCTGCCAGACTGCAGTGATTCTCACCCATCTGTTGTGCACATACCACAGGAAACCCCATGGTGCTTAGATAAGTGAGGTCCACACTGCCTCCCTGGCAATGCAGGGTCCTGGTCATGGATCCCTATAGAGCCCTAGGATCTGGACATCGCCCTGTACCATTATATGTATTGAGAGCAATCTCTTGTCTTTGAACATGGGTTTGTGACCCCATTGTCCTTTTAATAAACAATGGAAAACCAACTTCAAAAGAGAAAGTTGGGTCCAGCTTCCCAGCAAGCAAATGATGCCTCTCCCAGCATCCTCCTTGAGCCGTTGCAAGTCCCTGGTAAACCCCTCTCTGTAGGAACTTCAAAAGGAGAGAGCTGTCATTTGAGAAAACGATGGACAAAAGCACTAGCATCCTGGGAGTGCAGCCTGAGGGTATGCCTATTATCAGCTGCTAAGCAAACTGTGTTTATTTTAGCACAAAGGCACTAGTGACTAAACTTGAAATATTCTGAAATTGGTGCTGAAATGACCTTGAGGTCATCGTGAAGGTCCCACAGCTAAACAGATTAGACAGATGTGTTAGGGATGAACAGTACATAAAAGCTCAGACAGGAGAGGAACAAGAAATCTTGTAACAATGAGTGAAGACAGTAGTGTTGAAATGCTGAAGAATTTTAGTTGCCTGAATTTTCAGGTGAGAGTTTAGATAAATTCAGGGTGAAGTGAAAGTGAAATACGGTTAGGACCCAGCAGTTTAAGACATGTAGTAGAGCAATTGTGCCTGAAAGCGGCAAGCCACGCATTAATATTCCTGGGTTTATCAAAAATATAATCTCTGTAGTCATCATGATGCATATTTAAAGTGATGCCTATTTAAAGTAGGCAATGTTCAATACATGATTCCTCATCTGCCACTGAAGTTCTCAATCCTTCCTTTCAGTGAAAGTATGGTAGCATCTCTGTGCTCAAGCAAAACCCACGCCAGCCTCTGCAGGCACACAGTCAGAAGTATCACATTTGAGAGTCACTTGTTTAATTGAAGGCGCTGTCCCGTGGCAGGGAGTGCCGGGACAGAAGCCGCTGCCGCCCTGCTCTGCACTGTGGGGCAGTCAGTCCCAGCGCTGTTTGTTTGCTGGTGTGGCAGCAGCCAGAGCGTGCATTTCCTAGCTCCACCGGGATGGTCCCCAGTGCAGCCTGGGGAAATGAGCTTTTCCTGCATCTTGCTTTCCCATGCGTATGATGAGGAGATGCTTCCTCACCTCAAAGGGATGTTTGGAGAAGTCCATCCCAATGTGGGCAGGGAGAGGCTGAGAGCAGCAGAGGGAGAAACTGTCTCAGTTTGCATGCACCACTCCTGCAGCGGCTGCAGAGGCACCTGATTACTTGTGGTTTTGGCAAATTTCCTTTTACACTTCTGCCAGGGCCTTAAAGAGAATCGTGGAGAGGAGCAAAAAATAGCCAAAATTACCACCTTTTCCCTAAAGAAAGTAGTTAAATCATCCCCCCCTTCCCTCAAAGTGCTCTTGGTGTCAGCACCTCTTCTTCATGGGCCCACATATCACCAACAGCCAACTTATAAATCCTTTATAAAGTGGTTTATTCCTCTGATGAATGACCTTGCTGCAGAAACCCAGACACAGTGCGCTGGCTGTGGCACCTTCTCTGAAGGTCTGTTGCCATCAATCTTGACCTGCTAATGTCATAGGGTTAAAAATACACCAGGTGCAGAATGGTTGGTAAGTGTTTTTTTTGTCACCATGGAAGAATGACGTGGTGGCAGTGATCCAAACCTCATCGTTTCTGCTGGAACGGCTGTGTTGCTCATGCACCGGCCAGAGCCTTTGTCCAAAGAAGTGTCTCCTCATTGCATGGCTCCACGCAGATGTTTTTCCTCATCACTGCCAGCTTGTCTTCAAGGAGAGACACTGCATACAGGTGGAAAGTTGCTTGGGCCTTTTGCACTAAACGAGCCCACACTACCATGTAATTTAAAATCAAAGTTAAATGGGTTTTGTTTTGTTTTTCATTTTTAGGAGTGCCAAATCCCAATGCTCTATTTGAATCAGCGGGAGATTTTTGGGGGTACTTCTTGCTGCATTGGGCTTCTTGTTAACTTGTTTAGGACCGCTGTTGACAAAGGTGCTGCAAATCCCAGGTATCCCCATGCCTTGTCTTCCCCTCCTCAGAAACTGGGACTCTGCAACTTCTGGCAAGCATGCTGGGCTTAACTTGGATGGGCAGCCACACAGGAGGGGTTATCATACAAATATGCACTCTGAGTTATGGGCCACAAAGCTAATGTGTCCAAGATTAGATACTTTTTATTTTGGGCTCTGGGTTCTGTTTTGGTGTTGTCAACCTTGGCAAAGCATCAGGGTGAGTGAGAGAAATCATAGCGGGATGCCTGCAGGTTTGTCGGGTTTTCTTCCCTGTCCTGTCTGATGTCTGCACTGGTGCAATGATGGGCTGGTGCCCTGGGTCATCTCTGACCGCCAGGTAACGCAGTTGTCCACAGCAGGGATTCAAGGAGAATGGGGATGACCAGTGTGCCAGGGCGGTGTGGTTCTGGCTCCTACGCCACCCACTAAACACATGGGTGAGCAGCGCCTGCAGCTTAGCCACGGAGCTGTTGCATGTGCAAACCGGGCTTGTTCCTGAGAAACACGCTGCCGTGTCCTTCACCTGCCTTGATGGCTGAAACCTGGGCAGGGCACTAAGGGCTACTGCTGAAATGTTGGTATGGCTGAATTCACTGTCAAAATTTTAGAACTTTACTGGAGCATCTCCATTTCCCGAGGAGCAGCTGGAGTTGTTTCCCAGCCTGAGAGTGCCCTCTGGTGTACTCAGGAAACAGTAAAGATTGTAGTTTATTGAAGTGGTTTTACTTGACTTGCTCCTTTTCCTAAGGCTTTGCAGCCAGCATGGTTATTTGTCGAAGGCTGCCAAGTAGGTACATGTCATCAAGCACCAAGATGTGACCTCCAGACCAGTCCTGTGTGTCGTCCGCATTTATACACCCAGCAGCTGGCAATCACTTTTTTTAAGGATACTTGCCACGTGCAGCATTTCAAGCAGGAGGCTTCTGGGCCCTGGTGTCTCAGTTCCCATTTCCTTCCAGCGATGCCTGGCAGGTCCCTGAAACCAGCCTGCAGCAGGTCCTGCTCTGGCTGTGCCTGGACAGTGCTGCTCCCCCTGCCCCGGGTGCTGCCTCCAGACACACGCTTGGGGCTCATTGACCAAGCAGCACAAGCAGAGCTGCTCCAGTGCTGCGCTGCATTTCAAACCCCTGGCTGAATAGGGAGAGCAGGCTGCAAAAAGGTAAAAGCAGCATTTTATTATAAACAAACAAAACCTATCCCTTTTCTCTGGGGTGAAGGCAGGGCATTTAGAAGAAGTGGTGGCAGCATGAGCATGCATTGCCATAGTTACGTGGAACTGAAAACAGACGGCGAATGTGAGGCATAAACACAAAAGCTGTAGTAAATATAAATCTTACCCATATGTAGAGTCCTATCTTGGAAAAACTTTGTCATCTTGTCTCTGTTACAACATTCTAGTTTGAAAAAATAATTCTTTTTTAAACGGTTTCAAACTTTCGTTGGCAGCTGCAGTAACAGATGTGCTGGTAGGGAGCAGACAAGTGTGTTGAGCACTCTGGTGTTGCACTCTGCTGCGGGCAGAGCGGGTGGTCGGGTATTGCAGCAGCTTATCTGGCAGCTGCTGGTTGAAGGCATCTTCTAGCAGAACAGCGTGGATGTGACATTTTGAGGAACGATGTCAAGTATGGATCACTCTGCATGTCCTTTCTTTTTTCCTCCTTGCTCCTCTCCTGGGATGTTTTCCAGTGTGAGTCAGAGTACCCTCACATGCTATTGCCAGGTTATTTCATGTAATCTGCCAGGACGTGGTTCTGGCTTGCAAAGCTACCTCCTCCTGCCCAGAGGTGGGTCTGTTGTCTGGATCCAGCAATTGGTGTTCATCAATGACCACCAGTGGAATTGGAGCTGGGGTCAGTCGGGCTGGAGACTGGGAAGACTAGTGCTGGAGTTGGGTGCTCTTTTCCAGCTGTGCAGTGGCCATGCTCAGATGTCCTTGTTGTTCGTTTCTCAGTTTTTGCTCGCATTTTCTCCCCACTCTCTGCTGACCTTTCTCTTCTCCCTGTGTTTTTTCCTCAGGTCGAAAGCTGAGAGGAAAAGCCTTTTATTTTGTCAATGGCAAGGTCTTCTGTGAAGAAGATTTCCTGGTAAGCTGACCCCCGTGCTGTCATGTCTTAGCCTCCCTGGCAGAGACACAGCCTTTCTGCCTGTCACCTTTGCCTGCATTTCACACAGCTGTAGCCCAGCATTCCTGCGTGGCCCTTCTGCTCCACCATTTACCTGGGACCAGCTCCAGCCATGGTGGCTGCCCACATGTGGTGCTGGAAGTAGCCAAGTGAGACGCCATGGTTTTGTGGCCCAGAGCCCCTAGCTGAAGCCATAATCTCTGGCAATGGCTCCTTCAAAGTATGTCTCTGTGATCATGCTTGGAGGCAGGAGCAAGATGAATGGCTACAGAAGAATGAATGATTGAATTTTCCTTTCCAATAACCTGGGTTTGCTTGGGCATCTTAATGGCTATCTTCCTGTTGCCCTCAATGGATATTGTGTGAACATACCTGAGCACGAAACAACCCCAGGTCCTCTCCTTGTCTGGTGGAGATAGAAAGCCATGTACCCTTCTGCCCCTGAGTTCTGATAGATTAAGCCTTCACTGAGACTTGAAAAAGTCATATTTTCCTACTTATTGGGGAAGTCTAGTGATTTCTGTCAGATAGAAGCAAGTTAATCTTCTTTGCTGTCATCTACACAGGCTGAAAATTGAAAGAGTGGTTAAATGCGTCTAAAATATTTCATTTTTCCAGTTTGCATTTCCACCATTCAGTCAGGACTGAATGTGTCTCAGACAGACGATGTGTTGTGCCTGAGATGCATCTCATGGGCATGACAGGCAGTTCCTTACTGGTATATCTCAGCAATAGCAACAAAAAACTTGCTCTGGGCCAGACTTGGTTGCTGTACTAACAGGGAGCTGGAACAATACCACTGACCTGAGAGAAGCTTTAGTAGACCTATAATGATGTAACCAGAGGAAGATTTTGGCTTTCCAAGCCTATATATACAGATATTGTGATATGAATATGTGATAATCTACAAATCAGAAACTTGTATTTCACATGGTCAAATAAGCATGTAAATTGTATTAATAAATGCCTTATTTGCATGTGAATTTATGGTATTTACTTATATACTTAATTAAACTTAAATTCAGGACTTGGAAGTTACAGGAACTCTTACTCCTTCTCAACACTGGAAGTCTGGTGTCTTCATAGAATATCCTCTGGGGACCCATCCACAGCTTGGTATACTGAAAAAAGCATGGGAAAGTTTAGCTTGTGTAAGGAGTACAGAAGAAGATCACACAAATAACACCCCACAATATGCTGTTGTTTGTGCTCGACTAGCCCTGTGAAATTTTAAGCCAATTCTTTTTTGTCCTTGCAGTATTCTGGTTTCCAGCAGTCAGCTGACAGGTGTTTCATTTGTGGTCATTTGATAATGGACATGGTAAGTGATAATTGCTTTAGGAGAAAAAAATCCCACAGCTTTATAGAAGAATACATCAAAAGCCAGATATATTCATATCCAGTACTGTCTGATATCATCTGGTTGTCTGCATAGTGTGAGATTGGTAGCAGAAAGAAAACCCACTAAGCCCTTTGTTGATTTTTGCAAGGAAGTGAAGCTGGCACCCTGCTGTGTGTGGTACCGAGACTTTGCTCTGCCCGTTTTCCGTGCACACTGACAAGCAGAGCCTTCAGCTCTTTCATCCCCTTGCAGGCTTCCTTGGGCAGACTATTCGCGATCCTGTCAATGCTTCCTGCTCAGAAGGGCCGTGGCTCTGCAGTGCTCCCTTGCTGGGGCATCAGTGCGGCTCTGCTGAGCCTGTCTGTCCTGTAGTTAAGCTGTGGCTTCCCGTGTACCTTCAGGAGGAAGCTATCGTCCTATTGTCATTTTATTTGGGTACTGATACTCTGGGGAACAGGTTTGACCCAGAGTATGTGACACAAACCTCAGTTCAGATCTGCCCAAGTCCTTGCAAACTCTTCAGTAGATGTGTGGATGTCCTGCTGAAGCAAGCAGTTCTCATTAGCCTACATGAGGTACCATCCATTCAAGATGTGCATGGGATGGGTCACAGCTCAGGGGGTCAGCTGGCCTTTAGCCAGCACTGGCCAGCATTCAGTTGTGGGTGATTCAGAGAGACAAATTCATGGTCGTATAGCTGGTGGTGTAAAACTACAGCTGAGGCAAACAAATTAGGAATTTCTGGGTGGTCAGTTGACAGTACACCTCCCAAGACTTTCTAATGCTTATCATTAATTATCTTTGCTTGCATGCTTACACTGGAAAGCATTAAAATTGGAAAAGCTATTTTATACTCAGAAGTCTGATCACATGGCTGGTGGACCATGGTATTCCAGGTAGTAATTGCTGCCCCAGAGCCAGCAGGTGAATTGCAGCTGTTCAACACAGTCTCCGTAGTTTGTATTAATTAGAAAGCCAGGCTAGTGAGAACAAAGAGATTAGATATCAAAGGAATTATGAAAACCTAGCAATAATATTTGTTTCAACCTCTCATGGAGGATATAAAGATGTATTTCCTTTTGTTGGCCTGGTACATCTTGCCTTGTCATCCTGCCAAGTATTCTCTACCTTGTTGGCTTCAGAAATTATTTTCTTTCCTTTAAATTCTGTCACTTATACCCTTTGTAATGCTAAATACCTTGACTGAGATTCTAAATTGTTTTCTTACCTACACTAATAATTCATTTATCTGAAACCAGGTGATATATATTGATTCCAGCTGCCCTGTCCATCCCTGTTAACTCATTTTTCAGATGAGTTGCCTGAAAAAAGACACAGCCCCGCTGATGAATATGCAGCATTGTCTGGCGTAAAGCTGTGTGTTTATTATTTTCAACTTTATTGTCTGTTCACATGCATTTTTCCCATGTCTTGGTTTGTTGCAGATCCTGCAGGCTCTAGGGAAATCATACCATCCAGGCTGCTTCCGATGCGTGGTCTGCAACGAGTGTCTGGACGGTGTGCCATTCACTGTAGACTCTGAAAACAAAATCTACTGTGTCAGAGATTACCACAAGTAAGGACAAAATACACAGCAGAGGTGCTCCAATCAACAAGCTTCTAATTTAGCTTTTCAGCTAGTTAGGAAGTACAGAGTAGTAAAATAGGGACAAGGTTAGAAGCTAGAAGTTTGAGGGTGTGGCTAGACCTTAGAGACCCAGTGTCTCTCCTCTTGTCCTGCCATTGACTCCTGTGTAACTCTGAAGAGGTCACTTAACCCCTGGGCCTCAGCTGCCCCTTCTGCAAAGCAGAGATAGTGAGAAATCGTGCTCATCAAGCGTTTAGTGATGTAAGAAATTAGTCCTCTCTAAAGTAAGACTGTGAATGCCTGTGGAAGTCAATGCGAGTTACTTTTTAAGTAGTTGAAGGGCTGTGTTTGACTTTTAAAGGTCCTGCTCAGGTTTTCCTCATTCTCTCTTCCAAATCTCTCAGTAGCAGCCAAGAATTTTACAGTGGGCTTTGGGTTTTTACTGGCACTAAGTATAAAGGCGTAAGGTCTCTTTTTGCCTGATAGAGCAAGGTGTGCCAAGCATTACTTATAATCAATGCTAAAATGAATTTATGATCTTGGAATTCAAAGCTTTCCTATGGATGTTATTTACAGCTGCAGCTTTTCATCTTATTGCCGAGAACACACAGGCCTCTCTTTTTGTGTTGATCTATAACTTGCCTTCAATTTCTTGTTGCTCTTCCAGAGTTTTAGCTCCAAAGTGCGCAGCATGTGGACTTCCCATTCTTCCCTCTGAGGTGAGAGCCTTTTATTCCGTATCCCCTCAGGGGAGGGAGCATCCTGTCTCAGGTCTTGCTCTCTTTCACACTTGACCCTGTGTCAAGACGAATGTCCTTGCAGATGAGGAGAGATGTTCACTTCCTCCGGGGTGCAACCTTTTGACCTAAGCTCATGTGCTGTTCCTGAGATGTGACCCTTCTTTTGCTTGATAATGGGCCAGGCTGCCATTTGCATCTCTTGCAGGATTATGCTGCTGCTAGTTTTATGTTTGGAGTACCTTTCCTTCATGTCAGTAAATGCTGGTGGCACTCATAAATGACCTCTGTGTGACCCCTCTGGGACTAAATCGTTTTAATACTTGGAAGAGATTAATCTTGGGCAAAACCAATTTAAAATGCTGAGAGATGTGATAAATTGAAATTACCAAATCATTAATGCGTGATTTGAGATAGATGTGACTGTTAAACAGAGAGAATTTTACATTTCTGGTGTTATATTTTAGAGGATATCTGCAGTAAGTCGATGATGAAGCTTTACTGTAAAAATAACTGCAGGTGGCAGGATTTATTTGTAGTGTCCAACCAGCAGCCCAAATGTATTTCCTCAACATTCACATTGTTGCAGGAAGCAATCTACAGAAGTGCGTGTGTCTGATCCCACTGTAATCCTTTGTAAATTGTCTTTTGCTTGAATGCTTACAGGGGTCTGATGAGACCATTCGGGTTGTGTCCATGGACAAGGATTACCATGTCGAATGTTATCACTGTGAGGTAGGTCAGCAGCTTTCTCAGGGAGTGGGCACTTAATAATGATAACTACTATTATTTTTAAGATGGAAATAAATCTCCTCCCTTCCAATGACAGTAGATGAGCAATTCAAACCTTGCATTGCATGACCCTTTCTATCAGTGGCTGAGGAATTTTCAGTTTGAGGACAGAAGTTTCTGCAGCAGTGTCTCAGCTCTAATTTAATTTCCTATCCATAAAATTACGGGCAAAGAGTTAATTATCACTTTTAAACTTGGCAGTTTATTTGTTAATGAAGGAAAGGTGGTGACTTGGTAAGGTTTATTGCTGCCTTTCAGAAGCCTTGAGCTCCAGATCGCATCAGTGTATCTGATTTCCAAGTCAGATTGTTCAAAAATGCTAAGGTGATGACTGATCCTGTGTGGTGTAAGTTACCTTCACTCTCATGGGAAATGAATGTGTCATTGGGGCTGGAGAAGGGATATGACTGCACAAAAAATATCCCAGGAGATGCCAGCTCTTAAACACTGATTGGTCCCAGTGCAGGTCTTCCCAGAGAGCCTTCATACTTCTGCGCTGTTAATTAAAATAAATAGATGTCTTCTCTCACTGTACTGATAATGCAGTGAAAAGAGGCCCTGACTCAGCAGGCTGATTTAACATCAGTACAACTGCAATTAACGTCATGTGAAGAGGTGAATCCTATCTGAGAGTGCAAGGAGACGTGATACGAGCATGTTTAAAATACATAGGGTTGCACCTCACCTCAAGATAAAGTTTATGCTTGAGACAAATTTGTACAAGGCTGCCTCTCAAAATGCCTATGTTTGGTGCTTTCCTTCTCATGGCACATATTGGACTTACTAAGAAGGAGCTGTTGGCTGGGTGTCTTCCATCCTGGTCACAAAATCACTTTCCCAGAAGCCAGACCCCGGTTGATGCTGGAAGATGAACACATCCTCTAATAATTTGCCCGTTCTGTCTTTGCAGGACTGTGGGATGGAACTCAATGATGAAGATGGGCATCGCTGTTACCCACTAGACGAACATTTGCTTTGTCACTCCTGTCATCTGAAACACATAGAGAACGGCACAACCCCAGCAACTGTGTACCAGCACCACTACTAGCCAGCGTGGCTGACATCGGAAAGCTGGGACAGACGACTTGTTACATGATCTCCCTCTCCCCACACTCAGTTGATTTCCTGTGCATGTTTTTCGCCAGTCGGCAATGTTCCTGTAAAAGGATATGAGAGATTTTTTTCTGGATTCCCAGAGTTTGTATGCTTGTGAGTTCCAGCTGTATCAAACCACGTCTACTTGACCAAGAATGTGGCATGTTATGTAAACTGATTGGTTTACTTTTATGTGCCTTTTTCTGCTGTCCGGAGATTCCTCTTGGCTCATTTTGGAAGATTCTTCAGTGAAAGCAAGATTTGCTGTCATGCCTACGAACTCAGATCATGCCATGCACAATTAAAAAGCCAGAGGCTGGCTTGCCTGTCGGCCGGGCACATCCCGTCAGTCTATTGTGTTTCCTGACAAGCACATTTCATCGGATTCCCTGAAGGACATCAGTCTATTAATACCAGTTTTTAGACACTCTCTCTCTTTTTATTAATTCTTTAGGAAAAGAAAAGAAAGAGATCTGTGCAAAATGGTGCACTCAGACCTTTCAGTTAATTCCCCGAACTCTGGTATCAAGTCTGGCTGTAAAAGCACCAACTCTCCGAGCACAAACCAGGCATGCTGGCTGGCAGCTGGAGGCCAATATCCCATTTCAAACAGAACAAAAAACTGGAACAAGCTAGGCTAAACTACCGTGATGACTTGGGGCCTGGGCTTGCGTGTCAGCATGATACACAGGGGCCAGTCTGCTGTGTCAGAGTCTGAATAGCGGATCATATTTGGAAAGGAAAGGTCGGGATGCTGGAAGTGTGGACATGGGGAAATCTATCCTCATTCTTGCTTGCAGAGCTCGCTGTGGAAAAAAGCTCTCTGTACACAGACACTTGCCTGAGTTTTCCAGTTTGTCCCCAGAGCTCAACCCCCAGCCTGGCCACTCCTTTCCATGGTGTTTACCCAGCACAAAGCTATTTCATAACGGTGCTTATTTAGAGTCTGGGAACAAACTTGAGATCTTTATGAAGGCTTTGTTACACAGGGATTTAGAGTCCAGCTCCACAACCTGTACTCCGATGAGTGTGTTGGTATAAACAGATTTGCTCCCATGAATAATAACAGCTTATCTGAGCAAGGCGTTAGAGAGTTTGGGCCTTACTTTCTGTACTGCTGAGAAAGCAGAAAGGCAAATCGTTTCTCTTTTTGACTCCCCCGCTTTATAGTCAAATAAATTTGCTCCCCTAGTATGCATTACATAGATGATAGGTGTGCCTGCAGTGCATGTTCTGTAGGTACTAAAGCTGTGCAGCCCCTCGTGGACAGGTACAAAGTTTTTGTTTCAAAAAACACTCTTAATTTAAAGCCTCAGATGCAGCTGGGGATCTTAGCTACTCTTTCCAACATACTGTGTGGAAAACTAGTTAAATCCTCATGTATCTGTGCTGAAGATGTTGTTTGGTTCTGAATGATAGAGGATGGGATAACATTCTTGAAGATGTTTTTAGTGAAGAAACTACAATAAATTAGCTGAGCAGTGGTGCTGGGACTCCCAAAATGAGCCCTTGCTGAGAACCCACTATGGTTCAACCAAACCTCTTTTCCAGCAGCATGGATGTAGCTAGATAGGTGCTTGAAATTCACACCATGTAGTCAGACTGCCTGGTGTACCCACCCAAAGCAGCACAAGTGCTGCATAGCAGCAAGCTGCCTGTCTCTGCCCATGCTAATAAATACCACGGGCCTCCATTTTGAGAGGTGCAAGTTGCTGTGCTAAGTATTAAACAGAGGCACAGGCATCTGCCATAAAACAAATGGAGACCAGTGGCATGTTAGCACCCTCCTACACATCTGTATCAGCTTGCCTCGGCTGAAATGGGGGTGTCTGAAACTGCCCAAGCCTCAGGAGTTTGGTGGTTTTGGCAGGGAGTTTCATAAGGCCAACAGACCATCCAGCCTCCTGCCCCATCCAGCTGTAAGCGCCTCCACCTGTTGCTGCTGTTCTTTGGGACGGGGATGGCAGCGCGTGGCTGGAGGGCAGTCCTGTGCTGGGACTCCAGCTTTGATGGAGCTTGGCTCTGTGGCACCACTTCTCCTGGGGACGTACAGCCCCTGGGTGAGTGACCGAAAGCTCTAGGTGGGGGACTTTCCTGCTGCAGTATGCGTGGCTCTGGGGCGTATATAATATATTCAGAGGGGGTAAAATTGACCTCAAATGTGTGAACTCCCTTGAGCCTTAAATTCAGCCTCCAAATGCTGGATAGAGAAGGGATGGGAGCCAACACGAAATATAACTGGCACTGTATCCAGGCAGGATGGATTTTGGGCAGCAAAACATCCAGGGTAGATCCTGTGGTGATGCACCAGGGTGAGAGCACATCAGCTTGTGTCCTACAGCACAGCTAGGCCTGGAGCGGGGTGGGGGGGTGGTTTCAAGGTGTGGCATGATCTTTGGACAGTCTGAAGGGACTGAGGTGGGAAATAACACCAGCTGATGTTCCTGTTAAATAATTCAGATAGTCCTGGGTGGGTGGTTTCCCTCCCTGAGCTTCCACTGGCAGCGAAGGCAGCGAGATATCAAAGTAGCTTCTGGAAGTGAGCTGGAAACACCAACCTTGGTTATCTGTTTCTCTGTCTCTGAGAGACCAGCTACTATAAGGCTCATGCTTTTGCTAGCTCTCGATTTTTAGAGCAAGCCCTCATGCATGTTTTCTGGTCTTCATTTTGGAAAGATCTGAAAACACTAGTGGGACTGATACTTTGTTTTTAAGCTGCAGTTTAAACTACAGTCTCAATCTTGCAGCCTTCCCCACAACCCCAAAATAAGCAGGAAAGAAAGAGGGGGAGAAGAACAATTTTCCTTTGTGAAAAGCCTTGAGCAGCCTGTTTGTGGCAAACTGACTCACAGGAGCCCCCTTTGCGTCACCAGAAAGTTTGGCCTCTGCTCCCACACAGTGTCTTATTACTCTTGTCAGCCATCCTGTATCCCTCAGTGCTGGGGAAATGAAGGCTGCCCTACTTTCAGTTTTGAGGTCCCACATAAATTATTAAGTGCCAGTGCTCTCCTTTCCTGTATGTACGAAGAGCTAGAAATGACAATGTGAAGCTATTGGAGCGTGTGAGTTCGTGGTTTTGAAGCTAAAGCATCTACTGCATTGCCCTGCTCTCCTATGTGTGCTAACTTGCGCTGCTTTTATCTTTGGGAGTTTTAATTAATTTAAGATCATTATTATTTCTCCTAGGCTGTGGGTGTCTTGAGGCCTTGTTGATTGTCCCTGGCTTGTCCCTGTGTCTGCAGCTGCCTGACAAGTGGGTCCGAGGTGGGGAAGGCAAGGGCATCCTGCACAGAGGAGGCGTCTCCTCCTCCTGACCTCCCTCACAGCCTGCCTTCAGGCATTTCCTCCAAAGGAAAAAATGGGCAGGCAGGTAGCTCTGGAGCTCGAGGTGCCAAGCTGTGCATCCTCTGCAGAAGAATTTCAGAAAACATGTTAAATTCTGCCTGTACACATTGGGTTTTGCTGGTCATGTGAACCTTGTTGTTTTATTATTTATTAAGATGCTGAAATGTGCTATGAAAAGCTAGTCTTCTGTGCTCTTCTGACTGGTCTTAGGATAGGGGACCCTTGGAAGTCCCATTGTGCTGGTAATGAGTAACTCTAATGCAAATAGTTATTCAAGTGAATTCCCTGAAACTTGCTTTCAGGAACCAGAGCTTAATAGATTTTTTTTGTTCAGGTCATGCTCTTGAATTTCTATCGTTTAGAATACAGAAACTCATTTAAATAGGGACTTTTGCATAAAAGCCGGGGAAATGCCCCAGCTGTAGAAGAAGCAGATATTGTTGTGTAATTTAAAGTGTAAGAAATACCTGTGATCAAAGTGAATTAGGAAACTGCCCTGATGTTAAACATAGGGAACAGCAGTTTCAAACACCGTGGTGAGGAGTATTTGATGAGGTCTGTGGCTTTTCAGCTTCTGAGTTTCATTTGGGGTCTTTCAAAATGTTTTCCCAGTCTTTCAGGGTTTAAATGATTTTTTGTAGATCTTTTTACTACAAAGTGAATACCTCCTTGGTCTGGAAATGGTGGAATTTAATCAGCATCAGGTGTGCTATGGCAGCCTTGAAAGGGGGAAACTGGGCTCATAAGGGCTGGCTGTTTAAAAGAAAAGGTTGTCTTTGGCTGCTGAGAGGAAAAAGTAAATATCTTCCTGTGCTTTCTCCTTGTGCTGATTTTTAGCACTGGGCAAATATTTGGCATCCCTGAATTTCAGTATTTGGGTCTGTTGGTAAGCTCTGCTGGGACCTCCACCTCTCTCTCCCGTGAGTTCACAGCTCTGGGAAGAATTGCAGGCGCACACTTCCTAATGAATTTAGTCCTGTTTTGCACTTCCCTGGAGATTCTACCACTTTATTATTTCAGCAACAGCAAAACCTGGTCCTTGCTTAAAGGAAAATTTACGCATGCTCTCCATCCTTACTTGAACGCTTTGACCTGATCCTCCAAATTACCTGAATGTTAGCCTGCTACTGGTCGATGCAGCAGCATCTTTGTACTCTGTTGCTGTTGCTAAGAAAATCACGTGAAGGACTCCATCCGCATTGAACTTCCAAGTGCACAGGCTGTCCCACTGAAACCAATAAGGCTGCACATGTACATGAAAATCAATGTGTGTGCGTAGGTCGGTGCTGGATCAAGGGCAGAGTGATTTTATTACAGAAGAGACATACCTAAGGATAAATCAGTGGCAGTGTAAAATTTGCCTTGAAATGATCACTGAAATGGACTGCCAATTTTTTGTTCAATAAACAAAAATATGTACTAAAGCAATGGGGGTGCATGGATGAAGAAGGATGTGACTTAGAAAACACAGTAGTTGTATGGAAAAGGGGGCAGGTGATTACAGAGAGCAGGGGAAAAGGTGGCACGGAGAGGATTTGGTTTTGTTTATTGTATTCCTGGATATTTATTAGAGGGGGTATTGAGGGGTAGTGCACCTGTGTATGCTGGTCTGGACCGTGCTTCTCCCATGTTGTCCTCGGCCACGTGCTCTGTGTTTGCTTCTGGGTCAGTGTGTGCTGTCGTGTCCGTGCACATGGACATGTGGGGTGTGCTGCCTGTGAGAGACCTGCCTTTCACATCTCCGTGCCTATGCCAAGTGTTTGTAAATGCATTTTAAGCAACTTTCTGTGCATGAATGTAAGGACAAGTTGACCCAGGCTTCATTGCTGGGGAAGCATCTCTGGAGTCAGTACCCTGCGGGCAGGGAAGGGCTGTGGCTGGATACACGTCCCTTTTCCCCCATCCTCTGAGGCTCAGTGCCTAGTCACTGGGAGAAGCTGGGAGGGGACTTGCCTCTCTCATCGCACAGCATTTGTGTGTTCATTTTTCTTTTCCATTTCTGTGTTCCGTCACTCACTGGCTGCAGTGGCACTAGGTGTAACTTACTGGAGCCAACTGAGCAGACATCTTCCTGCTGTGAGCCCAGAACAACAGCCTGGAACTGCTCACCCACCCTTTTCCTAAGGAGAAGCAAAATTAAACTTTTCTGAGCAATAAAAGTCCTCACCCTCCTTTCTTCTAGGGCAGCCAGAAGCTTGTGTGGCAGTATGCATCAGTAGCCCCCTAAGACAAGATGAAGGATGGGAAGAAACTGTCCCCATGTGAAAATACATGGTGTAGAGCCTCCGAAGGCACCAACCCTTGTCCCCGCGCAGCAGGTCTGCGGTGCATGGCCAGACAGGGACCCGGGTGCTCACGTGCAGGCTGTGGCTTTCTGTATCCAAAAGGCAAACCTAGAGCCTGGTTAACAATACTGAATGGTACTAATTATTTTGTTTATGTTTCCTTCAAAGCTCAACTCCGGGAGAGAGTATTTTAGGATTTGTGCTGGTATAACTAACCTTAGCCACCTGTGAACACAGCCCTCTTTTCTTCTGTGCTGTTAAATATTTATGAAGAATGAAGGCCAGCAGTGGGAGCAAAGCTGTTGGCCTGTTGTGATTAAAGACAATATTGTAAAGCAATGCTCAGTGTCAAGTTTTTCCTAAAATTACAATGATTATAATTGCCCAGAGTCCATGGGGAGGGAGTTGTGCTGTGAAATTATGGTTTTCCAGCCTCTGCCTTCCTCCCGTCCCCGCACATCGGTGGCTGAAGCAGGGACTGGTGGGTGGAATCTCAGTGTAGTTCACTGAGGATTTCCAGTCCTTTGCCAGCAGCTGGTATTTTCTTCAGCCCCATCTGAAGCCGTCCTGGTCTGGCGTCCCTCCAGGGAGTCCCGTGTCCCAGGGTGAGCAGCTGGGGGAGGGATGTGCTACGGGCAGGAGCAGGCTCTGGTCCCAGCATGGGGGTGTTCTTTGCAATGCTGGTGGGGCTGGGTTGCTTAGAGAGATTTGGGGAGAATTTCAGTGTCTCTGGGAGCAGGTGGCCACATGGTGCCCCCACAGACTTCACTTCAGTGACTATGATGCCTCCTGTTTGCAGACAGGGTGCTGAAGTACTGCTGGCCGAGCAGCAGCACGGAGCTATCGGCGAAAATGAAGCAAATAAATAGGAGGATTACCTGTAATTATACTTTGGAGTTCCCCCTCCTCGAGGCAAGAAGCTGCCCAACACCGGGGGATG
Organism: Athene noctua; assembly: GCF_965140245.1. NCBI lineage: Eukaryota > Metazoa > Chordata > Aves > Strigiformes > Strigidae > Athene > Athene noctua. The sequence continues at coordinate 153,238,464 of NC_134038.1, forward strand.
ATACCCAAGGGCCAGATCCAGTGGGAGACTGACCAGTAGGTACCCCAGGTCTGCTCCACGCCAAAACCCTAAACCCCACGGCCCGGACAGGGTGCCCGGGTGGCGACCAGCCTGCCCTGCAGCGGCTGTCCCCGAGGTGGTGCCTGTGGTGGGGGCTGCCAAGGGCATGAGCCTGTAACACCGCCCAACCCCGGGGTGCCTTGGAGGCCGCTGCGCCTGGTGGACCCCCATGTTGGGCCATGAGGGTGGCCGCGCTGGGTCTGTGCAGGAGTGGGGGGGCTGCCTAGGAGCGGAGGGGGTACAGGCAGCACCCTAGGGCTTGGACAGGGGGGGGAGAAAAAAAAAGAGCAGCCGAGCCAGCCAGGAGTCGAACCTAGAATCTTCTGATCCGTAGTCAGACGCGTTATCCATTGCGCCACTGGCCCTGCTCGTTGGTCTTATGCTGCCCACAGGCACTTCACCACAGAGCTCCCGCGGGGGCGTGGCCGCCGGTCGGGGGCAGCCAATCCAACGCGGCCTCCCCGCCGAAGCCCCTCCCAGCAGCCCCTCTGGGACGTGGCTTGCCGGCCCACCGGCGCGCTGGCCAATCCCCACCGGCTTCGTCCGACGGCCTCCGCCTCTCCCGGGGCGGGGTCAGGGCGCGCCGGCTCAGCCAATCGCGGGGCCGGAGAGGCGGCCCCAGGCCCTCCCCCTTCCTCCGTGAGCTGTGCCCCGCCCTGTGGCGCTCGCTCACGCGCCCGAGGAGGAGGTTTGTCCCGCGCGGGGTCCCGTCCCGCAAGGCCGTGGGACGCGTCAGTCTGGCAGGGAGGGAGCGGCCGGGCCGGAGGGGGCCGGAGCGACGCGGAGCGCAGCCGGCGGCGGCGGCCGGAGACAGCCGGAGGGGAACGAATGGCGGCAGCGGCAGGAACGACGGCAGCGGCGGCCTACGCCAGCCTGAAGCTGTGAGTGACCCGCCGGGGGGCGGGGGGGCGCGGCTCTGTCACCTGCCGCCGCCGGCCCTGCCGGAGGGGTGGGGAGGGGCGGGCCGCTGGGGCAGCGGTCGCCTGTCCCCGCTCGTCTCGCCCTCTCCTCGTCTCGCCCTCCCCTCAGGGGCCGGCGGCGTCCCGCCGCGCTCCGGCCAGCCCTGCGGCTGGCGGCGGCTCGCTGCCTCTCTCGGCCGCCGCTGCGCGGGAGCCCCGGCGTCCCGTCCCCGCCCTGGGGCCGCCGCCGGGCTGTGCCGGGCTGGCCCCCTCTGCCTCGCTTCCTGGGTCGGCGCGACCGGCTTGGCCCGAGGCGGCGGCTGCGTGCGGCAGCCCGGGGCGAGAGGGAGGAGGAGGACTTTGGCCGGGGGTTCAGGTCCCTTTCGCCGCCCATCCGGTAGCGCGGCCGCGGGCGGGAGCGCTGCCGCCGTTCGCCCGTCCGTCTCCTTTCCCTCTCGCATACAGAGGAGGGCTCACGCGTGCGGGTCTCCTCCGGTGCCCGCCGTGTCGCGATAGACGAGCTGCGGAGCGGGGCCACCCGGGCTGCCTTCTGCTCTCCCGGTAGTGACTTTCGTAGGAACTCGGGTGCTGATGCTCGTGTGGAGCCCTAGATGTGCCCTGTTACTTGCCAGCAGAAGGTTCCTTAAGCGGGCGTACCCATCAGGCTGTTACGGCACAGTGTGGGGGGGGTTGTGGTATGGTTTCGAGGCCAGTTGATGATTTTGAACTTTTGGCGCTCTCCTGTGTAGTGTCTTCTGTGACTCTTCAAATAAACCCTTCTAACCTACTGGCGTAATTTCTTATATTAAAACAAAGGGAAAGGGGAACGTAACCCTTCGAACTTGTATGTGCCAGATGTTTGCTTGCTGCCTTTTATACAGCAAAAGAAGTTGTGTAAGCGAAACAATACAAAGTTAGAACTGAAGTGGTATTTTCATTATAAGCCCTCACGCTGGCTGGTTGAAACTTCTGAAGAAATGACTCCGAGCATGAGACTCTTCAGGGCTGTCTGAAGCCAACAGTGCAATGTCCTTGTGTGTCCTAAAGGCGTTCCCAGGCTTTCGACCTCTAAGTATTAGCTTGAAACTCTATAATTGAGTTACTGACGCCATTTTCGGGCAGCAGTATCTGAAAGTGATTTTTTTTTTTTTAAGCCTAATTCAACTGTACTTAATGTTCTGCTAAATTTCATTTGGCAGTCATCTTTTGGATTCTGAGCAAACGTACTTAGATCTTATACATCTGAATAGACAGTTTATCATGATGCTGTTAGGTGTTTAAAAATCACTGGGCTTCTTTCCTTATTTTGATTAGGTAGCTATGGGAGGGTACACAGACACTGGAGATAATTGAGTATTACTGAAGAGTAAGATGATCAGTGACAGCTGAAAGACTTATTTGGCACTTTTTGGGTAACAAGAGGAAAAAAACCACAGTATTTGTCTTTCTTTAAGGTGAACTTGTGATGTTTTTGCCTGCAGAGGAGAAAAGGCGAGTTGTATGAGTAGCCGCTGTGTGACTTTTAGTACACAGTTGTTCTTACTGTTTGGTTGTTTGTTTTTGTTTGGTTTTTTTTTTTTTTTAGTAAAAGCACCATTCTGGATACAGGCTAGTAAAGAATTCTCTCATTTAAAGTTTAATCTTAACTAAGAGTATGTTTTGATCATTTTAAACAAGACTGTTTCAAGTGCAGATTAGTATGACATGTAGTTTTATGAATTTTTTTATGAACTTGAAAACAGATTTGTTTTGTGTTCAGAGAAATGGCCTTTTTTCCTGTTATTACACCAAGCTGTGGTAATGCCTGTGGACTTTCTGCCAAGCATTTTAAGATACAGGGCCATAACTTGGGTGATGAGTCAAGCTTACTAGGTTGGCAAGGTCAAAGGAGAATGTTCTCCTGAGAAATCTAGACTAGACTTCAGTTTGGGGATTTAGTGGTAAGCGTGTTTTGGTTTTTTTTAACTGACTATTCGTTCTTACTATGAAAAGGTCAGATTCTGCAATTGTACCTCTTCTGTGTAGTTCAGTTCCTGTATGGAGGAGCTTCACTGATCGTAGTGCTCTGCAGGGTCCCACTCTGTACATGCAATCGCAGGTTCTAGCTCTGAATGCAAACCTCTCTTGTATTTCTCATGTTATCAAACCCTTTGTGCCTTGACCAGTGTCATCGGTCAACTTCAGGTGATACTGGTAAAAACACTGATGTCTCACATATGTGCTACCATTGGAACCAGCTGAGTTACACCAACAGTTACTGGGGAGAACTGCTAACTGGAAAACTGCTATCCATAGTTGTGTCATCTGTGTCACTGCCATACTTATTTAACTTCCTCTCGTAGCCTCAGGAATGAATTGTAAAATTCAAACAGCTATTGCAGGTAACAAGCTAGTGGATGGTAGTGAATCTAATGGTCCATCTAATCAATAGAAAGTGACAAAACTGCCTGCAGAATAGAGAGAATCCTGGCTGCTGTTTAGGCTCACTTAAAATTACTTTTTTTCTCTCTTTGTGACTGAGTGAAGACTGATGTTGCTGATAGCCTTCTTAGTATCCTGTGGGTCTCTGACACTAGCTGTGTTTCAAATTTAACTCCTCCTGCCCACAGTTACACCTGCATGCTTTGTGGAAGTACTTGTCAGCCATTAGTAGTTATCACACTTGAACACACTGCCTTCCACCTGTGTGTATTTGAGGAGAGGTCCAGAAGTGTATCTTGTCTTTGGCAGGGTTTTTTTTTTTGCTTCTTTTCTAAACAGTTTTCAAAATTTGGATAATACTTCTATGAAGAACAGCTACACATCCCTTTTTCCTGCTTAATCTAAGTGGCTGTCACAGTGAAGCTCAGGGGTACTGGTTGAAGAGAGCATTAACTTAGGCAATAAATTATTTGTCATCTGAAGTAAAACTTACCTGGAAATAGTCATTATAAAGCTATGCCTTTAATACATGCCTTTTTTGTTTTTAAATGGTATTTCCATTAGTGGCTTTTTTAATCCTGGGATTATACTCCCTTTCTTCTGTCTGCAACAACTACGGCTCCATGGGAGATGCTCCAGTTCCTTGAGCTGTTTCTGCTTGAGGAGTAATACTTACTGTAGATGTATAATTAGCACACCTGCTCACCTAGAAAATCTGGAACCTCTGGAGTGTTGAAACCATCAGAGTGTTAGCGCTGTTACTTAACACGCTGCTGGGACTCTGCATATAATAGTAACGTCTTTCCTATATACCACTGTGGACCACTTTGGTATCCTGAGTACAGCAAATGCATTGGTGGGTGGTACAGGATGTGCTTTTGGCTTGCTTTATTTCAGTATTTAGAGGCTGACATCAAAGAGTTTCCTGCATTAGAGCAATGTTAAGTATTTATGGTGAAATAATCAATTACTGAAGTAGGGGTTTGGCTGTGGAGGCCTAGAAGGCTTAAGTGCTATTGAGTGAAGTACTATCTTTAGTTGCCATTAGAGCGTGATGGGTCCTCTTTCATGCTGTATCTGAACACAAAAATATTCTTATCTGTGAGATCAACCCAATTAAAGTGGGGGATGCAAACTCTGCATCATCTTCATGATATACAGCACTGCTTTGTAACTAATGAAGTGAAACTTCACAACAAATACACAAATAAAAAACCCCTGTCTCGCTTAACTGTAAATGAAACCAACTTTACACTTGGTGTAAGCAAGCAGCAGTTTGGGTTGCTTGATTTTTCTGTTATGTTGGGGATCAATGCTTTTTTTTTTTTTCCTCAACTTTGAATGGTAGGAAGTAAATCCGAGTGAGTTGCTTTATGTCTTGGCAGCAATCCACACAGTTTATTGGAGAATATTTTCAAAATGAGACCCAAGTCACCTTTAGTAATATTTATTTAAAACATGAATTTCGTGGTTGCAGTTTTTCAATACCTTTTCTTCTCTTGAGTATCATGAATTACACTATCGATGTCAAATATCTCCATTTATGACTCCCTTTGTTCTTTAGCAACACAGAAAAATACTCCATGATAATGGTGGTCAGGGTGGTTTTTGTATTAAAAAAATAACTAAATGGGAAGAACTCAAATTTTGTGAAGATTTTATGTGTTGTTAAGATGTAATGGAAGCAAGATATTGCTGTTAGGAGTTATTAATGTTTTGGATGGTTGTAGGCAGGAATGACAGCATAGCCAAGAAGGCTCTTCTCCAGCTGTGCTGTGGCTGTGCTGCAGTGTCAAATATGAAGGTCATACAAAAGCAGAATAAGGCCTGGTGTATGAAAACTAGTTTCAAAACTAACTGTCGACATTATGGGCTTCTAGAAAATACTTTTTTCTTTATTATTTTTGATAGCGCTTAGACTTTGATCCATTCCTTATTTTGTTATAAGAATAGAATGAATCTGACTGCAGATTCCTAGTCATTGTGAATGATCTTTCTTTCAGCACTTAATATCTCCTTCTCAGATCAGTAAAATAAGCATGTGTGTTATCTCTCTAAACTTGTGATAGACATACAGACTTGGTTCTTAATAAAGTCTCTGGAAAAACACCGTTCTTGCATGCAGTGTTCATCAGCTTCCTTCCTGAAAGAGAAGTGAGAGGCAATCATCTTGGTTATAGCAATCTTCTTATTGAAAAAGTCATCTAAATGAGAGTGAGACTACTAGTCTAGTTCTGGTAATTGCTAAGTTTGTAAATCAGCATTTGGGCTGAAACTTCTTTGAGTCCTGGCTTCTTTTGCAACTGTATTTTAGAAAACTTTCAACTATTTACTACAAATGAAGCAAGGACTAAGTGAATCATCTTTCTGTTAAAAACTTTGAGGACCACTAATTCTCCCACTTCTAAAGCAAGGTTTTAACACTTTGCAGGACATTAGGCTTTTCAGTTTGTGTCCTGCAGTTGTATTTTAGGTGGTTTTTAAACGGTGATCCCAAAGAGGAGTATTTAAGTTCTCTCAACTTCATACTAGCAACTTGATTTCCCTCCCCCTCCCCCAAAAGACCTCCAAACCAAAAGCACCCAAAGCTCCAAAACAGTCAGTGACAAAACTGTTCCAGTGTGCTGCAAGGTGCTGAAGCCTAGAGCCTCTTTGGTCCATTGAACTGAAACAGAGATCACTTGTCTTGAGTTCTCCATGATGCTTTTGTCACCAAATCTGGTCTTGGAGAGGGCTATGGGAAGGAAGATTTTAATTGCAAGGTTTTCTTTTTTGTTTTTGCATTGAGGGTAAAATATAGTTTAAGTAAATTTAGAAATTTACAGGCATTGTGTAAGAGGAGATAAAGGTGATAAAATAACTATTAAAAGGGCAATGTTAGTGGCATGAGACAAAATACGAGCTAGGATTTGAGAGAGAGAGAAATGCTGAGGGCTGGTCTTGTGAAGCAGGGCATATGACACATATTGAGAGACCAGGCATAATTTGCACAAGCAGCTTTAATTCTCTCATTTTTCCTAACTCGTGAGTGATGAGAGTAAGATTTCGTGTTCTTCAGGGGGAAAAAATATTGAGTGTAGTAATAAGAAAATTTGACTATATGACAGATGTTCTACACCTGTAAGATATTTCTCAGTTGTTTGAAAAGGGGCTTTAATATGTGAGTGAATCTTAGCGTTGAGACTATAGTACAGTCATGACCATGTTGCACTTTGTAATTTAAAGAACAGCTTTTAAAAATACTGATCATGGATAGAAATGCTCAGCTGTGCTCTGTACAGTCAGTGTAGGTGTCTTGTTTATGTTGTGTTCTTCATACAGAGTATTCAAAAACTGTAACTGTCGTTCTCACTACTTTGGACACTATTTTACAACCTGCTATGTTAAAAGATTTTTTTCAACTTATTTGGCTTAAGATAGTCAGATGAGTAAGAGTGCATAAGCATCTGTGTTAAAAGCATAACAGGCCCAACATTAAACTTTTCTGTGTCTTTCCCCAGCTTTTTTAGCTGGAGTCTTGTGTGTCAGCTGGCCTCCTGGATAAATCTGACTGTTCAACTAAACTAACAGAAGTTAACTGCAGCATTTTCTTGTGGAAAAAAATGCCTACTACTAGCAATAGGTTTCTGACTGCACCTTAAACAGTGTATCCTGACTTATTTTTAAAATCTTTAACAAATTGAGGGCTTATAAAAGTCCTTAAGCTTGTCTTGCTGTTCTGTGTAAGCTTGTTTGCTCTTCACCGTAAGAATGGTTCCCATTATTGCTATGAAACCCCCTTAAAAAGCCAAGGGTGCACATGTGCCCTTCACCAAAACCAGAACAAAAACTGCAAAGAGGAGGGTCTAAGGCTTCAGTGTTCAATGAACTGTACGTTTGGATTTCTTACTCTGATTTTTTATTTCAAAGATAAAGCTTTCATACACGTACATGAAAGATTAAGAAGGCTCATTTACAAAGGAATACTGTTGATGTGTTTCCCAATTTAGGACCTATAGACTAATTTTCCTTTAAAGATGTTAAATTGCCTCAAGAACAGTTAATTTACTGATTGCTTTACACTTTGTGTTATGTTGTTGTGGGGTTTTTTTCCAGTTTTTGGTCTCCTCTGGCTTTCCTCTAATTGCCCAGAGAAGTTGTAGAATCGTCATCCTTGGGGAGGGTCAAAAACACACCCTAAGAAACAGGGTTTAACTCTGAAGTTGGCCCTGCTTTTAGCGGGTGGAAGTTGGGGTGTTAGACACATTTAAAGAGGTTTAGAAGACCTCTTTCAAAGGGCTCTTCTGATCTAGATTAGGATTCTGATTCAGCTTTCTGAAGGATTAAAAAAAACAAACCCAAAAGATATGAAGAAATGCAAGATCTATTTATGGAGAAGGAGCCTAAAAATATCTGTCCTGTAGAATAAGTTTCCAGAACAAGATGTTTAAAACTCTGACTCCTGATCTTGTCAGGCCTTAAACTAAGGAAAATCATTGAGAGTTAAGAATACTGGTTCAAGAGGTGGGGGCAGTGTTTGTTTGTGTAGCATTTTCTGTATACAACTACAAGTCATTTCTGTGTAACTCTTGTGCAATATATCACATCTGGCTTCTGGCAAGTATCTCAACAGGTGTATTTTTAAGGAATGTTTATGAAAATTATGTTAATTTTTATGGCCAGCGTTGTACTACATGCAGTTTTTCTGAAGAGAAAGATAGCCGTGAGTTTCAATCAGGACATCAGTGCGTGATTTGTCTGGTGTGTCTGATGAGGATACAGGTTACCCTGTGCATGTCACACAGACCTGACTAATAAATCTGGGGAACAGTAATATTGAGACACCTGCTTCAATGAACTAGTGTGCCACTCTAATTTTTCCATTTTTTTCCTGTGTTGTTTCCAGAAGATACAATAACACACTAATGTGAAATGGGTGTTTTTATCACTGGACATTATTTTTGTGTTTACTAGACTTGCATCAGGGATGTGGTACTTAAGCTGCTGATACACTAAAAAGCGTTTGGTTCAAAAGCTTCTAATTTTGAAGTTTGGTTTTGGCTTATCAGACTTCTATGTGTCGTAGTTCAAGCTTACATGAATTAGGGGACCACTGTGTACACAAACTCACTTTCATGTCTTTAACTTCCAGTAATAAGCAAGAATTAAGATTAAGCAGTGGATTTTGCAATAACTGAGTAGCTTGACTTGCTTTTTTTTTTTTTTTTGTGCTGTCAGTATCAGTGGCTGTTGGGAAGTAATCCAGTGAGAATTTTTGGGTTTTGAAGCTGAAACAAGGTTTAAAATTGCTTGCTCTGTCTTCAGGTGATGAAAAATAAGCAAGCCCAAAGTAAGTGTTACTAAACAAATTCCTTTTTCCCTATCCATTCTCTTAAAGGCACATAACACCAGAGAAGTTCTACGTCGAAGCTTGTGATGATGGAGCAGATGATGTGCTTGCTATTGATAGAGTCTCCACGGAAGTCACTCTTACAGGTACTCTCCTCGCCAGTATTTCTTAGTATAGGCTTCTTTGTCCTTTTTGTTGTTTCTTTGCACTCCCAGAAGATCTTCAGAACTTTAAACTGATACTAGGAAAATTGTTTTTATCTTTAGTTGCTGTTTTAAAATAGTGCTTTGTATTCTCTTCTGCAAAGAACTTGCTTTGAAATGCTTTTTTGCTGTAGGTAACCAGGGTGATAGTGCTTGCCTCTTTTTGGTAAGACTGCTCATCACAACTCATCCAAGCTAGTTGGGATTGCTGCTACAAGTCCAAGATCAAACATGGGAAGCGTTGAACACTGGGCTTCTGCAGCTTTTGCTGAATTGTCTCAGCGCTTTTATATAATACTGAAACCTGAATTTTCATAAAGCCTCTAGAAACAGTAGAAAACCCTCAATGTAGATTTAGTCCTGTGTTGCAAATCTGGATTCAAATATCAGTGCAAGTAGTCTTAAGCATGCTGATGCTGACATCTTCCGAATATTAGTTTAAATTTTTTTAAGAATATGAAACTTAATACATAAAAAAAATCAAAGAGCTTGCATTAAATGACAACATGGAATGAAGGCAATGGGTGACTTCCCTTCTGATACTTCAGGAGTTTGTACCACAGTATTACTAATGTCTAAACAGACAGAAATGCTACAGTAATATTAATATAAAAGCAGTCATTTGCTTTCTTTTATTAGGCCTCTTGCATACTTCATGTAAGAGCAGTGTGTCCATCCCACTGATACTTTCAGTGTTGTAGTATAATATTTCAATTTCTCCTTCAAAACTGTAAATATAGCTGTTTCGAGTCTTTTATTAGTATATACCTGTTCTCATTACTGGTGTTTTATCAGATGAACTTGCGAGGTGTTTAAAGCAAAGGAAAATTCAAGCACTACCTTTATCTTTCTCCAAGCTCTGGGAAAATGCCTAACTCTGGTGTGGGTGTAGCAGTCTTTGTTGGGTGGGGTTTTTTTAAACTTCTCTAATATCCCTTCTGTTATTCTGAAAATATGGGTAGATGAAAGTTTAACAGGCTAAGACTTCTAATTGATATTTGGATACCTTTTGGATCTCTTGGTATGTTGTTTGGAATACTGTATCCCTTGCTATAATCTATGCTTCTGTTTGTTGTTTTGCAGAGATAGACCAAAAAGTAAACTAGGTCTCCTGAAATGGAAATAGACTGAGGCTTAGAAGAAGCAGTCAGAAGTGGGAGGCACAGGCATTTACAGTTTGTTCTTGATGCCTTGATGGCTTCAAAACAAAAAGCTTCTGGAAGCTGGCATGACTCTGTTATTGAGGAGTTTACTTGCTATACTACCATGTGAATGAGCTTGAACATATTCAGTTGACTGACTATTTTGATTAAACATGATATATTGATTAGAATGGTTCCACATCCTCCTTCCCTGCCCCCCATCAGGCCTTGAAATTCTGATGCATTGCATCTTAAGACTAGTAAAACTTGAGATTTGACCAAAAAGCTTTGACAAGCCTAGTTTAATATTTTTCTGAAATAATCAGAAAGAAGCAGTCTGAAATTTTGATGGTTTTCTTTTGCTTTTCAGTTAAGAAAGATGTTCCCCCTTCAGCTGTTACAAGACCTATATATGGTATTTTGGGAACAATCCGCTTGGTGGCAGGTAAGGAAAACAGAACTGTACTTTTTAAAGATACTTTGGCAAAATGTATTGCTAAAAAAAGCTTTAAAGACAAAAATAGTATTTGCAAGTATCTGAGGTTACACTGTCATCAGTATAATGGGCTTTCCTTGTGCCTGCTGTAGGATGGAGGTATCCAAATATAGTTTGTTAATGTTCATGTACCTCTTAAACCTGTGGCTGCCCTAAAGGTAGGGTTAACTGACAGCTTGTTGAGTTTTAAGGAATACATTTCAAATGCATGCAAAGACCTTCATCTGCTTACTCTTCCTAACTGTTTTAATCTTAGCTGCAGGATTTGTTACAACAGTCTAATATTGGGTGGCGAAGTTTGGCTTTAAATCAATCTTGGAAATCAATAATCTTGGTACATAACTGAGAGTGACGGGGTGGTAGACAAGTGGATGCAGTTCAAGTAATATGTTCCAACTATCCTACAAATACAAACAAAATTCAACATTAAAAGAAAAAGGACAGACTGAAGCAACTCTAAATTGAGGGAATTGTAGGCTAAGGTAAGATAAGCTGTCTGCTTCTTCTAAGTATCTCAGTGGTTTCCAGATCTAAACAGTCTCTGCCACAAATAAACCTGATGCACAATGTCTAAACTTTCAGGAAAGTAAGTGTTGCTATTCAAAAGATCTTTTTTGTGTGTGTAGCCTTTATTAAAGGTTGAGACTAAGGTTGTCTGAAAAATGATGTAATAAGGAGCATGCATACTGAATAGAAGTCTCCATACGTAGAAAGGATTTAGGTTCATCCACTGCAGTATTCTCAACAAAAGCAAAATATTATTGTGTTAAATACAGTAACTTCTGACAGAATCTTAAACTACTGAACTTTATATGCTCATATTCTAAAGAAGTGTGGATCTTGCAGAGTAAGATCAATGTCATGGACACCTGTGTCTTAAGGTACTTGACAAACCCTGACTGTTTGAAAACTGAGCTGCCCCAAAGAGGAATTTTCACAACTTACAGGCTCGGTAATGACTTCCGTTAATCTGACTGAATATTATATAAAATATAGAAGTGTGTAGCTTCTTTTAATAGCCTGTTTTTTTTCTTTTCACCCCACAAAGCTTTACACTGATTGTTATACAGCTGTCGAATTAAAGGTGGTATCAGTTAAAGTAAATGTTTAGCTAAATGCTGTTAGGTAGTTTACTGTTATCTGTTAACTGTAATACTGGTTTCCTGTCTAGCAATGCAGCATCTTTAACAAGCATATTCTTTGCATGTTACAGTATTAAGGGGGAAAAAATGGCTGAATTAATATCTGAAGCTCTGAAATCTCAAACAGAAGGTTGCACATTCAAATAAGAAAAGACAACAGTGAAAATTCTTGTCAGATTAAATATATCTGTGCAGCATCTTTGTGGCATAGTTGTGGATGTAGTGTGCTGGTTTTATAAGGTATCTGGATGCTTCTGACATACTAACCAAAAGCAGTACTTGTAACTTGAGATGAAAACATGCTAAAGCATTCTTAAGTGCTTGAATATTCCACCCAAATAAAAGGTATAACACTAGAGCTGTGGAGGTGAAAAAAAGTGAGTCTGGTACCAGTTCTTTGACTAACTATATAGACTAGATGCCTGATATAATAATTCACCTGTCCATAAAACTTGGTGTGTATCTAGGTATAATCGTAAATACAAATAATGAGTAAACTTAGTGCACACATTGTGAATTGTTTCTGCTCTTTAAATAATTTAGTACCAAAATGTACTAGATTTGTTATTCTGTGCTTCTGCATGGCCTGCTCATTGTTTTTCTCTATTGAAGTTGTAAGTAAGCATTTAGTGGATATAAGATACAGATGATGGGACATTTTTATCCAATTTAGTAAAGGAACTGTTTTTCTTCAAAAACAAGACGGTGCTGAAATACAGGCTTAAAAATAAGGCTATGTTTTGTTTACCAACAAGTATAAATTAATTGCTTTGGGTGAACTGTCATGATTATGTTTTTTTGCTTTGTTACTTATGCAACCAGGAAAACAGCAAACTTCCCATCTTAAATTATTAGAAGAAGCTCTCTTTGCTCCATTTTGAACCTGTTAGAATAATTTTTTGTTGTTGTTGAGATTAATAAGCTTTGGATTCTGAAGGATGCTGCCTTTTGTGTATTTCAGACATGCTTTGTGCTTTCCAAACCACATTTGAGACCATTTGGCCTTTTGCTGCATTTGCAAGCCTAAAGACTTTCAGACTGTCTCTGGTCTGAAGTAAGAGTAGCTGACACTTATCTTGTCCATTTTTCTAAAATTCCTTAAACTTAATAAGTAGCTCAAGATCTGTGAGCACAGAGAATTGAGTAGCTTAGCAAGTGCATTTTGCTTCTTTCTGGTCCAGCCTCTTACTGTTAAGAACATGAAGTCCTAGGTGTAACTTGAAGAAACCTCACTTTCCTATTGGTTTCAGTTTCTAATACATTTATCGGCTGCTTTTCTTAATAGGTGCATCTGCTTTTGTTTTTTTTTTTTTAACTTTTTCTGTTTTACAGGCACATATCTTATTGTAATAACAAAAAAGAAAAAAGTGGGTGAGATTTTCAGTCATGCAATCTGGAAAGCAACAGACTTTGACATCCTCTCCTACAAAAAGACCATGCTGCACTTAACTGATATTCAGGTATGTGGATTGATTAGGGGAGTGTGGGGGAATGTTATATTAATGTCCATTGCCACAGGACCTGCTTTGATGAAACTATGGAAAATCCTTTCTAAGCTCTTTAAACTATACTTTTTTCTTTGATTTGTTCAGGCTACTATAATTGATGTAATATTTGGGGTAGATGTATCTAAAGTTATGTAATTCAAGATAACAAACTCACATTATGCAACTTAGAATATCATCCCTGGAGTTTGAGCTGCATATTGTGCATTTTTTCCAGTTTTAAGATGGTACACTCTTAACGTCTTTCTGACGGCTTTACTATTCTGTTAGCCCCTACAATAAGCTGCCTTGATGTCATCTCATTATCTGTCTTGCTTAATTTATGGAGTTGTTCAATTACATAATTACCCAGCAGGAAAGAATTGATGATTTTTTTTGAGGGAGGGAAAGTTATGAAGATTTTTTTAAAAAACAGATAAGTTGGTTGATAAAGAGTAGATAAGGGTGTCTAACCAATGGAGCTGAAAGGGAATCTGATCCCCTTTCAGGAAAGGAATGAGGTTAACCAAAACTTGAGCCAGAACACAGATCAGCTTTGGGGTAATCTTGACAGTAAATTATATCCTTTCTTTTATATCCTATATATCCTATCTGTTTTATGTTTTTGACTGAATGGTTTTCAGGGAAACTAATGGCTTCCTTTTTGATTGAAGATGCTAATACTAGTTTACTGTCAGTAGCTATCTACCTCATAGGAATACTGTTCCCTGCAGAATTTGCTTGCAGTGTGCTAGTTGTAAATTATCAGTGAACTGGTATAAAAATTACAATCTCATGTATGGTAATCTCTGGATGATGTCATGTGTTGCTAGAGCACTAGCAAAGTTCATATCATCACTTCAAAAAGTAGTGGTATCTTAGAAAGATAATGGTCATAAATGAGAGCTGCTCAGTCCTTTTTTTCTCATTTCAACAGTTGCAGGACAATAAAGTATTTTTATCAATGCTTAATCATGTCTTAAGTGTGGATGGATTTTACTTCTCAACAACGTATGACCTAACACACACTCTGCAACGGTTAGCGAACACAAGCCCAGAATTCCAGGAAATGAGCCTTCTAGAGAGGGTAAGGATTTAGTTTTGCTGAGTCTCCGTGTCTCAGACGTTGTCACAGTTCTGTGTGGCTTAAGTTTACTTTATGCAGCTGATGTTTAAATTATGTTAAACTCTCACAAACTAAAGGAAACTTTACATAAAGTAGAGGATGACATTGCTGAAATCAATGGTCCCCTTACACTTGATCTTAAACCTTCTTTGTTTTTTAACAGTGAATTAGTATGCTAAATGGCAGAAGATACTGTTAAGGCATTTATGGTCCTCTGTTAAACTAAAAATGGCTTTACTATTTTCATCGTTAATTTAAACTAGTGAAACAGATTTACATGTTGCTTAGATGCAAATTCTTATAATTGAACTAGCAAAAAATAGCACTGCGTTGCTAAACTAACTAGACTATATCTGTGATCTTTTTAATTGAGTTGTACTGGGGTAGTTCTCTGGAGTAAGAAGCTGACAGCAAGAGGTAAAAGGAGCAAGCGTGCAGGGTATTCTGACTCAGGTTACAGCTGAGTTTACTTCGTAGGATGCTGAACAAGGGTGGAAATTGCTGGTCTGTAATTCTTCAGTACACAAGTTTGTTCAGCACTGCAGCATTTCATCGAAACTGCAGCTGAGCATACTAGTCCACCCTTCCTTGAGTCTCATAGCTTGTGAGCAACATGAAGTTCTAGAAATCTGTTCCAATTTGATGTCAGATTTCTAGATCAGGCAGTTAGAAGTACTTTCTGCAGTCTGCTTCAAATGGACTTCTAAAAATCAAAATAAAAAGTGTTGCCTCTGGTTTTAATATTGAAGACTTACAATTACAACGAGAAGGAACTAAGCAGGAAAACTGAAAGAAAGCGAGTCAGTTCTCTGACCTAGAATCAGAGGGGGAAAAAAAAAACCAAACAAAGTGGAATAAATGGCACTTGACTTTGCATTCTCTTCCAGGATAATGTGGAACAGAACTGTGGGTTGGCCTTGGAATGTTGTATTCTGTCTAAACTACACCCATTCCTTATGTTTGAAGCATGAAATTAATATGCTGCTCCTGTCTTAAAGAAAACAGAATCACGCAGCCAAATGCAATTTGAGCTTGAAATTCTATTGTGCTTCCAGAATTTCAGAATCCTTAGTCTAGTAACTTACTATACTGCAGCATAAACAAGGTCTAAACTGCCTAGGCACTGAAATACTGAAACCTTGAAAGGCAATAGCACTTTTTCTTCCTTTGCCAAAGAGGTGACAGTGGAGTCACGAGATGTCTCTTAGTTACCGAAACTATCTAAGCTAGGGAAGCAGAACACTTCTTCCAAGATTTAAAAAAAAAATTTTAAAAATTAAAAAACATTTTATAGTTGAGGACGATTTTGTGTTATCAAATGCTGCTCTGGCAGTACTCTTGCCAGGGAGAGCTGTTGCTGACATGAAAGAATTTGTTTGCCTTGGAATTATGGCCCTTCAGAAGGTTGTTTGGAAGGCAAAGTACTATAAAAGGTGTCAGTTTCAAGCAAATTCAGATATTAGATGGTTAAAACAATTTTAATGTAATTTTACACTCATGGGGTTGCAGTATAATGGCTTAATAAAAGGCTGGTGGCAATTTTGGGCATCTGCCGCTCACCTCTACAAAGAGGAGCCTCGTCTGTGGTTGGTGTGTTGGTGTTTTTGTTTGATATTTGTGTTTGGATTTTTTTAAAACGTTGCCAGTAGAAGGAAACGGCCCCACTATAGGGGCACCAAAACATCATATCATGTTCTTTCACTAGTTCAAGATACTGTAAGTAGGATTTGAACACTTTCTGGCAGATAGTTGTATTTATTGTTTTCTATTAGACAAAGGACTGTTACAAGACTGTGTTTGAATTAACCCTCATCATCAGTGATGTATTGTCTGCTTGCCTCATCTTAAAGCTGAGATTTATGCCATTTCCCCAGAGCCTGCACTACATTCTGCAGCAAATGTTGCTTTTGTGACTAATCTGGTAGCTTTCTGGAATGTGCTCAGCAGCCTGCTCAAGACACTTTTGAGGTGAATTAGGAATAGGAAATATGCAAAGTTGAAGAGGACATTTATGCAGTGGAATATAAATACTTTCCTGTTTTAAACTACAAGTATTGCTTAACTTTCAGTTCTCAGAACTGTTGATTATTGCATACAGGACTCCCTGCATTTTTACCTTCTGTCTATTTTAGGAGTGTTAGCTTGCTACTGATCTTACAATTTGGATAACTTCTTCAAGCCCTGTTTTCTTAGGGCAAACACTGGAAGGTTCTTCTGATACTCCATCTCTGTTATTAATGGTTTAGCGTGCCTAAAGTGTCGAGCAACACCCTTAGAGATTGGAGAGAATTGTTTTTCTTTTAACTATTTTTAATTTATTTTTAGATTTCTAGTTGAGGATATGACGGGTACTGATGAAAGAGGGGTGTTCCATCTCCTGTACAACTGTTCACCTAAACTTGTGTAATGCCTGGATACTATGATACTGCCTTCATGTTGAGTTAAACAGAACTAACAGTCTTTAAAAGCATGCTGGCTTTTTTCTTGCTGCAGGCAGATCCACGGTTTGTATGGAATGGACATCTTCTTAGAGAATTTGCTGCTCAACCAGAGGTAAACACTTTGTAGTGATTACATGAATAGAAGACGAATATACTTTTACTATAATACGTAGTTTCCTGTAATTCTCTCTCGTATTTCAGACAGCCAAAATGTAGTATAACGTGGCTGTTCATCTTCTAGCACAGTGTTTAGCACCGTGACAGTCTTCTGCTTTCAGATGTCCAACATTGTCGATGTCTTCGGTAGTACATAAAGTAAAGCTGAGTTTTGGAAACATCTGCATTTGAAGATACTGTTCTGAGACCATGCTTATATAAACCAAAGGGGAAGTTACACTGCACAGCATATGCTTCTCAAGCTTTTTTGAAGTTTAGCTACTTACTTATCTTTAGGTATAGGCAAAGTTCAGCTTATCACTTTTTTTAAGACTGGCTATCATCTTTCTCCACAAGTGCAGTTTAAATTCGATTTGCCAAGTGAATAGGTCATAAATCTGATAACTAAGAGTAAGGCTGACAGTTTAGATTTAGTTTATTTCGAATGAAGACTAGCACAGTGTAACCTTTGACTTCATTAGTCCAGCAAATACAAGTGCATGACCGTGAGACACAACTGTAGTACCTCACCAGCCAGGCTGATCTAAGCTCCTTCCTGCTAGAGACTTCAGATGTGTGTTAAAGTTCTCAAATTGTCTTCACTACATCAACATTTTCTCTCTAGCCGTACTTCTCACTTATTGAAGTGAATGACGCACTGCTTCTATTTCTGTCTTGGTAACCTGTGGAGATGTGCTCTTACATTAGACAGCGCTGTTCCAAAAGTCTGGATTGTGCAGTGCTTCTGGAATGTGAAGATATGAATTGGCAAAGGGCTGTTGTGCAGATTCGGAGGCATATGACTGGGTATATGGTTTAGATAGTGCTATGCCAACAAAGCTTGGGAAATGAGAGAGAGGCTGTGATGGGAAAAGCAGAGAAAGCCAAGAGTGGCTGGTTAGTGAAAACAGACGTAGGAGGCAAAACACAGAAGTTGAAAAGAGAGATAACTGATATGTGAGGGGAAGCATGACCTGATATTGACTATAGGTGGCTTGCTATAGTAACAGTTTTAGGTAATGACATGTGGTATTTCTGACTTCTAGTATTGGAAAATTTTTAATTTTTAACTTGCTTGAAAGACTGAGTTATTCAGGAGTGGCAGGATGGGAAAAACACTGGAACAAGCATTTTGAATGTTAATCACATAGAGGTATTCCTTACTGAAGCCCTTGTTATTTCTGTCATCTCTGCTTACGTCCTACTGTGGAGGTACAGCAAATACCATATCAAAAGGTTTTCAGTCTGTACTGCTCTATATCTGGCATATTTGTAGAAGAGTAAATGCCATGTATAGGAGCACAAAACAGCTTGGTTTTTGTTAAGGTCACTTAATTAGCATTTAGACTTTCACTTTTTCCCTGATGCTAATAAGGGTTACATACGTTGCTGTTTTCCTTGAACTTTCTACTCGGAAAGATTTACTGCACCCTAAACAAAAAGTAAAGGACATAAAGTGTGTAAAACTGTCAAACTCCTAGACAAAGCATAGTCGTTCACTTATCTTGGTTGCTAGTGTTTAATATTTTTAACATGTAGCGTTTGTGTGTATTTCAGATCCATAGGTTTGCCACGCCAGTGATGCACGGATGTATCCTTTTATGTTGTAAAGCTCAGTGCTGAATATGGTAACAGCAAAGTGGTCACGGATGAGGCTGCTCTATTGGCTACACTGGCAACTATAACATAGAACACAATGTCAGAATTAACTTGTTGTTTGTTAAGATATGAGCGTTACATATCGTTTGCTAGCCCACTCATATGTTAACTCACTGGAATATCCTGCTTTTAAGGCTTATATGTATTTAATTTTACATGCATGATTTGCATAACAGCCTTTCAAAGGATTTGAAGGTGAAGATGACTATGGCAAAATGCTCTTAGATCAGCCATAGTACTTTTTATCTTGCTATAAGGATACCTTCACTTGGCATTTACTTTGGATATAAAATAAGGGAGAATTTGACTTGAAGGAGAGCTTATGGATGTTCCTGTTGATGAATAAAAGGATAAGGAGTTCTGCTGAAGGCTTCTGGAATGTTGCTTCTAGCCAGCTGCTTTTCCTGCACCAATGCTTTGGGTAACAGCTTCTTTAGAAAAGCAGTCATGAGTTTATTTCTGAAAAGGGGTGTATCCTCCAAGTAAGCTTAATGCTTTTTGGAGGCACTGTTTCTTACGCAGTGTGTGATTAACAGTAAGTTCCAGGTGCTCCTGGACTGGCAGCATGAAAAGGACTGGCAAGACTGGACAGAGAACTCATGCTGCAATCTCCTTAGTTCCTCCATTGCAAAGACCCCTCAGGTGTGTGCAGGGAATGTCTTCCAGACTGGATCGGTTATTCTGGTAGGACTGTTAGCAGCTGGCACATCTCCAGTCCTCCTTTCCTGTGACTTCATTTAATGGAAAATGTTGTGGGAGTAGGTGGAGAGGCAAGGAAAGATAGCGAAAGTGAGCTGTCAAAACAACCCAATCCTTATCCTGCAGGTCCTGGGTGGAAGAGTCTGGGTGGATTGCAATTAGCATTTGGCATACTGCAATTAAACACCTTCCTCTGTCCTATTT
Source organism: Athene noctua (assembly GCF_965140245.1). Classification (NCBI taxonomy): domain Eukaryota; kingdom Metazoa; phylum Chordata; class Aves; order Strigiformes; family Strigidae; genus Athene; species Athene noctua. The sequence goes on from NC_134038.1 coordinate 153,257,925, forward strand.
TCATTATATAAATAATTAACATAAGTAATTTATGTTTCACTGTAACTCTAATACTTACCAAACACCTTGGTGAACCCAGGAATTCAAAGCAACTGGATTTTTAGTGATAAAATTGCTAGGAAGAGCCCAAAGCAGAACCATTACAGCACCACCAGCAGTTATTTCAAGAAAGTCAAATATTCTTCCCCCCCCCAATATATTTTGTTCAACTGTCTGGACTAGGTTTCTAGTCTTGCAGTGATAATAAATAAGTGACTTACTAAGGTAACTGAGACTTTGACCAAATTAATCTTCTTTAGAATCCTATTTCGTCAAAATTATAACAGTTTTAATGTGTGTTCGTCAGTGACATTGCCTATAGCCCATCTTTTTGTGATGCATATACTGATCCTAATATTGTTACTCTCTCAAGTTTAATGTTCAACTGTTACTGGTGTGAGAAATGTTTACAAATTTCTTTGAATGCAGTCACTTGATTCCTTGATGTTTTCTATTTCTTGATGCATAAAAATATCCTAATGAAATTTTGGGGGTTTTCCTTAGTGTTATTTATTAGTTATCACTATGCACTCTTGCTCTATTAATGGCAAGTGTTTTGACTGGCTGCTTGTTTCCAGAAGAAGCTGTTTCAGGGCTGGTGTACGCTACTATGTAAGAGGTAAAATAGCAAATTGATTTATTTTTAAAATAATGCAAAATACATCTATACATATGACTTAAGAGTAACTGCTGTATAATGACTTGCACAAAAAAATGCTTATAGTAGTTTGTCTCAAGAGGTCCTTGCTCCAGAGAAAATATTAGGAACCTGTATGATAAACTGGAGCATGTTCAAGAATTTATTAAAACTGACTCTTCTTTATTCCTTCTAGAGATAACAAAGTTTTGTAGAGGTTTTTAACACTTCACACGTTTGTATTTAACTCCAATAAAAGCAGTGATAGCCCTTTTAGTCTAGCGGTAAATTCAACTAAGAACATCATTGCTGCTGGTAGGGGAGCCTTGAATAGTAGTGTTTTCTAATTGTTTCAATTTAAAGTGAACAAGGAAATGGATTTAAACTACTTTCTTAGTCCTAACATACATGCTTTTGAAGAAATGGGTCAGTTTCTACAGTACCATTGCTATTGAATTGTGAATATTTCAATGTCAAAGCACTCATTATTTTGTATTAAACTACTCGGTTTCTAGGGCTAGAAATATCAAAACATGTTAAGCACAAGTGTGCTTCTTCAAGTTAAATTTGGTACAGATCATGTTAAACTTTTGCCAGAGGTTTACTTAATTTACTGTCTTTAGGCAGCTCTGTGGTGTTTTCATGCTTTCTGTGAGCCCTTAGAAGGGAAGGGTAGGGAGCTCGCTGATACGCTATTGCTGTTACACAGCCTGTCTGAGCTGGTTAACGAGCCCCTTTTCTTACATAGGTATTGATTCAGAAGGACATGCTGCTAACTTTGTTGAAACTGAACAAATTGTGCATTACAAAGGGAGCAAGGCATCATTCGTTCAGGTAAGTCAATGTAAGGCTCACGGGCTTAAGATATATAGACAGATAGTTCTGTCTGTGTTTCTAAATATAGATTGTATATAAGATGTGCTTGCACACAAACTAGTCTGCTTTATTTTTAAATGACAAGTGAGTTTGTAAGTTTTGTTGTTTAAAACTATTTCCATTCTTTTGCAGACCCGTGGATCAATTCCTTTTTTCTGGTCTCAGAGACCAAACCTCAAGTATAAACCAAAGCCACAGATCAGCAAGTCAGTAAATCATGTATGTGAGTGTTTGTTGTGTCTTGGGGTTTTAATATGTTCTGGGCTCACGTTTGTGTGGTAGGGTAACAAACTGTAATCAGAAGAATAAAAATCAGCAATACTGGATTCAGCTTTATTTTTAAAAAGTGGTAGCAAGAAGCCTTGTACTCTTCCTTAAAATGAGTTCAGAGCCTGAAAAAAATATATCAATGGGGGTAGTTTCTCTTTGGGTCCTGTTTGCAGCAGTTTTAGTAGCTGCACAATACTCATTATCTGTGGCATGTTTAATAAGGAGAGCTGAATGGACTGAGGGGATGAAAGTAGAAATGCATTATCACAATAGAGAACATCCAACACTTTCCTTGGTTATAAAACTACCTATGTGGTATCATCAAAAAGATGATTATAGAGTTCTTGTAAATCAGACCTTAATAGTAACATACATCTGTCAACACATTTCATTTCTCTTCTAGATGGATGGCTTCCAAAGACATTTTGACTCGCAAATAATTAGCTATGGAAAGCAAATGATTGTCAACTTGGTATGATTTCACTTTTTCTTCCTGAAAAAGCTGCTGTTCTTTTCAGTAGGATTTTGAATAATGCTGTCACTTTTAAAACTTTTTTTTTCTTTTCTTTCTCCCAGGTTAACCAAAAAGGTTCAGAGAAGCCTCTTGAGCAGACATTTGCGAAAATGGTAAACAGCATGGCAAATGGAATGGTCAGGTACATGTGAAGCAAAATGATACGTTCTGTGTTGAAAGTTAAACATTGCCTCTGAGACCCACGGAGTGCTCTGTTCTTTGGGGGCCTTTACCAACTGATTTGTTTGAGTTTTATTTTTATGAAGTAACTTGCATATGACCAATGCCCCTACCTCAGAGCTCATATTCTAAGTAGCAGTGAGACTGAAGCAAATACAGGACAAAGAGAGGAGACGGGCAGAATGAAAAAGGGAGCTCAGAGGCAATGGTAGTGCCAGTGTTGGAGAAATGGTGTGCTGTGAGAACTGTAGAGATCTACATTTTAGGAAAAAGAAATTGTGCCCTGTAGAACTAGCTTCTGGCAAAAGGGCTTGGTTACATTGCTAACAGAGTAAGGGAGTGCTGAGTGTGAGCAAAACAGTACTGAGATAGAGGAAATGGTAAGGGGGATGTGTAATTTAAATGTCTGGACATCAGTGTAACAATGAGCTGAGAGAGTGGAGAATGCACTTCAATTACAGGAGAAATTCTGTCTCTCTATGGGAGTCTTGAGTGCAATACACAATTTTGCAACCTGCCTGTGCTTTGCTTTCATGAACCTTCTAGAGGGTTCTAACTTCTAGCATCCAATTACCACAGATCCTTACCTCCACCTTTTCCTTGAAACTGCTGTATAGTTTTCTTGTCACTCATGTACGTCAAAGGACAAAATTCTACTCATAAGCAAAAACAGGATGCCTTTTAATACAGATGCACTTCTGTCTAAGCATAACCAAGGAATTAGAGTATAATCAAGATACCCTTAGAAATCCTGACATACTTGAATTTTTTCCAAGCTTTCTGCTTGTATGATGCCCTGCTGCTGCCTTCACCAGCATAGTTAGATGCGTTCTCACTTCTGTGTCCTTCTTTTCCTACCCTCAGGGGCATGTTTGTGTGTTATTGGTATGTGGGTATGGATTTTTATTTTGTTTTTATTAAACACTTAAATGTGAGCTCTTTCCTCCCTCTCACACCTAGGCTGGTATTGATACCAGCTGTACAAAGCTTGTGAAATTCTCTGCATCTTTGCTGCAAAGTCATCTGGGGAAAGCCAAGATGTAAAATTCTGTCAGGGTGTATTTTAGGGATGCTTGTTATTCTGTATATGTTAAAAAGTGGGTTTTTTCAGCCCTATTTTCTTAATGCTGCCGAAATTTTTTTTCTTTGTTACTTGGTTTTGATGGTGTTTACCTGCTAGACTGACTTGAGTCTTTAGTGTATATATATACCATCTTTCTTTATGCAAATAGTCTTGAAGAGTTGGCAAGTAATAACTTTTAGATTATGAATACCTGAGGGAATGAATGTAATGCCCTGTAATTCACAGCAAACATATATATAATGTTGAATCAAACACTACTCACCTAGAGCACTTCTTACCTGAAATTAATTGACCAGTGAAAACTTTTTCCAAGTCAGTAGCTGTTTGATTTTCTCATGACAGAGTAGGTTAGATGTTTAAACAGAACCTGTCTCAGGTTTCTAGAGAGGTATCAAGGGAATTATGCTGTGTGCCAGCAAAGAATGTTGTATTTCAACAACTGTGTGTATTTCAAAGTGAACTGAAGTTCCCAGTGCAGTTGCTTGGAACAGAGGAGGGCAAAAGAAGCCTGGCAAGAAATATCCTTTCTGTACTTGCTGAAGGAAAAATACTATCCAGAACATAGAATGAGTAACATGGCACTGAATGTGTGTTTCCCCAGACTAGTGGCATCTTGTAAAGAAATGTAAATGCTGTCACCATGCACTCTAAGGGTGCAGCCTCAGGAAGATGACAGAGCACTGACAAAATTCACAGATACTTGCTGGAAGCCATCTCTCAAGAAAAACAAATCCTCTGTCACTACCTGTTTTATAGATCAGCCCTTTCCTGTGGGGTTGTCAGAGACCTTCACTGCAGTATATATGTAATTTGAAAAGATGCTTCTCTCTCCGAACAGATACGTAGCATTTGACTTCCATAAAGAGTGCAGTCGGATGAGGTGGGATCGACTTCAGATTTTGATGGATCAACTAGCAGAACAGCAAGATGAGTTTAGGTAAGGATCTGGAGTTCTTTTCCTTCTATACTGTTAAAATGAGACCACTTTCTCATAGTTTCTATTGTCTTGAGTTAAGGCAAAGTAAAACAGGCCTGTCATCTTCTATAAAGAAGATGCATTCATGTGCATTAGTGCTTCTATATTTCTGTTCTCTTGCTGATACTATTTGCAAGGTTAGAGACCTGGTGGAGGGTAAGATATAGAGCCCTTCTTATGTTCTAGTAAAATGGTTCTGAGAATCATAGCCACCCTGCATTGTGACTCAAGAGCTGCCTTTGTACATTTGGCAAAATGTTACACAAAGAAATGAGCGTGCATGCAGAAGAAGCTGTTTAAAAAAAAAAGTCTCCTTAGGTGATACTTTTTTCCATCCAATAATAATTCCATGTGTTGTTGACAGCAAACTGTTCTGCTCTGTAGCGTCAAACACTTAGTGCTCCTTCCACAGGCACCTGCTCTCTTTTTAAGTGTTTTCTCTAACACTCATTGATTGTGGCACCAAACCTGGCATTGATTGTTAGCCCTTGCTAACATAAGTAACCCACAAGGAAATAAATTCTCATTTTGTTTAGTCATATAAAAGTAGACTAAATGTCCAAAGCAATTTACATCTTTTAGTCCCACAAGCATGTTTTAAGCACTTCCTGGTCTCTGCTGTTTGTAGGCATATAGATTGTTAGGGGAACTGTTTACTTTGTTCTGCTTTTTCTGATTGCCTCCTTCCTGTTCCTAAAGTCTTGTGCCTAAAGCACAAAGTAGATCAGCTTAAACATTGCAAAACTGGCAGTGGTATATTCTAAAAAAAAAAAAAAAAAAAAAAAAAAAAGTGAGGTGAACTGCAGACTAGAATAGGAGTCTCATGAATGAAGTATCTTGCCTGGAATGAAGGCTATGGGAATAGTATAAATTAGATGATAATGAATATTCTTTCCACCACCAAAAAAACCCCCAACCAACTACATGAGGAGCTAAAGAATAGATTGGCTTTGAGGACTTCAAATAAGAAGAAATAAGCATGTAGATTTCCTATACAGCAAGGATCACTTATTCTTAGAATGAATGCTGAATCCCATAACTTGTTTACCGTCACCTGCCATTGGAGGCTTACAAAAGAAGCAGGTTTCCTTGAAATGAAGAAAAAGACCAAAAAAAACAAAAGGCCATGGGTGGCTAAAACAAGATACAAAAATTAAGTCTCTTTCTCAAGGCTAGGTTGGCTTTACCTTGCCTTGTTTTGTTTCATCTAGGGTGACTATTGCTTAAATAGAAACAGAAAAGTCTGAGTTCTGATATTCTTAGAAAATAGTTCTGCAACCCTGAGGGAGGTAAAGAATTCTGTGGAGGTAAACAACTATATTTTCTGCAGGTTAAATACTGTTGTGAAAGACCTGTCAGAAAGGAGAGCTGGCTTGCTGGAGTTGGGGGTGGGGGGAGAGGTTGGTTGGGTTGGGGCAGGGATTTTGGTTTTAATTTTTTTGGAGCAATTATAGGAGATGCAGCACTTAAACTATCTTATTAACTGGAAATGTCTATTCTTCAACTACATCAATTATCCTAATATCTATTCTACTCAAAGCTCGGGGGGGGGGGGGGAATGAAGATTTCACAGGTGTTATCTCCTTTAATCATACAATGTAAAGTATGGTTTAAGAAAACTAGTTCTCCAAGAATGACAAAAATGTATCTCGTTAACACAAAGCTGATCAAAGTAAATTCATATGCTTTTAAGGATCTTGATTTTAGTATTCCATGACTCGAAGGCTTTATAAACTTAAAATGTTGTGCAGTAACTGGATCATATGCTAGTCCACATTCAGACTTCATAATTACATAGTGCAGTAAATCTACAGAATATAATCTGTAAATCTTTAGGTAACTGGAAGTTTCATGCTGTGGCAGAAGGACAAGTATAGTTCTGTCCCATTCACATGTCCAGCTGGTAACTTGATTGGTATATTTGTTTTACCAGCTCAGTTACCAGAATACTTGCATGCAATTCAGTATTTAAAATGTTTGTTATCAATTACTAGAAACACCTGGTTTAGTTGATTAAAAAGAGGGAGGTAACAGTGTATGTAGTTGCAAGAAGGAACACCTGGTTCCCCCAGATGTTCACATAAGAGTAAGTGACAGTAGCAGATTTTCAGTAGTGGCCTTAAAGATGCGAATACCTTCCTGGAAGAAGTGTGCCTGACAGCTTATATAACTTTTTATGCAGTGGTGACTGGATTGAACCAGGTGACCAGGTATATACAAATCTGGTTAATTCTGCTGTTGCTCTGCTAATGATCTTGATATCTGTGGCGCTAGGACCCTGTAATAAGGGGTCACTGATTTTGCACCAGAAGCTCCTCTTTCCAGTGGCATATAACTCAATATTGCTGGTTGGCTTTCTAAATTATAAAAGTGAATACAGCCCTGAGATTACTTAATGTTCATATATCGATGCTGTCTTTCAGCATGGGAGAGGAAGAATTCAGGGAGGCGTTAAAGTTCAAAAACATGGTTAAGAACTCTTCACAGGCTCACGACAACTGTGTCTTGGTTGCTAGAATATTTATTTCTGAAAATGTGTGGTTTATATCGACTATTACCTATAAATACTTAGGTGGATTGTATGTGTTAGTTATTTTCTAGTTGATTCCGATGGTAAGATTGTGACTCAGCAGGAAGGAATATTCCGCAGTAACTGCATGGACTGCCTTGATCGAACTAATGTGATTCAGAGCTTGTTAGCACGCCGATCTCTTCAAGCCCAGCTCCAGGTAAATATTTCATTCTTGTTTAACAAGCTGGAAGAGGTTTTCTGTTTGGAATGGAAATGTAACTTTAATGCTATAGTAAGAGCTTGCATACTTGAGTTACTGTACTACTTGAAATGCACTGACCAGATTTTAGTTTAATGAATACAGCTTTTTCTGAAAGCAAATCCTAATTTTTCTAGCAAACTATGAGTGAGCCTCAGTGTTTTTTGTTTTAGAGGCTAGGTGTTCTGCACGTTGGACAGAGAATTGAAGAGCAAGCAGACTTTGAGAAAATCTACAAAAATGGTAGGCTGTTTATGGAGTTAAAACAATCACATTTTTCCAAACAGAGTACATAACTTAATCTTTCTTAATGTTTTCCTCTTCACAGCATGGGCTGATAATGCTAATGCTTGTGCCAAACAATATGCTGGAACCGGTGCCTTAAAGACAGATTACACAAGGCAAGTCAGCCTTTCTTGTGAAGATCTTCTGGGTTTTTGGACATGTTTAGTATTTTCCTTAAGTCTTCATATCCAAGAAGGTTATTAAATTGAGGCTTAGGCCATTAATGAGTTTTTCAGTGGTTCAACTGGTAAAATGTCAGACTAAACTCTACAGAACCTTTCTTCGCTGTGTTTATATGAAAGGAGAAACGGCTATCTCGAAATAAAACTAAGAGAAATGTGCCTCTTCAAGGCATATTTTTATTGTGGGACAGAAGAGTGTCATTTTACTTTCAAACTTTGTTACAAGTATGTGTGGTAATAATGCAGAGGCAGCACTAAATATATAATAATGTATAATATATAAATGTATTTATGTGCAGATATTTATTATAGTACACATTTGAACAATGAAAGAACTATAAATTTGAAATGATCTTCCTGAATTTTTAAAGAATTTTCAAAACGTCTTTTTGCAGAACTGGGAAGAGAACTCAGTGGGGCTTAATAATGGATGGCTGGAACTCGTTAATACGTTACTACAAAAATAACTTTTCTGATGGATTTAGACAAGTAAGTTAGGCTTTTAACTGTGTGGGAAATGTATTTGTTAAATGTTGCTGTGCGTTTTAACTCTTGCTTTCCCATTCTCTTCCAGGATGCGATCGATCTTTTTCTTGGAAATTATTCAGTGGATGAAGTAGAACCTGCTAGTCCTCTACATGTCAAGAAAGATTGGAAGTTCTTAGCTGTAAGTATGGAGACTTCATTCATGATTGGAGAAACACATACAACCTTTTAGTCACTTGCTTCATACGACTAAAAAGAACATGTCTATTTAGTAATGAAGCATCCCTATAATCTGGTTATGTTTCTATGATACCTGCTTATAGGACTAAACCCAGACTGTTTCCTTGACAGAAAATGGAGTGTCCTTGAGGTATTGAAAATACTGCTGCTTGCTTTTTTAAAAATCTGCTTCATCAAGTAGAAAGGGGGAATTCTGCTAGTCACCATCAATGACTGTTTCCTTCTGCAGAAAGAAGCTTGTGAAGATTTCTCATACTTCATGCAGAAGCATAGACTGTAACGCCAAAAAAAAGCTATCTTTTTTTTTCCTCTTCTCCCCTTTCTATTTTGTGAAATGGGATTCAGGGATATCACGGGTTTAATGGCTGGTGTATTTTTATTAAAAAAAAGAAAAAAACAAAACAAACAAACAAACAAAAAAACCCCCAAAAACCTCAACCTCTCTTTTAATAGAGAGAAAGTGTACTTTAATTCTTAATCTAGTTATTAAACACAGTCTTCCAGATCTTGGAGCTATCCAAAATTTTATTTGTACCTGACAGCAGGTGAATCGGCAATTAAAGCAACTTCATTGCAAAGCAAGTAAATAGCTTTGCAGTAGAGCTTATCTTAAATGAAATTAAGGTTATATATTTTGCTATATCAAGTGATTATTCTTTTTCTTTCCCCAGTTGCCTATTATTATGGTGGTTGCTTTCTCCATGTGCATTATTTGTTTGCTAATGGCTGGTAAGTCACTATTGAGTTTAATTTCACAAAATTAGCTTGCTTGTGTGTGGACTTTCTATAAATGGTTACCAGAAACTATTCAGTATAAAACTGCTTCTCAGTCATTCTAGAAGGTGTTTGAAGCACAGCTCTGGAGATTGAGGCTTAGCACTATATCATTCATGTGGAAAAACCTGAGGTACTGTAGAAAACAACATTAAAACTTCCATAGAAGTCACTTAGGGGCAGTTAATTGTCCCAGATTTACTTGCCCCTGAGTAGACATCTAGCTTTATTACAGGCTGGATAAATACCTGGAAGAATACCTACCTAATTTTGGGCAGAAAGACAGTTCAGGAAAGTCAGATGTAGGCATAAGCCTGTTCTGATTGATGTCCCCCTAATCTAAATCTGTGTTAGGAGTTGTGAAGTTTTTTCCCTTCTGTCTGCCTTGAATTTTAACATTAGTGCCATTAGAGTTCTTGACTCTGACTTCTGTGGTTGTCTGTTCAAAGTTTTCCAAGAGGTGTGTGGCAAAGTTTCCTTACGCAAGGGAATAGAAAAAAGACCACAGTAGCCATGAAGGACATGTAACTTCATCTGAAAGCCGATTTCTGAGGGAGGGCTTGAAATGTTTTGCTTTTGTACTAAGAACCCCTCTCTCTCTGATAATTGGAGATAATGAACTAAAATGTTTATCTGACTCTTTAACAGGTGATACGTGGACTGAGACACTGGCCTATGTGCTTTTCTGGGGAAGTGCAAGCTTTGGAACTTTCGCCATCATCCTTTATAATGGCAAGGATTTTGTAGATGCACCCAAGCTGGTCCAGAAAGAGAAGATGGACTGAATTTGTGTGTGTGGAAAGCGGCTTGGTACTGAGGATTCCTCAAGCCACAGCTGGAGTCTCTACTGACCTGCTTTCCACACAGAATAGTTGTCTTTTTAACATTCTTCCTTGGCAGCATGGGGGTGGGGTGGGGTGGGGAAGAAAATCCTGTCCTTTGGCGATGGTAGCTTTCAACTGAGACCTGGCTGGACAGTCTTAGTTGCAGTGGTCTTCAGAATATTGCATTAGTGGAGGGGGCTCCACTCTCACTGAGGTAATGCAAAGACGAAAGCCAGCTTTTTGATGTCTGGAATGCTTCAGGGCGTAAGTGGACTGCTTAAGCTCGTAGTCCAGCTGGGCTGTTTCAGCTGAATCTTTGGTCTCTGGCTTGACAGGAAGAGTGCTCTGATGCTGTTCATGTGTCAAAAAACCCAGATGTTGAAGCATTAATAATGGAGACTCTAACCATAGTCTCTGAACAAATATGGCTTCATACCAATAAAAAGTCTAGTTCTAAGACAGCTGGATTATATTTGTTGTGATAAAGTCCATGTTAAGGAGTCCTTTGTGCATATTTGTGTGTGGATTCTTTTCGCTAAATAGAAAAGATTTTTGAATCTAATGCTCTTCTAAAATGAGCTTTCTGTCCTGTCTTGTTTATCTAGGACTGATGCAATATTCTACTAGTCATTGTTTGGGTGAAAGGGCAGTGTAATTGGATGTTCCTGAAGTTGCAAATGTCTTGCACTGTTTCAATACTACAGTCTCCAGATGATAATTGATTAGTTAGCGAGTTAAAATATAGAGTTTTCTTTCTAAAGATGTAAATTAAATCAAAGAATGTAAAAATACTTTGCAGTGTTTATTGAACCTTCCTTATGCTAAAGGTCCAAAGTACTCCATTACTTTAAGAATGGGTCACAATGTAAAAGGTGAACTTCATACTGTTTTGCTAGTCAGCTGCTTCTGTTCTTGATTATGTTGAAATAATTTATGAAAGAAGGAATAACAGCCTGAGGAGAAAGTGTTTAGTCTAAACTCCATGTTTGCACTTGGGAGCAGCAGCTTGCTTTTCATGCATGATACTGTAACACACTCTTTAAAAAAAGAGGGGAAAAAAAGCGCTACAGAATAATTTGTGCTGGTTAATACTAAATGTGTGTCTTTAAATTTAGTGCTTCCAAGCTGTATAAAAATAAGTAATCCTAATCGAGGACCAATTTTAAACTATTTTGTCACTTATTTTATATGGTTTGTTCAAAACCAGACATGGAACTTGCTTAAGGCGCTGTGCATTGTTTAATATTTCCTGTAAGTACAGCTGTATATTCAGAGTGTGAGTATAAAATTTAAATGGGGGGGAAGGGAGAAAAATGTAGAATACTAGCACAGTTGTCGCTATTGAAGCTAGAACACAAAACACTGATACTCTAGTGTTTCCTTGTGTTATGATTGAAAATATGTACAGATTTTTGCAACTGTTAACTGTTCATTTTAACCTTGAATGTTTCTGGAGGCCTCTCTGGGTTTTGTGTAAACATAACCTGTTCATAAGCACTAGTACTTGCAAAGTATCTGTTTGCTTCTAGATGCTGTAATGGAAATACCAGTTGATGGTTAACTGGAAAATCCTGCAACTTAAAATTTTCAAAGGTGAACTCCATTATGGGCACAGACTATAAGAACATCATAGACTCAGTATTTGAAAGTAATGTTTTTGATGGCTCACTGGCAGGTGGTGTTTGAAACTCAGTTTGGTTGTTTTTCATCTTTGAAGAACTTGTTGCAGCAATGACAAACTTGAATTGCTAATATAAAAGGTTTGCAAGACATAGAATAATGTAGGTTTTAGAAGTTGAAAGGCACCTGTATTTGAGTGCTTTGCAAAGAGTCTGTATTTCTAAAATCACAAATGGTGTACTCATAAATTACAATAAAATGTTCAACTTTTCTAGTTAAAATGTCAGTGGTGCATTTTGTGCTTTGAAGCCAACTGCTCCCAGATTGTTCCTTAGGAACGGATTCATACCAGAAGGTTATTTCAGTTTGGTCTCTGCTCATTGCATGTGAAGATCTTGCTGTTGTGTGCTTAAACACTGATGATCTTGCGCTATACCCCATGTTAGAGTTTGTATTACCATCTCATTGCAGTCTTTGCTGCCACAGCTGGGTGTGGGTCTAAGAGCTACTGTGGCTGGATTTCTCTGATTAATCTTAAATGTCACCTCTGCTCACAAGACTGCTCCAGGGGTTTTTGACTACAGCCATAGATGATTGGGGTGAAAATTCAAGTTGTCTCCCTTCCCTCACTGCAGGCACACATCAGCTTTCTTGTTTGGGGGTTATGTTGTTGTTTTGTGGTATGTTAGGCCGTCACAGTGGCCCATCTCAAACGGGAACACGAAATGCACTTGCCTAAATGCACACGTTCTGAGCTGTGTTTTTCTGAATCACTGATGAAATAAGTATTTGAAGAGTCTAGTGTGTGTATTTTGAACTGATTGGGCTTTGCTGGGTGAGTAGATTCCCACACGCAGACAAGACTATTACTAAAAATTTTGGGTGCCGAACTGTAATTTTTTTTAAAAACATGCATACTTCACAGGTTACACTCATTTTGCGGGGGATTTGTTTGGATTTTTTTTGAAGCTCAACGCAGGTTTAAAATTAAATACTTCAAAAAAAAAACCCCGTGATTCTTTTTTCTCTAAAATGTAAGGCAACCCTAGCAGTGAAATTTTCCGGAGAGCTTGGTTCTCACTGACCAAGCCGGGTTTTATGTTTTCCCAAGCGCGGCCTTTCCCCTTTAGGCCAAGTTGCCCCGCGCATGCGCCGTCCCCGCGGCCCCCCCCCGGGCCGCTGGGGGGCGCTGTCCCCGCCCCTTCCGCCCCGCGCGCGGCGGCGCTTCCGCCCATTGATCGCGGCCGAGGGCGGCCGCTTCCTGGCGCCAGAGGCGGCGCGGCCTGCTCGGAGCGGCCTCCGCACCCCCGCGCCTCGGGGCCTGCCCGCCGAGCGCCTCCCCTCCTTTCAGCCCGCGGGGCGGCCGCCGCTCCCTGCCCGAGGCCGCCCGGCCGCAGCGCCGGCCTCCCGCCGCTATGAAGCTCGTCAGGTGAGCGGATGGAGGCGGATTGCCGGTGCTGGGCCGCGGCGGGGAGAGCCCGCGCCACCAACGGCCGCCCGCGCGCCCAACGGCCGCATCGCCGGGCCCTTCCGACCCCCGCCCTACTGCCGGCCCTTGGGCGGGCGGCTGCCACGGTGGCGGCGGCGGGACCCCGCCGGGCCGGGCCGCGGGCTCTGGCGGCGGCGGAGGCCCTGCTCTCCCGTGCCGCTGCCTCAGCCGTGGGCTGGCGGCCTGGCACCGCTCTGCGGCCGGCGGCTCCTGGAGCGGGGCCTGCGCGGGTTGCTTGGCAAAACCACCCTTTTGGGGGGGGGGAGGAGGAAAGCCCCAGATTTGGTTAGAATCGCCTCCCTGAGATAGTAACAAGTTTTAAAACGTTCCTTTCTTTGTACAGTAAGGAGTACTTTTTCTGGAAGTGGGATGCTGGATTCCGCAGGGTGTCAGTGGGCTGTTCCAGCTCGCGGTGGTTAGGTGGGACGGAGGCTTTGTTTCGGGGCTTTGTATCTTGCGCTCTCGTGTGGTGCCTTATTAAACACCTACAGCAGAATCTGTGAGCTCTGGGAACGCTGCCTTTGGAAGCTTGGGTTGTATAAATACTCAGTTCATCTTGGTTTTCTGTAAGAAGATGTTAAACGTGTCAGGCTTTATGTGAGAGCGAACAATTCTTTATTTTTATTTTTTTTTTTTTTAAATTCCTAGGTTTCTCATGAAGCTGAGCCATGAGACTGTGACCATCGAACTGAAGAACGGGACACAGGTGCACGGGACTATCACAGGTATGGCGGGATGGGAGGCCGCTGCAAAGTATCGCCTGTTAACTCTTCCGCTAACAGCTGCCGGCTATGGTTTGGACTGAGCTTTTTCTGGTTTGTGCTCCCTCTTGTGGGCATTTTCTCTGTAAGATGCAGGAGATGTTCTTTCTAAGTCACGTCTTTATGTGTAAGCATGAGGTGCGTTTGCTGCAGAAGAGTCTGCACGCTGGCAGAAGTTGCTGGGAACAGAGTGCAGAGCTGTGACCAGCCAGCTTTTTGTAGGCAATCATGAAAATAGAAATTGGAAATTTCAGTCTGTCACAGATTGTCTTTGATGTAGTAGTGGGCAAGTTCACCTGTGGTCAAGCTTACGCTCTTGTTACCTAATTTGTGATAAGCTTCCTGTTTATAAGGTGCTGCTGGGAGGCAGTAAAAATCACTGTAGGCCTGGGAGCTTCTTGAGCCTCACCACAGGCTTTGCTTACAAACAAGCTTGGGGGTGAAGGAAATAAACTTTTCCAAACCGTTGGCAAAGCAGGCGTAAGCGTGGTATTCTCTTAGAATTCTAGCAGCATGATAATGTTGGTGGGGTGGTTTAACTGCCGTATCAAATTGCTAGTGGATATGCACCTCAGTTTTTAGAAGGTGTTTCAGTAGAGTTTTGTTTGTTAAACTGCCATAAGCAATAAAAGTGTTACAGCTGGATCGCCAGAAGAAGGACTTCTGGTTTTAATGGGAGCACAGATAAATGGGAAAAGTTAAGTGCTGATATGCTCTTAAATTGGTTAAATTTTATCCGTAACAAATTATTTCTGTTGAGCGTGGTTCTGCTCTGGTTAAGGTGAAGTTAATATGGAAATGCATCTTTGCATATATTTGCGTTGATTTCATTAAATGAGTTTGAAAACACTTAGCTTGTTGGGGGATATGACGCAAAAAGGAATCCTGGTGTTGGGAATCTGGTCCCCTGCTGTTGGCAAAGGTTTGTCATACAAGTTGTGGCTGTTACTGCCTAGCAGGGGCTTCTTTGTGTCACTGAACTGAAAGTTGAAGGAAAGGTCTTTATGGTTTGTTACATGTTTCTCATACGGATTGAAAAATGTGCAGACTATTTTGTCTGTTTTAATAATACCAGTGAGGGCTACTGTTCTGAGAGCCTGCGTGTTAGCATTCCTTCAGAAGCATGGGGTGTGTAGGTGGGACACATCGTATTTAATGAAGCTGATGAACATGCTTGATCTCCTTCCCTTCCGTCGCCTCGGGGCTGCTTTTAGAAACTCTTCTGCCCAGACACTATTAAAAGAATAAAAATCAAACTTGGCAGAGAGGATTGCTTAGGCGCTTTTTTGGCCAGTGGCAATCTGCTGAGATTTGACGAAGTTTGACACTGACATTATTTTACAGCCAGATCTATCAGCTTGGATTAGACCTGAAGGCACCACCCTGGTGTCTGATTGCACACGCTCTGTTGAACCCAGCTAGGTACGAAGCAAACAAGCTGCTTCGCTCCTGACCTCGGTGCTGTTGCAGGCTTAATTGTTGCACAGAGTCTCTCTCATCTTCTCCTAAGGATCTGTAAGCACTGGGAATGCAGTCCCCTATTTCTGAAATGACAATCTGCCCTTTGCACTGGTGTGTGAACTACATTCACAAGTGCTGTGCCACCTGCAAATCGTAGGTTCTCCTCTTTCTCTCTCACGTTGTGGGTTGGCCGGGGCAGGCTCGCTGCAGGGGCAGGCTGCACAGGCTGTGTACCTCACAAACCAGGGGCAGGTGAGGGGGACTGCAGAGAGCTGGGTAAAATTTGGAAGGGAAAAGGACAGAAAATGCATGGAGTAAGCACAGCACAGTGGTTCTTCTGGTTCTGGCCTGCCACTCACGTTATTTACTGTGGTAAAACATCTTACAGTTTGTCTTTCTGTGTTTATGAAAGGAGACAATAATTATTTTTACCACAAAGAGTTGTTGTACTTAAGTTTGAACGCACTAAAAATGTTGGTCCTGTGGGTGCCCTGTCACTGAATTAACTGCTGTTTGTAAACTACAATATCTGTCTTTTGTCTACACTTCAAGTTTATGTGTAGCCCAGCATAGTGGGCACAGTACTGATCCCATACAGTTCTTACATACTGGCTGTTCATGGAATTTGTAACTACAGTGACAGTTCCCGACAGCAGTGTGTTTTACGTACTTTCATAGGGGGTGTCACACTAGTACTAGATGTATTTTATCAGAAAATAAATGCTGCTTTGGTGGTTGGATTTTTCTCAGTCTTACGGAAAGAGGAAACGATCAAGCTCCTCAAAGGTCTGTTTTGTTTCTTCTTAAAGGAGTAAACAGACTAGTATTAGATGTTTGTAGTACGGGGCAGTTTATTTGTTGTTCAAAGGAGTTGTTTTGATCATTTACAAAATTGTTATTGCCAGGACCTAGATGAAGAACTCTAGCAATGAGGTGTTAAAAGGCAGCAACTGATAAATTAGGGAGCATAATTTAAGAGGAAAAGACACTTTGTTTCTTTCAGTTAGAGGCTGAGTTAATGACTGACAAAGCAGGTGTTAATGAACAGGATAAATCTCCAAGTATGCGCATACTTAACAGCGAACAAGGGACCATCCCTGAAATGAGGCTTGTGTTGTTTCAGGAGTGGATGTCAGTATGAACACGCATCTCAAAGCCGTGAAAATGACACTGAAGAACAGAGAACCTGTACAGCTGGAGACACTGAGCATTCGAGGGAATAACATCCGATACTTCATTCTGCCAGACAGTTTGCCTCTGGATACTTTGCTAGTGGATGTTGAACCAAAAGTCAAATCCAAGAAAAGAGAAGCAGGTTAGTTTTTTACTTTCCCAGTCTGCATGTGTTCTGCTTTTGTATGCATTTTAGTGTTCTGAATCTGAAGATATCGGATTTGAGTGTCTTAGTATCTTCATTTGGCAGCTAGTTCTTGCATTTTTGAGGGTTTGATGCTGAACTGGCCAAGTCTGCCCTGCTCACCTTCTTAGCATCTCTAGAGCTTGCTTTTGTGTGATGTTATGTGTATAGTTTTTCATTCATCTGTTTTTAAAAATGTTGGTGTTTTTAAGCTTGAGTAAGTAAGTAAGCTTAACCTATCACAGGCTCAGAGTTGAGATTTAAATTTCCTCTTCTCCAAATGTCTGCTGTGTTTCCTCAGTTTGTCTGGGGAACTTCACATAGCTTGGTAAGAAAGTACAGAACAGCCTCTTGAACAGTGCTGAATGCTTTGCTGAAATTTCATTCAGTAGTGGATAAAATTGATCTGTCCGAGAACTGAATTTGAGAGAGTTGAGAATCTGAGGGAGTCCAGGCTGTATTTCAGTGGGCTTTGGCTCCCAGTAGTGTTCCACTCTGCTCTTCCTGGAACTTTTTTCAAAAGGCTGTTGAACAAAACCGTTTTCCCTAGAAGCCTAACAGTATAGAGAGTAATTCAATTTTAATCCACACCACTAAGATTAATATCCAGTAAACCCCAGAAAATATGTAGGTTGTCTTCAGGCAGTGTATGTTTTGCCCAGCACTTAATCTGTATGTTTTTGAAATAATAAGTTATAAGTGAAAGCTAATTGTGCTCACAAATAGTCGTACCATTTCTTGGGATCTGCGGTCTTTGATCCATGCATATGTTATGGGTTGGTGGCTTACCTTATTGAGAAGGTGTAAGGAACCCTCAGGCGTGTGCATCACAAAGTGCAAGTGGTATGGCTGCTGTCTTTGTAGAATAAGGAGAAAGCCTCTGGAAGTGTTTTGCTCCTTTCATGTACATGAAAAATACTCTGACCACATGGAGAAATGAGCGTGGTTGGGTTGCTTTTTTGTCTGAATCTCACGATGTGATGTGAACAAGAACATCACTATTTCTTTTTAACTTGTAAGAAAGAAGGGGAGCTGTGATAGTACTGTTTGCTTGGTTTGATACTCCCTGCATCTTCAGTGTGCTGAAGCATTCAGGACTCTCAGACCTCCGCTGTGCTGTGCTTTGCCTTATCTCTAAATGCCTTTGGGCTTCAGAGGTGTGTAATGTCTGGCCTTAGCAAGTAAAGTGTCAGTGGCAGCAGGAGCCACCTGAGATGTAGGTGGCACGTGTGCCTTGGGGCCCAGTGTGCTTGCACTTAGGGAGCGCCACTGTCTGCCATTGCATGTAGGTGCAGTAATGATTTTGTCAGGCATTGATGCTTCCGTGCGTTTTCCAGAGTCAGTCTGTTACCGGAAAACAGATGACACCTTGCTTCTCACAGATCTGTCCTTGCCCCTGCTCCTTCTGTCTTTGCTGCACTCCTAACCTATAGACCGTCAGATGGAACAGAGTACTTGTTACAGCCTTGAATGTGGATGCTAGTGTGTGTCTCAAACCCAGCCATCCACTTCCACAGAATTTTAAGTATCTTTTTGAGCCCTACGCCGACAAACTTGCTTGAAAATTAACCAGTAATTTCAAAGTTTATACGGTGGCCTTGCAGCCTGATGTGACAGGTTGTGTTTTGTCAGGAAAAGGGTGAAATGACATGTTCTCACCATATGGATCATACGACCTCCAGCAGGCGCTTGCAGGTTGAATTATTCTGTGATTCTGCCTTCCCCTTACCATTAAATAGCAGTATGTAAAAGTGGGAACACACAGCCAAGCCCCTGGCCCGAGAATCAAGTCTGAAGTTGGCAGAGGCATCACTGAAAACAGTAGGAGCTGTTTAGTGGTGGAATCCTTTCGCAGGGTGCCCGAGAAAGGCTGAACTTGGGAATCTCACAGCTGTTGCAGTTGCCCTTTAGCAGAGTGCTTTATAAACCACAGTGCTAAGCTGTGGCCAAAAAAAAAATAAAAAAGTCTTTACCGCTGCAATGAATAGTAATGAAATACTCTTGTCCTGCATATGCTTTTTCTGACGCCTGAAAAACTAGATTTTGTCAAAAAAAAGAGGAGGAATCGTAGCTCTCTGTCAGACTTAACCTCAGCATTTAAGAGCAGCCAACTGTTACATCCCCTTGGTTTTGGCAGTGATGCCAAAGACAGACAGACAGTAGTCTGTGGCAGCTGTACGCTGAAAAACCTAACACAAAAGGTGAAAATATTGTCTGAAACCCTACTGAGCATTAACAGACAATACCTGACCTAATGTTTCATCACAGGGAAGCAGTATTTTGTTTATGCTTGATAGAGAATGTTTTAATCAAAATGAAAGTATTCCTGGCTCTTACTTGATTTGTGTTTTTTTGTTTCATCCGCTAAGTTGCTGGAAGAGGCCGTGGCAGAGGCCGTGGCAGAGGCCGAGGTCGTGGAAGAGGAAGAGGGGGCCCAAGACGATAACTTCTCACCGTGCAACTGTTACCAAATTCTGGGCGATTTTGGATATTTTTTTGTACAGGTCTTGTTTATGGTATCCATTTTTAATAAACCGAAATGTGAGAAAGTTGTCTTTCCTTTGTTAGTGGAGTCGGGGGAGGAAGACATGTCCCGTTGCTGAGGCTGTTGCAGACTACATGTGTCTTGTTGGTGTGGTTGTCACTGTCAAGATTTCACCCACCCCTGCAGGCTGTACACCTGCCTCTTGCTTTTTTCCCTAGAGAGACTTGTGTTGGTCTCCTTAACAGTGTTTGTGTGAAACAAATCCTTCTTTCATCAGGCACCTGCCCTCTTCTGATGGGTCCATAGTTAAGACGCTGTATTAAGAACCCGCGTCCCCTGAGGGTGTCTCTGATGTTGTTCTGCAGAGGGACTGCTTTAAAGTTCATAGATGCAATTTTACTGTTTCTTATTACATGAAGCTTACAACTTAAATACGTTGCTTTCTTTATACAATGTTCACATAGGGAAATGAACCAGTTCTGTGGAACCACTGGATTGTTACATCTCACGATTAAAGAATAACCTGGATATGAACTTTGTCGCAGCTAATTACATGACATACTTGTGTTTGGGTGGGGCTTGTAAAGCAGCTTTATCGCAGATTTTTTTCTAGTGCCCTTCAAGTGCACCCCTAGAAAATACGATGTACAGCACAGTGCACGATTACATACTGGAATTGGAAGTTTACTTCTGGAGGTGAGAGAACCACAGCTCATATATGTGTGTGTGTGCATGTATATATAGAGATATATATATATATAAATAAAACCTGCTTTGCTGGACACTATAAAAGCAGCAGTGCGGGCCACGTTTATCTCAGATACCATCCTACTGCCTTTTCCCTTGTAGGAAAGGGATTCTCACATTCACGCCGCAAGGCCTCAGCGGTTTCACCTGTTGAAATACAGATGTCACTGCAAATCATATGCATGCCTAAGCTTGGCTTTCTTCAATGGTGAGGGTATTTGCCAGTACTTTGGTGCAGGAAGATGCTTGAGTTGTTTGTGTTTCCACATAGGCAGTGCTAGAACAAAAATTTCCTAAGGCTGTGTGGTGGGTTGATACGCTGGTTAATTGGTGCTAGCTAGCATTTTGTGAGCTGCTCTTCTGTTTTTCCCTCTCTTACAGAGGCCGTTTTAAAGCTTCATCTTGTTACAGAGGAGCTTTTGGGTTTTTTTCCAACTCGCTGTGGAACCTCCTAAGAGCACTTTTTGGTCAGTAGAGCACCCACAATTCTCAACTCTATAAATAACTGCTACAAATAATGGTTGCTGCTGTCTTCCAGAAGTGCCCAGTCGCTGATAATGGGGGTAAGGTCTTCCCAAACGCAGCTGTCGGCGCTCATGCGACGGTTGGAACGCTTTCCCTCTTCAGTCTCTTCCTTATAAAAGTTACTAGTGCCCCCAGGGGTACGCACATGGTGGATGCTGCCACCAGCAGCCCGATCACGGCCAGGGCGTAGCCTGGGTAATCCTTTGTCACCAGCTGCCCCTGCAAGGGAGAGAAGAAGCCGTGGGTCTGGGGGCCCCGCACAGGTGCCTGAAGAGGACAGTGCCCAGGAGCACTTGCTGCTGGAGCAGCCCCTGACTGTCCTCAGTGCTCTTCTGTGTCCAACCATACAAGCTTAGAAGTGACAATAAGAACAGAGCTGCTGACAAAAATACAGGGGAGAACTACTGCAGGCTTCGGTAGAGCAGATTTTGGCTTGATCCAGGTTTCTTAATGAGATGGTTCAGCCCTGACCTCCATCAGGTCTCTGTTCCTCCCCTGGAGCCTGGAGGCTCACGCTGACACAGGCCAGGCCCGCCACAGCTCCCAAATCAGCAATGACACAAAAACATGTAATTTGTTTCTGCATGCTAGGAATGTTTCCACAAAAGGTTATGAAACCTGTGGCTACTTAGCCAACAATAATTTCTCTGTGATAAATACACAGTTCAGCATTCATACAGAAGTGTTTTGGCCATGAAGAAAAATGTATATGGAAATTATGAAAACTATTTATTCCAGCAGCAGCTCAGGTCTGTTAAAATACCACTAATTTTGTTCAAAATACTACACTTTGAAAGTAATTTTTCTGCTTAAAGTGTATTTTTTAAGATGATATTTGGGTCTTCAACATGAATAAAATTTTACTGTTTGAAGGGGTCAATTAAGAATTATTGAGGAAAATTGCTCCCTTTCACAAAACCATTGCGGTGTTGTCACTAGTTTGACCTTTCCACAAAATTAAGGGATGACCCCAACTCCAGCTGCTTTTTTGTGGAACAGTGTAGTTAGGAAGGAGGGCTGTGTCCTTGCAAGAATTAAGGAAAGTTTAAAAAAAAAAAAACCAACCCCAAAACCAAAACTTTTACCTGTGTGGCATCCCATGCTTGGTATTGCAGTGTTCCTGTGAGGATATAGTCGGTGAGGTAAAATATAAATAAGCTTATAATTAGCAAAGGACTAGCAAAAGCCCACATAACTTTCCAATACCAGTTTGGCTTGCGTCCAATCATGGTTTGAAGATCTTTCTCAAACCTGTGTTTAAAAGAAAAGATGTATTTTTGAGAACAGTTGCATGTGTTCAATCAATACCTTGACCTGAGTTACTTCAAAACCACCTCTAGAATTAAATATGTGAGATGGGAAAGGGAAGTAGAGGTGACCAGAAGAGTAATGAACAGAGAGGTATTGTGTGAAGAACTGGCTCACCAGGGTCATATAGTGAGGGTGAAAAGGGAGCAGGGCTTTTGAGAGGATTCCAAACTGCAGAAGAGTAGGTAGAAAAGCCGGGGGGGGGGGACGGGATGGGATACAAACCCAAAACTAAACGAGGTGCAGCAGGAAAAGTCCCAGTGGAATTCTGCCCAGAGGACAAGTTTGGACTTACTGGTGTGAGGTGATGGAGAAAAGCAATGATGCTTAAGTACTCTGGGGAAAATGCTGCTTGGTTTTGTGTAGTTGAGTAGTTCTCATTGCTGCTATTTGACTGTCTTTGATGTGCCGATGCTGGGGATGGCATCTAAGATCATGCAGGAAACCTGGATCTGACTCGAAGGCTTTGACCTCCTCACCAAGGAAGCAACACCCATTGCGTACAAGTGCCTGTACATGTACTGTGCTAGTGGGCTAACAAAGCAAAAACTACAGCCTGCCTTTAGGTGCCCTGAGTGCAAACACCTCTGCTGTTTAAAACTATTCCCAATGCTGAAGCTTGCTTTCACCTGCAGGCGATGACTTGGGAGACCAGTGATGTGCAAGGTGACTGTCTCTGAAACCAGACTTACCAGCACCATTGTCCTTGGGCTGAACTCCTGTGAAAGGAGGAGCAGAAGGTGCTCTTGAGACCAAAGCCAAGAGCAGCAGGGACCAGCATGTGCAGCTCACTTGTACTCCCCTGCCTGCAGAGAAGGTGATGGCCTGGCCTGGCCCCCCGTGCAGCCCTGACCCCCTGGAAGGGGTCTGCAGGGCAGGACAGACACCCATCGCCTCGCTGACACCATAGCGTAGGAGGAAAATGTATCCCGAGGCGGTACTGTTATGCTTGGCCAATAGTCCCCCACCCAGCTATCCCCCTACAGAGAAAGGAGGGTTCAAGCTTTTACCTTCTTATCCCGTAGATGTAACACACCGCAATGGTTTCTACCAGCACGATGAGCAGCAGTGAGAGGGTGGCTGCGTAGTCGTTGAATATGTCAAACCAGTAATTTCCAGCCTCCATGGTGAAGATTAGGCCAATCACACAGTTAATGAGACACACAGCACCTGCATGGGTAAAACAGGGACCCTGCTGTTACACCTGGAAATCTAATTACATGGGCGAAATGTGACTAAAAAGCTGGTGGGATTCCTGCTCATTTGTCAGGGAGCTGCTTTCTCAAAGGGGAAAGGTGGGTTTTTTCCCCTTTGGAAAAGACCTGCCTCTGCTGGTGTATCCTCCAGCTGCTGCTCCTCAGACCTGCACAGTCACAGCACACCCACCCCAGCAGGGTCAGGACAACCGAGTCCTGGCCGTGGCCTTGTCGCGTGTGTGTGCAGCATCTGCTGTTACTGCTGGGTGTCCAGCTGAAACAGCTTTTAAGGTGGGACAATGGATTTCCATGCCCAAAGGGGAGCCCCTATCACTTCTAGCCAGAGGCTGAGGTGGTTCGCAGTTCGGATACTGGTAATGCAACTGAAGAGCCACCAGTATCTTGACATTTGTCCAGGCCCTTTGAGTTTCACCTGTCAGTAGACACCAGTCTGAAGGAGCCGGGGTACGCTGGGGAGCCTGCAAATACGCAGCCATGACTGCCCTGGTGCTTTGAGGGCTTCCAAGGGAAAATACTATACAGGCTGTACAGAATTTCCCAAGGGCAGGTGAACCCTTCCTGCAGCATATTTGATATTCCCTCAGCGGCTGTGGGACACCAATTCTTTGGCACCCACGTGTGCTCCCGCTGCAGGGCCTGCGCTGCGACGTGGCGCTTACCCGAGATCACCTCCTTGGGGAAACGGGCAGCAATGACCCTGCTGTCGGTCAGTGGCGTGAGGATGGCGGCGGTGTTTCCCAGCATGCTGCCGATGCCCAGCATCAGCAGCATGGCGAAGTAGAGCACGGAGTACAGCTGGGGCACCTCCATGTTTTTGATAGCTTCAGAATAGACAATAAATGCCAGTCCCGTCCCCTGGACAGCCTGCCGGTGAGAAGGGGGAAGTGACTTACGGGCACCTCCTCAGCTCGGTCAAGGACATAAGAACAAGAACATAAGAGACTGACCCTGTGCCATGACAAAATACACCTGAGGTGGTAGTTTTTCACAGCAGGGGGGATGACACCTCACCCAGCTCAGCCGCTAATGACCAAGTGAGCCCCTTGCGAGGCTGAGCCAGCGCCCATCCTGGTGCAGCAACGAGCCCCAGCACAGCCCCCGGCCAGGCGGCTCCTGGGGGTCCAGATGTGCCCATGAGGGGCTGTCGGGGCTCAGTGGGAGGAAAGGAGAGCGAGAAGCCCAGGTGCCTGCACAAAGCGGCAACTCACCGTATCGAGTTCAGCTTCCAAGCTGCAGTTTTTAAGCTGCGGTGATAATTGGGCGTATTCCTGTGGGTGGGTGGCCATGAGGTAGTCCTTCATCTCGCTGAGGTTGTCTGCCGTTAAAGAGCCTTCCTCCAGGTCGAAGGTATTCATCAGCAGCAGGATCACCCTGGGAAAGATTGCAGGAATTTAATGGCTTTCAGGTCAAGGTATAAAATTGAGGCTGGTTATACACCTCGTCCCTTTCTTCTTTGGCCCCTACGTGGGGATGCTCTGCTGGCCACAGGGCTCCATTCTGCCTGGGTAGGAGCCACGGCAGTTCCAGCACAGGGCTGGGACATGAGTGACCTTGCACTCATCTCTGCTTTGGAGGGAGCAGCTCCTGCACCCACGCTGCCCCTCCCAGGCACGTATTTTGGGTGCCAGCCAGTGCCAGCTGACATCTCTTCCCCTTTGCCCTCCAGTCTCATGTCCACACCCCACCAATGTAATGAGCCTTTTGGCAACGAGCAGGGACTAGCAGCTTGGTTTCCTCTCTGGTCAGCAGATAGATTGAAAGCTGTAAAAAATACGAGTAAAAGTGTAACTGCAGCGGGCCCTGTGCCAGGGACTGCATGTGAGCTTGCTGCCTCGGGGCACAATCCTGCAGGCTGCTGGGCACCTCCAGAGCATTGCTGCCGAGGAGGCCGAGCTCCTGGCACGGGGCTTAGCCTTAACAGGGGAATCTGAGCATTGCTGCATTTTATTAATCAGCCCCCACGCACCCCCTGAAGCATGTGACCAGGGCACAGTGGAAAGTGCCACTGTGACTTGCCCAGGCAAACTGACCCTCCCAACCTGGCCGGTGCCTGGAAGCGACACCCAGGTGTCAAAAGGCAAGCCAGCTCTGACCCGTCACCTCACCTTCATCGCTTTAAATAGCGCCATTAGCTTTATTAGAGCAGTATCAGATCTGGTCTTAGGGCAGCGCTGCGTGCTGTCATTTATTTACCTCCCATCTTACCTTCCCCAGAACAGCCTGCGGTGGAAAACAAGTGAAATATCAGGCTCTTACTTGCTTATACAGCTTTCATAGTTAAATGTCGCCTTGAAGCCATAGATGGAGAAAGTCACAATGCTGGCAAATATGGACGTGGTGCTGTTGATCAGTGAGACGATGATGGCGTGCCTCTCGCAGTTGTTGCTGGGCTCGTTGTAGCTGGCAAACGCGATGAGGCTGCCAAAGCCTAGGCCCAGCGAGAAGAAGATCTGCGTGGCGGCACTGATCCATGTCTTGGGGTTCGACAGCTGCTCCAGCTGCAAAACCAGATGGGGAGAGCAGGAGTGTGAAGCTGCACACGGATGCCCAGCACCAACCCGTCCAGCCTGCAGGGCTGGGGACAGGCCCCTTTGCGCGCACATTTTAGCTCAGGGGTGGGTTTTGGGCAGGGTTACAGCTCACTCTAAAAGTAATATGCTACAGGTTATGTTAATGAGCAGGTCTTCTTCTGCAGGAGGATGCAAGCAGCTCCTAGGCACCGTGGCAGAACAGCCTCCAGCCACTCCCAGCTGCCTGACCTAAGCTACTGCTGCAAAAACTCAGTCTAAGGAAAAGGAACATCACCACTTTTTAAAACCCTATGTGTTCAGTAAATAATATTTCATGAAAAATTTAGTACGGTTTTCCTGTACCTTTGGTGTGAACATGTAGATGAGCCCGTTCACAGCTCCGTGAAGCGTTAATCCTCTGATGAGGTATATGATGAGGACGCAGTATGGCAAAGAGGCTGTTACGTAGACGACCTGGGGGAAGGAAGGGAAATACCTTGGTCTAAAGAATACATAAGACAGAGCTTATCTACTGTGGTCAGTCTCACTTACTTTACGTAGAAAATTTCTATTACTGTGTTTGTTACCTTGTATTAATCTTTACAGAAATATTTTCAGATAAATCTAACTTTCGATTTAGGCTTTAGGGAAAAGAGTTTTTATTAATAAAAACTGTGCTATTGTTCCCAAGGTCTTCTTTTTGATTAGAAAAATAAGAACAAAATCTGAAATATTTGAAGCATTTACAAACTCAGTTCTGCAGCATTTAGTGGAGTAACACCAGTTTGCAACTGTCGATAAAGAGCTCATTAGGCAAAGGTCAGCATCCATCATCTCTCTAGGAGAAAGGCAAGCGGATGTCATATAAGGTCAAAATCAAACTACTTCAATTCAGATGTGAAAAAGACTTTAACTTAATGTAACCCAGATCAGGGATGGAGAGAATTAAGTCTTTCAGTTGTCTTCCATGAGCTTTTGATCAAACCCCTGAATTTGAAGCTAAATGTTCAATCTCCACATTGGAAAAAGCCACTTGGGAAAAAAAAAAAAAAAAGGGATAATCCAATCATCTACCCTTTGCTGGGATGTACCCCAATGGTTCACCCAGAAACTTACATAAAAACTAACTCACTAAAAAATGTGCCTTCCCAAGCTCTTGGGAAGATACTTGGCTGGGTAATTACCTCATATTCCTCTCATTTGCACCTGCCTGTGTTGCCAGCTGGCATCTGCCTTTCCCTGCCGCAGGCCTGCAGATGCAGCGGGACAGCCCGGCACCCACTGCCCACACCTGCTGCTGTTCCTGCATAAGGAGAAGCCCCCTGCACTCCCCATGACAAGACCCTGCCTTCATGATGCTTGTTTCAGTGCTCCTTGGCTATTTATTTATTTCTTTTTTGCCTCCAAAGCCAGCTGCAGCAAGTTTAAGAGGTTATTCTTAGTTTACAGTCTCTTGGCTTTTGCATTTGGCTAAGACGATTTGGGGATTACAGCCCTCAGCTTTTTTTTTAGTGCAGACTCAGCTGGGACAGTGGTTTTTTTCCCCCCTTCCTCATAACTTCTACTGTGAATAAAGTGAATGAAAATGCCCGGTAGACATCCTTTTTTGACTCGCAAAGACCAGGGAATAGATGTCTCCTGACATGTCTCTGCTGTGGCAGACAGCTTTCCATAGGGCCAGAAGCCTGGTGGATGGTTTTGCAGCAGAGGTGGCTGCATTTAAAGGACTTTTGGGGATTACTTTTTTAATATCAGTCAGTGCTTTACTTGAGTCTTCCTCAGTTGCAACTTAACAGGGTGGCAGAGGCAGCAGGGCTGGCGGCTCCAGGGGGAATGCCATAACCCTAAGTAACAGCAGCCACCTGCGCTGTCTTTTGTCACTCATTTCTGCTCCCCACATCCCGCCCTGGCTCAGCGGGGCCATGCCCACCTCTCACCTTGCCGGTGGACTCGGTGCCGCGGAGGATGCAGAGGTAGACCACCAGCCAGGCCAGCGTCAGGCAGAGCGCCTGCTCCCACTGCACGCTCCCGCTGGCCTCCAGCGACGGGGAGATGTTCAGGGTCTGCCGGTACCAGAAGTACTGGGTGGTCGACGTCTTCTCGCACTCCTCCTCGTAGCCGGTGCGGTTGCTGTTCAGGGGGCAGGTGGCCCACGGCAGGGGCTCCTGGGAGCGAGGGGTGTGGGGAGAGCGCCTGCTGTCAGCATGGCGGGGAGAGCGGGGCTGCCGGCGGGGATGAAGGCGAGGGAGGCTTTCTGCTTGGGCCTTGCTTGTCTCCGCATTGTGCTGCCTGGGGCTGGGGATGACCCTGTCCCCTGGGGATGACCCTCTCCCCAGGGACAGACCTGCTCTGGCCCTCTCCCCTGGGGATGACCAGAGGGATGACCCAAGGACAGATCCGTTCTGCCTCTCTTCCCCAGGGATGACCAGACTGACTTTTCTCCCTGAGGACCGACCCCGTCCCTTGGGGATGACCCTCTCTGATCCTGTCCCCCAGGGCCAACCCTCTCCCCTGCCTTCAGACAGACCTACCCCAGGGTGCAGGACACCATGGCCACCAAGGCACATGCCAGCAAGGCATCACGGGGCTGGCCTTGACCTGCATTTTGTGGTGAGGCAAAGACACCCCAGTGCCCCTGCGGACCCCCTGGAGGGGGACACTGCTGCCTCATTTTTCACCCCAGAAAAGCCCTGGGAGGATTTCTGGAGCTTTTGTCCCTCCACCAAGCTGACAATGGTGCCATGTAACATCCAGCATTGGTGCAAAGCCACCATGCCCCAAGCCACACCACCGGGCACCCACGCACCTGGAAGGAGTGGAAGAGGTACCAGAAGGCCCAGGCGTTTATCACATTGTAGTACATGGAGAGGAAGAAGGAGACGACAACGCTGGCAACACCTGCAGGCATGGAGGGAGATGATTGGTCAGCAGCAGAACCCCAAAATGCCCGGGGGGGGGCACTACAGCCAGCCAGCACGGGGTGGGCCTTGCCTCTGCACTGCCCTGTGCCCAGGGCGAGCCCCTACCACTGCAGTCGCCTCCTCCTCCCATCAGGATTTTACACTTTAGCCCCTGAGGGGGGTGAATATTCAATGTATTGTTAAAAATAAAATGTGTGTGTAAGCAAATTAGTGATAGTTTGGGTTCTCAAGGTAATTTAATAACATAATAAGGTAGCTGAGAGTGGGGATTGGTAAATGGTAGGCAGCAATGGTATGAAATTAAGACACCGTTTTACCACTCCATTTTGAGCATATTGGGAAGATGCTCTTGGGGTCAAAGCCCAGCGTGGGCAGCCTCAGGGGCTGAATTTAGCACAAGCCTTCACACTGTGGTTTTGGCAGTCTGCCTGAGTGCAGGGGGGACTCACACCTCCATGTCCAAGGACCCAGCACAGCGAGCTGGGGTCTGGCCCCAGTGCACTGCAAGGATGGGGTAAACGCGTGCCATGAGGTGGCTGGTTGACTGCTTTGCTCAGCCTGCTGGGACCCAGTAAAACCCCAGCTCCCAACTGGTTTCTTCTCTGAAATGCAAATTTCTCCATCCAAAAAATCATCCATGTTCCTGGAGCACTTAAAAATAAAGATGAAAACTGAGAATTTACCAACGCCGCAGAGGTAGGGGCTTATTATTTTCCAGGCTCCGATGCTGCCCTGACGCATGTGCTGCCCCACGGCCAGCTCCAAGTAGAGCAGCGGCATCCCCTCAACGATCAGCATGATAAAATATGGAATCAAAAATCCACCTGCAAGAAAAACCCAACAGATGGCCTTCAGCAGAGCAGCAGCATAATAAACACTGCATTGCCCTCTTTGTGGTGAAATCACCCGATTAAGTGTCCCACGAGCTGGCTGGGGCTGGGTCCTGTCTGGGCACCTTGTATATTGAGGGCACGGCCCAACCCTGAAGGACATCTCACCGCATTTCAGGCGGCATCCCAGATGCCAGTGGGTGCCGGGCACCTGTGCACAGGGAATTTTCCGCAGGCACTTGGCAGAGCTGGGATTTCTGCTGTTAAACTGTGCCGGTGACCACTCCAGCACAACAGGGCTGCCCAGAAGCTTTGTGGGCGGTTTGAGCAATGTTCGGGGCTGGGGCTGTTAAAGGGTAACTAATCGTCAGCCAAACCTCGTAAAAGATAATGAGAGAAAGAGGACAAGGGAAAGATTTACTTCATGTGTGGTGTTCTGCAGCAGAGCCAAAGCACTCAATGACAAAGTAACAGCAACATCCTTGTTGAATAGAATTTTGAGTAACATACTGAAGTCTGACCTGGCTTAAAAAAATCCCAACCAACCAAACAAACAAAAAGCTCCCAAAAACCTCCGTGCTGAGCCTAAAAGCACAAGCAAAGGGGTGAAGGCTTTTCCCCCAGGGTTGCTCCTGAGGGAGCAGAACCTGAGTCGAAGGCATGCAGCCTTCTCCTGCCAAAGCCTGCTCATCCCTGCTACCCCTGCATGGGAAGCCACAGGGATGCTCCTGCAAAAGAGGAGCAGCAGGAATGGGCAGGTGGGCAGTGAGGGAGGGGGAAGGACCATCCTGCCTGGTAACCAGGATGCACTTCAGCTTAAATTTATTCTGGGGAAAAAAAACCCCAAACAGTCCTTGTCCTCGACTTGGGGCTCACTTCAGAAAGAGCTGCTGACAGAGTGAAAAACCTGGATTTTTGCGAAGGCTTTCCTGCTTCCCTTTTTATAGCGAGCCAAAGATATTTACGTAAATATCTCTTATTTAGGATTTAATCTGCAGCATTAACATTCCTTGCAATGGGCTCTGTGCAGTGCCGGGGAGGAATGAACTCCAGGCAGAGACTGAGGCAAAGAACTGGAAATAAACACTGAGCAATAATCCGGTTTATTCTGGGAATTAATTTTCCACCTCCTGGCTCTCTCATTATTAACGACCCCTTTGTTAGTCTGTTAGATAACTTCCTATGCTATAAGGGAGCTGTCGGGGGTTTAAGAGCTCTGGTAGCTGCTCTGTCCCAGCGGGGTGTGAGCTGTCCCAGCAGCGGCTGAGGGGAGTTTTGCCATGTACCATCATGGGGGGAATCAGTGTTAGGCCCTTCACGAAGGGCCTTTTTTGCCTTCCCAGCAGCATTATCACATGCTTGGCATTGGCTTTGCCACTTTGCAAGGAGGAGGAGTGCCTCCAGGCTTGTTCTTCACCCCAATGTCCTGCCTGCAGCTGGGGGTGCTGGGGCTGAGCCCCTGCCCCTTGCTCTGCACCGTGTTTACATGCGGATTTTGCTCCCAATGCTACTTTTCCTAAAGGGTAGAACCAGAATACCTCCTGTAAGTGACTCAGGGCAGCCACATGAACCAGCTCCTTATCCACTGTGAACCAGCACGGCTCCACTGACCTCCCTGCTCATTTACATCCAGCTTTACTCCCTACAGTGCCAACCACCTGCAGAAAACCAGCACCCAGGCCAGACCCCTGCTGCTGGCACAACATGTGGAGTGTGCCCCGGGTCTGGTTGAGGCACTAGGCTTGACCAGCAGCACCCTCACCTCTGCTCAGCATCCCGCCTGGTGCTCAGGGGCTTCCTCGCTCAGGGCTGAGCCTTGCTGAGCACCCGTCCTGCTCTAACCCATCCCAGTGTCCTTTCAGTCTGGCCCAGCCTGCTTACCGACAGACTAACTGCACCTACAGGGTTTGACCCTCCCCCAGCTCTGCTCAGGTCAAGCTCTCTGGATGAGAGCAGGGAGGAGGCAATCTGCTGATGAACAGAAAGGCAGGAGGTGGTAAAGTCTGAAAATACCCTGTTTATGAGTATCTTCAGCAATAAGGGCATACTGCTCTTCTGGGCAGGACTGGCTCTGTGCTTTTCTATAAGGAAGATGCTAAACAAGCAGCTGCTGGCATCCCCACCTAAACTCAGTGCCTGGCATATCCAGCTTTTAAGTTCCCAAAACAATGTTTTGTCTGCATGGGTTTTACACCTGAATTCTTTTTAAGAGGGCAGTGAAAAACAATTAAGAAAAGCAAAGCCTGCTGTCAGGAGTTTTAGTTTCACAGTAGGAAAAGCTGCCTCTCCCCTGGGAAATTTAACCAGGGAGGATAAAAATAATAAACTATTCTTATAAAAGCATGCTGTTCAGAAAATACTTGGGTTTATTTCATCTCTTTTTCAGGATAATCAAGTGTTCCAGTTTTGGTTACATCTCAGAGAATTTTCACCATCTTCTACACTACTGACGGCTGATGAGAAGTGGCTAAACCATGCAAAGCACCCCAGTGTCTGAGTTTTGCTGTCCGTCACAATGTCTGACAAGAAAGGCTGCTAGTGGACTAATCACGTGCAGTTTAATTACATACAGAACACTCGCATTTTAAGCTTTGTGCTAGAGTTCAGTGTCAGACATGAAGTCTTTACCCTCAAAAGTACCTGTGTAGATACTGTGT
This sequence comes from Athene noctua, assembly GCF_965140245.1. Taxonomy (NCBI): domain Eukaryota; kingdom Metazoa; phylum Chordata; class Aves; order Strigiformes; family Strigidae; genus Athene; species Athene noctua. Next base: position 153,289,951 of record NC_134038.1, read on the forward strand.
ATACCCAGATCTGTGTGCACCCAGAACTGCAGCATGTCTATGACTTCTACTGTCTGAACCATGTAAGAGAGCTTCAGCCACTGCAGCATCTTTATTGCCACTGTAACTGTACCCACTATATTATCTGGATTTTTCTGAGCTGGCTTTTCAAAAACCAGAATGAACCAACTCCTACCACCATGTGTGCATTCAAAAGTAAGCTACAAGCCAATAAAACAAGCACAAAACCCTTAAACATCACAGTGTGTTTCTTCCTGAAAGGAAGAAAAGGTGGAAGCAGACCAGAAGTAAATGAAGCAGATGCTCATCATGTCAATGCATGGCTGAGATGGGTCCAGCACTATAACAACAGATGGAGTGTGAGAAGCAGTATAAAACTGGGATGTCTTATGAAGAGAGGCTCTTCAAAACATGGTCATAAACCAGTGTATACTAGAAGAGATTATCAGCATTGGTTTTTAATTCATCTAATTAACTGACTTTAGATTTCTAAGGAAGAACATCTGTGGCTGGTATGATACAGACATCATCTTTCTTCAGTTTGGACCTAGGAGAAGGCTAAACTTTCAAAGAGCTGGGGTTTTTTTGAGCCCAAAACTATTCATTTCCTTTTCGCAAAGCTTCCCAGGAGGCTTTTGCTGTGAAACTCCTGTTGATTAAGGAGTTTCAGCCAACTTCCAGGCAGATTTGCAGCCAAGATGCCACCTCCTAAAGTAAGGCTTTGTATAAAAGACAACACATTAATGACAGAAACTTGAAACCATACACCTGATCCTTAAATTAAATCAGTGTAAGCATCTCTCTCAATATATTCCAAGCCCCATATGTGAACTTACAAGCAACTGAACTACCAGTTCAGATTGCACACCAACAAACAGCTTGGCCTCCTGCTCTGCCCTGGACCCTGCTGCATGGACAGTCCATTAGCATGGACAACATACTTTGGGATTTAAAGCTTGCCATACTCCTCCTTGAGGGAAGCAAGAAACATAAACCACACTTACCTCCTCCGTACATCTGACATAAGTATGGAAACCTCCACACATTTCCCAGCCCCACGGCATAGGAAATGCAGGCAAAAACGAACTGCAGGGGATTGTCCCATAGCGGCCGGGATTTCTCCATTGCCTGCTTGGAGGCAGAGGTTTCAGCAGAGCCTTCCTGCCTTCACTCCTTCAGGTACTCTGCCAGCCCTGCCTCAGACTCCACGCCAGCCCGGCTTGGAGGGGAGGGAAAGGCGGAGGAGCTATGCTTGCCAATTCCTATCAAGCTTTTTAATTACTAATCTTATTAACAGGCACATACTGAAGTAGGAATGCTGGTAAATAGATTATAGGCACACACAGAACTATAAAATTGGTACTTTGGGAGAACAGCTGCTTGGGTTTTGACGGGCATTTCTGGGAAGGATGTGAGCCCAAGGATTTTTATCGGCTCACGTGCCAACTTGTCACTGGGAGGAAATAACACAGGGGTTGCTGTCTGGTTTTGGAAACAGGACGCTCCTGCCTACAGGGCTTTCTTCCCTAGCAGTGGCATTTATGTGTGTGTGGGTTTGTGTGTGTGAGAGGCACCAGCTTGGATTTGGTAGCACAGGGGTTTCCACACCATTAGGACTGGGCTTAGCAGCTATCAGAACTGCCTTTTATTCCCTGTGTCCCCTGCTCTAAACAGGTCCTCAGGCATCCTGTCACTTGTGCCCTGGAGCTCACCCCAACCAGCCCAGCACAATCCCCAGTTCCAAAAGTGCCCCTGAAACAGTCCCTATCAGCCATGCGGGTCCCAGCCTGCTGCAGCCTTGAGTACAACACTCTAGTTTGACCCTCTGGGAATACCACCCTCCCTCTACCTGCTCTTCGTGCGTGTGACCAGCCTCTTTTCACCTACCTTCACGATCAAGCCCTTGGAAATGAACTTTTCCGAAGGCTTGCTGGTTTAAAATAGTTCTAAGCAGCAGGGACCAAATCTATACAAAGGCCACTGGGGAGAAGTGTCTGCAGCCCACTGTGGAGGCAGCAGGACCTAGGAGGGCTTTGGGTCGTCTGAATGCACGCTGAGATGCCAGCTCTGAACAAGGACCCTGAGTGCTTGTGCCCCTGCCAAGGTGCACTTTGAGCTCAACCACTTCAGACAGGGCTCCCAGCGAAGGAGGCTGTTGGCAGCACCTGTACCAATAAAAAGGGGATGAACAAGTCCAACGACTCAGCTTCCTTCCTCTGTCTGTGTTTTTTTCAGGCCACGACTAGGCACCTTTCAGGACTGTTTTACAAATAAGGCTCACTCAGCTGCTGTCAGTCCTCCAGTGCAAGGAACTTGCTCCCTGCCAGCGCCTTGTGTGCTGCTCCAGCATCCCATCAGGCCCTGGCAGAGCCAAGGCATCCAGCTGTGGGTAGGGGTGAGAACCCCTGCCATGGGGCCCTTGGACATGAGCCCAAACTGCAGAGTACGTCAGGTGGCGTTCTGGAGACTGGTGGAACTAAAGTAGCAAAGTCACAAAGTGGGACGACACATATCTGCACGCCAGAAGAGGTGACTGCAAGAGGTTTATGCTTCTTCTGTAAGTGAATCCGTTCTTCACGGTGCATTTTAGCACTGTTAGAAATAAAGGTTGCCATTGGGAAACATCAGGGTATGGCACTGTACAGAGTAGAGTTTTGAGGGAGCTTGTGGCTTTTCTGCAACGTCCTTGTAGTTCTGCCCACAGAATTGCAACATGTCAGCTAGCCCTGGAAATACGTCTCAGGGGTAACCCTGAATTCTGCTGGAAGGAAAAATTGGAGGTAATTTTAGATCCATAAGCTATTAAACTGAAAAAGCTACAGATATATTAGCTGTGCCACATCATGAAAACTTGTGCAAATTATTAAAAAGTTAAATGTCTGTCACTGCCTGTGGCATTTATTACAGATTATGCTTATAAATAGCTTGCAGCATTTAATAACTCGCAGACAAAACAGCCTGAAAAAATAGCACATCACTAACACTTGGGATGCTTCTGTGTGAATAGATTACTGCTACTGATGAGCATCATCAAGTTAAACATTTCCCTGACTCTGTACCTCCTTCCCATTACATTTCAAACTAGTTTACTAATGGACTGGAGGGACTGTGCAGGCAGAGAGCTGTGGTGTCCTCAGCTTGGGTCAGGCCAGATGCAATGAAATGAACCCTTGCCTCTCTCACAAATGTCAGTCTGATGGGCAGCTCAGATCACAAACGACTGTGAGTTTGTTTAAAAGGCAGTCATGCACATAGGCACCCAGCAAAGCGCCTGTCATCCCACAGCTCCTTTAAATAAATGTAATTAAAGGTCTTTAAACAGGTATCACTCAGGAATTCTTGCTGTGGGACTTTCCATACACACCTCAGATAATCAATATGATATTTCGATGCTATTCAAGATTTTATCTCCTTTGAACTTCCTTCCTTTGGATTGGGGGAGGACTGGGCCTTTAGACACTAAGATAAGCATCTAATAGACACATGCAAGAACTTTTGATCATCCCACTGCTCATGTTAAAGGAGGATTAGAAAGAATTTATCCCCGGTACCTAACAAATTTGAGAGTGTGGGATTTGGGGGAGTGGGTGAGAAGGGTAGGGGTTCATATCCACAGCAGGCCAGGGACTGATGAGACAGCATGAGCTGTCCCAGCCCTATGTAAACCAAATCAGAAGACGGAAAACAAAGCAGAGAAACTTGTTTCTCATGGAAGCAAAACTGGAAGTACTTAGGTGAAGGTACCAACTAAAAATTCAGGGCTTGCATCTCTTGGTGCCAGTACAATAAGAAGCCAAGCACTTCTCCCAGCTACATAAAGTGCAGACAAAAAGGGAGTCTGGGGTCTTAGCAACAGGTTGGGGATGATGATTCAAGGGTGTGAGAGAAGCTTAACAGTTCTGTTGGTGAAGAAGGCAAAACCAAGGGAGGAATGGATAATAAGCAGCAGTGGAAGAAATCTGATATAGACAACTCCTAGATAATTCTACCAGGTAGCCTGGACTTTATTATGCTACATCCAACATGTAGGACTATAACCTCTAGAGAAAGAGAAGAAAAGAAAGAAAGAAAGAAAGAAAGAAAGAAAGAAAGAAAGAAAGAAAGAAAGAAAGAAAGAAAGAAAGAAAGAAAGAAAGAAAGAAAGAAAGAAAGAAAGAAAGAAAGAAAGAAAGAAAGAAAAAAAGAAAAAAGAAAAAAAGAGAGAAAGAAAGAGAGAAAGAAAGAGAGAAAGAGAGAGAGAAAGAGAGAGAGAAAGAGAGAGAGAAAGAGAAAGAGAGAAAGAGAGAAAGAGAGAAAGAGAGAAAGAGAGAAAGAGAGAAAGAAAGAGAGAAAGAGAGAAAGAAAGAAAGAGAGAAAGAAAGAAAGAAAGAAAGAAAGAAAGAAAGAAAGAAAGAAAGAAAGAAAGAAAGAAAGAAAGAAAGAAAGAAAGAAAGAAAGAAAGAAAGAAAGAAAAAGAAAGCCCAGAGGCTTTCCTTGATGAGTCAGATGTGGGAGGGGGACAAAGTGCCCACAGGGGGTGGCTCTGGTGTTCAGTGTCTGCCATTCCTGGGGCATCCACTTCCAAATGGAAACGTGCTGGCTGTTAGATGATCATCAAAGGGAAGTGATGGAAGAGTCTCTACAACCTCTTCAAATGTTTAGTGATGCTATCAAGGGAAGCAGATATATAGCCAAGAGAGTAGCAGCTCCCACATATGTTTGAATTCACTGTTCACAGTTGCTACTCAGCTCCATGCTTCCTTCCTTCAGGAGAAAGAAAGAATCCAGCTGGATTTCCAGATCTCTGACAACTCATAAGCCGTGACAACTGTTGGGTGATTGCTTGTGGGAATACAACAAGATTGGTGAGAGGGATTCTAGACACATTCAAGTGGCTAGCGGCTGGGAAGTTGAAAACCTCACATATCATATTAATTGTTGTTTAGATTTGTGTGCCTGAAGGGTAAAATGCCGGTGTTTAAACAACACAGGTTTGTGATAGACTCAGAGGCACCCTACTGAACATCCTTGAGATTCCTGCCCTGATGTGGGAAAGATCAAAGCACAGTGGAAAAATATGCCTGTGAAAATCCCTGATACGTACAGGTGAAAGCAGCAGGGTTTATATCTTTTTTTTCTTCTTCTTCTGACTAGCAAGGACCCAGCTCCATGGTGCCTGCGTCCCCACTTGTGTGCCTCTGCCTGGGTGCTGCTGTGGAGATCTCCTGGGTCGAGAGGTAACAAGAATAAATTTACTCTTTGCATTTCATCCATGTTTTTGTGGTGTTTCTCTGTCCTGCCTGTGCCGGCTCAGACATTGCTCTATGTGTAATTTGAGATTACAGTTACTCCTCTAGGCAGTTATGATTGTAATGATTCCTTCCAGCTCACTACTACTACTTGCTGCTTAGTTCCAAACTGTAGATGATGCCCTTACAGTTTGTACTCTGAAGTCATATCCAGCCTCTTAATTGCTCTTAAAACTGTTTGCATTACCTCAGCCTCCAAGAAAGCCTGAGAAGAGTCCCTCTTTATTTTCCCTGCTTTCCTTCAGTATCAGAGCTCTAACGATCTTCTGAATAAGTAGTTTTTTAGGCTACTCCCTCCACGAAGGTGCACTCAATGCATTTCTGTGTGGCAACTGAGGCAGACTCTCCATTGAAGTGCAGAAGGAAAGACCCTTTATTATTACAATAGCACATACTTACACTCTCACCAAAGCTCTTACTTCATAATTAGCAAATCAGCAATTAGACAGCTGTAAACCTTTTCTCCTATCAGCATAAGACCACTCTACCACACGCTGTGCAGACCAATCACCTTCTTGTTCACGCGCTGTTCACGCGGCGGTAACTTCTCACAGTTCAGTACTTTTCCACAGTTCAGTGTTGCAGCTCTCCGTTGTTTTTCCCTGTCACCTTGGCACAACTCAGCAGTTTCTTATCTATCTTCCAAGGCCTGTTTTTCATCAAAGCCTAGCTGTTTCTCAGAGGCTGTGTAAGGCTGACAGGCCAATGTCTCCCACATTTCTGATTCACAGAATTGCACTCGGTTCATTCAGACCTCAGAACTGGCCTGTATAAAAAAATATAAAAAAGATACCTGGCCTATTTAGTCAGTTCTTCTGCTTGTCTTCTGCCAGTTCACCCTTTCTCTCTGTCAAAGCTTGCCTGCAGTTTAGGGAGGTCTCTGGGCAGCCCTCTTGTTCACCAGCAGCTGTCAGCTGTCAGAGTCCTGTACCAACCACTCAGCATCACCATTACTTACAATGGATGCTCCAAGACTCTACATTAACAGGTTCCCAAAACTAATAATTAAAAAATAGCTAAAAGTCTCTAGACACTAAGACTGCTGAAACAGAATGACATATATCTACCCACCTTTATTTGGAGAAAAGTTGACTCCAAACAGGCTGCCTAACATTTCAGGATATGTTTGAGAGGAGACTCTGATAGGGAGGGCAGATCTAGGTGCCTTCAGTGAGTCTGTAGGCAGCCAGAGCAGGGCAGGAATCCTGGGCCAATGCTTTCACCGGGACATTGACAAAATTAACAGTCACAGGGTAACACCCTGGGCACATTCTCTGCTCAAAGATGGTTAGAAACATTTATATTAATAATTACGATTATAATTCTTACCTGCTCACATACAAGCTTACCTTCAAATTACATTCAATTGTTTTTTAATATGTTTTAAAAGGCACATCCTCCTAGAACAGATCAAACTTTTTAAGCTTGATCCATTCAGCTACATTTGTTTCCTGAGGCAGTAAGAATTATTTCACTGTGGCCTGACAGCATTTGGTATCACGCAGAAGCCAAGAGCCATCCTTGATAATGCCAGAAGAGGGGAATCAAACAAGAATCTTAAGAACTTTTTTGGCTAGATTAAAATCTAAGTGCCTGGCAGATGACTGGGGGTTTCCCAAAAGCAAGGTATGTGGGAAATGTCCAAATTGCAGCTGACCTTACATCATTTTATCAAATAAAGAGAAGCACTTACATAAGTGTTAATATATATTAGTATTCATTTTAGGACATTTAAAAAAATAACTATTATCCACAAGAGAAAAACAGATTAAGGAGTACTTTATGAACCGTTAAAGAACATCGGGTAACATCCTGACTCATGAAGATGGTAACATGCAGCACTGCTGCCTCATTTATTAACGACCAACCGGTGAATTCAAGTCACAGTTAGAACATAGCGCTGTTTGTTAGCTGTCAGAGTCAATACTAGCAAAGCTGAGCTCTCTAGATTTCATTCCTATAGAAAATATTCTTCAATCTGCAAGCAAAAAAGCCCCCACCCAGCTTGAAAGTGATTTGATTACTGCAGATCAGCCAGTTATAGAGAAATTTTCTTTTTAAGTGTTCCCTTCAGGCATAACTAGGGAATTAACAGCTGAAGTGGAAAAAATGGATGATGTCTATTTGATCAGGAACTTCTGAAGAACAAAGGATGGTAAAAGCAGTATTAGAATTTACACCTCAGAGAAAGCAGTGAAGTTTTAGCAACATCAGACACTGTCAGGAGATGTTCAGATGACATCTTCACATTCAAAACACTGTACATCATGTTTGACATCAAGGGCTCCACACAAACCCCTTACTTAACCACTGTGTAACAGAAACCAATGAGAGCATCACACTGACCTCACACTCACTAAACTGGCAATCTGCAAGACAGGTAATCAAAGCCAGTGTTTCGATTTTGCACTGCACAGTTGTCTGCAAGCTTTGCCTTACTCATTTGAGGAGATAACAAGTCTGTAACCATGCTTGCCTACAGCCAACTTATTTCAATGACACCTACCCCATACACTGGTCGATAGTGTACTTTCTTGTTGAGATCATTTCTAAGCAGATAATGCCACATCAGAGTCAATATTCCAGTTAAGACAACAGCCAAAGATTGATCAGAAAACCAGCAGAAGTCATGAGATGCTTTGCCTTCCTTCACCTTTTACCTGTGAGTTTACAAATAGTAGCTGATCTCATTATAATTAGTTTTATTACAAAGAAAAACACAATATTCATCCAGACTAGTACTCCTAGTCAACATAATTGCTCTGAGCAAACACAGGCTAGAAAAGTCTTTGGTACATCCCTATTAAGAACTTAACATCTTAGTGACTTTACAAGGGGAAAAACAATACCTTTCATGAATTTAACTGACACTGCAGGAGGAGTATGTCACCCCATAAAGCCTTACTCTTGTGCTACAGCAATAATATCATGCTACAGACACAGGACTTGATCCCAGATCAATCTTGGTTATCCAATAGGGAGGAAAGGACAACAAAGAACTTACAGACTGCAAGTGTACAGCAGATTTGACTGGGGTATCACTGCTTGAGCAATTTTAACAGCTTTGCCTGTCTGAGAAAGAATGAGGAAAAATGATACACTTCGGTTCAAGCAGCTCCTGAGACAGGTTAAATGTCAGTTTCTGTAACACACCCACACCCACACACCAGCTTATTCCAAGCGTTGCCACTGGTACACTTTTTGTAAAATAGCTGTAAAGCTGTTTGATGTGGTGTGGCTTTGAGCATGAATCTCTGATTTACATGGTCGCATTTCTAGCAAAATTATTTGCTGATCTGTAAACTCCTTTCTATAGGTATTAAAAAAAAAAAAAGCGCTATACAAAACATTCCTATAAAAAACCTGCTCCTTAAACATTCAATGTTTGAAAACATAATAGCTTTATTTGGAGTAAAATACAACATACATATGCACAGGGACAGATGAACAAGTAGAATGCACTAAGAAGAGGCTGCCAGATAAGTGAAAGGCAGATGACAAGTATAAGACTTGAGGGAAGTTAGCTGTTTTCTGGTGAGGTTACATTAAGAAAGGAGATGAAAACATCTGAAATAACTCCATTCTCAAGAAATCTGCTCTATTAGCAACTTGCCTATGCGTTTTCAGATTATCATGTTAACATTAAGAATACTGGCAAAATCAGAATTGGTCTTCCAATGTTCAAATTTGTTTAAAATAAATTCAAGTGAAAAAGCGTAACTTCAATTAGTGGCTGTGTTTGAAAGGGTCCAGTGCTTCTGCTATAAAGTGTATGTACCTCACTGCCTAATGAACACCCCCCTAGCAAAATGTACTGACCACATTTTGCTGAGGTATGACATGTCCAGGGTGAAATAACATTACACAATCAGCATGTTTCATTTTTTCCTCCTACTTTTTATTCCACTGATGGAATTTTCACATATAATGCCACTTCATGACTACATTAACTATACAAAAGTAACAACTGAAGTTTCTACCTCAGAGACATCAAAAAACCCTAATGCCCCCCTCCTCTTTTTTTTTTCTTTTCTTAACAAAAATAAACTCCTTTCTTTGTAGAGGATGATGTCAGTTCTTCAGTAAGCTCCTCTTTGCTATTTCTCAAGGAATGTCAGTGGTTAACAACTAAAAACGTGACTACAGAAACTAATACCTATAGTTTATAATAGGTATTATATTATATAGCTTATAATACCTATAAGTTGTAGGTTTACAAGGAAGTAAGGTGGGAGTTTCATTGTGTTCTTACTATTAATAAAAAGTTATTTTAAGCACTAGAAGCAAAAAATACACCATTCAAAACAAAAATTCTTGAAAAATACCAGTCTACATTTTTCTTTCTATGGCAGCTTCTGATAGATCAGATCGTTTTGGTATCTTAGTCCTCTGGCTCATATCTGAGGATTAAAAGAAAAAAAAAAAATTAAAACAGAGTAGAAAATACCCAAGAGACATTTTGTCTCTAAAGAGAATATGAAACTCAAGTAAAAAATTACTCCCAACTAGTGATGCACTCCTGTGTTCACTGTATGACTTAGGGCACAGACAAATGTATATAATTTTCAAACTATTTTCTCCTTTTAAAATTGGTCAGTTTACCAAATAGTTGAATGAGGGAATGACCAGGAATCTACTCACAAATCCCAAAATATAGGCAGAAATTTACATAGAAGTTTTAAGTTCCACGTATGTCCTCTTACAGCATAAGTCTAAGGCATCCATGTTGCCAAAGCTCACTTGACATTTGCAGAATGACTGTCTTCTATGCAATATAATGGCCAGGGTGCATCTTTCTTTACTCAATACAGGCCTAACCCTGTTTACATGCTGTAGACTTCTCATTCCCATAAACAAGTGTGGAAGAAATAACATAATAACAAATCATCTGGTACATCTCTCATCTGTATCTCTGTGTGTAGCACCTGGGGCCTTATCTACCACAATAATGAATATTTAGTATACTCTCCATACTAAATTCTCTCATTGCTTGCTACAGGGTAGCTGCTGTTGCATCTATGAGTCCTACTCACCTAGCATCCACTAGAAGGACTGGTTTGTCAAAAATCAGAGAACAGCCTACTAGAAATTCTTTTTAAGGGAAAATTTATAGTGTGATTGACAGACAACTCCACGTTTTTAAAAACAAAATGGGAGCAAAACATGGATCCAAAACAGGGATCCTGCTTGCACAGACAGAACAGCACCACTTACTTGGAAAGCTTTTTACGTAGATCCTTTATCTGTTCATTCTTCTTAGTGAGAATCTCTTTCATGTTGCGATAGGCAGCTGTTTGCTGAAATTTCTTCTCCAGTTCCTACATGATACCAACATCAACAGATTATTTACATATTATGAAAACCAGGTTGATATGCTTTTTTAAAAAAAGATTACTTTTCCTTCTCAAGTTTCAGAATAGTAGTTTCTCAAACTTAGTAAAATTTAGATGAAGTCAGCTATCAGACGCAAATGATACTATTGGGAGAGACAGAAAACCACAAACTTTATTTTCTAATGACATCAGGCTAAAAGTCTTCTGAAGACTGGGAATACGCTTTTAATTCAAAATTTCTATGCAGACAAATGGGAAATTTTAAAGTATTTATCTAGCTATAATCACGCAGTTAGTTGTGATTTTGCTATTTTTATGTGTTTTTCCACTGCAATAACAGAAATACACAGGCACAAGTGTGAACCAGTAAACTGCATCCTGTAGTGTATGCTTGTTAAATTACTAATCAGTTAAAATGTGAGTAAGGATATCATCTTTACATTACAGTAAAATGCTAACCTTTTCAGCTGTGGATAGCTGATTCTGAACCTTAAGCAAGTCATGTTTTGTTGTTGCCAAGTTGTCTTCCAAGAATTTTTGGTTTGCAGTAGAGTCATTCAAAGTCTTTTCAAACTGGCATTTCAAAGCTGCCACTTTGTTCTCCAGTTCAGCGATATCCTGGTTTTCATTAGTCTTCAACAGAAGAAATATTTAAAATATGTCAAATGCAAGAGAAGGAATATTTAAAATGTCAAGTGCAAAATTTCACATAGAGTGGGTACATCTTAATTTTTAATAGTTAGATTCATGTTATTCCTGTAAAGCCTAAATTAGAAGTGCTTTAACTAAAAAAAATAATAGTTAAAGCACTAACTAATTTATAACTTTAAAAAATTGTTAATAAATGCATTTTAAAGACAGCTGGAACGTCTTCTCTGTCAAGTTGATATTTCAGGTTCTTCTACCTTATTTATTTAGGAATTAAGTGAAGCCACAGGATGAAGCATATCACAAGAAGTTATTTAGCATAAAGAAATAGTAAAATACAGTTTAAGATTGGAACGTCTATGCTATAATGTATTTTTAAAGTAGGTAAAAATATCACAGGCATTTCAAAAGCCATTAGTGTAATACAGGTAGGAAAGGATGAAAGTGTTAAGGCTCACACTATCAATCAGGTACTGCTATTGCACTGTTCTCAGATGCATTCCAAAAAGAGCCTCCACAGTTGCTTGTGAAGCAACTTTCCTGTTTCCTTGTGAGAAGAAACAGCCCAAACTCTTCTGGCCATCAGTTCTGGGTCAGAAAACATTATAGCCATGCCACTGTTCTATGGTTTTCCATTTAAAACAAAACCCCAAAACACTCTTTCACGTTTAAAAGCTCAGCTTCAAACTCTCACAAGTGTAATGACTCAGGATGAGGCTGAACCAGCAGCACCTTAAAAAGAAGAAAAATCTAAAACTAAGGAAGATCTGCTCCTTCTTCTATGTGGAAGCTAAGATCTGAGCATAGGAAACCACTTAATAATAGTACCTGTACAGAAGAAAAGGTTATTTTAAATTTTGAAACAGAGTCCAAGGCTGCAATGTTGAAAAGCACTGCATTGTATAATGTTTCAGATCAGAATAGACAGTGATCATTTTTCTAACCTGTGACATGAGTCAATTATGTAAAAATTCCAAATCCTCAAGTTAAACTGATCCAACAGAGCAGATACTCCCAAACCGTGGTTCACACTTGCTGTGTGGAACCATATTAATTATTAAAAAAAGGTAGAAATCTGCTGAGTTGGTCCTTATAAACCATTATGGTTTGGCAGTAATTTGTCCAAAGAATTTGAAAACTACTGCTTTAATGAGAAACTGGGTTCATATGATTTTATTGACACCAATCCTATAAAAGTATGAGGTGAAACCAGATTAAATTCAGCATTTTCTCCGAACAACTAACACTGTGATTAAATAAAGTAGTACATTTCAGCACTGTATCTACTGGCTAGTTTCAGCAACACATATATGCCTGTAAATAGAACATGTATAATAAGAGCTGAAGAAGAAAGTGACAGATTATAGACAGCAAATTAGGACATGAAACCTGAAGATACTCAGCAGCCCTGACACTGAGGACAATTCATGTTCAAGCAGAAAAGTAGGATAAGATTTGATTTCAATCTTTTAAAACTACAAACGCTATTATCCAGGATTTAATAAACCCCTTCAGTATTTTAAATCTGTAATAATTTCAGGCTTAACAAAACAGAAAAAGAAAATATTTGCCATGACTGATAAATCAAGTTCTCTATTAAATAATATTACCGAATACAGACTTTGAAAGTTACTAGATAAAATTGTAACATATTAAGGAAGTCAAGTACATACCATAAACCAGTTAGAAAGCAAAACAAAAAGAAATGAGGATTAAAATATGAAAATTAAAGTGGAAATGTTTTAAGATATTCCCTTCCAAATCTGTAAATACTACAGGAATTTTAAAAAGTCAGTTTCTCAAAACAATGGGATTAAAGTGTTCTGATTTTGTAAAAATTTGAAGTGTTTTAAATTTAAGAAACAAATGAACAAACTTTATAAAATTCTAATTATTAACAAAATAAAGGCACAAACTTAAAAGAATACTAAGGTGATCTGAACAGATTTATCTGTGTTAACCTGCATGACTTCTAGCTTCTTATGTCTTTTTTTTTGCAGCAGCAGCTCACCATGTTTGAATCCTCACTTGCAAAAAACATTAAGAACCTCAAGTAATAAAAATAAACAGTGAAGCATTTTTGACAGCACAGTGACATGGGTAGAACTACATAAAATCAAACATTTGCCATCTGACCCACGATCACTGACACTTACAGCAAAACTTCTGTTGATATTTAAGAATATAGGACACTGGACACTTAAAATAAAAGGATTTAAGTATTTAAAGTCTGAAGTGAGAAGCAGCAAGTCTAGTTTGTCCATGTCAGTATCAAGCGTGACAGATGCTCAAAAGCATTAGTGTTTTCTTGTTGCTATAAAAACTAGGTTAAATATTATTTTTTCATTAATAAATGGGAGGAAATAAATTAATTTCTGTTTCCATCCATTAATACAAATCACCCCTGAGAATATGAACTCTGGAATACTACTTCCTGATAGGACCTGGAATAATACTTTATCATTGTCTATGTGACACAATTTATCATTGTCTATGTGACACAAAATACAGGTCAAAACACCAACTAATGTTCTGGATTATCTGCTGACTGACAGACCAGCAGGAACAGACAATGTCAGCAGGAACATGACAATACGAACTTGAACTTTTGTATTTCCCAGAAAAGAAAAACACCACACAGACCAATTTTTTGGATACACAGGCAACAGTTGTGTTAAACAGGGGAGGGGGTGAGGGAAATCTTAATTATATTTACCTTTTGATCTCCTTGGATCATCTGTAAATCCTTCAGTGACTTCTCTAGCTTAGACTTCTCATCTAGTGCAGCTGTAGCCTGCGATACATTGAAAATATAAAACCTCAGAAACACACTTTAATCAAAAAGGTAAAAGTAAGCCATGGGATTCTTATTTAGATATTTTTAAATATGCGAACAGCATTAACTATCCAAGCTTACAGTGAATTTACCTGTGTTTCTATGGTCTTGAGTCTGGTCTTCAATTTTTCATTTTCTTCTTGGAGACAAGCAACTGTCTTTGGGTTAATCAGTGAGAAAAAGTTTGTGAACACTCTTGTGCTATTTTGAATTTTCAAAATATTTCAGATAAGAAAATATGCTTCATAGTTTAGGAAAGCAAACAAGCTTCGATATGCTTATAAAAATGGCCTTCGTAAGAAATCAGTATTCTATTCATTTATTGTGTTTTCTGCCTCAGTCAGCAAAAAAAATTAAGTCTCCAATTCTACTGTAATATACAGGACCATTCACTTCAATGTGGCACACACTTTACTGAATTGAGATTAGCAAGGTCGGCATCTTGTTAGTATCAAGATTCATGCTAAAGAAAATCGCATGTTCAGAGATGCAAATCTCATGGCTGCTCATCATTGGTCTTTTCAATCAACAGACGAGTAAGAATTTATTCATAGTTACTGTTTAAAAGAGACAAATACCAGGTTATGCATATCATGTTCTGTGTCACAGGAAAATAACCGTGTTTTGTCAGTCAGAGTAAATTCACCATATAAACTTTGAATTACTTTTCAAAAAAACCCCCCAAAAACCAACAAACCAGATTTCAGATACACATACTCAATAAAAACTGTTCTGAAACAGATTTTGAAAGAGAACTACATTGATCTATAAATACAACACAAGTCTGGATTTTTGAATGCTTTAATTATCTCAATGTAACAACAATTTGATTGAGACACTGTACTTGACAGGTCATTTTGGTAACGTGGGCTAGAAGACAGAAAACGCAGCTCCTTGCTAAATATCTTGACTGCCCATAACTTAAAAGTGTATGGTAAGAAGTGTGGCATTTAAAAAAAGTTCAGTTGAACTAAACAAGCTCAATACCTGATAAAAACTACTGATAACATTAAATACCAGAATGTGTCTTGTAATTCTGAAAATCTTCAGCAAGTGGGAAATCAGACATTTTCAAAATTATAGTAATTTCCAAATTTTTTAAGTGCCTGTTTCTTTAGGAGGAATTCAAATAACTAACAAAAGAAGAAAAGACTGAATGTGGTAAGATTGACTCTGAGTGATACAGAAAATGTTGGATAACCTAATAATTTCAGCCAGCTACATATTTTAATTTACTTCTTTGCTTAAAAACCAGCCAGCTGCATGGAACAAACTGAATACTGGTTTCTACAAATTTACCTCATTAAATGGAAAAATAAATAATTACAAAGGCCAAAGTGTCTTTGCAAAAGGAAGGTCAATATTGCAATGGATGTTAAAGACCATAACTGCACAAAAAATTTAAGATGCTTTATAATATTTATTAATTCATTAGCATTTTACTTTACATTCTGGGGTATATTACCTTGATGTCTATATAGTGACAGGTGCATCATATAAATATTACTGGACAGGTATCCAGTTCAGCTGAATTAGCAGAATGGTCATTGACCACAACTGCACAGAGTTCTTACCTTGTTTAGCAGCTCTGACCCACCTTCATGTAATGGAGCCAGCTTTG
The DNA here is from genome assembly GCF_965140245.1 of Athene noctua. NCBI lineage: Eukaryota > Metazoa > Chordata > Aves > Strigiformes > Strigidae > Athene > Athene noctua. Next base: position 153,305,677 of record NC_134038.1, read on the forward strand.
GTTTAATGAGATCTGCACTGGGCTAAAGAAATAATAAAAGGATAAAAAATTAAATTATACAGATTTCTAGGAGGAAGAAGAGTTTCCTTTAGTCTTTAAAATAATTCGTGACAGTCAATTCAGCTTTCTTTTGTAAAGCAAATGAATGACCTTTTATTTCAAGTTCATTTTTTACTGGTATCTCGGCTCCTAAGTTACATACTTCACTTTCAGCTAAAGTTAAACAAAAATACTGCATAGAGACATAAAAAGATTGCAAACTTGAATTTACAAAAGACTAATGATGCTGCAGCAACCAAAAGACAAAGGATTGAGGAAAACAAAACAAGTATTTGAGTGATTGTAAGAGTAGAAAATATTTATACAGCTCCAAATAAATCTTATTTTAAGTATTCAAATATATTTAACTAAATATACCTTTATGCTACAAACCAAATAAGGCGCAACCATAATGATACAAGATAAACTAGAGTCGTATTTGTGAGCTCTTAACTCCATGTCAGCACCAGCGAATGTCCCAGTCTTGCCCCAGTTTCCAGGGGGAAGGGAACCCAGGAGCAGACACTCCAACATATTCCTGGTCTGGCTGACTTTGGGATGAGAATTATGAGGCATGCTCCAGATGCACAGAATCTGCAGTCCAAAAAACAGCCAAGGCAATTCAGTGTGAGCCTTGGTGCCAAACTGCAAAACAGTACTTTTTGGAGACTTTCAGAGATTGTTTGAAAAAGGGTGGGGGTTTGCATTTTGTTTTGTTTTTCTCTCTTAAGCACCAAGAGTCAGTACTAAGTATTTTAAACATCTGTCATGACTCCACATGACATTTGATTATGGTTTGATTAAAGTAAAACTCTACCTTCTTGTTTGAAGATGTAAATTCTGACTTTTCAAACTCAGCAACCTGTTCCAACAACTCTCTTAAAAAGAAAAATAAAGGGAGGCATTTATTTACTGAAAGAGGTATGCTATGAAACACATTTTACCAGGCTGATGCTATGCTCTTTATTGCATGCAAGATTCTGATTAGAAGTACAGAATGAAGTCCTACGCAAATACGATAAATGCAACAGATGATGACACAGAATGGTATGCTACATGCATTAGAACTGTAAGATTTAGCATCCTTGATTAAAATATGATCTACTCAAGACAACAAAGGCTTTTTAATCACATCCTATCACCCACTCTTAACATTAATTCAAGTAAGAATATTATCCATAAAAACATCTTCCTGACAAATTTGAAATTATTTTCTCAAATCTTGAAATCTTGCTACTTCACAGATGGAAGACTTGAAACTAACCTATCATCAATACAAAAGTAAAAGTATACGATTCTATGGTTCGGAAAAGAATGCAAATCGTCTACATTTTGAAGTTTTCTTATTATTGAAAGGCATTCTGTATAGTCCAATATATGTTACCGATTCTCCAGTTCAGAGACGTCTGTCTGTAACTTAAGGTACCATTTCTCAGCCTGCGAAAAGAGCTGCCGCAGAAGTAAAACATTGGTGTAAGTTGTATTTATGAGCTCTGACTCCACTTCACTGTGTACAACAGTCCGCAGTCCATCCAGCATGTCTGTCACCTCATCCACTGTGAAGGTCTCCTCAACAAATCTAAATAGAGCAGTCAAGATGAGTCATGTATGACAAAGGTAACACTTTTGCATTTTTATGAGGCCTCACTACACAGTATCGCTCCTATTTAATGCAGTGTCCTTCTGAAAACATCCACTGTCAGTAGTTAGTAGATCACCATGATATTACTAGTTGGTTATTGTATTTAAATTTTCTCTTGGAAACATTACAATCGCAAATGTTACTTCAGCTACAGTCTTGCATCAAATTTAGACATCAGAAACAAGAGATAAAGCAATGTCATGCTGTCAATACCTATGTTAATTCCTAAGAATTTGAACAACTTACTTTTAAAAGGACTTGACTTGTAACATTTGGAAAATTATTGGGTCTTTTTTCCTCACTAAGAACATACAAATGTAAACAGAAAAGTCACCAAGCATTTAAACCTGCAATTGTTGCTAGCATATTTTTTCTTTATTCTTGCTCAGGACTCCCCCCCTTCCCCCCCAGTACCTGCTGTCCTTAAGGTCCTGAAAACAAGAATCCACTGTTTTGAGGCACAGGCCACGCTTGAAACGAGCAAAGCGCATGTAGTTGATCACTTCATTCTGGTGGTGCTCACTAAGGCCTAGCTCTGCCTGCAGATAATGGATATAAGCACAGAGACAAACACACACTGAAATAAGTAAAAAGGAGCATAAACATTGTAAGACTTGCCTTCTGACTACTGTGTGCTTGCTTTTACAGGGTTATCATGTTAATTAGGATGTTAAAAAACTACTGTATATTCACATCTGTAATCCCTGTATACCTCACATAAGTGCTTCCCCTTTAAAAGTACCAGTACTCAGAAGTAAGTCTTCAAGTGACCAGTACTCTCAGAAAAGCCATACATAATCAGAGACTGTGACAATCAGAGGATCAGAACCAGAAGGACTGTAAGGGAGAGGAAGCTCTTGGATAAATTATATGTATGTGTGTATAATGTAGTTGAATGATGCATCTTTTATAAATATACTAACAAAAATACACAGGAAAGTGCTTTATGTTTCATTGTTGGTTTATATGTAAAATCTCGAGACTTCTCATATAATCTTAAGTGATAATCTGAAGTTGTTTTTCAAGTTTATGGCCCAGAAACAAACACTCCCAGGGCAAATTAAGAAGGAAGTGTTTCTAGATCTGGTTAACTAGTCCTTCTATGTATGTCTATTTCAAAAGAAGGAGCACTGACATGGCATTACATCGGAATAAACCTTGCTCATGCAGGTAGCACTAAAAAAAAAAAAAAGAGGCACAACAGGACACAACTGGGACCTTATTACTGCAGTCCCTAGGCAAACAAAGGTGAAGTCCATTTCATTTACTCCAATATACTGAGTTAGTGTCACTGGTGTTGGAGATAGCAACATAGCAACTCAGACAAACAGTTCATCTGATCACTTTGTCTTTATTAATTCAACTGCACAGGGCAGATCCAGCAAAAATGTAATACTGTGATACCTGGATGAACAATACTGAAAATGTGAGCACAGATCTCAACTGCCTGGAAAATAAAGGCAGCCTAGGAAACAGCAAGAGCAGTAAATAAAAGAGGCTCTCCTAATGTGGTTGCAAGTCCAATTTCTCCCACAAAGTCCCACATGTTGCAAATGAGATCATAAGATCAGTTGATGTTCTTTGCTGCTGGTGGGTTTTCATTAGATGAAAAGTTTCTCTTCATTACAAATAATAACGAAGACATATGACAATACCACTGCTGAAACATCGTACTGTAGAAAGCAGCCTCAAAAAGATATTAAAATAATAAATAAATACACAAGTGCAGGCCAAAGCCACTAGAGATCTGTAAGTCAGCTACGCCGATGCTCAGTTAAGCAACCGGGACGCTGGATGCTGCGAAAACCCCAAGCCCCACGAGTCTCCGCAGGACCGAGCGAGGGTGGCCGGGCTGCCCGGGACGGCAGCACCCCCCGAGAGGCTCCCGCATGACGAAGGGCCGCCGATCCACGGCGGGACCGGAGCGGGCCGTCTCCCGGCCCAGCCTCAGGGCCGGCCCATGGCGACGGGCGGCCGACGCGGAGCGGCGCCTCACGGCTGCGGGACAGCCCCGCCGCGCGGTGGGGAACATGGCCGGAGGGACGGCGACGCCCTCGGCGCCCAGACAGGCGGACGGAGCGAGGCGGACGGAGGGAGGCGGCGGCGCTACTCACCATGGCGGCCCCTTCGCCGCGGCCGGCCGCCGGCGGGGCTCAGCGGCAAACGAGGGGATGACGGTTGCCATAGAGACCGAGGCCTCTCGCGCGCCCTCGCTGCGCTCCCATTGGCAGCAGCTGGATCACGTGACGAATCCGGCCCGCCCCCAGGAGAGGCGCTTCCGCCTCGCGTCCGCCCCGCGCTGCCGGCGGCACCCGGCGGCCGCTCGGGGGGGGAACGGCGGGAGCCCCGCCGCCCTGCTCGGCGCGGACACGGCTGTGCCCGCCGCCACCCCGCTGTCTGCCACGGGCATAACCACCCGCCACACCGTGCGCCCAAAAACCGGCAGCACAACAGCGAAGAGGCGCGTCCCCGGGCGGTCTCTCAGCCCGAAGGGGCTTTTTTTTCTGCAGCCGATGGTAGTGCGTGGCTTCATCAGCGTCAGTCCTACCGGGGGGGCGTGGTGCGATCGCCGTCAATCGAATGGGCATCCTCTCCATTCCAAAGACTGACAACTCAGTGATACCGACACGCCTCCCGCCAACCGACGCAAGCCCCCGCTGGTAATCGCGGCTCGCCTCTCAGCATGGGCACGAGAAACCTTTCCCCCCAGGAAAGCTGCTGCTGCGCCCGTGCTCAAAACGCTCTTGCCAGAAATCATTCCCACACACGCAACGCCGGGACCCAGAGCAGCCCGCCAGAATTCTCATTCTGCAGCAGCAGTGCTAAGCAAGAGTTCTCCAAGCGGAAGAATACAGCGACAGCTACACCCTCCGCATCATCCGCAGTCCTCAGGACAGATGGAAAGAAGGAATGACAGACAAGTGCTAAAAATATTTTTTAAAAATGGCTTAAAACATGGAGTCAGGTAGGTCTGAGGTTTCATTTGAATTTGAATTTACATCTGAACTTTGAGGGAGAGCGCTTTGGCATATTCAGAGTACCGCTCGCCAACCTCTGGGCTTCTCACCAGCAGAAAGAGCGTTTGGCAGGCACCGAGCTCCACCTGGGGCCTTCGTCCCTGCTAGGACCAGCCTCCTCGACAGAGATGAACGCTTGAGCCAAGATGCCCCGTGATTAGGAAGCATCTGTTTGCCAAGAGGGTGGTCACACACTGGAACAAAATTCCTGCAGAGGTAGTTGATGCCCCAAGCCTGTCAGTGTTGAAGAGACATCTGGACAACGCCCTTAAGAACAGGCTTTAACTTTTGGTCAGCCCTGAATTGATCAAGCAGATGGACGGGATGTTTGCTGTAGGACCCTTCCACACGAAACAGTCGATTCTAGTCAGTTTTAAACGATACGACCTGTCATTTTTGATGTGCAGTCAGTGCCATGATCGATCGATCCAGAAGAGTATGGAAATGCGTGGGAGACATCGGCCTGTCAGCCTTACACAGCCTCTGAAAAGCAGCAAGGCTTTGATGAGAAACAGGCCTTGGGAGAAAGATAAGAAACTACTGAGTTGTGCCAAAGTGGCAGGGAAAAGCCACGGAGAGCTGCAACACTGAACTGTGGAAAAGTACTGAACTGTGAGAAGTTACCACCGCGTGAACAAGGAGGTGATTGGTCTGCACGGCGTGTGCTAGTGGGAGAAAAGGTTTATAGCTGTCTAACTGATGATTTGCTAAATAAGAAGTAAGAGCTTTGTTGAGAGCATAACTATGTACTATTAGAAAAATAAAAGGCTTTACTTGTTATAACACTCATACAGTGATGCAGGTCCCATATCCTCCCGCAACAGGAATGCAAGTAGTACAGCCAGAGTTACATTCCTTCAGGGTGTGCTATTTCAGCACCTCTTGGCCTTGCAGGGCCCACGCAAAGAGGAAGGCATGCTCTGAAGATGCACTGCCTTGGAGTGCTTCGTTTCCAAGCGTGACTCACAATGCAGGTTTTAGCTGACCGAGTAGACAGGGTTGCAAGTCCTGGCTCCTGACAGGCTGTCTTCTTCCTAACAGCCTCTGGAGAGGGGGCACTCCTGGCAAGGGAACTCATCTCTAGCCTCCCTCTGCCTGCTGCTCCAGCAGAGCCACGTCTGCACAGGGGCGAGGGCCTGTCTCTTCACACCTGGCTGGCATCCAAACGTTGGGATTCTTGCGCTGAGTCGACATAGCCTGGCAGCTTTCTGCCCTCATTTCACTACTTTTGCAGACCGATTCATGACCAGGCATGTGCTGGAGGATTGTTTTATATCTTGCCGTTTATTAATTTAAAAGAAACCCACAAAAAGCAGCTCCTTTGCAGCTGAATAACCTCATCAGGAACTTCATCCCCCCCACCACTGCAGGTGGTTTCAGCTGTGCCCAGCGCATGGCCACCAAGGGCAGGGACAGCCCCTGGGCCTCCTGGGCACAGCGACTGCCTCGGGGCGGGCACCCCAAGGGCTTCCTCCGAAGGGGGCTGGGCGGGGATGCGCACGGGGGGCCCTGTCAGTCACCCCCAGGTCACACTGCCACGCCCAGGTCACACTGCCACGCCCATGGCACACTGCCACCCCTACGTCACAATGCCATCCATGGCAACGCAGCCGTTGCCGTGCGCCGGGGCAGTATAAAAGGGGGCACCCGCCAGGGTCCAGCTGCCAGAGCTGACCGGGGGCAGCCCGAAGACATCTGAGAGGAAGCCCTTGAGGAGAGCGGGGGATTACTGGCAGGGGGCTGAGGGAGGAAGACTGGAGCCTGGTCGAGGCTGTGGAGGTTCTCTGCTGCAAGGCCAGCTGCTGGCACGGCCACATTCAAATCTCATCTGACGGATGGAAATCCACCTTCAAGCCTTCCGGGAGCAGACGCAAGTCCCTCAGGAGAGGATAAGAACCACCAGCCGCTGGAGGTGCCCCAGGCTCTCAGGCCGTTTCCGCTGGAGAGCCGTGGCCAGCCCCAGGGAGTGTCGCCGTGAGGAGCACTGCAGAGCGCGCCGGCCTCATCCCCTGCGGAGCCAGGGGCAGCAGCCGTAAGAAATGGGATGGATGCAGGGACGTTGCCAGGGCTCCCAGTGCTTTGGAGCACCCGCTAGACAGGCACAGGAAAGATTCTTGCCCTCAGGGTCGATCGGGCCGCGGGCATTTGGCCACTCCTGGAAGCCCCTGAGATGGCTCCAGGCTGAGGGAGAACAGGGCTTGGGCATCTCCTGGGAGGCGTGACCAGCCTGTGGGACGCGGAGGCAGGTCTTGCTCACCTGCTCAGGGAGTAGCCGATCGCCATTGCTGGGGTCAGGAAGGAATTTTCCCCCGGGGCACATTGGCGCTGGCCCGCGGGGGTTTTTTGCCTTCCTCTGCAGCACTGAGCATGACCACTTGTCAGGGCTCCTCCGGTCCCTTTTGGCCGGGTCACTGCCTGCTGCTCGTGCACCACGAAGGCGGCCTCTCGTGCCCTGCAGCTGGGGGGAGGGAGGCTTTTTTTCCCCCACGGTGAGCTAACCAGTGTCCCTGGGGGTTTTTTGCCTTCCTCTGCAGCGCTGAGCACGGCCCCTGGCCAGGGCTCCTTTGGGCCATGCTGGCCAGGTGCCTGCTGCTCCACGAAGATGGCCCTCGTGCCCCGCATCCGGGGGGAGGAACCTTTCTGGACTCCCAGGGTGGGCCCTCGGGTGCCCCCCGGGGGTTGCTGCTTCTCCTCTGTAGCACTGAGCACAGCCCCTTCTCAGGGCTCTTCTGAAATTTGGTGCAGGTACATTTGGGGGTTTTATGGATGCCAAGGTGAAAATTCATGTGAAAAGAGTTCACAAGCCTTGGCAAGTGTAATACCTTGGAAAATACCACGCACCTCCTGCTCGCTCCTCCTCTTTTAAAAGGGTGGCATCGGTCCTGCTCCTCCTCCTCCAGGTGCTCCCTCTTCAGGAAACAGGGACTACCTGGCCTGCTTTCCTGCTGCCACTTTGTCATCCTAAGCCAAACGTGGCATTGATCACAGTCTGTCCTTACAGACTGAAACAAACAATTGAGAAAAACAAGAGGAAAACTAATGAGAAAAAGAATATAAAAACAAGAAAAAGAAAAATTCAGAGCAAAAATAATCCTAAAAATAGCCATTCAAAGAGTTATAAAAATAGGTATAAAATAATTCCACATATACAATTATAAAAATAGAAAAATATAAAAATACCATGATAAAAATAGTTATAAAAATAATTACAAAAATAATTTCAAAGAAGGGGCAGGAACGACTGGGGGTTTTTTGGATTCCAAGGTGAAAATTCATGTGAAAAGAGATCACAAGCCTTGGCAGGTGTAATACCTTGGAAAATACCACGCACCTCCTGCTCGCTCCTCCTCTTTTAAAAGGGTGGCATCGGTCCTGCTCCTCCTTCTTCAGGTGCTCCCTCTTCAGGAAACAGGGACTACCTGGCCTGCTTTCCTGCTGCCACTTTGTCACGTTGCACTGACCATAGTCTGTCCTTACAGACTGAAACAAACAATTGAGAAAAACGAGAGGAAAACTAATGAGAAAAAGAATTTAAACAAACAAGAAAAATAATAACCAATCAAAAGAAAAAATAATCCTAAAAATAAGCATTCAAATTGTTATAAAATTAGGTATAAAATAATGCCAAATATACAATGATAAAAATATAAATATATTATTATAAAATTAACACTATAAAAATAATTACAAATATAATTTCAAACATGTTATTGGAATGTTTGGGGTTTTTTGGATGCCAAGGTGAAAATCCATGTGAAAAGAGTTCTTACAGACTGAAACAATTGAGAAAAACGAGAGGAAAACTAATGAGAAAAAGAATTTAAACAAACAAGAAAAATAATAACCAATCAAAAGAAAAAATAATCCTAAAAATAAACATTCAAATTGTTATAAAAATAGGTATAAAATAATGCCAAATATACAATTATAAAAATATAAATATATTATTATAAAATTAACACTATAAAAATAATTACAAATATAATTTCAAACATGTTATTGGAATGTTTGGGGTTTTTTGGATGCCAAGGTGAAAATCCATGTGAAAAGAGTTCTTACAGACTGAAACAATTGAGAAAAACGAGAGGAAAACTAATGAGAAAAAGAATTTAAACAAACAAGAAAAATAATAACCAATCAAAAGAAAAAATAATCCTAAAAATAAGCATCCAAATTGTTATAAAAATAGGTATAAAATAATGCCAAATATACAATTATAAAAATATAAATATATTATTATAAAATTAACACTATAAAAATAATTACAAATATAATTTCAAACATGTTGTTGGAATGTTTGGGGTTTTTTGGATGCCAAGGTGAAACAGACTGAAACAATTGAGAAAAACGAGAGGAAAACTAATGAGAAAAAGAATATAAAACAACAAGAAAAAGAATAGGAAATTAAGAGCAAAACTAATCCTAAAAATAGTCATACAAAGAGTTATAAAATTCGGTATAAGTCCAAATATACAATTATAATAATTATAAAAATAAAAAACCCCATAATTATAATACGATAAAAATAATTATAAAAATAATTACAAAAAATAATTTCAAACAAGGTGCAGGTACATTTGGGGGTTTTTTGGATGCCAAGGTAAAAATCCATGTGAAAAGAGTTCACAAGCCTTGGCAAGTGTAATACTTTGGAAAATACCACGCACCTCCTGCTCGCTCCTCCTCTTTTAAAAGGGTGGCATCGGTCCTGCTCCTCCTCCTCCAGGTGCTCCCTCTTCAGGAAACAGGGACTACCTGGCCTGCTTTCCTGCTGCCACTTTGTCATCCTAAGCCAAACGAGGCATTGATCATACTCCATCCTTACAGAATGAAACATTTAGAAACACAAGAGCAAAACTAATGATGAATATCAAAACCCACGAAAAAGAATATCAAATCAATAGCAAAAATAATTCAAAAAGTAGGCATTCAAAGAGTTATAAAAATAGGTATAAAATAATTCCACGTATACAGTTATAAAAATAGATAAATATAAAAATACCCTGACAAAAATAATTATAAAACTAATTACAAAAATAATTTCAAAGAAGGTGCAGGAACGTCTGGGGGTTTTTTGGATGCCAAGGTGAGAATTCTTGTGAAAAGAGTTCACAAGCCTTGGCAAGTATAATACCTTGGAACATACCACGCACCTTCTTCTCGAGAGCTCCTCCTCTTTTAAAAGTGTCTGATCACTCCTGCTCCTCATTCTTCAGATTCTCGCTCTTCAGGAAACAGGGACTACCTCAGAGCCTGCTTTCCTTCTGCCACCTTGTCATCCAAAGTCAAACGTGGCATTGATCATCGTTCTTTCTTACAGACTGAAACAAAGAATTTTGAAACACCAGAGCAAAACTAATGATAAAAAGAATAAAACCCCCCCTATCAAAACAATAAAAAATAAAGAGCAAAAATTCAACGAAAAATTTCCCTTCAAATAGTTATAAAAATAATGACAAGATATGCAAAACAGAAGACAAAAATATTAAAATATCCTTTTAAAAACAGAAAAAGATACTTATCAAAATTGAAAAACATCTTTTAAAAAATAATTCTAAACTAGGTGCAGGAACGTTTGGGGATTTTTGGATGCCAAGATGAAAATTCATGTGATAATAGTTCATTTCCCCCAAAAGTCACATTCTTCAGACTTTGCAGTTTGCTCTCAAGAGCACCTTCTCGCTGCATCAGTCACTGACCTGCTTTCCTCTTTCCGGCAAAGATGCATCTTAACCATCACATTCATGCATCTGTCCCTCCACACGAGACGCAGGGGAGTCGTGACTTTCTGTGGCTCTCGCTTCCCTTTGCCAGGCTTCCAGTGAAGGTTTTCCAAGCTAAACCGAGGATCGCATCAGCCCGCTCCTGGCTGCACATGTGCACCACGTTAACGCTTGTGAGCATCCGCTCTGAAACGGACTGAGAAAAATACAGTAAAATCCTGTTAGCGCTTGGAACCTTTGTGATGGGTGTCCTTGAAGGTGGCTTTAGAGCTGAAAGAGTCCTGACCTTTCCGGCAAATAACCGTCTCCTCGGGAGGGAAGGGAAATAGGGAAGGGAAAGGTGCTTCAGCTGCAAGAGACCTCACTTCCCTTTGCTCCAAACAGACGGGACGCAAGTCCTGCCCTTCTCCAGCTTTACAGGGCTGCTGCAGGAAATACTCTCCTGTAATTCCTGCTCCTGTCACGGAAAGAACTCTTCAGCTGCACCATTTGCACCTCCCTGTCTGGATTCACAAAGGAATCATGTGGCAATTCCTAGGAGCTATGAAGATGAATCAGAAAATCACACGGAAGAAACTAACAATCGCAGCCGAACAACATGGTCACAGAAAGAAGGAAATAGGGGCTCAGCTCTTGGAAGTTGTTCCTACACATCATGCTTGTATACTAATCCTCTGTCTGAGAGATCAACATGAGAGTAAATTCTCTTTCCACGATCTGTCTATGAGAGGACCCAAACTATTCTACTTTACCAGGTAACGTATAACCAATTCATTCCAAGGCGTCATCCTGAGGAAGAAAAGAACAAGAACAAGATTTCAGGCACTGAATATGATTAGAGGGAAGGAAGATTTTTGAAAGGATGAGAAGAAAAAAAGAAGCCTGGAACAAAACCCTTGAGAGAGCTTCTAAAGAACAGGGAGCATGTCAAAGGCAGATGAAACATGGAACCAGAAACCAGACAATTGTTTCTTCTCTGAGACTAGAACAAACTACCACTAGACAGATTATTTAAAGGTGAAAAAAGTGCTTTTTCCACATTGCAAATAAATAGTTAGCAAGACAAATGCCTCAGTGTGTGTGTGTGTGTCTTTCTATTTATTGCATGATTTTTGCACAAGTCTTTGCCCCATACCAGTAAAGAATTAAAGCAACGGCCCAACGTGCCTTCTGAAACCAAAACCTTGCATTCCAGCACGTCCAAGTTCCTCGCACAAGCATTGTGAAAGCGGTGAACTAAACAGCTACTTACGCTAGAGTCAGGATAAGCTACTGATATGAGATATTCTGGCAACAGGGAAGTGTCCCCTACCTTTCTTCCCCATCTGTGAACATACTACGCCTGGCAGAAGCCAGCCCTGCTGTGAGCAGGAGGTTGGGATCATTTTCAAAGTACGTTAAACCTGTGCACATTGAGACTGGTTGTATCCTGCAGGGGAGGCGCGCTGGAAACTTAGAAAAAGGAAAAAAACCCACTAAACCCCAAAGTTAAAAAGGCATTGTAACAAGGGAAGCCAAGCTTGAAAGGCCACCCTCGGCACATGGCGTTGCCAGTCCCTTCTCCTGGTACAGCAATGAGCAGCAACTGCTTGCAGGCATCAGCTAGCAGGCACCAGTGACAGGTGGTGCATTTGCTGCCAGGTTGAGAGAAGGCTGAAACACATCACCGAGAGAACTGAAGACAGGTATTTGTCCATTTCTCGGTCAGAATGAGCCTGGGATACACAGAGCTTTAGCCCTCTGTTCTTGCAATTGTCTTCAAAGTCGACACGTGATGGTGCTGCAGTCCACGTGCTGCAGAGCAGCCCTGGCTAAACAGCCCCCAGAAACTGTCTGCAAGAGGGGTTTCCACTGAGCTGTCACTGGACTAGTTCTCAGGATGTTAGCACCATTAGAGGCTAACAAAAGCCTGTGGCTGTTTGACAGGACATGCTTTCAGAGTGATCTGTCTTTCGCCTGGGCTAACACCTTTCTATCAGAGAAGCTTAGGAGATAAAAGCGGAGGAAAAGCAAGGAAACCAATAGAGTTTCCTCTTTTTACCATTAGCGAGTTTGTCAAGGGTACCAAACTGGGAGGTGCCGATGACTCTCCTGAAGGACAGGAGGCCTTGCAGAAGGAGCACTGGCCAGTCATCGATGGGGTGAAATTTAACAACGCCAAAGACCGGATTTTGCACCTGGCACGGCACTATGGCAGGCACAAGCATACCTGGGAGAGGAGTGGCTGGAGAGCATCCCTGCAGAAAGGGATGCAGGGGCGCTGGCTGACAGCAGGCTCAGCGCGAGCCAGCAGCGTGCGCCCTGGCAGCCAAGAGGGCAAACGGCACCCGGGGCTGCATCAAAGACGGCAGAAGCGGCCGGGCAAAAGAGGGGATTATCCCGCTGTATTCAGCGTTGGTGCGGCCTCACCTTGAGCGCTGTTGTCAGTTCTGGGCCCCACAATCTGAGAAGGATGTGAAGGTCCTTGAATGTGTCCAGAGGAGGGGCAACCAAGCTGGTGAAAGGGCTGGAAGGAATGTCCTGTGAGGAGCAGCTGGGCACTTGGCGTTTGTCTAGTTTGGTGAGGAGGAGGCTAAGGGGGGACCTCATTGCTCTCTACAGCTTCCTGAGGAGGGCAAGGGCAGGGGGAGGTGCTGAGCTCTTCTCCCTGGTGTCCAGGGAGAGGCTGTGTGGGAATGCTTCCAAGCTGCACCAGGGGAGCTTTAGGGTGGACATTAGCATGCATTTCTTTACCAGCACTCTATGGGGATGCCCTTAGTACAGCCAGAGTTCATTCTGTCAGGGTGTGCTATTTCAGCACCTCTTGGCCTTGCAGGGCCCACGCAAAGAGGAAGGCATGCTCTGAAGATGCACTGCCTTGGAGTGCTTCGTTTCCAAGCGTGACTCACAATGCAGGTTTTAGCTGACCGAGTAGACAGGGTTGCAAGTCCTGGCTCCTGACAGGCTGTCTTCTTCCTAACAGCCTCTGGAGAGGGGGCACTCCTGGCAAGGGAACTCATCTCTAGCCTCCCTCTGCCTGCTGCTCCAGCAGAGCCACGTCTGCACAGGGGCGAGGGCCTGTCTCTTCACACCTGGCTGGCATCCAAACGTTGGGATTCTTGCGCTGAGTCGACATAGCCTGGCAGCTTTCTGCCCTCATTTCACTACTTTTGCAGACCGATTCATGACCAGGCATGTGCTGGAGGATTGTTTTATATCTTGCCGTTTATTAATTTAAAAGAAACCCACAAAAAGCAGCTCCTTTGCAGCTGAATAACCTCATCAGGAACTTCATCCCCCCCACCACTGCAGGTGGTTTCAGCTGTGCCCAGCGCATGGCCACCAAGGGCAGGGACAGCCCCTGGGCCTCCTGGGCACAGCGACTGCCTCGGGGCGGGCACCCCAAGGGCTTCCTCCGAAGGGGGCTGGGCGGGGATGCGCACGGGGGGCCCTGTCAGTCACCCCCAGGTCACACTGCCACGCCCAGGTCACACTGCCACGCCCATGGCACACTGCCACCCCTACGTCACAATGCCATCCATGGCAACGCAGCCGTTGCCGTGCGCCGGGGCAGTATAAAAGGGGGCACCCGCCAGGGTCCAGCTGCCAGAGCTGACCGGGGGCAGCCCGAAGACATCTGAGAGGAAGCCCTTGAGGAGAGCGGGGGATTACTGGCAGGGGGCTGAGGGAGGAAGACTGGAGCCTGGTCGAGGCTGTGGAGGTTCTCTGCTGCAAGGCCAGCTGCTGGCACGGCCACATTCAAATCTCATCTGACGGATGGAAATCCACCTTCAAGCCTTCCGGGAGCAGACGCAAGTCCCTCAGGAGAGGATAAGAACCACCAGCCGCTGGAGGTGCCCCAGGCTCTCAGGCCGTTTCCGCTGGAGAGCCGTGGCCAGCCCCAGGGAGTGTCGCCGTGAGGAGCACTGCAGAGCGCGCCGGCCTCATCCCCTGCGGAGCCAGGGGCAGCAGCCGTAAGAAATGGGATGGATGCAGGGACGTTGCCAGGGCTCCCAGTGCTTTGGAGCACCCGCTAGACAGGCACAGGAAAGATTCTTGCCCTCAGGGTCGATCGGGCCGCGGGCATTTGGCCACTCCTGGAAGCCCCTGAGATGGCTCCAGGCTGAGGGAGAACAGGGCTTGGGCATCTCCTGGGAGGCGTGACCAGCCTGTGGGACGCGGAGGCAGGTCTTGCTCACCTGCTCAGGGAGTAGCCGATCGCCATTGCTGGGGTCAGGAAGGAATTTTCCCCCGGGGCACATTGGCGCTGGCCCGCGGGGGTTTTTTGCCTTCCTCTGCAGCACTGAGCATGACCACTTGTCAGGGCTCCTCCGGTCCCTTTTGGCCGGGTCACTGCCTGCTGCTCGTGCACCACGAAGGCGGCCTCTCGTGCCCTGCAGCTGGGGGGAGGGAGGCTTTTTTTCCCCCACGGTGAGCTAACCAGTGTCCCTGGGGGTTTTTTGCCTTCCTCTGCAGCGCTGAGCACGGCCCCTGGCCAGGGCTCCTTTGGGCCATGCTGGCCAGGTGCCTGCTGCTCCACGAAGATGGCCCTCGTGCCCCGCATCCGGGGGGAGGAACCTTTCTGGACTCCCAGGGTGGGCCCTCGGGTGCCCCCCGGGGGTTGCTGCTTCTCCTCTGTAGCACTGAGCACAGCCCCTTCTCAGGGCTCTTCTGAAATTTGGTGCAGGTACATTTGGGGGTTTTATGGATGCCAAGGTGAAAATTCATGTGAAAAGAGTTCACAAGCCTTGGCAAGTGTAATACCTTGGAAAATACCACGCACCTCCTGCTCGCTCCTCCTCTTTTAAAAGGGTGGCATCGGTCCTGCTCCTCCTCCTCCAGGTGCTCCCTCTTCAGGAAACAGGGACTACCTGGCCTGCTTTCCTGCTGCCACTTTGTCATCCTAAGCCAAACGTGGCATTGATCACAGTCTGTCCTTACAGACTGAAACAAACAATTGAGAAAAACAAGAGGAAAACTAATGAGAAAAAGAATATAAAAACAAGAAAAAGAAAAATTCAGAGCAAAAATAATCCTAAAAATAGCCATTCAAAGAGTTATAAAAATAGGTATAAAATAATTCCACATATACAATTATAAAAATAGAAAAATATAAAAATACCATGATAAAAATAGTTATAAAAATAATTACAAAAATAATTTCAAAGAAGGGGCAGGAACGACTGGGGGTTTTTTGGATTCCAAGGTGAAAATTCATGTGAAAAGAGATCACAAGCCTTGGCAGGTGTAATACCTTGGAAAATACCACGCACCTCCTGCTCGCTCCTCCTCTTTTAAAAGGGTGGCATCGGTCCTGCTCCTCCTTCTTCAGGTGCTCCCTCTTCAGGAAACAGGGACTACCTGGCCTGCTTTCCTGCTGCCACTTTGTCACGTTGCACTGACCATAGTCTGTCCTTACAGACTGAAACAAACAATTGAGAAAAACGAGAGGAAAACTAATGAGAAAAAGAATTTAAACAAACAAGAAAAATAATAACCAATCAAAAGAAAAAATAATCCTAAAAATAAGCATTCAAATTGTTATAAAATTAGGTATAAAATAATGCCAAATATACAATGATAAAAATATAAATATATTATTATAAAATTAACACTATAAAAATAATTACAAATATAATTTCAAACATGTTATTGGAATGTTTGGGGTTTTTTGGATGCCAAGGTGAAAATCCATGTGAAAAGAGTTCTTACAGACTGAAACAATTGAGAAAAACGAGAGGAAAACTAATGAGAAAAAGAATTTAAACAAACAAGAAAAATAATAACCAATCAAAAGAAAAAATAATCCTAAAAATAAACATTCAAATTGTTATAAAAATAGGTATAAAATAATGCCAAATATACAATTATAAAAATATAAATATATTATTATAAAATTAACACTATAAAAATAATTACAAATATAATTTCAAACATGTTATTGGAATGTTTGGGGTTTTTTGGATGCCAAGGTGAAAATCCATGTGAAAAGAGTTCTTACAGACTGAAACAATTGAGAAAAACGAGAGGAAAACTAATGAGAAAAAGAATTTAAACAAACAAGAAAAATAATAACCAATCAAAAGAAAAAATAATCCTAAAAATAAGCATCCAAATTGTTATAAAAATAGGTATAAAATAATGCCAAATATACAATTATAAAAATATAAATATATTATTATAAAATTAACACTATAAAAATAATTACAAATATAATTTCAAACATGTTGTTGGAATGTTTGGGGTTTTTTGGATGCCAAGGTGAAACAGACTGAAACAATTGAGAAAAACGAGAGGAAAACTAATGAGAAAAAGAATATAAAACAACAAGAAAAAGAATAGGAAATTAAGAGCAAAACTAATCCTAAAAATAGTCATACAAAGAGTTATAAAATTCGGTATAAGTCCAAATATACAATTATAATAATTATAAAAATAAAAAACCCCATAATTATAATACGATAAAAATAATTATAAAAATAATTACAAAAAATAATTTCAAACAAGGTGCAGGTACATTTGGGGGTTTTTTGGATGCCAAGGTAAAAATCCATGTGAAAAGAGTTCACAAGCCTTGGCAAGTGTAATACTTTGGAAAATACCACGCACCTCCTGCTCGCTCCTCCTCTTTTAAAAGGGTGGCATCGGTCCTGCTCCTCCTCCTCCAGGTGCTCCCTCTTCAGGAAACAGGGACTACCTGGCCTGCTTTCCTGCTGCCACTTTGTCATCCTAAGCCAAACGAGGCATTGATCATACTCCATCCTTACAGAATGAAACATTTAGAAACACAAGAGCAAAACTAATGATGAATATCAAAACCCACGAAAAAGAATATCAAATCAATAGCAAAAATAATTCAAAAAGTAGGCATTCAAAGAGTTATAAAAATAGGTATAAAATAATTCCACGTATACAGTTATAAAAATAGATAAATATAAAAATACCCTGACAAAAATAATTATAAAACTAATTACAAAAATAATTTCAAAGAAGGTGCAGGAACGTCTGGGGGTTTTTTGGATGCCAAGGTGAGAATTCTTGTGAAAAGAGTTCACAAGCCTTGGCAAGTATAATACCTTGGAACATACCACGCACCTTCTTCTCGAGAGCTCCTCCTCTTTTAAAAGTGTCTGATCACTCCTGCTCCTCATTCTTCAGATTCTCGCTCTTCAGGAAACAGGGACTACCTCAGAGCCTGCTTTCCTTCTGCCACCTTGTCATCCAAAGTCAAACGTGGCATTGATCATCGTTCTTTCTTACAGACTGAAACAAAGAATTTTGAAACACCAGAGCAAAACTAATGATAAAAAGAATAAAACCCCCCCTATCAAAACAATAAAAAATAAAGAGCAAAAATTCAACGAAAAATTTCCCTTCAAATAGTTATAAAAATAATGACAAGATATGCAAAACAGAAGACAAAAATATTAAAATATCCTTTTAAAAACAGAAAAAGATACTTATCAAAATTGAAAAACATCTTTTAAAAAATAATTCTAAACTAGGTGCAGGAACGTTTGGGGATTTTTGGATGCCAAGATGAAAATTCATGTGATAATAGTTCATTTCCCCCAAAAGTCACATTCTTCAGACTTTGCAGTTTGCTCTCAAGAGCACCTTCTCGCTGCATCAGTCACTGACCTGCTTTCCTCTTTCCGGCAAAGATGCATCTTAACCATCACATTCATGCATCTGTCCCTCCACACGAGACGCAGGGGAGTCGTGACTTTCTGTGGCTCTCGCTTCCCTTTGCCAGGCTTCCAGTGAAGGTTTTCCAAGCTAAACCGAGGATCGCATCAGCCCGCTCCTGGCTGCACATGTGCACCACGTTAACGCTTGTGAGCATCCGCTCTGAAACGGACTGAGAAAAATACAGTAAAATCCTGTTAGCGCTTGGAACCTTTGTGATGGGTGTCCTTGAAGGTGGCTTTAGAGCTGAAAGAGTCCTGACCTTTCCGGCAAATAACCGTCTCCTCGGGAGGGAAGGGAAATAGGGAAGGGAAAGGTGCTTCAGCTGCAAGAGACCTCACTTCCCTTTGCTCCAAACAGACGGGACGCAAGTCCTGCCCTTCTCCAGCTTTACAGGGCTGCTGCAGGAAATACTCTCCTGTAATTCCTGCTCCTGTCACGGAAAGAACTCTTCAGCTGCACCATTTGCACCTCCCTGTCTGGATTCACAAAGGAATCATGTGGCAATTCCTAGGAGCTATGAAGATGAATCAGAAAATCACACGGAAGAAACTAACAATCGCAGCCGAACAACATGGTCACAGAAAGAAGGAAATAGGGGCTCAGCTCTTGGAAGTTGTTCCTACACATCATGCTTGTATACTAATCCTCTGTCTGAGAGATCAACATGAGAGTAAATTCTCTTTCCACGATCTGTCTATGAGAGGACCCAAACTATTCTACTTTACCAGGTAACGTATAACCAATTCATTCCAAGGCGTCATCCTGAGGAAGAAAAGAACAAGAACAAGATTTCAGGCACTGAATATGATTAGAGGGAAGGAAGATTTTTGAAAGGATGAGAAGAAAAAAAGAAGCCTGGAACAAAACCCTTGAGAGAGCTTCTAAAGAACAGGGAGCATGTCAAAGGCAGATGAAACATGGAACCAGAAACCAGACAATTGTTTCTTCTCTGAGACTAGAACAAACTACCACTAGACAGATTATTTAAAGGTGAAAAAAGTGCTTTTTCCACATTGCAAATAAATAGTTAGCAAGACAAATGCCTCAGTGTGTGTGTGTGTGTCTTTCTATTTATTGCATGATTTTTGCACAAGTCTTTGCCCCATACCAGTAAAGAATTAAAGCAACGGCCCAACGTGCCTTCTGAAACCAAAACCTTGCATTCCAGCACGTCCAAGTTCCTCGCACAAGCATTGTGAAAGCGGTGAACTAAACAGCTACTTACGCTAGAGTCAGGATAAGCTACTGATATGAGATATTCTGGCAACAGGGAAGTGTCCCCTACCTTTCTTCCCCATCTGTGAACATACTACGCCTGGCAGAAGCCAGCCCTGCTGTGAGCAGGAGGTTGGGATCATTTTCAAAGTACGTTAAACCTGTGCACATTGAGACTGGTTGTATCCTGCAGGGGAGGCGCGCTGGAAACTTAGAAAAAGGAAAAAAACCCACTAAACCCCAAAGTTAAAAAGGCATTGTAACAAGGGAAGCCAAGCTTGAAAGGCCACCCTCGGCACATGGCGTTGCCAGTCCCTTCTCCTGGTACAGCAATGAGCAGCAACTGCTTGCAGGCATCAGCTAGCAGGCACCAGTGACAGGTGGTGCATTTGCTGCCAGGTTGAGAGAAGGCTGAAACACATCACCGAGAGAACTGAAGACAGGTATTTGTCCATTTCTCGGTCAGAATGAGCCTGGGATACACAGAGCTTTAGCCCTCTGTTCTTGCAATTGTCTTCAAAGTCGACACGTGATGGTGCTGCAGTCCACGTGCTGCAGAGCAGCCCTGGCTAAACAGCCCCCAGAAACTGTCTGCAAGAGGGGTTTCCACTGAGCTGTCACTGGACTAGTTCTCAGGATGTTAGCACCATTAGAGGCTAACAAAAGCCTGTGGCTGTTTGACAGGACATGCTTTCAGAGTGATCTGTCTTTCGCCTGGGCTAACACCTTTCTATCAGAGAAGCTTAGGAGATAAAAGCGGAGGAAAAGCAAGGAAACCAATAGAGTTTCCTCTTTTTACCATTAGCGAGTTTGTCAAGGGTACCAAACTGGGAGGTGCCGATGACTCTCCTGAAGGACAGGAGGCCTTGCAGAAGGAGCACTGGCCAGTCATCGATGGGGTGAAATTTAACAACGCCAAAGACCGGATTTTGCACCTGGCACGGCACTATGGCAGGCACAAGCATACCTGGGAGAGGAGTGGCTGGAGAGCATCCCTGCAGAAAGGGATGCAGGGGCGCTGGCTGACAGCAGGCTCAGCGCGAGCCAGCAGCGTGCGCCCTGGCAGCCAAGAGGGCAAACGGCACCCGGGGCTGCATCAAAGACGGCAGAAGCGGCCGGGCAAAAGAGGGGATTATCCCGCTGTATTCAGCGTTGGTGCGGCCTCACCTTGAGCGCTGTTGTCAGTTCTGGGCCCCACAATCTGAGAAGGATGTGAAGGTCCTTGAATGTGTCCAGAGGAGGGGCAACCAAGCTGGTGAAAGGGCTGGAAGGAATGTCCTGTGAGGAGCAGCTGGGCACTTGGCGTTTGTCTAGTTTGGTGAGGAGGAGGCTAAGGGGGGACCTCATTGCTCTCTACAGCTTCCTGAGGAGGGCAAGGGCAGGGGGAGGTGCTGAGCTCTTCTCCCTGGTGTCCAGGGAGAGGCTGTGTGGGAATGCTTCCAAGCTGCACCAGGGGAGCTTTAGGGTGGACATTAGCATGCATTTCTTTACCAGCACTCTATGGGGATGCCCTTAGTACAGCCAGAGTTCATTCTGTCAGGGTGTGCTATTTCAGCACCTCTTGGCCTTGCAGGGCCCACGCAAAGAGGAAGGCATGCTCTGAAGATGCACTGCCTTGGAGTGCTTCGTTTCCAAGCGTGACTCACAATGCAGGTTTTAGCTGACCGAGTAGACAGGGTTGCAAGTCCTGGCTCCTGACAGGCTGTCTTCTTCCTAACAGCCTCTGGAGAGGGGGCACTCCTGGCAAGGGAACTCATCTCTAGCCTCCCTCTGCCTGCTGCTCCAGCAGAGCCACGTCTGCACAGGGGCGAGGGCCTGTCTCTTCACACCTGGCTGGCATCCAAACGTTGGGATTCTTGCGCTGAGTCGACATAGCCTGGCAGCTTTCTGCCCTCATTTCACTACTTTTGCAGACCGATTCATGACCAGGCATGTGCTGGAGGATTGTTTTATATCTTGCCGTTTATTAATTTAAAAGAAACCCACAAAAAGCAGCTCCTTTGCAGCTGAATAACCTCATCAGGAACTTCATCCCCCCCACCACTGCAGGTGGTTTCAGCTGTGCCCAGCGCATGGCCACCAAGGGCAGGGACAGCCCCTGGGCCTCCTGGGCACAGCGACTGCCTCGGGGCGGGCACCCCAAGGTCTTCCTCCGAAGGGGGCTGGGCGGGGATGCGCACGGGGGGCCCTGTCAGTCACCCCCAGGTCACACTGCCACGCCCAGGTCACACTGCCACGCCCATGGCACACTGCCACCCCTACGTCACAATGCCATCCATGGCAACGCAGCCGTTGCCGTGCGCCGGGGCAGTATAAAAGGGGGCACCCGCCAGGGTCCAGCTGCCAGAGCTGACCGGGGGCAGCCCGAAGACATCTGAGAGGAAGCCCTTGAGGAGAGCGGGGGATTACTGGCAGGGGGCTGAGGGAGGAAGACTGGAGCCTGGTCGAGGCTGTGGAGGTTCTCTGCTGCAAGGCCAGCTGCTGGCACGGCCACATTCAAATCTCATCGGACGGATGGAAATCCACCTTCAAGCCTTCCGGGAGCAGACGCAAGTCCCTCAGGAGAGGAGAAGAACCACCAACCGCTGGAGGTGCCCCAGGCTCTCAGGCCGTTTCCGCTGGAGAGCCGTGGCCAGCCCCAGGGAGTGTCACCGTGAGGAGCACTGCAGAGCGCGCCGGCCTCATCCCCTGCGGAGCCAGGGGCAGCAGCCGTAAGAAATGGGATGGATGCAGGGACGTTGCCAGGGCTCCCAGTGCTTTGGAGCACCCGCTAGACAGGCACAGGAAAGATTCTTGCCCTCAGGGTCGATCGGGCCGCGGGCATTTGGCCACTCCTGGAAGCCCCTGAGATGGCTCCAGGCTGAGGGAGAACAGGGCTTGGGCATCTCCTGGGAGGCGTGACCAGCCTGTGGGACGCGGAGGCAGGTCTTGCTCACCTGCTCAGGGAGTAGCCGATCGCCATTGCTGGGGTCAGGAAGGAATTTTCCCCCGGGGCACATTGGCGCTGGCCCGCGGGGGTTTTTTGCCTTCCTCTGCAGCACTGAGCATGACCACTTGTCAGGGCTCCTCCAGTCCCTTTTGGCCGGGTCACTGCCTGCTGCTCGTGCACCACGAAGGCGGCCTCTCGTGCCCTGCAGCTGGGGGGAGGGAGGCTTTTTTTCCCCCACGGTGAGCTAACCAGTGTCCCTGGGGGTTTTTTGCCTTCCTCTGCAGCGCTGAGCACGGCCCCTGGCCAGGGCTCCTTTGGGCCATGCTGGCCAGGTGCCTGCTGCTCCACGAAGATGGCCCTCGTGCCCCGCATCCGGGGGGAGGAACCTTTCTGGACTCCCAGGGTGGGCCCTCGGGTGCCCCCCGGGGGTTGCTGCTTCTCCTCTGTAGCACTGAGCACAGCCCCTTCTCAGGGCTCTTCTCAAATTTGGTGCAGGTACATTTGGGGGTGTTATGGATGCCAAGGTGAAAATTCATGTGAAAAGAGTTCACAAGCCGTGGCAAGTGTAATACCTTGGAAAATACCACGCACCTCCTGCTCGCTCCTCCTCTTTTAAAAGGGTGGCATCGGTCCTGCTCCTCCTCCTCCAGGTGCTCCCTCTTCAGGAAACAGGGACTACCTGGCCTGCTTTCCTGCTGCCACTTTGTCATCCTAAGCCAAACGTGGCATTGATCACAGTCTGTCCTTACAGACTGAAACAAACAATTGAGAAAAACAAGAGGAAAACTAATGAGAAAAAGAATATAAAAACAAGAAAAAGAAAAATTCAGAGCAAAAATAATCCTAAAAATAGCCATTCAAAGAGTTATAAAAATAGGTATAAAATAATTCCACATATACAATTATAAAAATAGAAAAATATAATTATAAAAATACCATGATAAAAATAGTTATAAAAATAATTACAAAAATAATTTCAAAGAAGGGGCAGGAACGACTGGGGGTTTTTTGGATTCCAAGGTGAAAATTCATGTGAAAAGAGATCACAAGCCTTGGCAGGTGTAATACCTTGGAAAATACCACGCACCTCCTGCTCGCTCCTCCTCTTTTAAAAGGGTGGCATCGGTCCTGCTCCTCCTTCTTCAGGTGCTCCCTCTTCAGGAAACAGGGACTACCTGGCCTGCTTTCCTGTGGCCACTTTGTCACGTTGCACTGACCATAGTCTGTCCTTACAGACTGAAACAAACAATTGAGAAAAACGAGAGGAAAACTAATGAGAAAAAGAATTTAAAAAAACAAGAAAAATAATAACCAATCAAAAGAAAAAATAATCCTAAAAATAAGCATTCAAATTGTTATAAAATTAGGTATAAAATAATGCCAAATATACAATTATAAAAATATAAATATATTATTATAAAATTAACACTATAAAAATAATTACAAATATAATTTCAAACATGTTATTGGAATGTTTGGGGTTTTTTGGATGCCAAGGTGAAAATCCATGTGAAAAGAGTTCTTACAGACTGAAACAATTGAGAAAAACGAGAGGAAAACTAATGAGAAAAAGAATTTAAACAAACAAGAAAAATAATAACCAATCAAAAGAAAAAATAATCCTAAAAATAAACATTCAAATTGTTATAAAAATAGGTATAAAATAATGCCAAATATACAATTATAAAAATATAAATATATTATTATAAAATTAACACTATAAAAATAATTACAAATATAATTTCAAACATGTTATTGGAATGTTTGGGGTTTTTTGGATGCCAAGGTGAAAATCCATGTGAAAAGAGTTCTTACAGACTGAAACAATTGAGAAAAACGAGAGGAAAACTAATGAGAAAAAGAATTTAAACAAACAAGAAAAATAATAACCAATCAAAAGAAAAAATAATCCTAAAAATAAGCATCCAAATTGTTATAAAAATAGGTATAAAATAATGCCAAATATACAATTATAAAAATATAAATATATTATTATAAAATTAACACTATAAAAATAATTACAAATATAATTTCAAACATGTTGTTGGAATGTTTGGGGTTTTTTGGATGCCAAGGTGAAACAGACTGAAACAATTGAGAAAAACGAGAGGAAAACTAATGAGAAAAAGAATATAAAACAACAAGAAAAAGAATAGGAAATTAAGAGCAAAACTAATCCTAAAAATAGTCATACAAAGAGTTATAAAATTCGGTATAAGTCCAAATATACAATTATAATAATTATAAAAATAAAAAAACCCATAATTATAATACGATAAAAATAATTATAAAAATAATTACAAAAAATAATTTCAAACAAGGTGCAGGTACATTTGGGGGTTTTTTGGATGCCAAGGTAAAAATCCATGTGAAAAGAGTTCACAAGCCTTGGCAAGTGTAATACTTTGGAAAATACCACGCACCTCCTGCTCGCTCCTCCTCTTTTAAAAGGGTGGCATCGGTCCTGCTCCTCCTCCTCCAGGTGCTCCCTCTTCAGGAAACAGGGACTACCTGGCCTGCTTTCCTGCTGCCACTTTGTCATCCTAAGCCAAACGTGGCATTGATCATACTCCATCCTTACAGAATGAAACATTTAGAAACACAAGAGCAAAACTAATGATGAATATCAAAACCCACGAAAAAGAATATCAAATCAATAGCAAAAATAATTCAAAAAGTAGGCATTCAAAGAGTTATAAAAATAGGTATAAAATAATTCCACGTATACAGTTATAAAAATAGATAAATATAAAAATACCCTGACAAAAATAATTATAAAACTAATTACAAAAATAATTTCAAAGAAGGTGCAGGAACGTCTGGGGGTTTTTTGGATGCCAAGGTGAGAATTCTTGTGAAAAGAGTTCACAAGCCTTGGCAAGTATAATACCTTGGAACATACCACGCACCTTCTTCTCGAGAGCTCCTCCTCTTTTAAAAGTGTCTGATCACTCCTGCTCCTCATTCTTCAGATTCTCGCTCTTCAGGAAACAGGGACTACCTCAGAGCCTGCTTTCCTTCTGCCACCTTGTCATCCAAAGTCAAACGTGGCATTGATCATCGTTCTTTCTTACAGACTGAAACAAAGAATTTTGAAACACCAGAGCAAAACTAATGATAAAAAGAATAAAACCCCCCCTATCAAAACAATAAAAAATAAAGAGCAAAAATTCAACGAAAAATTTCCCTTCAAATAGTTATAAAAATAATGACAAGATATGCAAAACAGAAGACAAAAATATTAAAATATCCTTTTAAAAACAGAAAAAGATACTTATCAAAATTGAAAAACATCTTTTAAAAAATAATTCTAAACTAGGTGCAGGAACGTTTGGGGATTTTTGGATGCCAAGATGAAAATTCATGTGATAATAGTTCATTTCCCCCAAAAGTCACATTCTTCAGACTTTGCAGTTTGCTCTCAAGAGCACCTTCTCGCTGCATCAGTCACTGACCTGCTTTCCTCTTTCCGGCAAAGATGCATCTTAACCATCACATTCATGCATCTGTCCCTCCACACGAGACGCAGGGGAGTCGTGACTTTCTGTGGCTCTCGCTTCCCTTTGCCAGGCTTCCAGTGAAGGTTTTCCAAGCTAAACCGAGGATCGCATCAGCCCGCTCCTGGCTGCACATGTGCACCACGTTAACGCTTGTGAGCATCCGCTCTGAAACGGACTGAGAAAAATACAGTAAAATCCTGTTAGCGCTTGGAACCTTTGTGATGGGTGTCCTTGAAGGTGGCTTTAGAGCTGAAAGAGTCCTGACCTTTCCGGCAAATAACCGTCTCCTCGGGAGGGAAGGGAAATAGGGAAGGGAAAGGTGCTTCAGCTGCAAGAGACCTCACTTCCCTTTGCTCCAAACAGACGGGACGCAAGTCCTGCCCTTCTCCAGCTTTACAGGGCTGCTGCAGGAAATACTCTCCTGTAATTCCTGCTCCTGTCACGGAAAGAACTCTTCAGCTGCACCATTTGCACCTCCCTGTCTGGATTCACAAAGGAATCATGTGGCAATTCCTAGGAGCTATGAAGATGAATCAGAAAATCACACGGAAGAAACTAACAATCGCAGCCGAACAACATGGTCACAGAAAGAAGGAAATAGGGGCTCAGCTCTTGGAAGTTGTTCCTACACATCATGCTTGTATACTAATCCTCTGTCTGAGAGATCAACATGAGAGTAAATTCTCTTTCCACGATCTGTCTATGAGAGGACCCAAACTATTCTACTTTACCAGGTAACGTATAACCAATTCATTCCAAGGCGTCATCCTGAGGAAGAAAAGAACAAGAACAAGATTTCAGGCACTGAATATGATTAGAGGGAAGGAAGATTTTTGAAAGGATGAGAAGAAAAAAAGAAGCCTGGAACAAAACCCTTGAGAGAGCTTCTAAAGAACAGGGAGCATGTCAAAGGCAGATGAAACATGGAACCAGAAACCAGACAATTGTTTCTTCTCTGAGACTAGAACAAACTACCACTAGACAGATTATTTAAAGGTGAAAAAAGTGCTTTTTCCACATTGCAAATAAATAGTTAGCAAGACAAATGCCTCAGTGTGTGTGTGTGTGTCTTTCTATTTATTGCATGATTTTTGCACAAGTCTTTGCCCCATACCAGTAAAGAATTAAAGCAACGGCCCAACGTGCCTTCTGAAACCAAAACCTTGCATTCCAGCACGTCCAAGTTCCTCGCACAAGCATTGTGAAAGCGGTGAACTAAACAGCTACTTACGCTAGAGTCAGGATAAGCTACTGATATGAGATATTCTGGCAACAGGGAAGTGTCCCCTACCTTTCTTCCCCATCTGTGAACATACTACGCCTGGCAGAAGCCAGCCCTGCTGTGAGCAGGAGGTTGGGATCATTTTCAAAGTACGTTAAACCTGTGCACATTGAGACTGGTTGTATCCTGCAGGGGAGGCGCGCTGGAAACTTAGAAAAAGGAAAAAAACCCACTAAACCCCAAAGTTAAAAAGGCATTGTAACAAGGGAAGCCAAGCTTGAAAGGCCACCCTCGGCACATGGCGTTGCCAGTCCCTTCTCCTGGTACAGCAATGAGCAGCAACTGCTTGCAGGCATCAGCTAGCAGGCACCAGTGACAGGTGGTGCATTTGCTGCCAGGTTGAGAGAAGGCTGAAACACATCACCGAGAGAACTGAAGACAGGTATTTGTCCATTTCTCGGTCAGAATGAGCCTGGGATACACAGAGCTTTAGCCCTCTGTTCTTGCAATTGTCTTCAAAGTCGACACGTGATGGTGCTGCAGTCCACGTGCTGCAGAGCAGCCCTGGCTAAACAGCCCCCAGAAACTGTCTGCAAGAGGGGTTTCCACTGAGCTGTCACTGGACTAGTTCTCAGGATGTTAGCACCATTAGAGGCTAACAAAAGCCTGTGGCTGTTTGACAGGACATGCTTTCAGAGTGATCTGTCTTTCGCCTGGGCTAACACCTTTCTATCAGAGAAGCTTAGGAGATAAAAGCGGAGGAAAAGCAAGGAAACCAATAGAGTTTCCTCTTTTTACCATTAGCGAGTTTGTCAAGGGTACCAAACTGGGAGGTGCCGATGACTCTCCTGAAGGACAGGAGGCCTTGCAGAAGGAGCACTGGCCAGTCATCGATGGGGTGAAATTTAACAACGCCAAAGACCGGATTTTGCACCTGGCACGGCGCTATGGCAGGCACAAGCATACCTGGGAGAGGAGTGGCTGGAGAGCATCCCTGCAGAAAGGGATGCAGGGGCGCTGGCTGACAGCAGGCTCAGCGCGAGCCAGCAGCGTGCGCCCTGGCAGCCAAGAGGGCAAACGGCACCCGGGGCTGCATCAAAGACGGCAGAAGCGGCCGGGCAAAAGAGGGGATTATCCCGCTGTATTCAGCGTTGGTGCGGCCTCACCTTGAGCGCTGTTGTCAGTTCTGGGCCCCACAATCTGAGAAGGATGTGAAGGTCCTTGAATGTGTCCAGAGGAGGGGCAACCAAGCTGGTGAAAGGGCTGGAAGGAATGTCCTGTGAGGAGCAGCTGGGCACTTGGCGTTTGTCTAGTTTGGTGAGGAGGAGGCTAAGGGGGGACCTCATTGCTCTCTACAGCTTCCTGAGGAGGGCAAGGGCAGGGGGAGGTGCTGAGCTCTTCTCCCTGGTGTCCAGGGAGAGGCTGTGTGGGAATGCTTCCAAGCTGCACCAGGGGAGCTTTAGGGTGGACATTAGCATGCATTTCTTTACCAGCACTCTATGGGGATGCCCTTAGTACAGCCAGAGTTCATTCTGTCAGGGTGTGCTATTTCAGCACCTCTTGGCCTTGCAGGGCCCACGCAAAGAGGAAGGCATGCTCTGAAGATGCACTGCCTTGGAGTGCTTCGTTTCCAAGCGTGACTCACAATGCAGGTTTTAGCTGACCGAGTAGACAGGGTTGCAAGTCCTGGCTCCTGACAGGCTGTCTTCTTCCTAACAGCCTCTGGAGAGGGGGCACTCCTGGCAAGGGAACTCATCTCTAGCCTCCCTCTGCCTGCTGCTCCAGCAGAGCCACGTCTGCACAGGGGCGAGGGCCTGTCTCTTCACACCTGGCTGGCATCCAAACGTTGGGATTCTTGCGCTGAGTCGACATAGCCTGGCAGCTTTCTGCCCTCATTTCACTACTTTTGCAGACCGATTCATGACCAGGCATGTGCTGGAGGATTGTTTTATATCTTGCCGTTTATTAATTTAAAAGAAACCCACAAAAAGCAGCTCCTTTGCAGCTGAATAACCTCATCAGGAACTTCATCCCCCCCACCACTGCAGGTGGTTTCAGCTGTGCCCAGCGCATGGCCACCAAGGGCAGGGACAGCCCCTGGGCCTCCTGGGCACAGCGACTGCCTCGGGGCGGGCACCCCAAGGTCTTCCTCCGAAGGGGGCTGGGCGGGGATGCGCACGGGGGGCCCTGTCAGTCACCCCCAGGTCACACTGCCACGCCCAGGTCACACTGCCACGCCCATGGCACACTGCCACCCCTACGTCACAATGCCATCCATGGCAACGCAGCCGTTGCCGTGCGCCGGGGCAGTATAAAAGGGGGCACCCGCCAGGGTCCAGCTGCCAGAGCTGACCGGGGGCAGCCCGAAGACATCTGAGAGGAAGCCCTTGAGGAGAGCGGGGGATTACTGGCAGGGGGCTGAGGGAGGAAGACTGGAGCCTGGTCGAGGCTGTGGAGGTTCTCTGCTGCAAGGCCAGCTGCTGGCACGGCCACATTCAAATCTCATCTGACGGATGGAAATCCACCTTCAAGCCTTCCGGGAGCAGACGCAAGTCCCTCAGGAGAGGAGAAGAACCACCAACCGCTGGAGGTGCCCCAGGCTCTCAGGCCGTTTCCGCTGGAGAGCCGTGGCCAGCCCCAGGGAGTGTCACCGTGAGGAGCACTGCAGAGCGCGCCGGCCTCATCCCCTGCGGAGCCAGGGGCAGCAGCCGTAAGAAATGGGATGGATGCAGGGACGTTGCCAGGGCTCCCAGTGCTTTGGAGCACCCGCTAGACAGGCACAGGAAAGATTCTTGCCCTCAGGGTCGATCGGGCCGCGGGCATTTGGCCACTCCTGGAAGCCCCTGAGATGGCTCCAGGCTGAGGGAGAACAGGGCTTGGGCATCTCCTGGGAGGCGTGACCAGCCTGTGGGACGCGGAGGCAGGTCTTGCTCACCTGCTCAGGGAGTAGCCGATCGCCATTGCTGGGGTCAGGAAGGAATTTTCCCCCGGGGCACATTGGCGCTGGCCCGCGGGGGTTTTTTGCCTTCCTCTGCAGCACTGAGCATGACCACTTGTCAGGGCTCCTCCGGTCCCTTTTGGCCGGGTCACTGCCTGCTGCTCGTGCACCACGAAGGCGGCCTCTCGTGCCCTGCAGCTGGGGGGAGGGAGGCTTTTTTTCCCCCACGGTGAGCTAACCAGTGTCCCTGGGGGTTTTTTGCCTTCCTCTGCAGCGCTGAGCACGGCCCCTGGCCAGGGCTCCTTTGGGCCATGCTGGCCAGGTGCCTGCTGCTCCACGAAGATGGCCCTCGTGCCCCGCATCCGGGGGGAGGAACCTTTCTGGACTCCCAGGGTGGGCCCTCGGGTGCCCCCCGGGGGTTGCTGCTTCTCCTCTGTAGCACTGAGCACAGCCCCTTCTCAGGGCTCTTCTCAAATTTGGTGCAGGTACATTTGGGGGTGTTATGGATGCCAAGGTGAAAATTCATGTGAAAAGAGTTCACAAGCCGTGGCAAGTGTAATACCTTGGAAAATACCACGCACCTCCTGCTCGCTCCTCCTCTTTTAAAAGGGTGGCATCGGTCCTGCTCCTCCTCCTCCAGGTGCTCCCTCTTCAGGAAACAGGGACTACCTGGCCTGCTTTCCTGCTGCCACTTTGTCATCCTAAGCCAAACGTGGCATTGATCACAGTCTGTCCTTACAGACTGAAACAAACAATTGAGAAAAACAAGAGGAAAACTAATGAGAAAAAGAATATAAAAACAAGAAAAAGAAAAATTCAGAGCAAAAATAATCCTAAAAATAGCCATTCAAAGAGTTATAAAAATAGGTATAAAATAATTCCACATATACAATTATAAAAATAGAAAAATATAATTATAAAAATACCATGATAAAAATAGTTATAAAAATAATTACAAAAATAATTTCAAAGAAGGGGCAGGAACGACTGGGGGTTTTTTGGATTCCAAGGTGAAAATTCATGTGAAAAGAGATCACAAGCCTTGGCAGGTGTAATACCTTGGAAAATACCACGCACCTCCTGCTCGCTCCTCCTCTTTTAAAAGGGTGGCATCGGTCCTGCTCCTCCTTCTTCAGGTGCTCCCTCTTCAGGAAACAGGGACTACCTGGCCTGCTTTCCTGTGGCCACTTTGTCACGTTGCACTGACCATAGTCTGTCCTTACAGACTGAAACAAACAATTGAGAAAAACGAGAGGAAAACTAATGAGAAAAAGAATTTAAAAAAACAAGAAAAATAATAACCAATCAAAAGAAAAAATAATCCTAAAAATAAGCATTCAAATTGTTATAAAATTAGGTATAAAATAATGCCAAATATACAATTATAAAAATATAAATATATTATTATAAAATTAACACTATAAAAATAATTACAAATATAATTTCAAACATGTTGTTGGAATGTTTGGGGTTTTTTGGATGCCAAGGTGAAACAGACTGAAACAATTGAGAAAAACGAGAGGAAAACTAATGAGAAAAAGAATATAAAACAACAAGAAAAAGAATAGGAAATTAAGAGCAAAACTAATCCTAAAAATAGTCATACAAAGAGTTATAAAATTCGGTATAAGTCCAAATATACAATTATAATAATTATAAAAATAAAAAACCCCATAATTATAATACGATAAAAATAATTATAAAAATAATTACAAAAAATAATTTCAAACAAGGTGCAGGTACATTTGGGGGTTTTTTGGATGCCAAGGTAAAAATCCATGTGAAAAGAGTTCACAAGCCTTGGCAAGTGTAATACTTTGGAAAATACCACGCACCTCCTGCTCGCTCCTCCTCTTTTAAAAGGGTGGCATCGGTCCTGCTCCTCCTCCTCCAGGTGCTCCCTCTTCAGGAAACAGGGACTACCTGGCCTGCTTTCCTGCTGCCACTTTGTCATCCTAAGCCAAACGAGGCATTGATCATACTCCATCCTTACAGAATGAAACATTTAGAAACACAAGAGCAAAACTAATGATGAATATCAAAACCCACGAAAAAGAATATCAAATCAATAGCAAAAATAATTCAAAAAGTAGGCATTCAAAGAGTTATAAAAATAGGTATAAAATAATTCCACGTATACAGTTATAAAAATAGATAAATATAAAAATACCCTGACAAAAATAATTATAAAACTAATTACAAAAATAATTTCAAAGAAGGTGCAGGAACGTCTGGGGGTTTTTTGGATGCCAAGGTGAGAATTCTTGTGAAAAGAGTTCACAAGCCTTGGCAAGTATAATACCTTGGAACATACCACGCACCTTCTTCTCGAGAGCTCCTCCTCTTTTAAAAGTGTCTGATCACTCCTGCTCCTCATTCTTCAGATTCTCGCTCTTCAGGAAACAGGGACTACCTCAGAGCCTGCTTTCCTTCTGCCACCTTGTCATCCAAAGTCAAACGTGGCATTGATCATCGTTCTTTCTTACAGACTGAAACAAAGAATTTTGAAACACCAGAGCAAAACTAATGATAAAAAGAATAAAACCCCCCCTATCAAAACAATAAAAAATAAAGAGCAAAAATTCAACGAAAAATTTCCCTTCAAATAGTTATAAAAATAATGACAAGATATGCAAAACAGAAGACAAAAATATTAAAATATCCTTTTAAAAACAGAAAAAGATACTTATCAAAATTGAAAAACATCTTTTAAAAAATAATTCTAAACTAGGTGCAGGAACGTTTGGGGATTTTTGGATGCCAAGATGAAAATTCATGTGATAATAGTTCATTTCCCCCAAAAGTCACATTCTTCAGACTTTGCAGTTTGCTCTCAAGAGCACCTTCTCGCTGCATCAGTCACTGACCTGCTTTCCTCTTTCCGGCAAAGATGCATCTTAACCATCACATTCATGCATCTGTCCCTCCACACGAGACGCAGGGGAGTCGTGACTTTCTGTGGCTCTCGCTTCCCTTTGCCAGGCTTCCAGTGAAGGTTTTCCAAGCTAAACCGAGGATCGCATCAGCCCGCTCCTGGCTGCACATGTGCACCACGTTAACGCTTGTGAGCATCCGCTCTGAAACGGACTGAGAAAAATACAGTAAAATCCTGTTAGCGCTTGGAACCTTTGTGATGGGTGTCCTTGAAGGTGGCTTTAGAGCTGAAAGAGTCCTGACCTTTCCGGCAAATAACCGTCTCCTCGGGAGGGAAGGGAAATAGGGAAGGGAAAGGTGCTTCAGCTGCAAGAGACCTCACTTCCCTTTGCTCCAAACAGACGGGACGCAAGTCCTGCCCTTCTCCAGCTTTACAGGGCTGCTGCAGGAAATACTCTCCTGTAATTCCTGCTCCTGTCACGGAAAGAACTCTTCAGCTGCACCATTTGCACCTCCCTGTCTGGATTCACAAAGGAATCATGTGGCAATTCCTAGGAGCTATGAAGATGAATCAGAAAATCACACGGAAGAAACTAACAATCGCAGCCGAACAACATGGTCACAGAAAGAAGGAAATAGGGGCTCAGCTCTTGGAAGTTGTTCCTACACATCATGCTTGTATACTAATCCTCTGTCTGAGAGATCAACATGAGAGTAAATTCTCTTTCCACGATCTGTCTATGAGAGGACCCAAACTATTCTACTTTACCAGGTAACGTATAACCAATTCATTCCAAGGCG
Source organism: Athene noctua (assembly GCF_965140245.1). Lineage (NCBI taxonomy): Eukaryota > Metazoa > Chordata > Aves > Strigiformes > Strigidae > Athene > Athene noctua. The sequence goes on from NC_134038.1 coordinate 153,339,248, forward strand.
TCATCCTGAGGAAGAAAAGAACAAGAACAAGATTTCAGGCACTGAATATGATTAGAGGGAAGGAAGATTTTTGAAAGGATGAGAAGAAAAAAAGAAGCCTGGAACAAAACCCTTGAGAGAGCTTCTAAAGAACAGGGAGCATGTCAAAGGCAGATGAAACATGGAACCAGAAACCAGACAATTGTTTCTTCTCTGAGACTAGAACAAACTACCACTAGACAGATTATTTAAAGGTGAAAAAAGTGCTTTTTCCACATTGCAAATAAATAGTTAGCAAGACAAATGCCTCAGTGTGTGTGTGTGTGTCTTTCTATTTATTGCATGATTTTTGCACAAGTCTTTGCCCCATACCAGTAAAGAATTAAAGCAACGGCCCAACGTGCCTTCTGAAACCAAAACCTTGCATTCCAGCACGTCCAAGTTCCTCGCACAAGCATTGTGAAAGCGGTGAACTAAACAGCTACTTACGCTAGAGTCAGGATAAGCTACTGATATGAGATATTCTGGCAACAGGGAAGTGTCCCCTACCTTTCTTCCCCATCTGTGAACATACTACGCCTGGCAGAAGCCAGCCCTGCTGTGAGCAGGAGGTTGGGATCATTTTCAAAGTACGTTAAACCTGTGCACATTGAGACTGGTTGTATCCTGCAGGGGAGGCGCGCTGGAAACTTAGAAAAAGGAAAAAAACCCACTAAACCCCAAAGTTAAAAAGGCATTGTAACAAGGGAAGCCAAGCTTGAAAGGCCACCCTCGGCACATGGCGTTGCCAGTCCCTTCTCCTGGTACAGCAATGAGCAGCAACTGCTTGCAGGCATCAGCTAGCAGGCACCAGTGACAGGTGGTGCATTTGCTGCCAGGTTGAGAGAAGGCTGAAACACATCACCGAGAGAACTGAAGACAGGTATTTGTCCATTTCTCGGTCAGAATGAGCCTGGGATACACAGAGCTTTAGCCCTCTGTTCTTGCAATTGTCTTCAAAGTCGACACGTGATGGTGCTGCAGTCCACGTGCTGCAGAGCAGCCCTGGCTAAACAGCCCCCAGAAACTGTCTGCAAGAGGGGTTTCCACTGAGCTGTCACTGGACTAGTTCTCAGGATGTTAGCACCATTAGAGGCTAACAAAAGCCTGTGGCTGTTTGACAGGACATGCTTTCAGAGTGATCTGTCTTTCGCCTGGGCTAACACCTTTCTATCAGAGAAGCTTAGGAGATAAAAGCGGAGGAAAAGCAAGGAAACCAATAGAGTTTCCTCTTTTTACCATTAGCGAGTTTGTCAAGGGTACCAAACTGGGAGGTGCCGATGACTCTCCTGAAGGACAGGAGGCCTTGCAGAAGGAGCACTGGCCAGTCATCGATGGGGTGAAATTTAACAACGCCAAAGACCGGATTTTGCACCTGGCACGGCGCTATGGCAGGCACAAGCATACCTGGGAGAGGAGTGGCTGGAGAGCATCCCTGCAGAAAGGGATGCAGGGGCGCTGGCTGACAGCAGGCTCAGCGCGAGCCAGCAGCGTGCGCCCTGGCAGCCAAGAGGGCAAACGGCACCCGGGGCTGCATCAAAGACGGCAGAAGCGGCCGGGCAAAAGAGGGGATTATCCCGCTGTATTCAGCGTTGGTGCGGCCTCACCTTGAGCGCTGTTGTCAGTTCTGGGCCCCACAATCTGAGAAGGATGTGAAGGTCCTTGAATGTGTCCAGAGGAGGGGCAACCAAGCTGGTGAAAGGGCTGGAAGGAATGTCCTGTGAGGAGCAGCTGGGCACTTGGCGTTTGTCTAGTTTGGTGAGGAGGAGGCTAAGGGGGGACCTCATTGCTCTCTACAGCTTCCTGAGGAGGGCAAGGGCAGGGGGAGGTGCTGAGCTCTTCTCCCTGGTGTCCAGGGAGAGGCTGTGTGGGAATGCTTCCAAGCTGCACCAGGGGAGCTTTAGGGTGGACATTAGCATGCATTTCTTTACCAGCACTCTATGGGGATGCCCTTAGTACAGCCAGAGTTCATTCTGTCAGGGTGTGCTATTTCAGCACCTCTTGGCCTTGCAGGGCCCACGCAAAGAGGAAGGCATGCTCTGAAGATGCACTGCCTTGGAGTGCTTCGTTTCCAAGCGTGACTCACAATGCAGGTTTTAGCTGACCGAGTAGACAGGGTTGCAAGTCCTGGCTCCTGACAGGCTGTCTTCTTCCTAACAGCCTCTGGAGAGGGGGCACTCCTGGCAAGGGAACTCATCTCTAGCCTCCCTCTGCCTGCTGCTCCAGCAGAGCCACGTCTGCACAGGGGCGAGGGCCTGTCTCTTCACACCTGGCTGGCATCCAAACGTTGGGATTCTTGCGCTGAGTCGACATAGCCTGGCAGCTTTCTGCCCTCATTTCACTACTTTTGCAGACCGATTCATGACCAGGCATGTGCTGGAGGATTGTTTTATATCTTGCCGTTTATTAATTTAAAAGAAACCCACAAAAAGCAGCTCCTTTGCAGCTGAATAACCTCATCAGGAACTTCATCCCCCCCACCACTGCAGGTGGTTTCAGCTGTGCCCAGCGCATGGCCACCAAGGGCAGGGACAGCCCCTGGGCCTCCTGGGCACAGCGACTGCCTCGGGGCGGGCACCCCAAGGTCTTCCTCCGAAGGGGGCTGGGCGGGGATGCGCACGGGGGGCCCTGTCAGTCACCCCCAGGTCACACTGCCACGCCCAGGTCACACTGCCACGCCCATGGCACACTGCCACCCCTACGTCACAATGCCATCCATGGCAACGCAGCCGTTGCCGTGCGCCGGGGCAGTATAAAAGGGGGCACCCGCCAGGGTCCAGCTGCCAGAGCTGACCGGGGGCAGCCCGAAGACATCTGAGAGGAAGCCCTTGAGGAGAGCGGGGGATTACTGGCAGGGGGCTGAGGGAGGAAGACTGGAGCCTGGTCGAGGCTGTGGAGGTTCTCTGCTGCAAGGCCAGCTGCTGGCACGGCCACATTCAAATCTCATCTGACGGATGGAAATCCACCTTCAAGCCTTCCGGGAGCAGACGCAAGTCCCTCAGGAGAGGAGAAGAACCACCAACCGCTGGAGGTGCCCCAGGCTCTCAGGCCGTTTCCGCTGGAGAGCCGTGGCCAGCCCCAGGGAGTGTCACCGTGAGGAGCACTGCAGAGCGCGCCGGCCTCATCCCCTGCGGAGCCAGGGGCAGCAGCCGTAAGAAATGGGATGGATGCAGGGACGTTGCCAGGGCTCCCAGTGCTTTGGAGCACCCGCTAGACAGGCACAGGAAAGATTCTTGCCCTCAGGGTCGATCGGGCCGCGGGCATTTGGCCACTCCTGGAAGCCCCTGAGATGGCTCCAGGCTGAGGGAGAACAGGGCTTGGGCATCTCCTGGGAGGCGTGACCAGCCTGTGGGACGCGGAGGCAGGTCTTGCTCACCTGCTCAGGGAGTAGCCGATCGCCATTGCTGGGGTCAGGAAGGAATTTTCCCCCGGGGCACATTGGCGCTGGCCCGCGGGGGTTTTTTGCCTTCCTCTGCAGCACTGAGCATGACCACTTGTCAGGGCTCCTCCAGTCCCTTTTGGCCGGGTCACTGCCTGCTGCTCGTGCACCACGAAGGCGGCCTCTCGTGCCCTGCAGCTGGGGGGAGGGAGGCTTTTTTTCCCCCACGGTGAGCTAACCAGTGTCCCTGGGGGTTTTTTGCCTTCCTCTGCAGCGCTGAGCACGGCCCCTGGCCAGGGCTCCTTTGGGCCATGCTGGCCAGGTGCCTGCTGCTCCACGAAGATGGCCCTCGTGCCCCGCATCCGGGGGGAGGAACCTTTCTGGACTCCCAGGGTGGGCCCTCGGGTGCCCCCCGGGGGTTGCTGCTTCTCCTCTGTAGCACTGAGCACAGCCCCTTCTCAGGGCTCTTCTCAAATTTGGTGCAGGTACATTTGGGGGTGTTATGGATGCCAAGGTGAAAATTCATGTGAAAAGAGTTCACAAGCCGTGGCAAGTGTAATACCTTGGAAAATACCACGCACCTCCTGCTCGCTCCTCCTCTTTTAAAAGGGTGGCATCGGTCCTGCTCCTCCTCCTCCAGGTGCTCCCTCTTCAGGAAACAGGGACTACCTGGCCTGCTTTCCTGCTGCCACTTTGTCATCCTAAGCCAAACGTGGCATTGATCACAGTCTGTCCTTACAGACTGAAACAAACAATTGAGAAAAACAAGAGGAAAACTAATGAGAAAAAGAATATAAAAACAAGAAAAAGAAAAATTCAGAGCAAAAATAATCCTAAAAATAGCCATTCAAAGAGTTATAAAAATAGGTATAAAATAATTCCACATATACAATTATAAAAATAGAAAAATATAATTATAAAAATACCATGATAAAAATAGTTATAAAAATAATTACAAAAATAATTTCAAAGAAGGGGCAGGAACGACTGGGGGTTTTTTGGATTCCAAGGTGAAAATTCATGTGAAAAGAGATCACAAGCCTTGGCAGGTGTAATACCTTGGAAAATACCACGCACCTCCTGCTCGCTCCTCCTCTTTTAAAAGGGTGGCATCGGTCCTGCTCCTCCTTCTTCAGGTGCTCCCTCTTCAGGAAACAGGGACTACCTGGCCTGCTTTCCTGTGGCCACTTTGTCACGTTGCACTGACCATAGTCTGTCCTTACAGACTGAAACAAACAATTGAGAAAAACGAGAGGAAAACTAATGAGAAAAAGAATTTAAAAAAACAAGAAAAATAATAACCAATCAAAAGAAAAAATAATCCTAAAAATAAGCATTCAAATTGTTATAAAATTAGGTATAAAATAATGCCAAATATACAATTATAAAAATATAAATATATTATTATAAAATTAACACTATAAAAATAATTACAAATATAATTTCAAACATGTTGTTGGAATGTTTGGGGTTTTTTGGATGCCAAGGTGAAACAGACTGAAACAATTGAGAAAAACGAGAGGAAAACTAATGAGAAAAAGAATATAAAACAACAAGAAAAAGAATAGGAAATTAAGAGCAAAACTAATCCTAAAAATAGTCATACAAAGAGTTATAAAATTCGGTATAAGTCCAAATATACAATTATAATAATTATAAAAATAAAAAACCCCATAATTATAATACGATAAAAATAATTATAAAAATAATTACAAAAAATAATTTCAAACAAGGTGCAGGTACATTTGGGGGTTTTTTGGATGCCAAGGTAAAAATCCATGTGAAAAGAGTTCACAAGCCTTGGCAAGTGTAATACTTTGGAAAATACCACGCACCTCCTGCTCGCTCCTCCTCTTTTAAAAGGGTGGCATCGGTCCTGCTCCTCCTCCTCCAGGTGCTCCCTCTTCAGGAAACAGGGACTACCTGGCCTGCTTTCCTGCTGCCACTTTGTCATCCTAAGCCAAACGAGGCATTGATCATACTCCATCCTTACAGAATGAAACATTTAGAAACACAAGAGCAAAACTAATGATGAATATCAAAACCCACGAAAAAGAATATCAAATCAATAGCAAAAATAATTCAAAAAGTAGGCATTCAAAGAGTTATAAAAATAGGTATAAAATAATTCCACGTATACAGTTATAAAAATAGATAAATATAAAAATACCCTGACAAAAATAATTATAAAACTAATTACAAAAATAATTTCAAAGAAGGTGCAGGAACGTCTGGGGGTTTTTTGGATGCCAAGGTGAGAATTCTTGTGAAAAGAGTTCACAAGCCTTGGCAAGTATAATACCTTGGAACATACCACGCACCTTCTTCTCGAGAGCTCCTCCTCTTTTAAAAGTGTCTGATCACTCCTGCTCCTCATTCTTCAGATTCTCGCTCTTCAGGAAACAGGGACTACCTCAGAGCCTGCTTTCCTTCTGCCACCTTGTCATCCAAAGTCAAACGTGGCATTGATCATCGTTCTTTCTTACAGACTGAAACAAAGAATTTTGAAACACCAGAGCAAAACTAATGATAAAAAGAATAAAACCCCCCCTATCAAAACAATAAAAAATAAAGAGCAAAAATTCAACGAAAAATTTCCCTTCAAATAGTTATAAAAATAATGACAAGATATGCAAAACAGAAGACAAAAATATTAAAATATCCTTTTAAAAACAGAAAAAGATACTTATCAAAATTGAAAAACATCTTTTAAAAAATAATTCTAAACTAGGTGCAGGAACGTTTGGGGATTTTTGGATGCCAAGATGAAAATTCATGTGATAATAGTTCATTTCCCCCAAAAGTCACATTCTTCAGACTTTGCAGTTTGCTCTCAAGAGCACCTTCTCGCTGCATCAGTCACTGACCTGCTTTCCTCTTTCCGGCAAAGATGCATCTTAACCATCACATTCATGCATCTGTCCCTCCACACGAGACGCAGGGGAGTCGTGACTTTCTGTGGCTCTCGCTTCCCTTTGCCAGGCTTCCAGTGAAGGTTTTCCAAGCTAAACCGAGGATCGCATCAGCCCGCTCCTGGCTGCACATGTGCACCACGTTAACGCTTGTGAGCATCCGCTCTGAAACGGACTGAGAAAAATACAGTAAAATCCTGTTAGCGCTTGGAACCTTTGTGATGGGTGTCCTTGAAGGTGGCTTTAGAGCTGAAAGAGTCCTGACCTTTCCGGCAAATAACCGTCTCCTCGGGAGGGAAGGGAAATAGGGAAGGGAAAGGTGCTTCAGCTGCAAGAGACCTCACTTCCCTTTGCTCCAAACAGACGGGACGCAAGTCCTGCCCTTCTCCAGCTTTACAGGGCTGCTGCAGGAAATACTCTCCTGTAATTCCTGCTCCTGTCACGGAAAGAACTCTTCAGCTGCACCATTTGCACCTCCCTGTCTGGATTCACAAAGGAATCATGTGGCAATTCCTAGGAGCTATGAAGATGAATCAGAAAATCACACGGAAGAAACTAACAATCGCAGCCGAACAACATGGTCACAGAAAGAAGGAAATAGGGGCTCAGCTCTTGGAAGTTGTTCCTACACATCATGCTTGTATACTAATCCTCTGTCTGAGAGATCAACATGAGAGTAAATTCTCTTTCCACGATCTGTCTATGAGAGGACCCAAACTATTCTACTTTACCAGGTAACGTATAACCAATTCATTCCAAGGCGTCATCCTGAGGAAGAAAAGAACAAGAACAAGATTTCAGGCACTGAATATGATTAGAGGGAAGGAAGATTTTTGAAAGGATGAGAAGAAAAAAAGAAGCCTGGAACAAAACCCTTGAGAGAGCTTCTAAAGAACAGGGAGCATGTCAAAGGCAGATGAAACATGGAACCAGAAACCAGACAATTGTTTCTTCTCTGAGACTAGAACAAACTACCACTAGACAGATTATTTAAAGGTGAAAAAAGTGCTTTTTCCACATTGCAAATAAATAGTTAGCAAGACAAATGCCTCAGTGTGTGTGTGTGTGTCTTTCTATTTATTGCATGATTTTTGCACAAGTCTTTGCCCCATACCAGTAAAGAATTAAAGCAACGGCCCAACGTGCCTTCTGAAACCAAAACCTTGCATTCCAGCACGTCCAAGTTCCTCGCACAAGCATTGTGAAAGCGGTGAACTAAACAGCTACTTACGCTAGAGTCAGGATAAGCTACTGATATGAGATATTCTGGCAACAGGGAAGTGTCCCCTACCTTTCTTCCCCATCTGTGAACATACTACGCCTGGCAGAAGCCAGCCCTGCTGTGAGCAGGAGGTTGGGATCATTTTCAAAGTACGTTAAACCTGTGCACATTGAGACTGGTTGTATCCTGCAGGGGAGGCGCGCTGGAAACTTAGAAAAAGGAAAAAAACCCACTAAACCCCAAAGTTAAAAAGGCATTGTAACAAGGGAAGCCAAGCTTGAAAGGCCACCCTCGGCACATGGCGTTGCCAGTCCCTTCTCCTGGTACAGCAATGAGCAGCAACTGCTTGCAGGCATCAGCTAGCAGGCACCAGTGACAGGTGGTGCATTTGCTGCCAGGTTGAGAGAAGGCTGAAACACATCACCGAGAGAACTGAAGACAGGTATTTGTCCATTTCTCGGTCAGAATGAGCCTGGGATACACAGAGCTTTAGCACTCTGTTCCTGCAATTGTCTTCAAAGTCGACACGTGATGGTGCTGCAGTCCACGTGCTGCAGAGCAGCCCTGGCTAAACAGTCCCCAGAAACTGTCTGCAAGAGGGGTTTCCACTGAGCTGTCACTGGACTAGTTCTCAGGATGTTAGCACCATTAGAGGCTAACAAAAGCCTGTGGCTGTTTGACAGGACATGCTTTCAGAGTGATCTGTCTTTCGCCTGGGCTAACACCTTTCTATCAGAGAAGCTTAGGAGATAGAAGTGGAGGAAAAGCAAGGAAACCAATAGTTTCCTCTTTTTACCATTAGCGAGTTTGTCAAGGGTACCAAACTGGGAGGTGCCGATGACTCTCCTGAAGGACAGGAGGCCTTGCAGAAGGAGCACTGGCCAGTCATCGATGGGGTGAAATTTAACAACGCCAAAGACCGGATTCTGCACCTGTCACGGCGCTATGGCAGGCACAAGCATACCTGGGAGAGGAGTGGCTGGAGAGCATCCCTGCAGAAAGGGATGCAGGGGCGCTGGCTGACAGCAGGCTCAGCGCGAGCCAGCAGCGTGCGCCCTGGCAGCCAAGAGGGCAAACGGCACCCGGGGCTGCATCAAAGACGGCAGAAGCGGCCGGGCAAAAGAGGGGATTATCCCGCTGTATTCAGCGTTGGTGCGGCCTCACCTTGAGCGCTGTTGTCAGTTCTGGGCCCCACAATCTGAGAAGGATGTGAAGGTCCTTGAATGTGTCCAGAGGAGGGGCAACCAAGCCGGTGAAAGGGCTGGAAGGAATGTCCTGTGAGGAGCAGCTGGGCACTTGGCCTTTGTCTAGTCTGGTGAGGAGGAGGCTGAGGGGGGACCTCATTGCTCTCTACAGCTTCCTGAGGAGGGCAAGGGCAGGGGGAGGTGCTGAGCTCTTCTCCCTGGTGTCCAGGGAGAGGCTGTGTGGGAATGCTTCCAAGCTGCACCAGGGGAGCTTTAGGGTGGACATTAGCATGCATTTCTTTACCAGCACTCTATGGGGATGCCCTTAGTACAGCCAGAGTTCATTCTGTCAGGGTGTGCTATTTCAGCACCTCTTGGCCTTGCAGGGCCCACGCAAAGAGGAAGGCATGCTCTGAAGATGCACTGCCTTGGAGTGCTTCGTTTCCAAGCGTGACTCACAATGCAGGTTTTAGCTGACCGAGTAGACAGGGTTGCAAGTCCTGGCTCCTGACAGGCTGTCTTCTTCCTAACAGCCTCTGGAGAGGGGGCACTCCTGGCAAGGGAACTCATCTCTAGCCTCCCTCTGCCTGCTGCTCCAGCAGAGCCACGTCTGCACAGGGGCGAGGGCTTGTCTCTTCACACCTGGCTGGCATCCAAACGTTGGGATTCTTGCGCTGAGTCGACATAGCCTGGCAGCTTTCTGCCCTCATTTCACTACTTTTGCAGACCGATTCATGACCAGGCATGTGCTGGAGGATTGTTTTATATCTTGCCGTTTATTAATTTAAAAGAAACCCACAAAAAGCAGCTCCTTTGCAGCTGAATAACCTCATCAGGAACTTCATCCCCCCCACCACTGCAGGTGGTTTCAGCTGTGCCCAGCGCATGGCCACCAAGGGCAGGGACAGCCCCTGGGCCTCCTGGGCACAGCGACTGCCTCGGGGCGGGCACCCCAAGGGCTTCCTCCGAAGGGGGCTGGGCGGGGATGCGCACGGGGGGCCCTGTCAGTCACCCCCAGGTCACACTGCCACGCCCAGGTCACACTGCCACCCCTACGTCACAATGCGACCCCTACGTCACAATGCCATCCATGGCAACGCAGCCGTTGCCGTGCGCCGGGGCAGTATAAAAGGGGGCACCCGCCAGGGTCCAGCTGCCAGAGCTGACCGGGGGCAGCCCGAAGACATCTGAGAGGAAGCCCTTGAGGAGAGCGGGGGATTACTGGCAGGGGGCTGAGGGAGGAAGACTGGAGCCTGGTCGAGGCTGTGGAGGTTCTCTGCTGCAAGGCCAGCTGCTGGCACGGCCACATTCAAATCTCATCTGATGCATGGAAATCCACCTTCAAGCCTTCCGGGAGCAGACGCAAGTCCCTCAGGAGAGGAGAAGAACCACCAACCGCTGGAGGTGCCCCAGGCTCTCAGGCCGTTTCCGCTGGAGAGCCGTGGCCAGCCCCAGGGAGTGCCGCCGTGAGGAGCACTGCAGAGCGCGCCGGCCTCATCCCCTGCGGAGCCAGGGGCAGCAGCCGTAAGAAATGGGATGGATGCAGGGACGTTGCCAGGGCTCCCAGTGCTTTGGAGCACCCGCTAGACAGGCACAGGAAAGATTCTTGCCCTCAGGGTCGATCGGGCCGCGGGCATTTGGCCACTCCTGGAAGCCCCTGAGATGGCTCCAGGCTGAGGGAGAACAGGGCTTGGGCATCTCCTGGGAGGCGTGACCAGCCTGTGGGACGCGGAGGCAGGTCTTGCTCACCTGCTCAGGGAGTAGCCGATCGCCATTGCTGGGGTCAGGAAGGAATTTTCCCCCGGGGCACATTGGCGCTGGCCCGCGGGGGTTTTTTGCCTTCCTCTGCAGCACTGAGCATGACCACTTGTCAGGGCTCCTCCAGTCCCTTTTGGCCGGGTCACTGCCTGCTGCTCGTGCACCACGAAGGCGGCCTCTCGTGCCCTGCAGCTGGGGGGAGGGAGGCTTTTTTTCCCCCACGGTGAGCTAACCAGTGTCCCTGGGGGTTTTTTGCCTTCCTCTGCAGCGCTGAGCACGGCCCCTGGCCAGGGCTCCTTTGGGCCATGCTGGCCAGGTGCCTGCTGCTCCACGAAGATGGCCCTCGTGCCCCGCATCCGGGGGGAGGAACCTTTCTGGACTCCCAGGGTGGGCCCTCGGGTGCCCCCCGGGGGTTGCTGCTTCTCCTCTGTAGCACTGAGCACAGCCCCTTCTCAGGGCTCTTCTCAAATTTGGTGCAGGTACATTTGGGGGTTTTATGGATGCCAAGGTGAAAATTCATGTGAAAAGAGTTCACAAGCCTTGGCAAGTGTAATACCTTGGAAAATACCACGCACCTCCTGCTCGCTCCTCCTCTTTTAAAAGGGTGGCATCGGTCCTGCTCCTCCTCCTCCAGGTGCTCCCTCTTCAGGAAACAGGGACTACCTGGCCTGCTTTCCTGCTGCCACTTTGTCATCCTAAGCCAAACGTGGCATTGATCACAGTCTGTCCTTACAGACTGAAACAAACAATTGAGAAAAACAAGAGGAAAACTAATGAGAAAAAGAATATAAAAACAAGAAAAAGAAAAATTCAGAGCAAAAATAATCCTAAAAATAGCCATTCAAAGAGTTATAAAAATAGGTATAAAATAATTCCACATATACAATTATAAAAATAGAAAAATATAAAAATACCATGATAAAAATAGTTATAAAAATAATTACAAAAATAATTTCAAAGAAGGGGCAGGAACGACTGGGGGTTTTTTGGATTCCAAGGTGAAAATTCATGTGAAAAGAGATCACAAGCCTTGGCAGGTGTAATACCTTGGAAAATACCATGCACCTCCTGCTCGCTCCTCTTTTAAAAGGGTGGCATCGGTCCTGCTCCTCCTTCTTCAGGTGCTCCCTCTTCAGGAAACAGGGACTACCTGGCCTGCTTTCCTGTGGCCACTTTGTCACGTTGCACTGACCATAGTCTGTCCTTACAGACTGAAACAAACAATTGAGAAAAACGAGAGGAAAACTAATGAGAAAAAGAATTTAAAAAAACAAGAAAAATAATAACCAATCAAAAGAAAAAATAATCCTAAAAATAAGCATTCAAATTGTTATAAAATTAGGTATAAAATAATGCCAAATATACAATTATAAAAATATAAATATATTATTATAAAATTAACACTATAAAAATAATTACAAATATAATTTCAAACATGTTGTTGGAATGTTTGGGGTTTTTTGGATGCCAAGGTGAAAATCCATGTGAAAAGAGTTCTTACAGACTGAAACAATTGAGAAAAACGAGAGGAAAACTAATGAGAAAAAGAATTTAAACAAACAAGAAAAATAATAACCAATCAAAAGAAAAAATAATCCTAAAAATAAGCATCCAAATTGTTATAAAAATAGGTATAAAATAATGCCAAATATACAATTATAAAAATATAAATATATTATTATAAAATTAACACTATAAAAATAATTACAAATATAATTTCAAACATGTTGTTGGAATGTTTGGGGTTTTTTGGATGCCAAGGTGAAAATCCATGTGAAAAGAGTTCTTACAGACTGAAACAATTGAGAAAAACGAGAGGAAAACTAATGAGAAAAAGAATATAAAACAACAAGAAAAAGAATAGGAAATTAAGAGCAAAACTAATCCTAAAAATAGTCATACAAAGAGTTATAAAATTCGGTATAAGTCCAAATATACAATTATAATAATTATAAAAATAAAAAACCCCATAATTATAATACGATAAAAATAATTATAAAAATAATTACAAAAAATAATTTCAAACAAGGTGCAGGTACATTTGGGGGTTTTTTGGATGCCAAGGTAAAAATCCATGTGAAAAGAGTTCACAAGCCTTGGCAAGTGTAATACTTTGGAAAATACCACGCACCTCCTGCTCGCTCCTCCTCTTTTAAAAGGGTGGCATCGGTCCTGCTCCTCCTCCTCCAGGTGCTCCCTCTTCAGGAAACAGGGACTACCTGGCCTGCTTTCCTGCTGCCACTTTGTCATCCTAAGCCAAACGAGGCATTGATCATACTCCATCCTTACAGAATGAAACATTTAGAAACACAAGAGCAAAACTAATGATGAATATCAAAACCCACGAAAAAGAATATCAAATCAATAGCAAAAATAATTCAAAAAGTAGGCATTCAAAGAGTTATAAAAATAGGTATAAAATAATTCCACGTATACAGTTATAAAAATAGATAAATATAAAAATACCCTGACAAAAATAATTATAAAACTAATTACAAAAATAATTTCAAAGAAGGTGCAGGAACGTCTGGGGGTTTTTTGGATGCCAAGGTGAGAATTCTTGTGAAAAGAGTTCACAAGCCTTGGCAAGTATAATACCTTGGAACATACCACGCACCTTCTTCTCGAGAGCTCCTCCTCTTTTAAAAGTGTCTGATCACTCCTGCTCCTCATTCTTCAGATTCTCGCTCTTCAGGAAACAGGGACTACCTCAGAGCCTGCTTTCCTTCTGCCACCTTGTCATCCAAAGTCAAACGTGGCATTGATCATCGTTCTTTCTTACAGACTGAAACAAAGAATTTTGAAACACCAGAGCAAAACTAATGATAAAAAGAATAAAACCCCCCCTATCAAAACAATAAAAAATAAAGAGCAAAAATTCAACGAAAAATTTCCCTTCAAATAGTTATAAAAATAATGACAAGATATGCAAAACAGAAGACAAAAATATTAAAATATCCTTTTAAAAACAGAAAAAGATACTTATCAAAATTGAAAAACATCTTTTAAAAAATAATTCTAAACTAGGTGCAGGAACGTTTGGGGATTTTTGGATGCCAAGATGAAAATTCATGTGATAATAGTTCATTTCCCCCAAAAGTCACATTCTTCAGACTTTGCAGTTTGCTCTCAAGAGCACCTTCTCGCTGCATCAGTCACTGACCTGCTTTCCTCTTTCCGGCAAAGATGCATCTTAACCATCACATTCACGCATCTGTCCCTCCACACGAGACGCAGGGGAGTCGTGACTTTCTGTGGCTCTCGCTTCCCTTTGCCAGGCTTCCAGTGAAGGTTTTCCAAGCTAAACCGAGGATCGCATCAGCCCGCTCCTGGCTGCACATGTGCACCACGTTAACGCTTGTGAGCATCCGCTCTGAAACGGACTGAGAAAAATACAGTAAAATCCTGTTAGCGCTTGGAACCTTTGTGATGGGTGTCCTTGAAGGTGGCTTTAGAGCTGAAAGAGTCCTGACCTTTCCGGCAAATAACCGTCTCCTCGGGAGGGAAGGGAAATAGGGAAGGGAAAGGTGCTTCAGCTGCAAGAGACCTCACTTCCCTTTGCTCCAAACAGACGGGACGCAAGTCCTGCCCTTCTCCAGCTTTACAGGGCTGCGGCAGGAAATACTCTCCTGTAATTCCTGCTCCTGTCACGGAAAGAACTCTTCAGCTGCACCATTTGCACCTCCCTGTCTGGATTCACAAAGGAATCATGTGGCAATTCCTAGGAGCTATGAAGATGAATCAGAAAATCACACGGAAGAAACTAACAATCGCAGCCGAACAACATGGTCACAGAAAGAAGGAAATAGGGGCTCAGCTCTTGGAAGTTGTTCCTACACATCATGCTTGTATACTAATCCTCTGTCTGAGAGATCAACATGAGAGTAAATTCTCTTTCCACGATCTGTCTATGAGAGGACCCAAACTATTCTACTTTACCAGGTAACGTATAACCAATTCATTCCAAGGCGTCATCCTGAGGAAGAAAAGAACAAGAACAAGATTTCAGGCACTGAATATGATTAGAGGGAAGGAAGATTTTTGAAAGGATGAGAAGAAAAAAAGAAGCCTGGAACAAAACCCTTGAGAGAGCTTCTAAAGAACAGGGAGCATGTCAAAGGCAGATGAAACATGGAACCAGAAACCAGACAATTGTTTCTTCTCTGAGACTAGAACAAACTACCACTAGACAGATTATTTAAAGGTGAAAAAAGTGCTTTTTCCACATTGCAAATAAATAGTTAGCAAGACAAATGCCTCAGTGTGTGTGTGTGTGTCTTTCTATTTATTGCATGATTTTTGCACAAGTCTTTGCCCCATACCAGTAAAGAATTAAAGCAACGGCCCAACGTGCCTTCTGAAACCAAAACCTTGCATTCCAGCACGTCCAAGTTCCTCGCACAAGCATTGTGAAAGCGCTGAACTAAACAGCTACTTACGCTAGAGTCAGGATAAGCTACTGATATGAGATATTCTGGCAACAGGGAAGTGTCCCCTACCTTTCTTCCCCATCTGTGAACATACTACGCCTGGCAGAAGCCAGCCCTGCTGTGAGCAGGAGGTTGGGATCATTTTCAAAGTACGTTAAACCTGTGCACATTGAGACTGGTTGTATCCTGCAGGGGAGGCGCGCTGGAAACTTAGAAAAAGGAAAAAAACCCACTAAACCCCAAAGTTAAAAAGGCATTGTAACAAGGGAAGCCAAGCTTGAAAGGCCACCCTCGGCACATGGCGTTGCCAGTCCCTTCTCCTGGTACAGCAATGAGCAGCAACTGCTTGCAGGCATCAGCTAGCAGGCACCAGTGACAGGTGGTGCATTTGCTGCCAGGTTGAGAGAAGGCTGAAACACATCACCGAGAGAACTGAAGACAGGTATTTGTCCATTTCTCGGTCAGAATGAGCCTGGGATACACAGAGCTTTAGCACTCTGTTCCTGCAATTGTCTTCAAAGTCGACACGTGATGGTGCTGCAGTCCACGTGCTGCAGAGCAGCCCTGGCTAAACAGCCCCCAGAAACTGTCTGCAAGAGGGGTTTCCACTGAGCTGTCACTGGACTAGTTCTAAGGATGTTAGCACCATTAGAGGCTAACAAAAGCCTGTGGCTGTTTGACAGGACATGCTTTCAGAGTGATCTGTCTTTCGCCTGGGCTAACACCTTTCTATCAGAGAAGCTTAGGAGATAGAAGTGGAGGAAAAGCAAGGAAACCAATAGTTTCCTCTTTTTACCATTAGCGAGTTTGTCAAGGGTACCAAACTGGGAGGTGCCGATGACTCTCCTGAAGGACAGGAGGCCTTGCAGAAGGAGCACTGGCCAGTCATCGATGGGGTGAAATTTAACAACGCCAAAGACCGGATTCTGCACCTGTCACGGCGCTATGGCAGGCACAAGCATACCTGGGAGAGGAGTGGCTGGAGAGCATCCCTGCAGAAAGGGATGCAGGGGCGCTGGCTGACAGCAGGCTCAGCGCGAGCCAGCAGCGTGCGCCCTGGCAGCCAAGAGGGCAAACGGCACCCGGGGCTGCATCAAAGACGGCAGAAGCGGCCGGGCAAAAGAGGGGATTATCCCGCTGAATTCAGCGTTGGTGCGGCCTCACCTTGAGCGCTGTTGTCAGTTCTGGGCCCCACAATCTGAGAAGGATGTGAAGGTCCTTGAATGTGTCCAGAGGAGGGGCAACCAAGCTGGTGAAAGGGCTGGAAGGAATGTCCTGTGAGGAGCAGCTGGGCACTTGGCCTTTGTCTAGTCTGGTGAGGAGGAGGCTGAGGGGGGACCTCATTGCTCTCTACAGCTTCCTGAGGAGGGCAAGGGCAGGGGGAGGTGCTGAGCTCTTCTCCCTGGTGTCCAGGGAGAGGCTGTGTGGGAATGCTTCCAAGCTGCACCAGGGGAGCTTTAGGGTGGACATTAGCATGCATTTCTTTACCAGCACTCTATGGGGATGCCCTTAGTACAGCCAGAGTTCATTCTGTCAGGGTGTGCTATTTCAGCACCTCTTGGCCTTGCAGGGCCCACGCAAAGAGGAAGGCATGCTCTGAAGATGCACTGCCTTGGAGTGCTTCGTTTCCAAGCGTGACTCACAATGCAGGTTTTAGCTGACCGAGTAGACAGGGTTGCAAGTCCTGGCTCCTGACAGGCTGTCTTCTTCCTAACAGCCTCTGGAGAGGGGGCACTCCTGGCAAGGGAACTCATCTCTAGCCTCCCTCTGCCTGCTGCTCCAGCAGAGCCACGTCTGCACAGGGGCGAGGGCTTGTCTCTTCACACCTGGCTGGCATCCAAACGTTGGGATTCTTGCGCTGAGTCGACATAGCCTGGCAGCTTTCTGCCCTCATTTCACTACTTTTGCAGACCGATTCATGACCAGGCATGTGCTGGAGGATTGTTTTATATCTTGCCGTTTATTAATTTAAAAGAAACCCACAAAAAGCAGCTCCTTTGCAGCTGAATAACCTCATCAGGAACTTCATCCCCCCCACCACTGCAGGTGGTTTCAGCTGTGCCCAGCGCATGGCCACCAAGGGCAGGGACAGCCCCTGGGCCTCCTGGGCACAGCGACTGCCTCGGGGCGGGCACCCCAAGGGCTTCCTCCGAAGGGGGCTGGGCGGGGATGCGCACGGGGGGCCCTGTCAGTCACCCCCAGGTCACACTGCCACGCCCAGGTCACACTGCCACGCCCATGGCACACTGCCACCCCTACGTCACAATGCCATCCATGGCAACGCAGCCGTTGCCGTGCGCCGGGGCAGTATAAAAGGGGGCACCCGCCAGGGTCCAGCTGCCAGAGCTGACCGGGGGCAGCCCGAAGACATCTGAGAGGAAGCCCTTGAGGAGAGCGGGGGATTACTGGCAGGGGGCTGAGGGAGGAAGACTGGAGCCTGGTCGAGGCTGTGGAGGTTCTCTGCTGCAAGGCCAGCTGCTGGCACGGCCACATTCAAATCTCATCTGATGCATGGAAATCCACCTTCAAGCCTTCCGGGAGCAGACGCAAGTCCCTCAGGAGAGGAGAAGAACCACCAACCGCTGGAGGTGCCCCAGGCTCTCAGGCCGTTTCCGCTGGAGAGCCGTGGCCAGCCCCAGGGAGTGTCGCCGTGAGGAGCACTGCAGAGCGCGCCGGCCTCATCCCCTGCGGAGCCAGGGGCAGCAGCCGTAAGAAATGGGATGGATGCAGGGACGTTGCCAGGGCTCCCAGTGCTTTGGAGCACCCGCTAGACAGGCACAGGAAAGATTCTTGCCCTCAGGGTCGATCGGGCCGCGGGCATTTGGCCACTCCTGGAAGCCCCTGAGATGGCTCCAGGCTGAGGGAGAACAGGGCTTGGGCATCTCCTGGGAGGCGTGACCAGCCTGTGGGACGCGGAGGCAGGTCTTGCTCACCTGCTCAGGGAGTAGCCGATCGCCATTGCTGGGGTCAGGAAGGAATTTTCCCCCGGGGCACATTGGCGCTGGCCCGCGGGGGTTTTTTGCCTTCCTCTGCAGCACTGAGCATGACCACTTGTCAGGGCTCCTCCAGTCCCTTTTGGCCGGGTCACTGCCTGCTGCTCGTGCACCACGAAGGCGGCCTCTCGTGCCCTGCAGCTGGGGGGAGGGAGGCTTTTTTTCCCCCACGGTGAGCTAACCAGTGTCCCTGGGGGTTTTTTGCCTTCCTCTGCAGCGCTGAGCACGGCCCCTGGCCAGGGCTCCTTTGGGCCATGCTGGCCAGGTGCCTGCTGCTCCACGAAGATGGCCCTCGTGCCCCGCATCCGGGGGGAGGAACCTTTCTGGACTCCCAGGGTGGGCCCTCGGGTGCCCCCCGGGGGTTGCTGCTTCTCCTCTGTAGCACTGAGCACAGCCCCTTCTCAGGGCTCTTCTCAAATTTGGTGCAGGTACATTTGGGGGTGTTATGGATGCCAAGGTGAAAATTCATGTGAAAAGAGTTCACAAGCCGTGGCAAGTGTAATACCTTGGAAAATACCACGCACCTCCTGCTCGCTCCTCCTCTTTTAAAAGGGTGGCATCGGTCCTGCTCCTCCTCCTCCAGGTGCTCCCTCTTCAGGAAACAGGGACTACCTGGCCTGCTTTCCTGCTGCCACTTTGTCATCCTAAGCCAAACGTGGCATTGATCACAGTCTGTCCTTACAGACTGAAACAAACAATTGAGAAAAACAAGAGGAAAACTAATGAGAAAAAGAATATAAAAACAAGAAAAAGAAAAATTCAGAGCAAAAATAATCCTAAAAATAGCCATTCAAAGAGTTATAAAAATAGGTATAAAATAATTCCACATATACAATTATAAAAATAGAAAAATATAAAAATACCATGATAAAAATAGTTATAAAAATAATTACAAAAATAATTTCAAAGAAGGGGCAGGAACGACTGGGGGTTTTTTGGATTCCAAGGTGAAAATTCATGTGAAAAGAGATCACAAGCCTTGGCAGGTGTAATACCTTGGAAAATACCACGCACCTCCTGCTCGCTCCTCCTCTTTTAAAAGGGTGGCATCGGTCCTGCTCCTCCTTCTTCAGGTGCTCCCTCTTCAGGAAACAGGGACTACCTGGCCTGCTTTCCTGTGGCCACTTTGTCACGTTGCACTGACCATAGTCTGTCCTTACAGACTGAAACAAACAATTGAGAAAAACGAGAGGAAAACTAATGAGAAAAAGAATTTAAACAAACAAGAAAAATAATAACCAATCAAAAGAAAAAATAATCCTAAAAATAAGCATTCAAATTGTTATAAAATTAGGTATAAAATAATGCCAAATATACAATTATAAAAATATAAATATATTATTATAAAATTAACACTATAAAAATAATTACAAATATAATTTCAAACATGTTGTTGGAATGTTTGGGATTTTTTGGATGCCAAGGTGAAAATCCATGTGAAAAGAGTTCTTACAGACTGAAACAATTGAGAAAAACGAGAGGAAAACTAATGAGAAAAAGAATTTAAACAAACAAGAAAAATAATAACCAATCAAAAGAAAAAATAATCCTAAAAATAAGCATCCAAATTGTTATAAAAATAGGTATAAAATAATGCCAAATATACAATTATAAAAATATAAATATATTATTATAAAATTAACACTATAAAAATAATTACAAATATAATTTCAAACATGTTGTTGGAATGTTTGGGGTTTTTTGGATGCCAAGGTGAAAATCCATGTGAAAAGAGTTCTTACAGACTGAAACAATTGAGAAAAACGAGAGGAAAACTAATGAGAAAAAGAATATAAAACAACAAGAAAAAGAATAGGAAATTAAGAGCAAAACTAATCCTAAAAATAGTCATACAAAGAGTTATAAAATTCGGTATAAGTCCAAATATACAATTATAATAATTATAAAAATAAAAAACCCCATAAT
Source organism: Athene noctua (assembly GCF_965140245.1). NCBI lineage: Eukaryota > Metazoa > Chordata > Aves > Strigiformes > Strigidae > Athene > Athene noctua. The sequence continues at coordinate 153,359,070 of NC_134038.1, forward strand.
TATAATACGATAAAAATAATTATAAAAATAATTACAAAAAATAATTTCAAACAAGGTGCAGGTACATTTGGGGGTTTTTTGGATGCCAAGGTAAAAATCCATGTGAAAAGAGTTCACAAGCCTTGGCAAGTGTAATACTTTGGAAAATACCACGCACCTCCTGCTCGCTCCTCCTCTTTTAAAAGGGTGGCATCGGTCCTGCTCCTCCTCCTCCAGGTGCTCCCTCTTCAGGAAACAGGGACTACCTGGCCTGCTTTCCTGCTGCCACTTTGTCATCCTAAGCCAAACGAGGCATTGATCGTACTCCATCCTTACAGAATGAAACATTTAGAAACACAAGAGCAAAACTAATGATGAATATCAAAACCCACGAAAAAGAATATCAAATCAATAGCAAAAATAATTCAAAAAGTAGGCATTCAAAGAGTTATAAAAATAGGTATAAAATAATTCCACGTATACAGTTATAAAAATAGATAAATATAAAAATACCCTGACAAAAATAATTATAAAACTAATTACAAAAATAATTTCAAAGAAGGTGCAGGAACGTCTGGGGGTTTTTTGGATGCCAAGGTGAGAATTCTTGTGAAAAGAGTTCACAAGCCTTGGCAAGTATAATACCTTGGAACATACCACGCACCTTCTTCTCGAGAGCTCCTCCTCTTTTAAAAGTGTCTGATCACTCCTGCTCCTCATTCTTCAGATTCTCGCTCTTCAGGAAACAGGGACTACCTCAGAGCCTGCTTTCCTTCTGCCACCTTGTCATCCAAAGTCAAACGTGGCATTGATCATCGTTCTTTCTTACAGACTGAAACAAAGAATTTTGAAACACCAGAGCAAAACTAATGATAAAAAGAATAAAACCCCCCCTATCAAAACAATAAAAAATAAAGAGCAAAAATTCAACGAAAAATTTCCCTTCAAATAGTTATAAAAATAATGACAAGATATGCAAAACAGAAGACAAAAATATTAAAATATCCTTTTAAAAACAGAAAAAGATACTTATCAAAATTGAAAAACATCTTTTAAAAAATAATTCTAAACTAGGTGCAGGAACGTTTGGGGATTTTTGGATGCCAAGATGAAAATTCATGTGATAATAGTTCATTTCCCCCAAAAGTCACATTCTTCAGACTTTGCAGTTTGCTCTCAAGAGCACCTTCTCGCTGCATCAGTCACTGACCTGCTTTCCTCTTTCCGGCAAAGATGCATCTTAACCATCACATTCATGCATCTGTCCCTCCACACGAGACGCAGGGGAGTCGTGACTTTCTGTGGCTCTCGCTTCCCTTTGCCAGGCTTCCAGTGAAGGTTTTCCAAGCTAAACCGAGGATCGCATCAGCCCGCTCCTGGCTGCACATGTGCACCACGTTAACGCTTGTGAGCATCCGCTCTGAAACGGACTGAGAAAAATACAGTAAAATCCTGTTAGCGCTTGGAACCTTTGTGATGGGTGTCCTTGAAGGTGGCTTTAGAGCTGAAAGAGTCCTGACCTTTCCGGCAAATAACCGTCTCCTCGGGAGGGAAGGGAAATAGGGAAGGGAAAGGTGCTTCAGCTGCAAGAGACCTCACTTCCCTTTGCTCCAAACAGACGGGACGCAAGTCCTGCCCTTCTCCAGCTTTACAGGGCTGCTGCAGGAAATACTCTCCTGTAATTCCTGCTCCTGTCACGGAAAGAACTCTTCAGCTGCACCATTTGCACCTCCCTGTCTGGATTCACAAAGGAATCATGTGGCAATTCCTAGGAGCTATGAAGATGAATCAGAAAATCACACGGAAGAAACTAACAATCGCAGCCGAACAACATGGTCACAGAAAGAAGGAAATAGGGGCTCAGCTCTTGGAAGTTGTTCCTACACATCATGCTTGTATACTAATCCTCTGTCTGAGAGATCAACATGAGAGTAAATTCTCTTTCCACGATCTGTCTATGAGAGGACCCAAACTATTCTACTTTACCAGGTAACGTATAACCAATTCATTCCAAGGCGTCATCCTGAGGAAGAAAAGAACAAGAACAAGATTTCAGGCACTGAATATGATTAGAGGGAAGGAAGATTTTTGAAAGGATGAGAAGAAAAAAAGAAGCCTGGAACAAAACCCTTGAGAGAGCTTCTAAAGAACAGGGAGCATGTCAAAGGCAGATGAAACATGGAACCAGAAACCAGACAATTGTTTCTTCTCTGAGACTAGAACAAACTACCACTAGACAGATTATTTAAAGGTGAAAAAAGTGCTTTTTCCACATTGCAAATAAATAGTTAGCAAGACAAATGCCTCAGTGTGTGTGTGTGTGTCTTTCTATTTATTGCATGATTTTTGCACAAGTCTTTGCCCCATACCAGTAAAGAATTAAAGCAACGGCCCAACGTGCCTTCTGAAACCAAAACCTTGCATTCCAGCACGTCCAAGTTCCTCGCACAAGCATTGTGAAAGCGCTGAACTAAACAGCTACTTACGCTAGAGTCAGGATAAGCTACTGATATGAGATATTCTGGCAACAGGGAAGTGTCCCCTACCTTTCTTCCCCATCTGTGAACATACTACGCCTGGCAGAAGCCAGCCCTGCTGTGAGCAGGAGGTTGGGATCATTTTCAAAGTACGTTAAACCTGTGCACATTGAGACTGGTTGTATCCTGCAGGGGAGGCGCGCTGGAAACTTAGAAAAAGGAAAAAAACCCACTAAACCCCAAAGTTAAAAAGGCATTGTAACAAGGGAAGCCAAGCTTGAAAGGCCACCCTCGGCACATGGCGTTGCCAGTCCCTTCTCCTGGTACAGCAATGAGCAGCAACTGCTTGCAGGCATCAGCTAGCAGGCACCAGTGACAGGTGGTGCATTTGCTGCCAGGTTGAGAGAAGGCTGAAACACATCACCGAGAGAACTGAAGACAGGTATTTGTCCATTTCTCGGTCAGAATGAGCCTGGGATACACAGAGCTTTAGCACTCTGTTCCTGCAATTGTCTTCAAAGTCGACACGTGATGGTGCTGCAGTCCACGTGCTGCAGAGCAGCCCTGGCTAAACAGCCCCCAGAAACTGTCTGCAAGAGGGGTTTCCACTGAGCTGTCACTGGACTAGTTCTAAGGATGTTAGCACCATTAGAGGCTAACAAAAGCCTGTGGCTGTTTGACAGGACATGCTTTCAGAGTGATCTGTCTTTCGCCTGGGCTAACACCTTTCTATCAGAGAAGCTTAGGAGATAGAAGTGGAGGAAAAGCAAGGAAACCAATAGTTTCCTCTTTTTACCATTAGCGAGTTTGTCAAGGGTACCAAACTGGGAGGTGCCGATGACTCTCCTGAAGGACAGGAGGCCTTGCAGAAGGAGCACTGGCCAGTCATCGATGGGGTGAAATTTAACAACGCCAAAGACCGGATTCTGCACCTGTCACGGCGCTATGGCAGGCACAAGCATACCTGGGAGAGGAGTGGCTGGAGAGCATCCCTGCAGAAAGGGATGCAGGGGCGCTGGCTGACAGCAGGCTCAGCGCGAGCCAGCAGCGTGCGCCCTGGCAGCCAAGAGGGCAAACGGCACCCGGGGCTGCATCAAAGACGGCAGAAGCGGCCGGGCAAAAGAGGGGATTATCCCGCTGAATTCAGCGTTGGTGCGGCCTCACCTTGAGCGCTGTTGTCAGTTCTGGGCCCCACAATCTGAGAAGGATGTGAAGGTCCTTGAATGTGTCCAGAGGAGGGGCAACCAAGCTGGTGAAAGGGCTGGAAGGAATGTCCTGTGAGGAGCAGCTGGGCACTTGGCCTTTGTCTAGTCTGGTGAGGAGGAGGCTGAGGGGGGACCTCATTGCTCTCTACAGCTTCCTGAGGAGGGCAAGGGCAGGGGGAGGTGCTGAGCTCTTCTCCCTGGTGTCCAGGGAGAGGCTGTGTGGGAATGCTTCCAAGCTGCACCAGGGGAGCTTTAGGGTGGACATTAGCATGCATTTCTTTACCAGCACTCTATGGGGATGCCCTTAGTACAGCCAGAGTTCATTCTGTCAGGGTGTGCTATTTCAGCACCTCTTGGCCTTGCAGGGCCCACGCAAAGAGGAAGGCATGCTCTGAAGATGCACTGCCTTGGAGTGCTTCGTTTCCAAGCGTGACTCACAATGCAGGTTTTAGCTGACCGAGTAGACAGGGTTGCAAGTCCTGGCTCCTGACAGGCTGTCTTCTTCCTAACAGCCTCTGGAGAGGGGGCACTCCTGGCAAGGGAACTCATCTCTAGCCTCCCTCTGCCTGCTGCTCCAGCAGAGCCACGTCTGCACAGGGGCGAGGGCTTGTCTCTTCACACCTGGCTGGCATCCAAACGTTGGGATTCTTGCGCTGAGTCGACATAGCCTGGCAGCTTTCTGCCCTCATTTCACTACTTTTGCAGACCGATTCATGACCAGGCATGTGCTGGAGGATTGTTTTATATCTTGCCGTTTATTAATTTAAAAGAAACCCACAAAAAGCAGCTCCTTTGCAGCTGAATAACCTCATCAGGAACTTCATCCCCCCCACCACTGCAGGTGGTTTCAGCTGTGCCCAGCGCATGGCCACCAAGGGCAGGGACAGCCCCTGGGCCTCCTGGGCACAGCGACTGCCTCGGGGCGGGCACCCCAAGGGCTTCCTCCGAAGGGGGCTGGGCGGGGATGCGCACGGGGGGCCCTGTCAGTCACCCCCAGGTCACACTGCCACGCCCAGGTCACACTGCCACGCCCATGGCACACTGCCACCCCTACGTCACAATGCCATCCATGGCAACGCAGCCGTTGCCGTGCGCCGGGGCAGTATAAAAGGGGGCACCCGCCAGGGTCCAGCTGCCAGAGCTGACCGGGGGCAGCCCGAAGACATCTGAGAGGAAGCCCTTGAGGAGAGCGGGGGATTACTGGCAGGGGGCTGAGGGAGGAAGACTGGAGCCTGGTCGAGGCTGTGGAGGTTCTCTGCTGCAAGGCCAGCTGCTGGCACGGCCACATTCAAATCTCATCTGATGCATGGAAATCCACCTTCAAGCCTTCCGGGAGCAGACGCAAGTCCCTCAGGAGAGGAGAAGAACCACCAACCGCTGGAGGTGCCCCAGGCTCTCAGGCCGTTTCCGCTGGAGAGCCGTGGCCAGCCCCAGGGAGTGTCGCCGTGAGGAGCACTGCAGAGCGCGCCGGCCTCATCCCCTGCGGAGCCAGGGGCAGCAGCCGTAAGAAATGGGATGGATGCAGGGACGTTGCCAGGGCTCCCAGTGCTTTGGAGCACCCGCTAGACAGGCACAGGAAAGATTCTTGCCCTCAGGGTCGATCGGGCCGCGGGCATTTGGCCACTCCTGGAAGCCCCTGAGATGGCTCCAGGCTGAGGGAGAACAGGGCTTGGGCATCTCCTGGGAGGCGTGACCAGCCTGTGGGACGCGGAGGCAGGTCTTGCTCACCTGCTCAGGGAGTAGCCGATCGCCATTGCTGGGGTCAGGAAGGAATTTTCCCCCGGGGCACATTGGCGCTGGCCCGCGGGGGTTTTTTGCCTTCCTCTGCAGCACTGAGCATGACCACTTGTCAGGGCTCCTCCAGTCCCTTTTGGCCGGGTCACTGCCTGCTGCTCGTGCACCACGAAGGCGGCCTCTCGTGCCCTGCAGCTGGGGGGAGGGAGGCTTTTTTTCCCCCACGGTGAGCTAACCAGTGTCCCTGGGGGTTTTTTGCCTTCCTCTGCAGCGCTGAGCACGGCCCCTGGCCAGGGCTCCTTTGGGCCATGCTGGCCAGGTGCCTGCTGCTCCACGAAGATGGCCCTCGTGCCCCGCATCCGGGGGGAGGAACCTTTCTGGACTCCCAGGGTGGGCCCTCGGGTGCCCCCCGGGGGTTGCTGCTTCTCCTCTGTAGCACTGAGCACAGCCCCTTCTCAGGGCTCTTCTGAAATTTGGTGCAGGTACATTTGGGGGTGTTATGGATGCCAAGGTGAAAATTCATGTGAAAAGAGTTCACAAGCCGTGGCAAGTGTAATACCTTGGAAAATACCACGCACCTCCTGCTCGCTCCTCCTCTTTTAAAAGGGTGGCATCGGTCCTGCTCCTCCTCCTCCAGGTGCTCCCTCTTCAGGAAACAGGGACTACCTGGCCTGCTTTCCTGCTGCCACTTTGTCATCCTAAGCCAAACGTGGCATTGATCACAGTCTGTCCTTACAGACTGAAACAAACAATTGAGAAAAACAAGAGGAAAACTAATGAGAAAAAGAATATAAAAACAAGAAAAAGAAAAATTCAGAGCAAAAATAATCCTAAAAATAGCCATTCAAAGAGTTATAAAAATAGGTATAAAATAATTCCACATATACAATTATAAAAATAGAAAAATATAAAAATACCATGATAAAAATAGTTATAAAAATAATTACAAAAATAATTTCAAAGAAGGGGCAGGAACGACTGGGGGTTTTTTGGATTCCAAGGTGAAAATTCATGTGAAAAGAGATCACAAGCCTTGGCAGGTGTAATACCTTGGAAAATACCACGCACCTCCTGCTCGCTCCTCCTCTTTTAAAAGGGTGGCATCGGTCCTGCTCCTCCTTCTTCAGGTGCTCCCTCTTCAGGAAACAGGGACTACCTGGCCTGCTTTCCTGTGGCCACTTTGTCACGTTGCACTGACCATAGTCTGTCCTTACAGACTGAAACAAACAATTGAGAAAAACGAGAGGAAAACTAATGAGAAAAAGAATTTAAACAAACAAGAAAAATAATAACCAATCAAAAGAAAAAATAATCCTAAAAATAAGCATTCAAATTGTTATAAAATTAGGTATAAAATAATGCCAAATATACAATTATAAAAATATAAATATATTATTATAAAATTAACACTATAAAAATAATTACAAATATAATTTCAAACATGTTGTTGGAATGTTTGGGATTTTTTGGATGCCAAGGTGAAAATCCATGTGAAAAGAGTTCTTACAGACTGAAACAATTGAGAAAAACGAGAGGAAAACTAATGAGAAAAAGAATTTAAACAAACAAGAAAAATAATAACCAATCAAAAGAAAAAATAATCCTAAAAATAAGCATCCAAATTGTTATAAAAATAGGTATAAAATAATGCCAAATATACAATTATAAAAATATAAATATATTATTATAAAATTAACACTATAAAAATAATTACAAATATAATTTCAAACATGTTGTTGGAATGTTTGGGGTTTTTTGGATGCCAAGGTGAAAATCCATGTGAAAAGAGTTCTTACAGACTGAAACAATTGAGAAAAACGAGAGGAAAACTAATGAGAAAAAGAATATAAAACAACAAGAAAAAGAATAGGAAATTAAGAGCAAAACTAATCCTAAAAATAGTCATACAAAGAGTTATAAAATTCGGTATAAGTCCAAATATACAATTATAATAATTATAAAAATAAAAAACCCCATAATTATAATACGATAAAAATAATTATAAAAATAATTACAAAAAATAATTTCAAACAAGGTGCAGGTACATTTGGGGGTTTTTTGGATGCCAAGGTAAAAATCCATGTGAAAAGAGTTCACAAGCCTTGGCAAGTGTAATACTTTGGAAAATACCACGCACCTCCTGCTCGCTCCTCCTCTTTTAAAAGGGTGGCATCGGTCCTGCTCCTCCTCCTCCAGGTGCTCCCTCTTCAGGAAACAGGGACTACCTGGCCTGCTTTCCTGCTGCCACTTTGTCATCCTAAGCCAAACGAGGCATTGATCGTACTCCATCCTTACAGAATGAAACATTTAGAAACACAAGAGCAAAACTAATGATGAATATCAAAACCCACGAAAAAGAATATCAAATCAATAGCAAAAATAATTCAAAAAGTAGGCATTCAAAGAGTTATAAAAATAGGTATAAAATAATTCCACGTATACAGTTATAAAAATAGATAAATATAAAAATACCCTGACAAAAATAATTATAAAACTAATTACAAAAATAATTTCAAAGAAGGTGCAGGAACGTCTGGGGGTTTTTTGGATGCCAAGGTGAGAATTCTTGTGAAAAGAGTTCACAAGCCTTGGCAAGTATAATACCTTGGAACATACCACGCACCTTCTTCTCGAGAGCTCCTCCTCTTTTAAAAGTGTCTGATCACTCCTGCTCCTCATTCTTCAGATTCTCGCTCTTCAGGAAACAGGGACTACCTCAGAGCCTGCTTTCCTTCTGCCACCTTGTCATCCAAAGTCAAACGTGGCATTGATCATCGTTCTTTCTTACAGACTGAAACAAAGAATTTTGAAACACCAGAGCAAAACTAATGATAAAAAGAATAAAACCCCCCCTATCAAAACAATAAAAAATAAAGAGCAAAAATTCAACGAAAAATTTCCCTTCAAATAGTTATAAAAATAATGACAAGATATGCAAAACAGAAGACAAAAATATTAAAATATCCTTTTAAAAACAGAAAAAGATACTTATCAAAATTGAAAAACATCTTTTAAAAAATAATTCTAAACTAGGTGCAGGAACGTTTGGGGATTTTTGGATGCCAAGATGAAAATTCATGTGATAATAGTTCATTTCCCCCAAAAGTCACATTCTTCAGACTTTGCAGTTTGCTCTCAAGAGCACCTTCTCGCTGCATCAGTCACTGACCTGCTTTCCTCTTTCCGGCAAAGATGCATCTTAACCATCACATTCATGCATCTGTCCCTCCACACGAGACGCAGGGGAGTCGTGACTTTCTGTGGCTCTCGCTTCCCTTTGCCAGGCTTCCAGTGAAGGTTTTCCAAGCTAAACCGAGGATCGCATCAGCCCGCTCCTGGCTGCACATGTGCACCACGTTAACGCTTGTGAGCATCCGCTCTGAAACGGACTGAGAAAAATACAGTAAAATCCTGTTAGCGCTTGGAACCTTTGTGATGGGTGTCCTTGAAGGTGGCTTTAGAGCTGAAAGAGTCCTGACCTTTCCGGCAAATAACCGTCTCCTCGGGAGGGAAGGGAAATAGGGAAGGGAAAGGTGCTTCAGCTGCAAGAGACCTCACTTCCCTTTGCTCCAAACAGACGGGACGCAAGTCCTGCCCTTCTCCAGCTTTACAGGGCTGCTGCAGGAAATACTCTCCTGTAATTCCTGCTCCTGTCACGGAAAGAACTCTTCAGCTGCACCATTTGCACCTCCCTGTCTGGATTCACAAAGGAATCATGTGGCAATTCCTAGGAGCTATGAAGATGAATCAGAAAATCACACGGAAGAAACTAACAATCGCAGCCGAACAACATGGTCACAGAAAGAAGGAAATAGGGGCTCAGCTCTTGGAAGTTGTTCCTACACATCATGCTTGTATACTAATCCTCTGTCTGAGAGATCAACATGAGAGTAAATTCTCTTTCCACGATCTGTCTATGAGAGGACCCAAACTATTCTACTTTACCAGGTAACGTATAACCAATTCATTCCAAGGCGTCATCCTGAGGAAGAAAAGAACAAGAACAAGATTTCAGGCACTGAATATGATTAGAGGGAAGGAAGATTTTTGAAAGGATGAGAAGAAAAAAAGAAGCCTGGAACAAAACCCTTGAGAGAGCTTCTAAAGAACAGGGAGCATGTCAAAGGCAGATGAAACATGGAACCAGAAACCAGACAATTGTTTCTTCTCTGAGACTAGAACAAACTACCACTAGACAGATTATTTAAAGGTGAAAAAAGTGCTTTTTCCACATTGCAAATAAATAGTTAGCAAGACAAATGCCTCAGTGTGTGTGTGTGTGTCTTTCTATTTATTGCATGATTTTTGCACAAGTCTTTGCCCCATACCAGTAAAGAATTAAAGCAACGGCCCAACGTGCCTTCTGAAACCAAAACCTTGCATTCCAGCACGTCCAAGTTCCTCGCACAAGCATTGTGAAAGCGCTGAACTAAACAGCTACTTACGCTAGAGTCAGGATAAGCTACTGATATGAGATATTCTGGCAACAGGGAAGTGTCCCCTACCTTTCTTCCCCATCTGTGAACATACTACGCCTGGCAGAAGCCAGCCCTGCTGTGAGCAGGAGGTTGGGATCATTTTCAAAGTACGTTAAACCTGTGCACATTGAGACTGGTTGTATCCTGCAGGGGAGGCGCGCTGGAAACTTAGAAAAAGGAAAAAAACCCACTAAACCCCAAAGTTAAAAAGGCATTGTAACAAGGGAAGCCAAGCTTGAAAGGCCACCCTCGGCACATGGCGTTGCCAGTCCCTTCTCCTGGTACAGCAATGAGCAGCAACTGCTTGCAGGCATCAGCTAGCAGGCACCAGTGACAGGTGGTGCATTTGCTGCCAGGTTGAGAGAAGGCTGAAACACATCACCGAGAGAACTGAAGACAGGTATTTGTCCATTTCTCGGTCAGAATGAGCCTGGGATACACAGAGCTTTAGCACTCTGTTCCTGCAATTGTCTTCAAAGTCGACACGTGATGGTGCTGCAGTCCACGTGCTGCAGAGCAGCCCTGGCTAAACAGCCCCCAGAAACTGTCTGCAAGAGGGGTTTCCACTGAGCTGTCACTGGACTAGTTCTAAGGATGTTAGCACCATTAGAGGCTAACAAAAGCCTGTGGCTGTTTGACAGGACATGCTTTCAGAGTGATCTGTCTTTCGCCTGGGCTAACACCTTTCTATCAGAGAAGCTTAGGAGATAAAAGCGGAGGAAAAGCAAGGGAACCAATAGAGTTTCCTCTTCTTTACCATTAGCGAGTTTGTCAAGGGTACCAAACTGGGAGGTGCCGATGACTCTCCTGAACGACAGGAGGCCTTGCAGAAGGATCGAGACAGCTTGGAGCACTGGCCAGTCATCGATGGGGTGAAATTTAACAACGCCAAAGACCGGATTTTGCACCTGGCACGGCGCTATGGCAGGCACAAGCATACCTGGGAGAGGAGTGGCTGGAGAGCATCCCTGCAGAAAGGGATGCAGGGGCGCTGGCTGACAGCAGGCTCAGCGCGAGCCAGCAGCGTGCGCCCTGGCAGCCAAGAGGGCAAACGGCACCCGGGGCTGCATCAAAGACGGCAGAAGCGGCCGGGCAAAAGAGGGGATTATCCCGCTGTATTCAGCGTTGGTGCGGCCTCACCTTGAGCGCTGTTGTCAGTTCTGGGCCCCACAATCTGAGAAGGATGTGAAGGTCCTTGAATGTGTCCAGAGGAGGGGCAACCAAGCTGGTGAAAGGGCTGGAAGGAATGTCCTGTGAGGAGCAGCTGGGCACTTGGCCTTTGTCTAGTCTGGTGAGGAGGAGGCTGAGGGGGGACCTCATTGCTCTCTACAGCTTCCTGAGGAGGGCAAGGGCAGGGGGAGGTGCTGAGCTCTTCTCCCTGGTGTCCAGGGAGAGGCTGTGTGGGAATGCTTCCAAGCTGCACCAGGGGAGCTTTAGGGTGGACATTAGCATGCATTTCTTTACCAGCACTCTATGGGGATGCCCTTAGTACAGCCAGAGTTCATTCTGTCAGGGTGTGCTATTTCAGCACCTCTTGGCCTTGCAGGGCCCACGCAAAGAGGAAGGCATGCTCTGAAGATGCACTGCCTTGGAGTGCTTCGTTTCCAAGCGTGACTCACAATGCAGGTTTTAGCTGACCGAGTAGACAGGGTTGCAAGTCCTGGCTCCTGACAGGCTGTCTTCTTCCTAACAGCCTCTGGAGAGGGGGCACTCCTGGCAAGGGAACTCATCTCTAGCCTCCCTCTGCCTGCTGCTCCAGCAGAGCCACGTCTGCACAGGGGCGAGGGCCTGTCTCTTCACACCTGGCTGGCATCCAAACGTTGGGATTCTTGCGCTGAGTCGACATAGCCTGGCAGCTTTCTGCCCTCATTTCACTACTTTTGCAGACCGATTCATGACCAGGCATGTGCTGGAGGATTGTTTTATATCTTGCCGTTTATTAATTTAAAAGAAACCCACAAAAAGCAGCTCCTTTGCAGCTGAATAACCTCATCAGGAACTTCATCCCCCCCACCACTGCAGGTGGTTTCAGCTGTGCCCAGCGCATGGCCACCAAGGGCAGGGACAGCCCCTGGGCCTCCTGGGCACAGCGACTGCCTCGGGGCGGGCACCCCAAGGGCTTCCTCCGAAGGGGGCTGGGCGGGGATGCGCACGGGGGGCCCTGTCAGTCACCCCCAGGTCACACTGCCACGCCCAGGTCACACTGCCACGCCCATGGCACACTGCCACCCCTACGTCACAATGCCATCCATGGCAACGCAGCCGTTGCCGTGCGCCGGGGCAGTATAAAAGGGGGCACCCGCCAGGGTCCAGCTGCCAGAGCTGACCGGGGGCAGCCCGAAGACATCTGAGAGGAAGCCCTTGAGGAGAGCGGGGGATTACTGGCAGGGGGCTGAGGGAGGAAGACTGGAGCCTGGTCGAGGCTGTGGAGGTTCTCTGCTGCAAGGCCAGCTGCTGGCACGGCCACATTCAAATCTCATCGGACGGATGGAAATCCACCTTCAAGCCTTCCGGGAGCAGACGCAAGTCCCTCAGGAGAGGAGAAGAACCACCAACCGCTGGAGGTGCCCCAGGCTCTCAGGCCGTTTCCGCTGGAGAGCCGTGGCCAGCCCCAGGGAGTGTCGCCGTGAGGAGCACTGCAGAGCGCGCCGGCCTCATCCCCTGCGGAGCCAGGGGCAGCAGCCGTAAGAAATGGGATGGATGCAGGGACGTTGCCAGGGCTCCCAGTGCTTTGGAGCACCCGCTAGACAGGCACAGGAAAGATTCTTGCCCTCAGGGTCAATCGGGCCGCGGGCATTTGGCCACTCCTGGAAGCCCCTGAGATGGCTCCAGGCTGAGGGAGAACAGGGCTTGGGCATCTCCTGGGAGGCGTGACCAGCCTGTGGGACGCGGAGGCAGGTCTTGCTCACCTGCTCAGGGAGTAGCCGATCGCCATTGCTGGGGTCAGGAAGGAATTTTCCCCCGGGGCACACTGGCGCTGGCCCGCGGGGGTTTTTTGCCTTCCTCTGCAGCACTGAGCATGACCACTTGTCAGGGCTCCTCCAGTCCCTTTTGGCCGGGTCACTGCCTGCTGCTCGTGCACCACGAAGGCGGCCTCTCGTGCCCTGCAGCTGGGGGGAGGGAGGCTTTTTTTCCCCCACGGTGAGCTAACCAGTGTCCCTGGGGGTTTTTTGCCTTCCTCTGCAGCGCTGAGCACGGCCCCTGGCCAGGGCTCCTTTGGGCCATGCTGGCCAGGTGCCTGCTGCTCCACGAAGATGGCCCTCGTGCCCCGCATCCGGGGGGAGGAACCTTTCTGGACTCCCAGGGTGGGCCCTCGGGTGCCCCCCGGGGGTTGCTGCTTCTCCTCTGTAGCACTGAGCACAGCCCCTTCTCAGGGCTCTTCTCAAATTTGGTGCAGGTACATTTGGGGGTTTTATGGATGCCAAGGTGAAAATTCATGTGAAAAGAGTTCACAAGCCGTGGCAAGTGTAATACCTTGGAAAATACCACGCACCTCCTGCTCGCTCCTCCTCTTTTAAAAGGGTGGCATCGGTCCTGCTCCTCCTCCTCCAGGTGCTCCCTCTTCAGGAAACAGGGACTACCTGGCCTGCTTTCCTGCTGCCACTTTGTCATCCTAAGCCAAACGTGGCATTGATCACAGTCTGTCCTTACAGACTGAAACAAACAATTGAGAAAAACAAGAGGAAAACTAATGAGAAAAAGAATATAAAAAACAAGAAAAAGAAAAATTCAGAGCAAAAATAATCCTAAAAATAGCCATTCAAAGAGTTATAAAAATAGGTATAAAATATTTCCACATATACAATTATAAAAATAGAAAAATATAAAAATACCATGATAAAAATAGTTATAAAAATAATTACAAAAATAATTTCAAAGAAGGGGCAGGAACGACTGGGGGTTTTTTGGATTCCAAGGTGAAAATTCATGTGAAAAGAGATCACAAGCCTTGGCAGGTGTAATACCTTGGAAAATACCACGCACCTCCTGCTCGCTCCTCCTCTTTTAAAAGGGTGGCATCGGTCCTGCTCCTCCTTCTTCAGGTGCTCCCTCTTCAGGAAACAGGGACTACCTGGCCTGCTTTCCTGCTGCCACTTTGTCACGTTGCACTGACCATAGTCTGTCCTTACAGACTGAAACAAACAATTGAGAAAAACGAGAGGAAAACTAATGAGAAAAAGAATTTAAACAAACAAGAAAAATAATAACCAATCAAAAGAAAAAATAATCCTAAAAATAAGCATTCAAATTGTTATAAAATTAGGTATAAAATAATGCCAAATATACAATTATAAAAATATAAATATATTATTATAAAATTAACACTATAAAAATAATTACAAATATAATTTCAAACATGTTGTTGGAATGTTTGGGGTTTTTTGGATGCCAAGGTGAAAATCCATGTGAAAAGAGTTCTTACAGACTGAAACAATTGAGAAAAACGAGAGGAAAACTAATGAGAAAAAGAATTTAAACAAACAAGAAAAATAATAACCAATCAAAAGAAAAAATAATCCTAAAAATAAGAATTCAAATTGTTATAAAATTAGGTATAAAATAATGCCAAATATACAATTATAAAAATATAAATATATTATTATAAAATTAACACTATAAAAATAATTACAAATATAATTTCAAACATGTTGTTGGAATGTTTGGGGTTTTTTGGATGCCAAGGTGAAAATCCATGTGAAAAGAGTTCTTACAGACTGAAACAATTGAGAAAAACGAGAGGAAAACTAATGAGAAAAAGAATTTAAACAAACAAGAAAAATAATAACCAATCAAAAGAAAAAATAATCCTAAAAATAAGCATCCAAATTGTTATAAAAATAGGTATAAAATAATGCCAAATATACAATTATAAAAATATAAATATTATAAAATTAACACTATAAAAATAATTACAAATATAATTTCAAACATGTTGTTGGAATGTTTGGGGTTTTTTGGATGCCAAGGTGAAAATCCATGTGAAAAGAGTTCTTACAGACTGAAACAATTGAGAAAAACGAGAGGAAAACTAATGAGAAAAAGAATATAAAACAACAAGAAAAAGAATAGGAAATTAAGAGCAAAACTAATCCTAAAAATAGTCATACAAAGAGTTATAAAATTCGGTATAAGTCCAAATATACAATTATAATAATTATAAAAATAAAAAACCCCATAATTATAATACGATAAAAATAATTATAAAAATAATTACAAAAAATAATTTCAAACAAGGTGCAGGTACATTTGGGGGTTTTTTGGATGCCAAGGTAAAAATCCATGTGAAAAGAGTTCACAAGCCTTGGCAAGTGTAATACTTTGGAAAATACCACGCACCTCCTGCTCGCTCCTCCTCTTTTAAAAGGGTGGCATCGGTCCTGCTCCTCCTCCTCCAGGTGCTCCCTCTTCAGGAAACAGGGACTACCTGGCCTGCTTTCCTGCTGCCACTTTGTCATCCTAAGCCAAACGAGGCATTGATCATACTCCATCCTTACAGAATGAAACATTTAGAAACACAAGAGCAAAACTAATGATGAATATCAAAACCCACGAAAAAGAATATCAAATCAATAGCAAAAATAATTCAAAAAGTAGGCATTCAAAGAGTTATAAAAATAGGTATAAAATAATTCCACGTATACAGTTATAAAAATAGATAAATATAAAAATACCCTGACAAAAATAATTATAAAACTAATTACAAAAATAATTTCAAAGAAGGTGCAGGAACGTCTGGGGGTTTTTTGGATGCCAAGGTGAGAATTCTTGTGAAAAGAGTTCACAAGCCTTGGCAAGTATAATACCTTGGAACATACCACGCACCTTCTTCTCGAGAGCTCCTCCTCTTTTAAAAGTGTCTGATCACTCCTGCTCCTCATTCTTCAGATTCTCGCTCTTCAGGAAACAGGGACTACCTCAGAGCCTGCTTTCCTTCTGCCACCTTGTCATCCAAAGTCAAACGTGGCATTGATCATCGTTCTTTCTTACAGACTGAAACAAAGAATTTTGAAACACCAGAGCAAAACTAATGATAAAAAGAATAAAACCCCCCCTATCAAAACAATAAAAAATAAAGAGCAAAAATTCAACGAAAAATTTCCCTTCAAATAGTTATAAAAATAATGACAAGATATGCAAAACAGAAGACAAAAATATTAAAATATCCTTTTAAAAACAGAAAAAGATACTTATCAAAATTGAAAAACATCTTTTAAAAAATAATTCTAAACTAGGTGCAGGAACGTTTGGGGATTTTTGGATGCCAAGATGAAAATTCATGTGATAATAGTTCATTTCCCCCAAAAGTCACATTCTTCAGACTTTGCAGTTTGCTCTCAAGAGCACCTTCTCGCTGCATCAGTCACTGACCTGCTTTCCTCTTTCCGGCAAAGATGCATCTTAACCATCACATTCACGCATCTGTCCCTCCACACGAGACGCGGGGGAGTCGTGACTTTCTGTGGCTCTCGCTTCCCTTTGCCAGGCTTCCAGTGAAGGTTTTCCAAGCTAAACCGAGGATCGCATCAGCCCGCTCCTGGCTGCACATGTGCACCACGTTAACGCTTGTGAGCATCCGCTCTGAAACGGACTGAGAAAAATACAGTAAAATCCTGTTAGCGCTTGGAACCTTTGTGATGGGTGTCCTTGAAGGTGGCTTTAGAGCTGAAAGAGTCCTGACCTTTCCGGCAAATAACCGTCTCCTCGGGAGGGAAGGGAAATAGGGAAGGGAAAGGTGCTTCAGCTGCAAGAGACCTCACTTCCCTTTGCTCCAAACAGACGGGACGCAAGTCCTGCCCTTCTCCAGCTTTACAGGGCTGCTGCAGGAAATACTCTCCTGTAATTCCTGCTCCTGTCACGGAAAGAACTCTTCAGCTGCACCATTTGCACCTCCCTGTCTGGATTCACAAAGGAATCATGTGGCAATTCCTAGGAGCTATGAAGATGAATCAGAAAATCACACGGAAGAAACTAACAATCGCAGCCGAACAACATGGTCACAGAAAGAAGGAAATAGGGGCTCAGCTCTTGGAAGTTGTTCCTACACATCATGCTTGTATACTAATCCTCTGTCTGAGAGATCAACATGAGAGTAAATTCTCTTTCCACGATCTGTCTATGAGAGGACCCAAACTATTCTACTTTACCAGGTAACGTATAACCAATTCATTCCAAGGCGTCATCCTGAGGAAGAAAAGAACAAGAACAAGATTTCAGGCACTGAATATGATTAGAGGGAAGGAAGATTTTTGAAAGGATGAGAAGAAAAAAAGAAGCCTGGAACAAAACCCTTGAGAGAGCTTCTAAAGAACAGGGAGCATGTCAAAGGCAGATGAAACATGGAACCAGAAACCAGACAATTGTTTCTTCTCTGAGACTAGAACAAACTACCACTAGACAGATTATTTAAAGGTGAAAAAAGTGCTTTTTCCACATTGCAAATAAATAGTTAGCAAGACAAATGCCTCAGTGTGTGTGTGTGTGTCTTTCTATTTATTGCATGATTTTTGCACAAGTCTTTGCCCCATACCAGTAAAGAATTAAAGCAACGGCCCAACGTGCCTTCTGAAACCAAAACCTTGCATTCCAGCACGTCCAAGTTCCTCGCACAAGCATTGTGAAAGCGCTGAACTAAACAGCTACTTACGCTAGAGTCAGGATAAGCTACTGATATGAGATATTCTGGCAACAGGGAAGTGTCCCCTACCTTTCTTCCCCATCTGTGAACATACTACGCCTGGCAGAAGCCAGCCCTGCTGTGAGCAGGAGGTTGGGATCATTTTCAAAGTACGTTAAACCTGTGCACATTGAGACTGGTTGTATCCTGCAGGGGAGGCGCGCTGGAAACTTAGAAAAAGGAAAAAAACCCACTAAACCCCAAAGTTAAAAAGGCATTGTAACAAGGGAAGCCAAGCTTGAAAGGCCACCCTCGGCACATGGCGTTGCCAGTCCCTTCTCCTGGTACAGCAATGAGCAGCAACTGCTTGCAGGCATCAGCTAGCAGGCACCAGTGACAGGTGGTGCATTTGCTGCCAGGTTGAGAGAAGGCTGAAACACATCACCGAGAGAACTGAAGACAGGTATTTGTCCATTTCTCGGTCAGAATGAGCCTGGGATACACAGAGCTTTAGCCCTCTGTTCTTGCAATTGTCTTCAAAGTCGACACGTGATGGTGCTGCAGTCCACGTGCTGCAGAGCAGCCCTGGCTAAACAGTCCCCAGAAACTGTCTGCAAGAGGGGTTTCCACTGAGCTGTCACTGGACTAGTTCTAAGGATGTTAGCACCATTAGAGGCTAACAAAAGCCTGTGGCTGTTTGACAGGACATGCTTTCAGAGTGATCTGTCTTTCGCCTGGGCTAACACCTTTCTATCAGAGAAGCTTAGGAGATAGAAGCGGAGGAAAAGCAAGGAAACCAATAGAGTTTCCTCTTCTTTACCATTAGCGAGTTTGTCAAGGGTACCAAACTGGGAGGTGCCGATGACTCTCCTGAAGGACAGGAGGCCTTGCAGAAGGAGCACTGGCCAGTCATCGATGGGGTGAAATTTAACAACGCCAAAGACCGGATTTTGCACCTGGCACGGCGCTATGGCAGGCACAAGCATACCTGGGAGAGGAGTGGCTGGAGAGCATCCCTGCAGAAAGGGATGCAGGGGCGCTGGCTGACAGCAGGCTCAGCGCGAGCCAGCAGCGTGCGCCCTGGCAGCCAAGAGGGCAAACGGCACCCGGGGCTGCATCAAAGACGGCAGAAGCGGCCGGGCAAAAGAGGGGATTATCCCGCTGTATTCAGCGTTGGTGCGGCCTCACCTTGAGCGCTGTTGTCAGTTCTGGGCCCCACAATCTGAGAAGGATGTGAAGGTCCTTGAATGTGTCCAGAGGAGGGGCAACCAAGCTGGTGAAAGGGCTGGAAGGAATGTCCTGTGAGGAGCAGCTGGGCACTTGGCCTTTGTCTAGTTTGGTGAGGAGGAGGCTGAGGGGGGACCTCATTGCTCTCTACAGCTTCCTGAGGAGGGCAAGGGCAGGGGGAGGTGCTGAGCTCTTCTCCCTGGTGTCCAGGGAGAGGCTGTGTGGGAATGCTTCCAAGCTGCACCAGGGGAGCTTTAGGGTGGACATTAGCATGCATTTCTTTACCAGCACTCTGTGGGGATGCCCTTAGTACAGCCAGAGTTCATTCTGTCAGGGTGTGCTATTTCAGCACCTCTTGGCCTTGCAGGGCCCACGCAAAGAGGAAGGCATGCTCTGAAGATGCACTGCCTTGGAGTGCTTCGTTTCCAAGCGTGACTCACAATGCAGGTTTTAGCTGACCGAGTAGACAGGGTTGCAAGTCCTGGCTCCTGACAGGCTGTCTTCTTCCTAACAGCCTCTGGAGAGGGGGCACTCCTGGCAAGGGAACTCATCTCTAGCCTCCCTCTGCCTGCTGCTCCAGCAGAGCCACGTCTGCACAGGGGCGAGGGCCTGTCTCTTCACACCTGGCTGGCATCCAAACGTTGGGATTCTTGCGCTGAGTCGACATAGCCTGGCAGCTTTCTGCCCTCATTTCACTACTTTTGCAGACCGATTCATGACCAGGCATGTGCTGGAGGATTGTTTTATATCTTGCCGTTTATTAATTTAAAAGAAACCCACAAAAAGCAGCTCCTTTGCAGCTGAATAACCTCATCAGTATCTTCACCCCCCCCACCACTGCAGGTGGTTTCAGCTGTGCCCAGCGCATGGCCACCAAGGGCAGGGACAGCCCCTGGGCCTCCTGGGCACAGCGACTGCCTCGGGGCGGGCACCCCAAGGGCTTCCTCCGAAGGGGGCTGGGCGGGGATGCGCACGGGGGGCCCTGTCAGTCACCCCCAGGTCACACTGCCACGCCCAGGTCACACTGCCACGCCCATGGCACACTGCCACCCCTACGTCACAATGCCATCCATGGCAACGCAGCCGTTGCCGTGCGCCGGGGCAGTATAAAAGGGGGCACCCGCCAGGGTCCAGCTGCCAGAGCTGACCGGGGGCAGCCCGAAGACATCTGAGAGGAAGCCCTTGAGGAGAGCGGGGGATTACTGGCAGGGGGCTGAGGGAGGAAGACTGGAGCCTGGTCGAGGCTGTGGAGGTTCTCTGCTGCAAGGCCAGCTGCTGGCACGGCCACATTCAAATCTCATCTGATGGATGGAAATCCACCTTCAAGCCTTCCGGGAGCAGACGCAAGTCCCTCAGGAGAGGAGAAGAACCACCAACCGCTGGAGGTGCCCCAGGCTCTCAGGCCGTTTCCGCTGGAGAGCCGTGGCCAGCCCCAGGGAGTGTCGCCGTGAGGAGCACTGCAGAGCTCGCCGGCCTCATCCCCTGCGGAGCCAGGGGCAGCAGCCGTAAGAAATGGGATGGATGCAGGGACGTTGCCAGGGCTCCCAGTGCTTTGGAGCACCCGCTAGACAGGCACAGGAAAGATTCTTGCCCTCAGGGTCGATCGGGCCGCGGGCATTTGGCCACTCCTGGAAGCCCCTGAGATGGCTCCAGGCTGAGGGAGAACAGGGCTTGGGCATCTCCTGGGAGGCGTGACCAGCCTGTGGGACGCGGAGGCAGGTCTTGCTCACCTGCTCAGGGAGTAGCCGATCGCCATTGCTGGGGTCAGGAAGGAATTTTCCCCCGGGGCACATTGGCGCTGGCCCGCGGGGGTTTTTTGCCTTCCTCTGCAGCACTGAGCATGACCACTTGTCAGGGCTCCTCCAGTCCCTTTTGGCCGGGTCACTGCCTGCTGCTCGTGCACCACGAAGGCGGCCTCTCGTGCCCTGCAGCTGGGGGGAGGGAGGCTTTTTTTCCCCCACGGTGAGCTAACCAGTGTCCCTGGGGGTTTTTTGCCTTCCTCTGCAGCGCTGAGCACGGCCCCTGGCCAGGGCTCCTTTGGGCCATGCTGGCCAGGTGCCTGCTGCTCCACGAAGATGGCCCTCGTGCCCCGCATCCGGGGGGAGGAACCTTTCTGGACTCCCAGGGTGGGCCCTCGGGTGCCCCCCGGGGGTTGCTGCTTCTCCTCTGTAGCACTGAGCACAGCCCCTTCTCAGGGCTCTTCTCAAATTTGGTGCAGGTACATTTGGGGGTTTTATGGATGCCAAGGTGAAAATTCATGTGAAAAGAGTTCACAAGCCGTGGCAAGTGTAATACCTTGGAAAATACCACGCACCTCCTGCTCGCTCCTCTTTTAAAAGGGTGGCATCGGTCCTGCTCCTCCTCCTCCAGGTGCTCCCTCTTCAGGAAACAGGGACTACCTGGCCTGCTTTCCTGCTGCCACTTTGTCATCCTAAGCCAAACGTGGCATTGATCACAGTCTGTCCTTACAGACTGAAACAAACAATTGAGAAAAACAAGAGGAAAACTAATGAGAAAAAGAATATAAAAACAAGAAAAAGAAAAATTCAGAGCAAAAATAATCCTAAAAATAGCCATTCAAGGAGTTATAAAAATAGGTATAAAATAATTCCACATATACAATTATAAAAATAGAAAAATATAAAAATACCATGATAAAAATAGTTACAAAAATAATTACAAAAATAATTTCAAAGAAGGGGCAGGAACGACTGGGGGTTTTTTGGATTCCAAGGTGAAAATTCATGTGAAAAGAGATCACAAGCCTTGGCAGGTGTAATACCTTGGAAAATACCACGCACCTCCTGCTCGCTCCTCCTCTTTTAAAAGGGTGGCATCGGTCCTGCTCCTCCTTCTTCAGGTGCTCCCTCTTCAGGAAACAGGGACTACCTGGCCTGCTTTCCTGCTGCCACTTTGTCATCCTAGGTCAAACGTGGCACCGACCATAGTCTGTCCTTACAGACTGAAACAAACAATTGAGAAAAATGAGAGGAAAACTAAAAATGAATATAAAAAAAAAAAACACGAAAAAGAAAAACAAATTCAGAGCAAAAATAATCCTAAAAGTAGCCATTCAAAGAGTTATAAAAATAGGTATAGAATAATTCCACATATACAATTATAAAAATAGAAAAATATAATTATAAAAATACCATGATAAAAATAGTTATAAAAATAATTACAAAAATAATTTTAAAGAAGGTGCAGGAACGTCTGGGGGTTTTTTGGATGCCAAGATGAAAATACATGTGAAAAGAGATCACAAGCCTTGGCAAGTGTAATACCTTGGAAAATACCATGCACCTCCTGCTCGCTCCTCTTTTAAAAGGGTGGCATCGGTCCTGCTCCTCCTTCTTCAGGTGCTCCCTCTTCAGGAAACAGGGACTACCTGGCCTGCTTTCCTGTGGCCACTTTGTCACGTTGCACTGACCATAGTCTGTCCTTACAGACTGAAACAAACAATTGAGAAAAACGAGAGGAAAACTAATGAGAAAAAGAATTTAAACAAACAAGAAAAATAATAACCAATCAAAAGAAAAAATAATCCTAAAAATAAGCATTCAAATTGTTATAAAATTAGGTATAAAATAATGCCAAATATACAATTATAAAAATATAAATATATTATTATAAAATTAACACTATAAAAATAATTACAAATATAATTTCAAACATGTTGTTGGAATGTTTGGGGTTTTTTGGGTGCCAAGGTGAAAATCCATGTGAAAAGAGTTCTTACAGACTGAAACAATTGAGAAAAACGAGAGGAAAACTAATGAGAAAAAGAATTTAAACAAACAAGAAAAATAATAACCAATCAAAAGAAAAAATAATCCTAAAAATAAGCATCCAAATTGTTATAAAAATAGGTATAAAATAATGCCAAATATACAATTATAAAAATATAAATATATTATTATAAAATTAACACTATAAAAATAATTACAAATATAATTTCAAACATGTTGTTGGAATGTTTGGGGTTTTTTGGATGCCAAGGTGAAACTCCATGTGAAAAGAGTTCTTACAGACTGAAACAATTGAGAAAAACGAGAGGAAAACTAATGAGAAAAAGAATATAAAACAACAAGAAAAAGAATAGGAAATTAAGAGCAAAACTAATCCTAAAAATAGTCATACAAAGAGTTATAAAATTCGGTATAAGTCCAAATATACAATTATAATAATTATAAAAATAAAAAACCCCATAATTATAATACGATAAAAATAATTATAAAAATAATTACAAAAAATAATTTCAAACAAGGTGCAGGTACATTTGGGGGTTTTTTGGATGCCAAGGTAAAAATCCATGTGAAAAGAGTTCACAAGCCTTGGCAAGTGTAATACTTTGGAAAATACCACGCACCTCCTGCTCGCTCCTCCTCTTTTAAAAGGGTGGCATCGGTCCTGCTCCTCCTCCTCCAGGTGCTCCCTCTTCAGGAAACAGGGACTACCTGGCCTGCTTTCCTGCTGCCACTTTGTCATCCTAAGCCAAACGAGGCATTGATCATACTCCATCCTTACAGAATGAAACATTTAGAAACACAAGAGCAAAACTAATGATGAATATCAAAACCCACGAAAAAGAATATCAAATCAATAGCAAAAATAATTCAAAAAGTAGGCATTCAAAGAGTTATAAAAATAGGTATAAAATAATTCCACGTATACAGTTATAAAAATAGATAAATATAAAAATACCCTGACAAAAATAATTATAAATAATTACAAAAATAATTTCAAAGAAGGTGCAGGAACGTCTGGGGGTTTTTTGGATGCCAAGGTGAGAATTCTTGTGAAAAGAGTTCACAAGCCTTGGCAAGTATAATACCTTGGAACATACCACGCACCTTCTTCTCGAGAGCTCCTCCTCTTTTAAAAGTGTCTGATCACTCCTGCTCCTCATTCTTCAGATTCTCGCTCTTCAGGAAACAGGGACTACCTCAGAGCCTGCTTTCCTTCTGCCACCTTGTCATCCAAAGTCAAACGTGGCATTGATCATCGTTCTTTCTTACAGACTGAAACAAAGAATTTTGAAACACCAGAGCAAAACTAATGATAAAAAGAATAAAACCCCCCCTATCAAAACAATAAAAAATAAAGAGCAAAAATTCAACGAAAAATTTCCCTTCAAATAGTTATAAAAATAATGACAAGATATGCAAAACAGAAGACAAAAATATTAAAATATCCTTTTAAAAACAGAAAAAGATACTTATCAAAATTGAAAAACATCTTTTAAAAAATAATTCTAAACTAGGTGCAGGAACGTTTGGGGATTTTTGGATGCCAAGATGAAAATTCATGTGATAATAGTTCATTTCCCCCAAAAGTCACATTCTTCAGACTTTGCAGTTTGCTCTCAAGAGCACCTTCTCGCTGCATCAGTCACTGACCTGCTTTCCTCTTTCCGGCAAAGATGCATCTTAACCATCACATTCATGCATCTGTCCCTCCACACGAGACGCAGGGGAGTCGTGACTTTCTGTGGCTCTCGCTTCCCTTTGCCAGGCTTCCAGTGAAGGTTTTCCAAGCTAAACCGAGGATCGCATCAGCCCGCTCCTGGCTGCACATGTGCACCACGTTAACGCTTGTGAGCATCCGCTCTGAAACGGACTGAGAAAAATACAGTAAAATCCTGTTAGCGCTTGGAACCTTTGTGATGGGTGTCCTTGAAGGTGGCTTTAGAGCTGAAAGAGTCCTGACCTTTCCGGCAAATAACCGTCTCCTCGGGAGGGAAGGGAAATAGGGAAGGGAAAGGTGCTTCAGCTGCAAGAGACCTCACTTCCCTTTGCTCCAAACAGACGGGACGCAAGTCCTGCCCTTCTCCAGCTTTACAGGGCTGCTGCAGGAAATACTCTCCTGTAATTCCTGCTCCTGTCACGGAAAGAACTCTTCAGCTGCACCATTTGCACCTCCCTGTCTGGATTCACAAAGGAATCATGTGGCAATTCCTAGGAGCTATGAAGATGAATCAGAAAATCACACGGAAGAAACTAACAATCGCAGCCGAACAACATGGTCACAGAAAGAAGGAAATAGGGGCTCAGCTCTTGGAAGTTGTTCCTACACATCATGCTTGTATACTAATCCTCTGTCTGAGAGATCAACATGAGAGCAAATTCTCTTTCCACGATCTGTCTATGAGAGGACCCAAACTATTCTACTTTACCAGGTAACGTATAACCAATTCATTCCAAGGCGTCATCCTGAGGAAGAAAAGAACAAGAACAAGATTTCAGGCACTGAATATGATTAGAGGGAAGGAAGATTTTTGAAAGGATGAGAAGAAAAAAAGAAGCCTGGAACAAAACCCTTGAGAGAGCTTCTAAAGAACAGGGAGCATGTCAAAGGCAGATGAAACATGGAACCAGAAACCAGACAATTGTTTCTTCTCTGAGACTAGAACAAACTACCACTAGACTGATTATTTAAAGGTGAAAAAAGTGCTTTTTCCACATTGCAAATAAATAGTTAGCAAGACAAATGCCTCAGTGTGTGTGTGTGTGTCTTTCTATTTATTGCATGATTTTTGCACAAGTCTTTGCCCCATACCAGTAAAGAATTAAAGCAACGGCCCAACGTGCCTTCTGAAACCAAAACCTTGCATTCCAGCACGTCCAAGTTCCTCGCACAAGCATTGTGAAAGCGGTGAACTAAACAGCTACTTACGCTAGAGTCAGGATAAGCTACTGATATGAGATATTCTGGCAACAGGGAAGTGTCCCCTACCTTTCTTCCCCATCTGTGAACATACTACGCCTGGCAGAAGCCAGCCCTGCTGTGAGCAGGAGGTTGGGATCATTTTCAAAGTACGTTAAACCTGTGCACATTGAGACTGGTTGTATCCTGCAGGGGAGGCGCGCTGGAAACTTAGAAAAAGGAAAAAAACCCACTAAACCCCAAAGTTAAAAAGGCATTGTAACAAGGGAAGCCAAGCTTGAAAGGCCACCCTCGGCACATGGCGTTGCCAGTCCCTTCTCCTGGTACAGCAATGAGCAGCAACTGCTTGCAGGCATCAGCTAGCAGGCACCAGTGACAGGTGGTGCATTTGCTGCCAGGTTGAGAGAAGGCTGAAACACATCACCGAGAGAATTGAAGACAGGTATTTGTCCATTTCTCGGTCAGAATGAGCCTGGGATACACAGAGCTTTAGCACTCTGTTCTTGCAATTGTCTTCAAAGTCGACACGTGATGGTGCTGCAGTCCACGTGCTGCAGAGCAGCCCTGGCTAAACAGCCCCCAGAAACTGTCTGCAAGAGGGGTTTCCACTGAGCTGTCACTGGACTAGTTCTCAGGATGTTAGCACCATTAGAGGCTAACAAAAGCCTGTGGCTGTTTGACAGGACATGCTTTCAGAGTGATCTGTCTTTCGCCTGGGCTAACACCTTTCTATCAGAGAAGCTTAGGAGATAAAAGCGGAGGAAAAGCAAGGGAACCAATAGAGTTTCCTCTTCTTTACCATTAGCGAGTTTGTCAAGGGTACCAAACTGGGAGGTGCCGATGACTCTCCTGAAGGACAGGAGGCCTTGCAGAAGGATCGAGACAGCTTGGAGCACTGGCCAGTCATCGATGGGGTGAAATTTAACAACGCCAAAGACCGGATTTTGCACCTGGCACGGCGCTATGGCAGGCACAAGCATACCTGGGAGAGGAGTGGCTGGAGAGCATCCCTGCAGAAAGGGATGCAGGGGCGCTGGCTGACAGCAGGCTCAGCGCGAGCCAGCAGCGTGCGCCCTGGCAGCCAAGAGGGCAAACGGCACCCGGGGCTGCATCAAAGACGGCAGAAGCGGCCGGGCAAAAGAGGGGATTATCCCGCTGTATTCAGCGTTGGTGCGGCCTCACCTTGAGCGCTGTTGTCAGTTCTGGGCCCCACAATCTGAGAAGGATGTGAAGGTCCTTGAATGTGTCCAGAGGAGGGGCAACCAAGCTGGTGAAAGGGCTGGAAGGAATGTCCTGTGAGGAGCAGCTGGGCACTTGGCCTTTGTCTAGTCTGGTGAGGAGGAGGCTGAGGGGGGACCTCATTGCTCTCTACAGCTTCCTGAGGAGGGCAAGGGCAGGGGGAGGTGCTGAGCTCTTCTCCCTGGTGTCCAGGGAGAGGCTGTGTGGGAATGCTTCCAAGCTGCACCAGGGGAGCTTTAGGGTGGACATTAGCATGCATTTCTTTACCAGCACTCTATGGGGATGCCCTTAGTACAGCCAGAGTTCATTCTGTCAGGGTGTGCTATTTCAGCACCTCTTGGCCTTGCAGGGCCCACGCAAAGAGGAAGGCATGCTCTGAAGATGCACTGCCTTGGAGTGCTTCGTTTCCAAGCGTGACTCACAATGCAGGTTTTAGCTGACCGAGTAGACAGGGTTGCAAGTCCTGGCTCCTGACAGGCTGTCTTCTTCCTAACAGCCTCTGGAGAGGGGGCACTCCTGGCAAGGGAACTCATCTCTAGCCTCCCTCTGCCTGCTGCTCCAGCAGAGCCACGTCTGCACAGGGGCGAGGGCCTGTCTCTTCACACCTGGCTGGCATCCAAACGTTGGGATTCTTGCGCTGAGTCGACATAGCCTGGCAGCTTTCTGCCCTCATTTCACTACTTTTGCAGACCGATTCATGACCAGGCATGTGCTGGAGGATTGTTTTATATCTTGCCGTTTATTAATTTAAAAGAAACCCACAAAAAGCAGCTCCTTTGCAGCTGAATAACCTCATCAGGAACTTCATCCCCCCCACCACTGCAGGTGGTTTCAGCTGTGCCCAGCGCATGGCCACCAAGGGCAGGGACAGCCCCTGGGCCTCCTGGGCACAGCGACTGCCTCGGGGCGGGCACCCCAAGGGCTTCCTCCGAAGGGGGCTGGGCGGGGATGCGCACGGGGGGCCCTGTCAGTCACCCCCAGGTCACACTGCCACGCCCATGGCACACTGCCACCCCTACGTCACAATGCCATCCATGGCAACGCAGCCGTTGCCGTGCGCCGGGGCAGTATAAAAGGGGGCACCCGCCAGGGTCCAGCTGCCAGAGCTGACCGGGGGCAGCCCGAAGACATCTGAGAGGAAGCCCTTGAGGAGAGCGGGGGATTACTGGCAGGGGGCTGAGGGAGGAAGACTGGAGCCTGGTCGAGGCTGTGGAGGTTCTCTGCTGCAAGGCCAGCTGCTGGCACGGCCACATTCAAATCTCATCTGACGGATGGAAATCCACCTTCAAGCCTTCCGGGAGCAGACGCAAGTCCCTCAGGAGAGGAGAAGAACCACCAACCGCTGGAGGTGCCCCAGGCTCTCAGGCCGTTTCCGCTGGAGAGCCGTGGCCAGCCCCAGGGAGTGTCGCCGTGAGGAGCACTGCAGAGCGCGCCGGCCTCATCCCCTGCGGAGCCAGGGGCAGCAGCCGTAAGAAATGGGATGGATGCAGGGACGTTGCCAGGGCTCCCAGTGCTTTGGAGCACCCGCTAGACAGGCACAGGAAAGATTCTTGCCCTCAGGGTCGATCGGGCCGCGGGCATTTGGCCACTCCTGGAAGCCCCTGAGATGGCTCCAGGCTGAGGGAGAACAGGGCTTGGGCATCTCCTGGGAGGCGTGACCAGCCTGTGGGACGCGGAGGCAGGTCTTGCTCACCTGCTCAGGGAGTAGCCGATCGCCATTGCTGGGGTCAGGAAGGAATTTTCCCCCGGGGCACATTGGCGCTGGCCCGCGGGGGTTTTTTGCCTTCCTCTGCAGCACTGAGCATGACCACTTGTCAGGGCTCCTCCAGTCCCTTTTGGCCGGGTCACTGCCTGCTGCTCGTGCACCACGAAGGCGGCCTCTCGTGCCCTGCAGCTGGGGGGAGGGAGGCTTTTTTTCCCCCACGGTGAGCTAACCAGTGTCCCTGGGGGTTTTTTGCCTTCCTCTGCAGCGCTGAGCACGGCCCCTGGCCAGGGCTCCTTTGGGCCATGCTGGCCAGGTGCCTGCTGCTCCACGAAGATGGCCCTCGTGCCCCGCATCCGGGGGGAGGAACCTTTCTGGACTCCCAGGGTGGGCCCTCGGGTGCCCCCCGGGGGTTGCTGCTTCTCCTCTGTAGCACTGAGCACAGCCCCTTCTCAGGGCTCTTCTCAAATTTGGTGCAGGTACATTTGGGGGTTTTATGGATGCCAAGGTGAAAATTCATGTGAAAAGAGTTCACAAGCCTTGGCAAGTGTAATACCTTGGAAAATACCACGCACCTCCTGCTCGCTCCTCCTCTTTTAAAAGGGTGGCATCGGTCCTGCTCCTCCTCCTCCAAGTGCTCCCTCTTCAGGAAACAGGGACTACCTGGCCTGCTTTCCTGCTGCCACTTTGTCATCCTAAGCCAAACGTGGCATTGATCACAGTCTGTCCTTACAGACTGAAACAAACAATTGAGAAAAACAAGAGGAAAACTAATGAGAAAAAGAATATAAAAACAAGAAAAAGAAAAATTCAGAGCAAAAATAATCCTAAAAATAGCCATTCAAAGAGTTATAAAAATAGGTATAAAATAATTCCACATATACAATTATAAAAATAGAAAAATATAAAAATACCATGATAAAAATAGTTATAAAAATAATTACAAAAATAATTTCAAAGAAGGGGCAGGAACGACTGGGGGTT
This sequence comes from Athene noctua, assembly GCF_965140245.1. Classification (NCBI taxonomy): domain Eukaryota; kingdom Metazoa; phylum Chordata; class Aves; order Strigiformes; family Strigidae; genus Athene; species Athene noctua. Next base: position 153,388,376 of record NC_134038.1, read on the forward strand.
TTTTGGATTCCAAGGTGAAAATTCATGTGAAAAGAGATCACAAGCCTTGGCAGGTGTAATACCTTGGAAAATACCACGCACCTCCTGCTCGCTCCTCCTCTTTTAAAAGGGTGGCATCGGTCCTGCTCCTCCTTCTTCAGGTGCTCCCTCTTCAGGAAACAGGGACTACCTGGCCTGCTTTCCTGCTGCCACTTTGTCACGTTGCACTGACCATAGTCTGTCCTTACAGACTGAAACAAACAATTGAGAAAAACGAGAGGAAAACTAATGAGAAAAAGAATTTAAACAAACAAGAAAAATAATAACCAATCAAAAGAAAAAATAATCCTAAAAATAAGCATCCAAATTGTTATAAAAATAGGTATAAAATAATGCCAAATATACAATTATAAAAATATAAATATATTATTATAAAATTAACACTATAAAAATAATTACAAATATAATTTCAAACATGTTGTTGGAATGTTTGGGGTTTTTTGGATGCCAAGGTGAAAATCCATGTGAAAAGAGTTCTTACAGACTGAAACAATTGAGAAAAACGAGAGGAAAACTAATGAGAAAAAGAATTTAAACAAACAAGAAAAATAATAACCAATCAAAAGAAAAAATAATCCTAAAAATAAGCATCCAAATTGTTATAAAAATAGGTATAAAATAATGCCAAATATACAATTATAAAAATATAAATATATTATTATAAAATTAACACTATAAAAATAATTACAAATATAATTTCAAACATGTTGTTGGAATGTTTGGGGTTTTTTGGATGCCAAGGTGAAAATCCATGTGAAAAGAGTTCTTACAGACTGAAACAATTGAGAAAAACGAGAGGAAAACTAATGAGAAAAAGAATATAAAACAACAAGAAAAAGAATAGGAAATTAAGAGCAAAACTAATCCTAAAAATAGTCATACAAAGAGTTATAAAATTCGGTATAAGTCCAAATATACAATTATAATAATTATAAAAATAAAAAACCCCATAATTATAATACGATAAAAATAATTATAAAAATAATTACAAAAAATAATTTCAAACAAGGTGCAGGTACATTTGGGGGTTTTTTGGATGCCAAGGTAAAAATCCATGTGAAAAGAGTTCACAAGCCTTGGCAAGTGTAATACTTTGGAAAATACCACGCACCTCCTGCTCGCTCCTCCTCTTTTAAAAGGGTGGCATCGGTCCTGCTCCTCCTCCTCCAGGTGCTCCCTCTTCAGGAAACAGGGACTACCTGGCCTGCTTTCCTGCTGCCACTTTGTCATCCTAAGCCAAACGAGGCATTGATCATACTCCATCCTTACAGAATGAAACATTTAGAAACACAAGAGCAAAACTAATGATGAATATCAAAACCCACGAAAAAGAATATCAAATCAATAGCAAAAATAATTCAAAAAGTAGGCATTCAAAGAGTTATAAAAATAGGTATAAAATAATTCCACGTATACAGTTATAAAAATAGATAAATATAAAAATACCCTGACAAAAATAATTATAAAACTAATTACAAAAATAATTTCAAAGAAGGTGCAGGAACGTCTGGGGGTTTTTTGGATGCCAAGGTGAGAATTCTTGTGAAAAGAGTTCACAAGCCTTGGCAAGTATAATACCTTGGAACATACCACGCACCTTCTTCTCGAGAGCTCCTCCTCTTTTAAAAGTGTCTGATCACTCCTGCTCCTCATTCTTCAGATTCTCGCTCTTCAGGAAACAGGGACTACCTCAGAGCCTGCTTTCCTTCTGCCACCTTGTCATCCAAAGTCAAACGTGGCATTGATCATCGTTCTTTCTTACAGACTGAAAGAATTTTGAAACACCAGAGCAAAACTAATGATAAAAAGAATAAAACCCCCCCTATCAAAACAATAAAAAATAAAGAGCAAAAATTCAACGAAAAATTTCCCTTCAAATAGTTATAAAAATAATGACAAGATATGCAAAACAGAAGACAAAAATATTAAAATATCCTTTTAAAAACAGAAAAAGATACTTATCAAAATTGAAAAACATCTTTTAAAAAATAATTCTAAACTAGGTGCAGGAACGTTTGGGGATTTTTGGATGCCAAGATGAAAATTCATGTGATAATAGTTCATTTCCCCCAAAAGTCACATTCTTCAGACTTTGCAGTTTGCTCTCAAGAGCACCTTCTCGCTGCATCAGTCACTGACCTGCTTTCCTCTTTCCGGCAAAGATGCATCTTAACCATCACATTCACGCATCTGTCCCTCCACACGAGACGCGGGGGAGTCGTGACTTTCTGTGGCTCTCGCTTCCCTTTGCCAGGCTTCCAGTGAAGGTTTTCCAAGCTAAACCGAGGATCGCATCAGCCCGCTCCTGGCTGCACATGTGCACCACGTTAACGCTTGTGAGCATCCGCTCTGAAACGGACTGAGAAAAATACAGTAAAATCCTGTTAGCGCTTGGAACCTTTGTGATGGGTGTCCTTGAAGGTGGCTTTAGAGCTGAAAGAGTCCTGACCTTTCCGGCAAATAACCGTCTCCTCGGGAGGGAAGGGAAATAGGGAAGGGAAAGGTGCTTCAGCTGCAAGAGACCTCACTTCCCTTTGCTCCAAACAGACGGGACGCAAGTCCTGCCCTTCTCCAGCTTTACAGGGCTGCTGCAGGAAATACTCTCCTGTAATTCCTGCTCCTGTCACGGAAAGAACTCTTCAGCTGCACCATTTGCACCTCCCTGTCTGGATTCACAAAGGAATCATGTGGCAATTCCTAGGAGCTATGAAGATGAATCAGAAAATCACACGGAAGAAACTAACAATCGCAGCCGAACAACATGGTCACAGAAAGAAGGAAATAGGGGCTCAGCTCTTGGAAGTTGTTCCTACACATCATGCTTGTATACTAATCCTCTGTCTGAGAGATCAACATGAGAGTAAATTCTCTTTCCACGATCTGTCTATGAGAGGACCCAAACTATTCTACTTTACCAGGTAACGTATAACCAATTCATTCCAAGGCGTCATCCTGAGGAAGAAAAGAACAAGAACAAGATTTCAGGCACTGAATATGATTAGAGGGAAGGAAGATTTTTGAAAGGATGAGAAGAAAAAAAGAAGCCTGGAACAAAACCCTTGAGAGAGCTTCTAAAGAACAGGGAGCATGTCAAAGGCAGATGAAACATGGAACCAGAAACCAGACAATTGTTTCTTCTCTGAGACTAGAACAAACTACCACTAGACAGATTATTTAAAGGTGAAAAAAGTGCTTTTTCCACATTGCAAATAAATAGTTAGCAAGACAAATGCCTCAGTGTGTGTGTGTGTGTCTTTCTATTTATTGCATGATTTTTGCACAAGTCTTTGCCCCATACCAGTAAAGAATTAAAGCAACGGCCCAACGTGCCTTCTGAAACCAAAACCTTGCATTCCAGCACGTCCAAGTTCCTCGCACAAGCATTGTGAAAGCGCTGAACTAAACAGCTACTTACGCTAGAGTCAGGATAAGCTACTGATATGAGATATTCTGGCAACAGGGAAGTGTCCCCTACCTTTCTTCCCCATCTGTGAACATACTACGCCTGGCAGAAGCCAGCCCTGCTGTGAGCAGGAGGTTGGGATCATTTTCAAAGTACGTTAAACCTGTGCACATTGAGACTGGTTGTATCCTGCAGGGGAGGCGCGCTGGAAACTTAGAAAAAGGAAAAAAACCCACTAAACCCCAAAGTTAAAAAGGCATTGTAACAAGGGAAGCCAAGCTTGAAAGGCCACCCTCGGCACATGGCGTTGCCAGTCCCTTCTCCTGGTACAGCAATGAGCAGCAACTGCTTGCAGGCATCAGCTAGCAGGCACCAGTGACAGGTGGTGCATTTGCTGCCAGGTTGAGAGAAGGCTGAAACACATCACCGAGAGAACTGAAGACAGGTATTTGTCCATTTCTCGGTCAGAATGAGCCTGGGATACACAGAGCTTTAGCCCTCTGTTCTTGCAATTGTCTTCAAAGTCGACACGTGATGGTGCTGCAGTCCACGTGCTGCAGAGCAGCCCTGGCTAAACAGTCCCCAGAAACTGTCTGCAAGAGGGGTTTCCACTGAGCTGTCACTGGACTAGTTCTAAGGATGTTAGCACCATTAGAGGCTAACAAAAGCCTGTGGCTGTTTGACAGGACATGCTTTCAGAGTGATCTGTCTTTCGCCTGGGCTAACACCTTTCTATCAGAGAAGCTTAGGAGATAGAAGCGGAGGAAAAGCAAGGAAACCAATAGAGTTTCCTCTTCTTTACCATTAGCGAGTTTGTCAAGGGTACCAAACTGGGAGGTGCCGATGACTCTCCTGAAGGACAGGAGGCCTTGCAGAAGGAGCACTGGCCAGTCATCGATGGGGTGAAATTTAACAACGCCAAAGACCGGATTTTGCACCTGGCACGGCGCTATGGCAGGCACAAGCATACCTGGGAGAGGAGTGGCTGGAGAGCATCCCTGCAGAAAGGGATGCAGGGGCGCTGGCTGACAGCAGGCTCAGCGCGAGCCAGCAGCGTGCGCCCTGGCAGCCAAGAGGGCAAACGGCACCCGGGGCTGCATCAAAGACGGCAGAAGCGGCCGGGCAAAAGAGGGGATTATCCCGCTGTATTCAGCGTTGGTGCGGCCTCACCTTGAGCGCTGTTGTCAGTTCTGGGCCCCACAATCTGAGAAGGATGTGAAGGTCCTTGAATGTGTCCAGAGGAGGGGCAACCAAGCTGGTGAAAGGGCTGGAAGGAATGTCCTGTGAGGAGCAGCTGGGCACTTGGCCTTTGTCTAGTTTGGTGAGGAGGAGGCTGAGGGGGGACCTCATTGCTCTCTACAGCTTCCTGAGGAGGGCAAGGGCAGGGGGAGGTGCTGAGCTCTTCTCCCTGGTGTCCAGGGAGAGGCTGTGTGGGAATGCTTCCAAGCTGCACCAGGGGAGCTTTAGGGTGGACATTAGCATGCATTTCTTTACCAGCACTCTGTGGGGATGCCCTTAGTACAGCCAGAGTTCATTCTGTCAGGGTGTGCTATTTCAGCACCTCTTGGCCTTGCAGGGCCCACGCAAAGAGGAAGGCATGCTCTGAAGATGCACTGCCTTGGAGTGCTTCGTTTCCAAGCGTGACTCACAATGCAGGTTTTAGCTGACCGAGTAGACAGGGTTGCAAGTCCTGGCTCCTGACAGGCTGTCTTCTTCCTAACAGCCTCTGGAGAGGGGGCACTCCTGGCAAGGGAACTCATCTCTAGCCTCCCTCTGCCTGCTGCTCCAGCAGAGCCACGTCTGCACAGGGGCGAGGGCCTGTCTCTTCACACCTGGCTGGCATCCAAACGTTGGGATTCTTGCGCTGAGTCGACATAGCCTGGCAGCTTTCTGCCCTCATTTCACTACTTTTGCAGACCGATTCATGACCAGGCATGTGCTGGAGGATTGTTTTATATCTTGCCGTTTATTAATTTAAAAGAAACCCACAAAAAGCAGCTCCTTTGCAGCTGAATAACCTCATCAGTATCTTCACCCCCCCCACCACTGCAGGTGGTTTCAGCTGTGCCCAGCGCATGGCCACCAAGGGCAGGGACAGCCCCTGGGCCTCCTGGGCACAGCGACTGCCTCGGGGCGGGCACCCCAAGGGCTTCCTCCGAAGGGGGCTGGGCGGGGATGCGCACGGGGGGCCCTGTCAGTCACCCCCAGGTCACACTGCCACGCCCAGGTCACACTGCCACGCCCATGGCACACTGCCACCCCTACGTCACAATGCCATCCATGGCAACGCAGCCGTTGCCGTGCGCCGGGGCAGTATAAAAGGGGGCACCCGCCAGGGTCCAGCTGCCAGAGCTGACCGGGGGCAGCCCGAAGACATCTGAGAGGAAGCCCTTGAGGAGAGCGGGGGATTACTGGCAGGGGGCTGAGGGAGGAAGACTGGAGCCTGGTCGAGGCTGTGGAGGTTCTCTGCTGCAAGGCCAGCTGCTGGCACGGCCACATTCAAATCTCATCTGATGGATGGAAATCCACCTTCAAGCCTTCCGGGAGCAGACGCAAGTCCCTCAGGAGAGGAGAAGAACCACCAACCGCTGGAGGTGCCCCAGGCTCTCAGGCCGTTTCCGCTGGAGAGCCGTGGCCAGCCCCAGGGAGTGTCGCCGTGAGGAGCACTGCAGAGCTCGCCGGCCTCATCCCCTGCGGAGCCAGGGGCAGCAGCCGTAAGAAATGGGATGGATGCAGGGACGTTGCCAGGGCTCCCAGTGCTTTGGAGCACCCGCTAGACAGGCACAGGAAAGATTCTTGCCCTCAGGGTCGATCGGGCCGCGGGCATTTGGCCACTCCTGGAAGCCCCTGAGATGGCTCCAGGCTGAGGGAGAACAGGGCTTGGGCATCTCCTGGGAGGCGTGACCAGCCTGTGGGACGCGGAGGCAGGTCTTGCTCACCTGCTCAGGGAGTAGCCGATCGCCATTGCTGGGGTCAGGAAGGAATTTTCCCCCGGGGCACATTGGCGCTGGCCCGCGGGGGTTTTTTGCCTTCCTCTGCAGCACTGAGCATGACCACTTGTCAGGGCTCCTCCGGTCCCTTTTGGCCGGGTCACTGCCTGCTGCTCGTGCACCACGAAGGCGGCCTCTCGTGCCCTGCAGCTGGGGGGAGGGAGGCTTTTTTTCCCCCACGGTGAGCTAACCAGTGTCCCTGGGGGTTTTTTGCCTTCCTCTGCAGCGCTGAGCACGGCCCCTGGCCAGGGCTCCTTTGGGCCATGCTGGCCAGGTGCCTGCTGCTCCACGAAGATGGCCCTCGTGCCCCGCATCCGGGGGGAGGAACCTTTCTGGACTCCCAGGGTGGGCCCTCGGGTGCCCCCCGGGGGTTGCTGCTTCTCCTCTGTAGCACTGAGCACAGCCCCTTCTCAGGGCTCTTCTCAAATTTGGTGCAGGTACATTTGGGGGTTTTATGGATGCCAAGGTGAAAATTCATGTGAAAAGAGTTCACAAGCCGTGGCAAGTGTAATACCTTGGAAAATACCACGCACCTCCTGCTCGCTCCTCCTCTTTTAAAAGGGTGGCATCGGTCCTGCTCCTCCTCCTCCAGGTGCTCCCTCTTCAGGAAACAGGGACTACCTGGCCTGCTTTCCTGCTGCCACTTTGTCATCCTAAGCCAAACGTGGCATTGATCACAGTCTGTCCTTACAGACTGAAACAAACAATTGAGAAAAACAAGAGGAAAACTAATGAGAAAAAGAATATAAAAAACAAGAAAAAGAAAAATTCAGAGCAAAAATAATCCTAAAAATAGCCATTCAAAGAGTTATAAAAATAGGTATAAAATATTTCCACATATACAATTATAAAAATAGAAAAATATAAAAATACCATGATAAAAATAGTTATAAAAATAATTACAAAAATAATTTCAAAGAAGGGGCAGGAACGACTGGGGGTTTTTTGGATTCCAAGGTGAAAATTCATGTGAAAAGAGATCACAAGCCTTGGCAGGTGTAATACCTTGGAAAATACCACGCACCTCCTGCTCGCTCCTCCTCTTTTAAAAGGGTGGCATCGGTCCTGCTCCTCCTTCTTCAGGTGCTCCCTCTTCAGGAAACAGGGACTACCTGGCCTGCTTTCCTGTGGCCACTTTGTCACGTTGCACTGACCATAGTCTGTCCTTACAGACTGAAACAAACAATTGAGAAAAACGAGAGGAAAACTAATGAGAAAAAGAATTTAAACAAACAAGAAAAATAATAACCAATCAAAAGAAAAAATAATCCTAAAAATAAGCATTCAAATTGTTATAAAATTAGGTATAAAATAATGCCAAATATACAATTATAAAAATATAAATATATTATTATAAAATTAACACTATAAAAATAATTACAAATATAATTTCAAACATGTTGTTGGAATGTTTGGGGTTTTTTGGGTGCCAAGGTGAAAATCCATGTGAAAAGAGTTCTTACAGACTGAAACAATTGAGAAAAACGAGAGGAAAACTAATGAGAAAAAGAATTTAAACAAACAAGAAAAATAATAACCAATCAAAAGAAAAAATAATCCTAAAAATAAGCATCCAAATTGTTATAAAAATAGGTATAAAATAATGCCAAATATACAATTATAAAAATATAAATATATTATTATAAAATTAACACTATAAAAATAATTACAAATATAATTTCAAACATGTTGTTGGAATGTTTGGGGTTTTTTGGATGCCAAGGTGAAAATCCATGTGAAAAGAGTTCTTACAGACTGAAACAATTGAGAAAAACGAGAGGAAAACTAATGAGAAAAAGAATATAAAACAACAAGAAAAAGAATAGGAAATTAAGAGCAAAACTAATCCTAAAAATAGTCATACAAAGAGTTATAAAATTCGGTATAAGTCCAAATATACAATTATAATAATTATAAAAATAAAAAACCCCATAATTATAATACGATAAAAATAATTATAAAAATAATTACAAAAAATAATTTCAAACAAGGTGCAGGTACATTTGGGGGTTTTTTGGATGCCAAGGTAAAAATCCATGTGAAAAGAGTTCACAAGCCTTGGCAAGTGTAATACTTTGGAAAATACCACGCACCTCCTGCTCGCTCCTCCTCTTTTAAAAGGGTGGCATCGGTCCTGCTCCTCCTCCTCCAGGTGCTCCCTCTTCAGGAAACAGGGACTACCTGGCCTGCTTTCCTGCTGCCACTTTGTCATCCTAAGCCAAACGAGGCATTGATCATACTCCATCCTTACAGAATGAAACATTTAGAAACACAAGAGCAAAACTAATGATGAATATCAAAACCCACGAAAAAGAATATCAAATCAATAGCAAAAATAATTCAAAAAGTAGGCATTCAAAGAGTTATAAAAATAGGTATAAAATAATTCCACGTATACAGTTATAAAAATAGATAAATATAAAAATACCCTGACAAAAATAATTATAAAACTAATTACAAAAATAATTTCAAAGAAGGTGCAGGAACGTCTGGGGGTTTTTTGGATGCCAAGGTGAGAATTCTTGTGAAAAGAGTTCACAAGCCTTGGCAAGTATAATACCTTGGAACATACCACGCACCTTCTTCTCGAGAGCTCCTCCTCTTTTAAAAGTGTCTGATCACTCCTGCTCCTCATTCTTCAGATTCTCGCTCTTCAGGAAACAGGGACTACCTCAGAGCCTGCTTTCCTTCTGCCACCTTGTCATCCAAAGTCAAACGTGGCATTGATCATCGTTCTTTCTTACAGACTGAAACAAAGAATTTTGAAACACCAGAGCAAAACTAATGATAAAAAGAATAAAACCCCCCCTATCAAAACAATAAAAAATAAAGAGCAAAAATTCAACGAAAAATTTCCCTTCAAATAGTTATAAAAATAATGACAAGATATGCAAAACAGAAGACAAAAATATTAAAATATCCTTTTAAAAACAGAAAAAGATACTTATCAAAATTGAAAAACATCTTTTAAAAAATAATTCTAAACTAGGTGCAGGAACGTTTGGGGATTTTTGGATGCCAAGATGAAAATTCATGTGATAATAGTTCATTTCCCCCAAAAGTCACATTCTTCAGACTTTGCAGTTTGCTCTCAAGAGCACCTTCTCGCTGCATCAGTCACTGACCTGCTTTCCTCTTTCCGGCAAAGATGCATCTTAACCATCACATTCACGCATCTGTCCCTCCACACGAGACGCGGGGGAGTCGTGACTTTCTGTGGCTCTCGCTTCCCTTTGCCAGGCTTCCAGTGAAGGTTTTCCAAGCTAAACCGAGGATCGCATCAGCCCGCTCCTGGCTGCACATGTGCACCACGTTAACGCTTGTGAGCATCCGCTCTGAAACGGACTGAGAAAAATACAGTAAAATCCTGTTAGCGCTTGGAACCTTTGTGATGGGTGTCCTTGAAGGTGGCTTTAGAGCTGAAAGAGTCCTGACCTTTCCGGCAAATAACCGTCTCCTCGGGAGGGAAGGGAAATAGGGAAGGGAAAGGTGCTTCAGCTGCAAGAGACCTCACTTCCCTTTGCTCCAAACAGACGGGACGCAAGTCCTGCCCTTCTCCAGCTTTACAGGGCTGCTGCAGGAAATACTCTCCTGTAATTCCTGCTCCTGTCACGGAAAGAACTCTTCAGCTGCACCATTTGCACCTCCCTGTCTGGATTCACAAAGGAATCATGTGGCAATTCCTAGGAGCTATGAAGATGAATCAGAAAATCACACGGAAGAAACTAACAATCGCAGCCGAACAACATGGTCACAGAAAGAAGGAAATAGGGGCTCAGCTCTTGGAAGTTGTTCCTACACATCATGCTTGTATACTAATCCTCTGTCTGAGAGATCAACATGAGAGTAAATTCTCTTTCCACGATCTGTCTATGAGAGGACCCAAACTATTCTACTTTACCAGGTAACGTATAACCAATTCATTCCAAGGCGTCATCCTGAGGAAGAAAAGAACAAGAACAAGATTTCAGGCACTGAATATGATTAGAGGGAAGGAAGATTTTTGAAAGGATGAGAAGAAAAAAAGAAGCCTGGAACAAAACCCTTGAGAGAGCTTCTAAAGAACAGGGAGCATGTCAAAGGCAGATGAAACATGGAACCAGAAACCAGACAATTGTTTCTTCTCTGAGACTAGAACAAACTACCACTAGACAGATTATTTAAAGGTGAAAAAAGTGCTTTTTCCACATTGCAAATAAATAGTTAGCAAGACAAATGCCTCAGTGTGTGTGTGTGTGTCTTTCTATTTATTGCATGATTTTTGCACAAGTCTTTGCCCCATACCAGTAAAGAATTAAAGCAACGGCCCAACGTGCCTTCTGAAACCAAAACCTTGCATTCCAGCACGTCCAAGTTCCTCGCACAAGCATTGTGAAAGCGCTGAACTAAACAGCTACTTACGCTAGAGTCAGGATAAGCTACTGATATGAGATATTCTGGCAACAGGGAAGTGTCCCCTACCTTTCTTCCCCATCTGTGAACATACTACGCCTGGCAGAAGCCAGCCCTGCTGTGAGCAGGAGGTTGGGATCATTTTCAAAGTACGTTAAACCTGTGCACATTGAGACTGGTTGTATCCTGCAGGGGAGGCGCGCTGGAAACTTAGAAAAAGGAAAAAAACCCACTAAACCCCAAAGTTAAAAAGGCATTGTAACAAGGGAAGCCAAGCTTGAAAGGCCACCCTCGGCACATGGCGTTGCCAGTCCCTTCTCCTGGTACAGCAATGAGCAGCAACTGCTTGCAGGCATCAGCTAGCAGGCACCAGTGACAGGTGGTGCATTTGCTGCCAGGTTGAGAGAAGGCTGAAACACATCACCGAGAGAACTGAAGACAGGTATTTGTCCATTTCTCGGTCAGAATGAGCCTGGGATACACAGAGCTTTAGCCCTCTGTTCTTGCAATTGTCTTCAAAGTCGACACGTGATGGTGCTGCAGTCCACGTGCTGCAGAGCAGCCCTGGCTAAACAGTCCCCAGAAACTGTCTGCAAGAGGGGTTTCCACTGAGCTGTCACTGGACTAGTTCTCAGGATGTTAGCACCATTAGAGGCTAACAAAAGCCTGTGGCTGTTTGACAGGACATGCTTTCAGAGTGATCTGTCTTTCGCCTGGGCTAACACCTTTCTATCAGAGAAGCTTAGGAGATAGAAGCGGAGGAAAAGCAAGGAAACCAATAGAGTTTCCTCTTTTTACCATTAGCGAGTTTGTCAAGGGTACCAAACTGGGAGGTGCCGATGACTCTCCTGAAGGACAGGAGGCCTTGCAGAAGGAGCACTGGCCAGTCATCGATGGGGTGAAATTTAACAACGCCAAAGACCGGATTCTGCACCTGGCACGGCGCTATGGCAGGCACAAGCATACCTGGGAGAGGAGTGGCTGGAGAGCATCCCTGCAGAAAGGGATGCAGGGGCGCTGGCTGACAGCAGGCTCAGCGCGAGCCAGCAGCGTGCGCCCTGGCAGCCAAGAGGGCAAACGGCACCCGGGGCTGCATCAAAGACGGCAGAAGCGGCCGGGCAAAAGAGGGGATTATCCCGCTGTATTCAGCGTTGGTGCGGCCTCACCTTGAGCGCTGTTGTCAGTTCTGGGCCCCACAATCTGAGAAGGATGTGAAGGTCCTTGAATGTGTCCAGAGGAGGGGCAACCAAGCTGGTGAAAGGGCTGGAAGGAATGTCCTGTGAGGAGCAGCTGGGCACTTGGCCTTTGTCTAGTTTGGTGAGGAGGAGGCTGAGGGGGGACCTCATTGCTCTCTACAGCTTCCTGAGGAGGGCAAGGGCAGGGGGAGGTGCTGAGCTCTTCTCCCTGGTGTCCAGGGAGAGGCTGTGTGGGAATGCTTCCAAGCTGCACCAGGGGAGCTTTAGGGTGGACATTAGCATGCATTTCTTTACCAGCACTCTGTGGGGATGCCCTTAGTACAGCCAGAGTTCATTCTGTCAGGGTGTGCTATTTCAGCACCTCTTGGCCTTGCAGGGCCCACGCAAAGAGGAAGGCATGCTCTGAAGATGCACTGCCTTGGAGTGCTTCGTTTCCAAGCGTGACTCACAATGCAGGTTTTAGCTGACCGAGTAGACAGGGTTGCAAGTCCTGGCTCCTGACAGGCTGTCTTCTTCCTAACAGCCTCTGGAGAGGGGGCACTCCTGGCAAGGGAACTCATCTCTAGCCTCCCTCTGCCTGCTGCTCCAGCAGAGCCACGTCTGCACAGGGGCGAGGGCCTGTCTCTTCACACCTGGCTGGCATCCAAACGTTGGGATTCTTGCGCTGAGTCGACATAGCCTGGCAGCTTTCTGCCCTCATTTCACTACTTTTGCAGACCGATTCATGACCAGGCATGTGCTGGAGGATTGTTTTATATCTTGCCGTTTATTAATTTAAAAGAAACCCACAAAAAGCAGCTCCTTTGCAGCTGAATAACCTCATCAGTATCTTCACCCCCCCCACCACTGCAGGTGGTTTCAGCTGTGCCCAGCGCATGGCCACCAAGGGCAGGGACAGCCCCTGGGCCTCCTGGGCACAGCGACTGCCTCGGGGCGGGCACCCCAAGGGCTTCCTCCGAAGGGGGCTGGGCGGGGATGCGCACGGGGGGCCCTGTCAGTCACCCCCAGGTCACACTGCCACGCCCAGGTCACACTGCCACGCCCATGGCACACTGCCACCCCTACGTCACAATGCCATCCATGGCAACGCAGCCGTTGCCGTGCGCCGGGGCAGTATAAAAGGGGGCACCCGCCAGGGTCCAGCTGCCAGAGCTGACCGGGGGCAGCCCGAAGACATCTGAGAGGAAGCCCTTGAGGAGAGCGGGGGATTACTGGCAGGGGGCTGAGGGAGGAAGACTGGAGCCTGGTCGAGGCTGTGGAGGTTCTCTGCTGCAAGGCCAGCTGCTGGCACGGCCACATTCAAATCTCATCTGATGGATGGAAATCCACCTTCAAGCCTTCCGGGAGCAGACGCAAGTCCCTCAGGAGAGGAGAAGAACCACCAACCGCTGGAGGTGCCCCAGGCTCTCAGGCCGTTTCCGCTGGAGAGCCGTGGCCAGCCCCAGGGAGTGTCGCCGTGAGGAGCACTGCAGAGCTCGCCGGCCTCATCCCCTGCGGAGCCAGGGGCAGCAGCCGTAAGAAATGGGATGGATGCAGGGACGTTGCCAGGGCTCCCAGTGCTTTGGAGCACCCGCTAGACAGGCACAGGAAAGATTCTTGCCCTCAGGGTCGATCGGGCCGCGGGCATTTGGCCACTCCTGGAAGCCCCTGAGATGGCTCCAGGCTGAGGGAGAACAGGGCTTGGGCATCTCCTGGGAGGCGTGACCAGCCTGTGGGACGCGGAGGCAGGTCTTGCTCACCTGCTCAGGGAGTAGCCGATCGCCATTGCTGGGGTCAGGAAGGAATTTTCCCCCGGGGCACATTGGCGCTGGCCCGCGGGGGTTTTTTGCCTTCCTCTGCAGCACTGAGCATGACCACTTGTCAGGGCTCCTCCGGTCCCTTTTGGCCGGGTCACTGCCTGCTGCTCGTGCACCACGAAGGCGGCCTCTCGTGCCCTGCAGCTGGGGGGAGGGAGGCTTTTTTTCCCCCACGGTGAGCTAACCAGTGTCCCTGGGGGTTTTTTGCCTTCCTCTGCAGCGCTGAGCACGGCCCCTGGCCAGGGCTCCTTTGGGCCATGCTGGCCAGGTGCCTGCTGCTCCACGAAGATGGCCCTCGTGCCCCGCATCCGGGGGGAGGAACCTTTCTGGACTCCCAGGGTGGGCCCTCGGGTGCCCCCCGGGGGTTGCTGCTTCTCCTCTGTAGCACTGAGCACAGCCCCTTCTCAGGGCTCTTCTCAAATTTGGTGCAGGTACATTTGGGGGTTTTATGGATGCCAAGGTGAAAATTCATGTGAAAAGAGTTCACAAGCCGTGGCAAGTGTAATACCTTGGAAAATACCACGCACCTCCTGCTCGCTCCTCCTCTTTTAAAAGGGTGGCATCGGTCCTGCTCCTCCTCCTCCAGGTGCTCCCTCTTCAGGAAACAGGGACTACCTGGCCTGCTTTCCTGCTGCCACTTTGTCATCCTAAGCCAAACGTGGCATTGATCACAGTCTGTCCTTACAGACTGAAACAAACAATTGAGAAAAACAAGAGGAAAACTAATGAGAAAAAGAATATAAAAAACAAGAAAAAGAAAAATTCAGAGCAAAAATAATCCTAAAAATAGCCATTCAAAGAGTTATAAAAATAGGTATAAAATAATTCCACATATACAATTATAAAAATAGAAAAATATAAAAATACCATGATAAAAATAGTTATAAAAATAATTACAAAAATAATTTCAAAGAAGGGGCAGGAACGACTGGGGGTTTTTTGGATTCCAAGGTGAAAATTCATGTGAAAAGAGATCACAAGCCTTGGCAGGTGTAATACCTTGGAAAATACCACGCACCTGCTGCTCGCTCCTCCTCTTTTAAAAGGGTGGCATCGGTCCTGCTCCTCCTTCTTCAGGTGCTCCCTCTTCAGGAAACAGGGACTACCTGGCCTGCTTTCCTGTGGCCACTTTGTCACGTTGCACTGACCATAGTCTGTCCTTACAGACTGAAACAAACAATTGAGAAAAACGAGAGGAAAACTAATGAGAAAAAGAATTTAAACAAACAAGAAAAATAATAACCAATCAAAAGAAAAAATAATCCTAAAAATAAGCATTCAAATTGTTATAAAATTAGGTATAAAATAATGCCAAATATACAATTATAAAAATATAAATATATTATTATAAAATTAACACTATAAAAATAATTACAAATATAATTTCAAACATGTTGTTGGAATGTTTGGGGTTTTTTGGATGCCAAGGTGAAAATCCATGTGAAAAGAGTTCTTACAGACTGAAACAATTGAGAAAAACGAGAGGAAAACTAATGAGAAAAAGAATTTAAACAAACAAGAAAAATAATAACCAATCAAAAGAAAAAATAATCCTAAAAATAAGCATCCAAATTGTTATAAAAATAGGTATAAAATAATGCCAAATATACAATTATAAAAATATAAATATATTATTATAAAATTAACACTATAAAAATAATTACAAATATAATTTCAAACATGTTGTTGGAATGTTTGGGGTTTTTTGGATGCCAAGGTGAAAATCCATGTGAAAAGAGTTCTTACAGACTGAAACAATTGAGAAAAACGAGAGGAAAACTAATGAGAAAAAGAATATAAAACAACAAGAAAAAGAATAGGAAATTAAGAGCAAAACTAATCCTAAAAATAGTCATACAAAGAGTTATAAAATTCGGTATAAGTCCAAATATACAATTATAATAATTATAAAAATAAAAAACCCCATAATTATAATACGATAAAAATAATTATAAAAATAATTACAAAAAATAATTTCAAACAAGGTGCAGGTACATTTGGGGGTTTTTTGGATGCCAAGGTAAAAATCCATGTGAAAAGAGTTCACAAGCCTTGGCAAGTGTAATACTTTGGAAAATACCACGCACCTCCTGCTCGCTCCTCCTCTTTTAAAAGGGTGGCATCGGTCCTGCTCCTCCTCCTCCAGGTGCTCCCTCTTCAGGAAACAGGGACTACCTGGCCTGCTTTCCTGCTGCCACTTTGTCATCCTAAGCCAAACGAGGCATTGATCATACTCCATCCTTACAGAATGAAACATTTAGAAACACAAGAGCAAAACTAATGATGAATATCAAAACCCACGAAAAAGAATATCAAATCAATAGCAAAAATAATTCAAAAAGTAGGCATTCAAAGAGTTATAAAAATAGGTATAAAATAATTCCACGTATACAGTTATAAAAATAGATAAATATAAAAATACCCTGACAAAAATAATTATAAAACTAATTACAAAAATAATTTCAAAGAAGGTGCAGGAACGTCTGGGGGTTTTTTGGATGCCAAGGTGAGAATTCTTGTGAAAAGAGTTCACAAGCCTTGGCAAGTATAATACCTTGGAACATACCACGCACCTTCTTCTCGAGAGCTCCTCCTCTTTTAAAAGTGTCTGATCACTCCTGCTCCTCATTCTTCAGATTCTCGCTCTTCAGGAAACAGGGACTACCTCAGAGCCTGCTTTCCTTCTGCCACCTTGTCATCCAAAGTCAAACGTGGCATTGATCATCGTTCTTTCTTACAGACTGAAACAAAGAATTTTGAAACACCAGAGCAAAACTAATGATAAAAAGAATAAAACCCCCCCTATCAAAACAATAAAAAATAAAGAGCAAAAATTCAACGAAAAATTTCCCTTCAAATAGTTATAAAAATAATGACAAGATATGCAAAACAGAAGACAAAAATATTAAAATATCCTTTTAAAAACAGAAAAAGATACTTATCAAAATTGAAAAACATCTTTTAAAAAATAATTCTAAACTAGGTGCAGGAACGTTTGGGGATTTTTGGATGCCAAGATGAAAATTCATGTGATAATAGTTCATTTCCCCCAAAAGTCACATTCTTCAGACTTTGCAGTTTGCTCTCAAGAGCACCTTCTCGCTGCATCAGTCACTGACCTGCTTTCCTCTTTCCGGCAAAGATGCATCTTAACCATCACATTCATGCATCTGTCCCTCCACACGAGACGCAGGGGAGTCGTGACTTTCTGTGGCTCTCGCTTCCCTTTGCCAGGCTTCCAGTGAAGGTTTTCCAAGCTAAACCGAGGATCGCATCAGCCCGCTCCTGGCTGCACATGTGCACCACGTTAACGCTTGTGAGCATCCGCTCTGAAACGGACTGAGAAAAATACAGTAAAATCCTGTTAGCGCTTGGAACCTTTGTGATGGGTGTCCTTGAAGGTGGCTTTAGAGCTGAAAGAGTCCTGACCTTTCCGGCAAATAACCGTCTCCTCGGGAGGGAAGGGAAATAGGGAAGGGAAAGGTGCTTCAGCTGCAAGAGACCTCACTTCCCTTTGCTCCAAACAGACGGGACGCAAGTCCTGCCCTTCTCCAGCTTTACAGGGCTGCTGCAGGAAATACTCTCCTGTAATTCCTGCTCCTGTCACGGAAAGAACTCTTCAGCTGCACCATTTGCACCTCCCTGTCTGGATTCACAAAGGAATCATGTGGCAATTCCTAGGAGCTATGAAGATGAATCAGAAAATCACACGGAAGAAACTAACAATCGCAGCCGAACAACATGGTCACAGAAAGAAGGAAATAGGGGCTCAGCTCTTGGAAGTTGTTCCTACACATCATGCTTGTATACTAATCCTCTGTCTGAGAGATCAACATGAGAGTAAATTCTCTTTCCACGATCTGTCTATGAGAGGACCCAAACTATTCTACTTTACCAGGTAACGTATAACCAATTCATTCCAAGGCGTCATCCTGAGGAAGAAAAGAACAAGAACAAGATTTCAGGCACTGAATATGATTAGAGGGAAGGAAGATTTTTGAAAGGATGAGAAGAAAAAAAGAAGCCTGGAACAAAACCCTTGAGAGAGCTTCTAAAGAACAGGGAGCATGTCAAAGGCAGATGAAACATGGAACCAGAAACCAGACAATTGTTTCTTCTCTGAGACTAGAACAAACTACCACTAGACAGATTATTTAAAGGTGAAAAAAGTGCTTTTTCCACATTGCAAATAAATAGTTAGCAAGACAAATGCCTCAGTGTGTGTGTGTGTGTCTTTCTATTTATTGCATGATTTTTGCACAAGTCTTTGCCCCATACCAGTAAAGAATTAAAGCAACGGCCCAACGTGCCTTCTGAAACCAAAACCTTGCATTCCAGCACGTCCAAGTTCCTCGCACAAGCATTGTGAAAGCGGTGAACTAAACAGCTACTTACGCTAGAGTCAGGATAAGCTACTGATATGAGATATTCTGGCAACAGGGAAGTGTCCCCTACCTTTCTTCCCCATCTGTGAACATACTACGCCTGGCAGAAGCCAGCCCTGCTGTGAGCAGGAGGTTGGGATCATTTTCAAAGTACGTTAAACCTGTGCACATTGAGACTGGTTGTATCCTGCAGGGGAGGCGCGCTGGAAACTTAGAAAAAGGAAAAAAACCCACTAAACCCCAAAGTTAAAAAGGCATTGTAACAAGGGAAGCCAAGCTTGAAAGGCCACCCTCGGCACATGGCGTTGCCAGTCCCTTCTCCTGGTACAGCAATGAGCAGCAACTGCTTGCAGGCATCAGCTAGCAGGCACCAGTGACAGGTGGTGCATTTGCTGCCAGGTTGAGAGAAGGCTGAAACACATCACCGAGAGAACTGAAGACAGGTATTTGTCCATTTCTCGGTCAGAATGAGCCTGGGATACACAGAGCTTTAGCCCTCTGTTCTTGCAATTGTCTTCAAAGTCGACACGTGATGGTGCTGCAGTCCACGTGCTGCAGAGCAGCCCTGGCTAAACAGCCCCCAGAAACTGTCTGCAAGAGGGGTTTCCACTGAGCTGTCACTGGACTAGTTCTCAGGATGTTAGCACCATTAGAGGCTAACAAAAGCCTGTGGCTGTTTGACAGGACATGCTTTCAGAGTGATCTGTCTTTCGCCTGGGCTAACACCTTTCTATCAGAGAAGCTTAGGAGATAGAAGTGGAGGAAAAGCAAGGAAACCAATAGTTTCCTCTTTTTACCATTAGCGAGTTTGTCAAGGGTACCAAACTGGGAGGTGCCGATGACTCTCCTGAAGGACAGGAGGCCTTGCAGAAGGAGCACTGGCCAGTCATCGATGGGGTGAAATTTAACAACGCCAAAGACCGGATTCTGCACCTGTCACGGCGCTATGGCAGGCACAAGCATACCTGGGAGAGGAGTGGCTGGAGAGCATCCCTGCAGAAAGGGATGCAGGGGCGCTGGCTGACAGCAGGCTCAGCGCGAGCCAGCAGCGTGCGCCCTGGCAGCCAAGAGGGCAAACGGCACCCGGGGCTGCATCAAAGACGGCAGAAGCGGCCGGGCAAAAGAGGGGATTATCCCGCTGTATTCAGCGTTGGTGCGGCCTCACCTTGAGCGCTGTTGTCAGTTCTGGGCCCCACAATCTGAGAAGGATGTGAAGGTCCTTGAATGTGTCCAGAGGAGGGGCAACCAAGCTGGTGAAAGGGCTGGAAGGAATGTCCTGTGAGGAGCAGCTGGGCACTTGGCCTTTGTCTAGTCTGGTGAGGAGGAGGCTGAGGGGGGACCTCATTGCTCTCTACAGCTTCCTGAGGAGGGCAAGGGCAGGGGGAGGTGCTGAGCTCTTCTCCCTGGTGTCCAGGGAGAGGCTGTGTGGGAATGCTTCCAAGCTGCACCAGGGGAGCTTTAGGGTGGACATTAGCATGCATTTCTTTACCAGCACTCTATGGGGATGCCCTTAGTACAGCCAGAGTTCATTCTGTCAGGGTGTGCTATTTCAGCACCTCTTGGCCTTGCAGGGCCCACGCAAAGAGGAAGGCATGCTCTGAAGATGCACTGCCTTGGAGTGCTTCGTTTCCAAGCGTGACTCACAATGCAGGTTTTAGCTGACCGAGTAGACAGGGTTGCAAGTCCTGGCTCCTGACAGGCTGTCTTCTTCCTAACAGCCTCTGGAGAGGGGGCACTCCTGGCAAGGGAACTCATCTCTAGCCTCCCTCTGCCTGCTGCTCCAGCAGAGCCACGTCTGCACAGGGGCGAGGGCCTGTCTCTTCACACCTGGCTGGCATCCAAACGTTGGGATTCTTGCGCTGAGTCGACATAGCCTGGCAGCTTTCTGCCCTCATTTCACTACTTTTGCAGACCGATTCATGACCAGGCATGTGCTGGAGGATTGTTTTATATCTTGCCGTTTATTAATTTAAAAGAAACCCACAAAAAGCAGCTCCTTTGCAGCTGAATAACCTCATCAGGAACTTCATCCCCCCCACCACTGCAGGTGGTTTCAGCTGTGCCCAGCGCATGGCCACCAAGGGCAGGGACAGCCCCTGGGCCTCCTGGGCACAGCGACTGCCTCGGGGCGGGCACCCCAAGGGCTTCCTCCGAAGGGGGCTGGGCGGGGATGCGCACGGGGGGCCCTGTCAGTCACCCCCAGGTCACACTGCCACGCCCATGGCACACTGCCACCCCTACGTCACAATGCCATCCATGGCAACGCAGCCGTTGCCGTGCGCCGGGGCAGTATAAAAGGGGGCACCCGCCAGGGTCCAGCTGCCAGAGCTGACCGGGGGCAGCCCGAAGACATCTGAGAGGAAGCCCTTGAGGAGAGCGGGGGATTACTGGCAGGGGGCTGAGGGAGGAAGACTGGAGCCTGGTCGAGGCTGTGGAGGTTCTCTGCTGCAAGGCCAGCTGCTGGCACGGCCACATTCAAATCTCATCTGACGGATGGAAATCCACCTTCAAGCCTTCCGGGAGCAGACGCAAGTCCCTCAGGAGAGGAGAAGAACCACCAACCGCTGGAGGTGCCCCAGGCTCTCAGGCCGTTTCCGCTGGAGAGCCGTGGCCAGCCCCAGGGAGTGTCACCGTGAGGAGCACTGCAGAGCGCGCCGGCCTCATCCCCTGCGGAGCCAGGGGCAGCAGCCGTAAGAAATGGGATGGATGCAGGGACGTTGCCAGGGCTCCCAGTGCTTTGGAGCACCCGCTAGACAGGCACAGGAAAGATTCTTGCCCTCAGGGTCGATCGGGCCGCGGGCATTTGGCCACTCCTGGAAGCCCCTGAGATGGCTCCAGGCTGAGGGAGAACAGGGCTTGGGCATCTCCTGGGAGGCGTGACCAGCCTGTGGGACGCGGAGGCAGGTCTTGCTCACCTGCTCAGGGAGTAGCCGATCGCCATTGCTGGGGTCAGGAAGGAATTTTCCCCCGGGGCACATTGGCGCTGGCCCGCGGGGGTTTTTTGCCTTCCTCTGCAGCACTGAGCATGACCACTTGTCAGGGCTCCTCCAGTCCCTTTTGGCCGGGTCACTGCCTGCTGCTCGTGCACCACGAAGGCGGCCTCTCGTGCCCTGCAGCTGGGGGGAGGGAGGCTTTTTTTCCCCCACGGTGAGCTAACCAGTGTCCCTGGGGGTTTTTTGCCTTCCTCTGCAGCGCTGAGCACGGCCCCTGGCCAGGGCTCCTTTGGGCCATGCTGGCCAGGTGCCTGCTGCTCCACGAAGATGGCCCTCGTGCCCCGCATCCGGGGGGAGGAACCTTTCTGGACTCCCAGGGTGGGCCCTCGGGTGCCCCCCGGGGGTTGCTGCTTCTCCTCTGTAGCACTGAGCACAGCCCCTTCTCAGGGCTCTTCTCAAATTTGGTGCAGGTACATTTGGGGGTTTTATGGATGCCAAGGTGAAAATTCATGTGAAAAGAGTTCACAAGCCTTGGCAAGTGTAATACCTTGGAAAATACCACGCACCTCCTGCTCGCTCCTCCTCTTTTAAAAGGGTGGCATCGGTCCTGCTCCTCCTCCTCCAAGTGCTCCCTCTTCAGGAAACAGGGACTACCTGGCCTGCTTTCCTGCTGCCACTTTGTCATCCTAAGCCAAACGTGGCATTGATCACAGTCTGTCCTTACAGACTGAAACAAACAATTGAGAAAAACAAGAGGAAAACTAATGAGAAAAAGAATATAAAAACAAGAAAAAGAAAAATTCAGAGCAAAAATAATCCTAAAAATAGCCATTCAAAGAGTTATAAAAATAGGTATAAAATAATTCCACATATACAATTATAAAAATAGAAAAATATAAAAATACCATGATAAAAATAGTTATAAAAATAATTACAAAAATAATTTCAAAGAAGGGGCAGGAACGACTGGGGGTTTTTTGGATTCCAAGGTGAAAATTCATGTGAAAAGAGATCACAAGCCTTGGCAGGTGTAATACCTTGGAAAATACCACGCACCTCCTGCTCGCTCCTCCTCTTTTAAAAGGGTGGCATCGGTCCTGCTCCTCCTTCTTCAGGTGCTCCCTCTTCAGGAAACAGGGACTACCTGGCCTGCTTTCCTGCTGCCACTTTGTCATCCTAGGTCAAACGTGGCACCGACCATAGTCTGTCCTTACAGACTGAAACAAACAATTGAGAAAAATGAGAGGAAAACTAAAAATGAATATAAAAAAAAAAAACACGAAAAAGAAAAACAAATTCAGAGCAAAAATAATCCTAAAAGTAGCCATTCAAAGAGTTATAAAAATAGGTATAGAATAATTCCACATATACAATTATAAAAATAGAAAAATATAATTATAAAAATACCATGATAAAAATAGTTATAAAAATAATTACAAAAATAATTTTAAAGAAGGTGCAGGAACGTCTGGGGGTTTTTTGGATGCCAAGATGAAAATACATGTGAAAAGAGATCACAAGCCTTGGCAAGTGTAATACCTTGGAAAATACCACGCACCTCCTGCTCGCTCCTCTTTTAAAAGGGTGGCATCGGTCCTGCTCCTCCTTCTTCAGGTGCTCCCTCTTCAGGAAACAGGGACTACCTGGCCTGCTTTCCTGTGGCCACTTTGTCACGTTGCACTGACCATAGTCTGTCCTTACAGACTGAAACAAACAATTGAGAAAAACGAGAGGAAAACTAATGAGAAAAAGAATTTAAACAAACAAGAAAAATAATAACCAATCAAAAGAAAAAATAATCCTAAAAATAAGCATTCAAATTGTTATAAAATTAGGTATAAAATAATGCCAAATATACAATTATAAAAATATAAATATATTATTATAAAATTAACACTATAAAAATAATTACAAATATAATTTCAAACATGTTGTTGGAATGTTTGGGGTTTTTTGGATGCCAAGGTGAAAATCCATGTGAAAAGAGTTCTTACAGACTGAAACAATTGAGAAAAACGAGAGGAAAACTAATGAGAAAAAGAATTTAAACAAACAAGAAAAATAATAACCAATCAAAAGAAAAAATAATCCTAAAAATAAGCATCCAAATTGTTATAAAAATAGGTATAAAATAATGCCAAATATACAATTATAAAAATATAAATATATTATTATAAAATTAACACTATAAAAATAATTACAAATATAATTTCAAACATGTTGTTGGAATGTTTGGGGTTTTTTGGATGCCAAGGTGAAAATCCATGTGAAAAGAGTTCTTACAGACTGAAACAATTGAGAAAAACGAGAGGAAAACTAATGAGAAAAAGAATATAAAACAACAAGAAAAAGAATAGGAAATTAAGAGCAAAACTAATCCTAAAAATAGTCATACAAAGAGTTATAAAATTCGGTATAAGTCCAAATATACAATTATAATAATTATAAAAATAAAAAACCCCATAATTATAATACGATAAAAATAATTATAAAAATAATTACAAAAAATAATTTCAAACAAGGTGCAGGTACATTTGGGGGTTTTTTGGATGCCAAGGTAAAAATCCATGTGAAAAGAGTTCACAAGCCTTGGCAAGTGTAATACTTTGGAAAATACCACGCACCTCCTGCTCGCTCCTCCTCTTTTAAAAGGGTGGCATCGGTCCTGCTCCTCCTCCTCCAGGTGCTCCCTCTTCAGGAAACAGGGACTACCTGGCCTGCTTTCCTGCTGCCACTTTGTCATCCTAAGCCAAACGAGGCATTGATCATACTCCATCCTTACAGAATGAAACATTTAGAAACACAAGAGCAAAACTAATGATGAATATCAAAACCCACGAAAAAGAATATCAAATCAATAGCAAAAATAATTCAAAAAGTAGGCATTCAAAGAGTTATAAAAATAGGTATAAAATAATTCCACGTATACAGTTATAAAAATAGATAAATATAAAAATACCCTGACAAAAATAATTATAAAACTAATTACAAAAATAATTTCAAAGAAGGTGCAGGAACGTCTGGGGGTTTTTTGGATGCCAAGGTGAGAATTCTTGTGAAAAGAGTTCACAAGCCTTGGCAAGTATAATACCTTGGAACATACCACGCACCTTCTTCTCGAGAGCTCCTCCTCTTTTAAAAGTGTCTGATCACTCCTGCTCCTCATTCTTCAGATTCTCGCTCTTCAGGAAACAGGGACTACCTCAGAGCCTGCTTTCCTTCTGCCACCTTGTCATCCAAAGTCAAACGTGGCATTGATCATCGTTCTTTCTTACAGACTGAAACAAAGAATTTTGAAACACCAGAGCAAAACTAATGATAAAAAGAATAAAACCCCCCCTATCAAAACAATAAAAAATAAAGAGCAAAAATTCAACGAAAAATTTCCCTTCAAATAGTTATAAAAATAATGACAAGATATGCAAAACAGAAGACAAAAATATTAAAATATCCTTTTAAAAACAGAAAAAGATACTTATCAAAATTGAAAAACATCTTTTAAAAAATAATTCTAAACTAGGTGCAGGAACGTTTGGGGATTTTTGGATGCCAAGATGAAAATTCATGTGATAATAGTTCATTTCCCCCAAAAGTCACATTCTTCAGACTTTGCAGTTTGCTCTCAAGAGCACCTTCTCGCTGCATCAGTCACTGACCTGCTTTCCTCTTTCCGGCAAAGATGCATCTTAACCATCACATTCATGCATCTGTCCCTCCACACGAGACGCAGGGGAGTCGTGACTTTCTGTGGCTCTCGCTTCCCTTTGCCAGGCTTCCAGTGAAGGTTTTCCAAGCTAAACCGAGGATCGCATCAGCCCGCTCCTGGCTGCACATGTGCACCACGTTAACGCTTGTGAGCATCCGCTCTGAAACGGACTGAGAAAAATACAGTAAAATCCTGTTAGCGCTTGGAACCTTTGTGATGGGTGTCCTTGAAGGTGGCTTTAGAGCTGAAAGAGTCCTGACCTTTCCGGCAAATAACCGTCTCCTCGGGAGGGAAGGGAAATAGGGAAGGGAAAGGTGCTTCAGCTGCAAGAGACCTCACTTCCCTTTGCTCCAAACAGACGGGACGCAAGTCCTGCCCTTCTCCAGCTTTACAGGGCTGCGGCAGGAAATACTCTCCTGTAATTCCTGCTCCTGTCACGGAAAGAACTCTTCAGCTGCACCATTTGCACCTCCCTGTCTGGATTCACAAAGGAATCATGTGGCAATTCCTAGGAGCTATGAAGATGAATCAGAAAATCACACGGAAGAAACTAACAATCGCAGCCGAACAACATGGTCACAGAAAGAAGGAAATAGGGGCTCAGCTCTTGGAAGTTGTTCCTACACATCATGCTTGTATACTAATCCTCTGTCTGAGAGATCAACATGAGAGTAAATTCTCTTTCCACGATCTGTCTATGAGAGGACCCAAACTATTCTACTTTACCAGGTAACGTATAACCAATTCATTCCAAGGCGTCATCCTGAGGAAGAAAAGAACAAGAACAAGATTTCAGGCACTGAATATGATTAGAGGGAAGGAAGATTTTTGAAAGGATGAGAAGAAAAAAAGAAGCCTGGAACAAAACCCTTGAGAGAGCTTCTAAAGAACAGGGAGCATGTCAAAGGCAGATGAAACATGGAACCAGAAACCAGACAATTGTTTCTTCTCTGAGACTAGAACAAACTACCACTAGACAGATTATTTAAAGGTGAAAAAAGTGCTTTTTCCACATTGCAAATAAATAGTTAGCAAGACAAATGCCTCAGTGTGTGTGTGTGTGTCTTTCTATTTATTGCATGATTTTTGCACAAGTCTTTGCCCCATACCAGTAAAGAATTAAAGCAACGGCCCAACGTGCCTTCTGAAACCAAAACCTTGCATTCCAGCACGTCCAAGTTCCTCGCACAAGCATTGTGAAAGCGGTGAACTAAACAGCTACTTACGCTAGAGTCAGGATAAGCTACTGATATGAGATATTCTGGCAACAGGGAAGTGTCCCCTACCTTTCTTCCCCATCTGTGAACATACTACGCCTGGCAGAAGCCAGCCCTGCTGTGAGCAGGAGGTTGGGATCATTTTCAAAGTACGTTAAACCTGTGCACATTGAGACTGGTTGTATCCTGCAGGGGAGGCGCGCTGGAAACTTAGAAAAAGGAAAAAAACCCACTAAACCCCAAAGTTAAAAAGGCATTGTAACAAGGGAAGCCAAGCTTGAAAGGCCACCCTCGGCACATGGCGTTGCCAGTCCCTTCTCCTGGTACAGCAATGAGCAGCAACTGCTTGCAGGCATCAGCTAGCAGGCACCAGTGACAGGTGGTGCATTTGCTGCCAGGTTGAGAGAAGGCTGAAACACATCACCGAGAGAACTGAAGACAGGTATTTGTCCATTTCTCGGTCAGAATGAGCCTGGGATACACAGAGCTTTAGCACTCTGTTCCTGCAATTGTCTTCAAAGTCGACACGTGATGGTGCTGCAGTCCACGTGCTGCAGAGCAGCCCTGGCTAAACAGCCCCCAGAAACTGTCTGCAAGAGGGGTTTCCACTGAGCTGTCACTGGACTAGTTCTCAGGATGTTAGCACCATTAGAGGCTAACAAAAGCCTGTGGCTGTTTGACAGGACATGCTTTCAGAGTGATCTGTCTTTCGCCTGGGCTAACACCTTTCTATCAGAGAAGCTTAGGAGATAGAAGTGGAGGAAAAGCAAGGAAACCAATAGTTTCCTCTTTTTACCATTAGCGAGTTTGTCAAGGGTACCAAACTGGGAGGTGCCGATGACTCTCCTGAAGGACAGGAGGCCTTGCAGAAGGAGCACTGGCCAGTCATCGATGGGGTGAAATTTAACAACGCCAAAGACCGGATTCTGCACCTGTCACGGCGCTATGGCAGGCACAAGCATACCTGGGAGAGGAGTGGCTGGAGAGCATCCCTGCAGAAAGGGATGCAGGGGCGCTGGCTGACAGCAGGCTCAGCGCGAGCCAGCAGCGTGCGCCCTGGCAGCCAAGAGGGCAAACGGCACCCGGGGCTGCATCAAAGACGGCAGAAGCGGCCGGGCAAAAGAGGGGATTATCCCGCTGAATTCAGCGTTGGTGCGGCCTCACCTTGAGCGCTGTTGTCAGTTCTGGGCCCCACAATCTGAGAAGGATGTGAAGGTCCTTGAATGTGTCCAGAGGAGGGGCAACCAAGCTGGTGAAAGGGCTGGAAGGAATGTCCTGTGAGGAGCAGCTGGGCACTTGGCCTTTGTCTAGTCTGGTGAGGAGGAGGCTGAGGGGGGACCTCATTGCTCTCTACAGCTTCCTGAGGAGGGCAAGGGCAGGGGGAGGTGCTGAGCTCTTCTCCCTGGTGTCCAGGGAGAGGCTGTGTGGGAATGCTTCCAAGCTGCACCAGGGGAGCTTTAGGGTGGACATTAGCATGCATTTCTTTACCAGCACTCTATGGGGATGCCCTTAGTACAGCCAGAGTTCATTCTGTCAGGGTGTGCTATTTCAGCACCTCTTGGCCTTGCAGGGCCCACGCAAAGAGGAAGGCATGCTCTGAAGATGCACTGCCTTGGAGTGCTTCGTTTCCAAGCGTGACTCACAATGCAGGTTTTAGCTGACCGAGTAGACAGGGTTGCAAGTCCTGGCTCCTGACAGGCTGTCTTCTTCCTAACAGCCTCTGGAGAGGGGGCACTCCTGGCAAGGGAACTCATCTCTAGCCTCCCTCTGCCTGCTGCTCCAGCAGAGCCACGTCTGCACAGGGGCGAGGGCCTGTCTCTTCACACCTGGCTGGCATCCAAACGTTGGGATTCTTGCGCTGAGTCGACATAGCCTGGCAGCTTTCTGCCCTCATTTCACTACTTTTGCAGACCGATTCATGACCAGGCATGTGCTGGAGGATTGTTTTATATCTTGCCGTTTATTAATTTAAAAGAAACCCACAAAAAGCAGCTCCTTTGCAGCTGAATAACCTCATCAGGAACTTCATCCCCCCCACCACTGCAGGTGGTTTCAGCTGTGCCCAGCGCATGGCCACCAAGGGCAGGGACAGCCCCTGGGCCTCCTGGGCACAGCGACTGCCTCGGGGCGGGCACCCCAAGGGCTTCCTCCGAAGGGGGCTGGGCGGGGATGCGCACGGGGGGCCCTGTCAGTCACCCCCAGGTCACACTGCCACGCCCATGGCACACTGCCACCCCTACGTCACAATGCCATCCATGGCAACGCAGCCGTTGCCGTGCGCCGGGGCAGTATAAAAGGGGGCACCCGCCAGGGTCCAGCTGCCAGAGCTGACCGGGGGCAGCCCGAAGACATCTGAGAGGAAGCCCTTGAGGAGAGCGGGGGATTACTGGCAGGGGGCTGAGGGAGGAAGACTGGAGCCTGGTCGAGGCTGTGGAGGTTCTCTGCTGCAAGGCCAGCTGCTGGCACGGCCACATTCAAATCTCATCTGACGGATGGAAATCCACCTTCAAGCCTTCCGGGAGCAGACGCAAGTCCCTCAGGAGAGGAGAAGAACCACCAACCGCTGGAGGTGCCCCAGGCTCTCAGGCCGTTTCCGCTGGAGAGCCGTGGCCAGCCCCAGGGAGTGTCACCGTGAGGAGCACTGCAGAGCGCGCCGGCCTCATCCCCTGCGGAGCCAGGGGCAGCAGCCGTAAGAAATGGGATGGATGCAGGGACGTTGCCAGGGCTCCCAGTGCTTTGGAGCACCCGCTAGACAGGCACAGGAAAGATTCTTGCCCTCAGGGTCGATCGGGCCGCGGGCATTTGGCCACTCCTGGAAGCCCCTGAGATGGCTCCAGGCTGAGGGAGAACAGGGCTTGGGCATCTCCTGGGAGGCGTGACCAGCCTGTGGGACGCGGAGGCAGGTCTTGCTCACCTGCTCAGGGAGTAGCCGATCGCCATTGCTGGGGTCAGGAAGGAATTTTCCCCCGGGGCACATTGGCGCTGGCCCGCGGGGGTTTTTTGCCTTCCTCTGCAGCACTGAGCATGACCACTTGTCAGGGCTCCTCCAGTCCCTTTTGGCCGGGTCACTGCCTGCTGCTCGTGCACCACGAAGGCGGCCTCTCGTGCCCTGCAGCTGGGGGGAGGGAGGCTTTTTTTCCCCCACGGTGAGCTAACCAGTGTCCCTGGGGGTTTTTTGCCTTCCTCTGCAGCGCTGAGCACGGCCCCTGGCCAGGGCTCCTTTGGGCCATGCTGGCCAGGTGCCTGCTGCTCCACGAAGATGGCCCTCGTGCCCCGCATCCGGGGGGAGGAACCTTTCTGGACTCCCAGGGTGGGCCCTCGGGTGCCCCCCGGGGGTTGCTGCTTCTCCTCTGTAGCACTGAGCACAGCCCCTTCTCAGGGCTCTTCTCAAATTTGGTGCAGGTACATTTGGGGGTTTTATGGATGCCAAGGTGAAAATTCATGTGAAAAGAGTTCACAAGCCTTGGCAAGTGTAATACCTTGGAAAATACCACGCACCTCCTGCTCGCTCCTCCTCTTTTAAAAGGGTGGCATCGGTCCTGCTCCTCCTCCTCCAAGTGCTCCCTCTTCAGGAAACAGGGACTACCTGGCCTGCTTTCCTGCTGCCACTTTGTCATCCTAAGCCAAACGTGGCATTGATCACAGTCTGTCCTTACAGACTGAAACAAACAATTGAGAAAAACAAGAGGAAAACTAATGAGAAAAAGAATATAAAAACAAGAAAAAGAAAAATTCAGAGCAAAAATAATCCTAAAAATAGCCATTCAAAGAGTTATAAAAATAGGTATAAAATAATTCCACATATACAATTATAAAAATAGAAAAATATAAAAATACCATGATAAAAATAGTTATAAAAATAATTACAAAAATAATTTCAAAGAAGGGGCAGGAACGACTGGGGGTTTTTTGGATTCCAAGGTGAAAATTCATGTGAAAAGAGATCACAAGCCTTGGCAGGTGTAATACCTTGGAAAATACCACGCACCTCCTGCTCGCTCCTCCTCTTTTAAAAGGGTGGCATCGGTCCTGCTCCTCCTTCTTCAGGTGCTCCCTCTTCAGGAAACAGGGACTACCTGGCCTGCTTTCCTGCTGCCACTTTGTCATCCTAGGTCAAACGTGGCACCGACCATAGTCTGTCCTTACAGACTGAAACAAACAATTGAGAAAAATGAGAGGAAAACTAAAAATGAATATAAAAAAAAAAAACACGAAAAAGAAAAACAAATTCAGAGCAAAAATAATCCTAAAAGTAGCCATTCAAAGAGTTATAAAAATAGGTATAGAATAATTCCACATATACAATTATAAAAATAGAAAAATATAATTATAAAAATACCATGATAAAAATAGTTATAAAAATAATTACAAAAATAATTTTAAAGAAGGTGCAGGAACGTCTGGGGGTTTTTTGGATGCCAAGATGAAAATACATGTGAAAAGAGATCACAAGCCTTGGCAAGTGTAATACCTTGGAAAATACCACGCACCTCCTGCTCGCTCCTCTTTTAAAAGGGTGGCATCGGTCCTGCTCCTCCTTCTTCAGGTGCTCCCTCTTCAGGAAACAGGGACTACCTGGCCTGCTTTCCTGTGGCCACTTTGTCACGTTGCACTGACCATAGTCTGTCCTTACAGACTGAAACAAACAATTGAGAAAAACGAGAGGAAAACTAATGAGAAAAAGAATTTAAACAAACAAGAAAAATAATAACCAATCAAAAGAAAAAATAATCCTAAAAATAAGCATTCAAATTGTTATAAAATTAGGTATAAAATAATGCCAAATATACAATTATAAAAATATAAATATATTATTATAAAATTAACACTATAAAAATAATTACAAATATAATTTCAAACATGTTGTTGGAATGTTAGGGGTTTTTTGGGTGCCAAGGTGAAAATCCATGTGAAAAGAGTTCTTACAGACTGAAACAATTGAGAAAAACGAGAGGAAAACTAATGAGAAAAAGAATTTAAACAAACAAGAAAAATAATAACCAATCAAAAGAAAAAATAATCCTAAAAATAAGCATCCAAATTGTTATAAAAATAGGTATAAAATAATGCCAAATATACAATTATAAAAATATAAATATATTATTATAAAATTAACACTATAAAAATAATTACAAATATAATTTCAAACATGTTGTTGGAATGTTTGGGGTTTTTTGGATGCCAAGGTGAAAATCCATGTGAAAAGAGTTCTTACAGACTGAAACAATTGAGAAAAACGAGAGGAAAACTAATGAGAAAAAGAATATAAAACAACAAGAAAAAGAATAGGAAATTAAGAGCAAAACTAATCCTAAAAATAGTCATACAAAGAGTTATAAAATTCGGTATAAGTCCAAATATACAATTATAATAATTATAAAAATAAAAAACCCCATAATTATAATACGATAAAAATAATTATAAAAATAATTACAAAAAATAATTTCAAACAAGGTGCAGGTACATTTGGGGGTTTTTTGGATGCCAAGGTAAAAATCCATGTGAAAAGAGTTCACAAGCCTTGGCAAGTGTAATACTTTGGAAAATACCACGCACCTCCTGCTCGCTCCTCCTCTTTTAAAAGGGTGGCATCGGTCCTGCTCCTCCTCCTCCAGGTGCTCCCTCTTCAGGAAACAGGGACTACCTGGCCTGCTTTCCTGCTGCCACTTTGTCATCCTAAGCCAAACGAGGCATTGATCATACTCCATCCTTACAGAATGAAACATTTAGAAACACAAGAGCAAAACTAATGATGAATATCAAAACCCACGAAAAAGAATATCAAATCAATAGCAAAAATAATTCAAAAAGTAGGCATTCAAAGAGTTATAAAAATAGGTATAAAATAATTCCACGTATACAGTTATAAAAATAGATAAATATAAAAATACCCTGACAAAAATAATTATAAAACTAATTACAAAAATAATTTCAAAGAAGGTGCAGGAACGTCTGGGGGTTTTTTGGATGCCAAGGTGAGAATTCTTGTGAAAAGAGTTCACAAGCCTTGGCAAGTATAATACCTTGGAACATACCACGCACCTTCTTCTCGAGAGCTCCTCCTCTTTTAAAAGTGTCTGATCACTCCTGCTCCTCATTCTTCAGATTCTCGCTCTTCAGGAAACAGGGACTACCTCAGAGCCTGCTTTCCTTCTGCCACCTTGTCATCCAAAGTCAAACGTGGCATTGATCATCGTTCTTTCTTACAGACTGAAACAAAGAATTTTGAAACACCAGAGCAAAACTAATGATAAAAAGAATAAAACCCCCCCTATCAAAACAATAAAAAATAAAGAGCAAAAATTCAACGAAAAATTTCCCTTCAAATAGTTATAAAAATAATGACAAGATATGCAAAACAGAAGACAAAAATATTAAAATATCCTTTTAAAAACAGAAAAAGATACTTATCAAAATTGAAAAACATCTTTTAAAAAATAATTCTAAACTAGGTGCAGGAACGTTTGGGGATTTTTGGATGCCAAGATGAAAATTCATGTGATAATAGTTCATTTCCCCCAAAAGTCACATTCTTCAGACTTTGCAGTTTGCTCTCAAGAGCACCTTCTCGCTGCATCAGTCACTGACCTGCTTTCCTCTTTCCGGCAAAGATGCATCTTAACCATCACATTCATGCATCTGTCCCTCCACACGAGACGCAGGGGAGTCGTGACTTTCTGTGGCTCTCGCTTCCCTTTGCCAGGCTTCCAGTGAAGGTTTTCCAAGCTAAACCGAGGATCGCATCAGCCCGCTCCTGGCTGCACATGTGCACCACGTTAACGCTTGTGAGCATCCGCTCTGAAACGGACTGAGAAAAATACAGTAAAATCCTGTTAGCGCTTGGAACCTTTGTGATGGGTGTCCTTGAAGGTGGCTTTAGAGCTGAAAGAGTCCTGACCTTTCCGGCAAATAACCGTCTCCTCGGGAGGGAAGGGAAATAGGGAAGGGAAAGGTGCTTCAGCTGCAAGAGACCTCACTTCCCTTTGCTCCAAACAGACGGGACGCAAGTCCTGCCCTTCTCCAGCTTTACAGGGCTGCTGCAGGAAATACTCTCCTGTAATTCCTGCTCCTGTCACGGAAAGAACTCTTCAGCTGCACCATTTGCACCTCCCTGTCTGGATTCACAAAGGAATCATGTGGCAATTCCTAGGAGCTATGAAGATGAATCAGAAAATCACACGGAAGAAACTAACAATCGCAGCCGAACAACATGGTCACAGAAAGAAGGAAATAGGGGCTCAGCTCTTGGAAGTTGTTCCTACACATCATGCTTGTATACTAATCCTCTGTCTGAGAGATCAACATGAGAGTAAATTCTCTTTCCACGATCTGTCTATGAGAGGACCCAAACTATTCTACTTTACCAGGTAACGTATAACCAATTCATTCCAAGGCGTCATCCTGAGGAAGAAAAGAACAAGAACAAGATTTCAGGCACTGAATATGATTAGAGGGAAGGAAGATTTTTGAAAGGATGAGAAGAAAAAAAGAAGCCTGGAACAAAACCCTTGAGAGAGCTTCTAAAGAACAGGGAGCATGTCAAAGGCAGATGAAACATGGAACCAGAAACCAGACAATTGTTTCTTCTCTGAGACTAGAACAAACTACCACTAGACAGATTATTTAAAGGTGAAAAAAGTGCTTTTTCCACATTGCAAATAAATAGTTAGCAAGACAAATGCCTCAGTGTGTGTGTGTGTGTCTTTCTATTTATTGCATGATTTTTGCACAAGTCTTTGCCCCATACCAGTAAAGAATTAAAGCAACGGCCCAACGTGCCTTCTGAAACCAAAACCTTGCATTCCAGCACGTCCAAGTTCCTCGCACAAGCATTGTGAAAGCGGTGAACTAAACAGCTACTTACGCTAGAGTCAGGATAAGCTACTGATATGAGATATTCTGGCAACAGGGAAGTGTCCCCTACCTTTCTTCCCCATCTGTGAACATACTACGCCTGGCAGAAGCCAGCCCTGCTGTGAGCAGGAGGTTGGGATCATTTTCAAAGTACGTTAAACCTGTGCACATTGAGACTGGTTGTATCCTGCAGGGGAGGCGCGCTGGAAACTTAGAAAAAGGAAAAAAACCCACTAAACCCCAAAGTTAAAAAGGCATTGTAACAAGGGAAGCCAAGCTTGAAAGGCCACCCTCGGCACATGGCGTTGCCAGTCCCTTCTCCTGGTACAGCAATGAGCAGCAACTGCTTGCAGGCATCAGCTAGCAGGCACCAGTGACAGGTGGTGCATTTGCTGCCAGGTTGAGAGAAGGCTGAAACACATCACCGAGAGAACTGAAGACAGGTATTTGTCCATTTCTCGGTCAGAATGAGCCTGGGATACACAGAGCTTTAGCCCTCTGTTCTTGCAATTGTCTTCAAAGTCGACACGTGATGGTGCTGCAGTCCACGTGCTGCAGAGCAGCCCTGGCTAAACAGCCCCCAGAAACTGTCTGCAAGAGGGGTTTCCACTGAGCTGTCACTGGACTAGTTCTCAGGATGTTAGCACCATTAGAGGCTAACAAAAGCCTGTGGCTGTTTGACAGGACATGCTTTCAGAGTGATCTGTCTTTCGCCTGGGCTAACACCTTTCTATCAGAGAAGCTTAGGAGATAAAAGCGGAGGAAAAGCAAGGAAACCAATAGAGTTTCCTCTTTTTACCATTAGCGAGTTTGTCAAGGGTACCAAACTGGGAGGTGCCGATGACTCTCCTGAAGGACAGGAGGCCTTGCAGAAGGAGCACTGGCCAGTCATCGATGGGGTGAAATTTAACAACGCCAAAGACCGGATTTTGCACCTGGCACGGCGCTATGGCAGGCACAAGCATACCTGGGAGAGGAGTGGCTGGAGAGCATCCCTGCAGAAAGGGATGCAGGGGCGCTGGCTGACAGCAGGCTCAGCGCGAGCCAGCAGCGTGCGCCCTGGCAGCCAAGAGGGCAAACGGCACCCGGGGCTGCATCAAAGACGGCAGAAGCGGCCGGGCAAAAGAGGGGATTATCCCGCTGTATTCAGCGTTGGTGCGGCCTCACCTTGAGCGCTGTTGTCAGTTCTGGGCCCCACAATCTGAGAAGGATGTGAAGGTCCTTGAATGTGTCCAGAGGAGGGGCAACCAAGCTGGTGAAAGGGCTGGAAGGAATGTCCTGTGAGGAGCAGCTGGGCACTTGGCCTTTGTCTAGTCTGGTGAGGAGGAGGCTGAGGGGGGACCTCATTGCTCTCTACAGCTTCCTGAGGAGGGCAAGGGCAGGGGGAGGTGCTGAGCTCTTCTCCCTGGTGTCCAGGGAGAGGCTGTGTGGGAATGCTTCCAAGCTGCACCAGGGGAGCTTTAGGGTGGACATTAGCATGCATTTCTTTACCAGCACTCTATGGGGATGCCCTTAGTACAGCCAGAGTTCATTCTGTCAGGGTGTGCTATTTCAGCACCTCTTGGCCTTGCAGGGCCCACGCAAAGAGGAAGGCATGCTCTGAAGATGCACTGCCTTGGAGTGCTTCGTTTCCAAGCGTGACTCACAATGCAGGTTTTAGCTGACCGAGTAGACAGGGTTGCAAGTCCTGGCTCCTGACAGGCTGTCTTCTTCCTAACAGCCTCTGGAGAGGGGGCACTCCTGGCAAGGGAACTCATCTCTAGCCTCCCTCTGCCTGCTGCTCCAGCAGAGCCACGTCTGCACAGGGGCGAGGGCCTGTCTCTTCACACCTGGCTGGCATCCAAACGTTGGGATTCTTGCGCTGAGTCGACATAGCCTGGCAGCTTTCTGCCCTCATTTCACTACTTTTGCAGACCGATTCATGACCAGGCATGTGCTGGAGGATTGTTTTATATCTTGCCGTTTATTAATTTAAAAGAAACCCACAAAAAGCAGCTCCTTTGCAGCTGAATAACCTCATCAGGAACTTCATCCCCCCCACCACTGCAGGTGGTTTCAGCTGTGCCCAGCGCATGGCCACCAAGGGCAGGGACAGCCCCTGGGCCTCCTGGGCACAGCGACTGCCTCGGGGCGGGCACCCCAAGGGCTTCCTCCGAAGGGGGCTGGGCGGGGATGCGCACGGGGGGCCCTGTCAGTCACCCCCAGGTCACACTGCCACGCCCAGGTCACACTGCCACGCCCATGGCACACTGCCACCCCTACGTCACAATGCCATCCATGGCAACGCAGCCGTTGCCGTGCGCCGGGGCAGTATAAAAGGGGGCACCCGCCAGGGTCCAGCTGCCAGAGCTGACCGGGGGCAGCCCGAAGACATCTGAGAGGAAGCCCTTGAGGAGAGCGGGGGATTACTGGCAGGGGGCTGAGGGAGGAAGACTGGAGCCTGGTCGAGGCTGTGGAGGTTCTCTGCTGCAAGGCCAGCTGCTGGCACGGCCACATTCAAATCTCATCTGACGGATGGAAATCCACCTTCAAGCCTTCCGGGAGCAGACGCAAGTCCCTCAGGAGAGGAGAAGAACCACCAACCGCTGGAGGTGCCCCAGGCTCTCAGGCCGTTTCCGCTGGAGAGCCGTGGCCAGCCCCAGGGAGTGTCGCCGTGAGGAGCACTGCAGAGCTCGCCGGCCTCATCCCCTGCGGAGCCAGGGGCAGCAGCCGTAAGAAATGGGATGGATGCAGGGACGTTGCCAGGGCTCCCAGTGCTTTGGAGCACCCGCTAGACAGGCACAGGAAAGATTCTTGCCCTCAGGGTCGATCGGGCCGCGGGCATTTGGCCACTCCTGGAAGCCCCTGAGATGGCTCCAGGCTGAGGGAGAACAGGGCTTGGGCATCTCCTGGGAGGCGTGACCAGCCTGTGGGACGCGGAGGCAGGTCTTGCTCACCTGCTCAGGGAGTAGCCGATCGCCATTGCTGGGGTCAGGAAGGAATTTTCCCCCGGGGCACATTGGCGCTGGCCCGCGGGGGTTTTTTGCCTTCCTCTGCAGCACTGAGCATGACCACTTGTCAGGGCTCCTCCAGTCCCTTTTGGCCGGGTCACTGCCTGCTGCTCGTGCACCACGAAGGCGGCCTCTCGTGCCCTGCAGCTGGGGGGAGGGAGGCTTTTTTTCCCCCACGGTGAGCTAACCAGTGTCCCTGGGGGTTTTTTGCCTTCCTCTGCAGCGCTGAGCACGGCCCCTGGCCAGGGCTCCTTTGGGCCATGCTGGCCAGGTGCCTGCTGCTCCACGAAGATGGCCCTCGTGCCCCGCATCCGGGGGGAGGAACCTTTCTGGACTCCCAGGGTGGGCCCTCGGGTGCCCCCCGGGGGTTGCTGCTTCTCCTCTGTAGCACTGAGCACAGCCCCTTCTCAGGGCTCTTCTGAAATTTGGTGCAGGTACATTTGGGGGTTTTATGGATGCCAAGGTGAAAATTCATGTGAAAAGAGTTCACAAGCCGTGGCAAGTGTAATACCTTGGAAAATACCACGCACCTCCTGCTCGCTCCTCCTCTTTTAAAAGGGTGGCATCGGTCCTGCTCCTCCTCCTCCAGGTGCTCCCTCTTCAGGAAACAGGGACTACCTGGCCTGCTTTCCTGCTGCCACTTTGTCATCCTAAGCCAAACGTGGCATTGATCACAGTCTGTCCTTACAGACTGAAACAAACAATTGAGAAAAACAAGAGGAAAACTAATGAGAAAAAGAATATAAAAACAAGAAAAAGAAAAATTCAGAGCAAAAATAATCCTAAAAATAGCCATTCAAAGAGTTATAAAAATAGGTATAAAATAATTCCACATATACAATTATAAAAATAGAAAAATATAAAAATACCATGATAAAAATAGTTATAAAAATAATTACAAAAATAATTTCAAAGAAGGGGCAGGAACGACTGGGGGTTTTTTGGATTCCAAGGTGAAAATTCATGTGAAAAGAGATCACAAGCCTTGGCAGGTGTAATACCTTGGAAAATACCACGCACCTCCTGCTCGCTCCTCCTCTTTTAAAAGGGTGGCATCGGTCCTGCTACTCCTTCTTCAGGTGCTCCCTCTTCAGGAAACAGGGACTACCTGGCCTGCTTTCCTGCTGCCACTTTGTCATCCTAGGTCAAACGTGGCACCGACCATAGTCTGTCCTTACAGACTGAAACAAACAATTGAGAAAAATGAGAGGAAAACTAAAAATGAATATAAAAAAAAAAAACACGAAAAAGAAAAACAAATTCAGAGCAAAAATAATCCTAAAAGTAGCCATTCAAAGAGTTATAAAAATAGGTATAGAATAATTCCACATATACAATTATAAAAATAGAAAAATATAATTATAAAAATACCATGATAAAAATAGTTATAAAAATAATTACAAAAATAATTTTAAAGAAGGTGCAGGAACGTCTGGGGGTTTTTTGGATGCCAAGATGAAAATACATGTGAAAAGAGATCACAAGCCTTGGCAAGTGTAATACCTTGGAAAATACCATGCACCTCCTGCTCGCTCCTCTTTTAAAAGGGTGGCATCGGTCCTGCTCCTCCTTCTTCAGGTGCTCCCTCTTCAGGAAACAGGGACTACCTGGCCTGCTTTCCTGTGGCCACTTTGTCACGTTGCACTGACCATAGTCTGTCCTTACAGACTGAAACAAACAATTGAGAAAAACGAGAGGAAAACTAATGAGAAAAAGAATTTAAACAAACAAGAAAAATAATAACCAATCAAAAGAAAAAATAATCCTAAAAATAAGCATTCAAATTGTTATAAAATTAGGTATAAAATAATGCCAAATATACAATTATAAAAATATAAATATATTATTATAAAATTAACACTATAAAAATAATTACAAATATAATTTCAAACATGTTGTTGGAATGTTAGGGGTTTTTTGGGTGCCAAGGTGAAAATCCATGTGAAAAGAGTTCTTACAGACTGAAACAATTGAGAAAAACGAGAGGAAAACTAATGAGAAAAAGAATTTAAACAAACAAGAAAAATAATAACCAATCAAAAGAAAAAATAATCCTAAAAATAAGCATCCAAATTGTTATAAAAATAGGTATAAAATAATGCCAAATATACAATTATAAAAATATAAATATATTATTATAAAATTAACACTATAAAAATAATTACAAATATAATTTCAAACATGTTGTTGGAATGTTTGGGGTTTTTTGGATGCCAAGGTGAAAATCCATGTGAAAAGAGTTCTTACAGACTGAAACAATTGAGAAAAACGAGAGGAAAACTAATGAGAAAAAGAATATAAAACAACAAGAAAAAGAATAGGAAATTAAGAGCAAAACTAATCCTAAAAATAGTCATACAAAGAGTTATAAAATTCGGTATAAGTCCAAATATACAATTATAATAATTATAAAAATAAAAAACCCCATAATTATAATACGATAAAAATAATTATAAAAATAATTACAAAAAATAATTTCAAACAAGGTGCAGGTACATTTGGGGGTTTTTTGGATGCCAAGGTAAAAATCCATGTGAAAAGAGTTCACAAGCCTTGGCAAGTGTAATACTTTGGAAAATACCACGCACCTCCTGCTCGCTCCTCCTCTTTTAAAAGGGTGGCATCGGTCCTGCTCCTCCTCCTCCAGGTGCTCCCTCTTCAGGAAACAGGGACTACCTGGCCTGCTTTCCTGCTGCCACTTTGTCATCCTAAGCCAAACGAGGCATTGATCATACTCCATCCTTACAGAATGAAACATTTAGAAACACAAGAGCAAAACTAATGATGAATATCAAAACCCACGAAAAAGAATATCAAATCAATAGCAAAAATAATTCAAAAAGTAGGCATTCAAAGAGTTATAAAAATAGGTATAAAATAATTCCACGTATACAGTTATAAAAATAGATAAATATAAAAATACCCTGACAAAAATAATTATAAAACTAATTACAAAAATAATTTCAAAGAAGGTGCAGGAACGTCTGGGGGTTTTTTGGATGCCAAGGTGAGAATTCTTGTGAAAAGAGTTCACAAGCCTTGGCAAGTATAATACCTTGGAACATACCACGCACCTTCTTCTCGAGAGCTCCTCCTCTTTTAAAAGTGTCTGATCACTCCTGCTCCTCATTCTTCAGATTCTCGCTCTTCAGGAAACAGGGACTACCTCAGAGCCTGCTTTCCTTCTGCCACCTTGTCATCCAAAGTCAAACGTGGCATTGATCATCGTTCTTTCTTACAGACTGAAACAAAGAATTTTGAAACACCAGAGCAAAACTAATGATAAAAATAAAACCCCCCCTATCAAAACAATAAAAAATAAAGAGCAAAAATTCAACGAAAAATTTCCCTTCAAATAGTTATAAAAATAATGACAAGATATGCAAAACAGAAGACAAAAATATTAAAATATCCTTTTAAAAACAGAAAAAGATACTTATCAAAATTGAAAAACATCTTTTAAAAAATAATTCTAAACTAGGTGCAGGAACGTTTGGGGATTTTTGGATGCCAAGATGAAAATTCATGTGATAATAGTTCATTTCCCCCAAAAGTCACATTCTTCAGACTTTGCAGTTTGCTCTCAAGAGCACCTTCTCGCTGCATCAGTCACTGACCTGCTTTCCTCTTTCCGGCAAAGATGCATCTTAACCATCACATTCATGCATCTGT